>NC_092590.1:57783333-59105000 GCF_047663525.1 Anas platyrhynchos
CTAGTAGGTCATTTAACAGGTTATTTAACTAATCTGTGCATCATAGTTCTAAGAATATTGACTTTTTCCTTCAACTGTAATGCAAAATTAAGTATTTGAAAATCTCTCTGATGGTGTAAGTAGTGATTTGAAATATTTGCTAAAATACATGCTTTTTAAACTTCTTAATTCCTTGGTGCCAGATACTTTCATTCAGATATCTAAATTTTTCATCAGCCTCCCTCCCTTCCTCCTTTTCCTTAGTGTGTTTGGAAAGTGTAATAATAGTTCGGGGGAACATTTTCAGAGTTCTGACATCGGCTTCTTTGTGAGCACTGATATACATGAATGCTCACAAGATTTTTAATACAAGTAGATAGGCAGCTGCATAGTAAGTAACAAGTAGGCAGCTGACTGCAAGTGATACTCTCTAAAGCAAACTTTTCAGGTACTGAAATTTGCATTAAAAAATCCCTACAACATATAAAATCAAATTCGTAAGTATTCAAGAACACACTAGCTAATTGCATGCTCTTTCAGTCCCATGAGACTCTCTTAATGGTGAAAATACAATTTAATTTTGATAAGCATAGGTCAGTAAAAATGTCTTTTTGCAATAAGAAATTGCAGATTTTGCAAAACACGACACATTAATCCCCTTTTACACTCCAAATTGGGTTAGCTGTTTTTTTGTTTTGTTTTGTTTGTTTTTATCCCTCCAGATTCTGTGTAGGCTGTTTATATTAGCATAAAATATGCCTTGGATGTCATATATACCCAAACATCTATACCCCAAAATAATTTATCACTATTTTGAAAACCACTTGGCATATACAAGAGCTGTAGTTCAAGTAAATGTCAGTGCCTCATCCTTTAGCTGAAGTTTTCAAGTTATCAGACATTGTAAAGATGTCTAACAGAAACGGTTGTAGAGTATATGTATATATACCATTCCTGCTATAAAGAAAGATTTGTCACTTTTGTCACTTCTCAGTGATGCTGAAGAAAATGTAAACAACTCTGCTTTAACAAGAGTAATAACTAGATTACAGCACAGGGGAAAATTGGGTGGAAAGCAACTTTTCAGGGAAGCTCCTGGATACCCTAATAGACAAGTTGAAAAAGAGCTAGCAGTGTGCCCATATGGCAAGGAAGGCCAATGGCATCTGGGCTGCGTTAGGCAGAGCATTGCCAGCAGCATTGGAGTGACACTCGTGCAGTGCTGTGTCCAAGCATGGGCTCCCCAACATAAGAAAAACGCAGACAAACTGGAGGGAGTTCAGCGAGGGGTCCAAAAGCAGATGAAAGAGTTGAAGTGTTTGTCATACAAAGAGAGATGGCTTGGGATGTGTGATCTTAACATAAGTATATGATTAGAGGGAGTAAGGAAGACAGAGCCAGACTCAGTGGTACTCAGTGCCAGGTCAAGGAGCAGTGAGCACAAACTGAAACATAGGAGGTTCCATCTGAACATCAGGAAACTTTTTCACTGTGCAGGTGATGGAGCACTGGTAAAAGTTGCCTAGAAAAGTTTTAGCATCTCTCCTTGGAGATCTTCAGAAGCTACCTGGACGTGGTCCTCGGCAACATGCTCTGGGTTGATCAGGAGGATTTGACCAGATGACCTCCAGAAGGTCCTTCCAACCTTGCCATTCTGTGATTCTATGAAAGGAAATTCTGGAAATTCTATTTCCAGACAGTGGCTTAGAACCAGACCAAATTGATCTTATTTTTCAATGGTGTTTTTGGATTGACATTTCAAGTACACTTATATAGTTATTGCTGTTTATGCATGTAAGACATACTTATGGTTTTCTCTGATTGCCTAAATACAAATGGGGAAAAACAGCTTAGAAAAAGAAAATTTACAATGATTTTCTATATAAAACACAACACATCACTTGTATATATATAGATAGATATAAATACTACCTCCTCATATAAACAGTATATGTGTTAATGCAAGATCATGACAGATTAAACATTCCACATGCCAAAAAATGTTTACATTATTACTTTTTTCATAAGATTTATTTGGTGCTATTTAATCTTTTTTTTTTTTTTTCAATTAAAGTCATTATGAGATATATTTATTTAGAATTATATATAATACTTCGTATTTAGGCAGCATATTTAGGCTGAAATACAGATACTTGTACTGTTTCATCTGTATTTTATCTTTTGCATCATTTTCATTTTAAATTAGGAAAAAACATAGGTAGAAATGACTAAAGCCAGTGTAGACACATGCATTTTTAATTATCAAACATGAGTAAACAAACCTGTGGTTTTTAGAGTGCTTCAGTTTGTTGAATATAGAAATCTCTTTCACCAAATTCAGGACCATTTCATTGCACTCCAAAGGATGTTATTCACATAGTTATTCAACTATACCTCAATCAAGAGACCAGAACAAATTGTTGTATCACTGTATGCTGCTGACTGAAAATAGAACCATTTGATGTACTTTAATTTCTGTTTCTTAAAATATTAGTGTAACAGCATAAGCCACCTCCAAACTCAGAAGAATGGTTAAACAGAAAATTGACATAAATGCCGTCTGAATATTTAAAGCAAAGCTATTTCAAATAAAAGCAGGAAAAATCTTCTTCTGAAGATAATAACTTTAATATTGTTATAGCAGAACATCATTATGGTGAGTCATTGGACATTTTAGTTGTTTTTTCTTTGCTATAATTTGTGAATAACATTTCTCTTGTGCTGTATACATGGATAATTTACATGGTATTTTTTTTACTGCAATTATGGTATCTTTTACAAACCTTTATACTACATCTGAAATAGCACACATACCTGCACAAAACCTTGAAAATGAAGTCAGAACCATTTTGATTGCAGCAGTGTTGCTTTTTGTAACTTAACTTAATACAGACAATTGGCTCCAAATGATATACTTTAAAGGGTGGCTGGGGCCTTGATATTAAAAGCAGCATCAAAGAGAAACAACAGGTTTGCCATGTAGTTGTCGGCAGGCAGCAGAAGTAATCTCTGGCAAAGATCATAGTAAAGCTGCTGACAGGGATTCAGGGATTGCCCCTGAAAGTAAAGTCTTTTTTTTTTTTTTTTTTCATTTCCAGTTGTTTGTATATTTTTTGTCAGTTTATGGCAAAGAGCTGTGCCAGGAAGAACACTGTGAGAGAAAGTGTAGTACTCTGACAAAATTAGAGATGGATAAATGCCAACATATGTCTGATTTTTGAGGACTGAGGGAACTACTGTGCTGGCACAAAACAATATAGCTTCACACTAAAAACATTTACAGAGAAAAGGGAAAAAGACAAGATAACAAAAATATTATAAAGGCAGTTTGCCAGTGACTTTAATATGATTTAATTTGCTAATTGAGGAAAATGCTGGTACAATTTACCCAGCTTACATATGCTCCTGCATCTTAACAATCCTGTAGAAAGGGAACATCTATTTGAACCATATTTGAACTGACAGTGCTAGGTACTTGAACCTAAATTCTGATTTCTATTTTTTTATGTACTTTTATGTAAGCAAAGTTTAGGCATTTAGTGATAAACATTCAGGAAGTGTTACTTATTTAACTATGCATTTGACAGTATTTTGTAAGAGGTTGTTTCCTCTCTTCTTGGCTTCCAAGATGTTGGTTGAGATCCAGGCATTTTGAAATTACTCAAGGAAGGATGTATAATTCGTTTCCAAATTCAGCAAAGAAAAACTCATCCTGCATTCACACGTATTGATGACCACTAGTTATAGAGCAAATCTGCAAAAAAAAAAAAAAAAAAAGGGGGTCTAGGTGTTCTGGTGGAGAACAAGATGAATGTGAGATAACTGTGCACCATTGTGGTAATGAAAGCTCACCAGTTTTTGGACTGTAATGTAAGAATGCAGGCAAATGGTTAAGGAAAGATTTAATTCTCTATTCAACACCTGTGAAACTGCATGTAGAATACCACGCTCAGTTTTGGGTCCTTCTATTATGAAAGGTATAGTAACACACTGAAACAAGCTGAAGAGAGGGTTAAAGCCAGTGAGGGGGTAGGATCAATGTACAAGAGGCTGAGGGAGCTTAGATTTAGACTACAGAACTAAAGAGAGAAGAGGCACCTAACTGCAGTCTTCCACTCTAAAGAAAGGACATGAAAAGGACTGTTTCCAGAAGCACACAACAAAAGACAATGGTCATGATTTGCAGCAAAGAAAATACCAAATAGATATAAATGAAAAAAAAAATCTTTATCTTGGAAATGACTAAGCTCTGAAACAAGTATCCTAGAGAGGCTGTAGGCAGCAATAAGGTCTCCTCTTAGCCTTCACTCTTTCACTCCTTGTGGCTGAACAAACTGAATTCCCCAGCTTCTCCCCACACACCCTGTGCTTCAGTCCTCAGCTATCTTGGTGGACTCTCCTGAACTCACTGCAGCAGATAAATATTTTTCTTGCACCAGGGAGTCCAAAATTGGATGTAGTACTCCATATATGGTGTCACAAGTGCCAAATGGAGGGAAGAATCACTGTCCCTGGTGGCTACACTCGTGTTAACACACCCCAGGATGCAGTTGGTTGCCTTTGCTGCAAGGGCACACTGCTGGTTCATATTCAACTTGTCCTTCAGCAGGACACTCGGGTGCTACTTTGCAGAGATACACACAGCCAGAGGAGCTATTTAGCTCCTTTACTAGCATTAGCTGCAGCTGAGCATTTGCTTTCCTCGCTCCATTCCTATACGAGCGGGCAATATCTTTGCATTCCTCCCATGTCCCTGTTTCCATCGTCTGTGTACATCCGTTTTCTGTCTGAGTTCAGTCAGGAGCTCCATGTTCATCTGTTTTTGCCTTCTGTTCTTGCTTGGCATTCTGTCCACTGATGTGGACCATTCCTGTTCTCTGGGAAGCTTTACTTGAAGGAAAATAAATGGACTAGGTCCAGATGATAAACCAGTTGCTTTCTTATCTTGCATAGTAATTATCCACATTTTCTAAAATTTATTACGGATTTTTAAATAATATTCAACCCATTTAAATCTTTAATTTCATTATGTTATTTATTAATTGATTTAATTTGTCTTACATACTTTGGAATCTTCTGCTAAGTACTTTTGAATACATATACATTAATATATTTATAAGTCTTATGCATTAAATCTTAGTAAAGCAGAAGGCACAATTGCCTCCAAAGTCATAAACAAATACAAAATAATTAATGGGAACACCCCATAGGTTTATCTAGCTCAGCTTGCTTCTCCTAAACAGAAACCAAAACTGGTAGTTTTATTGTCACAAATCCATGGGGCCATATGGGATCCACCCCAGGGTGCTGAGGAAGTTGGTGGATGTGATTGCTGGGCCACTTTCCATCATCTATCAGTAGTCATGGTCATCTGGAGAGGTCACAGATGACTCAAGACTTGCTAATGTGACACCCATCTAGAAGAAGGATTGCAAGGAGGACCAGGGGAACTACAGGCACGTCAGCCTGACCTCGGTGCCAGGAAAGGTGATGGAACAGGTCCTCTGAATGCAATCACGCATTATGCGGGACATCCAGGGAATCAGGCCGAGTTCGTATGGCTTCATGAAAGGCAAGTCCTGCCTGATCAACCTCCTTCCTTGACCTGGTGACCCACTTAGTGGAGAAGGGAAAGCATGTTGATATCTACCTAGACTTGAGCAAGGCCTTTGACATGGTCTCCCATAGTATTCTTTATGGCTTGGACAGGTTCACTCTTTGTTGGGTTAAAAAACTGACTGGATGGCTGGGTCCAGGCAGTGGTGGTGAACAAAGTGAAATACAGCTGGCGACCAGTCACCAGTGGTGTTCCCCAGGGGTCAGACCTGGGGTCCATCCCATTCAATATCTTTATTGATGATTTGGATGAGGGAATTGAGTGCACCCTCAGTAAGTTTGCAGACAACACCAAGCTGGGGGGAAGTGTTGATCTGCCAGAGGGTAGTAAGGCCCTGCAGAGGGACTTGGATTGATGGGTGGAGGTTGGATTAATGGGCGGAGGCCAATGGGATGAGGTTCAACATGGCTAAGTGCCAGGTCCTGCACTTTGGCTACAACAATCCCATGCAAGCTACAGGCTTGAGGAAGTGTGGCTAGAGAGCTGTGCAGAGGAAAAGGATCTGGGGGTGCTGACTAATGCTCACCTGAACATAAGCCGGCAGTGTGACCAGGTGGCCAAGAAGGCCAACTGCATCCTGGATTGTATCAAGAATAGCGTAGCCAGCAGGACCAGGGAGGTGATTGTCCCCTTGTACTCGGCTCTGGTGAGGCCGAACCTTGAGTACTAGTTCAGCTTTGGGCCCCTTAGTACCAGAAGGTCATTGAGGCCCTGGAATGTGTCCGGAGAAGGGCTATGAAGCTGATGAAGGGCCTGTAGCACAAGTCCCATGAGAAGCAGCTGAGGGAACTGGGATAGTTTAGTCTGGAGAAGAGGAGGCTCACGGGAGACCTTATTGCTCTCTACAACTACCTGAAAGGAAGGTGTGGGGAACTGGGGGTCAGCCTCTTCTCACATGTAACTAGTGATAGAACTAGAGGGAATGGCATCAAGTTGTGCCAGGGGAGGTTTAGGTTGGAAATTAGGAGACATTTCTCCTCAGAAAGAGTAGTGAGGCATTGGAACAGGTTGCCCAGGGAAGTGGTGGCGTCACCATCCCTGGGGCTGCTTAAGGAAAAGTTGGACGTGACGTTTAGGGACATGATTTAGCGGGTGACATTGGTAGCACGGTGATGGTTGGACCAAAAGATCTTGGAGGTCTTTTCCAACCCTAATGATTCTATGATTGTATGATTTTATGGTAGGTATTTGCCTTAACATACTCCAGTCCATTAAAGTATATTCCAGTACTTTACAGGTCATTTATATTTTCTTGTTTAAATTTTAGTTTGGTTGTTGTTGTTGTTGTTCTGTTTCCAATAGATATGGAGACCTATTATTTTGTGACAACCTTCAGCATATATATATATATAAATATATGTATAATAAATATATATATATTATATTATATACAATGTACATGTAAATAGTTTGCTTATCACTATTGCTGTTCTATTCTGAATTTCTGTAATTAGTGCTCACCTCTTCTGAAACACAGTGCTCAAAGTTAAGCATGGTATTCTAGGTGAGACTTTTGCATTACAGAGTGATTTTTTTTGATGCTTTACATACAAGATTTATGCTAATAAATCATAAACAGAATTCTTTCAAATTACTTTGACAGTTTTGACTTCCTGCAAGGAAGATGCTAAGGAATCTTAAAGGTGAATTATTGAGCTGGACTGAATTTGCACATGATGTTTCTCAAAATCAGACTATTTTGTCAATTTGATTTCTGATTATGAAATATTCATGATCCACATGGTTAAATGGTGTTCTAACTACTGAATTCAGTAAAGAGCTGGTGATCAGCTCCCTGCACTAGATGTTCATACTAAGTAAATTTAGGAAGATAAAGAATATATAATTTATTATAACTGTAGATTCAGAAAAGGAGTGTTTGTTTTCTATGGAAGAAACATCGTCAGCAAAAGTAAGTAACAAAATATTCTCTTTTTGATGAGGCAAACCATCAGTCAAATGCAGGACATGAATCTGGTCTCTGAAAGTTATTTGCATTTCCAGGAAATGATACCACATCAAAGACAATGAAGAGTGCCTACTGAAATATAATATCATTATACTATATATATGATGTTCCATGAATGACACAGTCCAATAGAAGATTGCAGTACTGTGTCATATCAAAGTCCTTTGGACACTAGTATCTCTAGCAGTGACCACGTTTGGTTCTTCTGCTAGTGCCCAGTAATATAGCTTTCTTTGTGCTGGCAGAGTTTTGTTTGTCTGTTTGTTTGTTTTTCCCATAGCAAGCAGAATGCCCTTAGGACTTTCTCCATCAGAATAGATGGACATTCTTGTAGGCATTCCCTACAAAAATGGATATCCATAGAATGGTACAAGTTAGAAGGGGCCTCTGAAGTCATGTTGTCCAACTACTTACTCATAGTTCAGCTAACAGCAGGATGCTTTTATCCTGGACCAGCTGGATTTTGGTTATCCTTCAGGTATGGAAAATATCTCTCATCACATGAAAAGGAAATATGCTTTAGTACTTTTGAGGTCAAGGTGGAATATCTGAGTGGAGGAACTGAATTGTCTTTACCAGGAGAAACAAAGAACAAAATTATTATGTTTTCAAATTATATATGGTTTAAAATAAGTTGCAGCTATTAAGTACTGGTTCTACAGTGTATATAAACATTCACACACTGCAGACAATCTTTTAAATGTTATGTTACTGATTTTGAATGAATGTTTACAAAATCTTAGTTCTAGATACATTCATGGTAATTTAATATGGTTTATTCTATAGGCCTGTATATACCTGTAATCATATTACGTAGGAAAAAAATAGCCTCGACCTTTTAATAGTTTCCTTCCTCTTAGTTGCTCTACAGCGATGTAGCAAAACTTCAAGGAACCTGCTCCAGTGCTGAATGCATTCTCTTATCATCCATTGTCCACATTTTTGTGCTTTATTAACTTTACCCAGATTTTACATTTGAGCCTGGCTGTCTCAGTTGTTAAAAATAGCTTTAGGAATTTTAATCTTCAGTGCCATAATGTGTACATCACAATTTGTATAATTTACACAAATCCACACACAAATTTATGATTCATATATAATTTGTTACTCATGCTATGATGTGAAGATATATGTATATGCTTATTACAGTATTCAGTTATCCATATTATTCATAACAGCATTAAACATTCATATGCTTTTGGGTGTACCAGAAGCTATCTCATCAAGCTAATAATTAGGCATTGGGGATAAACTCTTGTCTCCATGGCCCGAAGCTCCCAGTTCTTATTCAAAATTGTGCCAGAGACGGTTTACATATATCTACTTCTTTTGACAGTGAGAGTAGATTGGGTATAATGCATGTATTAGAGAAGAACATAGAATATAAAGTGTTTCTTCTCTCTTTTGCCATATCTTTTGGCAGTTGAAGATTCTGTAAGTGGAGACACATGGAGAAAGAGACTAGGAGTATTTATGCAAAAAGTATGCGGTATCGTATTGATTCCAAAGCACCTGTAGGACTGAGTATAATATATTCAATTCACACTCAATTTTTAGAGTGTGTAGTTCTCATGAAAAATGAAAGTATATGTTATTAATATAATTATTAATTAGCTGTAATTATAGTATATATTTTTTTAATAGGGAGATAATACCCATATTGTATTTGAAATATAAACCAATGAGTTCAAAGATACAGAAGTCTACTCTGACATGAAAAGAAAAAGAGGCATTAGTTTTCTCTTACAATGATGCCTGCAGAAATACAAGTAATTAAGTAAATATCTAACAGAAATACAATGGTGATTCAATAAGCAAAAGCCACAAGAATGAAAAGCTAGTATTTCATCTGCTAAGCTAATGGACATATTTTTTTTTCCTTATACTTTTAGTTGAGATACTTTTGCCTTAACTGGCAAATCTCAATTATGTAATTATTTGATTGTTTATTTGTTTGATCATTCATTTGCTACACTAGCAGAAGTAGTCATAAAATAGATCCATTACTAAACAAACTATGTAGGATATTTTTACCCCGGGCATTGCATTGTGACTACCTTTAGAACATGACCATATCTGTACTAATACTCTATCTTAATATTAGAAGCTAATATCCTAATATTAGAAGCATAATTCCCAAGAACCACATTTAGATTTGCTTGGATTTGATCATTTATAAATAATATATATACTTTGTAAGCCTTTTCCTAGCCAATAGCTCTTCTTCATTGGAGATCCAGATCTCTGAAATACAGAACTTGAACATATAGAAAATACACTCGCTCTCTTTTCTAAGGCATTCCAGTGAATTAATTTTTTTGCCATTTCTATTTCAAGGTCATAACTATCAGATTGACATGAAATCACAACCTCAGCACTTGCCTAATCTTGCCTTCAAATGAACTGAGTTTATTTTGCTTTTATGATTGGCCAAGTGATCACTGACTACCCTGTTTTATTTAGCTGAAGATCTGTGAATGCCATCTGTAATCAGTATCCGAACAAGAGTCATGGCAAAAGAAACAATCACCCTTTATTCAGCTGAGGTTGGGGGAGGATCCTGTGAAACTTTCATACTTCAGCTGGGCATCAAAGAGAAGGAAGCAGACTATAATTTCAAAACATAAAAACAGGACCATGGCAATCCCTAGGCTTGAGGATGTACTTAATATTGAACTTCTTGCAGCAAAGAGGGGCCACAGTCAGGATATTGTTGAGAGAGAGTATTATTCAAAATAGAGATTTAAAAAGATGAATTGTTAAATTCAAGGACAACTGCAGATGCTTCCTTATTATGCACTAGACTACACAATCACTCAAACCCAACATATTAATTTTACATTGGCCTATTACATTTAATAAACTCTACCTCTTAGAGAAAGGTGATATAAATTGCTTCATTGCTTCAGTAAATCTGGATTTTATGAATGGATATTTACACTAAAATATGTTGAAAAGACTTTGCAGCTTATGTGGGTATTCACTAATCAACATCTTAATTTTGGCTTTGAAATGTTCATCCTCAGTAGAAGTGCAATTCTGTCAGAAATGGCAAGATGCCCTGTACTCCAAGAGTTCTTTCTTCTTAAGAGGAAGCATAAACTGCACTTCAGAAGAGCACTCCTGGTAGTCCTGTCTGTGTTGGGTCTGTCTGAGCTGGAGTCACCTTTTCCCTGCAGCAGCCCGCACAGTGCTGTGCTCTGCACTCGTAGCTGGAACAGCACTGATATCACTCCAGTGTTGTGTCTATTGCTGCGTAGTGCTGGCACAGCATCAGGACTCCTAAGCCCCCAAGAGCCAGCAGGCTGGGGGTGGGCAAGTGATGGGGAGGGGACATTGCCGGGGCAGCTGACCTAAACCAACCAAAGGGATATTCCATAACACCTGATGTCACACTCAGCAATAAAAGGGGGGGCTCTCGTGGGGGAGGGGGCTGTTCCTCCTGAACAACCACTACGCGTTTGAGGCCCTGCTTCCCAGGACGTGGCCGAACACCGCTCGCTGATGGGAAGTAGAGAATAATTTTTCTCTCTCTCTGTGCTTCCGCGCGGACTGATTGTTTCTTTTGTATCTGTTTCTCCTTCCCATTCCCTTTCCCTTTAATTAAACCTTTCTCATCTCAAACCTCGAGTTCTCTGTGTTGTATTTTCTCCCCCTCCTTCTGAGGAGAGGGGGAGTGAGAGAGCGGTTGTGGTGGAGCTTGGCTGCCCACCTGAGTAAAACCACCACACTGTCAGATAGCCAATTCTTTTTAACTAATTTTTCTCTGATTTCCAAGCTTGCTTGCAGTGCCCATGGACTGTATTTTTTTCATATGTGTTCTGGGACTCGACTTGCTAGTGTTTTACTGAGAAGAGACTTTCTGTATTATTCTTTCTCCATGAGGATAGCTGGAGAGAAGCCAAACATACACAGGTGTTAAAGTTATGGTAAAGCAAGATTAACACTGGAGAACAAGCATCTTGTCACTCTTCAGTATGGAGTAAATATTGTAAACATAAAACATAGTTTCATAGTTCCACATAGTTCCACAACTTGGGAAATTCACAAAAGTCTTCTAATCTTCATATTCATAACTTCCTCTAACCTTATGTTGCAATGCATGCTTTAGTGTATCCCAAGGTCCTGGTCAGTGTGCAATATGGGTCTCATCTAACCTAGCCCTTAGATTCTTGTGAATGGAAGCTGTGTTGTTAGGGGAAAGCAAGACGAACAAAGCATGTGGGGTGAGGAACAATCATAGACTGGATTTGGACATGGTGGCATGGAAATGCTGGTGCATCACCTAGTTTTGACAAAGCCACGTGAACCTTCTTTTATAAAACTTACTATTGTAAAGATTGCTAAAAGATTTCTCATGTGTAGAGCTATCATTGTTTTCTTCTGTTCCATGCTTTAGGAACAATTACTACAGCTGACTCTATGCTGTGTATATGGGATATCCAAATTTTAGTTCAAGACCCATGCTAATCTTAGAAAACAAAAAATTACATAATATTTACACTAAGATATGTATACTTTCTTCTTCTTATGTAAAAATCTCCACTAAAATAACACCACTTCTTTACTAAGAAATTCACTGTATTCAGAACCACATAATGCTTAGTAGCATAGTAACAGTAACTCAGCCTTCAACTTGCTGTAAAGTAATAATCCATGTCATTTTAACTAT
Source organism: Anas platyrhynchos (assembly GCF_047663525.1). Lineage (NCBI taxonomy): Eukaryota > Metazoa > Chordata > Aves > Anseriformes > Anatidae > Anas > Anas platyrhynchos. Next base: position 57,795,571 of record NC_092590.1, read on the forward strand.
GGTTAGGAATAGACAGTATTTTAAACATTAAGTTGTTATCCACTTCTGACTTCTATTTTGATTCTGGCAAGACTTTACCTGAGATAAATCAAGTAAATGGGTGAGCTTTCTTCTTACACTTACATTATAATTACACTATATAATGTAAGTCCATAGTGCCCTTCTGTTGCTGTTTTGAGCAGCTGAATCCTAAAATTCAGATTTCTTGAAAGAAAAGTGGAAATAAACTGTAAAAGAATAACTTTAAAACTTTGCATTTTGATGAACCTTGTCAATCTGTGTGATATACAATGAAATTTTGAAGCACATTTTGAAATCAACATTTTACACTCACTTTAAGGTACTTGTATCAAGAAAAGACTGATGTGATTTATTGGTTGAGTACAGATTATTTAGGTAATTTGAGGTCTAGTGATAAATTGTCATGGTTCTTTTCATGATCTTCCTTCTTAATAACTACAGAGAAAGCTAAATCTTCTGTCTTTATTTCCTGTAGCATGCAGGGAAAAATGAAATATACCAAAAATAGTTTTAAGTTTTATTTAGTGATGGAAAGTACAGACTTAAAAAAAGTCTGCTTATTTACTGACCTCCAAATATGTCAGATCTTTTTTTTTTTTTTTTTTTTTTTTTCATAGGCTGGTGTGGAAGAGGGTAGAAAGCAAAGCAAAAGAGGGCAGAAAATGAAACGTTAACAAGAGGATTAAATGATGAGAAAGGTTAATGCCACAGATTGACAGCTCTTTCCTTACATGTTTCTTTGTCTCTGTCTAGGAAGGTTGACGGAGGACAGATGAGATCTTAGTACATATAGAATAAAAGATAAAATGCACAAAAAAATGTTATTACAGTTACTGTAATGGATTCTAAAAAATCAGGGAGCTGTACTATACTGTCCTATCTGTCAGAAATCTAAGCATAAGTTGTTTTTTTTGTTTTGTTTTGGTTTGGTTTGGTTTGTTTTTCTTCTGTTGTTATTGTTGTTTTCGTTTGTTTTTGTTTTTCTATGCAGAGAACTGCAATGATTTTCCAGGTCAAGAAACTTTTTTGTCTCTGCTAACATCCTTTCATGGATCTGTTCTGTTAAATATCCTTGCAGTTATTTAACTTCAAGTAGTATTTTCTTTTATTCACAAAATGATGCAGAGTGGCTCAGTCATTATTCCCCAAGGTCAGTTTACAGTTTACACTGATTTCACACACTTTGCCTTGTGCTATGAATTATTTCTTCTTTGCATTGTCTTATGTGACATGTACACCTTCCCAGCAATGTTCAGTCTACAATGCTATACAGGAAAATGTTTTTCTTTCACTTCATTAATCTAGTCACTGTAACAGTTGTGCAGAATAGCTTATTATATAGACATAGAGATTTTGTTCCTTTTATTTTTTTCTGTAAGTTGTGATGCATTTATTACCTTTTTAATAAAAATACTATACTTAGAACTGCTTATTTATTTTTCCTATTCTATCAAGTGAAAATTCATTACTAAAATACCTGTACATTCATAAATAGCTGGTGAAATCTTAGCATATCTCTGAGGTAATGAAAATGTAATAATGGTAAGAATAAGCAAAAATTGTATAATAAAGGGATGTATTTTCAAAACTGTTAGAGAATTTTAATTTAGATGGAAACTAATTAATTGTCTGAGACAAAAACAACAACAACAACAACAACAAATAAAGTTAATTCTGGAATCCTATAATGTGTGCTGAGTATCAGTTTTGCAGGAACTTCAAACTGATTTGACAAGTGAAACAATGGAAGAATCTTCAGTAGAACATCAACTATACAGGCATTTAACATGAGTCTATTTTAAGACTTACAAGAAATGAAACTGTTATTTAATGTTTGCATTTTTTTTTAGTAGATCAAGTTTTGATATTTGACTAGGTTTCCTTGATCTGTCATTTTCTTCTCTCACAAAACACACAGATGGCAAGGTCAGAGATTCAAGTTAAAACATTCAGATGCAATACCTAAACCAGGAAACACTGGACTCTGTCTGTTGTCAATGGATGAAAAGTACAAAAATGCACACTTCCAGATCATTGTTCAGATCTTACAAAGACTGAATCATTCTTGAATCTGTGGAACTTGGAAATGCTGCCCAAATTTACTGCATCCGTGCATTTTTGTGACAGAAATATCCCAAAATTTTGGAAGGAAAGTTTCATGTGATAGTATTTCATTTAAAAAATAGTTTGGACAAAATGTTTAACCATATTTTGTGGAGAAAACAAACAAACAAAAACAAACAAAAACAAACAAGAAAGGTTTCCTTTGGCACAACTTTCTTAGTTTGTGCTGGGATACACAGAATGCTAAATGTATAGGTGAGATACAGTGAATTTTAGAGGGTAGTGGCAGTAATTGGATATGTAACTGGAAGGAAGGGAAGGGAAGGGAAGAGCAATTGTACACTAAAAAAAAAAAAAGGAAAAAAAAGCTATTCTGCTTGTCTCTGAAAATTTTCAAAATTCAGAAATTACTAATAGTAAAAGTTATTCTTATAAATTCTGTATGGCTATGTTAGTCATTTGGAGATCTGAATGTAACACTTCTGGGGATAAAGTACATCTGTTAGAATAGTTCCACCGAAGATTCTTTTCTTTCTTTCTTAAAAACCCTTCTCCTAAAAAGCAAGCAAACTACCTTTCAGCTTTAGCATGCCTTAGCACCGGTAAATACTTTGTCAATCCTTTACTTGCTAAGTTGAAGTATCTTTGGTGGTCTTACCCTTTCATGAGTGAGTTAGCTGGCAGTATGTATATGGAAGCCCATTCCTGTGCCCTTGCCAGCAAATGAACTGGAGTAGCAGAACTGATGTCAAACAAACAAACAAATAAAATGTACTGCATACTAGATTTTCAGCAACAAAGGAAACAGAATCAGCAAATTCTTAGTGGATAAAGTCTGATACTTCCTCTACTTTGAGAGTTGTACAGCTATATTTTTCACTCCTGTTTCCAAGTTTTTATCTTTCTCAGGCTCCACGGCATTTTAAGTTAGAGTTTCTGAAACTGTGGTCTTAATCTTAATCTTAATGTCTTTGCTGAAAGTTCACTGAAATTGATGTAATCTAGGAGGCCAATACTTCTTACAGTCACAGGATTTTGGTTCACCTGTGAAACATAAGATGGCTCTTTCCCAACTTCTGTGTGTGCATTTCCCTTGTGTGGCAATAAAGCGGGCTTCTGTGCATGCAGGCTTTGTCCCAGTGTTGATGTAAAGCCATGAAGGAGCATCTGTACTGGAGCTCCAAAGCCTGGAAATACTCCAGATTTCACCAGCTGAGATATGGCCTGTGAGGTGTGTGGTTGCACACAGCTGCCCATCTTTATTATTATTATTATTATTATTATTATTATTATTGTTATTGTTATTGTTATTGTTATTGTTATTATTATTATTATTATTCCTTTCCTAGTTGTATGGGGAAGGAAGAAATGAAGAAAAAATGCAGTAGAAAAGTAGGAACAATGATAAATATATTGTGCAGAAGACAAAAGTACATATCTCAGTAGAGAAATGCAAACATTGAAGTACTTTCCTACAATGATTTCTATTTTATTTTTACTGATTATGCAGTCTTTGCAGCTGTCATAAGTTATCAATTGCAATGGAAAAGGGAAATGGAATCTATGCAATTGCCAACTGAAAAGAAGAAAAAAACACAGCACAAAAGGGAACAGTTGGTAAGAAATATTCAAAACTGTTCTGCTTGTTATCGATGAAACTGTGTATTTTAATATAACTGTCATACATATTATTTTTTATTGTTTCTAAAACAACATCCCTTATAGTTTCAGTGAAACTGCATTAGTTTAGGTTCAACTATTCTTTTTGTATTCTTGAGGGATTTGTATCACAGAATTGTATCACAGAATTGTAGGGGTTGGAAGGGACCTTGAGAGATCATTGGGTCCAACCCCCCTGCGAAAGCAGGTTCACTAGAGCAGGTTGCCCAGGTAGGCGTCCAGACGGATCTTGAATATCTCCAGAGAAGGAGACTCCACAACCTCCCTGGGCACCCTGCTCCAGTGGTCCATCCCCCTTATTGTGAAGAAGTTCTTTTGCACATTGGTGTGGAACTTCCTGTGCTCCATTTTGTGGCCATTGCCCCTTGTCCTGTCCCCACAAACCACTGAAGAGAGGTTGGCCACATCCCTCTGTCTCCCACACTTAATATATTTGTAGACATTGATAAGATCCCTCCTCAGTCTTCTTTTCTCCAAGCTGAACAGACCCAGGTCTCTCAAGCCTTTCCTCACAGGGGAGGTGCTCCAGGCCCTGTATCATCTCTGTATCATCTTTGTGGCCCTCTGCTGAACTCTTTCCAGGATATCCCTGTCTTTTTTTTTTTTTTTTTTTTTTGTACTGGAAAAAGTCTTTGTCACTTTGAAAGCACAAAATTTTAATGAAACTCCTGTGCCATTGTTTAAGACCTAAGAAAGAAAGCTATACTTTGGATATGAGGAACATGGATGAAGTATTTCATATTTCAGTTGGTCATGCACAATGCAAATAGACCTTCTGCTTCTGTTTGTAAGGGAAAGGGGCAGTGCTTTTGAGGTGTTTAGCTGTACTATAAACTGAAATAATATACTCAGTCAGAAAAAGAAAATAAATTCATAAACATGAGAAAAATCTGGGAAATGGAGTTTCAGGTATAAATTTATTGACTGTAAGTGTTGAAAGAATATATGTCATAAATAATATAGGATTTCGTGCTTTGCATTGTGTGTCTTACTGAGCTCAAATAGAACATAATAAGGAAACAGCAAAGCTGTCTTCAAAGGTTGTGGAATGATGCCAAGTGAGCTTTTTTCCCACCTACAATATTCATATAAACAGCAGGAATATATTTAATTTCACAAAAGCTAAATATAACTGCTAATTATAAATGACAAGAACTGATTAATATATACCTGACCTAACAAAAATTCTGTTTAAAAGGTTAACCATCTGTGGTTCAAATTCTAGTTTTTGAGAAGTCCTTTAACGTCTTACATTACTTGTATGTTATGCTGGAACATTTTCTAAAATTTAAATGATAGGGCTTCAAAAACACATGGAATAGAAATAAATTATTCAGAGAGACATCATATACCTTCAAGTCTGCAAACTTATCAGTTCTAAAGTCCCAGTTTGTCTGCAGTTTTCTGATAGACCACCTATTAGTGAAACTGACCAGGTTTATTTCTGGTTATTGTCTCTGCTGTATTTGTCTGTTAACTCTGTGTATGTTGCTTTCCCCTTCTCCTTATTTTGATAAGGTTCTTATTCATTATTCAGATAATCTTACAGAAATAAGCATTGCTACATTCTGCATACCCTCATAAATTAGTATGACTGACCAGGTTTACTTCTCCTTATCATTTGTTCAGGATTGTGTCTGATTATGTTCTTGCTTATGGCTTCCCTGATTTCTTATTATCCTCTTGTATTGGGTTTACATGGCAAGGGTTTGGTAAGAGGGGGACTGCAGGGGTAGCCCCTGTGAGTAGTGTCCAGAAGTTGCCCTATATTGGATAACAATCTGTTTCAGCCATCTCCAAATGGGACCCACCCCTGGCCATTGATGCACCAATTGGAAATGCTGTTTGTGCCTCTGTGAAAGCATATCTGAGAAAGGGAAAAAACTGCTGTGCAACAGCAGCTGGGAGAGAGAGGAGTGAGAGTTCCCCCTCAGCCTGTGGAGAGGCCCCTGGTGGAGCAGGTTGTCCACCCGCAGCCCATGGGTCCTGCAGCTGAGCAGATTTCCATGCTGCAGCCTGTGCAGGAACCCACAGGGTAGCAGGTGGACAGGGCCTGGAGGAGGCTGAGCCCATGGAGAGACCCTGCAGAAACAGTTTGGAGCTCCAGGCCATGGAAAGGAGCTCATAGCAGGTGATCTAGGAGCTGCTGCCCATGGGAGACGTGTTGGAGCAGTTTGATCCTGACGGATGGATCCTGTGAGAGGGACACATATTGGGGCAGTTCTGCCTGTGGAAAGGTTCTGCCTGGGAAACCCACACAGGATCAGTTCAGGAAGGATGGCATCCCATGGGTGGGACCCAGTGTTGGAGCAGGGGCAGAGAGTGACTGTGAAGGAGCAGCGGAGATGAAGCATTAAGGACTGACCACAATTCCCATTCCACATTCCCCTGTGTTGCTAGGGGATATCTGATTACAAAATCAATAAAAAATAGATATATGCCAATATTTTTCTTTTCACATTTTAAAGTATTCTAGATGAGACAGTAGACTTCAGAATGAAGGTATTTCTAGGAAAATAAAACATATTTTTAAAATAACAGTATTGAGCACTTGTTTTTTTTTTTTTTTTTTTTTAAACTACCTTGAATTCTTTCTACAATACACGTGTTCTTTCACAATCAACATGATTCTGATCAACATTTTACTTGAAAATCTATTATTTTTTGTACATAAAGCAGTTCTTTGGAAATACTTCCATTTGTTCTCTTTTGGTTTGGGGTATTAAATATAGGACACTGTATTTAAGTACACTGTAATTATCAATCTACTTCTGACCACTTCACCCATTCCCTCTTCTGTAATGCATATTCTTTAGCCATACTGCTCTTAAAAGCTGCTTTTGGGTGTTATTTTTCTTTGTCATGAATTAAAAAAAAAAAAAATGCTCCTTCTCTCCAGATGGGATCATTTAACTATAACACTATACTTCTGCTCCTTTGGGAAGTCCTTTGTACATATGAAGAATTTACAAAGACTAATGAGAAGATCTATGTAGCCCTTGAGGCAGATGTGTTCATTTTTTAATAAAAGAATTGGAAATTATAAATTTTAATAAACTACAGTTCCATTAAACCAGTCATATTTGATATTTGTTATAGTAACAGCAACAATAATGGTAATGTGCAAATTATTGATAACTTTTTAGTGTTGTGTCATGGTAGGATTATTTTTCTGTTTTATGATACTGACCAGTTACTCAAATTGCTTAAAAATGTTATCTGTCATTACTTTTTCAAACAAACCTCTTCATTTTCATTTGAGATTTTGCCATAGTTTCGGCAAAACATGTGTGGGGTTCTTGTTAGTTTGTTTGCTCCCCATAAGACTCAATAGAAAATTCCCAGTGATGAGCAGTGAGAAGATACATCAGGACATTTTGTTAGCAAATATGTTATCAGAAGAGTTAAAGTATCTTTGCATCTTTGTGGTTTTGAAGGGTAACTGAAACTGGAAAATACTTTCTCTCATTAGTCAAACAAAAATTAGATCAAATCTAAGACTTTCTGTCATGAGCTAAACACAGGTGTTACTACCTTGAAATTTAATAAAATCATAGAATCCTACAATATCCCGAATTAGAAGGGACCCTACAAGGATCATCAAGTCCAGCTCCTGAATTCACACAGGTATACCCAAAAATTCAGACCATATGACTGAGAGCACAGTCCAAATGCTTCTTAAATTCCAACAGGCTTGGTGCCATGACTACATCCCTGGGGAGCCTGTTCCCATAGACTAGCCTGGAATAATATCCTTGTTGCTTAATTGCAACAAAAGAACTTGTATATGGTGGGAAGACATCTAACCCCCAAATATATCAAAGATGCTAAGTATGAATTCCACACAAAAGCTAAGAGCATTACAAACATCAGGCTTCCTGAAGTAGGGATTTCAGTTCCTCTTGTAGTAGATCAGACCTTTTCAGTAAATCCAACACTGTTTCTAAAACTTTGTTTACAGAGGAAACAAAAATCTATGCTACTTTTTTTACACAAGTGACGATCTTAGAATGATAAATTCAGAGAGAAACTGAAACAGAGAAAAAAAAATAAGTCATCAAAAGAAAACATTTTGTTCAACAGCAGCACAGTGGTCTTTACTGCCACTCAGAAATGATTCTGTTCTTTCAGGTTAAGTGTTTAGTCCTTGAGAAAAAATTATCTTGACACCTGGTTAGACCATCTGCGCTCTTAGTTCTTTTTCCTTTGTCTTTTAATGTCAGCTTGTTCAGTATGAAAATATTACTTTAAAAAACAGTAAAAATATAATAGCTCATATGTCCATGGTCACATGTAGCCTAGCAACCCAGTAAATGTACTACTGCAGTAAGCTAACAGAGGCCACAAGACTTGTCAGGCATTTTAGAACTCGTCCTGTCCTATCCAGAGCTGTCTTTTTCTACTGAATCATAGCATCATATATCTTGTTCAGCTCCAGAGCTGAAAGCAGTACTCCAGGTGGGGTCTCACAAAAGCAGAGAAGAGAGGGAGAATCACCTCCCTCGACCATTTTTCTTTGGATTCAGCCCACGATATGGTTGGCTTTCTGGGCTGTACATTGCTGGCTCATGTTGAGCTTCTTGTGAAGCAACACCCACAAGTCTCCTCAGAGCTGCTTTCAATCCATATTCTACCCAGCCTATATTTGTGCTGGGATTGCCTGACTCAGGTGCAGGACCCAGGTGCAGAATGACTTTTCTAAATCCAAATTATCTTGCTGAAGATAACTGAATGTTTTAAGGTTCCTGCCATTTAAAGCTAGGCCTACATATCTTACATCTAAAATCTTAGAAATCAGAGGATGGAACAGCTTCTAGATGACTACAACTGGGAAAAGTGCTTATAATTTGTGCTTATAATTTTCTGCTGCCCTGTGGGACTGAAAATTACAAAATCTGTACCTCTCCTGTTCTTTAAAACCTGTGTGAACTATGTGGAAGAATTTGGATAGAGTACCTGAAATCGGAATTTGGAATACTGTAGCAGCATATAGAAGACTGAAAAGCTTGTCCATAATGTCTATAGTCACTTCTTCCAAGGAGAAAAACACAAAGTCTGAGAAATTATGTATCAGACAAGATTCAGAAAAGTTTTTCAGTTTAATAATTTTTAGCATGTTTATTGGACACATGTCCTCCCTAAATAAAATTATTTCAAAATGTCTCTTCAGTAGCTATAGCTTATCAGTGATATTCATAAATTGATTATATAGGTATTCCTGCCATACTCTGACAATAATTTTTATGAAGTTCAGAAAGCCTGTATCCTTGCCATCACAGAATATTCCTCTGAAACAAACAAACAAACAAGAAAAAACATCATACTGTCTTCCAATAGTTAATCAAGGAATGATATTTAACTCAGTTTCCACTAAAGGCTTATCCACTCCAGCACAACACAGACTTCAAAACAGCAGGTAATTTGTTGAATTACAGTACATGCTGTCTTTCTGTTCTGTGAGAATCCATTAAGATCAATTAGTACTTCTATTTTCATAAAGCCTTTCATAACCATTCTCTGAAAGTACTTTGCAAAGATTAATACTGCATATTTTCATGTCACTTAAAAATCATTATTTTGTTATTATTACTTACTAAATATTCAGTAACAATCTAAAAAGTTATATTCTGAATCATCCTGGAGGAAATAGCATAGCATATTCATTGAAGATATTTAATAATATAAGTTCACAAAGCCTGCTGGTCAAATGACTTCTTCACCCTACCAAGGTGGAAGGTGCTGGCAGAAGCATCTGGTTAAAATTCTATCAGCTGTCTGACAAGAGTGTGAGAATGAGTAAAAAAGTTCAGTTTTCATATAGCCTGAGGGTTTGTTGTTGTTGTTTTGTTTGTTTGTTTGTTTGTTTTGTTGTTTGTGTTTTTTTTTTTGGGGGGGGGGGTGAAGGGGCGAAGGGCAAGCATCTTTAGGTAATGTTCAAATATTTTTTGAGGGCTTCACTCAATAGTGACATCTGACAAATGCAATGAAAAGCCATGACTGTATCTTCAGTGACTGTAAATATTTGAATTCTTATATTACTTTTGGCAAGTATTCTCTTTTCAAAAAATAGTTTAGGTCAGACAAAAAGGACTACTGAAAGGAATATTTTATGTATACAGATTTTTTACATTTCTTTCACAATTGATTCTATTATAACTCTCTGATACTGTTAGTAAATTAGTTATATGACAATCATATTTTTATTGCAAAACTCAGAGCCAATGAAATCATACTAGGTGTATTAGAAAACTGAGAGTGTATACCAACAAACATAGGGGAAAGAAGTATTATTTGTCAATAATCTCATAGAATACTGTGGTTTGTCACACATTTTTTGAGTTTCTAACTCATTCTGATGAATTCACAAATATAAACTAAATTAATTATTTCATGTGTATTTTCCATTTAGTTCTTGGCAGGCACATGCTCATAAATTAGAAGGTTGTGTGAAATATTCTATATATATATATATATTTCTATATTTCTCTCTCTATTCTATATATATAGAATATTTCACACAACTATATATATATAATAGAAATATTCTATATATATGAAAATACTAATGTATTTTCTTCCTTCTTCTCATTAGTTAAAGATTCATCATTAAGCTCAACAATCTGTAAGTCCATAAATACAAAGCTTGAATATTCTTTCTTCAAATGGTGGATACTGACATTTTGCTCTCATATATGATGTGCAGAAATATTTTTGATGGTCTGAAAAGAGCAATATTAAGAAAATTCGTGTATACCATGCAAATTCATAAGATTTCTTTTCGTAAAAAATCCACATATAGGGCCTATATGAAAGTAATTATTTTACTAAAAATAGGTTGTGCTGACTGCCTTGATTTCTTTTTTTTTTTTTTTTTTTTTTTTAATTTTGCCTAGAAATTTGTAAAGAGACAACAAAATTTACATCTTGCTTTTTAATGACTTTGTCTTCTAGGTTTTTAGAGCTATTAGAGCAACATATTAATAGTGGACTAATTTACTTACTTTCTACAATCTCTGTAACCTTTAAAAATAAAACTCACATAGGAGTTTCAAGATGAATCATAATTTCTCATAATTTTCACTGGGTTTGATAATAGACATCTTTCAGCCGTTCTTCCCAGTTAAATTCTGTATCTTTTCAAGAAGCTGTTTCTGTACCTCAAATTCAAATATATCTGCCACCTGACCTATGCATCTAAAAATCTACTGCAAGTAAAAGTGCCTTCTGATTCATAATTTAAGGGAGTCTTTAGAGGAAACTATTCCATTTGTCTGTAAATGATCAGTGATAAGGAAGGACAGGTATTTTAGATTGCCTCTGGCAATGAAAAATGCAATATAAAGCACTGCAATCTTAATGAAATACATGTGAAAGGCTAAAATATCATGACCATTTTACCACTTAAATCTTCCTGCACCTTCTGTAAGTACTGTAAAAAAATTGAAGGTTGTTTGTTATTGTTGTTGTTGTTGTTTGTTGTTGTTTTGTTTTGTTTTGTTTCAGGCAAATCAGTCAAAATATAAATGGTGAAAACAGAAACACTACCAATATATATGTATATACAGTTTATTGAACAACTGTAATGAAAAAATAATGTTAAAAGTTTGCTCCAAAATATACTACTGCCTTGTGATTTGTATAATGAGTCTCCTCTAATAGTGTAACATATTAAAATTTTGGTTTCCTAGGTATTTACACTGACCTTTCTGAAGTAAAATTGACAAGAATGGTGGAATACTGGGTATACATTTTTTCAAAAGCATGTCCAACTTAAGTTTCAGTAAGCAGGAACTTATTTTGAACCATGTTTTAGAAGACAGTTCTTTTTTTAATGTAGATGGAATCATTCCTGTAAATTTCAAAATGAAATTTTGGTACTTATAAATTAAATTTCTAGGGAAAGAGAAGGGAAATAAATATTTTGTTTTATACAGTTGTGGAATTACTGTGGAATTACATTAACTGTAATAGTTAATGATCACTTAAAAAAACTATTAGAAACCCACTTTTAAACTATTAATTAGTGTTTTGGACTATAACTGTAATCTCCAGCTAACTAGGTATCTCCGGGGCAGTCAATTGCAAGGAGAGATTAAAAGAATTAAAAAATAATAAAAAAAAATAATAAAAAAAGGTATGTGAGTTTGTTAGTTCAAAAGGAGCTTGAAAAATTCAGTAAGTCTTGCAGATTTAGATCAGTGGGAGCCAGGGTCTGAAATGACAGAAGCAAGATACAGGTAGCTACTTTGAAAAACAAACATAACCTATTTGTGCTGTTTTTTTGGGGGGGTGGGGAGGGCAGAGGGATCTGCTTATCTGACCATCCTTCTCAATTAATTAGCTATATATATTTTTTCTTCAGTGTTTTGTAAAGCCTCTCAACTCCATATGGTATAGAATCGTAGAATGGTTTGGGTTGGAAGGGACCTTAAAGGTCATTTAATTCCACCCCCTGCCCATGCCATGGGCACAGACCTTCCACTACACCAGATTGCTCAAAGCCCCATCCAGCCTGGTCTTTAACACTTCCAAGAATGGGACATCCACAGCTTCTCCGGGCAGCCTGTGCAAGGGCCCCACCACCCCCTGAGTGAAAAATTTCCTCCTTAGATCTAATATAAATACACCATCTTTTAGTTTAAAGCCATTCCCCCTTGTCCTATCACTACAATCCCTGAGAGAATCCCTTTCCGTATTTCTTGTAGGCCCTATTTAGGTACTGGAAGGCTGCTATAAGGTCTTCCAGGAGCCTTCTCTTCTCCAAGCTGAACAACCCTAACTCCCTCAGCCTCTCTTCATAGGATTGGTGCTCCAGCACTTTGATCATCTTTGTGGCCCTCCTCTAGACTTTTCAGCCCTAGAGCTGAATGCAGTACTCCAGGTGGGGTCTCACAAAAGCAGAGAAGAGAGGGAAAATCACCTCCCTCGATCTGCTAGCCATACTTCTTTGGATGCAGCCCAAAATTAGGTTGGCTTTCTGGACTGCACACTGCTGGCTAACATTGATTTTCTTGTGAAGCAACAACACCCCCAAATCCTTCTCTTCAGAGCTGCTTTCAATCTGTTCTCCAACCAGCCTATATTTGTGCTTCGGACTGCCTGACCCAGGTGCAGGACCTTGTATCTAACATTTTATTCTAGTTTCAGGGAGTTTAATGAGCTAGCAAATTGTGGGTAAACCCATGATAAAGTGAATGTTTTATGGTCCTAGTTTATTGCTTTCTTAATCTGTTTAGTGCTGGTTGGTTGTAACACACATTCTGAAAACCTGTCAATAAAGTGAATTATTTTCAGCAACTGTATTCACCTCAGTTTGAAAAAGAGTTGTGCCATTTAAAGAAGTCTGTAGGTGTCTGGTGCCTTAAAAAGCAGGGAGTCAACTAACAACTTTGTCTTAGCATCCATTTAGACATATAAATGTCAAATCGGTCATTTTAAACTTCTTGACTTTTAACTTTTATTTCTCTGTGTTGGTACTGTTGCTTTTCAGTGGAATTACTTACTAGGGTTAACTTTGTATGACACATTTTATGAATTGAAATTGTTTTTTAACAACCAGTTTTTATGTACAAAATTTTAAGTACATTTTAAGTACAAATCACTTCATAAAACTGGAAGGAATAAAATATAGTCATGTTATAGGTACAAATTATAACCCATTATTCACTGGCCCTTGCAATAGATTGGCATCTGCTGAGTGTTCAGCCTTTCTTCTCTTGGTTTAGGTTGCAAGCATTTGCCTTACCCACTCCAGTTCCACCCAAACAAAACTGAAATAAGATAAAACTGCTGTCACCGAAATGTGTAGCATATCTTGTAACACAGAGGAGGGAAGATCACAGCCAGCATTAAGTGTGGATGGCTTCCAGATTTCAGTCACTTAGGGCAGTCTATTGAAGCTATATAAAGCAGCCCAAGGGATTATGAATCTGGTCTTCTACAAGGAATTTCTACATAACTGTAGATTACATCCCTGTTCTTCTGTTCATTCACATTTACTTCTCTGAAATACCTCTGTGTTTTTCAAGAAGAAGAGTGTCTACAGGGAGACAATCCCCCATCAAAAGAAAGCAAGCATTCTGTGGGCTGTTTACATATGAAAAGAGAAAAAAAAAAGATTAAAAAAAAAAAAAGATATATTTTTTATTCACAATATGAATGGCTTTCATATAAATGGTTTATTTGGGTTGTTTCTGTGTCTTTTTACATTTGTGGATCTATTATTTTATAAATTAGTATATTTTTAAAGGCTACAAAAGTACTGGTTTGGCTTACACAACTTCTGTTTGAGTATATTTTTTGTTTCTATGGCTGTATTATGAAATGCTTTGAACATACCAGTTTATGCAATCTAGAAATTAAAATGTCAAAAATCACCATGAAAACATAATCATTTAAATAAGGCAGCTTATTTTTTCAGCTACTTTTTAACTGATACCTATTTGTACCACTTCAAAGATTAACAGAAATACAACTTTTATATAATAATTTTCAATATTTCTGTCATTATTTTCTCTCAGAAGATTAAAGAACTCCACAAACGGATCCTATTTTTCTATACGTACACATACAAAGCTGCTACAGATAATCTCTAAAAAGAACAGTATAAAAAAAAATCTGAGAAAGAATCTGAGAAGCTTAGAAGTAACAATTTGTATTAGATAAAATCATTTTATGTCAAAGTTATGCCATTTCTAAATAGTTTTAAAAATGCAGTATTGCAATGTCATCTACTAATCTTATTTAGCAAGGTAGATTACTTAAATCAGAATAATGTATCTTTGTTGTAGAAATTGCAATCTCCTATTTGTGGAACAATGAAATTTGGGTTTCACAAGCTAAAATGTTAAATGCATATTCATAACTGTTTACTTCAGAACACACTGCCAACACACTTATGTTTCTGATGATAAAATTAGAATGTTGTACACAGCATAAAGAAAAGTCTAAGAGATATGACTAGAGTATTGAATTTAGCTGATTACTACATTCTAATTTTTTAAGCAGCAGGAAATCTTAAATTTCCAGAAAGTTTAAGAATTGTAAGATTTAAGGAGAAATATTCTATGATGTTCTTCATAAAATGTGTAAATGTGTATTTTTTTTTCCTAAAGGAAAATAATGAACATTAAGAGATTTACACATCTCACTAATAAATCTTATTCTGAAAACTGTTTGAAATAACTAAATCTTACCGTTTCACAAATATTAAAATACAGCCAGAAAAGTTTTAGAATGTTATAGCATAGAACATCTAGCTTCATGTTTGTCAATAAAGTTGGTTAATAATATTGCTCTTATATCACTCTTCAGATGTAACTGCATTGCCTTTGTGCCTTCTTATCTCTTCAGCTTCTCTCAGTGTAGATACCACCTCATAATGACCATCAGACCATCACAGAAGAAAATACAAAAAACAAAACAAAGCAAAAGCCCATAGTGTTTATATGCAGACCTCCTAAATTCCAAACCTGAAGTAAATCCTATGCTAATAGAGCCAACTTGAGCACTAGATTTTTTTTTTCTTCCATGTAAAGTTAGCAGTTATAAGAGGTCAAAATACCAAAAGGCAACTACATTACCAACGATCAGTTCTTGTTTAGATTGTTCAGAACATAGTTGTTGAAAATGGTTTTGCATTCACAAAGAACTGAGGGTCCAGTACAATTAATAATCCACATTTTTTCCAGAGTTGTTTCAGGGTCTAGTATTTCTGCTACAAGGACTCACAATAACTCTAGGTGTGTGTCATTGAGATTATAGTATAATGTCAATTGCTTTTCCTGAATTCTGGTCACTTAATAATAAAAGATCTTCCATTGCCATTTCTATTAGTCCACCTGATGACAGTTTCTGAAGGTACTCCACAACTGCTGCCTAGTTGAACAGAATAGATGTCTGAGAATCTAGGTCTCAGTTTTTCCATACTGAAATACTGAAGGAGAAAAATTATATATGTGTTTTTGTAAGACATTTTTACATGGATTAGGAAACTAACACTTGAAATTGCTAAATGACACATTGTTGGTCTTTTTGCCCAGCATAACTTCACCCTTAGAAATCCTTACCTTTCCATAAAATGAACTGACAATTTAAGTGAATTGTCTCTAAAAGAAATAAAAATAAAATCCCAATAACAATCAACAACCAAAAATAATTCAGCACACAAGGGAATAGACAGCAGGGTCTTGGCAATGTTATTCTTCTATTGTCTGTACTGCCAAATAAATACAGGCTTGAGGGGTTTTGGATTTGTATCAAATGTTTGGAAACAATCCTGTCCATTTCCTCCCTGCATCTGATTTTCCACATGTTACTAAATAGGGCATAAAATCTGAAAATTCCTCTCTCACAGTGAGAGTTGTTAGGGCTTGCAAATTAGAAACGGTGAGAACATGAATGATTTAGTTGCTTCTGAAGGCAATATTGCCTGAATCAAAAAGAATATTTAAACACACCTAGTAAAAATGAGTTTCATTTTAAAAGGTTTGATGTTAAGTACTCAGTTTGTGGAACTAGCGTGGAGATATCGCTACTAAAATGAAGAACTGATAATATGTTTTTATGTTTAGAAATATTTTTTGTTCTTGAACACAGAGACTCATGTAAAGGTCATACCCACAAAAGCAAAGTTCACAAATAGACTTTTTGGGCTACCTCTCACAAATGATATGGTCTTGAAATATGAATCTACTGCTTTTTTCTATTACTCCCTCAACATTAAAATGCTGTTAAAAAAAAATGTGTAAATTGAGGCTAGTACAGAATTTGGCAGCCTTTTGGCTAAACAAGACAACTTGTTTTTACTGATGTATTTTCATCAATGTTTTATTTTTTAAGTAAAGTCAAGAGCAACAAACACATGGCAAGAGGATTTGTGTTTATTATTTTTATAGACCTAAATAAAATATTATTTCAGGTGAGAACAAAATGTAAATGATGGAAATTAATATTTTTTTTCTTATATTCTTCTCTAGACCAGACTGATGGAATGTCATCCACAGGTATGCTGCCATGCATATATATGAAGGTTTTATTAATACAGGTGCAAATGTGGTGCTCCAGCTAAGATTCTGGAAACCTGTCTAGATGTAGTATGTGTTGGTGACTTTAGGAAATTACATTCAGCATTTAACAACAAGTCAAAGTCATACCATTTCTGGGTCACTAAATTATTTTAAAAGGGTTATGATGCAAGATATTCAGTATCATGGAGCATGAGAACAAAAGAGGAGCAGAAGTTTCAGTTGCCAAAAGCAAGTGTAGAAAATGAAATCTTCCCGCATGTGAATAGCAGTATTGTCTGGTAACCTGGCAAAGAAGTAAATAGCTTTCCATTTCTGTGAAGGTGCAAAGATGAAGAATAGCTGTTGTTGACTCAAATAAAGATTTTCAATTAAAGGAAGGGCTTCAAGCATTAACATGTATTCCTGTAAAGCAGGGTATGAAATATCAAGTGATTATACCAGAGATCAAGATCTTTTACACACTATGTCTCTTAGCCATTAATGCCAGAGGTGATTAACTCCTTGTTAGACAGAATGATATAAGACTTAAAAAACATTTTTGCTGCTGACAGGCAACAAAATATAATATAAATTTTTGAATAACCAAAGTCGGCTTTTTGTTTGGTTTGGGTTTTGTTTGTTAATACTTAAGCCTAACTCTTGTCTTGTTATATAAATTTGCAGACCCCAAATTTATAGCAGCTTAGAGGGCAATGGAATATGTAAAACATTGGAGGAATATGAGGTTTAACCACTTCCACAGTTCAATGGCAAAGCTAAAACCTTCTTGGCATTGCTATTCTATATTTTCCAATGACACTGAGGAGCTTTAGAAAGGAATCATCACTAGAATATCCAGCTTTAGGGGGCCTGAAATATTTCTATCTCTTCTGAAGTGAAGTCTATATATTCTTGGTGATCTTTATAAAATAACTTTTCAAAGTAGATGAAGAACCATTTTATTATTATTATTATTATTATTATTATTATTATTATTATTTTTCAGAATAGTTCTCTGGTCAGGACAATAGCTTCCAATATCCAATAGCTTTCAATTCCAATAGCTTCCTCATAGTCAATTATAAATGTAAATATATATAATGAAACCCAAGGCTATCATAATATAGATAATTTAGAAGATATATAAACGAATCCCTTAAACTTTGTTATTCCTGTTTGTTTTCAAGATCTGAAGTTTTTCTTAAGTTTCTTAGTACAAATATCTCCATTCAATACATGCATTCTTGAAAGAAATAAAACCAAAATCTTTTATATTATAACAGTGCTATTTCCTATAAAGCTTAGGCAGATTCTTTTTTTTCCATGTGATTTTAAGCAATCTAAGAAATAGATTTAGTTCATGTCATTGCTGTTAGCTTTTAATTTAGGATTGCTTGTCTTGCCAGCAGTGTAAAAGACAAAAGAATATTGATGATTTGGCTATGATGTCATACAGAACTAATGCCAATTCAGCTGAAATGTTTAATTAATGTAGTACATAAAGTTTATCTGCCACCGTAGTTCTGACCTTCCAATTACACATATAGGTGAACAACTTACGGAGTAGCAATGCACAATCCAGAAGGATATTTGTATCCTTGACGTGTGACAAAACAGCTATAAGTGTAATTGAAATATATGATACATTTGGCATTGATGCAGATAACTAATTTTGATGGTGTAGGAGAATGAATGATGTGACATTTTGCTCATTTTCCTCAGCTGTAGCTTGTACAGTTTCTCAAGAGTAAACGACCTTATGGTATTGTATAATATAGTCTTGACCCTGACTGTTATGGCAGCTCAAAGTGTAAACATGCAGTCAGCAAAACAGCACTACTGAAAGTTGGATATAATTTACAGTGGGACAAAATCAACTGAAAGTTTCAATGGCCTGATGACCTTGACATTGTTCTAAGTCTATATCATTATAGGTTCAATTAAAACCAGAAATTTTGTCTCTGAATGGAAGTTTATTAAAAGACACAAAATACCAAACTCATTTATATTTTCTACCCTATTACTGTGAAAGCAAAAATTGTCGATAAACACAAAAACTTACATTTATTTTCTTATATATTAACAAATCTATCTTGGTGGTGATTCATATTGTCAAATTCTGTAAAATCTAGACTATATTGATTGTGTTCTAATGATCTTCTTCCTCCATCTACTCACTGGACATACAAGTGTTTATGTACAAATGCTCATCTTATGTCATAATAAATATTTTTACATTTTTTGGTGAAAATGCTCATAGAATTTCCATCTGGATAATTCATATTTACATACATTTCATAAAAATTACAAGTTTTTTTTTCTTTTTTTTTTTTCTTTTTCTTTCCAAATGGCATTATATTGTGCCATAGAGCATATAAGGTTTGAGTTTTCATGAATGCCATCTACTTTCCTCCATTTTTCAGTGTATGGTTAGCTACATATCCATAATCTGGATATGTCTTATGCTTACTAATTCCCATTTGTAGTGGGTTTTTTGTCTAACAGCCAAACTTCCACCCAGCCACTTGATGACTTCTTCAGTAGAATGGGGAATAGAAACAACAGGAACAAAAAGCTCATGGGTTGTGGTAAAGACTGGAAGATCAATTCCAAATTACCATTGTGGCTAAAACAGACTTGACATGGGGAATATTAATTTATTGGAAATTAAAATATATATTTAATAACTGAGTCAAGTAGCGGGAAACACAAGGGCAAACACCAAAACAATGCATTCTTTCCCCCTTCCCAAGCTCAACTTCACTCTTGACTCCTTACTCCCAGTCACAAGCAGTGTAGGGTATGTAGGATTGGGAGGGTTTTGGTCAGCATACACCAGTTTCAATTGCCACTCCTTCTTCCTCACACATTTGCTCTGCTCAGGTGTAGGTTCTCCATAGGCTGTAGCTCCTTTGCCAATACCCATCTGCTCCATTGTGGGGTCCTTCACAGGCTGCAATGTGGATATCTGCTGCGGTGCCAGGCACCTCCCTCACCTCTCACCTTGGTGTTCTGTCTGCTGTTTCTCACTCTTTTTGTTCCCAAATTCCTCTCTCGAACTGGGGTTTCTGAACTTTTTAAAACATGTTTTCATACAGGTAGGTTGATGGCCTTGGTCCTGCAATGACTGTTGTGTAGCCACCCAGAACTGTCTAGAATTGGCTGTGTTTGAAATGTGGTAGCCCCTGGCCTCTTCTCACTGAGGCCACCCCTGCAGCCCTCTCTGCTGTCAGCACCCTGGCACATATTCTCAATACACTGTTTTGTATTACTAAGTGTACAATTAAATGCTCAAAATGTTTATGCTTCAACCCAATGTGTGATTCAATAAGCAATCTCAGAGGACAGTTATATCGTTAACTATTACAGATGATACTGGAAAAAAGTGATGAAATTTACTTCTAGATAGCATTCACACATAAGAAACACTGGTACAAGACTGAAAAGCAATAAAATTAATTTATTCCTTCTACTTAAATCTACAGAAGTCCTTACTGTCTGTAACATGGAAAAGTGTCTTAGCTGAAAGCCTATATGGTCTTACAGCCTATTACAGGTCATCTGATTTTAGTCTGACTTGATGAAGATGGAGTTTTAAAATAACCCTTTCTGCCAGGATTTCTTTTGAGTATATTACTTTTAAGTCAACAAAGTAGACTTTTGGTTTAATTTTCTGTTCACTGTGTTTTAGTTAATCTAGTATTAGAACTTCAGCTTCTTTGGATAACTTGAAAATCTATTATCAAAATAAATTGACATCTTAAAAATGGGCATTATGAAGATAGAATAAAAAGGCCCTTTTTGACACTGGTGCATTACTTATTTCCTTAGCAACAACCTGCATAACTATTGCTTCTTTAAAAAGACATTAATTCTAAAACAAAAGTTCCGTGAGCTCCTTTCAAATTCTCCTCTGGAAAACAAACAAAGAAACAAAACAATACAAAACAAAAATTAATTTAGTTGGTTATCTAATTTAAAATAATAGTCAACTTGCTCCTAAAATCCATATTTTCTTGGTATTACAGTGAAATATATATTTTTGCATGACCTTAATATTTATCAGAATAACTACCAACATAAGATGACAAGACTAGTAAAAAACATCAGTCATTGTTAGCCACTGTCTTTATATGTGCTCTAGAATGATGGAGTGCACAATACAGATTACTTTTTTTTTTTTTTTTTTTCTTGATATGTAGCAGCCATAATGAACTACCAAGGAGAATTTTTCAGTCTGCCTGTCTGCCTTTCTGGAAGCTGTGTTTTGGTGGATAGGCTTAATTTTGCACAGAGACAGCTCCAGCATTTGACACTTGACAACAGTAGTTTGCAAAAATACTATTTCCTCAAACTAGCAAGCAGTTTTACCTATTGCCACGTTTTCCCTTAACATATTCCCAACATTTGGAAAAAGATTCCTGTTTTTCCCCTGTATTCAGAATACGAAACTAATGTAGAATCATTTGAAACACTGACAAGAAAATGCTGATTCCTGCCAATTGCAAAGTGACTTTCAGGAAAATGTGTATTTATACAATTAATTTTCTGTGTTAACTAAATTGTACTGTAGAATCCTGTCTATTAGAACAATTCTATTAGAATTACCTGTCTATTAGAACATTTGAATAAGTAAGAATAAATTTAAAAATGTAACACTTTAGCTGCTCAAATTTAGTCTTCTAGCATATAGAAGACTTACCCTTTCCCGTTTCCATTAATTTCAAGTATAACTTAAAGTAAATCTCTAGACAGGGGTTTCTATTTTGACCTTTGTGTACTTTTTGGCAATCTTGAAATCATTTCAAAGGAAAATATATGTGATTTTGAGTGCTGTGTCTTTTCCCTTAATCTATAATATAGATATTACTTAAGATATATTTCACAACAAAAAATAATATTCCTTAGTAATTCATTTGTGTAACAAAAGCAGTCTTATAAGTGAGAACAACATCCTAGGCAAAAAAAAAAAAAAAAAAAAAAAAAAAAGTTTTATACTTGGTAGACACAGGAATATGTAGATCTCTATTGTAAAAAAATAAAAATGAATAATCTCATTTTCATTGCTAATATATAGAGAAAAGTTATTACTTCTCTTTAGTATATTGCTTTTTGGTTCTTTCTCATCTCAATATTCATTCATAAATGAGGAGCTTTTTAATGACACAAAAAGACTTAAGCCATATCAGATACTCGGAAATGTTCTTCAAAATCTATTAGTGGATTTTGTGTACCTGTTTGTACAAAATAAATAAATAAATAAATAGATAAATAAATAAATAAATAAAATATATCTAATAAAAATAATAATGCTTAGCAATAAAATAAAAAGCCAATTTATTGTCCAGAACAGCTGATTAAGTCAGTATGTATAATTGTGTTTTGAATATCTCCGAAGAAGGAGACTCAACAGCCTCTCTGGACAGCCTGTTCCATTGCTCTGTTACCTAAACTGTAAAGAAGTTCTTCCTCACATGGAGGCGAAACCTCCTGTGGTTCAATTTATACCCATTACCCCTTGTCTTACCACGTTGGCCACCACTGACAAGAGTTTGTCCCCATCCTCTTTTCATTGTCCCCTCAAGTATTTGTAAAGGTTGATAAGATCCCCTCTCAATAGTATAATAATTAGTAAATAATTAGTTTGTAAAAATTAGTAATTACTCGTAGTAATTATTAGTAAATACAAACTAGTAGCAAATGCTCATATTTGGGCAATCAAATCAAACCCAAAATGCAATGGTAGGTTCAGACTTGTATTTACTGGAGGATAAGAACTGGTAGGAAACGAAGAGAATGGGAAGGATGAACAAAAAGGAACACAAGCATTAGAATCATAAACATTTTCCCTCCATGTTTAGAACATTTATCTGTTGTACTGTGGTTATCCTATGGATTTTTAGCAGTTTTTTTATTAATGGATTTAATATTCAGTATTTTTAAAATCTAGGCATGCAAAAGGCAAAGGTTTTGCCGTTTTAATTAATTTAATGTTCTTTTCAATATTAAAAAAAAGACCTGATTTCATATTATAAATAAAAATGTAAAGCTTTAAATGAGGTTGTAAAATCAGTGCAGAACTTCAGATACATTTAGATACATTTTTCAGATACATTTTTAATTATTATCATTGCAAAACACTTGTTATCAACCTACTTGTCAAACCTACTTGTCTTGAGACACTTGAAATATTTGACCTGTTCTTCTTAGCAGGCTCAGTAAATATTTTTTTTTATTATTTTGTTGTTGCTTTTTCTTTGCTTGCACTTTTTTTTGTGGGGAAGGAGCGGGTGGGTAGGATTGTTTGTTTCTTTCTTTTTTTTGAACAGCAAGCCTGCTAGGCAAATGGAAGAAAGCTTCAAAGCTGTAATTTTTATAATGGCTGTTTGCTTGAGCTTGCTATAGCAAACACAGCTTACTTTAGTTGTACTAGATAAATCATTGTGGGAAAAAGCTACTTTGGTTCTTAGATTTTATATCAGCTAAGTTGTCCCCTTTGGTGTTTTAATTTAATGAAAGTAGTTAATTGATGCAGAAATAGCCTGACAAGGTTCAGGCAGCACTATTATTTGGAATGTCTGAGGCAGACCTGAAATATGATTTCTCTAACTTCCTAGTATAACATGAACTTGATTATAAACCTGATCTGCTGGGACAGAACACAGCCATCATTTTCTACTAGTGTTCATTAGTTTGGTTTGCGTCTTCATTATTTTGGTTTGCGCCTTCTTGAGGCCTTTCCAGAAGTGCAAGTCTTTAAATTACAGTCCCAATCTTGACACTGTAATGCATGTTAGCAGAAACTTCTGCTTGCACAGTGGCAATCTGAAGTCAACAGAGGTCTGTAACAGTTTGGAGATAGTCCTACATGACCTGCTTCATGGTATTAGCAGCCAAAGTCTAAAATGCTGAAATGTATTTGAGGAAGAATGCTTTTATATCATTCCATGCATTTCCATCCTAATTCATCTAGTGTTCTTTGTATTCCTTAATTTTATTAAACTATTCCATATGCTTTTTTTTTTTTTTTTTTTTTTTATGATTTCTGTAGTTCCCACTCTATAGAGTAGTTCCACTCTATAGAGTGGGAACTGTTACAAGTTAGTTCCTACCCTGGCTAACTGCATATTTATAATTATCATGTAATTGAATCCGCTCTTCAGTACAGTTTATCTGACATTTTTTGCCTGAAATTAAATTATGAACTAGAATCCAGAGAATTGAACAAACACCAGTACAGTAAGAATTGCTCCACTGTTCTTTCTGAACTGAAAAACATAATTATTGTGCTCTAATAGGAAAACTACTTGCTCAAACATAACCTGAATCAGGATGTTTCAGTCTATTGAATCTAAACTTACTCTATGTTTGAGTGAACTAATGGCCTAGTGCATAATTATGCAGGCATGTATAAGACAGCCTAAGTGAAGTCTAGTCTGACTTCCACACATTACAATTTTATATTAATTTCTTTTCCATGCCTGCTTAAAACAATCATTTAAAAATAGCTTTGATTTTTGTAAGTAAGTTGGTTGTTTTCCAATATTATCAGTTCTAAATTGATTTAGAAGCTTTCTTACGTAATGTTTAGAACTGAGGTTCTCTGGAGAATCCTGAATCCTGTCAGGATTCTGACAGGGAAGCTTCTCTGACAGCACTACGTTAAAGTCATTATACAGGGAAAATTAAATATTACTAGTTTGGAATGCAGATATTGATTACTTTAGAAATATTCTCATTTTCAATCATTATTTATCATGATAATGTCAGGATATTCATAATAGTTCACATGTGGTCATTAAACAGGTTTTTGGAGGATGATACAAAGCACAACAGAAAGTTTTTAAAATGCAGAAATAGAATTCTGATAAATTCCTTATTTCAGGGGTGACCAATGGCAAAATGTTGATACAAGGTAAGAGCATAAATAACAGCAGCAGACTTCTGTAGTGCTGCACTCATCCTGTGAGTGTGAATACAGTTAAGGAAGAAAGTGGAAGCAGCATCAAAGTGAGAGAAAGAAAGTGATGCAAATAAAGTGTATACTGCTTTTTCAGTTCTGTAAATTAGAGGGTCATCTGGAGGAAAGGAAAAGATCCATTACAGTCTTTGAGGGTTTAAGTTTCTGTACTTTCAAGGAAAAAAACAAACAAACAAACAACATATACATATATATAATAAACATAAGAAAATATCCACTTTTTTAAAAAAAAAAAAGTTATTATACTTATGTTTCTAATTTCCTTTTACTCTTTTGAAATATCTAAATAAATAAAAATAATAAAAATATAAAATGATCAAGAATATAACAAATATGATATTTTGTTTTCAAGTGGGCTTTGCTACAAATCACCTGCACTGAAGCAATTAGTATATTTGGGATTATTTTGGCATTAGAGAAATGATATTATCGAATTCCTTCTGTATTTCCCACAAGAATTAGGGGATTTTTTTGGTTATAGAAAAAGTATGAGAGTGTAATACTCTCTGTAGGTCAATAGTTAGAGAACTTAAAAAAAAAAAGGATTGGATTCAAGACCCTGTTTCAGTCTCTCTCTCTCTCTGCTTTATCCATTATTAAGAACTATTATAAGGCTACTATATTCAACATTTTGCTTTTGCATTTGGGAACTGTGGTGGTTTTACTCAGCTGGGCAGCTAAGCGCCACCACAACCTCTGTTTCACTCCCCCTCCTCAAAGGAAAAAAAAGAGAAAATACGATGAAAAGGGCTCAAAGTTTGAGATAAGGACAGGGAGATCAGTCTACAATCATCATCATGGGCAAAACAGACTCAGTGTAGGGAGATTTAATGTAATTTATTGCCTATTACTAACAAGCTAGAGCAATGAGAAACTAAAACTAAAAACAAACTAAAAACACTTTCCCCCCAAGCACTCTCTTCTACGCTCTCCACCCAAGCGATGCAGGGGAACGGGGAAAAGAGGGCTGCAGCCTGTCCCTAACACTTTGTCTCCACTGCTCCTTCATGATCACTCTGACTCTGCTCCACATTGGGTCCCTCCCATGGGATTCCATCCTTCCTGAACTGATCCTGTGTGGGGTTCCCACAGGCAGCAGCTCTTCAAGCACTGGGGCAGACTGCTCCAACCTCGGTCCCCCACAGGCGGCAGCTCCCCTCAGCCCCCTGCTCCTGTGTGGGTTCCTCTCCACGGGCTGCAGCTCCAGCCCAGGGCCTGTTCCTGCTCCATGGGCTGCAGCCTTCTCCAGGCCACATCCACCTGCTCCAACAGGGTCTCCTCCACGGGCTGTAGCGTGGAGATCTGCTCCATGTGGGACCCATGGGCTGCAGGGGGTCAGCCTGCTCCACCAGGGGCCTCTCCACTGGCCACAGGGGAACTTCAGCTCCAGCACCTGGAGCACCTCCTTCCCTCCTTCTGTACTGACCTTGGGGTCTGCAGGGCTGGTTCTCTCACAGTTTCTCACTCATCTGTCTCCCAGCTGCTGTTGCACAGCAGTTTTTTTCCTTTCTTAAACCCACTCTCCCAGAGGACCAACCAGCATCACTCACTGGCTCAGCTCTGGTCAGTGGCCTTTGAAGCTGTCTGGAACTCGCTCTGATCTGACAAGGGGCAGTCTCTTGTCACATAGGCCACCCCTGCTACCAAAACCTCGTCACGTAAATCCAACACAGGAACCAAGCACCCAGGTTATTTTTTCTATGGACCTTGTTCCAAAGTTCCCCTTAGCCTTTACTGAACAGACTGCAGTGGTGTTTGCTTGGGAAAGGGTGAAATCAAAAATTCTCACAAAAGAAAGAAATCTTTGAGAATTTTACAGAAAGTAATATTTTCCTATTAGTTAAGATATTTTTGCATAATGAAGTTACTTGCATTAACTGTAGAACTACAATAGCATTTTATTTTTGCATCATAAACTGGAAGATTTTCATCCTTTTTTAATTTAACAATAAATGCAAGAGTAATTTTTCTGCTTGGTTTTGTATTTCAGTTGGGATTTTACAGTGCAGTTCCTTATTGTATGTGTGTACATTTGAGTTCATCCATCTATAAACAGATACAAAGTGAAGGAACTGGTTTCTCAAAATAAATTTCCTTATTAAGCACATGCTATGCAAGCTAGCGCAGTGATAATACCAGTGTTCAGAACACAGCTATAAAGTCAATGCTACAGATTGCAGCACACTATATGTATCCTTCAAATACATACATAGCTGTTCTATCTCATTGTGAATATCAAAGTTTAACTTCATAATTTGTCCATGAGGACACAACAAGTTTGCAGAAAAACACTTTAATTTTCGAAGAAAGAAAAAAACCAACAAAACAGGAAGTGGCCACATTGTAGACAATTGGAGACAGATTTACAAGTGTCTTGTAAATTATCTTGCTGTTTTCTTGAGGAAAAGGATGGGGAAAAAAAGAATATATTCAAAATATTCAGCAAGTTTATCTGTAGCACTGACTGAAATAGGAACATATTTTCCCCAACTCTGGTCATTGTAGAAGTAGGTGATACCATGACTGTATGTTAATACAGTCAGTTTTTTTTCTAAACTACAAGTAGACTAATGCTTTTTAAAGGGAAAAACAAACAAACAAGCAAACAAACAACAACAACAAAACCCAACAAAACAGCAACAAAAAAAAAAAAAACAACTTTATAATTTCACATCTGTTAAAAAGAAAGAAGGTCATTTTTATCATAATTATTGACAACTCAGTTGTTCAAATGAGCAATATGGATGAGATGCAGATGCAATATATTATAAATTTACAGCTCAAAAAATACTGAAGTGTCAGTGGCTTGAAAATAATATTATAATAAAAGTACATATTGCTTACTTTTGTGACTGATTATCCAAAACAGTATATGAGGAATCTAAAGCAATTTGGTTTATGAAAGGCTTATTTGTTAAGCACTGGTAAGTATTTCCAAATTATCTGCTCTATCAGAATTAATGACCCATATTGCAATATGACAGAGTAGGTAACACTTATGAAATATAATTACAAATTGTAACCAAGCAAATATTCCCTTTAGCAGATACATTCTTAAGGCAATGTTAAACCTTGCTTTATATATATTACAGGTGGAACATGGCAGTAATCAAACTAAGATCAAAGTTAAAATTAGACCATTAACTTTGAGGTTCAAATAAATAATATAGATCAGCTTAAGAAGTTTTGTCATCAGAGGGCAACATCATTAAAGTATCTTAAGAGAGATAAATATTTTGATGAATAAGATTGAAAAAGCAAAATGAAATTAGTCAAGCTGGCAACAATTACATTTTAGCTTGGATTAAGAAAACTTTTCTCTATGAGTGTAATGTCCAGATTTCTACCAATATCTCATTGCTGTGTTCTTCATCCCTCCTCCATAGTAACACAAATCATTTCTGTGAGTTTAATGAAAGTGGTGTGAAATTAGGCAGATGGAACACTTTAATGATAATTTAGGATTAACTTCTGAGACAATACATTAAAATCACTATTGCAAAAGTACGTTACTGAAATGGGGAAAAAGGAAAAGGATCCCTCCAATAAATAGAATTAGGAGTAACAGACAAGCAGAGATTTGTCAGAAACTTGAAACACCTATGTATCTCAGGTTATGGGCAAGAAGGACTGTACTTGCGGTTCAAGTCTTTTTTTTTAACTGTAGAACTTGCCTGTAGAATGCTTTACCATTCTTAAACTAATGATTTCTCATTCACTCTTCTCATATACAGCTTTGTATTTTTAATGATAAGGCTAAATGTCATAAAGATAGGGTCAATCCAAGTGTTCCAAAAATTATCTGGTTTGGTCCTCAGAATTAGTAGCCTTTGAACTTTGGCTAAGTCAGTAGAAGATCTTCATTCTTACATATTTAGAAAGTAAGTTATGTGTAGGAAACATGATTTTGACTATTTAAATCTGTTTACATCTGCTGTTTTGTTACTGCTGCTTATTTGTCTCTCATTCAGTAATATACAAAGCATAATATATATGATGAATACCAAAAAATAATGTTAAAGAAGAGAAAAAATACATTTTTTCTAAAGTTTTCTGGTAAGAAAACTGTAGACTTTTCAAAACTGATTAGCTTGCATGTGACCGCTTACAGATTGATGCACATCACGAGGACCCATAGTACAAATACTTAAAAAGAAGTTAGGTTACTATAAGTCTACTAAGTTATTTCACCAGCACATCTGCTTCTTAAGAACTCATTCTGTCCAAGTATTTCCTCTCATATTATCTTTTCCCAGACATCAAAATCTTTGATTTACTGAGTTTTTGAGCCTGTGGAAGATGGAAGGGACAGAAGCAATAATTTTTTAAGGGATTCAGTTACAATTTTTTTTTTTTTTTTTTTTTTTTTTTTTGAGAGAGAGATTCTGAGGCTAGGGGATTATTACTGCACTGTAACAGTATTACAGTCTTATAACTCTCAGCTGACTACTGGATTTTAATGCATGTAGTTCAGACGTCCTCATTTCATAAATGGCAAAGATAGTTTGCAGGGGACTGCAGACTTTGTACCTCACCAGTTTGATTACTGTAAAAGGTTTAAGAGGCTGTAATAAATAACACTCATTTTACACATTTTGGTATGTGTATGTGTGCCAGTAGACCACCTGATAAAAAATAAAAGACCCTTAGTTGGACACAATTCGTCCTTTTTTGAGGATTCACAGAGGATTTGCGGTGAATCCTGAAGACAGTTTTGGGGCATTTTATCCTTTATTCATTAATGATATAATTAACTAGATACTCAAACACAGAAGATGATATCTGATCTGACAAAGCAGTCCTCGTTGAATTAAAATGATCTACTTTAGTTTGATGACAATCAAAACTATCCTAGATAGATTAAAGATAAATAATCCTTTCCTGGGAGGAAGGATGAGAAGATTTGGATTAGAAAATAAGATCTGGATCATCCCTGAAAGAAGCTGATGGTAAGATTATGTGTTTAATGAGCATGTTATCTTTGAATAGTGTAATCTAAAACAGGATCTGCACCAAGACAGAATGTCTGATGAAGTAAGTAAGGAAAGAATCCACAGCAAATCATCAAATTATTGGGAAGGAAATTTGGCTGTATGTGATTTCTTTTCATTTTTCATTTTTCTTTCAAAACCACTTCTGATAATGCTGTTTGTTTCACAAGTAGCAAATTTAAACATGCATTTTACCTTCTTTTGGTTCAAGTCAATGGTAATTGTTAATAATTGGCAAATATCAAGGCATTATAATGTAACAGTGTAATAGATATAAAATGTGAGTACTGCTGTGCATTACCTAGAGCCCTGATTTCCCAGCACATTCTCCACAGGGTGTGTTTCAACAGAACTGTGAGGGCCACTTGAAAGCAGCAGAAGTACTTTCCAGTAAACAATGAGTATTAGAAAGTAGTTAATATGTGTGTGAACCTAAGGCAAAGAAATTTTTTAAAGGCTTTTTGGCAATCTGTGAGCTATTGGCATTAATCCCCTTGCATTATAGTGTCTTAATCACTGAAGTGTGTAAACAGTGGTAGCACCCACTTCAAGCAATATATAAGGTCATGTAAGGAAAAATCACCTCAGGATGCAAGTTCATGACTGTTAGCTAGCATGTGTTTTTCATCAGATTTAAGAAAACAAAACAAAACAAAATAAAACAATCTACATTACTTGTGAAGCTCAGACGAGACTGAACTTTGTGCTCATCATTGCTATAATAAATGATTAAAAATAAATTATTTAACAGCTGATGGGAATAAGCAGTAACATATCTTTAAAGGGCCTTTCTTTTTAGTAAGCTGTCATACAATAGAAACTCTAGAACAATCATTTGTTTTTATGTTTCTGATTCTGGTTTTGTTTTCTGTTTAGCTATAGTACTTACTATAACTAAGAAGTGTTGAATATTCCTCATATCACTTCATTCTTAGGAATCCTTTATTAAGCCCATTTCTTTTCTTTGCAGCTGCTTGTTATTCTTTGAAGTTACATCTCCTCAGGCTCTTCAATATTTTCTATTGACTCTTCTCACTTTAATTTAATTACTTTTTCTTTTTCTGAGACTTTAAAGAAATGAAAAGTATTCTCCATATATAGAGGCTGTACCAAAATATATTTCTTGCTTGACCTTTAAATATTAAAAGATGAGCAAAAGTATCTTGAAATATACTTAAACATTGGATCTGATTTTTATTTTTTTGAAGACATTAAAAATGTATATTCTTTTTGAAGTTAGGTTGCTGTTACATGCAGAAGCTATGAATAAAATCAATAGTAAACAGCAGATTTAGTCATAATATAATATAACAAATGGGAATATAGTCCCTGAAAGTGAAACAAAATGAGGGGGAGGACTTAAAAATTGCTAAGAGATAATACAGGGATTCTCTAGTGGCCCTTCTTCAGAAAAGAAACTACAGATCAGTCAAAATTTTGATTCTCATAAGGACAATGAAGTAAAAGGGTATCTTTCATTTTGGTATCTTTTGCAATGGGGTACATTGTTAGGACTCAGATAAAAGTTGAAAATTGTTGTGAAATTCTGGTGTGATAGAATAAAAAAATGCAGTCTCCATTTAAAAAAAAAAAAACTAATTTTCTGTTCTTCATAATCATTCAGTAGACAGCAGTCCAATTATACTCTCATACAAATGAAATAATTTATTTAAAACTCTCCTATTAACTTCATGTACTGTAAGGTGAGGGGGACATCGTTTATATAGGAAGACACTGAATATTAAGAAAAGTGTGCATTATTTTTAGTAAAATCTAAAGTTTTGGCAAGATATGGGATTAGAAATATGGCAACAGATAATGTTCTGAATAGGCAAGCAAACATGAAATTACTCTTATTCTTATCTTTCCTTTATTTGAAATATTCAGCAGTTTTATCCACGAACTGATGATTTATGTCCCTTGAAAATTTTTCCAAAGGTCCACAGGTGTACATTTACATGGCTGACACCTAAAAGATTGTTGTACCTGCACTGCTTCCTCAGTGATGATTCTTATAATTTTGATCTTCTGTTCCTAACAAAATAATTTTTAAAATATTTTTTGTGCAGCTATTGGAAGTGTATAGTGCCATTTTAAATGACTCCTGACCACTGCTGAAGAAAGAATCTCGGGTGGATCTTATCAATGTATATACCCAAAGGGAGGGTGCAAAGAAGACCAGCAAGGCGCAGTGGTGCCAAGTCCCAAGAGAAGAGGCAGTGAACACAAGCTGGAACACGAGTCTAAGAATCGGGAAGCACTTCTTTACTATGTGAGTGACAGAGCACTGCCCAGAGAGGTTGTGAAGATCATCAAAAGCCATCTGAATATGGTCCTGTGCAACCGGCTCTTGCTGTCCCTGCTTAAGGAAGGGGTTGGACCAGATGGGCTCCAGAGGTCCCTGCCAACCTCAACTATTCTGTGATTCTGTGATCTGTGATCTGCCCCATGCAGATGTTTCAGACAACATAAGAAATCTAAAGTGCTTAGGTTAGGCAATTGAATCACTCCCCAAGTTGTTCCAGTATTGACAGTTGTCTGAATTTGAACTCTGAACAGGAGATTATTCTCCTGGAAAGAAGAAAGCATATTAGCAAATGACATTCATGTTAACATTGCTCATTTAGATTCCCAACTGAAAGATACTGACACATCCCTTATTCAAAGTAAGATCTCCCTCATAACTAAGGACTTAAGAACTGACTGACTGCCTTTATGAACTCAATCATTTATATCCTTGAAAATTCTTATTCTGCTGACACCTAACTTTTAAGCCATAAAATGTTTGTAAAATAGTACAAGTATCAAATGTTCTACTCAGCTAATATCTTCTTCTTGCTGGTAGCTGAACTGCTTTCTTTTTAAAGTCATAGACATCCTTGAAAACTATGGTTGTGCACACATAACTCTTTGTTTCTTCAGAATGCTTAGGGGATTAGTTATAGAAAAGTGTTTAGAAGGTTGTAAGTGTTTATTAACAATTCATAAGCATCTATTATTGTGGCTTACTTCCTGTATTGCAGATGTTGATTGCAAATACATTCATTGTATTCAATATGTTCATTGACTTCCAGTTAATTTTATGTCATTAAAAAGTCAATAAGCTGCTTGAATTCTGATTTGGTGTAACCTACATGAACTGAGTATTTTTGTCTACAACAGTATCTAGCACACATACTATTTATCTACTTCAAATCTGACTGAAATGGGTATATCAAATTGCTTAGCCCATATTATCAGTTTCATTGTTAAGATCCACATGCTTAAGTTCTGCATGCAAAATGCACTATTCAGAAAAGCACTATTCAGGAGTGCTATGTACATCAGTATTAAAAAATGATATCTATATGCTTTTAAACTTTGAACTTATGCTGATTGGAGACTAGGATAATTGCTCTACAAAGTCTGTTTTTGTTGTAAGAATTTCTGTCTCAGTAAAGTCACAGTTTATTTCCAGTTTGGGCTATATTGATACATGGCTGATGTGCAGCTATCAAGAGCACCTTTAATCTTTAAATTATTTTTCATACTAAAAAACCAACCAACCAAAGTCTATACCAAAATCTATTCCAAAATCTATTAACATTTATGCTCTACTTAGGAAGTTTCAATTTGCCAAGTAAAAATTAACCAAATTAATTCAATCATGAGTTTTATTTCAGACAGAAACTCTGATAACTTACTGTTTTCATAAAGTTGTTATCACAGATACTCATTGCGTACGTCCCTTCCCTTCCCTTCCCTTCCCTTCCCTTCCCTTCCCTTCCCTTCCCTTCCCTTCCCTTCCCTTCCCTTCCCTTCCCTTCCCTTCCCTTCCCTTCCCTTCCCTTCCCTTCCCTTCCCTTCCCTTCCCTTCCCTTCCCTTCCCTTCCCTTCCCTTCCCTTCCCTTCCCTTCCCTTCCCTTCCCTTCCCTTCCCTTCCCTTCCCTTCCCTTCCCTTCCCTTCCCTTCCCTTCCCTTCCCTTCCCTTCCCAACTTCAGAAACAGTTTATGAGTTTGACACTCAGAAACAGTGGATGCAACTTTCTATAGATAACCTTTTTAAGTGCCAAAGTTTTTTTATTCTGACTTTCTTCTTAATTTTCTTTTTTGCAGAAAGGAAATATTTTTATATTTGACATGCTTTAAAAATTGTATCTTCCGTTTTTGTACATCTGTAATATGCACATTAGTGTAAATACATAGATAATCACTATGTCAAAGTGCTGATATAGTTTATTCACTCAATGAACCCCTAGAAGAGATTCTCTTTTCCTGTACAAGTCCCCTTTCATTCATTCAATTTCCCTAGTTATGAGACTTTCATGACACTGTTCTGTGTTGTTCCCCATACAGAAAGTTACCTTTCTGTATTCTTGTAGATCATAACTTCAGATATATAATTTACCTCAATACAGTTCATTGCACTAGTGGATGAACAACATTATATCTTCTTTTTCTCCTTCCTGACAAAGAAAAAAAAAAAAAGAACAAAAGACCACACAGTATTCTGTTTTGTATACTGTTATTTCATGATTCCAGAAGGATTGACTTCAGTTATATGTAATTATGTAGTTACAAGTACATTTTCCCTATGTACAATAGACCCTCTCCCTCTATGTCTGTTGAGAATGAACATGATCATTCATCAGGTTAAGTTATGCCAATATCTTTGTTTTCATTCACACTAATTTCCTTTTGTACACAGTCCCTTCTTCTGAGAATGGGCAGATCATTTTCAATTTGCATTGTTGCTTTTGATTTCACACGTTAAAATACTATATTAGTGTTTCCCTTGTCCCTGTTACAGCTTTACAGTACTGACAATCATTTCTCAGTGTGAATTGAAGACACCCTTTCAATATACATGCACCCCCTCGACCCCCTCAACATGGTGTTAATATATTTAAAATAACCATGATGTCTGCATGGTCAGATATATATACATGTATATAGATATAGATATATAGTCAAAAAAGATGGACACACCCTTCAGGTGTTTTCAAAGCACCGTTTAATGTTTAAAAAAAATCTTAAAAGTTATGTAAGTTGTTGTAAAGAGATATATTTGTTTTTATGGTAGTTTGCATCAAAGTTCCATGCTGTTTGTAGATATTTTTTCACAACCTTTCTCCAAACATTTGCAATATTAATTTTTATATGTAAATATGAGGCTTTCCTTTTAGAAGAAGCATTACCAACAATTATTTCCTTTGTAGGTTTATATATTATTGATTCTGCATATATTAGAACATATATAAGCAAGTCGATGGGGCCAGATGGGATCCACCCGAGGATACTGAGAGAACTGGCAGAGGAGCTGGCCAAGCCGCTTGCCATCATTTATCAACAGTCCTTGATATCGGGGGAGGTCCCAGTCGACTGGTGGCTAGCAAATGTGACACCCATCTACAAGAAGGGCCGGAGGGTAGACCCGGGAAACTATAGGCCTGTCAGTTTGATCAGGCCCAGTCAGCATGGGTTTATGAAAGACAGGTCCTGCTTGATGAACCTGATCTCCTTCTATGACAAAGTGACATGCTTGGTGGATGAGGGAAATGCTGTGGATGTGGTCTACCTTGTCTTCAGCAAGGCTTTTGACACTGTTTCCCACAGCATTCTCCTCAAGAAACTGTCTGCTCATGGCTCAGACTGGTGTACGCTTCATTGGATTAAAAACAGGCTTGATAGCCGGGCCCAAAGAGTTGTGGTGAACAGAGTCAAACCCAGTTAGAGGCTGGTCACTAGTGGCATCCTCCAGGGCTCGATACTGGGGCCAGTCCTCTTTAATATAGTTATTGATGAACTGGATGAGGGGATTGAGTGCACCCTCATTAAGTTTGCAGAAGACACCAAGTTAGGTGCGTGTGTTGATCTGCTCGAGGATAGGAAGGCTCTGCAGGAGGATCTGGATAGGCTGCACCGATGGGCTGAGGTCAACTGCATGAAGTTCAACAAGGCCAAGTGCTGGGTCCTGCACCTGGGGTGCAATAACCCCAAGCAGAGCTACAGGCTGGGAGATGAGTGGCTGGAAAGCTGCCTGGCAGAGAAGGACCTGCGAGCATTAGTTAATAGTTGGTTGAATATGAGCCAGCAGTGTGCTCAGGTGGCCAAGAAGGCCAACACCATCCTGGCTTGCATAAGAAGCAGTGTGGCCAGCAGGGCTAGGGAAGTGATTGTCCCCCTGTACTTGGCTCTGGTGAGGCCGCACCTCAAGTACTGTGTTCAGTTTTGGGCCCCTCACTACAAGAAGGACATCGAGGTGCTCGAGAGAGTCCAGAGAAGGGCAACAAAGCTGGTGAGCAGTCTGGAGAACAAGTCCTACGAGGAGCAGCTGAGGGAGCTGGGTTTGTTCAGCCTGGAGAAAAGGAGGCTCAGGAGTGACCTTATCGCTCTTTATAAGTACTTTAAAGGAGGCTGTAGCGAGGTGGGGGTTGGTCTATTCTCCCATGTTCCTGGTGACAGGACAAGGGGGAATAGGCTAAAGTTGTGCCAGGGGAGTTTTAGGTTGGATATTAGGAAGAACTTCTTTACTGAGAGGGTTGTGAGGCATTGGAATGGGCTGCCCAGGGAAGTGGTGGAGTCACCATCCCTGGAGGTCAATAAAAGATGTTTAGATGTTGAACTTAGCGATATGGTTTAAGTGGAAGACTTGTTAGTGTTAGGTCAGAGATTGGACTCGATGATCTTGAGGTCTCTTCCAACCTAGACGATTCTGTGATTCTGTGATGTCAAACATGACAAAATACCAAGTACAAGGCAGAGATGTAAACAAATTGTTCCCTTGTTTTAGTATTTTATAATATTTTAAGATGTCCTGTGATGTTTAATTATTTCCTGTGGAGGATTTTAATATCAGAAGGCTGCATATTTTTCAGATCAGTTTACTTTATCTCAAAGGAGACAATTGCACTAGATAAAGCACAAGTATGTAGTTTCTTGGCTCTAAGCTTCATCTTTGACCATCAATAGAGACTTCAGGTTATACTTCTCTTCATGACCTTGAACAACCTTCTAGTTGCCAGCTTGATCCGTAATGGCAAGTATATTTAAATGATTTATATATATGTATAAATTTGCAACATTTATTGCTCAGTTTAATGCTTTTTATTTTTCTCATTCATGTTGCACTTAGGAAACCGCTACCTACTCAGCAGTTATTTACCTATGTTGTACTTTTCTTTTTCTTTTTTTTTTTTTTTTTTTCCAGGCAAAGTCTTCTCTTTTTTAGCATGTCCCCTAAGAAAATAACTCTATAACTCTATATACCATATTGCCATTAACCCTAATAT
The DNA here is from genome assembly GCF_047663525.1 of Anas platyrhynchos. NCBI lineage: Eukaryota > Metazoa > Chordata > Aves > Anseriformes > Anatidae > Anas > Anas platyrhynchos. Next base: position 57,832,586 of record NC_092590.1, read on the forward strand.
ACATACTTGTGCTGAAATTCAATATGGATGCCCAAGCCTAAATAAATAAATAAAAACATTTAAAAACTGACATCAAAATAAATACTTGACTGGAAAAAAAAAGTTCACGATACCTCTATGAAAGCATAGAAGGAACTCAACTTTTACAAGACACCAGAAAAAAAAAAAAAAAAAGGAAAGATGTCTATCACAAGATGCTAAACAGTATGCTAAACATGATAAACAATTTGAGTTTTTATTTCATGTTTTGTTATGTTTAAAAAATACAAAAATAAAAAATGTATCTTGAAAGTAATAATTTTGTCCATAGCTTCAAGATTGCTTATACTAGGACGGTGGATTGTGCTAGTTTTGAATATGAAAAATTCACATAGTTGTATTCATGTAAGAATTTAAAGAGCTATATATATTTAAATGGCATTACTCTAACCAGTTCCCAAAGGAATAATTAATACCTCGACTTAGATCATCTCTGGCAGATGAAATCATGTTTTTCACGTGGCATCTTAGACTATTACTTTGTGTAGGTGTTAGAGGAGCAAAAGGTTCATCAGTTTCAATGTCTGGCATGCACATCTGATGCCCAGGGGACTTGAAAGACAACACTGGAAAGAAACCTGCTCTCACTCTCTGGTTACTTACTTCCAAATTGTTAATGGTCTCAATAGACATACTACACAGAATGTGTGACTTATTAATTGTGGCCTCTCCTATGTGAAATTGCCTGCATATATTTGAAAGAGTTTCTTAAACATCAAATCATTTTAAAGACATAGAGTCATTAATGGTGTTGTATCACTATATTGTCACTAGAGATGCTGCTGTAGTATAAGATCTAATTTGTTTTTGTGTTTTTGTTTTGTTTTTAGTGATGTATTCTGAATATCATAGATATTCTGTCTAGTTTCTATTTTAAATATTATTGCTTAAAAGAATGGAACAGTTTGCTATTTCTCAATTAAATTGTGGTTGTTAATCACTTCTAATGAGTTGACAGTGGCTTTTAAAAAATTCTATGTATTTTTGTTTGTTTGTTTGTTTTACTAACATAATTTTGGGCTAACATCAGGCTAAATTCTGTCTGATGTTTCTGTATTCCTCAGAGATATATTAAAAATATTACATTCAAGATAAGTGAATAATATGTTGAGGGAGATTCAAAAGTAATATGATGTTTGTTTAACTATTGAATATATTAATCTATTCAGCATAATATTTTGTGTGTGTGTGTTTTAAACTAGTGCAGTTACTAAACAGAACCAGATTAATCTCTAACATTTAAATATAACTGAATATCCCCTGAACCAAAGGGCAAATGTAGAATTTTCTGCCTAGAACAAAACATTTGAAAAGGTTTCATCAGCAGGGAGGTGGAAACAGTTTAATGTAAGAGTGTCTGCAATTAATAATGTTGTTTCTAGTTGGAGGGTTAATTTACTGAGCACCGTTGTCTTTTTTATTTTTTTCTTAAAAACAAAAACAACAACAAAAAAACATATTTTGGAAAATGCCTTTCATGGATCCCATGTATCCTTGTAACATAACATAAATCAACATGAGAAGTTTCTAACACACAAATGACAAAATGGTATTTTTTTTTTCCCCTGTTCCAGTTCTTAATGAATTTAGATTTTCAGGTCAAAACAGTTATAATCTCAATAGCATGCATTTGGCAGTGAATGAAGACCGTTTGCATTGTATTTCTGATCATTTAAATGTTTTGCATTTGTTTTTCGTATGAACATTCAGAGTTTGTCTCCAAACAACAAATTATTTTTTTTCCTAGAAGGACTGGTGTACTATTCTGTATAGACAACAAAATTGTTTTGGACTACAACAGATGCATGTTTTCTAATAAACTAATCAGACTTGCAGAGAGACAAAGAAAGAGTCTTAATGGAGTTCTGAATATAGAGATTGTGCTGGTTAAGATTCTTTCATGAGATTTTCTAAAAATCTTTTTAGGTTCCACTAATCTTTCAAGTAGATTAATATTGCTCCTTATCTTATTATCCTTCATTAGGATAATGAAGTCAGCCTTGTAACTCTGGAATAATTTTTATCTGAGAATTTAGATTTCTGAAGGCCCAGTTTTAAAGCACTGCTCATTTCACCCTGTATATGCCTACACTGTACATTCAAGGGAGTGGCTGCTACTAAAAGTTCTTTTAGCATGGTACCATTGGTATAGTTCCTCTGTGTTAAAACAGGCAATACTAAGACTAGATGTGTGGGCACTGCTGTGTTTCCTGTACACCTCAGCACTCTGATCTAATCTCCAAAGCCCACACCAGAATCTTCCTCCTGACTAACTTTGTATTTTGAATCAGCATATGCTGAACAATGAATTCTGACAGCGTTCAGACACAACATAAGGAATGGGTCCATCCTACACACTACAATCTACATATTTTATTTTACTTATTTTTTACCAGTGGGAAGAAGTTATCAGACAAATGAAATTACCTACAGAAGGAATGAGGTTATACTACACTAAAATAGTATGATATACCTTTATAAGACTGCATAAACTACATCTTTTTAAACTAAGTATTTTAGCAATAAACATCGATGTCTAACTTTCCAGAAGATTTATAGATTAACTAGGGTGCATGTGTTGAAACAGCTGTAGAAGACAAACTAGGCAAAAAAGATAAAGCAACTTTTCAAGAAGAAATTTCAGGAATGAATCTTGAATTGTTAATTTACTGTACATAAGCTAGTCTTCTGTGCAAAATAGTAGAACTTTATTTGCTTAATTTTTAAATTTTCCAAAACATAAAAAAGTAGTGTTGAGGAAATCCTCATTGTTACATAGGCCTGAACCACTGAAAATTTTCTTGAACAAACTAAGAATGATAGACAGCAAGTGAGATAATGCAAATAATTTAACAACAACAAGAAAGCAAATTAAGAATAGTGATAAGGATGATGATGATAACAATGTCCTAGGAATCTATGTGAAATTCATGTTCCCTAAAAAGATCAAAAGATCTACCAATATTTTATATTTCAAAATGTTAATCTTCAGACTATGAAGACAGCCCAAAATCATAAAGAAAATAAAAGAAAAAAAAAAAAAAAAAAAAAAAAGGCAAGAAAATACAGAAGCAAGAAAGCAAGAAAAGCCAAACATTTTGCAGTGAGGTGCAGAAACGGCCTTTACAAAGGAAAGTAAACTGTTTAATGTTGAAACAAATGTCATAAGTATATTTATGTATACTTATGTTTATACTTTATACTTTTTTAATAGTTGTATACAACTATACAGCTGCATAAATTTACTCAGACAGAGGTTGTCATTACAGTTGCTAGACTTTTGTTTTCCAAGTACAATGAAACTTGGGTCTTGTCTGAGTAATATAGAACAATTCATTTCAAAATTCTTGGTGGTGCCAGTGAGATAGCATTGTTTTTCAGCCTTTAATGAAGATACTTCTTTTATCACCATTCTAGAAAGGTCAGGACATTTCATACCTCAGGGCCTTTCTACTTATGCTTCTTTACCGTCCTGCCAGAAAACAACAAAGAATAAAACATCTTTTGAATGTGACTGCAGATCAGAAAAAGTACTTTTATATCCATAACATCTGAATGAAATATGACAAGTGCTGTTACCCTGTGTTTTGTATTGGTGGTTCTTTTTAGAACTGGATATATATATATATATTTGTATGGATAGAAAGAGTAGGTCTTCTTTGCATTGCTTTTTGTTCAGTGCCAATGTAGTAGTGGAGGAGAAAAGCTCAAGCAGGTTGAAAGCACTGCTTAAAACATCCATTAAGCTAAATTCCTTAAATATAATCATAACCATAAAACAATTTACTGGCTATATACTATATGATCTGTACTATGTACTGTGTTCTGTCTCTATATGCCCCAGATCTTCAGATGGAGATGATTTTTATTTTCTATATACAGAATTAGCAGTGTTTTATGGTTTGTGTTTCTTTCCCTCCCATCTCTGATAGAAAAAATTCCATTTTCTCTTTTATGTGAAAATCCACAATTTTGAATGGTTCAACACTGAAAGATAGGTAAAAAAGCTTTAAGTTAAAAAAAAAAAGTTTTTTTAAAAGCTTTTTTAAAAAAAATAACGTTTTTTTTTTTTTCTTAAGAAAAGCTTAAATCTTTTGTTCATTGCAGTTCTCTCTGCCAAATCACAATGACCTTCTTACAGTTTCCATTAAAAAAATAAAACTCAGTATTTCATATTCTAAATGTGAATTTAAACTATTTTTTATAAGGAAACACAAATTTAAATTCCTCACGTATCTACTGTAATCATTAGTATTAGAGCAGCAACTATAGCAGTAACCAAACCATCTTTTGATAGTTTAAAAAATGACATATGATAATAGTTACAAAACAAATAACCAGATCAAAATATCAAAAAATTGTTTTAATAATTTTAGATATTACTAACGCTTTCAAAAGTAATGCATTTGAACAGCTGTATCTTTTAATACAAAACATTTTTAACTTCATATTTACAACATACTTCCAACAGCAATATTAAATTGTATCCAGTCACTCAGTTGCTAATGGTATTTTTAGACACCTATTGTTTAAATAAAAAAGATTTAAGAATGGCCTTTTATAATACCTTTATAAAGCTAAAGAATAGGCTTTGTGTAATAAAATTGTTTTCCAGTTCTATAAAGTACTGTAAAAGCTTAAAATGTTATAATTTTAGTAAATTTTTGATTAAGAATGGTGCCTGAATGATTGAAAAATTGCACTTCTTTGTTTGAAAAATAGTATTTCAGTCTTTAAGAACTAAAGAGAACTTATTATAGTTATAATCTAGGCTTTTAATTTTTGATTCATTATGTCTGCAGATAAATTTGTACTTTCAATTATCATTTTTCCAATTTATCAATAAATATATTTTTCATTATTCCAGTGTCTTAATTACATATTTTTAATAAGAATATTTTCCCTTAGTAGGAAAAATAGTTATTTTGAAAGTAAAAGCAATATTTTTCACACACATGATCTTTTGATAAAGAAAATTTTTATTATAAACAATTGTTTTCTCAAAAGATTAGCAGATTGCATAACCAAGCCTTGCATTATTATAGTTGTTATTGCATATTAAAAACAATTAACTATATCATTCTGGCTTATGTAACATCGTTACATCACAGCACTGTAAACAGTTATGTGAAAGCTGCATGTAGCATACATTAGTTTTACTGTAAGCTTCACTGCCTCATAACAGCATCCAACAGCAAGGGGAGCTCTAAGACAACCTGGAGTAAGCTGACAAACGAGAGAAGATTAGAAATACAGTCAGGAAAAGACAGAGTTTGGAAACAAGATTTGGAATGGGGGAGGGACGTAGCTGTTATTCATCATAAATGAAGCAGCCAGAGTTGTTTACAAAGTCCATGAAAAAGAAAAGAAAAGAAAAAAGTGTAGGAAACTCAGAGAAGCAGCCAAGTGACTAAATAGAAATAGTCCAAGCACTTAAAAAAAAATCTAGCTTAAAATATGAGAGATGACAAAGAGCTAAGAAAACCTCCTAGATACGATGTAGTGTGTAGGCAGTGGTTGAAATAAGTAGCCAATCAGATGTAGATTTTTCCATCTGGTATAAAATTGTACCTATGAATTACAAAAATACTTTGCTTTCAAGTCTGAAGCAAAGGCTATATGAAGAGATGTGGTGCTTATTTTCACACAAAGGAAAGAAAATTATGTTAGATCATTTCATGTACATAGAATTAGTCTTTCATAAACATGCTGAACTGGTTCATTTTCAGATCATCTGCATTAAGTTCATGATGGTAACTTCTGACCTAAATCAGAAAAAAAAAAAAAAAAAAAGCAAAAAAAACACGACTATCTATCAAGCATTGGATCTGTAACAGCCTAGTAATTATTATTGACATCAAGGTACTAATTAAAACATTTAATGAAGAGTTTCCATTATTTGGGTCTGTATCTAGCATGCAGATAATGGAATAGCACTAATAATTAACACCGTTGAGTATTAATAATGCAAAATTATTTGAAGTATAATAATTTTGAATTTCAGTCATCCATAAATAAATAAATAAATAAATAAAGAGCTTCATTTTTAGTCACTGTAAACCATAGTGTAGGTTTCAGTAGACACATGTTTTTTCATCACAGAAAAAACTGGCTAACTGCCTATTGCAAGAAGATCACATACTTGTGCATATGAAAATACACAATGATATTTGCATTGATATCTGGTAACTACTGCAGTTACCTATTAATTTAACTACTACTATTTTCTGGCTGATACTGTGGAGTGGATTATGACATAAAAATGTATGTGAATTATCTGAAATTTTGTTACAAATTTAAAATCTATATCCCACAAATGTGATTAGACCCATGTGGATTTGTACCAGATGATAATTTTTCTGTCAGTCCCAATTCAAAATGTTCTAATATATATATATAATATAACCATCAGTTCAGTGGTAATCGCCTTGGGTAAGGGAGGTTGCCCTAGTTAACAAATACTAGTTTGATACAATAAAATAATCTGGGATATATTTGCATATATATGATGCACTATCTCACTAGTGATATGATACTTCAATTGATAAAGATTTTACTAGGTACTCTGCAGTAATGACTTATCACAGGATTAAACTTGTCCTCCATGAAGCTGTGATGAGTATAGATATATGCTGTTAGACCAAGGTTGTTTGTTTTGACTAATTGTGTTCTTCATGTTTTTTGTTTGTTTGATTTTTCTTATGGAAATGTAGAAAATATAAAATAATAATAATAGTAATAATAGTATAACAATAACAATAATAAGTTTCCAGGTGATAACTTGATTCAAATAGATTTTGTTATAGATTAGATACTTTACCTTCTCTTTATCTACTGATGATAGGAAATGTGCTTCTAAATTGGAGTGGTAGCAAGTGTTATTCATCAACTTAATAAAGAACTTTCATTACTCTGGTTTGTTGATTTAAATACATTTTAAAAAATCAAAAGATTGAACATTCTTGTTAGTAAATTCCCACACCTGATGACATCTTAAATATTTCATTAATTTATCTTAAATTTCCATTGACTTCATTCAGCATTAACCTTATGTATGTGACTCTATTTCAGAAGGAATGCATGGAGGAGACTGACATTTTGACATTTTGCTATATAGCAAACTGCAAAAATCTAAAATAATCTTTCAGTCATGGTTAGATGCCCAACCTGACACATTTAAACTTAAACATACAAGATACATTGAGTCACAGTAATACTCTGACCATCCTTCACAAAGGCAGCTAAGGGCTATCAAAATGTTGACAAACATTTTAGTTATGAAAAAGAAACTGAATGTGACTGTGAATTCAATCAAAAGCAAGGAATTTAAAGAGGAATATAGCTTCTCAGGAGCTGTGTTGCTAGTCTGACCCATGGTTCTTTCTGAAATGTACTGTAAAGGTCAGGGAAACAGTTTGAAATGCTACTCTTATACAGTCCTTTTAATTTCCATGGTATATTCATGTAATAATTACACCAGCATATTAAAAAGTATACATATATATATTTGTTTTCATCAGAGACTGATTGTGTTATACACAATGGAGGGGGGGAGAGAAGGAGGTTATACATATCTACATCATGAAGTATTTGGAAAATGAAAACATTAAAAAAATTGTAAAACTGAAAAAATCGAGTTTGATGGATCTTTTAACAAATTCCATCATTCCTTCTATCTGTTTCTACAGTGGAGAATTACTTATTTGCCTTAGTGTCTTTAGTTGAAAGTCCCATTATATGTGAAAGAGCTACACTAAAAAGGTATATCCTGAGGTTATTTTATTTATTTGTTTATCTGGGAGGATTTTTGGTTGTTTGTTTTGTATTTGTTTATTTAAAGCCTGATCCCATTTCTTTTCAAAACAATATTAATTCAAGAGCTGATGGAAAATCTACCTTTTTTTTCCTATCCCCAACTCTGACTCCCCTTGCATAAGCAAACAATTATTCTCCTGGTTTAGTAACTGTAAAGCAATAAACACTACTGCAGTCTAGATAACTGTAACTGAATCCTGATTTTGCTTCAGTGGTTCTGGAAAACACTACTTTAGGCGTCTGCTTTCCATTGAGAGAAGTAGAGTTTCCATTGGAACCTGGTTCCTATTGATCCTTTTCAACATTCATATATCCTCTGTTAGGGTATACCCTTCAAGTTAGCTGAAATTGTGAGCTTAGGATGCCTCTCATGCTCTGTCACAGACAAATTCTTTCTAACATCTGTCAAGGGCCAAAATGGTTCTTACAGCTGCCAGCTTAGTGGCAGAGCGGCTTTTGAGTCTCCTCAGTTTGAGCTATCCTTAGAGACCTTATTTAAGTAGCCTTATTTAACATTCCTCATAAATACATATAAATTTACCTTAAAAGGTCTTTACTACTAGGCATAATATCATGGAAAAGTGGAGAACAGTTTTTACCTAGTCTCTTAAGCACTGTTAAGAAACTGTTTACCAGATTTGAAAATAGAAATACAGGCAAATAGGATAATATAGCCTGATCAAGGAAAGCAGTTGAAAGAAAATTTTATTTGTGATGGTTTTAGAATTGGGACTCACATAGATAAGTTATATCTCCAGGCATAGTCTTCCCAGGCAGGAATATTTCCTTAGAGCATTGTTCCAAGGCACAATGAGCTTCAATAATGCAGTTGTTGTCAGCCTCTAAAAACATATTCCTAACCTAGCGTGGAGGTTTGTCTCACTCCCTCTTTGCACTCTCTGCACAACCTACATGCAAAGCCACACAGTAATATTCTATAGTATGTGAGTACTGCATCACCCCTCTTTTAATGGAGAGTTATTTTAAAACTGAATTGTTGCAGTGATTTTATTGTTAGAACAGATTCTCAAAAAGATTTAATGCACAAAGGATAGTGCTGTGAGACATGCAAATAGAATTCACTCAGTCTCATATGTATATTTTTTACTCGCTGGGCAGAATATTGAATGTAAGTGTATTTCTGTGCATTCCCCAATGCTTTTCTCTGCACAGCTGGAGTTCTGTGTCTATTTCTGGAATCTCCAGTATAAGAAAGACATGGACTTACTAAAGTGAGTCCAGTGCCAGGCTACAATGGTGATTAGGAGACTGGAGTATCTTTCGAGTAAGAAGCTAAGAGAGCTAAAACTGTTCAACTTGGAGAACAGGCTCCAGGAGGATCCTATTTGATGGGAGGGAATGAAGAGTAGACTGCATGAATAGAGTGCACAAGTGAGAAGCTAGACTCTTCTCACTTGAAATGAGACAATAACACAAGAAATGAGACAATGGATACAACTTTAGAACAGTAAATTCCATCTCAGCATAAGAAAACGCTGTTGTTTTTGTACAGTGAGGGTGGTCAAACACTGGAATACATTACGCAGAGAGGTTGTGGAGTCTCCATCTGTTGTTGAACTTTGAAAATTTGAAATATAACTTTTTTTTTTTTTTTTTCATTTCCTAAATTCTCTTTTAGTAATTTGTACATTAATTTCCCTTTGGTGTCCAAAGATGACTTTCCTAAACAGGAAAGCCAGACACTTACTCTTATGCTAAACTAGTGCTGCTACTTCTGGTAGTGAGGTAATCGAGGACAACAAGAAGAGTTTCTTCAAATATATCAGTAGCAAGAAGACCAGGCAAAATGTGGGCCTGTTGCTAGATGGGATGGGTGCCCTTCTAATGAAGGTTGCAGGGAAGACAGATTTACTGAATGCCTTCTTTGCTTCAGTCATTGCTGCTAAGGCCAGCTCTCATGAATCCCAGACCCTGGAGACACAAATTGAGAAATGAAGACTTTCCCTTGGTTGAGGAGGATTGAGTTTGAAATTATTTGGGCAAACTTGATCCCACAAATCCATGAGCCCTGATGGGATGCACCCACATGTTCTGAGGGAACTAACAGATGTTATTGCTAAGCCACTCTCCAACATCTTTAAAAGGTCATGGAGAAAAGGAGAGGTTCCAGACCTCAAAAAGGACAAGAAGGAGGTCCCAGGGAACTACAGGCCAGTCAGCCTTATCTCCATTCCTGGAAAGGTGATGGAACAGCTCATTCTGGAGGTCATCTCCAAGCATGTGGATGGAAAGCAGATAATCAGGAGTAGTCAGCATGTATTCACCATGGGGAAGTTATGCTTAACCAATCTGATGGCCTTTATGATGTAATGATTGGCTAGATAGATGACAGGACAGCACTGGATATTATCTACCTTGCCTTTAGCAAACCTTTTCACATTGTTTTCCACAATATCCTCACAGGTAAGCTCAGGAAGTATGGGATGGATGAGTGGACAGTGAGGTGGATTGAGAACTGGCTAGATGGCAGAGCTCAGTGGGTTGTGCTCAGCAATGCAGTCTACTTGGAGGCCCGTAGCTAGTGGTGTCCCACAGGGGTCAGTACTAACTCCAGTCTTGTTCAGCTTATTCATCAATGGCCTGAATAATGAAACAGAGTGCACCCTCAGCAAGTTTGCTGATGACACAAAACAGGGAGGAGTGGCTGATACTCCAGAAAGCTGTGCTGCTATTCAAAGTCCTAGACAGCCTGGAGATATGGGTGGAAAGGAAGCTAATGAAGTTCAGCAAAAGCACGTGCAGGATCCTGCAGCTAGGGAGGACCCCATGCACCAGTATAGGTTGGGTACTGACCTGGTTGGGTACTGGGAAAGTAGCTCTGCAGAGAAGGACCTGAGAGTCCTGGTGGAGATCAAGTTAACCACAAGTCAGCATTGTGCCCTTGTGGCCAAGAAGGCCAATGGTATCCTGGAGTGCATTAGGAAGAGCATTGTCAGCAGGTCAAGAGAGGTGATGGCCCCCCTCTACTCAGCCCTGGTGAGGCCTCACCTGGAGTATTACGTCCAGTTCTGGGCTTTCCAGTGTAAGAGGGACATGGAGATACTCCAGCAAGTCCAGTGGAGAGCTTTGAAGATGATTAGGGGACTGGAGTGTCTCTCATATGAGGAAAGGCTCAGGCTCATATGAGGCTTCTTTAGCTGGAGAAGGGAAGTTTGCAAGGGGGTCTTATCAATGTATAGAAATATCTTAAAGAAGGGTGTCAACAGCATGGGGCCAGTGCATGGCAACAGGACAAGAGGCAACACTCACAAACTGAAACACAAGAAATTGCATGTGAATGTGAGGAAAAACTTCTTAACTGTGAGGGTGACAGAGCACTGCAACAGGTTGCCCAGAGAGGTTATGAAGTCTCTTTATCTAGAGATATTAAAAATCCACTTGGATGTAATCCTGTGCAACATGCTCTAGGTGACCCTGCTTAAGCATGGGGTTGGAATAGATGATCTCCAGAGATCCATTCCAACCTAAAGGCTTCTGTGATTCTGTGAGGCAGTTTTCTGAAAAGAAATAACAAACAAATATATACTAATAAGAATTTGGTACATTTATTTTATTTTATTTTATTTTATTTTATTTTATTTTATTTTATTTTATTTTATTTTATTTTATTTTATTTTATTTTATTTTATTTTATTTTATTTTATTTTATTTTTTTTCCCCTCTGTAACTGTTTTGTGTTCATAGAAAATGGATTATGAAACTTCAGAAACAGGAATTATTTTATTCAGAATTTTTTTATGTCTTAAGCATTTTGTCAATTTCTAAATAGCTTCATGTTTATAGTTTGCAAAGATGCATTAGAACAATATTCGAAAAAGACTTTTCCAAATAGAATGATGAACCACAGACAAGTTTAGATGTTTCTCACCTGAGTGAAATAAATACCCACATACTCTTCAGAATGTGAAAATCATATTCCTTAAGATCTAATTTCACTAGATGATAGGTTTTATTGCTTTTTTTTTTTGTTTTGTGGGTTTCTGATTCCTTCACACTGTTTTGTATTTGGGGTATTCACAGACAACTGTTTAGTTTGCATTTTCCAGCTTGTGCCACCTTCACACCAGTATTTCTGCCAGTACACTAATATGGCAATGACAGACCATGAAATGAAAAATATTTAAGAAATGATATCAACTTAAATTAATTTCTGGAAATTTAAAGTTTGCTCATATACACAGCTTTGCACTAGTCAGTGATCAGCTTAATCTAGAAAAAAAAAAAAGATTTAGATATCATAAAGCTTTTTGCTGTACTAAGTTGAGTGGAACTTACGTTCTATGCATGTAAAGTCTTACATTAAAGTGGGAATTGTTAACAATGTTCACCAACTACATGCCAGTTAAGAACCCATAAAGAAAGACTGCAGTGAAAAAAATAAAAAGCAACAAATCTCTTCAACATGTACAAGCATAAGCCTGAACACACAGTAATGTATAATTTCTTAGGTGTTTTAAAACGATATATTATCTGCAGTTTAAATTTTGAATTGCTTGCATACAGCCAGTGTTATTATAAGCCTACTCCCTCCAGATACACAGTCTGATTTTCTTTTTCCTAAAATTTTATAAGCAGGGAAAGTGGAAGGTGAAATTCTGAAGACAATTTATGAAATGGTTTTTGAATTACAGGCCAAAAAATGTAGCCTATTTTGAAATGCTGACCTTTGTCCAATGTTCTTTGTCTCCCTAATAATTGAAAAGTGATTGTTACTAGTCCTCTAGATTTTTTCTATACTTAAATCTCTGTTTGAAGTCATTCAGAGGCTACTCTTGAGTAAAAGTGTTCGAAATTAATAAATGTTTATATTGTTTATGTTCGGTAACATTCTTCTTGCCACTTCTTGGATAGTTACGTGTTTGTAAGTACTAGCATAAGAAACCTGTTTTTGAAAGCAGAAGGGAAAATATTTGGGATGGGAGTTGGAGCTGAGGAGGAAGTGTATGTTTATTGTGTCGGCTTTATTTAGAAACAAACTCTGGAAAAATTCCACTTGTTCCCAGAGGAGAAGGGACACCTAGTTCCAGCCAAAGTTAATGTATTTTTTTTTGCATTTCTGAAAACATGGCTGAAAACTTGTTCCACCCTTGCAGGTATAGGTTACAATTTAAATGTTCAAAACTACTTATTTACCAATCAATCCCATTATTATCAATATTTTATTATCAATATTACCAACCAATTCCTTGAATATACTTCTATTCCCCCAATAACTTCTATTTTCCTGCAATTGCAAAAAGATACTTTCAGATCAGGGAACAAGATAATGAGATTTTGTTCTGGAAAAGGTGAATCAATTTTATTAGAAAACTTACTATTCTGAAGCTGTCTGCTTTAAAATAATAAGCCAACATTTTTCAAAGATAAATTGTTAGAAAATTTTACCAAAATAAATGCACTGAGACAATTTTCTTCACTTTATTCTGTCTTTATTCTGCCAATTAAAAAACTGAAATATAACATATTCCTGTCATATCACTTTATATCAGAGTGGCATAATATCATCCTGACATGACTTTTCATGAAAGGGAAATCAATAACTGAATGCAATTTAGTAGTTGGTGGTGGTGGTGGTTGGTTGGTTGTTGTTTTTTTTTTTTTTGACTTATCTTACAATATAATTTGTAGGTTTGCTCAACTCTTATTAATAAAGGTAAATATGAATATGAATTCCTTGCTTTTCCCAGTTTCTTTCTTCTACCTGGTGCTTGTCCTATTTCTCCTTTTTCTTCTACATTGTACAGCAGTGAAAGGACTATTGGTAGAATGTCTAGATGAGCAAAAACCCACAGTCACCCATCATGGCTGTTAGTGCCAAAATCTGAGGTCAGCCCTCATTCCTTTTACTGGCTTGGCTGCACCATCTGTACATAGCACTATATGTACGGTGCTATTGCTGCAGTGGTAGGCCTATAAGTGTATATATGGGGAAAATGCAGAGAAGTCTAACCATGGGGGAAAAAAGAAGGAAAAGGGAATAGTCCTCCTGTACTTGTCTACCTGTAAAGTAATTGTTCACATAAAAAGTTACGCCATGACAAGGAAGACATAAGAGCTAATTAAATCCAAAATAACCATTTCACTGCCAGTAGATATAAAAATCAGATCATTTTTAATCATGATCTTCATCTGATGATTGGAAAACTGACCTTACTAAAAAGAGCATATAAGAGGCCATTGTGAGTGTGCAGTTTGTGTGAAAAGGAAATCCAAAACTGAGAGAACAGTTGGCTAAAACAGGTATGAATGAGAGTTGAAAATTACCATCAAATGCTCCGGGAGTGGGGGTGTGTATATGCATGTGCACTTGTGTGTATGTGTGTGTGTAGTTAAATTTTTTTGTGGATTAATTACAGGAGCTTGTTTCATCTGTTTAGTATGTGGCCTTGCTAGCCTTTTTGATGTTATGACTGAGTTTAAAAGAATTTTACACATTCTGTACCTGTATGCCTAATTCAAGTGTCTCATGAGAGAATAATAAATCAATGTGTTTTATCCAGTGGAATGTGTAACCAAATAAGAACAAACAGTTCTATTACAGTTAAGTGGCTAATAATCTAAATTACTACTGTCTGTTTACTACAATAATATTGACCTTATGTAGTCTGACTATGTCCCTAACTCTTAGATTGGAAAAAAAGAAAAAGAAAAAAAAAGAACAATTAACTCAATTAACTGAGAGACCATATTTACTTTAATAACGGAATCCGCCTCATATACATGTTAAACATTTTGCACACGAATCTAAACCTTGTTAGCATAAATTTCATTAAGTGCTCTTCTGCTTTTGTGCCAAGGAGTTCGTACTGCCAATTCATAGTAGAAAATAAAAATAAGCAAGTCTGAAATCAACAACTGAGAAAAAAAAATATAGCAGTGATAGAAAATTTGTGAACAATGACAATGAGTTTTTATATACAAGTCCATGTTTCCATGTCATGAAAGATTAAAAAAAAAAAAAAAAGGCTAAAGAAACCCTTCTAATGTTAGTGTAATAAAAGCAATCAAAAGAATTACCTAGTCAGCTTATGTCTTATTATTATTATTATTATTGTTGTTGTTGTTGTTGTTGTAATATTTTAAGAATAGTATTTTTGTTTTGTTTTGTTTTTCACCAGTTACCTGAAAATTAATGAGGCATTATTTCTAAGCTATAATTACTTACTGTTCTACTTGTTACATGGACAGCTAACCGAATCTGACAATTCTTTGATTGTAATACTTTCCAGTCACTTGTCACAGTCACTTGTTTTTTGTTGGTTTATTTGTTTATCATTTTGTGTGAGTGTATAGTTCAGTTTTCCTAGAGCTTGTGCTGTGAAATTTGTGAGGCATTTGAAGAAAATGACTTGAATTCAAGCAAAGACGTCAGGAGGCCTGCAGGGATGAGCATGGAGCTTCTGCCTTAAATCAGACATACAAAGCATACAAGGGGTGGAAGCAGGGTCAGATGACCCAGAAGGAGTATAGAAGGAGTATAGAGTTGCTGTTTGATCTTGCAGAGATGGTGTTAGGAAAGATATATCTCACCTGGTGTTGAATTTGGTGAGGAAAATGAAAGAAAGCAAACAGGATTTGACAAGTATATCAGTGGCAAAAGGAAGACTAAGGAAAACATTGTCCTGCTATAAAGGACATGGAAATAGGAGAGGAACTCAACATCTTCTTTGAGTCAGTCTTTTCTGGTGTGATCAGCCTTCAGGAATTCAAATATCCAATTTTTTAAATAATGAAAAGTTGGGGGAAAAATCTCTGACAACATTATCCCGTTTAAAAGGTATAACTATATCCTTTTTTTCTTTAATTCTCTTTTTAAAATTGCTTTAAACAGTTTGCCTTCATTTTGTTCCTGAATTTGAAATCCTTTGTTCCTTGCGCTTGCTGATGCTGGTAGGAATCTAATAGGAACAGAGCTAGATTTTCAAGAGATGTTTGAAAGCGAAGAATGAATGTAATATTGCAGGATAAGCTCAGACAGGATAGTTTTTGTTTACATCTAAAGATGTATCAGTAAGAAGTTATTGTATATTGTGTAGTCATACTGTTAAATGACAGTGTGGGATAAATACACTGAGAAAACAGTAGTCACTTGGAATCAAGATAATCTAATAACTGAGAAGCAAAAAATAATGTTGTTTTGTAGTAGCGACAAACTCCCTGATTTTACTGAATGCAGAAAATATCTAGACAAAAGCTTGAAATAGCAAGAACAAAAACCAAGGAGGATTTATTATTATTATTATTATTATTATTATTTGTCATAGAATCACAGAATGTTTTGTGTTTAAAACGGAGATGTGGAAATCATAGAATCATAGAATCATAGAATATCCTGAGTTGGAAGGGACCCTTAAGGATCATCAAGTCCAACTCTTGACACCGCACAGGTCTACCCAAAAGTTCAGACCATGTGACTAAGCGCACAGTCCAATCTCTTCTTAAATTCAGACAGGCTCGGTGCAGTGACCACTTCCCTGGGGAGCCTGTTCCAGTGTGCAACCACTCTCTCTGTGAAGAACTTCCTCCTGATGTCAAGCCTAAACTTCCCCTGCTTCAGCTTAACCCCGTTCCCGCGGGTCCTGTCGCTAGTGTTAATGGAGAAAAGGTCTCCTGCCTCTCGACACGCCCTTACGAGGAAGTTGTAGACTGCAATGAGGTCTCCCCTCAGCCTCCTCTTCTCCAGGAGGAACAGGCCCAGTGCCCTCAGCCGTTCCTCGTACGTCTTCCCCTCCAGGCCTTTCACCATCTTCGTAGCCCTCCTCTGGACACTCTCCAACAGTTTCATGTCCTTTTTAGACTGTGGTGCCCAGAACTGCACACAGTACTCAAGGTGAGGCCGCACCAGCGCAGAGTAGAGCGGGACAATCACCTCCCTCGACCTACTAGCGATGCCGTGCTTGATGCACCCCAGGATACGGTTGGCCCTCCTGGCTGCCAGGGCACACTGCTGGCTCATATTCAACTTGCTGTCTACCATGACCCCCAGATCCCTCTCCTCAAGGCTGCTCTCCAGCGTCTCATCGCCCAGTCTGTATGTGCAGCCAGGGTTTCCCCGTCCCAGGTGCAGGACCCGGCACTTGCTCTTATTGAACTTCATGCGGTTGGCGATCGCCCAGCTCTCCAACCTATCCAGATCCCTCTGCAAGGCCTTTCCACCCTCATTCGAGTCCACAACTCCTCCAAGTTTGGTGTCATCGGCAAACTTGCTCAAAATACCTTCTATTCCTACATCCAGATCGTTTATAAAAATATTGAAAAGTACCGGCCCTAAAATGGAGCCTTGAGGGACTCCACTAGTGACCGCTCGCCAGCCTGACGCAGCGCCATTCACCATAACCCTTTGGGCCCTGCCCGTTAGCCAATTGCTCACCCATCGTATGATGTTTTTATTTAGCTGTATGCTGGACATTTTGTCCAGTAGGATCCTATGGGAAACCGTGTCAAAAGCCTTGCTGAAGTCCAAAAAAATCACATCAGCTGGTTTCCCTTGGTCCACCATACGGGTGATCTTATCATAAAAGGAAATCAGGTTAGTTAGGCAGGACCTGCCCTTCACAAACCCATGCTGGCTGGGACCAATGACTGCTTTGTCCCCCAGGTGCGCCTCAATAAGTTCGAGAACCATCTTCTCCATGATTTTACCAGGCACTGACGTGAGACTGACAGGCCTGTAATTGCTAGGGTCTTCTTTCTGACCCTTCTTGAAAATCAGCACAACATTTGCCAGCTTCCAGTCTACCGGGACCTCTCCAGACTCCCAGGATCGTTGAAAAATAATTGAGAGAGGTTCCGCGATGACGTCCGCCAGCTCTTTCAGCACCCGGGGATGAATCCCATCCGGACCCATGGACTTGTAGGGATCCAGGTGGAGTAGCAAATCCCGCACACGTTCAGGGTCGGTTGGGAGTTTGTCCTCCCCACCGTCCCGGTCCTCCAGCTCAGGGCACCCTGGGTCCCAAAGCCCATCATCGGCATTGAAGACAGAGGCAAAGAAGGCGTTAAGCGTCTCTGCTTTGCCTATGTCATCGTCTGTGAGAAGACCTTCCCTATCAAGGAGCGGCCCTATGTATTCTTTAGTTCTCCTTTTTCCATTCACATATCTAAAAAAACCCTTTTTATTTTCTCTCACAGACACAGCCAGCTTCAACTCTAGGTGTGCTTTAGCCACACGAATTTTCTTCCTACAAACACGAACAGCATCCCTGTATTCTTTCCATGTCACCCGGCCCTCCTTCCAGTAGCGAAACACTCTCTGTTTCCGCCTAATCTCCGTAAGAATGTTCCTGTTCAGCCACGCCGGCCTCCTGCCGCGCCTGCCTGACTTGCGGTATTTAGGAATTGCCTGTTCTTGTGCTTCTAGGAGGCATCGCTTAAAGAGTGACCAGCACTGGTGGACATCAAGGCCTTCAAGAGCAGCTTCCCAGGGGACCTTGCTGACTAGTTCCCCGAGCAGCCTGAAGTCCGCCTTCCCCATATCTGGGGATGAGGTTTTGGTGGCACTTTTCCTTCTGTCACCGTAAATTTTGAACTCAACCACTTCATGGTCGCTATGACCGAGGCGGCCACCAATCACCACATCTCCCACCAGACCCTCTCTGTTTTCCAGCAACAGGGCAAGGAGGGCTCCTTTCCTAGTTGGCTCCGTTAGCACCTGCACCAAGAAGTTATCATCTAGGTGCTTCATGAACCTCCTGGACTTATTCGTGTCAGCCGTGTGGCACTCCCAGTTAACGTCTGGCAAGTTGAAGTCCCCCATAAGGACAAGGGGAGTTAATCTCGAGGCCTCTCTTAGTTCTGTAAAGAATAATTTATCGGCGCTATCGTCCTGGCCAGGCGGTCTGTAATAGACTCCCACAACGAGATCCCCTTTATTCGTTCGTCCCTTGATCCTTACCCAGAGGCTCTCAACTTTGCCATCGCCGACCTGGAGTTCCACACAGTCCAGCCCCTGCTTCACATACATCGCCACCCCACCACCTCGCCTACCCTGCCTGTCCCTCCTGAAGAGCCTGTAACCATCTATCGCAACACCCCAGTCACAGGACTCATCCCACCAGGTTTCACTTATGCCGATGATGTCGTAGTTGCGGGACTGGGCCAGGACAAAGGTTATTTTACTTTAACTTCTTATGGATATTCTTCCCTATATGGATGCTGAATTTAAGAGTAGCTGAATAAAATTTCTCATCAATAGTTTGAAAAGAATGCCTGTATTTTTTCCTGGTTGAGATTTGTATACCATAATTTTGAACTCAGTACATTCCTGCTTGTGGACCTGAAGCTATCCTCAATTAAATTAGGTTGCAGAAGCTGTAAGTAACACAAGGTGAATCTACTTTCTAAAATTATAATTAAATTACTTTTGCTTTGTTTTGTTTTGTTTCGTTTTTAGTGTTTGGCAGTTTTACACCTGTAATTAATTAAATAACAATAAAAATTGCATATTTGGTTATATCTTGGGATAAGAGGAGTACTTTTTTTTTTTTCATTTAAATAAAAGAGCATCAGTTTGAAATTATGCCAATTTTAAGACAAGTATTTTATTGTAATTATTAATTATTGTCAAATAGACTTATTTAAATATAATGATCCTTATTTGACTCCATCCTGCACATTATTACAATTTCTTCAATAATAATCACTACAAGTATAATTAATTAACAGCTCAATTATATAGTATTTATGCAAGGTATCTACTTGGGCAAAAAGATTTCATTTAACACAGTTTTTTGAAGGCTAATTTGAAAACAATTGTCAGTCATTAAAAGTAATTAAGTCTGAGAAGGAGAATTGAAAACTTAGGATAGCTTTTGTGTCATATATCTGATTGCACTAAGATCATGAACAAACACTCAGAGTGTGTTGTTTTTCACCTCCATAAATGTGTTTTCTGTCATAATACTTTTGACTCACTATCTTCAGTCTTGAGAGTGTTTCAATATCTTTACATAGAATCATAGAATATCCTGAGTTGGAAGGGACGTATAAGGATCATCAAGTCCAACTCTTGACACCGCACAGGTCTACCCAAAAGTTTAGACCATGTGACTAAGTGCACAGTCCAATTGCTTTTTAAATTCAGACAGGCTTGGTGCAGTGACTAAATCCCTGGGGAGCCTGTGTGCAACCGCCCTCTCAGTGAAGAACCTCTTCCTTATGTCCAGTCTAAACTTCCCCTGCCTCAGCTTAACACCATTTCCACGGGTCCTATCACTGGTGTTTATAGAGAACAGGTCACCTGCCTCTCCACTCCCCCTTGTGAGGAAACTGTAGACAGTGATGAGGTCCCCTATCCCCCTCTCTTCTGCCTAACTTAGTAAAAACCTTCTAAATACATTATAAAATGACAATAATAAAACTTGCAAAGAACAAAACTGTCTTATTATACAGGACTTTTTTTTTTCCCCCTTTTCATCCTCTTTTGTCCCATTTTTTTCAGCTATGAAATTTTGAAGAAAGACAAAATCTGGTCTGTCCCAAATTTCCATTTCTGGCCTGGAGAGCTGGAAGCTTATCTAATTTCGCTTGAAAACAAATGCATTTCCAGCTCATCTGATAATATGAAAACACATTTTTTGAAGAGGAAATGCATATATAAACTTTTGGAGATGATCTCTAGCAACATTTTACTGTTCAACAGGAGAAAAAATGTTGCAATAGATCAATATATATTTGTATTTATTATATTAATATAAAATAAGAATCTGTAAAAAAAAAATAGATCAATTAGGATGAGTTATTTTATTGCCAATGACTTTAAATGGTGCTGAAATAATTTATACTGAGAAAGTGGCTCAGTCAGTGTTGTTTTTTTTTTTGTTTTGTTTTTGGTTTTGTTTTTGTTTTTTTTGTTTGTTTGTTTGTTTTTTTGTTTTCCTTTGCTTATTCTAAGGACCAGGCAGTCCTGTAGAAAATCGGTGGGCCATCGAAATGCAACTTTGTCATTCAAGACAGATACGTGTCTGTACTTAGAGACAGGTTTGATAAGACTGATTAAATACTGTGAAGTAAATATGTTTATATGCCTGTATGTTTAGGGGGAAAAGAGAAGATTTTGATTATTTCCTGTAGAAAAAAAAAATAATAAAGACATGATTTTTAAATTGTAATTACTGAATGTTAAAATAATCAGTATATCAGAGGATTCTGTTTTCTGCATGACAATATAAGGAAAATACATTAAAAAACATTAAATTGTACTTCTTCCCACAATTTTTAGTTTATGGAGCTTGCTAAAATGTATTTTTTTAGGCCAGTAACTTAGTTAGATATATTAACTTAGCAAGTGTTTTATGTCTAGTATAAAACACACACATGGTGCCACACAACACCAGAACTCACATGAAACATGTGAACCTGGTTCCTGTCCAGGTGATCAAGACCAAAGTAGACTACTATAAACACATACACCCTTATTCTCATTTCTCAAACTCACTTGCATTCACATATCCCTTGACTTTGACTAGAGATGCCTGGGCTCCCCTCCCTGGTATGTAGGTTTCCTCCTATTTGCTGTTTAGGTCAGCCTGAATTTTACTAGTGAGCTAAAGATGCACATACACGCACAAAATACTGTCACTGAGGAAACATAAACATGTCCAAATCTTTCCAGTTTTTGACATTCAGATCTCTAAAATGTATACATATACCAAATATACCCTACCTGACTCAGAGTCACAGGCCCCGTGACCCACAAACTCTTCTCCAGTTCCTGGAACTTAGACCTTGCAGGACTCATGCACAGCACAGGGATTGCAATGAAGAGAAAAACAAACAAGCAAACAAACAAACAAACAAAACATAGTCAAGAAAAAGATTGGGTAGTCTCTAGGTATCAAACAGAAGGCTCAGTCAAGCAAGTGTATTGACCAACATCTGCTTACATGCAAAGGGCTGCTTTATGTCCTCTCTCCATTTTCCCTTCCTTTATCCTGCCCAATCCACCCTGACCTTCCCCACCTTAGATCCTTTCCCTAAGCATCCCATACATAATCCTGTGTACCCTTTCTGATATTCAGTAATCAGATTCTCACAATCCCCTGAGCCCCCTTATCTATTCCATTATATTTCAATAATAATTCCCACTTTTTATCAGATAAAACATCAGACTGGTCCTGTTCAAGGCTTTGTCTAGTAGTTCCTTTAATAACCTATCAGTCAGTGGCTGAAGTATTCAGCTCTTATTGTTTCTATTATCATCTCATCATTAATTTCTGTGTGTCCATGTGTTTAATTTAACAATTTCCTTGGTTTTGTTGTTTCTTTTGTACAGAATAGTCTTTTAAGAGGTAACTTCATGAACCAGATGCTCTCACTTTCCACATACCCTTAAAAAAGATAATGGGAAAATAAAAGGTCAAAATGGGAAAATCTAACTTTAAAAAATAAAATTAAAACAATTAGAAAAAAAAAATTAGAAAATGTAGCAAAACCACAGCTAAATTTTATGAAAGAAAACTACTTATTTCATTACAAGCTACAAGATTCATTACTTACACTTATTTATCACGTAACTCAGATCGGGAAGAGGAATAAAAAAACACAGAATAACTCAACCCATTATGTAAGTAAATAATATAATGCCAGTAAGCAGATAAAAAGCAATATGTCAAAAGTAGATAAATTTTGCCTTGCAATCTACATCACAGAAAAAAAAAAAAAAAGGGGGGGAGGGGGGAAATATCTTTCTGAAGTTCTATCTTAATTTACATTCTTCAAATATGTGATAGTAGTATGCAATGTAATATTGAAAACCATTAAATTTTCACAGTCACTTTAAACTTCAGAACTCCTTTGTGAAAGTTGCTAGGTACCAGACAGGAAGACAAACAAAGAAGATGTAAGTTAAATGACTTAATGAATGTCTGAAACAAATTTGTGTCTGTAAGAGCTATTGGCAGCCCATCCTTAACTAGGTAAAACAGACAATACAGAATGTCAATGTAGATCATTAAAAGATAACCAGAACAGATATTTTGAAGCTTAAGAGCCAAAACCCAGTATTTTTTAAATCATGGTTTTACTGGTAAGTCCTTCTAAGTCCTAAAATAACCTTAAGACTTTTATTTTTGTTATGTCTGTGTGATGTTTCTTTAATATTAACTCATAAACCAAACATGGTCATCGTCACATACAAAAAAAAATTAATAAATGTCATCCTTGGGTGTCATATATCACGAATATAAAACTAAATAACATTGTTTCAGAGCCATTCTAAAATGGTAAGTGTCCTTATAGTTTAGCTGAAAGGGAAAGCTCAGCTAGAGAGTCTCACTTAGAGAATCTTACTTCCCTGAGAATATTGCCACTTAATGAAAAGAGTAGAAGTTCATGGCAAACATATTCTCTATAATGTATCTTTCTAGGTTCTTGCAATCTACATATTAATAATTTCATCTATAGGGATTATAGCTTTCTGTTTGAATAGCTATTAATGGACTTTCATTGTAAAAACTGTCTAATTCCTGTGGAATTCATTGATATGCTAGGCCTTTCATATCCAGCAGCAATGAATTCTACAATTGTCTATTAAAGAAATAAATTTTGTTTCTTTTAGCCTGGTAATTGAAAATTTCTCTGAAGGATCATTTTTCTAATTTTGTAAGATTCATTAATTCTGTTTGTGTATACTTACTTCTCATTCATCTCTTTCCATTTTCTTTTCAGATGAAAACTCATAGATAGCTATCAACATCCTGCTTCCTATTTCAAAATCAATTTTTTATCATTTCTAACTTCCCGTTTTAACTTGTCATTCTCGTGATGACCAGAACTGCATATAATATGATTACAAGTCTGAATTTTCTTATTAGTTTTTTGTTTGTTTGTATTTGGTTAGTTTGTTTACTTGTTTGTTTGTTTTCCTTCTGCATTCTGTTTCATTCCTGAGACCTTCTCAAATTCTGTTTGCCATAAGGTCACCCTGCACAGACAGAAATGTACCATTCCCACAACTCATGGAGAATGGTGTTTTTATATTTTGAATGTTTCTCGCCAACAAAATGTCATCTTTTCATGCATACAAAAAGGCAGAATTCTTATATTTTAAAGTTTTTGGTACAAGATATTTATATATAGACAGATATAGATACATAGCATAAAAGATTGGGCTAGTTTGGGCTAGTACATCTTGAAAGAAAGAATTTGTGCTTCTGAAATTTTCAGTGTAATGAAAAGGAAGTTATTTGGCTGCACAATGCTTTCCAATTCTGGTTCATTCATATCCCCAAATATAAAATATTTGCAATGGATAATACATTTGAGACTATTTAGAGAATACATTTCTGTGTTGTGAATAAAATAATGCATAATTTTAAAAAGAAACTTTTCACCTAAATGATATATGTTGTCCATATTCCCAGTCTGAGTTACCTGCTACAGAACAGCACATGCTAAAACACAGTTGTAGCTAGGCAATTTTGTGTTGAAATGCTTTAAAGTTAATGTGAATCCCTTGTCACAGACCTAAAACGAATTCATCAGTATCTAGGTCATCTCTAGAATCTTTGAATACTAGTGTAATTATTTCTGTGTTTATAATATCATTTGATAGGGGAACCAAGCTTATGTAACCATTTCTGAGATCTATATTATAATATACAATTGATTTCATTACTTCATACTGTATTAAGAATTTCAGTGCTGGACTTTTTGGAGATAATGAGCCTTTTCATATTTTTAGATAATATTATTCTATTTTATTAAGTTTAGTTATTTCTAAGGAATATTTCTGCCCAAAGTTATGAACTTTACACATCAAGTTTCATATATACCATTTGAAAGTATTCTATGATGCAATAAGATTACAGTTTCAGACTCCCAAATCATAATACTTTTAGCATACCTTGTAAAGTTCATGATGTTCATAAAGTTCAAAAAGCATTGTAGCTTTTTCTAAAACATTCATAAAAGTATTACAAAATGTGATTTCATATTTTTTTTTAATCTAACATATATAAGATGAATATAATTAGTGCCAGACATGTTATTATATATATATATTTATATAAATACATATATATATATATATATATTCTCTCCCCCACAGAATTCACAGCTTAGCTAACATTGTGATTGCCTCTGTAATCACTCTTTTGAAATTTTGTTAGAAGATTTTGGAAAACCCAAACCACAGTGTCCAGAACTATGAAATGTGAATATCTGTGTTTAGCTCAAAATGTTAGCTATTTCATAACAAGTAAACATTTTCAGAAGATGTTTCTGAGGAATAGTGTTTTTAGATACTCATCACTGTCGAAACATATGTTCCCACAGGTTCATTGTATTTCTGGTTATTATTACTTTTTGGTGCTTCATGCTCACTTCCCATACAACTATGTAGAGACGTAGTATTAGGATTGAGGAAAAGATAGCCTAGTTTATCACGAGTGAATATGGGGATATCTGAGCTTACAAAGCCTTTTGGTTTGGGTTGAAGGACAGAACTGAGGGAAAAAAGCATAAAAAGTGATGAAAACTCATTCACAAATCTGTTCAGATTTAATACATTCCTCGATAACCTTCCCTCAACCTCAGCAAACTTTATCTTTGTGATAGTTGGGTTCACTCTGAAGGACAGCCCAAATATGAACTAAAATATATATAATGTAGTTGATCAGAGACCCAGGACAAAGGAATAAACTTACAGGTTCCCAAGTTATTGGACATTTGGAGTTTGGGGAACAAAAATTTTACAAAGACAGTTTAATTACTTTCAAAATACAGTCTTTCCTCCATGTCGATACTCCAGTAATATTTATTTATTTATTTATTTTTAATTTTGTACACAAGAAAGAGATATTAAAGAAACAGAAAAAGCATGACAAAGTTCACAATGACTTCTGAATATTAGTTCTGACTTTGGATGAGAAAGCAGGACACAAAGTCGGTTTTTATCTTATTCTGAAGCACAAATACTTAAAATTGATTCTAGGCATCTTCAGTCATGTTTTTTTCTTCAGTTCAAGCCAGCAGAAAATAACATGACTACTACTATAGAAAGACACCACTTGTTTTGTTTGTTTTGTTATTTTTTAAATAGTTTATAAGGCAATTAGAAAAACTATCACAGCAAGACTGAAGCAGTATCAGCATTAGTAGCTTGAAGTCAAAGAAAAGATACAAAATACATTTATATCTCATTATTTAAGCATTATTTAAGCATACAAATAATAAACAGCTACTCCATCAGAGATGACTGATATAGATCACTCTAAGCTATACTGGTTTATCAATTTTAT
The DNA here is from genome assembly GCF_047663525.1 of Anas platyrhynchos. Taxonomy (NCBI): domain Eukaryota; kingdom Metazoa; phylum Chordata; class Aves; order Anseriformes; family Anatidae; genus Anas; species Anas platyrhynchos. The sequence continues at coordinate 57,858,700 of NC_092590.1, forward strand.
TTTTCACAAAATATGTATCTTGTATAATCTTCTACATTCCTTACATGTATGTATATATATATTTGCCCACTAGTAACATAGACTAGTAACAATAGTTTACTATTGTTTACTAGTTTACTATTGTTTAATAGTTTACTATTGTTACTAGTCTATGTTACTAGTAACAGTCTATGACTTTTCATAGATTTCTGAAATGTATTATAGAAACATGTCTCTATTCACGTATTTTAATACATGAATGCATTTTAATACATGAATAGACATGTACATATGCGTCGTATGTATTTACATACATACATCCATGTAATCATATCAACATCCGTGTGTATATTAGTATGTAACACTAATCTAATTTAAACATAAGAATGAATGTTGAATGCGTTTGTTTGTCATTTTGAAACTCTTCTCTTTTGTATGCCAGGACTGAATTGTATGTAAATCTCACAGATATAGTTGGTAATAGTATCTACAGTAATGTAAAGAACATGTTCATTAGCTGGCCTTAGGTGTCAGTGACTTCAGAAACACTTGAAAGTGAAAGAGAGACCTCTGAAGTAAAATTAGCAATGCACATGAAAACATGAAGGAACAAGTAGAAATTTAACATGGAGCAAGTAGAAATTTAATTCTATGTGAATCTACTTTCACTATGGGAATTTTCATTCTGTTACAGAGCAAACAAATAAAGGAGTATGTAAGATGGTGACTGATGGAACTGCTACTACAGTTTTTGAAATTCCTATAGTTAAACAGTGAATTTAATTCAGTTATCTATGAAGCTATTACACTAATAACACCAATAAGTCTTTAACAAAGTGTGTTAAGACAAAATCTGTAGGTGAAAACAGCAGATAGACTGCACCAGTATGCCACCTTAATGTAACCTGGGCTGATAAAAAGCATGAGTCGCTATGATTTGGGTTTTGTTATGTTAGCTTCTAATAACATGCTCTCTGTGAACAGGGCCACAAGTTGCTATATCATACTGAAATTTAATCTACTGTCTTTACTACTACTAAAGTAATTACTAAATGTAATGTAAAGTAATTACTAAAGTAATTACTGTATGTAACAAATATTACTTTAGTAATTTGTTACATATATGTACAGTAACAGTACTGACACTTTGAGTTATATAATGATCCACTGGTGGGAAAGATAACCAATGTAATCATTAGTGCTATCTGTGTATTGTTCTGCAGTACTGTTGAAGATTTTGGAGAGCTCTGAGCTAGATGCAGATAGTTGCCTAAGTAAAAGTCAGTGGCAGAGCTAACTCTTTAACTAACTCTAATTATCCTTGGTCCTCCTCGTTTCTTTTTTCTTTTTCTTTTTTTTTTTTTTTTTTCCTTGTTTGTTTCATTTTCATTAGATTAACATATAGAACATTCCAAATTTAATAACGTAAACTTATAGTTTACTTCTAGTTTTTATTGTCTACAAAAACAGTGTATTATATAATAATAGTTTATTATTACTTAACACTGAGTTATCACTGGTTAGCGGTTATCATGTTACAGAATGCTTATATAGTGATTATTACATTATTGAGTACTGATGTTATGATTTAAGTCAAACACATGCTAATATTTTTTTTTTTTTTAGTGTGCTTCTATTTTTTCAATTCAGTAGGCCTTAATTTTGGCCTGCTGCATGATCTTGGACACTTCATATTTATGTCACTGCCATATGATTTTATATATCTAATTTCTAAGTACATTACATTGTAAAATGTATTTCTGGGGCAAAGACTGTTCCATTTTTCTTTGTATAGTGTCTGTTAAAGTAATACAGTTTGAGATTACCTATGCTTCTGATATTGTTATCTGTAAATATATTCTTTAACCTGAAAGAAGTCTATTGTTTTTGCTTTATTTTCTGAATTATCTCATTTCTTTTACATGCCTTCAAAAAATATTAACTCTTTTTTTTTTTTTTTTTTTTTTCCCTCGGTGGCTGAGAATCTGTTCCTACCAGCAAAAGAGAGGCTCAATTTTATTTCAGTCAAGACTGAAGGATGGAACATAGAAGCTCCAAGCTTTGCTCATTATTTGGGTTATTTCTTACCTAACTTCCTAACAGTCTTTGATCTTGCTAGTGTAATATTCTTGCAATATATTAGGGATATGATGAAACAGAATCTCCTAATTTAAAATAAGTGGCTCCCAATGCACAGGTAATTGGATCTAAATAATTTTAGACCTACTTACACCTTGCAGCTACATCTATCAAAAAGGAGGCTTGCATAAAGTACTGAATAAAACTAAATTCTTCTAGTGCACTATTTAACAGTACTATTGGAAAAGAAGATTACCAGAATGTGTCAGTTATGTCTCATCATTGATCAAGAATATGGAGGTTTATTAATTAAATAGTACATAAATCATAATAAACTTAAGAGAGAAAGAAAAAATTTAAATCTGTGTTTTATTTAAGTGAAAAGTATCCAGCATTAGAATGAGAAAATGAATCTTTCTTGGTTTTCACCATCTTTGTCATTCAATCAAAACAAACAATCAAATCCAAATAAAAGCAAGCAAGCGAACAAACAAAAAACTTCTTACATCTGTGTTTCATATCCCAACTTGTTCAGGTATGCTTATTGCCTTCAGAGTGCTGACACATTCATGACTTAGCAGATACTCATGCAATTTCATCCTTTTGATTCCTCTTTCTCCTGAATGTGGTAACACCCTGTTCATTCCTCATCTGTCATATTATGTTATTGTTTGCCCTTGTATAATCTTCTGCCTATCTATGAATTGCAGATTACTCATTGCTTCCTTGCCTATCATGGTACCCTAATTTCTTATACCTTACTTCTCCTCCTGTTTCTTAAATGTAGTCTTCTGTCCTTCAGTTGTGTCTTCATTTGAATAATTGTGTGATTCAGTAATCTTTTTCCTAGTTTGGGATTGAAAATAGGCTGAAAAATTTACAAGGACATAGCCAGTGGAAGTTCTTGCTAAAATTAAACATGCTATGAAATGATGGAGTTTCTGAAGTTTTTATACTGTATTTGAAATATGATTAGAAGTTTTGAAGGCACAAAGGATAGAAAACTGTATAGCTAAGCCTAACAAGATAGAGACTGCCTTGAGTATTCAGCTACCCGGAGGACCAGGATATCAATGGAATAGAATTGGCTTTGAAAAGCAGTTATGCAAAATTGACTGCACTTGCTTTTTCAATTGGGGATGATTTATACATGTATAGTGTATAACACAATAGGTAGCTTATAGTACAATAAAAATTTTCAAACACAATAGGATTCTAGAGTTAAAATCCTGAAAATCACTTTACATACTCATATTTTTCTTAGTTTTGAGGAGAAACTATGGTGCCGAAGAACATGGCAACAAGATTTTTGTAGTAGATTTAAGACAATGAAATGAAACAATTAAAATTGTAATAAATTAAATTATTTGGGGCTGTGATTCAGCAGAGTACTATGTGCCTATCTCTAATCTTTTAAACAGTCTTGATTTCAGAGTTAAATACATGTGCAATCAGGTCCATACCTGAAGAAAAGGAGTTCTTGGAAATTCCAGATGGAAGCATGAAACTTAGTCTTTTGACCAAGATCTTAATAAGTTCTGTGTTTAATTAAGAAAAAGAAAGGCACATTAAGAATAATTCAATAAGGTTTTGACAAATGGCTTGATTAAAATATAGGTCACAAACTGTGCAGTTTACTTGAGGAAAGACCAGGGGCAATTGAAATGCTTGGCTTATTTGCTTTTGGGGAGGAAATAAAGAGAGGAAGTATTACCAGCCATAATACCAAATTTTCCTTAAAAGCTAACTGATTATTTATTTTGTATTCCAATGGCCTAGTCAATATTGGTAGTTGCTAGCAAGTGGACATCAAAGCTAATCATTTTGCTAAGCAAATAGTTTTTGCCAGAAGGAAAAAGCAACTATTCACTTGGAGAAAACCACGTGAATTCACATTTGTAATATGCAGGATAAAAGATTGCCCTTGAGTAAAACTAGTAAATGAATATTTTAGTGGTTTTGCTTGTTCTGCAAAATTGATCATGGCTATAATCAAACTCATTTGGAAAAGAGCCATACAAAAATTACTCAGTAATACTCTGGCTGACAGGAATGTGTGTGTGTTTGTTTTTTTTTTTTTTAAATCTTCTCTGAAAGAGGCTCAGTATTTTTTTTCCTTTGTATTTTATTTTTGTTAATTTTATTTAAGTAATTTAAGTTAATTTTATTTAAGTAATATTTATAAATAGATGGTGGATATATATATTGATATAATATATCAATACTATATAATGAGTATTATATACACTCCAAAAGAAATTCACTCATTGCTGTTGGATGAGACTATGTCACAGAAGTGAAAAATAGCACATGTAATATAATTTGTTTAGTAGGTAAAAAATTAAATATATTCAAGATGGGCCTTGGATATTTAGCCTAGGTAATTTATCAAGACTAATAGTATTAATATCCCTGTCTTACTGTGATATTTGAGTGAATGCTGTAACTATACTGTTGCTGCTTGAGTTACAAGAATCTCTCATCTCTCTACAAGCCTTATGAAACAGGCAAATAAGCAAATAGAAAATAAAGCTTACAATTAGTACCATTTTCCTACAGCAGACAATAGTTTAAGAATTTTTTAAGTTTTGTACATATACAAAACATATACATATACAAAAATCTATAAGAACAACTCTCTAGGAAACCTACAAAACATGTTATCTGTCATAACTTTTTGCATAACTTTTTAATAGTTATCTCCATCATGATTGAATATTACTTATGCTGCATATGTCTAATTTATTTTAGTTGAAACATAAATTTAGGCTGAACCTTTTTTTTTTTTTTTTTTTTTTTTTCTCCTTTATTTTTATAAGTGAGAAAGTCTTCTAGAGCAGAAGATGTGTGTTCGATTTTTTGAAGTGGAAACATTTCTCAGCATCCCTTTCATATCAGAAGCATAGCTGTTTTTAGAATTTCTCTGGAGCCAATTCATCTTAAGTATTTTTTCTTCTCAAGTTGTTTCACAACTGTCTCCAGGGTTTTGAGATTTATTTTCTTCCTGAGGAATATTGGTGTTGTGTAAATTCAGACATTAAAATCTGGTCTTTGATATAGAGCCAAACACTTGCAAAATATGATTAAGTGATTAAACCAAGCAATTGAATTAAGTAAATCTTTGGCTTATGTTTCCATGTGCCATTGATGAGGTGAACATATTTCAAACAAGATTTATTTTTTTATTTTTTTATTTTATTTTTTTTTCTCCCAAGTTACCTCTTTTTCTAGGAACAATCAAAAAGAAATTCCACTCCATTTCTTACAACATCCTCCTCAAGATTTTTCTTTGACATGCTGTCTTCACAAGCTTTACAGCTGTTCATATTGATGTTCTGTGACTTCTGTCAGAAGAAAAGTATTGTTTCTTCTTTTCTTTTGTTGTTCATTTACAACCACATAAATTTTTGTTTTTGGTGTTGTTTGTTTGTTTGTTTTATTGGACTTCATACTCCTAGGGGCAGAAGTTGTTTTTCTTTTGTGCTTGAATAGTATCCATACAACAGAACTCCTAGTAATAATCTGCAGCCCCAGAGAAATACAAATAGGGAACAACACCATTGTGTGACAGATTTAATTTATTTTACTCACATTTCTTCAAGAATTTATATTTATATATATCCAATAGGTAATGCTTTTTTTTTTTCTTCTACAGCAGAGATAGCCCATTAAGTCCCCATAGTAATCTATGACATATTCTTGCTGTTTTCTTTTAATTCATTATTCTTTTTAAACTGTCATTCATTCATTCATACATTCATTACATATAACGTACTGATATTCAGAATCTCAAGAAGGTGAGTTTTTCAAATATATGCATGTTTTGCTGCTTTTGTACTTTCTGGTTATGCATTATTTTTATATTATAATTAAAGAATATAGATGAACTATTGTAAAATAACACTCTTGAACAAGAAGGTAAAAAATGAAGATGTTTCATGCTGCACTTTTCATGCTTTCATAGTAACAAATCACATATTTACTTATTGCATGCTCCACATTTGTTTACAAATATTAGATAGAACAAAATTACTCACTCAGTATCAGTGGTGACTGATATTATCCTGTTACTTTTATGTTATATGACATTACCTTCAGAGTATTTAAGTCTCTATTTAATTGCCTTATATTTAGTGGTAAGAGTTTGTTAATTATTACAATACTCTTGATAAACCACTATGTATGCTACTGCATATACATATTTGTTCATCTTTTCCTCCACAGAAATAGATGTTACTGCCTCTCAGTACTTTAGTTCATTCTCCTTCTCTTCTTTTTCTCTTCTTTTTTTTTTTTTTTCATCATAAAAGAAAAGGCTCTAGATGTGCAGTCACTGAGTGTTATGGGAAACAGCTACAAAAAACAGTTAATTTGACCAAACCACTATACACTGTGTCTTATAAGCATTACTAGGCATGATCATAGTGACATAGTTTCCCTGTCTTCTCCCATACCCTGATCAGTTAGGGACAGTATCAGCCTCCACAGTGCAAGTACTCAGCTATGCCCACATGAACAGAATGATCTGAAATGTGCCTTTAAAGAAAATCTCCCAATTATCTTCATAGACTCTTCTTTAGTTAGCCACAGAGAGTGATCACAGAACAGGATCTGGATTCTTTTTAGATTAAATGTAACTAAAAGGTGTGTTTCTCTTCAAAGAATTCAAAAGAATCTGCATTAAAAAGACAAAGTATGCACATCAGATCCTGAGAAACAATATGGTCTATTTGTATTATGCTGTGTTACTTAATGATGTTGATGTAGATGAACTGAGTAACTGATGATGAACTGATGTAGATGTGGAAAAAAATGTGCAAAGCTAGTGTAGATGAACTGTTTCAACCAATTGAGTTTCCTTGTGTCTAACCTTGAAAGTGATGCTACCTGACCAGAAAAAGTAATATAGTTATAAAAGGAATTTACTTATTGTATTTACCCAAGACTTTTTGCACAGATTCTTAAAAATTCATTATCTCAACATATTCAACATCAAATAACACTGAATTCTATCCTGATAATATTATGCATTTCTCTGAGTAGAAAGGCTTCCATTGTATAACAGAAATCTCCTGTCAACCTTCTGTGTAAGTGATAAGACTTTTAAGAGTTGATATGAGTCTCTCTAAGGATTTTTTTCTTCCTCTAGCACTTTCTCTGAAATGCAGCTATGAAGAGTTTTCTCTTTCAATTAAATAAAACCTTCATGTATGAAATAGCACAATATATGTCTCTTAGTAAAAGTTGTAATGGTTATGATTCACACCTGTACATCTACAAATTAAATCTCTAAGTTTGTCTGTTTTATGTTTATTACCATTAATTTATCCCAGAGTTCTTTATTTAACAATTTTGTTCTGTGAATGGTACAGTTTCATTCTTCCTTTCAGTCTATCAGAATGATGCTGTCCTGGTTTCAGTTAGAATTAATTTTCTTCCTAGTAGCTGGTGGAATGCTGTGTTTTGGCTTAGGATGAGAAGAGTGCTGATAACACCCCGATGCTTTAATTGTTGCAGAGCAGTGCTTATACTAAGCCAAGGACATCTCAGCCTTTTGCTCTGTCTTGCCAATGGGCAGGCTGGGGGTGCAGTAAGAGCTGGGAGGGGACAGACCCAGGACAGGTGACCCAAACTAGCCAAAGGGGTATTCCATACCATCTGACGTCATGCTAAACAATATATAGGGGTGGCTAGCCGGGGGGAGGGGGCCGGACTGCTCGGGGTTAGGCTGGGCATCGGTCAGCGAGTGGTGAGCAATTGCATTGTGCATCACTTGTTTGTACATACTATTATTACTTTCGTATTATCACTATTGTATCATTATTATTATTATTGTTATTATTATTTTTGTTATTATTATTTTCCTGTCTTATTAAACTGTCTTTATCTCAACTCACGGGCTTCACTTTCCATTTCTCTCCCCCGTCCCAGAGAGGGAGGGGGGAGGTTGAGCGAACGGCTGCGTGGTGTTTAGCTGCCGGCCGGGTTAAACCACAACAGATGCCTAGGACAGAGCATTTTGCAGGACACATCTCTACATCTGGAATTCTACTTATTTATTCATTACTATTGCATATGAATGGCTGTGTAGAGAGTTCCAAAGGGTATATGGACTTCTTTGATTGTTGACTAATATACTTTTTGGAGAACACAACTAGATTTACCCTTCGCTGTAGTTTAATAAAAAAGATAATAAAAAAGACAGCATGTGAAATTTTATCTGAGAAAATACAAGCTGTATCATAACTCTGTTAGTGTTAAAGTTACTGATTAAAAACTACAAGTGTTCATAAAAACAATGAGATACACCCTTGAGGTCTTGCCTTGGCAGAAAAGTGCCTCTCTTTAGAATTACTTCCCCAATGTTTATATCCATTGATTAAAAGGATACAAAAGAAAAATCTTTTACTGATAGAAATACAAATCAGGTATTTCAAATCTATGAAAGACACATAACACAATGAAGTTTCATCATGGCACATATCATTTCACATACCAAATTGTTCACAAATCTTTTAATAAACATCAATCATCAAATCAAATCTTTTAATCATCATCAATTTTTTTAAGGACTATAATAATTCATTTCAGATTGTTCTAAAATGTAGAAAGATCTTCACATGTATATTTAATGAAGAAATAAGACCCTCTTTAGAACAAAGCAGATATTTAATTTCTTTTTATGAATAAGGGCAATTATAGTTACTTCCACTTCCACTATCTGTCCTCTGTCTCTCTCTGACAGTATACGAAACTAGAATGCCAGGAATAAATGGCTATTGCACGAAAGCTTATGTGCTTGGAAAGTGGAAAAAAATGTGCAAAGCTAGTGTTTCCAATTCAGATGCTGGAATTGCAACTTCATTGCACATATTTTTCCTATTTCTTGGGAGCACATTTTTTTTCTTTTTAATTTTGTTTAAAATCTTGAACCGAAAACTTACTATGTTCTTAAAAGTAGAAGTGTTTGCAAATAGTGTAAAATCATTTCTTTCTGCAGACACTTCAAATTATATACAAATAGATGCAAACTTTGAGTTAAAATTTTGGGGATTTATTTTTAGGTTTCCAAACTCCATATCAACTGTTTGAAAAGAAAGTGAACCGACAATTTGAGATTTATTTATATATTAATGGCATTATACATGTTATTACCATTGTGAATTAAATTTCCTGTAAAATTATATATATCCAATATATTTTGCAATATATATTGCAATTGTAATGCTGCTGCCATATTTGTGCTATAGTTGAAACACTATTGAAGATACCAATAAAAGCATAGACTCTACCTTGAAGAATTTGATATGTTTGCTTCTAAACATGCTAATCTTTTAATCTTTCACAAGAATAATGTTAAGGTTCCTGAACTATGTTGTTGTTGTTGTTTTGTTGTTTTTTTTTTTTTTCTTTTCTTTTTCTTTTTTTTTTTTTTTTGTAAAAAACTTTTTTTTTAAATATATTTTTAAGACTTTTAATATATGCTTTGTTTGTTGGTTTTGTTTTATAAAATGAATGCTCTATTTATCCATTTATTTATTTATTTTGTCCTTTACTTACTGTCATGCTCTTGTGCTGATATAATTTTCAGAATATAGAGGAATATAAAATAACTGAATACTAAAACTTGTATCAGTAGGTTTTATGTTGTTGAGAGGCCCTAACAGGTCATGTGAGATAATGTTATGCAGCAGCAAGTTGTCAGATAGGATACAAAATAATTTGTTTCAATGCTGGTTCTTATGTTATGGTGTCTCCTTTCTGTAGATTACTGAAAATATTTTTATACAAACTTGGAGCATGATGCATTAATTAAACCTGAGGTGGGCATTAACTCTATGATGTCAATTTTTACTCTGAAAAAGTAGTTTGGGAAACATGTGTAAATTTTATAAGTGATTGCTGGATGGTTTGTACATGTAAATGACATAAATCCATTCATGGAAATGTCAAAAACAAACAAACAAACAAAACACCACCAACAAAAAACAAACAAAACTATTAGCAAAAACAACTATTACATACGAACTTTGAAGAACACAGTAAAGATTATTGTGTTCAGTTGATATATACCTCATTATGGAGACATTTTTTCTGGTAACAAAAATATCTTTAATGTAATAATTAGTGTATTAAATATAATATTAATTCTTTTGTAAACCAAAAGGCTAATAAACAAGTATGAGTTACGTTCAAATGACTTGTTTCACTTTCTATCACTGTAAGACAGAATAGTAAGCTATGGGGATACACTTACTACTTATGAAAATTTGGTTTATGCATATGGTAATATATTTTTTTCTGTTGCTTCTGTAACTTAAATAGGATAAGATAATTTCTAGAAATTTATAGAATGACTTCAAGTCCAGAGCTTTAAACAGAAGTTATCCTCTCAAAAAGCATCCCTACTTTATTCAGATTCATTTAAATTTTCCGATTTGTTATTCTTTGATAGCCTCTTTCCCTGTGCCATTGTATACATTTTTATAAAGGTTATGTGCATCTGGATTTATTAATAATTGGAAAATTAATTGCCAAATCCTTTTACAGAAACACTAGAAACAGTTATAAATTAAGCATCAATCATTAAGGTAATTATCTAGGAAAACAGGGTAACAAAGCAGAAGAGGAAAATTGGATGAAAATAAAAATCCTTGTTAGGAAATAATTGATACAGTGAAAAAAAAAAAACTGCAGGAAACAGGGGAACTTGTGATTAACTGAAGAAAGCAAAGATAGTATGGTATTTAGAACTTCCTAGTAATTAAGCACTTAAGGATACTTAATGTCTTTCACCATCTGTTCACATACATTGCATTTTACCGTGTATTGTTATCTTTGCATGCAAGAGATGGACTCTTGTCCATCTCTTTACACATGGATGCTGGTGACTCTGGAGCCCTAGGGGAGAAAGAAGAAAGACTGAACCCAGCAGAAAAATCCATCTGTAAATGTATATTCTTGTGATCCATCAGTAATAAAACTGTTTCACTCAATAGTTTTAACCAATGAAATCAATGCCTTGAATTATTTTTATCTGTAATCATGACATATCTCATGTAGATGCCAAAGGGTATTCTGTTTGCTGAATATAGGCCAAGTTTCAAAGCTAGGTTTTGTTTTGTCAGCGTTTTATTAAGGATTCAGTTTGTTAATGAACAAAAAATATTTTAATATAATTATTAGCAAGTGCTCTAACCATACGAAATGCATTTTGTGATTTTATAGCACTCTACAAAACAAACAAACAAAAAATCTAACCATTGTATGATTTTTAAAATGTATACTTCAGTGTATATAATGCATGTAACACTGACATTTTTCACCAGAAAAATGTTTTTACTTACTGTTCAGACCTAAATGTTCCATTTTATAAAGAAATGGCTTAGCTTTCGAGAGTATGCCAATTTCTTTAAGAAGTGTCTTTGTACCTCATTGGCTATGTTGTTGACAATTACACAACTTCTTGAATTAAAATGTCAAAACAAGCAGTCTCCAGCAGTGTCCTCCAGCATTTTTAAGAGATGAGTAACAAAAGTACTTTGCTTCACCCATCATTCTACATTTGATTTATATGCAACATACAACATTAAAAATGTATACATAAATAAATACATAATCAAGTCATATTTCAGGAAAAGCCTTGCTGAGTTACGAAGTTATGTCATTCCTCTTTCTACTTTCATGAACATCATTAAATTCATCCTATTTTTTTGTCCCAGGTGTTGCATCATTTGTAACAGTAGGTTCTTAAACTCTTCAGGCAGTTTTCCTGTGCAACTTCTCATGCAGGAATTTCTAAAACACTCAGCGTTGCCCTAAACCTGTTCCTGTTAAAGTTAATAGTGAAAGCTTCATTGACCCTAAAAAGAAGAAGTGTTAGGTCAAATAATTTTTAAATATTCCATTGAACATGAACTTAGAACTGGCCTGGCACAATTTTTAGTGCAGGCAAATCACCAACAATGATGAAAAATATATAGTGACTTTAAATTTCCAGTTCATTCCTCTGTGTACATGAAAGGATGAGAGTTTCTCACACACCTTGTTTTTCCTTCTAAAATAATGGTCCATCAGTTTGTTGAGTAGTTTTGTACCACTTGAAACTATGTTAGAGCTTATAAATAGAAGACCTCGGTATACATAGTGCCATACATAAAGGAGAAAGATGAGCAATTGGTGGCACATACTGTTTCTCTTCAGTGTTGCCATCTCTTTCATAACTCTCCATCCATCCCTTCCCCTATCTCACCTATTTCACTGCTTCAGAAGAGACCTTTGGGGAGCAGAGGTGACTATTTTTCACTTAGAATAATAATCATAAATACGTACAAACTGAGGGGTGGTTTAACTGAACAGAGCAATTATACCAGCCTAAATAGATGAGACATGTTTCAACAATGATGAGTATTATAAACGTGCTGCTTTTTAATCAGCTGAGGGAATAGATCAAAAATATTTACAATACTAATGACTTCTTACAATGCCAATCTTCACAGTATCACTGCCTGCATCTTTTTCATGTATTCTAATAAAACATATTATTTGTGCTTTGAGGAAGTTTGTTAACACCTATAAAATTTCTCTTCATTTATGTTACATTTTGACTATTTCTGTCATAAGAGAAACGGTTCATCTTATTTTGAAATATTACTTTATAATTAATTAAGTAGTATTTGGACATGCGCATAAAAGGTTATGAAATTGAGGATTATATGAAAAAGAAATGGAGATTATAGAGACATATAATCAAAGGCTTGGAAATGCCAGCATCTAAGTTTCTTGGCAAGTTTTCATAGAATCATAGAATCATAGAATATCCTGAGTTGGAAGGGACCCTTAAGGATCATCAAGTCCAACTCTTGACACCGCACAGGTCTACCCAAGTTCAGACCATGTGACTAAGTGCACAGTCCAATCTCTTCTTAAATTCAGTCAGGCTCGGTGCAGTGACCACTTCCCTGGGGAGCCTGTTCCAGTGTGCAACCACTCTCTCTGTGAAGAACCCCTTCCTGATGTCCAGCCTAAACTTCCCCTGCCTCAGCTTAACTCCATTCCCGCGGGTCCTGTCGCTGGTGTTAATGGAGAAAAGGTCTCCTGCTTCTCGACACCCCCTTACGAGGAAGTTGTAGACTGCGATGAGGTCTCCCCTCAGCCTCCTCTTCTCCAGGCTGAACAGGCCCAGTGCCCTCAGCCGTTCCTCGTACGTCTTCCCCTCCAGGCCTTTCACCATCTTCGTAGCCCTCCTCTGGACACTCTCCAACAGTTTCATGTCCTTTTTATACTGTGGTGCCCAGAACTGCACACAGTACTCGAGGTGAGGCCGCACCAGCGCAGAGTAGAGCGGGACAATCACCTCCCTCGACCTACTAGCGATGCCGTGCTTGATGCACCCCAGGACACGGTTGGCCCTCCTGGCTGCCAGGGCACACTGCCGGCTCATATTCAACTTGTTGTCTACCACGACCCCCAGATCCCTCTCTTCTAGGCTGCTCTCCAGCGTCTCATCGCCCAGTCTGTACGTGCAGCCAGGGTTTCCCCGTCCCAGGTGCAGGACCCGGCACTTGCTCTTATTGAACTTCATGCGGTTGGCGATCGCCCAGCTCTCCAACCTATCCAGATCCCTCTGCAAGGCCTTTCCACCCTCATTCGAGTCCACAACTCCTCCAAGTTTGGTGTCATCAGCAAACTTGCTCAAAATGCCTTCTATTCCTACATCCAGATCGTTTATAAAAATATTGAAAAGTACCGGCCCTAAAATGGAGCCTTGAGGGACCCCACTGGTGACCGCCCGCCAGCCTGACGCAGCCCCATTCACCATAACCCTTTGGGCCCTGCCCGTTAGCCAATTGCTCACCCACCGTATGATGTTTTTATTTAGCTGTATGCTGGACATTTTGTCCAGTAGGATCCTATGGGAAACTGTGTCAAAAGCCTTGCTGAAGTCCAAAAAAATCACATCAGCTGGTTTCCCTTGGTCCACCATACGGGTGATCTTATCATAAAAGGAAATCAGGTTAGTTAGGCAGGACCTACCCTTCACAAACCCATGCTGGCTGGGACCAATGACTGCTTTGTCCCCCAGGTGCGCCTCAATACGTTCGAGAACCATCTTCTCCATGATTTTACCAGGCACTGACGTGAGACTGACAGGCCTGTAATTGCTAGGGTCTTCTTTCTGGTCTTCTTTCTTTTAATTACGTCCTCTTTAAATTAGCACTATAATACAGTTTTTAATCATGTGATCTAAAAGATTTCTTTGTTTATGAACAGAGCCAAATTTATACTAGGATTTTGAAAGACGAAGTTAAAGAATAAAGATGAATAAAGCTGTGGGCTGACCTCCTAGATGTAAATAGCCTGAGAACTGGATGCTGTACTAGCACTTATGACAAAGTTCTTGTATGATACAAATCTTGTATGACAAATCATGTATGACAAAGATTTCTAGTCAATTTGTCTTCCTTTCCCTGAACTCTGAACTTGAAAACCCACATGCAATGATTTGTAGAATTGTTGAGTACTTGCAATTTCCTCTGCAGGTAGATAAAACCTTACTTCACAGAAGTCTTATAAAGATAAATCAAGTAATGTTTACAAAACACTAAGGTACTGGAAGAATACCATAGAAAAGCCAAAAGGAGAAGAATAGTTCTCAAAACAAGATTTTGATGGTGTGCAATCAGTAAAGCTGAAGATCACTCACTGAAGAAACAAGAATAGTAATAGAAACTCCCAGAGTGTATTCAGAGCGTAAGCCAGATGTCCTAAAGAGATATAATAACAGAAATAAAAATTGAATCATAACATGTATATTGAGGGACACTGTAGAAAAGTTGAATGAGATGAAAATATACATAGTTAATTGTGATCAGAGGTAGTCTTTGTTTTTCCTTACTGCTAGGAAAATCCTAATTTATTTCTTAGTACTGCAAGTACATCAAGTGATTTACAGAATCACTTGAACAAATAAAATATGCTCTATTATATCCTTAGATTATAAATGGTATTCAGCAGTAACTTGACTTCTTATATACTGGTTAAGAATGTCATATTCTAAATTTAGTCACTGCAACAGATATTACAGAAATGTTAAGAAGTGACCTGGTATTACAGTATTGCAATTAGTTCATTTTTGAAATAAATGAGATTTTTTAAATAACATAAATAAACCTCCAGAGTTTAGATCATAGAATGTCTTGGGCTGGAAGGGGACCTTAAAAATCATCTGTTTCCAACCATCCTGCCACGGACAGGGATGCCACCCACTAGATCAGGGTGCCTGTCCAACCTTGTCTTGAACATCTGCAAGGATAGGGCATCCATAACATCTCTAGGCAACATGTTCCAGTGCCTCACCAACCTCTCAACCTCCTAACTTCAAATCCAAATCTCCACTCTTTTAGTTTAAAATCATTCCCACTTGTCCTGTCACTGTTTGCCCAAACAAGAAGTTGTTCTCATCTTTTTTATAAGCCCTCTTTAAGTACTGAAAAGCTGCAAATACTGAAGGTTTCCCAGAGCCTTCTCTTCTTCAGGCTGAACATCCCCAGCTCTCTCAGCCTGTCTTCACAGGAGAGGTGCTTCATCCCTCCTCTGGACCCACTCTAACAGATCAACATAATTCTTGTGCTGGGGGCTCCAGAGCTGGATGCAGTACTCCAGGTGAGACCTCACAAGGCCAGAGCAGAGGGGGACAATCACCTCCCTTGACCTGCTGGCTACTCTTCTGGTGATGCAGCCCAGGGTACATTTGACCTTCTGGGCTGCATGCACACAATGCTGGCACATGTGAAGCTTTTTTTGTCCCCCAAGTCCTTCCTGCGGGGCTGCACTCAGTAGGTTCTTCACCCAGTCTGTACTCATGTCTGGGATTGCCCCAACCCAGGTGCAACATCTCATTCAGTTCACACGGGCCCATCTCTCAAACTTGTCCAGGTCCCTTTGGATGGCAGTGTTGTATCCACTGTACCACAGCTTGGTGTCATCTGCAAACTTGCTGAGGGTGCACTGGATCCCATTGTAAGTGTCATTGATAAACATTAAGTTTAACAATGGGCGACGGACCCTTGAGGGACATGCTATATTGATCTCACCCAGCTGGACAGCTGAACTCCACCACAACTGCTCTCTTACTCCCTCTCCTCAAACAAAAAGGGGGAGAAAATATGATGGAAAGGGGTCAAGATTTAAGATAAGTACAGGGAGGTCACCCATCAGTTATTGTCTCAGGTTAAACAGACTCAGCATAGAGAGATGCTGAGTCTTCTGTCCATTGATTCCAGTGTGCCAATTGAGCAACACACCTGCACATGCTGATTGGTACCTATCAGGCAGATTTCAGAGGGAAAAAGGCTAGTCAGAATGAGATAACCTGTTAAACCTCATTAAGAATGAGACCTGCAAGAATTGCGGAAGGAATTTAGGCACCTATACTACTTTAAGATAAAAATATGAGGAACTTGAAACATTCATTCTTTTCCATGTTTAAGTATCTGAAAAGTTGCCTTTAAGGTCTTGCACTTGTGTGGTTAAGTCGTATTTAACTATATTCTTTTCATAATATTCTCTACCATGCAAATACTATGAAGTTGAATTATACAATGTGGTTTACACAATAACTTACTAGGTGTTCTAAGTGCAAAGAGAAACATTGATTTATTGGCTGTTGAAATAATAGAAATATTAATGATCCTGTAGTCTGCTGCCAGAGGCAGTTATCTATCAAAACAGAAAAGATCAAGTCCAATTATATGAAGTAGTGGTTGCCTGGTAGTCTGCTGTAAATCAATTTTGAAACACTCAAGATGTAGTTGAAAATTAATCTATTTATTGTGTAACAGCAGAAATATGGTTGTGATTAACTCAAATCAGCTGAAAGCAAGTTAGACTTAGTTTTCTTCTATGTTTCTAAACTTCTGCGTAGATTTTTTATGTGGTCTTAAACTGATTTGTATGTTTATTTGTTTGTTTCTCAGCCAATATTTTCTGTGAAAACCTACGAAACTAATAATTAAAAAATTACTCTGGATTTTAAAAGATCAAATTAAATCAGCAAATATCAGGTTGAAATGACTGATAATTGCTGATCAATCTTCCTTACCTCCCACATTGGCAGAATTTGAAAATTAGTATTAAAAAGGTTAAAAACTTCAATTCTGTTTCTTTAAGAGCAATTTACAAAATTAGCTTGTACAATGTATGATGTTTCTCATTACAGTGACAGATCTGGTAGAGCTACTCATCTTTTTTAATGTACTACTGTTGGGGTTTAACCCGGCCTGCAGCTAAGCACTACACAGCCATTCGCTCACCCTCCTCCCTCCCTCCCTCTCTGGGATGGGGGACAGAATCAGAAAGAAATGAAAGCTTCTGGGTTGAGATAAAGACAGTTTATTAGGACAGAAAATAAAGGAAAATAATAATAGTAATGATAATGACAATAGTACTACTACTAATAATGTGTACAAACAAGTGATGCACAATGCAATTGCCCACCACCCATGGACCGATGCCAAGCCTATCCCTAAGCAGTCTGGCCCCCCACCCCGGCTAGCCCACCCATATTAATTGTTCAGCATGATATCAGATGGTATGGAATACTCCTATGGACAGTTTGGGTCAGTTGTCCAGGGTCTGTCCCCTGCTAACTCCTGCTGCACCCCCAGCCTTCCCACTTGCAGGACAGTGTGAGAAGCTGAAAAGTCCTTGGCTTAGTGTAAATCCTTGGCTTACTCTGTTCACAAAGTATTAAGGTGACAAGAGAGAAATGGGGGTTGTCTTCCGAGTTCACAGTAGGTTTTGTTTTCTAGATGTGTGCTATGGCTATAGGTATTATTGGGAAAATAAGTCTTACTTTTAAGAGAATAAATACTTTTCATAGTTATTTCACATGTAGCATTTGAACAAAACAAACAAAAAAACAACAAAGACCATGTTGTGAGGAACCTACAAACTAGCGGTGAGAGATTGTTCCCATATTCATAAGTTAGATATCACAAATCCAATGAGATTGATCTCATTTGACTGCCCTCTCTCCTTGTCCAGGTTGCCTGGGGCCAGGGCTTAGAAGCTGCAGGGACAGCCAGGCAGCTGTCCCCTCAACCAAAAGGCAGCTGGGGAGCGGCCAGGACAGCCCCAGCCTGGGGAACTGGGCATGTCCCTGGGGCTGAGGCTGGCTGAGGCCCAGCTGATGCCTGGCTGAGGCCAGGCCAAGACCAGGCCTCAGCCCAGGATGCTGACGTGAAAAGCATCCTGGAAAGGCCCATGGGGCTTGTAGGGCTGTGGGGACCTAGAGCCTGGCCCTGCTGTGGCATTGCTGGGGCAGGGGCTGATGGCTCCAGGGGCTGAAATGAGGTCCTGGAGTGTGGGCAGGGTAGAGGGCAGCCTTAAGGATACCAGGACACGCCTATGGGTGTCCTCAAAGCCCTACTAAAAACAACTTTACAGAAGGTAGAGAAACATAATGAAACAGTAATTCCTCACTGAATAATATTTTATTTTTTTATATTTTCATTTTTCATTCTTTTTTTTTTTTTTCCTAATGTGACATACATTTTTTTTTTTTTCCCCACACCTTTAGACCAAGAAAGTGTTTAATTCTTTTTCTCAGACTTTGTATTTATTTTGGTTTACTTATAACAAGCTGAGGTACTTACGGAGGAGAGCTGAACCTCCAAAGCAAAGCCCAAGAAGGTGTCAGATCAAAGACAGATCACATTTGTTCTGACAGGCATTATGTTTAATTTTACATTTATTTTACCAAATGTCTTCTGGTCTTCCCATTTGTGTAGGATGATAATCTCTTACATGATCAAAAGTCTTAGGTCTCACAGGTAGAAAAGAGTGACCAGATGATTCGAACTTGTGACAGGAATGCATTTTGTCGTATGACCAAATGAGGGCAAGTGTCATTGTTTGAAAAGGTTGCAGGTATGCTTCCCCACCACATGTTGAAATTTGAATTTGAGGCTGAGGGAGCAGAAACTCAGGTCTAACATATTATCATGAGAGCTTATGTGGCCAAAACTGCTGTTAAAACATAATCATCCTACAGATCGGAGATTGATTTATTTATTTTTTTCCCCAAAAATTATGATGCTGTAATAGATAGTGATTTATCTATTATTTATCAATTTATTTATCTTATTGATAGTTAAATATTATCAATTTTATATCTTATTGATAGTTCAATAAGTCCCTCATGAACTATAAAATATTTTGCCACAGTTAATGAGACTACAGTAATATACTTAAGATGTGCATTTTGTGTCATGCTACAATTGAGTCTAAAGTCATGTGATTTTTTAAAATTATTGTTATTATTATTTATGTTTTACATATGAAATATAAAAGATCTAAGAATTAATTTTGTCATTGGACATACTGTTCGTAATGCCATGAAGCCTATTAAAATGTGACTGTCAAACTTGTCCTATACTGAATTCCAGTATACACAGAGACAAGCTGCCTGGTGAAATAACTTCTTGTTGTGGATGTTACTACTTTAAATTAAATTGTTTGGGTTACTTATATTGCAGTCTGCCTTTAATTTTATTTGAGTATAGATTCCACATTCAGCTATTGAAAAGAACATACTGTTCATGTCTATATGATTAAGATTTTCCCAGAATATCATATTTCTAAAGTTGCAGCAAAAAGTGAGAAATTGAAAGTGTATAAAGTTATTTTTTATTTAATAAACAGTAAATGCATAGTGTTTTGTATTTTTTTCATAGTAATTCAACTCTGTATTTAGAATTTTTCATCACTGAAAGACAACAGAAAAAAAGTTACGGATAATAAATGGAATTTTTGACTATAAGGAGAAGACCTTTCATTTTGAAAGAATACATAAATAAAACCCAGTCTTACCTATCTCAGAGAGACATCCATGTCTCCAAATACTATCCAAGGTATTTGTTCCATATTTCTGTTTCTTAATTAACAAACAATAATGTCTCACTTAATATACAGTCAAGTGACAAAAAAGGAGTAGAAAACTTTCATCCTTCATGGGCTTTGAATCAAAGCCTATATTCATATGTTTTCAACTTTTTTATTCTTTTTCCATTTTCCTTTTCACTAGGTGACTGACTGAGAGTACCTCATACATTTCCAGATATTCTGTGAAGTAGAACAACTGTTATAAACCAACATTTGTTATAAAAACTACTTATCATACATTTTTATGTCTGCACAATCCACTAAGTTATTTGCAATGTATTTTAAAATCTATTTTCAGAAAGATTCATTAGTTTTATGAGTTTTTCTCCATTTATGACATTCAAATAGAAAGTCTGTGCTTTATTTCTGATATTATTTGTAGAGTTAAATCACGTGAAAATTTCAATAATAGGATGGCTAGGACAGAAACCCTTTTATATACGTATACGCAGGGATGGAAATGCATTACGAGGTAAGACTTTGCAACACTTCAGTTATTTTTTGAGTGTCAGCAGTTACATATATTTCATCTGACAGTGTAAATGTGAAACCTGAGATTTAAAACTGAATTATACATGCCTTTACTCTACAGTTTCTATTTGTCTGTTTGTTTGTTTTCTGGGTTTATATACAATAGTTGAAGGATTGCTGAAAAACTGAGCTGAGATAACGTAATTTCTAATTCCTTGTATGTTTAGCAATATAACAGTGAAAGAACCTACTGGTTAGGTTTTATTAAATTTACTCAGGTTTAAAGGAATTCAAATTCATTTTTATTTATTTATTTATTTATTTATTTATTTATTTATGTTAGCCTGAGAAGGGCATATATCTCTTATTACAGTTTATTTCTAAGCACTCATTTCTAGCATTGCTATGTTCATTACAATGCTTTATCTTGATTCTGAATTCATGGTTTGTTTGTTAGCCTTCTTTTATCCTTTATTTGATGAAAATTGAAGGATGTAGTATATTGAAACATCACTGCTATACTCTTCTTCTGAATGCATCTGTACAAAATGGAGAAAAGAATGCTGATCATGTAAGCAAATTTCCTTATAAAATGCTTTCAGAGCTTATACCCAAATGTAATATAACCACTTTAACATCTCTAATGTTTAAATAGACAGTTGGGGTGATGAGAATGGAGATCAAACTTAAAGAACTAACATATTGTAACAAGAATAATAAACTAGAAAATACCAAGTCAAAAATGTCTGTAGCCAAATAGCATGAAGTATTTTTCCAGCATTTGTTTTATTCCTTTATTTCTATATAGTTTAATATTTTTAATTATTATTTATTTATATTATTTTTCTATAGCTCCAAAACGAAATGCTTAAACAGTTTCAGGCCGTGGTTTCCATTTGTGTGGTTAGTGCGGAAAATGTTTGTTTAATGCTACCTGAGCAGGAAAGAATAAGGAGCAGGAAGAACACACTGTAGCATGTATTTGAACATTTCCTAGTAAGCTAAAGGCTTGAAAGAAGTCTATCTTTCTAAATGACAATTTGTTCATTGCTCTGCTGTTAGGGAAGTACAACGAATGCCATTCATTACACAAGGAAAATTGCACTGCTGTAACTGGTCACATTGAATTTAATGTTCACTGAGGACATCATGCAGTTCTACAGGACTGAGTCACAAAAACTATAGTTGGCCTAGCTTTTTTTGAGCAAGCTAGATAAAAGGAAGAAAGAAAAAAATCTTTCTTCAGATACATGTTGGATTCCAGAATTTCCTAAAACGCAACTCAGAAAAAAAACATCTCTCAGAAAGGGACTTGGAATTGAAAGAACTACAGTCATACTTATGTATTAACAAAAAGAAGAGAACATTCAGTTTCTTATCACTAGATTTTTCTAGTTCAGTTCCATTCCTTATGGTAACAACTGCCATGAATAGAAAAATGTTCTGGGAAAGTACTGAACTCACTGGGATCTTTCCTTTCAAGCTGCACTTACAGTAGTGTCTGGTGACAGACACTGGTACAGCACCATGAACAATTTTTATTTAGAAACACTAGCACACTTCAGAGAAATTCGATTTAGATAGAAGTCTTCTGGTCAGGTTTAATTCAGGTGTGTCTGACAAGCTACGTATGCACATTTTTGTGGTACTTCAAGTGTTTTTGTAAATACTTCAGGGGCTTTTAGGAAGGGAAAGTAGGTCATAATGCAGTGGAGGAATAATCTTAAATAATTGTTTGTCTGTCAGTATAAATGTTCATAACATGATCAAAAGCATTCTTTCTGGCATGCTTTTGCATGTTCTCTTTTTACTTTTGCATGTGATAGAAAGGCACAAAATACAATTTAATAAATGCTCTATAATTAAGTACAAACACTTGTTTCCAGTAAGTCAGATGTTGCTGAACAATTTAATATTAAATAATATTTTAACTAAATTTTAAGCTCTAGAATGCAAACGCATAAATAAAAGAAGTCCTCTGACACTTTGAGGTGAATAATCCAGGACCTCAGGATACTGTTGCATTAATCACAGAATCATAAAGTCGCTGGTCTGGGTTGGAAGAGACCTCAAAGATCATCTAGTCCCAAACACCTGGCCACTGGATGCCACCTGATCAGGTTGTTCTGGGACTCATCTAGCCTGTCTTGAAATAACAGCCCTAACTCTCCATCAGTGTAAAAAGGCCAAAATGATACTCAAAATTAAGCTGTGACTGCAATAACAGAACTATTGCAAAATGCAATGATGATATATGAGTTTCCTTTATCTTATTTTTCAGTTGTTAAATGGTTTACATGGATCAAAATAGAGACATTCTCTCCAGTCTAATTCATATGTTGTGAAAGTGAACTGCTAGTTCCCTGGTATGCAGTTTTCTTAGTTTCAATGTATCCAAATACAAAGCTAAGATTAATATTTTATTCATTAATTTGTTTACATTAAAAGAAGTCAGTCAGCCAAGCACCCAAATCAAGAAACATAAAGGAAGTTTGGAAATTAATAATTATAATAATATTTTGATCTCTTAAGTTTTTATTTCCTTTATCTAATCCAATGTTATCTAATCCTGTTGCTAGCTCCATATCTCCTGAAGCAATACATTTTATCACAGCACATTTTGTCTCAGTCCTGCTTCCAGTCATTAGTTCCTACTTAGTCATCTGTGACCACATATTGGTCAGGAAATGTATATTCCACCATTATAATTGTTTCACATATATAACTTGCCGTTTTGTAAAAGTACTGGTACATGAATATAAGTCCTCATATAACCCACATCCTTGATAAATTATTTGGTTTTGATTATAAATAGGTTACTGGAGAGACTACAGATGTCATTCTGCATCTTCCCCAGCAGCAAGTCTGATTCTTTCTTTGCTTCTCCGGTGTTTTCTTAGTGAAAAACAGAAATTTGAAGGCTGAAGAGCTTCTTCTGAATATTCTATCATGGATGTGGTATGGTCTTAATGAAACTGTAGCTATACGGCTATATATACACATAGCACATAGACACATAGAAATCACAACTAAATTTGGAATTCACCCCTACAGAAAGATAAGACATAGAAAGACATTTTCCTGTTAGTACTCAGGCTGTCAGCCTTTCCAGTTATCAGAGGTTCTGTTTTTGTTTGTTTGTTTGAGTCAGAAGATGGTAGTATGTCAGTTATGAACTGACATCTAGAGCTGACCAGAAGAGGACATGTTTCAAAATAAGACATTATGAAAATTAATAGTAATGTCAACCTTGTGAAATTCTTAGCAAATGCTAAAATACATTGTGAAATGTTTAGTTCAAAATATAAACTGGGTTTACTGGAGGAGCAAGGTGATGAAAGTTTAGAAAAACAGCCTGTGGTATGAGATGTCCTTATATGTATATACTGATTCTCTAAAACAAAACAAAACAAAATGACAAAAAAAAAATATAACAACCAACCAATCAATAAGAAAACAACAAACCAAGCAAAACCTCTGTCTATATAAAATGCTATAGCAACAAGGAAAGTTTTCCTGACAAAATTTGGCTTCCACTACCTACATAGTTAATTAATACATTTTTGAAAGCACACTAGCTGTGCTTTTGCAGAATTCCTCAGAAAGAAAGTATGGCTATTTATGCCACTTTCCTCAAGGAAGATGTCTTCCAAAAAAAAAAAAAATTCTTCACTGAAAACGACTGAAGCATGAAGAACTGGAATGATATAAAACATCGTCATTATTCCTAACAGTAATTAAATCATGCAAGAAACAGGGGGCACGCTCCTGGTACTGCAAGTAAATACAAAAAGAGAAAAAGTTACACTGAGTTTTAAGATACCACAATGTATGTGTTCTATATAGTCAATGTGGTTGACATAATACTGCGTTACCATAATGCAGCATTAGTACCCAGTTTAGGATGCTTCATCAATTCTATATTGTAAAAGGATAATATTATGGATGATAATTCTTTGATTCCCCTATTAAGTCACAGAAATGGCACAATTTCATTTGATTTTCTTCTGTTCTAAATCTGTATCTAGGATGACAGATACAGAAAGATGACAGAAAGATATTTTTTTTTTTTAGTTGTATGTAAAATAGCACCATTTTTCTAATTTCATGTAGTCTCCATTTGGCAGACCTCACATGGGTGAAATCCCTAAATCCCTACCATTATAACAGGTGAATAAGGATACCAGGACTTAATCTGTAATAAACAGCTTCTAGATGCTCTTGCTTAATATCACATGTGCACGTGTATGTGATTGTATGTGTGTATGAATAATGTCTAGTGGTTAATGTAAGTTTATGCTTATTTTGAGCAATAAAATGGAACATTTAATTCTAATTTTCAAATAGCCCTACAATCAAAAGAAAAGATAGTGAAGCTATCAGAGACGTTTATGGAAGAATGCCATTCTTATTATCATGGACTCTGAGGAAACTACATACAAAAATAATTGAGTAAACTAAGCAGTGTCATGCTGCAGCTAAGAAAGTACAGTAAAATAAAGCTAGATAAGAGATCCTGGCTTAAGGTACAGCTTATTTGGAAAATACACATATAAGATGACTTAATTTCCAATTTATTTTAGCAGAAATACTCTGGTAAATTATCACCCATAGCAATGCATTACCAAAACTAGTCACAAATAAACTTGTCATTGCTTTTGGTTCTTATCCATTTTAGGGAAAAAAAAAAAAAAAAAAGTTTATTAAGATTAGAAAAATGAATTAGGTAAAACATCTGACCGTAATATTGTGTACTCCAGTATTATATGTTGTGATCAAGGTGGGGGTTCTTTTCACTCATTTTAAGTAACAAATACCTAACTAGGATTATTTGTCTCAGGGACTATGGGATGTAAAAATTATACATAGTTCAAAATGAAACTTTTATCAGAGCGATACTTAAGCTTCTAATTTTTTTTCTCTCCATAGGAGCAACGTGAATCATATCACTGTGAGTGGCACATCTAATTTTCAATTGAGGTTCTATTAAGTAAGGAAATTACACCCTGTTTCACTCTTTAGAATTGTGGCAGTCTTTCTCCAATATTTACAGTTGCAGAGATCCATTATGCCTCCACTGTGGTTTAACTTTTCAAAAAGACAATATTATCCAATGCTTTCTCCTAAAATTTTTGTAAGGAATATGCTTAAGGTCTATTTATAATTTTTAGAATTTATATGTCTTCTTTAACTCCACAGTACAATATCAAGAATATTTTTGGTGCAGTTTCTGAAATGAACTGATTGATGTATTCTTCCTGGAGGAAGGCTAGTGTACTGCAATATGAGGTTGGCGTACTCTGCTGCCATATTCAAATATTATGAAGCTTATTTCATTAACTGCCCTGAATGGCCTTTGCAACAGACGGAGACCAAGTAATGGGCTAAATGAACTGAATGGAAATTTGAATGGATGTTTGAATTGGGATGTCCTGTAGACTAAGGGAATATTATCTATGCATATGTCAAAGGACAGGGAAAATAGGGCAGCAGCTGTTTTAAATGTATTGAATACTGTAAGACCTAAGAATAATGTAAATGGTATAGAGTAAGGGGTGGAAAATATGCTAGGTTTGGCTGGAGTGGGGCAAGTTTTCATTACAGATGCCCATATCACCTGTGTTTTGCGACAAAACCAGTGTTGATAACACCTTGATATTTTAGCTACTGCAGAATAGTGCTTGCCCAGAATCGAGACCTTCTTTGTTTCTCACTCTGCCCCATCAGAAAATAGGCTGGATGTGGGCAAATGTGGAGACACAAGCAGGAGAGCTGATCTGAGCTGACCAAAGTGATATTCCATACCATATATTGCCATGCTAAGCAATAAAACAGAGGGGCAGATTTTCCAAAGTAGCTGGTACTTGAGGACTGGCTGAGCATCATTCTGCTGGTGGTGAGTGACTGCTTTAGCACCACTTGTTTGTTTTATTTATTTTTATTTGTTTAGTTGTGTGTTGTTGTTGTTTTTTTTTCTTTTTTCCTTTTTTCTTTTACTTACCAGACTGTCTTTATCTCAATTCATAACTCTTATTCTCACTTTTGGCCTTCTAATTCTCTCTGCTATTGTGATGGCGAAGAGTTAGTTATCAGCTGTGTGGGGATTTACCTGCCCTCCAGGGCCAACCCACCTATATAGAAAAGGAAAATACAAGAATGTAATATAAATTGTTAAAAAATGCCTTTGTTTCTATTTTCTGGTGCTATTTCTCATGTTTCTGTGCTTCTGTGCTCTTCTGTGTCCTAAGGTTGTTGGCTGGGTGTGGTGGGGAATAGGTTTTTTAAAAAGTTATCAGCATCTGAGAGGAATTCTGGGAGGAATACCATGCTCTTGTTGCTGATTTCTTCTTTTTTCCTCTATGATCCACTTGAGATATTGCCTATACTTTTTTATGCCTTTTGTCTTTCTCCATTTCACATTTACTATATGCAATTGTCAAGATTCCCGTTTGTTTAACCAGAGTTTATAACCCTGGGGTCTTTTGTGCCCAGACCTGTGTCCCATCCTGTACCCCCTGCCTGTACTCTTCTGCACTGCATCCTATGTCTCCACTTCTGAAGGCTTCTGCTATTGTATGAGACCTGTATTTTCCTACATTACATTGTCATATTAGAGTTGTAAATATCTCATTCTGCATAGAATATTTTCTTGTTACTTTTGTCTATATAAAACTTGTGTTGTACCACACACAGACAAACAGACAAACACACACACACACAAACACACACACACACTAGAATAATTTACCTGGTGCCTTTGAGAAATTACTATTAGAGCTAAGCCAAGTTACAAAAAGGTTGAGAAAACATCAGACAGAGCAAGCCTGACACCTCCAAACTCTATGCAAAACTTAACACTCAGTACTAGTCAGTACTGTACTTTATGTATCTTTACTGCAGGACAAAGAAAGAAGATAAAAGACTAATTTAGATGGTTTTGCTGAGAAGCAGACAGTAGAGACTTTTGGCTTGAGTGAAAATCCATGAGTCTGGATCTGACTCTGCATAACCACTCATAAACAAGCTAATAAATAAACTTATGAAAGTGTTGAAAAGTGGGTTTGAGAATTTTGATATTCCTTAACATCTGTTAGATTATTCTTTAATATCTGTTAAATTCTTGTTTAAAGTAATACTTTTAATTTAAAAAATAAAATTTAGAAAAATCAGAATGGAAGACTTGACAGTGGTATTGTATTTCCATGTAATATGCATGAAAATAACAATCTTTATGTTATTTTCAACAAATGCAATAACTGGGCAAGCAAGGCAGTAACTTCTGCTTTTGTGACAGAATATGAGGGGAAAAAATAATCTAAAAGACCATCTTTCCCATTCAGACAAAAATAGTATTCACCAAGTAGGAGTACAAACTGCATTTCACTGATATACTATAAAAATATTTTTTGTAACCATATGGATGAAAAACTGCATAATATGTAATTACTATTATTGTGTTGTTTACAACAACATTAATCTTTCTGAAAATAAAATTATAGAGTTAAGGTGACAGGGAAAGCAACAATATTTACAAGTGTTAAAAGAATGTGAAGTGACATATTTCAAGGGTTGTGTCAAAATGCAGAGTGGCAACTGTTTTCTATTTCTTATGACTAAATTCAAGAATTTATGAGTGATTTCTGAATGTAGGACTGCATTCACAGCATATATTCACAAATTTTGAAGGAAAAATCTCTATTAGTTTCAACGGAATGTATAGTAATTTTTACAGCATATAACTGTGGTTTATTCAAGTTGGGATGGAAATAAGTCTTTTGCATTTGCCTGCAGATAAATACATATGTAGCTAACAAAACCTCCAGCAAGCCAACAGACTGTACAGCCTGTAAAGGATAGTATTGCTATAGTCAATTGCTCTGTGAAAATTAGTCCAATTTGACAAAAATGGGAAAAACAGTAAGACTCACGAAGAAGTAGAAATTAATGTGAATGGATTTTCAAGAAAGAATTTTGTGGCCAAAAGTTAGCAAGTTTGTATTAGAGGACATCAATATATAGTAAGCTATTTTAGAGATTAATTTCAGAGCAATTTTAAGATTAAAGTACATTATATTACTAACTATATATAAATTTATGTTCCTAATTTAAGCACACAGATTTCAAAATCTCGTCTTTGATAGTTAGGTATAGAAATCATGTGTAAAGGATTGTTATGAGAGACAATCTGACTATTCAGTTTTAACAAAAATATTTTTTGCTTGCTTTTTTGCTTTAAGAAAAAAATGGACTTTATCAAAATTTCAAGTAAAAATAATTGGGAATAACACTAAATATAATACAGAGGCTCTTGTGAAAGCAATTCAGCATTTTGCTTGACATTTCAAATATAATGAATGTGTTTGGTAGCTAGAAAGAAGGAGACTGAAGATAAAGTGAAAGATAAAGAGAAAACATTTGAAAAGATAAACACAAAATGAACAGAAGGATGAGAGGAAAAAGCTGTTCAAGGAACAGTGGTGATATAGTGATCAAGAAGCTAATTCACTGAGGGAGGGTTAAAAAAAAAAATTGCCTGTATTTATGCTTTTGGATGAAAGACCTTTATTTGGATGAAAGACCTTTACTGGACGAAAGACCTTCATTTAGACCTTTGTTAGACAACTGACTGCTGGTTAACAGCTTGGAAGGAAAAAGAAAACCTAGCCAAACACATAAGTTCTCTACAGGTTAATAAATGAATGTTGCTGGCAAATGACCACAGCTGCTCATATGCCATAGATCTACATATGTTGCTTTCTACATTTGCATTGTCTTGTCAAGTTGAACATAAGGCAGGAGTTAGTGGAACTGACATAGATTTACAGAAGGAAAAGACTGAAACATGAGTACCAGATCGCAGAATCATAGAATGGCTCAGGTTCAAAGGGACCTTAAAGACCTTCCAACTCCAACCCCCCTGACATAGGCAGGAATGCCACAAATTTTCCAAGGAATCAAGGGGTATGGAAAACTCTCTGGGAATTCAACGTCATATTCTGTTCTCAGGCCAAAGTGAATCTATTAAAGTCCAAAGAGGCAGCCTACATTTATAGTTCAGAGTTTAATTCAGTATGAATAATATTATTCATCACCATGCTTGGAATTTTTTTATGCTGATAGGATGTGGCATGTTCTGTACAGTACAATAGAAAACAGATCAGCAAGTTTGATCTCTTTTTGTTTAAACTGATTAAAAGCATTGTCTAAAACACTGATATTTCACAAAAATAAGAATATAAGATATAGATGAAAGTAATTGAAACAGTAATGTTTAATTTTATAGTTTTACAAATAAAGTAGGGGAAAAAATAAATTGGGAGAAGGAGAAGTAAATGTTGTATATGTTTGTAGTAAACATCAATAACATTAAGCTGGATTGACCTGCTGTTTGCACTTTCATGTAAATTTTTCTATTTATGTCTAATCTTTAGAAAACACAGGTAAAATAGCTTAGTAGCTTTCAAGGAGGAAGATGAACAACATAACTGTGTCTCCAAATGTTCTGAGAAAATTTGAAAACTTAATGAAAAAAATAATAATATGCATATTACATGCTGTATTAAACAAACAAAAAACTAACTAACTTTGCTATGTCTTATCACTCATTTCATAGTTTCAAAAACACAGTCTAGACATGACAGTTTAATTCTGCTATGATGTTGAGGAAATATAAAAGTAACCGTTTTCTGTAGACAAGATCTGAATCTTTTGTAAGTTACCATAACATCACTGGCTTTAGGTAAATCCAAGCATTTGTAAAAGCTGAGAATATGACTCCACGTGTATTAGTATCTGTATATTTTGTTTTAAATAGTATTTTATTATCTTAATTTTGCTAACAATACATAGAAATAGTCATATACGTAATTTTAAAATTTCAGACATTTATATTAAATACCTTTTTCGTTTATAGAATTTCAAAAATAAAAGCTACAAAAAATAATTCTTTGGTCCAATAAAAAGGTATCTGGAAAGCAAAGACTGACAAGAAATACTAACCCTTCTTGAGGTTATCAGGCCACAATGTTAATCATGTTAAGACTTTCCAAGCAAAATTTTAAGTTATATATTTTTTCATTACGTTCATATGAGCACATTATGTTCATCTACCTCCTGAAAATACTTAGGTCAGGAAATGAATTTTTTATTAAGAGGGTGAGGTAAAAGAAATGTTATTTGTACTTGAAGTAAAAAATGATGAGATTTGAAGTAGCTGATAATTCATCCTCAGAATGTTAGATGAGAACAAGCTTTAACAAAGTTCAATAGATATATTATTCCAATTTGTTATTATTATTTTTTCTTAATTAGTATTTATGGTTTGAGAGGAAACAGTTTGTAAATATCAAATTATAACTTGAATTTAGATCTCTTAAGTTATCTTGATATCTGTCTATATGGGCTTCAACTTAAAAGTGCCTTTTGCTTTGCCAACATTATTGCTGTCAGAATTTTTGCTAGGGTGTGATATTAAGTGTTGTTTGCCCACCTAAAAAAAATTGAAGCTACTATGGCTAAAAAGAACTTTTAGACATTCGTTTTTCTAAAGAGCAAGACATCTGCTGAATTAGTGGACAATGTTTTCCATGAGACTTATGAGACTGCTTTTTTTTTTTTTTTTTACTTAGTATATTATGTATATATCCAGTTGGAAGACATTCAGATATTTGGAACTGATAGAATTCATTGCTGTTACGAATTAACATCTGTTGTGCACTCTATTACTATTGTTTTATTTACCTTTTGCAGTAATTTGAATTTCTAATGAGATGTCTTATACATACAGTGTGTGTTTGCATAATTCCCTTGTTTCTTTAATGTTCTTGGAACTATAGAGATTACATAAGCAAACAATTAGAAAGAAAAAAAACTCACTACTTTGTCATCAGAGTTTTTGGATACTTTATTTGGCTACTAAGAGTACTCTTTAAATTCAGTAAGTCACAGGAAGCTAAAAACATGTATTATTTCTACATTCTACATTCTTTATCAATGTAATTCTAAATGACCAAAACATTCCACCCCAAAAAGGGTAAATAATAATCGCATTTAGAAATAGAATAGCAAAAGCAAATCATGCAAAGTTTATAATATGAACTAAATATACAAACCTTGAAAAGAGATACATCTTTAAATATTTTACTACAAATAAATTACAAGTCTCATTCAGTTCACGCCATGAAAGAGTTGATAATATAGGAGAACAAGATTTTTTTATTCAATGTAAATGAGATGTCAACAGGTAATGTTATGAGGTAACAGGTATTAAAAGTAGGAGTGATTCTGTTGACAAACACTGAGCAAAATTCTTAGATATATTTTTCTGTATCCCTTACACCTTTATGTTACAGAGTTTTTAAATGTATGTATCAGTCTTGTCATTTTGCTGTGCTATTCCACTGGGATAGATTTGGAGGTGTTTCAGATTACAGTGTTATCACTCTACAAAAGACATTCAATTCCATTTCTTTATCCTCAGCTCTGTGTTTTGGATGTGTGGTCTCTTTAGAGCCTAGCTGAGGCACTTATTCATGTATAGGAATGAATAGGTAAAGACTGAAATAATGCAGTAGTGGCTCAGTAGTGAACACACGTAACACATGGTTATGATAAATTAGTAGAAATGAGCTAACTTAAAACAAGCATACAGTTCATAGGAGGGATATACAAATGTTGATGAAAAATACTGGCTATTAATATGTTATATAGTTATATGCTTAGTGAATGAATGATCATTTTCCTTAATATAGAGTTAATTTTGTTTGAAACTGATACTGCAATTGAGACTTGCACTGAATGTCTTTGCTTTTGGCTCACAGATCTGATGTGCTTCTGTCTACATGGCTCCCAGAACTATCAGGCTGGTTGTTTTTCATAAGCAATCAGATCATGATTGCTTATCTTGCTGGTATATAGACCATATACCTATATATCCTAGGTATGTAGATGCCTGAAGAAACAGACAATTCCCGAAATAAGACTGAAACTGCTGTTTCTTATTTTTCCTCCTGTGTTAATAGACTAACAAAAAAAAAAAAAAAGTCTCCATTTTATTGTCCTTAACGTAGCTGGACTGTGTGCTTCAAATTCCATACCTTAAAATCTGAAACTGTGGTACAGTTTGTATGGTAATCAAAAATTATCCATACAAATAATACTTCTATCACTTTAAAGACTGTATCCTTTGCTAAGAAGTGATCATACACTCTGACATATGTGAAAGGTTCCCTTATTTGTTTACTAATATTATTTTATTGTAATCATCTGATGATGTGACCAAATCACACCACTAAAAAAAATAAATAAACATATCTTTAAGAAAATTAGACTCTCTTTCCCCTGCATCTTCAATGTGGGTTCTTGCCTGTCATTGTGCCCTTGTGCTCTTCTGGCCTTGGGGGGGCTGATGCCTGGGATGCACAATAGAGCCACCAGACAGGGTTATTTGCCCTCCTCCCTTGCCCTGCCATTGTCTCTCTGGGATTGTCTCTCTTGTGGATTGGCAGATAAGGTTTTATCACATAAAAACAGAAATAAAAGGAGAGTGATGTCTGTAGTACTCCTGATTCAATCGTTGCAAAGATTGGAAGACATTAAGTAAATGAGGCAGAGACCTGCAGTAAGAAAAAGGATAGAGTCAGGGAGAAGGTAACTGAGAAATGTCCAGGGAAATGATGTGGATCCAGGTCTCTGCTTCAACATTCCTGTGTAATTCTGGGTAATTCACTTAAAGCACATTTTCACAGGTGTACAGTAATTGTGTATTCTTTATTGTCTGGGTGACTGAATTTATTCTCTATGGTTTGATTTTCGAACAACTTGGTGCTTGTAACCACATCATAAGGTAGTTAGAGTTGTGCTTTGAATATATGAAGTGTAATATATTGTTATGTTCTCTAAAAAACAGGTTCAGGTTATGTGAAGTTGGGCACATAAAATTAGTAACTCTTTTTAACCTTATTATCTCTGCATCTTGGTTCCTAACCTGCGTTTTATAAATGATAATAGGACATAAATAGTGATGATGTCTTTCATTATATAATGGTGTTATAGGAATCAGTTTGTTTGAGGAAGCAGCCAGTCACTACTATTATTGATGATACTGTTTGATATCTCCTATATCACTGATATCAAAGCAATGCATTTTGTGATACAATTAAATATTATAGGTGTACAAGAGCATTCTTCACGTATCTTTCTTTACTCTTTATTTTTTAATACAACAGATACTAATTATCCTACCCTTAAGCTGCATTTGAGGGATTCCCTTCTAACGATCCCATGAAATTGGGTTTCTCCCCACAATATTCTCACCTGCTCCTGCAGCTTTTTGGGTATATGACCTGTCACATGTATCTGCCAGTTTACTTCTACCAAGGCTCTCTGTTAAGAAGATGAATACATGTGATTTATTTATTTATTTATTTATTGAGTACACTTTTCACCTAATGCCAGGTGCAAATGGCAATGGGAAGTGGCTAGAAAGAGTGGAAAGCAGGAAACTGGAGAAAGCCCAGACCAAACTATACTGACCATTTCTATGCTGTCATAAAAATTAATTAAATTAGCAATCTATACAAGGGTAACAGATGCATCTAATCACTCTCTTAAAATTTGACGTCATAATGCAGTCATGTTGCTGCATTACATATCAGTAAATGTTGTAATGTGTACTTTATGGAAGATAGTGAATAATCATTTTGTACTCAGAGAAAGTCTAGAGTACTGTAGAAATATGCTGATAGTAGAAAACAACATAAACTAAGTTTTCTGCTCTCTATGCTCTATGTATTCCATGCAATAGGAAACTATTTCTAATGTGATTGTAATATAATGCAGAAGATTGTTTCAATGCACATGAATAACAATATGATTAATCCTATTATATTCTTTATTTTGATTATTCAGCTTTACCAACTTAATAATGATTTTCAATAAATTTTCCTAGTGTTTTATAAATAAAGATGCATAAGATTCCCATTAAGACTTGTAATTGAATATATTTTAATTTGCTGTTGAAAAGATGTCAGCTTTTAGTAAGAGGTAAATGCAAAGAAAATTGTCTATGCTAGGTTAACACTGACTTAATTATGCAAATTAAGTGAATTAATATGTGGTTGAATTTTATGTGTTTGAGATGGTAACTATGAAAACTAATGAGTCATATGTGATAATAAGAAAAATAAGGATGCAGGAGAATCAAATAAGTTTACAATTAAAAATGAGTTCTACAATTTTATTTGACCAGATATTCTTCTGTATATGATCTGTGTAGAATGTGATCTCATTATTCTGTTGGATCTATATTAATAAAGAGTTTAGTTTGAAACCGCATATTATGATCAGTATTGGAAGCTGGAAACATTATGTTTACTTTAAAACTTGAAGAAATTGCTTTATGTGCATTCTATTCTTGATTTTTTTTCCAAGATATCCAAAAATTTGTGTTTCCCAGGAATGAGAGAAACAAAAGCTTGGTCAGCTATATAACTCAAGGAAATATCAACAAACTTCTTTGACCACATAATAGGAGAAAACAGTATTTCAGTCATAAAATATACCGTACTGACCGATCCTTTAGCATTGTAAAGATAAGTGAGAAGACCCAAAGAGATTCTTCTTGGAGCAGTAGCTGTACAGGCTTTTATTAAATGTTTTATTAAAGGCTTTCCAATTTGCTCTCATTGGAATCTATAGCTCTGTTTGATTGCAGAGATGAGATAAAAGGTGTAAGTCCATAAATGGCAACTTACACTGGCAAAAGAAAACAATGTGCTGTCTCCCTTTTTCATATCTTTTTTTTTTTTTTTTTAATTTGTCTGATTATGATGCAGGGCAGGGTCCTCTATGTGGTCAGGAGGATTTCAGCAGTTCATTAGTATTTTCTTCCATTAAAAGAGTCTAATTTTTTATCTCTAGAGCATGCACTGATACGGATTAAACTTCTGAAGTCAATTTACACCAGATACAAACAAATGATAGTTGTTCTGTATTCAGCTGAGAGAAGCAAAACCTTTTGGTCATCTACTTTACAAAGCATTTTTACCCATAATGACCAGTGATACTTCACATTTTTTTCTATTTCATGAATTTTTGTATTCCTTTAAAATGTGTCTTCAAAGAGGTCATCAGTGCACCCTGCAGCCATCCATGTAGCAAGGGACCTTGGAACCTTTGCTTGTAATGTAACCGAAGAGGAATTATTATGTCATAAATGATGTGGTCAGATTGTGAAGCACAGTAAATTTATGCTTGAATCACAAAATTTATACAAAAGTAAATACAATAATTTCATGTTAATGAAACAGACATCTTTTTTTTCATTTTAGCTGGGTTAAAAAAAAAAAGGAAGAAAGGAAAAAAAAGAGTGAAAATAAAGATGATCCAAATTTAAGGTGCCATGGCCTGGAGCTATTATGTAACTTCCCTAACTGTTCTTCAGCAGACTGCCAGGTGCATGCCTCTATTTAATCTTGTGTTAATAACCTTCTCTATTTTGACCTGAATTGGTCTAGTATAAGTGGATATGTTAACCCTAATAGTGCTCTGAACTTATCCCTGTATATATGCTAGAATAAAAGTTGTGCTGTCACAGATGGCTAGAAAAGTTCAGAGATATCTGAATTTAGGTATGCTAACTGCAGTGAAGCAGCAGGATGATCAGGAGAAATGCCTCACTGAAACTTAATTCAAGGAACAAAGCTTTTTCTCTGTCCTACTCTGTGGGCTATCTCAATTTTATAGCATCAAACATTGCCTATGCAGAGAAAAGCCCACACAAGAAAAAAGACCAGGATTGCTCAAATGACAAAGTTAAAACCTTTGACTAAATATAATTTCAAAATAAAAATCAATGCATTAAGAGAAATCTTTGCTATGTTATTAGCATTATCAATTGATGTGGAAAATCAGGTTTTTTTCGGGGACAAAAGTGTAAAGAAAAAATAAATTAATAATGGAATTAGATTTGTGAATAATGTGTGAAAATAGGCTGAAATTTCTTCTGTTCTAAGCAAAGGCTTAAATACATAAAGTGTTGGAATTTCATTTGTTTGTTTGTTTGTTTGTTTGTTTTATAAGTTAATGCAAATGAGCAAAATGTTTCTATACCCTGCAGCCACAGAACTATGAATTTACATTAGCCATTATTGGAAGTAATTCATGCTAAGTCAGTGAACTACAGTGAGATTTCTATGAATGTAGAGATCCTACATAAGTTTAATTCCAAATATGCAAGACTAACAACACATTTCTCTACATATTTCTATTTGTGTCCATGCAACTCTGATGTACAGTAACTGTAGCTAAATTTTGGTGTAGGTACATTCTGTGGAAGAAAAATCCACCTGTTCTGAGCATCTGAAAATATCTGTTATGTCTGTGTATTGACAGTATTTTTGACATAAAAAAAGTACGTGATATTCCCTTTCATGGTTTGGTTTCATTTGGAAAAGCGGGTGTATTATTTTCTCTGTCTGAAATAGCAAAAATAGGAGGAATTGGAAGGGGAAACAGATTCATAATTCCTTCCCTAGGTTTCCTTGCAAGAGAGAAATGGAACACAACGTCACACATGCATTCCATTTCGGAGTGAGCCCTTGTAAGTTTCACAACTTGGGAAGCTCAGTCTCAGTTCGGACACATAAATCCTTTACTTTTATGTGCTGGCCCCTGTCTGTAGGAGAGAGAGTTCAGCTCCATTACAGCTTGTCCTATAGCTCTGTGGAGCTGCTGACTAAAACAGAACAGTAAGGTTTTTTAAAGATGTTTTCCTTTGACCATTACAAAGTTCCTTCTGAAGAAGTAATAAGGTGAAGTTGTAGAAACTCTATACTGGTTCTGCAAATAGAATTTCTACACTCATAGCCATTTACTTTCATGGAGAGAATATTACTCTGCTTCTCTTCAGCTATTTAAGAGCAGCCAAATCTATATGTTGTGAACACTGGATAGAATTTAGACTGAACAGCATGACAAAGTATGTATAAAGAGGCATCATGAAATATCACTTTGATCTGACATCTTCTAAAACAGATTAATTATTTCCATGATATAAATTATTATTTCTTTAATATATTATCTTAGTAGCCATTTTTAGATTGCTACATTTACCTCCTTTCTATCTTGCCTAAATAATTATATCTAGGTTGTCTATTGTTGTGGTTTAACCCAGGCATGCAGATAAGCTCCACATAGCTTTTTGTTCACTCCCTCCCAGCAGGATAGGGAAGAGAATTGGAAAAGGTGAAAGTGAGACTGGTCATTTGGGGTCAGTTTTTCTGTCTCTGTGCACTCCCAAATTATTGTGCACCTGAATCCCACTCACTGATGGGGCAGCTTGAGAAGCAGAGAAGGTCATGAAACTATGTCAGAACTGTTCAGCAGTAGCTATTTTATTATTATTATTATTATTTTTTATTTTTGTGTTATCAACACTGTTTTGGTCACCAATCCGAAGCACAGCACCTAATCAGCTACTATAAAGAAAATTAACCTTATCCCAGCCAAAACTAATGCAACTATTTTTAGTCTGGATTTCTTTTCTAGCATGCTTTTGTTACCTGTAAGTACACATAAAAGCCAATTCTTCTTGTCAGGCATGTGTGTATACATTTATACATGTGTTGACATATCTACATGTGTTGACAGCAATTTGAGGAAGGTGATTCTGCCCCTCTCCTCCACTCTCATGCAACTCCATCTGGAGTACTGCATCCAGCTCTGGAGCACCACATCCAGCTCTTGGGCCCTCAACACAAGAATATTGTGAACCCGTTAGAGGGCCATGAAGATGATCAGAGGGTTGGAGCACCTCTCCTACAAAGAAAGGCTGAGAGTGATGGAGTTTGTTAGACTGGAGAATACAAGGTTCCAGGGAGAACTTATTGCAGCCTTTCAATACTTAAAGGGAGCCCATAAGAAAGAGAGAGACTTTTACTAGGGTCAGTAGTATTAGGACAAGTTTTAAATCTAAAAAGGGTAGACTTAGATTTGTTATGAGGAAGAAATTATTCACTCAGAGGGTGGTGAGGCACTGAGGTGGTTGCCCAGAGAAGTTGTGGATGCCTCATCCCTGAAAGTGTTTAAGGTCATGCTGGATGGGACTTTGAGCAACCTGATCTAGTGGAAGGTGTCGTAGTCCACAGCAAGGGGATTAGAACGAGATGATATGTAAGGTCCCTTCCAACTCAAACCATTCCATTCTCTGATCCTATGATATCATATGTACACGTTTGGACATATAACATATTTAAATATGCAAATATTTTTACTCACTAAAATGTCAACATTATTGACTTGCTAGTCAAAGTATAGCTACTACTTTAATCAGTATGTTTGTTGTCTTGTCTCTTGCAGTTGATTACTTTTTTTACTTTTGTTTACCTTTATCTGATGTTCCTTTTCCTGTGTACCTGCCCAGACACTTACACTACTCTAAACATTTTGTCTTTTTATCTTCTTCAAAATATTCTCTCTCTCTCTTTTTTTTTTTTTTTTTTTTTTTTCCTCACAGCTCTTCATTGGTTATACTACCTCGATGTGAGAGGTATGTCTTTTAGCTATTCATATAAATAAATTCCTTCATCAAAGGTGGGTCTCTTTGTTGATGTCGTGGTTCCGCTCGAGTGGGCAGCCGAGCTCCACCACAGCCGCTCTCTCACTCCCCCTCCTCAAAGAGGAATAGGGAGAAAATATGTGAAAGGGGCTCAAGGATTGAGATAAGGACGAGAAAATCACGCGATAATTAGTGTAACGGGCAAACAGACTCAGCATAAGAAGACAGATAGTAAGATTTATTGCTCATTACTAACAAGCTAGAGAAGTGAGAAACAAAGGAAAGAAACCAAAAGCACCTCCCCCCCCCATCCACCCTCTTCCACCTCCTCTCCCCGAGCGGCGCAGGGTAACGGGGGAATGGGGGTTATGGTCAGTCTACAGCACTTCTTCTCTGCCGCTCCTTCTCGGTCACTCTCGTCCCCTGTGCTGTGGGGTCCCACCCACGGGATGCAGTCCTTGACGAACTGATCCGGTGTGGGCTTCCCACAGGCAGCAGCTCTTCCAGAACTGCTCCAGATATGGGTCCGTACCACAGGGTCCATCCCTCAGGAGAAAACTGCTCCAACCTGGCTCCCCTACAGGCAGCAGCTCCTGCCAGATCACCTGCTCCTGCGTGGTCTCCTCTCCACGGGCTACAGGTCCGGCCCGGAATCTGCTCTGGCAGGGGTCTTCCACAGGCGGCAGCCTCCATCGGTGCAGGGCCACCTGCTCCACCGTGGTCTCCTCCACAGGCTGCAGCGTGGAACCCTGCTCCACCGTGGTACTCCATGGGCTGCAGGGGGACATCCTGCTTCACCATGGTCCTCACCACAGGCCGCAGGGGACTTCTGTTCCGGTGCCTGGAGCACCTCTCCCCCTCCTTCTACACTGACCTTGGCACCTGCAAGGCTGTTTCTCACTCCCTTGACTCTCCCGGCTGCTGTGTGGCGCAGCATTTTTTTCCTGTCTTAAATATGCTCTCACAGAGGCGCAAAACAACATCGCTTATTGGCTCAGATCTGGAAAACAATGGGGCCCTTCCCAAACATGGGGCGGCTTCTAGATCTTTCTCACATAAACCACCCCTATGGCCCCCTGCTACCAAAACCTTGCCACGTAAACCCACTACAGTTGATAGCAATGAATTTCAAGTAATGGCATAAAAATACTGTGTGATAATATTTACTTCAGTTAAAACTTGGCAACAAATATTGTTTCCCTTTTAAAATGTTTTATATTTCTGGTTTCACAATTCTGAACCTTCACTTCAGACAGGCACTTCAAATTGATTGTTGTTGAACAAAAATGAAAAGAAAAAATATATGGTAATGATTCAGAGTTCAGTAAGTTGGCCTTAAAAGATTTGTTTCACAGTGACTTCTGATTTTTCACACACAATTAGCTAACAAACAGAAATATAATGAAAAACTATATAGGAATTCTAACTTGTAAGCCCATTATCTTTCTGCAGTCATAAGATCACTATTATTTGCAAACGTATGTCAGGAAACAGGCCAGTGTTTTTTGACCATAAACATTTTCAAATGTGTTATTCAATTCATTTCTCCCTTCAATATTTTTAGCCAAATTTTATAAATTTTATTTATACTGATTATTTATACTGGTCTACTACAAAGCAATATTTTTCCTAAACAAATCTCTAGCTTACATCTCTAGCTAATAAGCAGAGAAACTCATGTAACTAAGTAATTATGCTAAATGTCACAAAGAATTTTTACACTAATGGTAGTTCATTCATAAAAAAAGAATCACCTCAGGCAATTATACACTTCAGATTAATGGAAATAATTTATTTTTGTCAGATATTTTTGTGTATGTTTTAACATCATCTTTTGTCTTGAAGTGTTTCTTTAATTGCGCAGCTATTCTGGAATTAAAAAAAATATAGCCTTAACTTTTTACTCCATTAACTTTTATAGAGCTATAACATTGAGGATTGTTTCTTACGTACTTTTGTCTCAAGAAGTGCACTTAGAGCTGCAATAAACAGGCAACTAAAATTTGTCCCAGTTCAGAAGGGTTAGTAATTATCAGTAGGAATGTACCCATATCAGTGGGATGCACTTTCTTTATTTTAATTCCTGATCTCCATAGCTTATTTTGTTGTTAAATGAACACTCAACAGGGGGTCAAAGGAAACTTTCTTCCTACCCTTGTGTGACTAGAGTTCTTAATTTTTATCACTTTAAACTTCTTAATTACTATGAGTGCTTGCATTGGTTTAGCATATCAGACGTTTTTGTATGTTTTTGTATTTATTTATTTATTTATTTATTTATTTATTTATTTATTAATGTCAATGTGTTGATTGTTAGGGAATAAGTGAAAGAACAATGAGTATCTAGTGATTCTGGCTGATTGTGGTATAGTAATCTGAAAACTCTCCTCTGCAGTGTACATGATATATTCCAATGTAACATTAGTTTAGCAATATAGGGAAAGTAAACATGTTAAAAATGCAGCTGTTTGTTTATGTTTACACTCAAAAATGATATGCATATCCATAATAAGGCAAGAATATGTAAGTATGGAGGAATCGATTGCTAAAAGTTACATTAAGTAATGATAAATAACAGTAAATTATAAGAAGAATTTCAAAGACATCATGAAACGAGTGCCTTCTACAGAACCAGGAATGGAAAGAAAGATAAATGGAGATTTTTTGCATGTCAATGTAGTTCTTGGAAAGGAAAAAATGATAGCAGAAAAAATAATTTATTTCTTTGTACTGATGGATGTTGTGGAGAAGCTAAGGGAGATTCCTGCACCAAAACCTTTGCAAGAAATTAGTCTGAAAAACTATCAGGAGTATAGCTTTAGAATTGCTTGATTTAATATGTTACTACTTATTATATAACTAATAATAACTAGTTTAATGATAAGCTGCTAGAATTCAGATATGAAACTCCTGAACTAGTTGCTCTGTGTAATACAGTGTCAGAATCAACCTTTGTAACAGAAAGAACTGTCCCAATTGTGACAACAAAATAAAAAAGGGACACTTAAGCAAGTAAAAAATAAATATATTGTGCCTCACAGATCTCTTAAAGTTCTTCAGAGGAGTCAGTGAGACAATGATCTAGGCAATACAGGTGTTATAGACAACTTAGTGGGTTCCTCTTTAATGGAAGTCAGTAAATTTCTTTAACCTGTTACAGGAAGCAGAAGGAAAGACACATTTGCAGTTTACTAATATCAGTTAAATATAGTAAGTGAAGGGTAACAATCAGGATCAGTTTTCACAGAGGCTGATGGTCACCAGTGAAATCTCTCACAAATCAGCCATGGACTTTTGAAATTTTCATATTGCTTTTGAAAGTCATAAAATATATTAGATGTGAATAGTAAACTTAGTTGCCATTATTGATGTGTTTGCTTTTTTTACTTTTCTACAAAAGTAAAACAAACAAAGATTTACATCAGAGTCTTGGTGATTGCTCAGCGAAACAGAAGATTAAATTCAATATTGTAAAGTAAGCACAAAACAGGAAAATATTCCTTCCTATAGGTGTAGAGCTGCTGGCAAGAAATCAGATATTTTTTCTCAAGAAGCCATCTTTCATGAAATCATCACAGATCATTCAAAACTTCACTTTAATATCCCTATCCAGTCCATGGAGTATATAGGAAATCAGCAGGTAAATAGTGCTGAAGGAATCAGGAGATATTATCTTGTTATATAAAACCAGAATTAAACAACACACTTTAGAGATGAATCACAGCACGTAGGGAGATATGTAAGAAAAATATAATAGGTTAGGAGTCTTCAATTTGAGAAAGAGACACATGTAGAAGTTTATGATAAAAGACATATCAATATAAAGGAAAATAATTTCATATTTCATAAACTATTTTTCTGTCATATTCTATATAATAGTTAGCATAGTGCTATGAAAGAGAGATCAGTGAATACAATTTTAAAAGTAGAAGGTTAAAACAAGTATTTTATTTATTCATTTTTTTTAGGATTATCCTAAAGAATAGGATATTCTTTATGTAATGTAGAGAGTTAAAGGTGTTAGGTAAAGATTTTGGTTGCTCTTTACAAGTACTCAATTCACTCTATTGCAGAGAACAATAGGTTCTGCCTTGATGTATTTTAATTTATTTATCCTTACAGAAAATGGTTCTGGTTCAGATTCTCAATGCATATCACATTAAATCTGTAATAACCCTATCAAATCATAGCAATCAAAGCCAAAAGTTTTGTTCATTTGATCTGTAAAAGGTGCACACAAGTTATTTTTATTCAATACAATTATTCAATACCATATTCTCCATACACAACCATTTTTTCTGGTCCACAAAAATATCTGTCCTAAACATCTAATAATAATAATAATAATAAAAAGTCAGATTAAACAAATAAGAAACATTAATTTTCCCTTTTAATTTTGCTCCACTTCATGCATGTATGTATGTATGTATGTGCTAACATTGTATACTTTTATGTTTTTATTGTTGTCGTTTTCTAAATAAAAGATATTCTGCAGGGAGTCAGAGAGAGGTGGTGTTCCCAACACTACACTATAATTGATGCTATTTTCAAACTTACCTAAGACAAAAAAGAAGTACATTTTGGATTCTCTTGCAAATCAGCATTATTTTCATATATGTAGTAGAATTACATCATTTATAATGAACAGATAACAGATGACAGATGTAGTTCTTATTCTGTCCTGTACCACACAATTAATGTGTCTTGTTATTTATGTGTGTCACAAACATCTTTGTAGTTGTGCACTCAATTTTGACATTTAACATAATTGATCTTGTAAATTCTTTTTCTTATGAAACAAAAAGAAACAAACAATCAAAAAGAAATTAAATCATTCAAGTGATAAATGTGTCAGACATGA
The DNA here is from genome assembly GCF_047663525.1 of Anas platyrhynchos. NCBI lineage: Eukaryota > Metazoa > Chordata > Aves > Anseriformes > Anatidae > Anas > Anas platyrhynchos. Next base: position 57,902,592 of record NC_092590.1, read on the forward strand.
ATGTGATTTTTCAGTAGTTTCTCAGAATATGTAAAACGGGTCTTGGTCTTTTTCAGTTTTGGACTACCATTGTCACCAACACTACAGTTGGTGTCTTCCTTATATGTCATAAAGTATGCATCAGATTAAAGATTGTATTTCATGCCCAATCTTCATGGAAGTAAATTTAAAAAGTTTTCATTTCATTTTCATATATAAAATATACAGATTTTGCAAATCCACTCGCTTTATATTGATATAATTCTACTTATTCAAAAATGGTGAACAGATGTAACAGCTGACAATCTACATTTGTTAATCTCTGATACTTATTTTATGTTCCTTTTACAAGACAGCATTTTCAGAATCACAGAATCATCTAGGTTGGAAGAGACCTCCAAGATCCAAGTCCAACCTCTGACCTAACACTAACAAGTCCTCCACTAAACCATATCAGTAAGCTCTACATTTAAACGTCTTTTAAAGAGCTCCAGGGATGGTGACTCAACCATTTCCCTGGGCAGCCTATTCCAATGCCTAACAACCCTTTCCATAAAGAAGTTCTTCCTAACATCCAACCTAAACCTCCCCCGTGCAACTTTAGTCCACCCCCTCATCTTGACACCAGGCACATGGTGCCTGGTGACAAGACCAACCCCATTGAGTGTTTTTAAATAGTAAACAATAAATTTAAATATATTTAAATAATCACAGAATCACAGAATCACAGAATTTCTAGGTTGGAAGAGACCTCAAGATCATCGAGTCCAACCTCTAACCTAACACTAACAGTCCCCACTAAACCATATCCCTAAGCTCTACATCTAAACGTCTTTTGAAGACTTCCAGGGATGGTGACTCCACCACCTCCCTGGGCAGCCTGTTCCAATGCCTCACAACCCTTTCAGTAAAGAAGCTCTTCCTAACATCTAACCTAAAACTCCCCTGGCGCAACTTAAGCCCGTTCCCCCTCGTCCTGTCACCAGGCACGTGGGAGAACAGGCCAACCCCCACCTCTCTACAGCCTCCTTTAAGGTATCTGTAGAGAGCGATAAGGTCGCCCCTGAGCCTCCTCTTCTCCAGGCTGAACAAGCCCAGCTCCCTCAGCCGCTCCTCGTAGGACTTGTTCTCCAGGCCCCTCACCAGCTTCGTCACCCTTCTCTGGACCCGCTCAAGCACCTCAATGTCCTTCTTGTAGCGAGGGGCCCAAAACTGAACACAGTACTCGAGGTGCGGCCTCACCAGAGCTGAGTACAGGGGGACGATCACCTCCCTAGCCCTGCTGGTCACGCTGTTTCTGATACAAGCCAGGATGCCATTGGCCTTCTTGGCCACCTGAGCACACTGCTGGCTCATATTCAGCCGACTGTCCACCATCACTCCCAGGTCCTTCTCTGCCTGGCAGCTCTCCAACCACTCATCTCCCAGCCTGTAGCTCTGCTTGGGGTTATTGCGCCCCAGGTGCAGGACCCGGCACTTGGCCTTGTTAAACTTCATACAGTTGACCTCAGCCCATCGGTGTAGCCTATCCAAATCCTCCTGCAGAGCCTTCCTACCCTCGAGCAGATCGACACACGCACCTAACTTGGTGTCATCTGCAAACTTACTGAGGGTGCACTCAATGCCCTCGTCCAGATCATTGATGAAGATGTTGAAGAGGACCGGCCCCAGCACCGAGCCCTGGGGGACGCCACTAGTGACCGGCCTCCAACTGGACTTGACTCCATTTACCACGAGTCTTTGGGCCCGGCTATCCAGCCAGTTTTTAACCCAACGAAGCGTGCACCAGTCCAAGCCAAGAGCAGCCAGTTTCTTGAGGAGAATGCTGTGGGAGACGGTGTCAAAAGCCTTGCTGAAGTCAAGGTAGACCACATCCACAGCCTTTCCCTCGTCCACCCAGCGCGTCACTTTGTCATAGAAGGAGATCAGGTTCGTCAAGCAGGATCTGCCTTCCATAAACCCATGCTGCCTGGGCCTGATCGCCTGCTTGCCCTTCAAGTGCTGCGTGATGACTCCCAAGAGGATCTGCTCCATGAGCTTCCCTGGCACTGAGGTCAAACTGACAGGCCTGTAGTTCCCCGGGTCAGCCCTCCGGCCCTTCTTGTAGATGGGCGTCACGTTCGCTAGCCGCCAGTCAGCTGGGACCTCCCCCGATAGCCAGGACTGTTGATAAATGATGGATAGTGGTTTGGCCAACACCTCTGCCAGTTCTCTCAGTACCCTTGGGTGGATCCCATCCGGCCCCATCGACTTGTGCACATCCAAGTGCCGTAGCAGGTCACCAACCAGTTCTTCGTGGATGGTGAGGGCCACATCCTGCTCCCCATCCCCTTCCACCAGCTCAGGGTACTGGGTATCCAGAGAACAACCGGTATTGCCGCTAAAGACTGAGGCAAAGAAGGCATTGAGTACCTCCACCTTTTCCTCATCTCTTGTAACTAAGTTTCCCCCCGCATCCAGTAAAGGATGGAGATTCTCCTTTGTCCTCCTTTTTGTGTTGATGTATTTATAAAAGCGTTTTTTGTTATCTTTAATGGCAGTAGCCAGATTGAGCTCCAGATGAGCTTTGGCCTTCCTAATTTTGTCCCTGCACAGCCTCGCTACATCCTTATAGTCCTCCCTAGTGGCCTGTCCACTTTTCCAAAGATTATAAACCCTCTTTTTTCTCCTAAGCTCAAGCCACAGCTCTCTGTTCAGCCAGGCTGGTCTTCTTCCCCGCTGGCTCATCTTTGGGCACATGGGAACAGACCGCTCCTGCGCCATTAGGATTTCCCTCTTGAAGAGCGCCCAGCCTTCCTGGACCCCTCTGCCCTTGAGAACCGCCTCCCAAGGGATTCCACCAACTAGTGTCCTGAGCAGCCCAAAGTCAGCTCTCCGAAAGTCCAATACAGTGGTTTTACTGGTTCCCTTCCTGGCCTCGCCAAGAATAGTGAACTCTACCATTTTGTGGTCACTCTGCCCAAGACAGCTCCCGACAATCACATCCTCCACCAGTCCTTCTCTGTTTGTGAAGAGAAGGTCTAGCGGGGCACCACCCCTGGTAGGTTTACTAATCAGCTGTGTCAGGAAGCTATCTTCCACTTTCTCCAGAAACCTCCTAGACTGCTTTCTCTGGGCTGTGTTGTGCTTCCAGGATATGTCAGGGAAGTTGAAGTCCCCCACGAGTACAAGCGCTGAAGATTTCACAACTTCTGTCAGCTGCCTGTAGAACTCCTCATCAGTCTCCTCATCCTGGTTCGGCGGTCTATAGCAGACCCCAACCAGGACACTAGCCTTGTTGTCCCTGCCGATCCTAACCCAAAGGGACTCGATCTTGTCATTCCTAGCCTCGAGTTCTACAACATCGAAAGACTCTCTAATATAGAGAGCCACACCGCCACCCCTTCTGTGCTGCCTGTCCCTTCTGAAGAGCTTATAGCCAGGCATAGCAGCACTCCAGTCATGAGAGTGGTCCCACCACGTTTCCGTGATGGCAACCAAGTCGTAGCCTGCCCACTGCACGATGGCTTCCAGCTCCTCCTGTTTGTTACCCATGCTGCGTGCATTGGTGTAGATGCACTTCAGCTGGGCCATTACCTTATTCCCCGGCCTTGCCATTGTTCCCCCCGGCACAGCTCCAACAATCCTTGCTTCACCCCCATCCCCCTTCTTACCTAGTTTAAAGCCCTATCAATGAGCCCCGCCAGCTCCTGGCCCAGGATCCTTTTTCCCCTAAAGGATAGGGACCCGTCTACGGCCATCAGACCAGGTGCTGAATAAACTGCCCCATGGTCGAAAAACCCAAGATCTCTGCGTTGGCACCAGCCCCGGAGCCACGTGTTTAACAGGTGGGCTTTCCTGGTCCTCTCCGTACCCCTCCCTGTCACCGTAGGGATGGATGAAAACACTACCTGCACTCCCGCTCCATCCACTAACCGTCCCAGCCCCCTAAAGTCTCTTTTGATTGCCTTCAGGCTTCTGTCTTCAGAATAATAAATAATAGTGTTTTTAAACTGTATCAAATAACATAGTCCTCAGCTTCCACTGTAGGTTTCATGACACTACTTCACTGTGATAGAAATTATCTAAAGTGTGTATCTAAAATTCACAGATAAGGAAATTAAAATTATGATTAATTGAATACAAAAACCCTGAACTTCTCAAATTCCTAGAGAGCACAATTCAAATAAACTTATGGTAACCATAAACTTGGATTCTCATCCAGACTGAATGATCACTGTTTTGCATTTTTTCAATGCTAGCCTCAAAAAGCCTACTATATTACTGAAGACATATCTGTCTCCTTCCTGTCTGTGACTCAAAGACAGACCATTACTGAAGATCAAAATGAGCTATGAGTGTATCAAATATCTATTGTAGATAACCTTTTGTAGATATTGAAGTCCTGTAATTATTTTGGATGTGTGCATAGAGCTGGGACTGCATACATAGATTCCAAAATTATTGCAAGAAACTACTGTTTTGATCAGAACATGTGGTTTAATGTATCAGTGCCTCCAAGCCAAGAATTCATGCTGTCAGCAAGAAACACACCGTATGTGGTACTCAGTTACTCAAGCTATTATCTCATTGAGCCTAAGTGGTTCCTGCAGAATGCAGAAAGAAAATGGCCTGAATTAGCTGAAAAAAAAAAAAAAAAAAATCCTAAAGACCTTAAAATTTTAATACTTTTTTTTTTTTTTTTTTTTTTTTTGTCAGCTATCATTAGTCTTTTTTATTCCTTTTTTTTTTTTTTTTTTTTTTTTTTTTCAGCTATTACGTTTCTTCATAGCTTAACTTTGCCCCAAGACAGGATTAGAATTTAAAGGATTATTTATCTGTGAGCTCCCAGCTTCAAAGTAAGTACAGAACAAATCCATTTGGAATAAAGAGTAAAGTAAATCATACTACACCAGATGAGAAACAAAATCACAAATGATAAGGTCCAAGTAAAGTATATATATGCAAACTTCTATTGTATTAAGTCAAAACAACACAAAATCCAGTGTTGCTTTATATCTGCCTATTTCTGATACCTCCATTTGAGAAGTTTCTTCAGCTTAATTTTCTGGACAAGGCAGTTGCTGAGAGATCAGTTGGTCAATAAGTTCTTCTGCAATTCAGAAAAAATGCTAAATAGAATCTATATTCCCAGATTGTATAAAATAATGAAATGTATTGTGTTCTCCACCATCATTCGAAGTTAAAGCAATCTTTACACATAAATTCAGTAGCGGTACTGTCATATGTTGTCGGTGAAAACCTCAAAGTCATATTCTATATTTTAAAGAACTCTACCATTAAATTTTTTTAATAGCTGCTGGTGTCCCAGAAAACGTTGAAAAGTGAACAGGAGAGATTTAACTCTTGCTATCACAAAAAAGGGGTGAATTGTTTAATATTGGTTAATCTCTGATTATTTTCACATTTCATGATAGACAATCTATTTACTGGCCTCAAAAGGCTATAGGATTGTCTGTATTTCAAGGTGTTTTTTTTTTTTGTTGTTGTTTTTTGTTTTTTTTTAATATAGAAGAATGGAGAAGAATGGAAGAAATATGTTTGTTTTTTAATGTTAGGTGTCTGAATGAATAGAAGATTGGTTGCTAGAAGTTAAGTGAGAAATGAAGTTGCTAGCTTTTAGGCATGAATAAGTTAGAAATGTTTTCAAGCCTTTTTCTGATATTTAATATTTATTGTCATTTCATATTGTCATTAAGCTGAGCACTCATTTGCTCTGTTATACCCTGAAGCAAGAAAAAAAAAAAAAAGAACTACAGGTTTTAAAGTATACTTGTGGTATCTCTTTTAGAAATGGTTTAAAATAATTTTGGATATTTTTGCAAAAAGTGTCCAAAATGACAGTAAATCCCTATGAATATTGTGGGAAATTTGTTTGCCTTTTGTTTTGAACCAAGGATGTTCCTGATTGTTATCAAGGAAGAAATTCTTCAGAAAATTCTTCAGAGAAAAAGGACAAGAGAACACATTTTCAAGTGTAGCAGGGAAACTAGTACTGAAATATGAAAAGGAGATATCTAAAGCAAGCAAGTACAGTCTGATTGAAGCCTGTGAGTAGCTCAATGAAATAACTTAATTGCTTAATAAAAATCTCAAGCATGGGAAAAGATTGAGCAAACTGATAATACATTAGAAAACAGTAGGTAGCAGAGTAAGATGTTTTATCTCCATTTTAATCGTTTTAATCTTTTTATGCACACTTATATAAAAAATGTTAACTGAGCTGGGAATTTTGGAATTTAAACCATACACATTTTTTATCAATCTTTTTAACAGCTTATGTGTCCCAAAAGCTTGGTAAAAACCAGGCAGACCCAGCACTTTCCTGTCAGATCACCAAGCCTGAGGCAAGCAGATACAGCTATACACTTTCCCTAGCTAAAATCTAAGAAACAAACAAACAAACAAACAAACACAAAACAGAAGCACTTTGAAATCTATTCAATTTTCTCTGACATTCATTTTTGACCTAATACAGTTCAGAAGAAAATGTTTTTCCAGAGGGCATTTAGCAAAGAGCCTTGGCAGTGGAAAAGACCTTATATACTCTTTTACTTTCCATTTTGGAAAATGGTTAATGTATTTCTGTTATTTGTGCTAGTTTGTTGCTGTTGTTGTTGTTTTGACTCTAGGGTAGCATACTGAGTATGAATTCCCTTTACTCTTTTTTCTGATGTTTGTAAAAGGCCAACTGTTATAAGTAGCTATTACAGATGCTATTTGAGTTGCATTGAAATTAATGCAACTCAAATAATGTTAATGAAAACAACAGAAATACAATGTTTTTGACCTTTACGGCAGACCACGTTGTGCAAAAGCTATTTTTAATCAACTAATCAATGTATCTAAATGTTTTTCCTTCATTGCCTTCCATAATAACTTTCATTTAAATATTTTAAAAACTAATTAGATTGTGTGACAGTGAAGGTTTTACTAAGGTTTATTCTACATTGCAATCTCTGAATTGCATTTAATTACCAACCCTAAAACAAACAAACAGAAATATTCTTTTTGCAAGTTTCCAAAACCATTTCCTTGAGACAGTTCTAATATGTTGTTTCTATTTGTTGATGCAAATATGCTGCTGAGAATTTCATTATGTTTGGATAATGGACTCAACTTTTGCTGCAGATTGATTATATGCTACTAAATTTTACTCTATTTTGCAAATGTTGTTCATAAAGTCTAACATCTACCTCCTCAACATTAATTTGGTTCAGATAGTATTATTCATCTGAGCTGTTATTGTTTTAGCAGCCACAATGTGTAAACGCGGAAAAACTACTGCCTGAGCTTCCAGCATTTACACTGTTTGATGACGGCATTTCTCACAGCTCTGGCCCATGCCTGAGGAGTAAGTTATACTAGTAAATAGATAACATAAAACCTATTATAATGACTACAAATGAATATGTAACTTATTTCCTGTTAAGACAAAGACTTACTCACAAAAATAAGGAAACCTGGAATAGGCCTAAATTAGTACAGGATTTACTATGCCAACAATTTACATCTTAAATTGAGCTCTTACTAGATGTGTTGAACTATCTAAGGGATGAGCTTTGGGGAACAAAAACATTTAATCCATCATGACAAAGTAGGAAGAAAAATTAAGTAACAAAAGGCCAGTCCCCAGGTTTTCCATTTCAGGGTATGAAGCAAAGGAAAGCAAAGGATAGCATTTGCATTTCCCACTTTAGAAGTTTGCCCTTTAGGTTCTTAAAATATTTTATTTATTTATTTATTTATTGGTAGAAGCCAGGCAAAGTTCTTATTTATTTATGTATGTATGCATGTATTTATTTATTTATTTTTTAGTACAACTCTTTTCCAATCTCAGCTTAGAGTAACTTTGTAACTTTATTGATATCAAAATAAATGTTTAATTTCTTGAAACCCCCTTCATTTATTGAAAATTAATAGAGGTTTCCTCTACGACCTTATGCATTCAAGAGTACATTAGCAACATTCTACTTTTCTAAACCAGTACAAACTTATTTAATGATCCTTTGGTTAATTTCAATCCCCACCCTTCAGTCAGTATAACCCAATATTAGACAATGCTATAAGAACATGCAGAAGTCACATTTTTAAACAAAGTGTAATGGAAAATCTAAACTGCTACTCTTACAGATACAGAAAGACAGCTGTGAGTTGAGCTTTAAATTGCTTTCAGGCTCTTGTGTAGTCTTACATTTTATCTAACTACACCATGGAATAAAGAGCAACAACAAAAAATCCTTGCTTAAAGCTGTGTTCTTTCCAGCAGGGTCATTCACACATACAGAAAAAATCTCTATGTTTTTGAAAACACTTGAACATTCTGTCTCTTGCTGTCTAAAGTCTTTGTCAACTCACTTGTTGTATTTTCAGACTTCATGTCTACATTTCTTTCCTTCATGTTTGCCTAGGAGGCATATACCCACACTCTCACCTCTCTCACAAGGACCTAGCTTGTGACTGGTGTATCCAAGCAGTTGTGTTGAGCTTTGGGAATAACTCTGGTGGAAATAGCTATGATAGACAAGAATTCTTGTGAATTTTATGCAGAATTTGTGGAATGTGATTAATCACAGAGGATATATATAAAGTGTTCTCTATCATTTTAATCAGGAGGCTGACTACGATTGCAATTAGTAAATTTGGGGTAATTTAAATAACTAATCTCTTTCAAGAAAAATAATGTCTGAAGCTCTAAGCAAATCAGAAAGATCTCATAATAATTTTCATTTGCGATTTACATGCTGGAAAATATATATATGTATCAGCCAATAGTTCACAATTCTGGTGTTATACTTAGTTCTTCTGCTTACCCTGTATGTAGTACCAATACCATTTTATGAAGAGAGTTCAGCAGACCTGGTACCTTCAGGTGTTACTACTATTTCCACTAGAAAACTGTAGCAGGTATTTGTAACCTGTCCACGTCTTTCTGCTCCAGTCTCTGACAAGTTTTAGGGCCATAATGTCAGAGTTATCTTGAATATTATATTAGATTTCAGAAACAGTGAAAAGTAAAACAAGGTATATCATTCTAATTAAATGTCCATTAGTAACTCACCTGCAGTTTTGAGAATCTTTTGGTATTTATCAAGATGAGAAAGGTTGTACTGTATTTGATTCCTGGTTAGATGCTGTTTACTGTGCTACGGGTAGTTTGGGAGTTTCAAGAAAGTATTTCCAAGGTGAAATAAGATACTTTTAAACTAAAAATCAATGAGAAACAAAGGGTTAGAGGAGTATATCAGTCTGAATGGGCACAGACTTTGGAGACGCAAGATGTATTACTATGCGTAGAGAACGGTCACAGGATCATAGAATATCCTGAGTTGGAGTGGACTCACAAGGATCACTGAGTCCAACTTCTGGGTCCCCAAACCAAACAGCAAATTGTAAAACTGAGACAAACAGACTCTTTTCATTTTCTCTGTTCAAGACAGCTAGCATGCTGTGCTTAATACATCCCAGGGTACAACTGGCCCTTTTACCTGCCAGGGCACACCGTTGTCTCATATTCAATTTGCTGTCACCCAGAATACCCAGTTCTCTTTCTGCAAGAAGCTCTCTAGCCTCTTATTCTCCAGCCTGTATCCAGGGTTGCCCCATCCCAGGTGCAGAATTTGGCACTTGCTCTAGCTAAAGTTGATACAGTTGATGATTGCCCAGCTCTCTAATTTGTCAAGATCTCTCCACCCTCAAGCCTTTCCGCCCTCAAGGGAGCCAACAGCTCATCTCAATTTAGTGTCATCTACAAACTTCATTAGTATATATTCGAGTCCTTCATACAAGTTTTTTATGAAAGTATTAAAGAGAACTGGCACTAAAATGAGAGCCCTTCGGAACCCTAGGCCTTCAGCCTGATGTAACCCCATTTGCTATAACCCTTTGAACTAGACACATCAGCCAATTGTTCACCCATTTTATTATGCATTTATCTAGTTTTTTGATGGACATTTTGAGAATGTGTTCTCACACTGTGAGAAACATCATCAATCTCTTTGCTGAAATCCAAAAAGATTTCATCAACTGGCTTCCCTTGGTCATCTATGTGGGTAACCTTCTCATAAAAGGAAATTAAGTTCATTTGACAGGACTTTCCACTTGTGAATCTGTATTGGCTGTGACCAATGACTGTGCTGCCTTTCAAGATCTTTTTAATAACAGCCAGAATAATCTTCTCCATAATTTTACCAGGCACTGAAGTGAGACTGACAGGCTTGTAATTACCAGGGCCTAGTAGTGTTTAGTGGGAATAAACCAAATACAGTTATCATTAGTTCTTTAGGTGGGGGAAATCGTGTATTTTAAATATTATTCCATTAAATACTCCCATAGATTTTTTTCAGAACTTATTAAAATAATACGGAATTCCAATGTTTTCCATGCAGTGAAATGTTGGATGTCAATCATGTTTTGGAACAGAATGTAAATCTATCAATCGGACCAGTGAAAATAACATGACTGAACAATACTTAGCAATATTTTTTCCCTTCTCTCCTTTTTAAGGATTTAGAATTCAATATCCTTTACAAACAAACAAACAAAACAAAACACTGCAAATCACAGTATTTTTAAATATCATTACAAAGATAAAGACTAAATAAAAATATATATATTTTTAAAGCAATGTCATTAATTAATATATATATATATTTTTTTTTTTTTGGGGGGGGGGGTGAATTTCCCCCTTACCCCCCCATCCTCACCCCCCGGCTGTAAAATAAATTTGTGCTAATGATTTTGGAGGGTTTTACTGATTTTTCATTTTTGCTTATTTTCCTCTTGACTTTACATTCCTACACTTTTCAGCTTTCAAAATGTATGTGTCCTATGAAATTTTTATGGTTGTTGTTTTAACAGGGAATCCACTTCACCCATTCCTTTTTTTTTTTTTTTCAATTCTAAAGGAAACTCCAGACTTTACTGGTGATCATCTAGATTTCACTGTCATCAGATAGAATGTCTAGTTCAGTGCAGATTTTACTCTATGATTGTGAATGTTTTATTGCTAGTGTTCTGTTTCAATGTATTTCTCCATTCAACCAAGCTTCTTGTGAAGCTAGAAGTGCACTTCTAGCTTCCTAATATTTCATTTTTTAAATTTTATTTTATATTTTTAAAAGTGCTTATTAGATTTAGTTGACAACATTCTAAAATGATGTGGCTGGAAAGAAACTAAATAGAAACTATTTGATTTAAATTCACATTGTAGAATGACAAATGTAACATTAATATTAACTATTAGCCTGCTGCCCTGCATAAATTAATCTCTTTTTATGTTATCTTGAAATGGAAGTGATTGTTGACAAACACAAAGAAAAGTTAAAATAATACACTAGTGAGTAATGTGAGATCTGTAGGTCATACATAGCTAAGTTCAGAAAGGAATACAGAACTCAACTTTGATTATTTTTATTTGTGTTATATTTAATCATAATATTGAAGAGAATTTCTGTAAAAGAATTCCTGATTACCATTTGCAGTGTTCTCTGGGCAGCAACTTTGCCTTGATACAGTCAAAAAGAAAGAAAAAAAAAAGAAAGTGAGAGGGAGGAAAACGTATTTTGCAAGTGGAAAGTGAATAAACTCATCTTCATTATGTTATTGTTCCTTAATGTACAATTTCAGTGTAGTTACCTTGTTTCAAAATAGTCAAGAGGTTTGGTTTGTTGTAGTAAAATATGTTTTGAATCATATGCTGAAGAATAAAACACTACCTTTTTAAATTACATTTCAAGAGGACTTCAAGAAAGAAAAAAAAAAAAACACAAGAAATCCCTGTGTTCAAGTTCAGTAGTGGATGGATATTGACAGGAGAAGACAATATAATAAGAAAAATTATAAGATTATAAAATTATAAAATTTTAAAATCGTGACAAAATAATTTGAAAATATAATTTATTTTTTTAATAAAATCTAACATCTAACAAGTATATATTTTTTTCAGCTGTGTTATGCTACAACACCATAAGGAAATAAAAAATAAACTTAAATATTAGCATATAACTGTATAGTTTTGCACACTGATTTTAATGCCCATTCAGGACATGACTCCACAGAATAGCTATTCCAAAAGAAACCTGAAAATTGCTGTTGTAATGATATGTTTGGTCATCAAGGGTATAAATGGTGCCTGTCAGATAGTAAGTTGTTTTTCCTCTTATTTTAAAAGATCATCTGATACTAAGTTCTATGAAATGAATTCTTCTTATGGTACTCAAAATTTGTTTCTGGGATGAATTCAATTAATAGACAAATTAAGATGACTAAAATAATCAATTCTTTGTGACACCCTTTTGAAAATTTAGAGTAATAAATTCTCCTTTCCTTATGAAAGGAGAAATTTCACAGTTTTTGTAGAAGTTTTAAAACCTGAAATTATTACAAATAAATATAGCTTACTCCTACTGAGTATAACATCCAGATTAGTATTTTTACTTCATAACTGAAACTAATATTAATATACCTTTAATTACTAATTTAATTGAAGCTTCAGTTGAAAGGCAGCTAATCTTAGTAGCATCTAGCTCCTGTAGACATACACTTCTGGATTAGGAGATATCAAAAAAATAAATAATTTATTTTTCTTGTGGTGTAACTCCAATACAGAGCTAAGCATCTCCAAGTCACTTGCTCATTCCCCCAGGTGGGATGGGGGAGTGAATGAGAAAGTTAAAAGTATGAGAACTCATGGGTTGAGGTAAAGGTAGATAATAGGTAAAGCAAAAGCTGCATGTGCAAGCAAAGCAAAACAAGGAATTCATTCACAGCTTCTTATCAGCAGGCAGAGGTTCAGACATTTTCATGAAAATAAGGCTCACCATGCATAACAGTTTCTTGAGAAGACAAAAGACATCACTCCAAATACACCCTGCTCTTCCTTCTTTCCCCAGATTTTATTGATGAGCATGACAACACATGGTATGGAATATCTCTTTGGTCAATTTGGTCCTAGCTGTATCTTCTCCCAGCTTCTTGTGTACCCCCAGCCACCTCTCTGGTGGGGCAGCATGAGAAGCAGAAAATTCCTTGGCTCTGTATAAGCATTGCTCTGCAACATCTAAAAGCATAGATGTGTTATCACCACAATTTTAATCAAAAATCCAAAACACAGCATCATCTAAGATTTAGGCTCAATGATCCTTGTGGCTTCCTTTCAACTTTATTCCAGGCATAACCAAGACAACTGCTGTATATTTACTCCAGAACAAAAAGTGCTTTATAGTGACCTCCCAGTTAAGAAATAATAGCATGTCTGAGTCATTTAAATAGCCCCTGAGAGGCCATAGTTTGAGTTATTCAGTTTTTGTCTACCTTGGAAAGAGCTCCTCTTTGTTTAAACAATTTTTTTTTCTCTCTAAACATTCTTTTAATTCTTTTTTTTTTTTTTTTTTTGGTCGCATTTAAGCACTGAGACTGCATATATGGAACAGAAGGAGGAATATGTTATATATGAAGGGGCAAATATAACTATCTCAGTACTTTGCCAATCTTTCTATAGTATTTACCAAATATGGAGAAAAATCCTATTTCCAGTTAGCAAGGTTACAGACTGTCAGTGTCCAAGACTGTTATGCTGTTGCAATTGCTCACCACCCGCTGACCAATGCCCAGCCTAACCCCAAGCAGTCCAGCCCCCCTCCCTTGGCTAGCCACCCCTATATATTGTTTAGCATGACATCAGGTTGTATGGAATACCCCTTTGGCTAGTTTGGGTCACCTGTCCCGAGTCTGTCCCCTCCCAGCTCTTGCTGCACCCCCAGCCTGCCCGTAGGCAGGACAGAGCAAGAAGCTGAGATGTCCTTGGCTTAGTGTAAGCACTGCTCTGCAACAAGTAAAACATCGGGGTGTTATCAGCACTCTTCTCATCCTAAGCCAAAACATAGCATTCTACCAGCTACTAGGAAGAAAATTAACTCTGTTCTAACTGAAACCAGGACAGCTGTACATAAGATGCTGAAAGCCTGCTGAATGGATGCAATCTACAAGCCCATTTGAATACTCATACTATGCAGAACTATTACCCTATAATATATTCAGTAGGTATGTGATTTCAAAATTATTTATTTTGTGTTAGAATATACATATGAATTAACTGTGAATAAAAGTGGACCTTCTCTTTTTCTGATAACATAATATATAATGGTAATATGCAAAGAGAAAATTTTGTGAACTCAAACAAAGGCTCTACTCATATTAAAATACAATCATCATAAATATGATCTGCTGAGTTAAAAATATAGAGAGGTGTGTATCCCTAAATTTAAGGTATGAACAATTAATAGAGTAATAGTACAAGTTTAAAGACAGCATTATTATGTAAATCATTCTAGTGTTCATTGAACTGAAACTTTTCTAAGAACAAGAGTGTTATTGACCTGATTCTCCAGTACCCTGTAGACTCTTCTCAAAAGCTTACTTTCTAAATTACCTTTTGAAGTTGTTGCAGGATAGGTGAGCAGTTTGTTCTACCAACAACCTAATTAGGAAGAATACTGTCCTTTGGGATGACAAAACCTTCTTCATATTCAATCATCTAGTCCAAAAATATACAGGGTGGAGTAATGAATCCTAAAAAATGCCAATTTAGTGAGTTTCTAATCACAGATACTTCATCAGCTGACAACAGAAAAAACTCAGTAGGTGTAGCACTTCAAAATCTGGGACAATTTACATGTAATTTCTGGAATCAGCAGGGATACACAGCTGGATAAAAATAAAAAGCTTGATGTAATTGAAAATTGCCTTACAGCTTCTTTGTGATTAAAATGAAGTTCAGTTCCTTGAAATCTTGTTTAGCAATTAAATCTGTTTTACTTAGGCAGTGAAATATTGTCTATTGTCCTTGAATGATAAAACCAGTACAGACATGCTTTAACATTTCATGCTTATTGAACATATGCACACAAATATTTGGCAAAATCCATATTGAACAACCAGAAGAATTTATTTTCAGCATATTGAAGAGATGTTCTTTGTCACTGAAAGAGATTGTGGTCATCTATATTACTTATGATTGCTTATGAAGAATTTTGGTGACAACTTGTTCTGTTTTCCACCCAAAAAAAAAAAAAAAAAAGAAGTTTTACACCTCTTTACTTCAAAATAGAGTAATTCTATCTAAAAGCCAGTGTAATAACTTTATCTAGATCAAGTTTAAAATTAGACTGAAATTTAAAGTTAAACTCTAATAGAATTTTAGTTTGTTTTGTTTTTCAATTTTTGTATCTATTTGCTTCCTGTGGAGAATTAAGAATTAAGAGCTGATTTTCTTAAAATAACAGGTATTATATACGTCATTTTTTTTTTACTTTGTTAGTTTTTCAGTAAAAAATTACACTGAGAAACAACTCTAAATACAATCTGAGATCATACAATTCTTAAAGCCCTTTTCATTTTAATGTTCTAAAAGTAGTGTTCCAAAGTAGTAAGCTTCCAATTCTTACTATGTTTACCTAGGAGAGAGAAACCTTGAATTAATAAGGTTAAAACACACACACATGCACAAAAATCCTACTTGAATCAGAAAGACAAGTTTTATATTATTAAAAATAAAAAAAAAAAAAGGAAAATTAATAATGTGACTTCTAATCTCCAGCAGAGGAATATGCTTTCTTATGCATGCTCTATTCTGAAAAATCCATGTAGCCATACACTAACACTCACTTGTGTCCTGGTTTTGGCTGGAATAGAGTTAGTTTTCCTCCCTGTAGCTTGTATGGTGTTGTGTTTGGACTTGAAAACAATGTCGATAATACTGATGTTTTAGCTGTTGAGTATCTTCTGATGCTTCCTTGACAATGAGTAAACTGGGTGTACAGAAGAAGATGAAAGCAACCCATCCAGCACAGCTGACCCAAAATGACCAAAGAAATACTCCATAATATATGACATCATGCTAAACAATAAAACCAGGGGGAGTTGGGGGTGGGGGTGGGGGGGCTGCCATTGCTTGGGCTGGCTGGAACTGCCAGTGTGTGGTGAGCAACTGAGCATCATTTTTTTTGTTTGTTTGTTTTCTTCTATCATTTATAGAACGATCTTTCTCTCAACACTTGGGTTCTTAATGGTTGTGTGGTACATAGCTGCCTTCTGGGTCAAATCACAACTTGATTTTTTTCCCGATGTACATTTTTCCATAATTATAACTTCCCTAATATTGATATAGTCTTAATAAGATATCAGTTCAGAAGATAATACTATTGAAACAGGTTAAAGTGTATACAATTTCAATTGAATTGGAATTAAAGGTTTAGGTTAAGGCTAAGTTAAAGGCTAAAGGTTAAGTTAAAGGCTAAAAGTTTTTTTTAATTGTTCTTTCATCTGAATATATTTCTAAGATATATTCAGTTCCAGGTAACTGATATATCTTTCTAACAATTCCAGAGAGCAGATAAAGAAGACTTTCTTGGCAAAGAACAGATGACAGCAGTACCTAGATTGCTGCACTGACTGAACTAGAAAAGAAAGAAAGAAAGAAACAAAACATCACCAGCCATAGAGCTAAAATAACTTGGGAAAAAAAAATAAAAAAAAATTGTGTGGGAATATTATTTAAAACAGATTGCTTTAAATGTACTCTAACAGGTGCTGATAGGTCACTTGAAAGTCTTAAGTGAAAAACAAGGAAGATAAGGGAGACAAAATTAGAGACCAGAAAAGTGCTCAGTCCATCAAAACAGAATGATGAAAAGGAGGTTTCAGTTTGTAGTGGGTTTACGTGGCAAGGTTTTGGTAGCAGGGGGCCACAGGGGTGGTTTCTGTGAGAAGGATCTAGAAGCTGCCCCATGGTTGCTAAGGGCCCCACTGCTGACCCGAGCTGAGCCAATAAGCGATGTTGTTTTGCGCCTCTGTGAGAGCATATTTAAGACAGGGAAAAAAACGTTCCACCACACAGCAGCTGGGAGAGTCAAGGGAGTGAGGAACAGCCTTGCAGGCGCCAAGGTCAGTGTAGAAGGAGGGGGAGAGGTGCTCCAGGCGCCGGAGCAGAAGTCCCCTGCGGCCTGTGGTGAGGACCATGGTGAAGCAGGATGTCCCCCTGCAGCCCATGGAGTACCACGGTGGAGCAGGGTTCCATGCTGCAGCTTGTGGAGGAGACCACGGTGGAGCAGGTGGACCTGCACCGATGGAAGCTGCCTCCTGTGGAAGACCCCTGCCAGAGCAGATTCCAGGCTGGACATGTAGCCCGTGGAGAGGAGACCACGCAGGAGCAGGTGACCTGCCAGGAGCTGCTGCCCGTGGGGGAGCCAGGTTGGAGCAGTTTTCTCCTGAGGGATGGACCCTGTGGTACGGACCCATATCTGGAGCAGTTCTGGAAGAGCTGCTGCCTGTGGGAAGCCCATTCTGGATCAGTTCATCAAGGGCTGTATCCCGTGGGTGGGACCCCACAGCACAGGGGACGAGAGTGACCGAGAAGGAACGGCAGAGAAGAAGTGCTGTAGACTGACCATAACCCCCATTCTCCCGTTCCCCTGCACCACTCGGGGGGAGGAAGTAGAAGAGGGTGGATGTGGGGGGAAGGTGCTTTTGGTTTCTTTCCTTTGTTTCTCATTTCTCTAGCTTGTTAGTAATAAGCAATAAATCTTACTATCTCCGTATGCCGAGTCTGTTTTGCCCGTTACAATAATTATTGCGTGATCTTCTTGTCCTTATCTCAACCTTTGAGCCCTTTTCATTGTATTTTGTCCTCGCTCCTCTTTGAGGAGGGGGAGTGAGAGAGCGGCTGTGGTGGAGCTTGGCTGCCCACTCAAGCGGAACCACAACACAGTTTTAAAAATGAACAGATAAGAAAGATACAGAAACAGGAAAAATAACTGTGGACTGACTCTCAAAAACTGTATATGCACATCCAATATGTAATTCAGAAAAAAAAAAAAAAAGTGTATACTAGCTACATAAATAAAGCATTCTGTGCCAACATGTTCTAAAACTGGAGTGTTTTAAATCTAGAAGCGATGTTACTCTTGTAAATAATTGAAGCTAGACAGAATTGCTATTTCATGAAGTTGTTGATGATGATTATTGTTATTTTTATGATTATCTTTTATTTCATTTAAGGAAATATTTCTGTCCATATCACAGTTATAGACAAGCTTCAGAAGGAGGTGACACATCAATTACTAGCTAGCATGTGATTAATCAATCATTTCCAAATGACAGAATATATTACTGAACAAAGAACATGCTTTTTACCTAGAATTCCCTTTTCTGGGGAATTTGTGGAAAAAATCTCTGGTCTAAGGAGTAACATTGAACTTGCAGACTTTCAGCACTATACATGTATTAATTTATTTTCTAGCTACTGTCATTTGTACTCATGTTATAAATTCATTATAAATCAATTATGTAAAATATGCCAGTTAATATGTTAGCATGTTAATTATTAAAATAAATAAATCTTAACCTTAAAAAAAATATTTTTCAGCAATGAGAATTTGGTATGAATAAAGGTTAAGCGAGTCATGACCAGAATCTAACAGATACTGTGAGTTCCCTGAACAGTTCTGACTAGTGTGAAGGTGGGGACCAGACTTGTATTTGGCTTCCTAATTTATCTGGAACCTGGGGAATCATCGAATCATAGAATCATAGAATATCCTGAGTTGGAAAGGACCCTTAAGGATCATCAAGTCCAACTCTTGACACCGCACAGGTCTACCCAAAAGTTCAGACCATGTGACTAAGTGCACAGTCCAATCTCTTCTTAAATTCAGACAGGCTCGCTGCAGTGACCACTTCCCTGGGGAGCCTGTTCCAGTGTGCAACCACCCTCTCTGTGAAGAACCCCCTCCTGATGTCAAGCCTAAATTTCCCCTGCCTCAGCTTAACCCCGTTCCCGCGGGTCCTGTCACTGGTGTTAATGGAGAAAAGGTCTCCTGCCTCTCGACACGCCCTTACGAGGAAGTTGTAGACTGCAATGAGGTCTCCCCTCAGCCTCCTCTTCTCCAGGAGGAACAGGCCCAGTGCCCTCAGCCGTTCCTCGTACGTCTTCCCCTCCAGGCCTTTCACCATCTTCGTAGCCCTCCTCTGGACACTCTCCAAAAGTTTCATGTCCTTTTTATACTGTGGTGCCCAGAACTGCACACAGTACTCGAGGTGAGGCCGCACCAGCGCAGAGTAGAGCGGGACAATCACCTCCCTTGACCTACTAGCGATGCCGTGCTTGATGCACCCCAGGACACGGTTGGCCCTCCTGGCTGCCAGGGCACACTGCTGGCTCATATTCAACTTGCTGTCTACCACGACCCCCAGATCCCTCTCTTCTAGGCTGCTCTCCAGCATCTCATCGCCCAGTCTGTATGTGCAGCCAGGGTTTCCCCGTCCCAGGTGCAGGACCCAGCACTTGCTCTTATTGAACTTCATGCGGTTGGTGATCACCCAGCTCTCCAACCTATCCAGATCCCTCTGCAAGGCCTTTCCACCCTCATTCGAGTCCACAACTCCTCCAAGTTTGGTGTCATCAGCAAACTTGCTCAAAATACCTTTTATTCCTACATCCAGATCGTTTATAAAAATATTGAAAAGTACCGGCCCTAAAATGGAGCCTTGAGGGACCCCACTGGTGACCGCCCGCCAGCCTGACGCAGCCCCATTTACCATAACCCTTTGGTGGGAACACGAGGAGCTTTCAAAATAGGATGTAAAACAGGAGCAAAGCATGTGATGGTTTCCAAACTGCGGACTGAAAGTCTGGAAATGCTGTTTGTAATCACAAATCACAATAACAAAAACACAATATGAGCTCTTCTGCCCCAGCTGTTGCAATCATCTCTTCTGGTATTAGAGCACTCTCTGTCCAGATGACAGAGATGACTCCTAACATTGATTCTGGTCTAGGTCTTGGGCTGAAAGGAGTTTGAAATCAAATAGTTTGAGTATCAAATGGACAGAATCAAGATTTCAAATATTTTCAAATAACATTTGAAATGTTATTGTCTTTTCAACTCAAAGTCATTAATTTGTTTTAAACTCTTTGCTGGAAAAAAAAATAATTGATATAACACTTTGTTAATTATACATTGTTCTCAGTATGCTAGGTTCCTAGGTATCTTTTGAGATGATTATTTTTGTTCTCTGTGATAAATAATTGCATTATTACATTTGTGAATACAAGAAAACGAGTGGGAGAAAATAGGGTTAAGATAAGTTATGCAACCTAAAATATGCAACATAAAGTATTGCTTTTATGTCTGAATGATTGGTTTGACATTCTTAAAGAAACGTGTTTTATCCTATCTGCAGTGAGTTTAAAACTTTCTTAGACAGTTAGCAAATCTGGAGTGCTGGTTTTGACCTAAAAATACTGCCATGTGGCAGGTTAAAGATGAAGATTTAAGTTTTTAGAAAAAAATAGTTCAAAAAAGTAAGTTTCTGAAGCAATGGCTTTTTTGTGACAGGCTTAAGAAAAGTTTTGTTCTCAGTTTTCAGGTGGAGTACCTGGCTAAAGCAAAATATAGACTCTCTCCTTCTACACTATCCAGAAATTCAAATCCCTGTTATTGCTGATTCAGTTTATGAGTTTTAGTGTCTTGTCTGCCTGTCATTAGGGAGCCATTGACTGTGTTGTAGGACAGTCCTCCCAGCATCTTCTTTGGTTCCACTTTGCATAAATAAACAAGTTTCCATTGGGCCAGAAAGAAAAAAGCCCAGGATCAAATCACTTGATTGGTTCATAGCACGGATGGATGCTTTAAACAACTTGTCTCTCAGGACCTGCTCATTTCTAAACTGCTACTAAGACATTTGGCTAAGAAGGTAAATTAAAAAAAAAAAAAAAAAAAAAGTCTCACCACAATATCAGAGGTGAGTACAAGAAGCCATCTGAACTACTGTGACCTAAAGGACCACTAGATAAACTATACCAGACAGAGAAGACTTTTTACTAAAGTGAGTTTTCTGGCTTTGAGGGCTGACTTTTTTTGACACCTTTTTCTATGGAATTCATGGGTTGATGACTGCATAACCTTCTGTGATAGTTCAGAAATGAGCCTTTATATATATTGACAAGCATATCTAAGTGGCCAGTAATAGTTAATATTAGTGATAATGAACAATGTTTATTTCAGAAGATTCATTTTGCTACAGAAATATTGTTATTGTACATACTGTATATGACTTGAACAGTATTGTATATGTTCAAGTAATTTGAGGCACACTGTCAACAGAAAGGTAGTCTTTTGAAAATAATACTTTGAAATGTAAATGGATATCAGATTCAGATGTGGACATTTGAATCTAAAGAAAAAAAAAAAACACAGAAGAGGAACTGCATTGTTTTTGAAGTGTTAATTTCTTTGAGAGTGTATGGGGTTTTCTAAGTAAAATTTGAAATTATAGAACAGAAAAAGCCCTCATTATTTACAACACTATATATATTAACTGAAAATTGATATCCTAGAATGTAGCTGCCAAGAAAGAACACTATATGGTGTTGTAACCCTGCTTGTTAGAAACAAGGACATTTTAATGTGAATGATTATAATGACATCTTCATTGCATTGCTCTTTTGTTCCTCTTCTAGGAATGTTTTTTATTTGGATAATATACTATTATGAGTAGATATGATTCAATCCTGGAAGCAGAATTTATTAAATTACATTTGAAAGATAACAATTTAAACATGTATTTTTCCTTTATTATTAAAAAATAATAGGGACATTTTGAAGAGTATCTTGAAAATAATTTACCATCTGGTTCATGGTTTCCCTTGAAATAGAATTACCTTCAGGTACTTCCATTTCAGGTACACTTTAGGTATAAAGAGCACACAGTTTAGTCAAAAGAGCTTGTAGTTGGTGTGAAACTACTCATGAATCCTACATGCTATTCAAGTTTATCATAGTTTTCTGTGTGATTTCATTATTTTGAAGTAACAGAATGATGCAAAATTTGAAGACTTCCTGCCAGGCACAAACCCGTACAATTTCCTTATTTCTGGGTTCACAAGTCACAGAAAGGATGCTTCATGGGAGATCTAACCTACTGCTTCTTCCTTAAATTTAATATAAAATTGTGCATGTGACCTGATACTCTGCTCTTTCTAAATGCAAGAGTGATTCAGACACTTTCCTTTGTTTTCTCTAATGCATATTTATTTGTGTATGCTAATTTGTACAGATATATTAAATCACATGGATGTGGTGTCTGTTCTGGCCTTCAACTAGAGCAACATGCTTAAAAGAAGTCACTAAGAGTTATAAAACAAGACATTACTGTTAAGTTCTATTTGTGCAGCTGAGAAGGGCTGTCCCTTATTTTTTACCTAGTAACTTTTGATCAGATCTTTTAGAAAACAAGACCATGACTGGTGCTGTGGTGTACCCACTATACACCAAGGATGCTTTGTGTACAGTAGAATATTCCATCAAATTCTTCTGTGATTTTAATGCTTTTGTTTCTGTCTAAACAAAATATGTGGGTTTTCTTCTTTAAATATATAAATGCTTGAAGTGTATTCTGCTTCATTTACTACTGTATAAAACATATTGTTGCCAATAACAATACATTTTGTGTTTACATTTGACTAATTAGGTGATCATAAAATTAATGTCTTTGGAAAGCTGTTAAAGCTTAGTTTAATTTTTTATTATATTTTATTTTATTTATTTTTCCAAAAGTGAACATTACCCAATTCAGAATCATTCAGGTGATTGATGTGAGTGTGTACACACTCATTTTAAATATGGTAGATCAATTTTTTTCATATTATTTTATAAGTTTACTAGGGAACAGCGACTACTACCCAGACAGTGCAGTTACATAGTAACAGTTGCTTCTGTAGTGTTACTGCAACTCACAAGTCAAACGTCTGTCTTAATGGCTCTATCCTGATATGTTGCTGCCTATTGAATCGCCACAAGAGGACTTGCTTAGTACTGACAGCCCTAGACGATCTGGTGAAAAAAAAAAAAATTGTCTTCATCTTTTAAATAATTTTCTTCCTTTTTGTTTGCTGAAGAATGGTAACAGCTTTGTTTGCATTAGTGTTCTTTTAAGAATTTCTTCAATAGCATTGCTTTACAGCCACATTGAGAATAAGCTGGGTAACTGAGATGAACAGTTAAATAAGAAAATTATTTTTACTTTATGTCAACAATACATCCTTGAACAGTTTAGAAACCTGGACAGACAAAAGAATAACTTAAGCTATTTTAAATTCAATACTTTTTTTTTTTTTTTAACTTATTTTTTGTAATTTTCTTAATTTCTGCTTTATTTTGATTGATAGATGGATTATTTATTATTCTGATACTGATATTTCTGTGCTTGAATAAAACCTTTTGCATTTCCTTTTGTAGGAAGGCAATAAAATAAGAATGGGAAAGACCCAAGATTCAACAAAGCAGAGAGGAAAGATAGACACTGTCTATTATAAATGTGTCTGGCTCCATCTGCCATTCTTATTTGCTCATGTATTCTAGTTAAGTAACAGTTAATATCATGTATACGATTTTGGGAAAGACTAAAACCAAGTGTTCCTGGTAATCATGATATGAGAGAATCTGAATCATATTCCTGCTCTGAATTAGGAGACTATTAATCTTGGAGCTGAATTCTTTAGTCACCATCTATGTGCTCTTCTGGGATTTCAGCTTTTTGTTTTCTGAATGGAAATTCTTCAGTAGACTTTGGAAAAATATATTTTTTAATCTGAGTGAAAGGGACTATAATCATCTGGTTTTGAAAGCTTTGCCAAATGACTTGCTGTAGACAAGTATGATTTTGACTTTTTTTATTAGAGGAGTTTTAATCTAAATTTCCAGAAATGGATGAAGCACCAGCAATAAGAGAATCTGATGGAGGCTATACCCTCTGTTGCCTGTCACAGCATAGACCAATCAGCCACCTTTGTAATCAAAACACTCATTATATAGACAAACCAAAGTGAGGATTAATCAGTGATCCAACAAATCCACGGTTTGTTGGATTAGAAGTGGGCAATTGTTTTTGAAATCTTGCTGAAGGATGGAAGGCAGAAAGGGCAGCACTAACACATGACAGAAAACACCAGACATTTCAGTAGGAATTCACTTTCTGTGGAACATGATACCAAATCAAATTTATTAACTTTGGTGATATTGGCTGAGAATGGAAATAAGGAAGGACCCAACTGCAATTCTTGAAACTAGTGTATGATATACAGAATGTATTCAACTTCCAAGATGCCCTACAGAAGTGGTATTGATAGGAAAAATTATGATATATGGAAAAAAGTAATTTTAATGAATCAGGTGCAAAACACAGAAACCTTGTGATGCTCTAATATTTTAGTCTGTATATCTGTTGAGCTTTTCAGAAGACTACCAATTCTGTATCACAGTGTGAAATGTTTACAGCATTTCTGAAATCAAAGGCAGTTCTCTGAAAGCACATAGTGCATTGCATTTGGGTGTGTGCATGTGTCTGAAATGCTGTGCATACCACTCTAACGGAGATTAAATGACACTTGAGCCTGTTGTACACTGTATACTAACCAATCAAATGTAAAAACAACAAAAAACATTGAAAACTTAAATTTCAGTACATAGGTACATCAGCAACCAATTAATTTTTCATTAAAACTCACCTCCTCCTTTAAATGTATCAGAAGACCAATATTGGCTAACAAATATATTTTCTGTTAAGCCTGTATGACATTGGTTTTGACTTTATTCTGTCTACTTTTCAGTAAAATATTTTGCAGTATATAACTTATCTTTATACTTTGCAGTATAAAACTTATCACTTTTTTAACCCATTTTAGTGCTCGAGGGAAAAGATACATTCATTAGATGTAACTATGTCAGTTAAAGTTATTTGAACTCTGATTTTTAACTTTTTTTTTTTTTTAAATCAAATTTGACAAAACAACCAAAACAAAAAGTTGGTTTGTTTGGCCCTCAAAAATCATCTCTAGAAATATCTTTCTTGAAATATCTTGCTTGAAAAGTCATTGTACACTTTTTAGAGAAAATAATATTTCAATATCCTTTAAAATATTTATTTACATTGACCCTGAGGGTAGTCAATAGAAAGTTTTAGAAGGCACAATGGTTGTGGCAATTCTAAGGTCTGAAAGTAAGAAAAGTGTGAAACACCTATGCATTATTACGTATTTCTTCTTTAAGTTTTCAATATAGATTAAAGAGACATGTTCTCAGTGCACTAATACATTGTTTTTGTAACATTTGACTACCACATTTATACTGTGCTTTGACTGCCTCTTATTTATGCTGCTTTTATTTATGCTGTGATTAAAACATTGGGATGGGAATTCTTACTTCTTTCTTAGAGTTTATTATATGACCTTGATCAAGACAATATAATTACAAATGTCTTTACAGTATTTGTTTTCAAGGTGATATATATCTTTGTGGATTGGCATAAGGATGCCCACTTCATCATCATATTACCACTTTTAGAGACAGTTAGCACAAGAAAATATCTTTTTGGGTTCTGGTGAACAATTATTTGAACTGAAATTATTCGAAATGGCAGTATGGCAGGTTTGGTGGTGGTGATGGAGTGTTTTTGTTTGTTTGTTTTGCTTTTTTTTTGCTTTTTTTTTTTTTTGCTTTGATTTGTTAGAATGAAACTCCTTATTTTATCCAAATTGTTCAGAACTTATGAACTCTGCAGAACAGTTGACTTTTCAAAAAGTTTATCCTAGAGTTATTTTTTTTTTTTTTAGAGTGAAAGACAGCAATATTAATTACTTTTGCCATATTCCAATAATTTTGTTGCCTGGAACTCTAAGACAATGATTGCTTAACACGGTGACAACTGCCTGGCTAATTATATTTTTTCCAAATATTCATAAGTTTGAAATGATTTGTCATCATAAAGTTTGGAAACAGAGGTTAGGAAAGTTTTTAATTGATTTAATTGACCTGAGTTTCAGCCCAATTGCATTAACAACAATTCTGACAAGCTGTTTAAAGGAAATTATACTCCACCTGGCATTGACAATATTCTACCACCTCATTGCTTACACTGGGCTTTCAAACCTGATTAGGGCCTATTGTGCTTATATGGTCTGGAAGCTCATTGACAGTTGTCATCCCTATGACATTCATAGCCATTACAAACTCACACATTTCTAAACGCATAAATTATGCTTGGAAAAATTCTCTGGAATCTACTTATACCTATTCTTAAAGATACAGTGCAAATACCAATTGCATTTCTTACTGTCTGTATAAATGTTCAGCACATGACTAAAAAAATCCACAATATGATATGACACAATCCACATTATGAATTAAAAGATTTAGTTTAATATAAACTCAAACATATTTATAGATATATTTTGTTTGCTCTTTTCAATGTGAGAATTACTTGGAAACTATCTATAGTAGTTCAATAATAATAGTTCAATAATTCAAATAATAATAGTTCAAATAATTCAATATAATATATTTATAGTTCAATATAATAGTTTAATCCACTGTAAATCATCCTATTAATCCTCATCTCTCTTTAATATTAATAACATCAGAGTGTCAGAGAAGCACAGCTTAAGATTAAATGTTGATTTGTATTAGTTACAAATGTGGATAAACTTAGTCATGTAGGTTTAAATGTCTCTCTGAGATGTTTCTTTGCTATGAACAGTGTCTTAGACTTCAGAGAAACACCAGACCCAGCACTTATCAGAATTAAAGGAAATTACTAGCAGATAGCTCATGCAGCGCAAGGAATCAGTAAATGTAATGGGATAACTGCTTTTTTTACACCTGTGCTGATTTCTGCTGTTGACTTGAAATTATCACCACCAAATGTAATTACTTGACAAGTATATAAATATCAAATTTTCAAAACAATGCATAGATTTTCTAGGATTTCAGTTACAATTTTTTGTTGCATACTTTTATATTTTTAAATTAATTTTATGCTTAATTTATTTATCAACATGTAGAAGAGGTAATTCTTTTTTTTAATACCATTAAATTTATGTTATACAACATCTTAATTACCTTTTTGATTTCTCTCACTTGCTTGACATTCATAATGAAAATATTATTCCAGCTCTCCAATTACCTTTGAGAGATAAACACTTAGGTTGCTCTCATGAGTTTTAAATAAGGTTTTGATAAAGGGGGTTTAATAAATATTTACAAGACTTCAGATGAAGTACCTTAAAAAGCATTTAATTAACATAATAAAAGAGATATTGCTATTCAGCCGTAATGATTATCAGTAATTGCACCACAGAATGTTATATAATTAATATAAACAGGAAAATCATAAAACAAACAAACAATAACAACAAAAATACACCCCTATGTGTTTCTACTAAGCTTTAATCCAGGTGCCAGGATGATCGACTTTGATCAAAACAAAATACAGTTAATATTAGGTTCTTCTGTAAGTCTTGTACAATTAATTCAAACTCATATCCATGTTAGTGATCAGAATAATGAATGAAAACTAACAATGACTAATCCTATTTATGAAAAAAAAAAATCATAATTTTCCTTAATCATTGCATTATAGGCATGTGAGTTAATGAAATAAATTTCCTTTATGAGATGGGAAACCAACTAATGTTCTAATTACAACAGTTAAATACAATATGTTAAAGATAGTGTCAAATACTGCTGGTATTAATTTATGTTTATGTGGCACTATTACTTTCAATAGCATCATCAAAAAAATGGAGGGATGAGATACTGCTTATGTGTGCATATATGTGTATTTTCACACACATATTTGCATTTATACATCCTTATATACATAATTATATATAAATATTTATTTGAGCACCTATATTGTAACTGCAGTTTCTGTATTCCAAAATAAAAATCTATAGAAAAATAAATGATAATATAATGTTCTTTTAAAAAATATTGAAAAGTTCATAAGGTATTTCATATGCTGTTGAGAGAAGTCACTAAGAGACACTCTAGCAATTTACAACATAAAGGACTCAAAATTAATAAAACATTTGTTTACATATTTTTTCTAAACAGAGTTGTATATTAAATAGAAGGAACTGTTCCTATTATAAATAACATAATGATTTTTTTTTTTTTTTTTTGGAAGAGGATATGAGATCTCATTATTTCCACAGTAATTAACATTGATCTAATCTCAATTCTAGTAAAGTGGAATTGAAATACATTTCACGAAGTCTGATATGTCATTTGTTTTCAGTTTCTCTGTTTTTTATTTCTTTATTTTTAAATGGAATCTGTCTGCATCATTTCTGTAGTTATCTGATGTCAGTTATCTGATGTCATTCACTAAAACAGGGAAATCCTTGAATAATTCTTAGAAGGCACTTCAGGAGGACTCTAGTCCTACTTCCTGCTTAAGCAGATTCATCTGTAAGATCAAACCAGGTTGCTCAGAGTTTGATTCAATCAGGTCTTGAAAACCTCCAGGGATGGAGACTGCACAGTCTCTCAGAAGAAACCAGTTCTAGTGCCTGACTGTCCTCAAAGGGAAAAACGTTCTCTCAAAGAGTACCTTGCTAAAACTTGAATCATAGAATCATCTATGTTGGAAAAGACCTTCTAGGTTGGAAAAGACCTTCAAGATCATCAAGTCCAATCATCAACCTAACTTACCGAGGCCCCATCACTAAACCATGTCCCTTTGTACCATGTTCACATGTCTCTGAAATACCTCCAGGGATAAGAATTCTACCACTTCCCTGGAGAAAAGCCTGTTCCAATGCTTGACCACAGTCTCCATGAAGGAATCCAATCTAAAAGTACCCTGATGCAACATTAAACTGTTTCCTCACATCCTATCACTTGGCACTTGACTTGCCCTCTTTGACAGAACCCCCTTTTAGATACTTATAGAGATGAGGTCTCGCCTTGGCCTCCTCTTCTGCAGACCAAACAATATCAGTTCCCTCAGTTGCTCCTGATAAGCCTTGGTTTTCAGTCCCTTTGTCAGCTTCATTGCTCTTCTCTGCACAAGCTTGAGCAACTCAATATCCTTATAACAAGGGACCCAAAACTGAACACAGTATTCAAGGCGCGGTCTCACCAGTGCTGCATACAGAGGGAACAATTACTTCCTTACTTCTGCTGTCCACATGATGTAGGCCAGGATGCCATTGGCCTTCTTTGCCACCTGGGCACATTGCTGTCTCATGTTCAGTTTGCTATTGGCCAGCATCCCTGGGTCCTTTTCTGATGGGCCACTCTTCCAGCCATTCTTCCCTGAGCCTACACTGCCACATGGGCTCACTGTCTCTCATGCTCTTGCCACACACCATTATGATGAATCTGACTGCATGTTCTTTTCAATGAGATTGCTGTTAGCTTCCCTCAAAGCCATGTCTTCTCCAGGATGAACAAACAGAAGTGCTGCCAGCTTGAGGGCACCTCCATATCTTGTTCTAGTTAATCAATATCTTTCCTATATTGAGGGTCCCCAAAACAACAGCCTAACAAGCTGAGGAGAGTGGGGATAATCACTCCCAAGAACCTCCTGTTAGTGCAGCCCTGGTTACAGCGGCCTTTGCTGGCAGGGCATACTGCTGGCTTATGCCCAGCTACAAGAACTCCCCAGTCCTTATCAACAAAGCTGTTCCACAGCCAGTCGGGCCCCAGCCTTTATCAATGCAGGGGAGGTCTTCCTTCCCAGAAGCAGGACTTGGCATTCGTCCTTGCTGAACTTTATGAGGTTCCTGGTGGCACATTCTTCCATCTTGTCCAACTCCCTCTGTATGGCATCCCTGACATGGAGAGTCAACTCTTCTCCCTGATTCAGTGTCATTTGCAAACTTGATGAAAAAATGTTGCAACCTTTTCAATTCATGCAATGTATTTAATAGATATTCATTTGATCATTGTCCTTTCTTGAATGTATGTATATGAGTGTGTATGGGGAATGTATATTTTTGATTGGCTTTGGGACAATTCTTCTGATTACTTGTTTGGAAAATGGTGCAGCAAAGCTGGCTGTCTAATAAGGCTGAGATTGACAAGCTTTATTTAGATATAAAATTTATGACATATTTCTATATTTGGCAAGAGTCATAAACCTTTATCAGAAAACTATGTAACAATAATATAACTTTAAAGGAAAAACATTGTCCTTTAAACTTGATGGTTCAATATTTAGATATATGGATGAATTTTTTGATGGTCTATTTCAGCAGCTTGAGGGTCACAAGTAAACCTGTTGCAACAAAATTTATGCCTATATCTATATCCATATCAGGGAATTAGAGATCACTGTGATGGGTGTGGTTAGAATACTGATAGGACAGAAGAACTTTAGAATAAAACTTTAATAATTTATTTCGCTCAACACAGGTCAGAATAATGTTTAATTCTCAGACATTAATTATCACTATGGCTATATACTCAATACAAATAAAAAGGTGCCAGGCTTTAATAATTATATTCTAAACTAGCTCTGAGTATATAACACCATGACATCATTATTTGGTTTCAATGTATAATCCACAGTGTATAAAAGCGAAGAAGCATATTAAAGGGGAGATGTATATTCAACATTGTTGTACGTATCACTGTGCTTATTCATGCCATAACACAGAACCAGTTTTTTCTTGTCACTTTTGTGGTTCTAAATTAAAAAAAAAAAAAAAATGACACTGACATATTACTCCAGAGATACTGATGAATACAAATCTCGAGTGGTATTTTTCATAGTACTACAAAAATTAAAATACTCTTATACTACTGAATCGAGATGTGATATAATGTCATTGGTTTAAGTTATAAAATGAAGACAAGAGTTTTAATAATCTGATTTCTGTTATTTTTTGCTTACACACTGCTTTAATAATTCTTGAATCAAAGTAAGTTTAGATTGAATAACTCCAAAATTTTTGAGGTAGCCATATACACGTACTTCTGCACTATACAGAATAATTCATAAAAGTTTTAGTAGGCTTTCTGCAGTTGCTTTCCTCAAACAAATTTAAAGATGAGCAGCGTTTTTTCCTCTATTTATTTATTTATTTATTCATGCTTAAGGCTATTTCCTATGCCTCAAACTTGCCTGAAAGTCAACTGTTCTCTTCTTTTGTATTACTTCCAAATAGGTACATCATGAAAACAGGAAATTAAACATTTAACCTCTTGTCTTTATTACCTTAAAGTCTATTCCATCCCTTTTCCTTACATGTAAGTAACTTTTATTTCTTCTCAACAAAAAATTCTGGTCAGTCATATAACCTTCAATTTTAGGCTGAAGTTACATAGAAAATGAACTTGTTCTCAGGCTAATTATTGGTTACCTTATTGTAAGATTAAAAATTATATTTCTGTTGATGTATGTTATGTTCCACCATTTTATTAATCATCCTATAATTGATACAAGCTAATTGTAGAAAACTTTATGGAATGTATATAAAGAAAATAGAGAGATTATAATTAAAAGTACATAGGCATTTCTTAGTTATTCTGTAGTTCCAGTAGAGTTCCCACCAATTACAGCATTTGACTATAATGTATATACTACCAACATTTTTTCTTGTCTGGATTGAAGGGCTAATATACAGTAATAGCCCCATATTTCTATTTCACTTCATAAATATACATTATATACATATATGTATATGCATATAATGTCACACATATATGCATGTATAATGCCATGAAGTTGCATCAGGGGAGGTTCAGGCTGGATATTATAAAATAGGTTCTTCACTAAGAAGATGGTCAGGCACTGGAACAGGTTCTCTAGAGAAGCAATCATGGGAACAAGTCTAACAATGCTCTCAGACATATGGTTTGATCTTTGTGTGGTCCTGTGCAGAGCCAAGAGTTGAACTTGATCCTTGTGAGTCCCATCCAACTCAGGATATTCCATGATTCTGTGACTCTATGTATTTAGTGCAGATATATGTATTCATGTGGCACATGTCCTTAAAACAAGCTTTAAGATAATGAGGAGAGGTGTAAGGTTTCATATTCTGCTTCTTCAAGACTGTACATAGGGATACAAGTCTCTTAAGGTATCTATTCTTCCTAATTAGATAGGTCAAAAAAGTTATGAATGGGAGCCTAGTAGGCTTCTAAGCATATACTTAAGTACCTGAGTAAATTAAGTAAATGCCCTAATTTTCAGATATTCTGTCTGTAAGTCCCACTGAAATCAATAGGAGCTGAAGATATGTTGGAGAACAAGGAGAGTTTAATATTGGATTTTAAAATTTTTACTTCCTTTCCACTAATAATTCATCTAATACTGGACTGCATAGCCCATCTGAGATAGTTAAAGAGGGGATATAATATTAAAAATATTGAGGGAAAACTGTATTGGATCTTTTCAAGGATGAATTGGTATCACTTTTTCTACATTTACAATAAGATTTATGTTGAGTTCATAAAATTAGTACTTCATAGACTTCCCATATTAAATTATCTATAGTGAAAGAGGTCTTGTTGTTGTTGTTGTTGTTTTAATCCCTTTGCTGGTTTAATACATGCCTTCAGTGCACGTCTTTGCTTGTGCAATTAATTAGATGAAACCAGAAGTCTCTAAGCAATGAAAGCTCAGTCACTCACAACTCTTTTCGTTAGAGGATGTAAGGTATTCCCTAAATCAGCCCTTGAGGTCTTATCAGTGTTAATCTACTATTCCTTCTTTTAAACTTACAGTATAATGAGAAATTCTAATGTGTGTTAATTAATCTCTTGAGTAAGGCAATTTCCAGGTAACCAGAAGAGACAGATTCTTTCACTTAATGCATCTATCATAAGTGTATTCCTTGGTATACCTTTTTATTTTTAATGATATTTGGGATTACGGAAACATTACAACATTCATGATGTTGAGATATCCAGTAAAAATCAGCTTTCTGGAATTATCTGAAGTATTACTATTCACTCCAAATAAGTCCAGGACTAACAGAAAAAAATAAGAAAAAAAAAAAAAAAAGAAAGAAAGAAGAAGAAGAAGATTTAGCTTTATTTACTACTTTTTAATTAACTAAGAATGTGTTGTAAAAAAAGAAACAAAACAAAATAAAGAAAAATGCAATACTTTTCCACACTTTATTTTCATAAGTGTGGAAAAATTTATTTTAAAAAAGAAAATAACATCAGGATCAGAAAAGATTATAATTATTATTTTTTAGGTGATGCTTATTTTATAAGATCCAAAAGTTTAGTGATAAAAGCTGATTCACATGAAGGCAACAGGCCTAAGTATCTGTATTTTGTGCAAGGGGGGAAGTCTTTGTACAGGCAGTGTCCCCTGCACACAAGGTATGCTGTAAGGAGTGAAATCACAACTCCATTCATCATCATGTGACCAAAGGAACACAAAGATCAGAATAAAAGTAAGGTGCTTGAAATATAATTAAAACATATATATAGAACACTTCAGTATGTAGAGAAAAATGCACTTATAAATAGAAAAACTAAAACTGAAGTAATGCATAAAAATTGGAAAGACCATTAACAAAATACAACAGTAATTATTGGAAAAAAAAAAGATACAGCAACTTGTAACATTGTTCATTGTATTTGTTAATCTATTACTTAAATATATTGCTTTCATAAAAAATGGAGAGCAAATTGATTAGAAACATGGACCCTTGAATACAGAGCCCCAGGATAAGAAACAGTTAGAAATACTGAACTACTTGGGATATTGTGTTATCCAACTTAATTACAATGATATTGTTCTTAGTAGTAATAATGAAAATTAATTCTTCTATACCATTTCTTTGGAGAAAATGCTAGCCATATTTCAATTTTAATTAAAAAACATTTCTTAAAATTGTATGTAGATTTCAATCATTAATTTATCTTACTGTAGTGTACAAATACTGTACCAAAGAATAGCTAAATTGACATGTGCTAATAAAATGTTACATTACCTTACCAGGTTTAGAAAATACCACCAAAGAGATATTCTTGTTCTACAAACTAGTACAAATGCTACAGTAATAATAGCTGACAAACCATTTGTCATTTTCAGAATATTTTATACTATTTGGAGACCTTTGCAATTTTTCAAATTGATTAAAAGCTGTCATTTGCAACACTGATAAGTTCTTAAGCACCAAAATCATTCCTATTCATGTCATTCACTCTTTGCCTCCTGGGATCTATTTTCCTAAAGGCAACAGTGAAACAACCTGTATTTTCCTAGACTACCCATATAATTCTCTGGATAAATCTCATGATATATTATTTTACTGGATTTTGTAGCTTCAGATCGCAGTCATTTTAATTTCACTTTTTATTACTACTTCCTTACATAATTTTGAAAATAAGCTGCTGAGCACATATAAGCACAGATCTCAGTAATAAAACATTATAAATGAGAATTCTAAAATATTTTGACTTTTATTCAAATGAAGAGAATATGGAAGTATCTTTCATCTATAGGGAAATGTTACATAACAAAAAAGAAAAAAAAACAAAACTAATCAACCAACCAAATACACTTCTGTACAGAGACAGTCAAGAACTGATTACAACTTTAATATTCTTTCCTTACATTGCTTAATGTAAGTAATACTTACTTACAGATTTATATCTGTGGTTGGGTTCAAATCATGTATTTCTACTAGTGATATAATTTTATTATGAGGTATAAGTTAGATAAACAACTTTCTGTGAAGGTGGTATCTTTGCTATTTATAGTTTTGCCTGCTGGTAACATGCTACTGTCATATCTGTTATTTTGGGGGTGTAATTAGAAGATTTTTTCTTTTTTCTTTCTAGCCAGATATCTGTATAACCAATTATTTATCTAGGGATTTTGGCATTTGGTCAGATGTCTTAAGAACACATTTAATTCTTGCCTAAGAAAAGAATGAAATGTCTTCAAATTCCATGAAAATTTTCACATTGGTTCCCTTGGATACAAGACTTTGCTATAAGACAATTTGTACTAAAAGTGTTCTTTGTTTGCAGTATGTGTGTGTGTGTATGCGTGTGTGCATTTTCCCTTTTGCCCAGTGGCAAACTAATTACCTAGCAACCAGATTATTTCTTTTTCAGTGCTTTATTGTCATGCAAGGCATTCATGGTGCTAGGGGCTTAATTTATATATAATCACCATTGTACCAATTTCTACCCAGCACTATTAGTGTTTACATTTTCCTTATTTTCTTCATTTAATTACAAATAAATGGAGTTAGTTTACAAGAAACAGAAGAAAACCAAACCAAACCAAACAACAACAACAAAAACAACCAACCAATAAACAAACAAACCAATTACATCCATAATGATTTTTATGACATAACACAAAATAAAGTTTTAAAGCGGAAAAAACGTGAATGGATGTCCTGATAAATTTGTGAAAGCAATATGATAGTAAGCAGATCCTTGTTACAGTATGTGCACTTTCACAGAATCATAAAATCATAGAGTATCATGAGTTGGAATGGACCCATAAGTATCATGAAGTCCAACTCCTGGCACCTCCAGGTCTACCCAAAAGTTTAGACTGCACAGTCCAATCGCTTTTTAAATTCAGACAGGCTTGGTGCAGTGACTACTTCACTGGGGAGCCTGTTCCAGTGTGCAACCACCCTCTTGGTGAAGAACCTCTTCCTGATGTCAAGCCTAAACTTCCCCTGCCTCAGCTTAACAGCATTCCTGCGGGTCATATTACTGGTATTTACAGAGAATAGCTCACCTGCCTCTCCCCTCCTCCTTGCGAGGAAGTTGTAGACCAGGATGAGGTCCCCCCTCAGCCTCCTCTTCTCCAGGCTGAACAGGCCCAGTGACCTCAGCTGTTCCTCATACGTCTTCCCCTCTAGGCCCTTCACCATCTTCGCTGCCCTCCTCTGGACACTCTCCAACAGTTTAATGCCCTTTTTGTACTGTGGTGCCCAGAACTGCACACAGAACTGCGAGGTGAGGCCTCACTAGCGCAGAGTAGAGCGGGAATTTATCTTCAGATCTCTAACTGTGTAACTATTTCCTGTGTCAAAATTTGTTCAGAAGTTCTGTTAAAGGTAATGTAGTCTGTCTGGTCTTCTTCAAATGATGTGTTTTGTTGTTGTTTTGTTTGGTTTGGTTTCCTTTACATGTAATATAGGCACCTTGTGGAATTATCCTTAGTTATGCAGAATCATATATCTTTATATTTATATATATATATCCTCTTAGATTTTTCTACATGTTAAAGTAGAATTAAGGTTGTTGTTGCTGAAAAGGTTCAACTCTGAGATCTGCTTCCTTACATATTATATGGTAGCATTTCAGCACCTTCATTCTACTCAGCAACACACTTCTTACTGAGAACTGAGACAATACATTTGTTTATGTTAGGAATTGCATCTCGATTATATTCAATTTATACCCTATCATTTTTTCCTTACATTCCTTCTTTTTTCTTCTTTTCCCCTATCTTCAGACCTAAATTGCACGTGTAGCTTTTGTTGCTGATTAGTTTATCTCTCCTGTCTTTTTTGGTTCTCTTCTGAGTCTCAATATCTTTCCAATTTGTGACCATTTCTCTGTTTAAGTCTTGATTTTTTATCCTAGTGTCATTCCTCCTCAAATCCCAATTTAACTTGTAAATTTCAGATTGTCTTTGGGCTTTTGTGTTTAAGAAAAGCTTAGGTTTCTGCAGGTATAACCTGATTTAATTGCCTAACTATTTGTTTCAATGTTGCATGTTTCCATTTGGAAATTAAGGCCCTATTTGCAGCAGTAGAATAATATTGGTTATAGACATCAATTTTCTGCACCACTTCTCTTGCATTTAGTTTATACATTATTGTCATAGAGGACTGTTTTTTCTTAGCCAAATTCCATTTAAAATTTCCCAATAATATCTTTCTCATGGCTTTTTGACTGTATTTAAGTGAACCTGTACTTAAAATTAATCATGAATTTCATTGTTTGATCCTGGAGAAGAGTCATGAACAGTCATGGGTGACTTGTGGGCACATAAGGAGCTAAAAAGCTGTATCACAGTGTACAGAGATATACACTGCCAGGGCCAAATATGCAAGACATGGTAAGAATAAGAAGCATGTATGCTTGCAGTAGAGCAAAATTTTCATATTTCTCAGCAGGAGTGATTCACATATTCTTAGAATAGTAGGAACTTGGAAAACAAGTATATTGTTGCTTGGTCCTAATTGTCCTGGCACGATAGACCAGTTTTAGAGGTCTCAGATCTGCACAGAAGACCGTGCCCATTATTATATTATTATTTTCTTGTGGTTATGTTTCTGTTTTTATATTCAATAGTTATGTAATACAAAATCAGTCTGAAAGCCTGTGACTAAGAACACAGTGAGACACATCAGTGTACAGACTTCAGCTCCCTTTTGTTCTCCGTCAGGTCCCATTATTCTTGATAAACATACAGTAAAATATGCACAGATACCAAGGGATGAAGATGATGTACATCCTGCCCAATCAGTAACCTGAAGAATTCAAATATTTTCAGAGACAGTAAATCTGAATTCTCCTAGGCAGAAAATCTCTGTATCTCAAATGTCCCACTCGCTTTCATAAATGAAAAATGAATTCTGTGTAAAACAATAAAATCTACAAATCTAGGCACTTTCTCTCCTAGTAGATAATCCTTTTGGGAAACAAGTGCCTTAATCCCAAGCTGATGCAAGGCTGATGATGTTATGGACAGTCGTCAAACTAAACTGCTTAAACATCCAGTGTTTACATTTACCTTTGATATATATATGTACATGGGTCTAAAGCATGACTAATTTAACTTTTCAAAAACAAAAAGAGATAGTTAATTTGCTATTTTTTTGTGTGTTTGTATTGCATTATAGATTGTGAATATGGTATATCTTTCAAGCTCCCTATTTTTTTCCCTGCAGCCCAGCTGCAGGGAAATCAAGACACATAGCATTATGGTAGTAATTTTTACTTCTAGCTATTTGAAGCAGCTCATCTGTTTATGCTTAAAAATTATGATTCTCTCTCTCTAGTTTATTCATTTTGTTCAGACAATATTTTCTTGTCTTCACAAAGTCTAAAATCTAAATCTTAAACTGTCTTCAAGGATTTGATGATCTGGTTCTAAAAGCTCCAGCTATTGGGTTAATAAAGTCAAGAAGGCTCTGACAATTCGTCTTAAATTGTCTTCTCAGGTCTACTCATAAAATATGCTTGACAAAGTAAAAAGACATGTCTAAGGAGAAAAAAAAATGTTGAATGAACTGTTAACTTTCATTGTGCTTTCCATATGCTTAAATCAGGGGTAATTGCTTGTAGCTTTCTGGGGTACTGTAATGTTCCAAGATGCAGAATAATCCTTTTGACAGATGCTATCAAGTGCCTATTTAAAATCAATAAAAACATGTAGCTCCTTGTCTTTATGCTCAAGGAATTTCTCAGTTGTCATAGAATAAACATCTGCTTGATTTTTGTTCCTTGGCACGAAACCTCGCTTGTCATTCTGCCAGTTGACTTTTGGTGTGTGGTTTGAGTCCACATCATATCACTCTTAGGAATCATCTTGCTGGCATAGTTCAAAAGATTCAGATTTTTATTAATAGATATTTCACAAAGGAAGAGGCTAATAGAGTTCTTATAGTTTCAGCAGCTGTGTCACAAATTACTTACTGTTGGTGTTTTTTATTCCTACAGAGCACTGTCTTCTGAGATCCTTGTATTATTAGATTATCATTTTTAAGAGGAATTGCATTGTATCCCTTATTCTAAAAATATAATTGTAGCCACCCTCAGGGATTTATGCTACTGGAGTTCAAGAAAAGTTTGTATTTAATTCCAAAATATTTCTCACCATGTAATCTGCTCTTCAAATTTACTAATCTTCCTTTATTCCAACAGTTTCTACACCAGCAATTCATAATGCTAAAACTGTCATGTTTAAAAATTATTAAATTGAAGAATTGTGTGCAAGTAAAAGCATTAAAGACAATGCAAAGCCAATTTCTTTAATGTGATTTATCACATGAGAAAGTGTTAGCTTAGTTACAAGGAAACAACATTATTGTGCAAAATATGTTTTTTAAATAGGAGAAAAAATATTAATTATATTTCAGTTCACTATGCAATCAATGTATGTGTAGATCTCAGTGTACTGAAAATAATAGGCATGTGGAGAACATTAATGTGCACCTAGAAATGTGCACCAAATGTACAAAATCTTGTTTTCCTTCATTAAGATGTTTCAGAAATCTCATGATGAGCCTCACAGTGATGTTAAAGAAATAATGAAAACTACCCTTTGTCCCTTTTCATCCAAGGATGACTCGTCAGGTTCATGGCACCGCATGGAAAGATTCAAAAAGATTTTGAAAGGGCAGTGCATTAACACTCTGTCCTGGTTTTGGCTAGGACAGAGTTGATTTTCCTTCTAGTAGCTGGTATTTAGGATGAGAATAATATTGATAACACACTGATGTTTTAATTGTTGCAGAACAGTGCTTACACTAAGCCAAGGACTTTTCAGTTTCTCACACTATCCTGCCAGTGAGGAGACTGGGGATGCACAAGGAGTTGGTAGGGAACAGAAACAGGACAGCTGTCCCAAACTGGCCGAAGGGGTATTCCATACCATCTGATGTCATGCTGAACAATTAATATGGGGAGGCTGGCTGGGGTGGGGGATCAGCTGCTTGGAGTTAAGCTGGCCATCGGTCAGCAGGTGGTGAGCAATTGCATTGTGCATCACTTGTTTGTACATATTACTGTTAGTAGTATATTATCATTAGCATTATTATTTTCCTTTATTTTCTATCCAAATAAGCTGTCTTTATCTCAACCCACAGGCTTTCCTTTTTTTCCAGTTCTCTTCCCCATCCCACTGAGGTGAGGAGGAGGGTGAGCAAATGGGTATATGGTGTTTAGTTGCCAGCTGGATTAAACCACAACATATTCCATTATCAAACTGTTTTAATGTTAGAGAATCAGAATTTTCAATATCAATATGCTGGCTGTGGTGATTCTCAGAACTGTGAAATTTGCATTTAATGAGAAAAATCAGTTTCAAAATCTCTACAATAATTATTTTTATTATTTTTTTTAGTAGTTTACCAAAGCCGATCTTTTTCACTTCAACTATGTTTCAAGATATCTACCTTCCTCATCACAATTATTAGACAATTTCTATGCTCTTAAGAGACAATATATGTCACTGCATATTGTAGACTGAATTTATCTGACTAAAGTGGTATAAATTACTGAAGTATTAATATATATTTATTTTCTTATGCAACTTGTCTTTCTCAGATAAAAATCTTAGAATATTACTTCAGACTGCTAAATGTCCCCTTCTCAGATAGGAAAGATGGTTTGCACTAATAACACAGACATAACAGAAATAAACTTGAGATCACATTTTTATGGTAGTCATTCCTCTGTCAGGTATCCCAGTTGTAAAAACATGTGCATTTTCTTCAGTAACTGAAGTATACTTTTTATTACTTAATTAACAACAACAACAACAACAAAAGCTACAGCTTTAGAATTCTGGGCATTATGATATAGATATCCTGGGCTTGGATTATATTATCTGTTTGAACTCAAGTGTATTTGAAAAAATTTACATGTGTAATGCTCTATCATGGACTAAGTCAAGCACATAACAGCCTTGAATCATTACAGCTGACACAATGGAAACTAATAGTTGCATAGCTGAAAAATGTACACAGATGTAGTTATAAATGGGGCAGAGGTCCCCCACATCATTACTGATGATCACTTCTTACAGAAAGGAACTTTTCATATGTATATTTGCTCTTAGAATTCATTTTATACTGTTACCATTGTAAAACATAGTGTAGGTGGACAGCTATAAGCATGGACTTTTTAGCTGATGCATTGAACTTATTGTGCAGGTTAATGAATGTCTCCTGATTTTGTCCAGCTATTTGATTTCTCATTATGTGAGAAAAGGAAGAAAAGTACCTGCAATAATTGTACAGAGTGTATCACTTACCTTGTTGGCCTGAAAAATCCTCAGGGAGGCTACATTTTAGAACACCACATTTGTCTGATGTCTAATTCAGAATCACTCGCCCCAAAGGCAGTCTGAAAATAACTATGTATTTTGTGAATACTGTCGTTTTTCATATCAGAATGAAAGTGATCCTATGAAAAGGACTATGTGCATGAAACTGCACATGGGATGCATGCACATACATTTTAACATACTAAGAATATAATAATAAAGAACTAATAGAAAACATGCCTTATAAGAAATTTGTATATTGAGTTTGCTTCTGGGAGAAATGCTGAAATTTTGTAGGCCACTCTAAATACTAATCCTTTCTCTTGTAGTGAGAACAATATTTCTCAAAAAAAGAAAAAGAAAAAAAAGAACAATGGGTTGTTAAAGAATCATACAGACTAGCTTATTTTTTCATTTTGCTTTTAGGATAATCAGGTTTTGTAGTTTAGGGATCTGTTCCAAAATCCCTGAAATGTAGTCTGATGATTTCAGCTGCATCACTTACACAGTAATTCATGTTAGCTAGTCTTAAATAGTCAGTACACAGAAATGCCAAAGGCACTCACTGAAAGTTAATATTTTTACTCTGTTTAAGTATCTACATTTCTCATCTTTATGCTCATCAAATGAACATTTGAAAACAAAACCAAACACTTTTTATTTAATTATTTTCAGTTTATTTTCCCTTCTGTGTTATTGATTCATTTTTTAGTATTTTTCTAATGGTGGAAACTATTGAAAAAGTACAATTGTTTTTTGTTTTTTTTTAATAGTTTCCCCAAATAAGGTTTTTCTTTATAGTACTAATCTTGTATTATGTTTTGTCAGTTTGCAGTTTTCTTTTATCTCCAATGGCATACCATACTACTTTATTATACTGTGCAAACACTGTGAAATAATGTGTATGGCTATGTTTCATTTGATTTTTCAAATCCAAAAGTGGTCTCAAAGTCTAGCAATGTTTTTAGGAAACAGGAAAGAAGTTTGCTAGTCTTTCACCTCGTGTAATATGGAATTCATTCTAATGTTGAAATTTCAAACAAGGTTTATGATTAGCTGCATCATTTAAATTGAATGGTAAATGAAATAATTTTTTTGTAAATTATAGTTATTAAGCTAAATTATTCATTACCAATCAACCAGAAACTCAAGTTAAATTTTCCTTTTTTTTTTTTTTTTTTTTTCTAGTGAATTTGTTAGGCTAGTGACATGTACACTGTGTGTTCTTTTTCTATAAACTATATTTATAATGCTTTTGTGTTCTTGTTACTCTTTTGTTTTTGTGTTCTTGTTACTCTTTTAATCAAAAACATTGAAGTTATTCTATGAAAAAGGCTAATTATTTGTGTCAAAAGGAAAATAAAATATTTAGGACAAAAAACAATTCTGGCTAGCAGAAGAACTTATTAAAGCAATGTTTTTCATATACAGAATTCTGATGAGATTACATGCATAGTTTTCAGATTTAATGCTTATTGAATGATTCAAATATATTCACAAAGTCAGACTATTTAAATGTACACAGTTTGAGTCCGATATTATGGGAAACTATATGAATCACATATTTAAAAACTGTTTTTGAGATGTTCTGTAACCTGCAACTAACCTAAGCCAGTAGAAATAAACTGACATCTTGGATAATAATCTAACATGATGCGTTTATGGGATAATAGGTAAATTTTTGTAAAAAAATAGGTAAATAGTTAAATTGAGGTAAAGCTAAGTTTTTTGGAAGTATAAAATATTTTTTTATTTATGTAGGAATAATAATATTTAGGACCTTTCACTGTATTATTATTTTTTTAATTATAATTAATTATTTTTTTTTCCTTTCTTTGAAATGGAAATAATTTCAGTCTGCATTATATATTAAAAAAAAAAAAAAGATTATGTTCTATTCTTAAGACTTGGGCGATATAAACTGAGAACATCTTGTAAGTGTCATATTATTGTTTTCATTTTAACAGCACCAAGAATATACATGCAAATATTTTCAAATAGAATAATGTGTCTACTTGCTTAGAAGAAATTATATACTTTTTTTATTGAGCCATTAAAAAAAAGAGTCAATTATAAAGGTGGAGAAAACTGCTTTCAAGGACATTATTTGGAGAAGAAGCAGAAAATAAATAAACGTATAAACTGAAGTGACTTGCCTGCATATGCTATGACTATTCTCTACACTGGTAGGTTTTTATTAATGTGTTACCATAAAACTAGCAATTATTCATAAAAAACTGTTTTCAGATCATGAAACATTTGTTGATTTCAGCTTTGTCCTTAAGCCACTTAATGTTAAACAGAACATGTTTAACATGTTAAAACAAATTTGCTGACAGCTTTCTTTATTAATTTAGGTCTAAAAGGCTTAGTTGATCTATATGAAAAAGAAGGTTGTCCTTTGGTCACTGTCTTATGACCTTTCATGATCTTTTAACACTTGTTCAGACTCTTGGTTTGCTGCAACAGGAATATTACAGCTATATTACAGATTTTTTTTGGCTATACTGCTGCCTCTTCATGGTATATAGACAACAATAATACATAACCCCCTGAAAAAGAACTTTCTTTTTGCATTTGCATTTGTTAAATGAGTGCACCTTTTAAGCAGCTAGGTAATGAATTAACACATAATAACCCCAGATTAAATGAAGCTGTCACAAAACACCTGTAATATTGTATAATGAGGTCATACAAACATAAAAAGCTTTCTGAATAGCATATAATTGTACTGAATATAAAGAATAAACTCCACAGTTATTCATGTGACAGAACCCGAATCCTTGGGACAAAGGTCAAGGAGGGACAAAGTCTGGATCATTAAGCAAGTGACATAAAAATAAGTTCTCTTTTTAGTTTATCTGTGAAAAAATAAAAACAAAAATAAAAAACAACAACAACAACAAAGTAAAGCATATGTGTTGCAGTTTATCATTAGAAAATTGCAAGGTTGAAAGTGAAACTGCAAGAGTTGAAAGTACCCAGAAATTAAAACATTGTTTTTTCAAAGGCTGCTCAACAACTGTTCTATCTGTTTATATGTGGCTACATTTTCAAGGTTTTTCTTGAAGACTAGGGATTGAAAGCGGACAAATATTAGTAATAAAAGCTTCAACATTTCTCTGAATTTCACTTCAATAAACTTCCTATTTCCACATTTTTTTTCCTTTGGTTTATTGTTTATGGAAAATACATTCTTTTAAAAAAATTTACTATTACAGAGCAAAGCTACTACTACAGATACAAGAAGTGAATAACAAAACTTAGGTATTGATGCATTCTGTAGCAAGTGATAGAATCTCTCTGGTTTGAAAATCCTAACAGAAGAAACTGTGGTAGAACATTTTTGCAATATATGTATGTTTTAGGTCTCTGCTTTTACGTAAACTGTAGTGAAGATATCCTGCATCAGGATCTGATCTATTGCTCATGAGAAAGGTGGTGCTAAAAAGATTCTATGTGCCTATGTCACACATATTATTTAAAACCATATAAGAAATCTAATTCAATGTTTTGGAGAGGACTTAAGTGATAGAC
Source organism: Anas platyrhynchos (assembly GCF_047663525.1). NCBI lineage: Eukaryota > Metazoa > Chordata > Aves > Anseriformes > Anatidae > Anas > Anas platyrhynchos. The sequence goes on from NC_092590.1 coordinate 57,946,950, forward strand.
AGTTCTCATAATTCTACTGATGAGGGGAATTTAACCTGGTGGTAAAAATATTACACAAGAAACCAGAAGTAGTTTTATCATCAGCAAAAAGATATATGTGAGTGTATTATTTATTTATTTATTTATTATGATACTGAGGACTGTGTAATTAAATCACTGGAAAGACCTGTTATATTAATCCCAAAGAAAGTTATTTTTTTTTTAGTTAGTTATTTTTTTTGTTTTGTTTTTTCTTTGTTGAAAAAAGCAGTTCCAAAACTCAATATTAAAAATACCAGAATAGAAACATACCCAGTTACAGTCAATTGTTGCCTGATAAGCAGTGTATTTTTAGAGTGACATCTGTTTGGAGAGATGGTCTTAAAATGGCAGAGGAGTATGGTTTTTACTCGTAAAGCTAGGAACAACAATCTGGACTTGCAGCTAGTCTCAAAGCTCTGCATATGTCACTAGGAGCTGCCCCAGAGCAGTTTGGTGTATCTTAGGTGTCTGTAAATAGTAGATTGAAAGCATTCTGTGTGCCAAAGCACAAAAGTGGCAGGTTCCCAAAGGAAAGCAAAAACACTGAATGTGCAAAATACTGGATAGAACAATAGGTTTGTTCTGTTCTTTACTCTTTTCTAAGCAAGTGACATTTAAGCATTGTCAGAGGTAGGATACTGGTGATATATTGTGATCAGAGGCCTAGTCCATTATTGCTGTTTTTATACTTTGATTCTTATGGCATTTCCAACACAAATATTTTTAACATTGCCAGTGCTTAAGGTTTTATTCCCACTGCAACAAACTCTGAATCCGACAGTGCAAGCCATACAAACTCAAAATCCCCTAACTTTATTATCTCATAAATCCCCAGTGATTTTGAAGAGGAGGAATAGCATGTCTACATTTGATCATATGCTATATCTTTCTCTCTTAAATTCTGTAATGCAACTCTTCACTGAAATGCTAAATTAAAATATTACAGGTGGTAAAGCTAAAATATTTTTTAAAGATAAAATAGCTGGATATATAATAGTCATTTTGTCGAAAACGCATTATGGTCCAAATCCTTCTTTTCATTTTACATAATGATAATATTCTACAGACTTCAACAGAAGCAGGATCAAACCTCTCATGAGCAGTGGCATTTTGATGTATTACACCAATACATCAGCCTATGCAGCTCCTTGATGATGTATTGCACAAGTGCTTTATCAAAGTGTCACTGCTCTGATGAAGGCATAGGACCTTCTGGCAATGCCCTGTAATGGAAACTGTTACATTGTAAAAGAGGTTATGCTATGTTATGTGAGGTTATGTTATGTTATGCTACACTATGCTATACTATGTTGTGCTATGCTGCACTATGTTACGTTGTATGTTGTATTGAGGAAAATATCAGAAAAAAAAAGAAAGACTAGGTTCCAGGAAGGAATGGCAGAGACAGATACACTGTTATCAAACCAAATTGCCACTATTTAGGCACAATTTAGTGCCATAGGACTTCTGGCACAAAAATTACTTGAAACTTTTAGTCCAGTGATTATTCTATACCCTGATTTTTGTTTAGACAAAATAACCTAAAATGTGAAATTAATATTTTACATCAAAAAGTACTTTCTAAGTTAAAGAGCATCCTTACTTTAGACTAGGAAGGTTTAATCTCTCTTTCCAAATCACCATGTGGCAATGATTCCTGAAGAAGGTTATTTAGTAAGATATCATAATTAGGGAAATTCAAGACAGAAACCTGCAACTGTGTGCAGAACTGCCCCTGGAAGGTATAAAGCAGATTACACCATGTTGTGTTTAGGACACCAGTTGACTGGGAAGACAGAAAGGTGAAACTGGTTTTACAAAACAATTTGATGAAGTTCTTAACCCTCACTTCCTTTCTGAACTTATCAAATTTCCTTAGTGATATTGTATCTAAAAAAAAAAAAAAGATCAGATTACAATCAGATCAGGTCAGCAGGAAAGATACACAAAATCATTAGGCAGTACTCGAAGTATATTTCCATTGCAACAGAGGTCCCAGATAAACGTCTAAATAAACAGATAAAGTATAAAATGCATTTTTCTTTTTTTTTTTTTTTGTGTTATTATTATTTGAAACTAAGACTAGAATTTGAAAACTACGACTAGAAATGCCATAATTCAGAAAAGATATAGTCAAGAAAAAAGAACGTAGAAGACTATATAATATTTTGCCTCAGTTTGGATTAGATGTTTGTAAGCACTGTTTTGAGCATCATGATATTTTTATTTTGCCTTGCCCAGAAATACCACTATCAGGTTTGAATTTGTTTAATTATTTACACATAATTTAGAAAATATATTTTTAACATAAGTTCTCTAAATCAAATAGTAACATTTATTTGTTATATGTAAATTGTAGTTTGTCTACCATTTCTGCCTTTGTGGAAGTTTTTTAAGAAGTAATGCTTTAATAACGTTTGTGTACTTTGGGCAATATCCTGCTTTGTGTATTTCAGTGGACAATGGGTTTAGCCTAATTTTTTCAGAGCTCATAAAGCTAATTCAATATGGTATGAGTCAATACAAGCAGGCAACAACCATAAATGCAGGGCTGAAATACAAAAACTAAATTTGTTTTCACTACCTTGCCAGCTGGGAGATCCTTGAAGCAACAGCTGGGCAGAGGCACACAAGCAGGGAGACAGGTACTGCTAAGCTTGGCCCATGCTATAAGATCACTGACCATACCTATTTAGCAAAAGCTCACAGGTGTAGTTTACCATCATACTGTGGTTCTCGCTGTGCTTTTTGATCCATGTCCAGGCTGTGTGTGCCTGGACACAGGCGCAGGCAGGGACAGGGTCTATAGGCAGTGGGGCAGGCCTGCAGGAGGCTGGTCAGTGTCATCAAAGCACTAGTGAACTCAAGACCTGGTAGTTCCCAAGTGAGATTCATAAGAATCAGTGCTTTAAAAATTTGCCTGAGAATATTCATGGCAGAAATAAAATAGTTAGTGCTATCATCTAGAATTTTGTTGAGAAAGTTTGACGGTAAATAAAGACAATCTTTTGGGGCTCTGATAAACCTGAACGCATTACACTATTTCTTCTGAAATAATGAAAATGGTATTTTCTTGTTTTAGGCTTTTAGATGATTGACATCACAATTAGATTTTCAAATAAATATATAATCTGTGTTCTTGTCTGAAACTTGCATTTTAAGATTAAAGCTTTTGAAGTATATGTTAAATTGTGGTAGCTCACTTCAAAGTTTTAATTGAGTAGCTTGCATGCTTACTTCTAAAGCTGTAATCAGAAGCTTATGTAACGAGATACAGCAGTGCCTTATTCTTTCAGGAGGGGGAAGCACAAACGAGCTGCATCCTTAAGAGATTAGGGGGATGGGGGGCCATTATAGTTCTGGTATTTGCAGGAAATTCATGGCTGCGACATAGCTCTGGGAAAAGCAAAGTCATATTAGTAGCTGATATTTAGTTGTAGGGAAAGAGGTATAAGAGCGCAATTTAAGAATATCCCTTCTGTCATTTTGCATCTCCATTTTCTTTTATGACAATCTCCTGCTAATATTCAGTCATCTGCAAAGAGACGTCCCGTTGCATCCAAGGGTGAGAACTGATTTATACAGATGTTCTTGATAAAGAGAAAATTACTTCTTGTAAGTATTTTCTCTACAAATGTAAGCTGTAACGTATTGACAGTGATGTCCCCTTTCCCACTGTGCTGACAGGTATTTGCATGTATTCATTCATTTCACTTTTCACTTGAAGAAAAAATGGTTGATAGAGAAACTATTTGGGTTCTCGATGTCAAAATGTGAAATATGGTGGTTGTCTAATATTCCAGTAAAAAGAGAACAAATTGGTATTTTTGACATATTTAAACACATAATCACTTATACCAGAACTGTGTACCTAAGCAGACAGACAGCAATGGTTATAGATATAAGTGTTTGTGTGCATAGATGTGCTTTCTAATTAAGGCGCTAAAAAGTTAATATCGGAGTAACAATAATCACTGAAAGTTACTCTAAAATGTGTTTTTATTTATTGTAGATTCAGAGAGTATAAAACTCCTACCATTCATACTGATATTTTGAAGAATGTAGATGCAGCACTGCCCTGAATTAGTTTCTCTGTGAATTAGAACTGGATCTTCTGGAAAAGTATTTATTCTCAAAGTGTACTCTAAAAGTATTCATTCTTATTTCCCTCCCTCAAAAAACAGCTGTTTGTATAGGGTAATTTTTAATTTGCTATAAGTTACTGCAAGATAACAAAGGTAGCCATATCAAAAGACAATTTTAAATATTTGAAACCCTCTTTTATTTCCATTGCTTTTATATTGAGTCTAGTTCTTGTTACTTTAATGCAAAACTTCTGATACAGATTTATTAACTTTTGCACAACACTCTTCTACTTAATACAAAATTGTGCAACATTACAATTTTACAAAAGATGATGTACATATTTATCAATAAATAACTTATTCGACAGTAAAAACTGTCATTTAAAATCAGACATGGAAGACATACTAACTTCAAATTAAATTTAACAAATCTGATATTATTCAATAAAAGAAAAAGAAAGGTTAATAGACACAGCTCAACTGAACCTGACATTCTTTTCTTCCCTAACTGACTGTCTGTATTCATCTCTTATCACTGTTGAATTGGTATTGAATTGTATTTTCCAGTTACTCATAGCCTAGTAGCAACCTAAGTGCTGAGAGAACGTTTACAATGTGATATACAATTATTCCTTTAACCTTTTGATGATCATTTTGACCTCTGCTTTCAGAAGACTTCTCAAGGTCAGCTGCTTGCTGTGTAATCCTTCAGAATCTAGTTGCCAGTACTCAGGATGCTAAAGGACACTGCAGGCTCAAAATCTGTGTTTATCCTTGTAGATTTGTACAAATTTATAAATTTGTAGATTTTACAGGATAAAATCTTGTAAAAAAAATCCTGTAAAAATCCTGACGGGGGAAAAAAAAAGATACTAATTAAAAAAACTGGTAATCATACTAAAAAATAAAATAAAAACAGGCATTATACTAATGATACCAGTGTAACTTGGGAAGAAATTAGATGAGGAAATGCTTCTTACTGCGCCTCTTGTGTGAAAAGCTTTGGATCAGGACTTTGAAACTGCTTTAAAATGTTTTTTGTTTTCTTCTTCTTGTATTTTTTGCAAATAACAATACTAAAACTTGTTAAACTGCATATACATAGGTTTGATATTTGTTTGTTTGTTTGTTTTCAATCCAAATAGTTCACAAAAATAGTAGGAGTATTATTTTCTTTACTCTTTCCTGGCCAAAGTTAAAAATGAGATCCATTTTCCCGTTGTAAACTATTTATTTTTCACTGAAACTGAAGTGTTGCTACTTAAGCCCATTGATTTTTGGAGTAATATTTTCCATATTTATCTACATGTATATTTGAAGGAAAAGAGCTACCCCAAAGTAAAAAGGTGCATAATTTAGCCTTTCATTTTCCAATAAAATTGATGCCAAATAATAGATAGCTTCCTGTCCAAAATCTTATATGTCATGTGCTGTCTCTGAGTTTTATGACCAAAAATAAACTTGACGAAAAGGCTACAGTAATACGTAGTTAAAGAAGAAATAAATAAATAACAGGACCAAAGCAACATAAGAGTTTTATATATTTTTCACAGAAGAGAGTATCCTTCTCTCCTTCTCATTAAGATATTGTTACTATCATCTACACAGAATGTACAGAAAAAAAATGTGAGGCTGAATTTTTTTTTCTCTAAGCAAAAAGATTTTTCAGTAATGAGCCAAGGAATTAACTGCTGTTAAGCAGATATGGGTATTGATTTCAAAAGCCAACCTATTTGTTAAAGGCATACATAGACTTCAATTGACTTACCCTCCATAAATAAATAAATTAATTAATTAATAAAATAAAAATTGTAAGATATTTTAAAGTCACTCTGAGACTGGCACTAGCAAGCACATTGAGGTAAATATTTGCAAAATCTATCTCAAAATTCATAAGATAAAATATTATTTTGTCTCAGTTAAAGCATGTAAAACAAGGCAGAATTGTCAAGAGCATCCTCAATGTCTAACTTGAGGTATCTCACCAGAAATATGTAACTATATATATGTTAATTATATATGTTAATGATATATGTTAATTAAACACACTTGTAACCAATGTTGTCTGGGTAGTACTGCTATTCTACCTCTGAGATTGTTGTGTTTAAAGTCATGAAGAATAGTAGTCAACAATCTGAATCTATTTGCAATATCAAAAATAACTCTTTAAGTCTCATACGGACGGTTGGAATTAAGAGTTCTTTCAATTTTTATGAGTATCATCTTGTTTCAGTATTTCAGAAGGTTTAAGTAATTCATCGAATTTTTGCATTTTTTTCCCACTTTGTCTTACTTTTGTACCTTACCTTAAGTGTAGGAATACACTTAAGTGTAGGAATACACTTAAGGTTGGTTACATGTCATGTCATGTCCCTCAGCAGCATTGCTTTGTGCAAAAAAAGAACTGTGATGGATAGTATAAAATCTTCTCTCATTACTTTATAATGTAATAGCTCATTACTAAACTGAGAAAGGATCTAATTAAAACCAGTGGGGTTCATGGCATCTTTGTTATTTGCGTAATGCAGGGCATCAACTGAAAATGAATTTTGAACCTTAAAAGATACTTTGACCTATTATTTTTTTAATTTGTTTTGTTCTCTTACTTTATGCTCCTCCTCCACTCCTTTTTTTTTTTTTTTCCCACTTAGAAATCTATGGGGTCGGCCTATTCTACCAATTATATTTCCATAGTTGATCTAAATACTAACCACTTTGTCAATTTCTGTAGCAGCTTATAATGAATGAGTATTGTGAATTACTTACCAGAGCTTGGGTAGTTCTCAATTCATAAATGAATAGTTTAAGAAAAGTGATCAGTAATTTGTCTTGTTATGTAGACAGAAATTTGATAAATAGGCAACCAATTAATGAAATACATGTTACTTTTTGGAAATGTTGATAACAGTCATAACACAGGAAGTAGATTCATGTGATGGCTGCTTTGGAATAACAAAAGCGAAAAAATAAACAAACACTACAAAACATGGTATAAGGCTTTAAAATTTAGTATTTAATATATGGTTGTCTTGATAAAGGGGTTTATCAGAGTCAAACGTTTATCTGTTTCAGAGCCCTGAAACTTTCACTGAGACAGTTTCACAAAGTTGAACATATTTAATAAGTTGACAGATATAACAGCTTCAGAATTGCCATTGACACACTTACTGAAATACACTTACTGCAATAGTGCTAATATATAATAGTGCTAGCAACATGCTATCCTAGGTATTCCTCAACAAAAGGTGAAGTCACAGAGCTTACAAAGAAGGTGTCCCTGTCTTGGTGGAGGAGAAGGAGCACAGCTCGTCAACTGGATCTTCTAGGTTTACAATTGCTTTTTTGCAATTTAGTCATCATCTTCATAGCCCTCCTCAGGGCCCGCTCTAACAGATCCAGATCCTTCTTGTGCTGGAGGCCCCAGACCTGGATACAGTACTCCAGGTCAGGCTTCACGAGGGCAGAGTAGAGGGGGACAGTCACCTCCCTCAACCTGTTGGTCACCCCTCTGGATATGCAGCCCAGGATGCAGCTGGCCTTCTGGGGTGCAAGCATGCACTGTCAGCTTATGTCAAGCTTTTTGTTCACCCAAACTCTCAGTCCTTCTCTGCAGGGCTGCTCTCAGTAGGTTCTTCTCCCAGTCCATACTCGTGTCTGGGATTGCTCTGACCTAGGTGCAGCACCTTGCACTTGGAATTGCTGAACCTCATTTAGTTCACGTGGACCCACTTCTCAAGCTTGTCAGGTCTCTTTGGGCTGCATCCCTTCCTTCCGTGGTATCAACTGCACCACTCAGCTTGGTGTGATCTGCAAACTTGCTGAGGGTGCACTTGATCCCGCTGTCTATGTCATTGATAAAGATATCTAATGTTACCTGTCCCAGAACATACCCCTGAGGGACACTAATCATCAGCAGCCTCCACCTGGACATAGAGCCATTGACCACCACTCATATTTTGTGCCTTCTGCAATAGGGTGAATTTCCTGGTACAGACCTTAATCCGAAATATGAACTTTTTTTGTTATTATTTTTATCACAAATTATCTATCTACCCTGGATTTGCTGATTTTTATTTTATTTTTATTTATTTTTTTAAGAGTTGATTTGTAATGTAAAATGATAAGAGAAGGGCAACACCTTCATCTTCTGACAATGAAGATACCTTGGCCATTTATTTTAGGTTTAACTAAAATTAACTGGCAAGTTCAGTGTCTGTGGTAGCTGGGCTAGTACACATCAGAATTCCTTAAAACAAAGCAAATAATTAATATTATTACAAAGCACACTAAAAGTGTAGGAAAAGCAGGAAGAAATATGTGATTGCACGCAAAATAGATACATACTTATCAAGATTGAGAGAGGTGATCCTTTACTTCTATTTCTGAACTGGTGAGGCCACACCTGGAGTGTTGTGCCCAATTCTGGGCTCCCCAGTACAAGAGAGACACGGGTATACTGGTGAGAGTTCAGTGCAGATGATGAGGGGACTGGAGCACCTCACCTGTGAGGAAAGGCTGAGAGAGCTGGGATGGTTCAGCCTGTAGAAGAGAAAGCTCAGATGGCATCTCATCAATGTGTATATATATATATATATAAATACAAATACCTGAAAGGAAGCTGCCAGGCTTAGAAGGAGAAGCAAAGGGCAAATGCTAAAATGCAGGAGGTTCCCTCTAAATGTCAGGGAATACCTTACTGTGCAGATGACTGAATACAGGCACAGTTTGCCAAAAGAGGCTGCAGTGTCTCTCCCTCTACAGAGAGTTGCATTTAACAGACATCTGGACATGGACCTTGGCAACTGGGTCTAGGTGGCCATGTTGCAGCATGAAAATTAGGCCAGATGATCTCCAGAGATCTTTTCTAACCTCAAACATTCTATGATTCTGTGAAGTGAATGAAATAACATAGAATCTAAGAGATTTTCTTTCTTCATCATTTTTAATCAATCTTTTGTGACTGTACAAATGTTCTCATTGTAATAATTTGTGATATCACAGTACAGGTTTACAGCTTCACTGGGAAATATGTTGTGCAGGAAGATCAACTGGAAAAACAGAAATCTGACACAAATATGCTTAGCATACTAATTAAAATAGGAAAGAAAAATTCAAAAATATGAAATATTTTGTTCTTAATGTTATACTTTCCAAGGATTTCTTTTTGTTTGACTCATACATTCATGATTTCAGTCTTTACAAAGTAACTTCAGTTACAAATATGTGCCTATCTATTGTAATAAGGAGTAAGAAATGATGATCTATATGTGGAAAATCTAAGCATTAGCATTTTTTTTGCTAATCAAAATGGCTAACTACACAGAGTTTGATGCATTGTCATCTCTAACTGAGAAACACAAAACCTGACAATGTGATATAATTTTCTGAAGATTCTAGACAGAGAAAGAGTATATGACCTCTTATAGTGATCTGCTGATATCTCATTGCTTAAAGAGTTAAAATGTCTGGTATTTTCTATTGTTACCTTTCAGACTTCATCTCTTCGTTGAAAAGACTGATTAGTAAGTATTTTAAGTTCTCTTTATAACATTTCAATGGATACACCGGAGATTGAGATATTTAAATATCTTCAGAGAAATATTTTTGTAATGGAAATAATTCTATGAATGATTTTTTTTATACCAAATTCAATTTAAAACAGGAAGGTCATTGTGTTATTACCTTGGTTTGAAGCTATGTTTGCAGATGTACCACTAGGTACTGACAGTTACATGGATATGAAAAGCTCCCCAGGCTACTGTATAGACTGGTTTTTTAGACAATTAAGAAAGTTTTTAACAAGTCTGTTCATTTCACATTTTTAATTAATTGGTTTGATTTTTACAACCCAATAATTCACTAGAAAAAGTGGAAGTAAAAGCTGTGTTTAGATTGTTCCTTAATATTATAATTAATGGTTTCTAAATTGTAAGAAAGATAACTTACCATTTCTTAGATTCACTCTTTATGGGACTGGGTCCTAATGTATTTCACAAAATATAATAATCAAGATACCAAAACTAAAAGCCTTAATGTCAAGAAGATGTGAAACCAATAGATTCTTGTGGTTTTATGCTGTTTAGATGATACCCTTTCTATTCCTGACCTTGTATTAGTTTTGAAGGGGAACAAGTAGTTTATGGAATCTCTACTGGTAGGGTGGTTTACCATTTAAAAAAAAAAAAAAATTATTTTCCTTTCTATATTACACTAATTTAGATCAGCAGGTATATTTATGGGAATATTTACAATATGAAAGATATCAGTGTCCTTCCATGAAAATACAATTTCCAGAAGAGCATGAGTGAGATAAGGGGGTAGATGTTCTTCTCAAAAGAAGTTAGGCATGAGGTCCATAATTCCTACAAAATTATTACTTGGGTTTCTACACTCATTCTCCCAATTCACTTGGGTCAGAGTGAATAGCTATTCCGAATTTTCAAAAAGACTTGAAAAGTCCTGTGTAGATAATTTTAATAATTAATATCTAACCTAAAAAAGAAAACAAAAACAAAACATAATGGTAATTTCATACCACATGTGTGTTTCACATCAGATTGTCTATGACATGAACTTTACTCTCATGTTAAGCTCTACAACACAAGAGTTCTAATAACCCCTCAAGTAAACTGTAAAAGTAATCTAATGCAATTTAAGCTGTATTCAGCTGTGCAGATACATCTTGATTAAAGTTATTGTGATTATACGTAGGCCAACAAGTTGTTTGTTTTTTTTCTCCTTCTCTATTTTTTTTAAGTATCAGTTGCATTATTTTGATCAGCTTACACTTTAGATACATGTCACCACTTAGTGTCCTACTTCCCTAGATTTTATTTACAAATCTGTTAATCAGAGAGGACAAACACAAAGAAATTCTGCTAATTCTATGAAACATCAGTACATTACAATATAGTAAATGAAAGGCTTGTTTCAGATTGGTCTGTACACTTAAGCTCCCATAGGAAATTGGTAGCTGAATTGGTTATAATTTGTGTGGAATTGACTGTACATGCATGTTAAGCAATTTTCTACAAAATGACACAAAATTGGAACATCACCATAGCGATATCATATTGTACACAATAGTAACTAAATATTATAGACTTAAATAGAAACTTGTTTGATATATATCATATTCTGTAAAATCCAACCTTACTGAAATGATTTTTAGGAACAGTACAAATGTTTACGCTAAACATTTTGAAGAGTTAACTAGTGATATAAAAAGAATAATTCTAAGTTCAAGTGCATGTTTATTGACAGCACTTAATGTGTTTGAGGGCAGTAGCAAAGAAGATGAGGTGATTTTTATTCTTGTTCTCCCCCAGAAACATGGTACCTTTCCTTCATGTCTCTAAAGAACATTGGAGTGCTGCATGCAGATGCAAGGACCCAGCGTTTCATGAACAGCTGCAGGATCTTAGCAATGCACTTCAAGTAAAATTTATGAAAAAGTTCATTCATCTCCCATGATCTAGCATACAGAAGACTTTTTAAAGTCAGTATTTTGCTTCTTTCCATTAAAATAATCTTAAATAGGAGCTCTTCCATCATCCCAAAATAGAAATTCAACAATACTTCAGCTCACTCCAAACCATCTGTTTACACTCATTTCTATGACAAACTTCTTAGCAATTTGCATTTTGCCCAAGCTGTCAGTTTAGCCTTTGCCAATTTTAAATAACTTTCCACAATTGTGGTAGTTCTTTTCAGTCATAGTGCTAGAATAAATTTTAAACAAAAGAAGGAATAGCTCAAGATAGCTGTATAGATATGTGAAAGTAAGCTAAGAATTGCATAGAAAAAAAGCAGTGCACACAAAATATGTTGACACGTTTTTAAAATTTGTACCATGAACAATATACAGATTATAAAATACAAATATAGATACTTATTTGTAATACAATTTTTCCATGTAAAATATGCTAATGGTTGCGTCCCCACAACATGGATTTATAATTTTTCATGGCTTGTTTGTAAAAGCGCTTCATTAAAATTGTGACCAAGATACTGACTTGATCACCATCTAATAATAGATTAAAATATCGTTTGTTTGAAATTAAATTGTTGTTGTAGTTGTAGTTTTGTCCTTATGGGGTTTATATTATCTCAAAACAACAACAAAACACAAAACAGTAAGATATAATAAATCATACTTTTTTAAATTTATTTTTTTTTTCTTTTCTTAAAAAAACAAAACAAAACACGTCCTCCCTCTTGACTTCAGAAATAGTGGAGTCTGTTGCACTCATTTCAGTGTCATTAATGTAAACTTTTCACAGTGTGAAGAGAGAACAGTACTTGAAAGAAAACAAACAAAACTGGAAAAAATATAAATGACCATATAAATGACCTGTCATTCATGAATGCTTTGGTGTTACTTTAACATGGAATAAGTCTCTTACTGATCCTTTAAAAGGATCTGGTTGCTGACTGGATTTGATATTGCTAATGTAAAGATCTCTGAAAACGGTGTTGATGACACAGGACTCAAATATAGGAAGTTGTGCCCAGAAATATTTGGCTTTCTAACTAAATTTGAAAATTGACAAACTTAAATGAATTTATAATGTAATCAAATATGTTCTTCCATTCCATTCATGTTCCATCTACCATCTGTTGTCTAATGTAGTTTAAGGATTACAGAATTAGGTTGACATATTTGGCTATATTCATTTAAAAAGAGAAATCATTAAGAAATTAGAGGATTTCCTGCCCTGCCATAACAAAATAAAACAAACAACAACAAAAAAACACCACCAACTAATCATAAATAGTTCAGAATTGTTAGCTCTAGCAAGTAGTCATTTTTCATGGAGAACAGATTGGCAGAGGCAATGCATAGTTTCATAACATTGTCTTACCAGTGTGTTTTTGATCTCAAAAACTACCCCTTTTAGGGAATGGGCTCACTCCATTTCTATTGATGATTATTTTTGTCCATTTTTGGTTTTGCTAATATAGGTGGTTTTCATTGTGTTGGTTGTTTAAGGAAGCCAAGATTGATAAAGGATACATCAACCAATATTTAAAATAATGTAATTGGTTTCAGTGCTGTTATTTCATGCTTCAACAACAGAACAAAGAGACAGCTTAAAACATACTTTGTGGAAAAAAAAATATTTTGAGAAATAAGTAAAAAATTCCGTTGTACATCCAGTTATCAGTTGTAAAATGTTCAAGAGACTGTTTTCTGTTCTATATATGTAGATGGAGATATCTTTTATTAAATCAGCTGTCATGATTAAAAAATCAGACAAACTTTCAGACTCTCAAGCCTTTCTTCAGATCTGAAAGAAAAGCTCTCTGAAGGATAGCTGCAGCTTTCAAATTGACTTAAAAGTTGAAAACCATTAATTACAGTTTAGATATGTAACAATTAAATTAGCTACCAAATGGTCTTCATTCATTTGAAGGTCTTTTGACCAAAGGTCATGTACAGAAAGACCATTATTCTGAATTAATTCATATATTTAAATTAGGCATCTTTCAAATTACCTTTGAAGAAAAAGTATTTGAAGGAAAAGGAATTCAGGTACAAACTCTAATTGATACAATTAGAACAATTACTCTGAGTTTTATTTGAAAACTGCTTCATCTCTTGCGCATGAAGAAGAGCTATTGTGTTTAATACAATACAGATTTAAATATTCATCTCTACTAGTTGGTATAATAAAATAAATCTCTTCTATTTAGAAACTTGTTTTGAGAAGGAAATGACATAACAAAATTATACTGAAAATCCCTCAGTTTCCATCAGAGTTTGAAGCAGGGATTGTTAAACTCCAGTAATGGTTGTACTTTCTCCCAGTGTTATTGATGGTTTTCCAAAATCCAAAACAAGTTAATATAAAACGTTAAGGACGAGATTGCTGGTATAACCTGGTTCTGCATGACATTCCCATAATACACTGAGTTTAATAAATGAAAAGTTTTACAGACTTTCAAAAACTAAGTTAATAATCTCTAGTTTGTATCATTCTTAGTGTATGAGTAAACAACTACATAGAGTAATGTCAAAATACCTTGCCTCCTGCTCAAATTTGGATATCTTTTCTAATCAGAAAAAATGTGGGCTTCTGAAGGTCTAACGTCTTTACTTTGTATGAAGTACTTGAAAGAGATTTATAACTGACTATTGAATTCATGACATATAATTGAAACTGCCAACAATCAGGAAAATATGGATTAATTATTCTGATTATGCAATTTCAGCACTGCTCCTTCTTTTAAGACTCGTCTGAATGGAGAATAACGCACTACGGATCTTTTTCTGAATGGTGACCACAGTATATACATAAAATATAAAGCGAATATTATATTTTATTTTTAGGGTAGTGTTTTTAACACGACTCCGTCAGAATTCTGATTTAAGAACTTAAATAAGAGTGGCCATAGCTTTATGGGCTAATTTGCTTTGAAGACAGCTGTTACTAATCCGGCAAAAGGATTTTGTACTGATTTCTGTTTCTTCTTCCAAAGTATAATGTAAGTGAAATACAAATGTGCCAAGTAACCAATATAATAAAAGTTATCACTTTGATAAATTTTGAAAAAAGCAGAATTATGAATCATTGAGGTGATGTAATGATTTTTTAAACAATAGTTGCTAGGAAAATAAAAAAATCAAATAGATTTTATGCGTGATTTGATTAAAGTTTAGTTTTTATGAGTATTTAAATGTATTTTTCTCCTCAAAATATTCATATTTTGAAAATATCACTTAAGTTTGGTTGATGTTATTAATATGCAGCTTTTCTACCTGAAACACTTTATGTAGGCAATGCACAGCATCTGGATCTTTTAATTAAATTTTTTGAAGTTTTAATTATTTTGGATTGAAGTCTTGGTCAGTGATCTGGACTTCATCATTTAGAGTGTACACACAATTAGTCAGCTCATTGAATATGGAAAAGTCACTTTGAAAGTTAAAATTCAGGTTACATATTATAAATAAATAAGCAAATAAAATAGAAACAAAAAAAAATAAAAATCATTTTGCCTTTGACTTGCTGATGTAGCGATGTAGCAGCCCTTCTACATCTTGTGTCTAACATTCATGCAGGGAAAGTTAACAAGTTTACATTAGGTCCTGAAAATTGTAGTGTGTGCACATCTATGTATGTATACATATGCATATATCTATATAAATTATTGAATTTAAAATTGAATTTTTATTGAAAAATGAAACAAAACACAAAACCTTGTCATGTGGCCTAGATGGCAGCAGGGATGAATAGAGAAAAGACCTATTGAACAGCAATCCAGGTGAGCCACAATCACAGAACTTTATTTTTCCAATTTTTTATTCAATTCAGTGAAGTGATAACAAGCAAGAAAAATCTACTGAATGTACATAAAACCATATGGTATTTCTAATATTTCAAGCCAAAGGACAGGGAATTCTTAGGATAAAGCTTATGTCTATTTGTCTTAGAGAGACTTAGCCTTATATATATAATATATAAATTTATTTATATTTCTATATGTCTAATCTATCTGTAGGATGCTATTGTTAGTTATAGTCATTCAAAATACATTTTCTGTATCACAGACGATTAAGGCTCTGATCTACAAATGCATACCAGAAACTAACACTACATAATCCTAAAAGTGAATAAATAAACCAACAATTGTAATAATATTAGTAGAATTTAAGCCAAAGCTCTGAATCATATTATGAAGGCCCCAGAATATTTATGGCATTTTAAAAATTCTTGAAGATACTGAGCACTTAGGAAACTGTGTTTGTATTTGTTTTCTACTGCTGAAGTGAGAATCCATGCTGTCTAACCCTATTCAGTGACATAGATTTGTGATGTCTTCAGAATTGTTACATCTATTATCTTACCTTCATACCTAAGCATGCATTTTTGAGAGGAAGAATTGGTAATATGGTTAGACTGTGTTTCGTTTACCATCTAATTGTCAGAATTAGTCAAAAAGACTGATGACATAATAAAATCAGAAAATAAAATACTGATTTCTGTTAGAGGCAGTTGAATTTCAGTGGTGGTGACAAAAGACGTAATTATTGCAAATATTTTAGTGAGTTTTCATTTGTTTCATTTTCTACCAGCTGTGATGCCAATGACACCTAGTCCTGCAAAGTTTCACATGTATGAATAGTACTCATTGCTTTTATATTAATTGCTCAGATGATAAAACTATCAGCAAGAGGAAGGTTTATGGGATCAAATCAATACGTATGGTTTCATTTCTGTTTCCTATCAGGAAACTGCTTGTTCTGTGAAACTCAGCTTTAAATTTTATTTTTATTTTTTAAAGACTGAGTTTTGCATTCATTTGAATTTTCTTAGATATTATTTTTAATTTCTTTTTTGTTTCTGCTTCCTTCTTATCCTTAAATGAATTGTTATATTGAAATATCAGAGTTCAAATAGCAGTGATATTTCAAGTTTTAATTCCAAATAAGGAAAAATATTACATAAAAACATGATAGAAAGAGGCTAGTAGCTAAAAATATCTTTTAGCAACAATACAAAATTGCTAAATGGATTGCTTGTACGTCAAATATTTCAGAAGGATACTTTTCTTATTCTATCCTGTCATCATTAAGTTAAATAAGTCAATTTATTCTATTAAAATAGAAACAATTTTCCAAAGATTTTCCATACCAACTCAAGCTGTCTGCATGCCTAAAGCCCCCACTATTTTTTTCTGAAGATCTGACAGCATCCTTCTGACACTCCCTATTCCATTTTGAGATGGAAAGAAATATAGGAAACAAAGTTTAGAGTTTTTGTTTTTGTTGTTTTTGTTTTCCAAAGCTCAAAACATCCAGATTATGTAGATGTATAAGTTTTTGTGTTTTTTAGTGTGCTTGACTTTGATAGAGCTATGCTGATTCATATCAACTGAAGACTTTAAGAGTTTGGCACTCCTATATTCTTCTCGCTTAGGAAATAACATCTAAACTTTTCTTAATTCTCTACAGTAGTATGAATAACGTGCTGTACTTTCATGAACACATAAATATATTTTTGAGTCATAGAATTAATTTCTTTACAAATCCCTCAAAATTAAAAATATGTGCAGTCACGCAACTGCTTATGTATTTGAGGAGGATTTATTTTCTTCCTACTTTAAATGAAAGAGATAAAACTCAAGAAACTGAATAACAATCTGTGATCTGATCCCAATCATCTCAGAATAATTCCAGGTCTGTTATGCTCAGCAGGAGAAAAAGTGCAAGTGAATATACTTTTTCTTTTTAACTCTGAATTGTAAAAAAGATTTATGATTGCAAAACTAAATATTCTACCGCTAATAAAAGGATATCTAAAACAGATTAAGGGAAACCTAAGTAATTTCAAATGGTATACTTTTGTCTATTGTGAGTTCAGTGAGAGTTTTCATAATTTTATGTACACAGTTAGCTATAATGACCTTTATTCTTTCTCAGACTGCTAGAAAACTTCAGACACAGCTAATCTCATTTCTCATATTATGTTTGAACCAAAGTAGCTTGCAAAGTCATTATTATTCTCTGATATAAGTAAAATACTACTCCCTTTCTTTGTCTAAATATTATTCTCTGATACAGCTGATTAGTCTTATCTCTCTACCAGCCAATAGTTTAACTGTTAATCTCCTCCCATTCTCACTTTCTGCTTTCAGGGCTTTTTTTGGGAGGCAATCAATCTCTACAGTTTGGCCACAATCTGTTTGAGGACTGAGGACAGGATGAGCCCCATTTATTAAGGAATGACTTCTGAACCAACTTGATTTTCCATTTTAGAGGAACGCAAGAGGACCATACCAGTTGTTTCTGACTATCTAGCTCAAGTCAAGATATGCAACTACAACTAGTTTTTGTTTGTTTGTTAGTTTGTTTTGTCTGCATATAATGCGTTCAGTTCCTGTTTCATCATAGCCTTCTTGATTATTTTCTTTAATTATGTATATATGTTTGGTTCTATTTTCCAGGCGTGCCCAAACTTTGTTACTGACTTGGTCTTACCACTCACTAGAACCACTCACTTCTGCTTCCCAGCTTTGATTACAGTTCACAAGATGCTGTGTATACTCTGTTTTTTAATGTTCATTTGTTCTGAGGACAATTATTACAGACATTACTGGGATGGATGGGGAATGTCAAAAATTAAAAGTCCAAATGTAGTCACCAGTGTCCTTATTAGTAGAAGAGGTGTGATTTAAATCTGTACCCACAATTCATAGCCAGAGGAATTAGGAATGATAATAATAAATCTGGGTTTTGCATGGTTTCTTTGTCACATTTAATGATAGCAGCTGTTCTGTCAGTCCAGGATTATTTTGATCATCCCATACACTGTAAGATTATGCAGGTGTGTGAGTGTCCATAAATCCTATGACTGTCTGTAGGTGACCCTGGTTGGTGGGGGGTTGGACTAGATGACCATCAGAGGTCCCTTCCAACCTCAATCATTCTGTGATTCTGTATGTGTTCCAAACCAAACCTCTACCAGTAAGCAAATAAACAATGTGACTTGTAGTAGATGCTACATTAAAATGTACCCATCAGTGCAGTGTTGACAATGTGATAATTTTTCATGTGGTTGGAAAGTTACTGCAGGATCAGGAGCAAAGAGACGTAACTGAGTCTGCTCCTCTGCCTGTATATCTGAAGTATATCTGAGTTTCTTCTGACATAACAGCCTAGAAAATAAAGACATTTTCAGAGAATAAAAAAACAGAACTGAAAAAAGAATTGGATACTTTTTACAAAGGGTATTTTAACATGCGCAGTGGCTACCTATGCTCTGCATTCCAATTTGCCTTTTGAAAATGATGGAATGCTATTACGTTCAGTGAAAAATTAATTTAAAAATGAGTGAATAATTCAATATATTTGCTTTGCTAACAAAAACACAGAAAGAGCAGTTTTTATCTGCCAGATGTCTGTACAGAACAGAGTAACAGGTATCTATCAGATAAAATTCACATCTTTCTATGAATTTTCACCTCAAGACTGTTATTCTAAAATGAATTGGAATAGTACTGAGGGACAGATAATTTTCAGCTAAACAGAGAAGCAATAACATTTCAGAAGGCAGAAGTGTTATCGTCCCACTTCCCATACATGCAAAAATAGCACTGCATTTTTTCACAGGCTGGCGTCTGCAGAGTGAAAAGTTGGAAAGTTCATGGAGAAATAGTTTTTTCAAAAACTTTGTCTCATTTCTGAACAGGATATTAGGCTGTCAGTTTGTCACCTTATTTTTAATACCTATTCTACGTTTTCCCTGTTCTTTCAGTATCTTCTTTTTACTAGGGATGTAAAAGTCTCAGTGTAGATATTTCACCTGTTTCTAATGCATTTGCACTTTCAGAATATTTCTTTCAAGTATAGTATATATCAATAGTATTTGTGATTTCAAACTCATTTTCCTATAGACTCCTGAACCCTTCATGTTCACAAACACATTTCTTCCACCCCTCAGTTCCTTCTGTGAAAGCCTTCTTTGCTCTCCTCTTCAAAATCATTTGATTTCTTGTGACTGCTAAATATCTGCAGAGGAAAATAAGCTGTTAGAATCCTTCCATAAACAGAAAAGCTAAAAATCCCCTAAACCTCAGAAACTGTCTTACTTTAACGCACCTCCAATCATATCTTGATTCCTTTTCTCCCTCTCCTTTCTTGAATTCTCCTTGAAAAAAAAAAGCCTGAAAACTTATCTTGATTTGGATGAAGATGTCTACAACAAGAGATTTGCTAATCTGTTCTTTCACAGTTTGCTCACTCTTGTCACTAGTTAATATAGCCTTGCCAGGTCTAGAGCAGATTTCTGTGGTTTTGTTCTGAATAACTTACAACAGATCTCACATTCATTTTCTCTCTTTCATTTTCTTTAAAAGAAGCAGAATGTTAAATGAAAGTGAGCAGTGTGTCATAATTAATATGCAGGTGACATTCACAGGAACTTGGCTAGCAGGAGTGTGTAAGACTTCATGGAGTGTATTTTTCCTATGAAGCCATATCACAGTAATAAATATCAATTAAGTAGCAGAAGTAACTTTCTTTATAGCTACTATCCCATATTTATTTTACTAGAAGTGGAATGTGTTATCAAAGCCCAAGAGCTACAGCTCAATAAAAGATAAAGCTGGTTTGAAAGCCAGCAGGTACCAAATTGTTCAAAATTGGAAAGATGAGTTCTCTAGTTACTGGTACTTTTGCAGCACTTACAGACAGGGAAAGCAAAAAAACTGCGAAAAGTTTTCTTACCACTGTGTAAGAGGAGACTTTGTTGGCAGCATTGTTGTCATCTCTTTTCCACAAGTTTAAATGTATTTCTGTAAGATGGTGAGACCAGATTCTCTGAGTTAGATATGGCAGCAACATAGTCTGGAAACCATATGCCCTGAACTCGTCAGTATAAAAAAATCAGCATTTTCATTTCATAGGAAACTTTTAACCTGATCTGAGATGTGTGGGTTTGTTTGTTTCTTTCTTTCTTTAGTTACAAAGCAGAAAGATAAGAAAATCCTTACAAGAATAACAGTTAGCATCATTTAACATTTTGTCAGAACCATTCTGGTTCTCATTCAAAAGAATAAGCATGGATAGTTGTGATCTTAATTGCCTAAAATCTCATGATGATTCATTGAAATTTACTATGTATCAATTATTTTACTAATTTTAATAAATATTTATTAATATAAATATTTATAGCTGTATATCAACTAATCAGCTAAACTACTGTTTAAGGCATGAGAGAGAAAAAAGGTCACTGGGCATGATTCTGTCATCTTATGGTAGATGTTTGAAGTAGATCATATGCATAAAAGTGCAGGTCAACACTTAGTGCCTCACTTACAGATCCAACTACATATAATTATGTCCTTGGAGTGAAGCAATTTAAGTTTCAAATATTTATGGAGAACAAATATTAATCTACAGGAAAATTTCTGTGGGATTTATGAAAGTGTTCAGCATTTTTGTATGCTTTAACTCATTTAGATTAGTTCATTTCAATATGCCATTCAGACACTAAAATAGACACTAAAAATTCCTGATATGAATATTGGTTTAAAAACATATTTTTTTCCTATCATGGTTAATAGTAGGAGAAATGTTAAAAGAAGTCCCTTGAAAATTGTTAGTTTTGTATCAGAATATAGAAACCACCTGAAGAAGATTATATATATATATGTATATTTACATAATAGTAAGTTAGGTTTTTTGCTTAATCTTAATAAGTTCCAGTTTGATAAAGAAAAACTTACCTAAAACATTTTTTTCTTAGAAGTTTTAGCAACTCTATCTTGTTGAAGGAAATCTGGATTACAAAATCATAGAATCGTAGAACACCCTGAGTTGGAAGGCACTCACAAGAACCATCAAGTCCAAATCCTGGCTCCACACAGCACCACCCAAAAATCAAAGCATATGTCTGAGAGAATTTAACAAATGCTTCTTGATCTCACAATGCACCCATGGCTTGGTGCCATGATCACTTCCCTGGGGAGCCTGTTCCCATGCCCAACTACTCTCTCAGTAAAAAACTAATATTCTAATATTCAACCTGAACCTCCCCTGATGCAGCTTCATGCTATTCACTCAGGTCACCAGAGGAGTGCTGCACATTTGTCCAGAAGGATACTGAGAGAAAAAATATTGAAAGCTTTGCTGAAATTCCAAAAGATTGCATCAACTGATTTCTCTTGGTCAACTAAGTGGATAACCTTGTCATAATAGGAAATTAAGTTCATTAAACCAGATTTTCCTTTCTTGAACCCATGTTTGCTATGACCACAATGATTGTGTTGTTCTTCAGGTGTTTTTTAGTAACACCCAGAATAATCTTCTCCATGTTTTTACCAGTCATTGAAGTGAGACTGACAGGCCTATAATTACCAGGGTCTTCTTTCTTGTCATTCTTGAAAACTTGGACATTTGCCAACTTCCAATCAACTGGGACCTCTCCAGATTCCAAAGATCATTGAAAAATAATTGATAGAGGTCTCATGATGACGTCAGCCTGCTTTTTGAGTACCCTGGAATGAATTCCATTGGGCCCCATCATCCAATGGGCTAGAGCAGCAAAACCAACACAAGTTTGGAGTTGGCTGGGTGTCTAGCATTCCTTTAGCCACAGTCCTCCAACTCATGGCTCTGGGTATCCCAGGGCTCATCACCAGTATTAAAGACAGAGGCAAAGAAGGCATTAAATATCTCTCCTTTACCTACGTCCATACTCATCAAGTAATGGGCCAATGTTATCTTTGGTTATCCTCTTTTTGTTAACATAATTAAATATCCCTTTTGTTGTCCCACACAGTACTGGCAAGCTTCAACTCTAATTGAGCTTTGGCCACACCAATTTTCTCCCTACAGTGGTGAATGGTATCTCTGTAGTCCTCCCATGACACCTGACCTTGTTTCCACTGTCCATATACTTCCCTTTTCCTCCTAAACTCTAGAAGAAAATCCCTGTTCATCCAAGCCAGTCTTCTGCCCCACTTCCTTAAATATTCAAAAATGCAATTAAGTTCTGACATCTAATATATTGCAGTGGAATTATTTTTTAACATAGTATGAATTCTGTTGAGAAACCTTCATAAAGATAGAAATACCTACTATTTTTCATACCATGAATGCAAGAACCCCAAATTAACCCCTTCATTTATAGTTATTATCTTTAAAGGTAGTATCCAGATAGAGAATAAAGGTTTTCAAGGGGTAAGGAGGAGACCTTTCATTTAAACAGCATTCAGAATTAGTTTATTATTCATTAAATCTGTATGAGTACAAATTCTCCATGTGAAGAAGATCAAAAACCTGAGGACGTATTTAGTGCACATCTTTTTTAAGGAGAGTATTCTAATTCCTGTCATAGCTATCTCTTCCCCCCCCCCCACCTTCCCTTTTTTTTTTTTTTTTAGGATAAAAGAGAAAAAAAAACACAACTCTAGCCTGTATTTGTAGAGGGTTGTGCTTACATCCAAGTTGACAGAATATTGCAGGAAGAATTATGTTGAACAGTGTCAGTTTATTGTCACTTTTTGTTGTCTATCAAGACAGTGAAATCTGGCAGTTTGCGTGAGAGAGTACGAACCACACTTCCAGTACAGTATACAATTACGAAACTGAGTTCTTGGTCTGATCAATAACTGCTTTTAACAGTGTCTCAATATGCAGTATTTCATTTGTTCGTTTTGTGCATGGGTGTTGTTTTTTTTTAAAAAAAAATGTTTATATAAGAAAAAAGAAAATTCTGTAGTTTCAATTCCTTGTGAATGTTGAATCACTCACAACGCAAAAAATGAGAGAAAAAATGACAGAGGGAGAGGGGGTATCTTCATAAGGGCTAAACTGATTGCTATAACATGTTTCAGTTATCAGAGAAAAGAATTATTCTGGGATTAATATTCCCTTAAATGACAGGGAGATAAAATAGCTAGAAATTTTGACTTGCTAGTATCAACAGGATCATAGAATAATTTTGGTAGAAAGGGACATCTCTAGTCCAGCTTCTGGCCCAAAAAAGTGTCAAGTATGAGGTTAGACCATGTTATTCAGGGTTTGATCAAGACAGGTCTTGAAAATTCCTTTTTGTGTGTGTGTATCTCTAACCACCATCTCTTCAAGATTTAGAGTCAAGATGTGATTCCTTTACATTAATCAGAAGTAAAGACATGAGCAAGTATATAAACTAGTGAAAATGTTCGTACTGAATTTGAATTTGAATTGAATATTGAATTGAAGCGTATTGAATTTTGTCATTACAGGGCTCATCATTAGTACGACTGCCTTTCTTTAATAGAAACAAAGAATATTGAAGAGTTATAGATTTAGATATTAAAGAACTAAAGATCACATTAAAGAGTAAGAATTGTCGAAATTTAAGGAAACCCTACATTTATATTTTTATTCTCTTTATTCCTCTCAAATCTGTACTTTTTAACATAAACAACAATTTATGATTAGATAAAAATATTATTTATGACTGTTGTTGACATAGTCCAACATTTCTTTTTTATCAGTCACCAATATAGATATGAAATACAACTTTAATGGAAAACAGATTCTTAATATTATCAATATTTTAGCAGGTTTATACAGTCTTTGCAAGTCTGTTTGCAAAAGGAAAATATTATTTTTTAAATGTACATCCAAGGAAGGAAGAAATGTTACAGTTTTCATAAATACTGAAGAACAAGAAAGACTTGTGAGGTTCTCACTAATTCCAATCAGTAACTGAAATTTCAAAAGTCATGTATAATAGCTTTTCATTTTTTTATTGTTGTCAAGAGTTTGTGTTTTCCTACTCTGTTTACCTTACCCTGATAATCCTTATCATCCTTATAATTTTACATGTTGTGCTGACTATATAAGGAACACTTTTTTTTTATATAAATCAAAATTATGAAACTATTTTTAGATATCTAATTATTCTGTTAAAATAATTCTACTAGAGGTGGACTTTCTTAAAATAAACAAATAAATACAGGTAACTATAATCTTTTTTTTTAAATATATATATATTTTAAGGGAAATAAAATTTTATTATGGGATAGCAAAATAAAATTAATATTATTAATTTTTTATTTAAAATTATCACTATAGCTTTTTCAAAATGTATGTTTAAAAATATACGTTTCACCTTCCTTCTGAATCCCTACACAGTTATTATTTACCGAAGCTGTATTCTACATTTTTCATTTTTAGTTGGCTGAATATGAGCCAACAGGTGGCCAAGAAGGCCAACAGCATCCTGGCTTGCATAAGAAGCAGTGTGGCCAGCAGGGCTAGGGAAGTGATTGTCCCCCTGTACTCGGCTCTGGTGAGGTCGCACCTCAAGTACTGTGTTCAGTTTTGAGCCCCTCACTACAAGAAGGAAATGGAAGTGCTTGAGCGAGTCCAGAGAAGGGTGACCAAGCTGGTGAGGGGTCTGGAGAACAAGTCTTATGAGGAGCGGCTGAGGGAGCTGGGCTTATTCAGCCTGGAGAAAAGGAGGCTCAGGGGCTACCTTATCGCTCTCTACAGGTACCTTAAAGGAGGCTGTAGCGAGGTGGGGGTTGGTCTGTTCTCCCACGTGCCTGGTGACAGGACAAGGGGGAATGGGCTAAAGTTGCGCCAGGGGAGTTTTAGGTTGGATGTTAGGAAGAACTTCTTTACCGAAAGGGTTGTTAGGCCCAGGGAAGTGGTGGAGTCACCATCCCTGGAGGTCTTTAAAAGACGTTTAGATGTAGAGCTTAGTGATACGGTTTAGAGGAGGACTTGTTACTGTTAAGTCAGAGGTTGGATTTGATGATCTTGAGGTCTCTTCCAAGCTAGAAATTCTGTGATTCTGTGATTTACAGCAGGATGGCTCTAATATTACAGAAAAAAATCAAGAGAAAATACCTTAAAATTATAAGATGCATTAAAAGATGAAAGTCATCAATGTCTTTGATCCTTTAACAGGTGTTGTGGATGAAATTTTATACTTCATTTCTAAGAGAGAAGTAGTAACATATAGCAGCATTATACATTGATATAATGCCTTAATCTAACAAAGCTTAATTGTAAACAAGACATTGACTTAACAAGATTTGAGATGGCATGATAATTTACTGCATAGAGGATAGGGTAAGTCAGACACGTCAGGGAGTTCTCCCCAATGAATCACAGGGTTCAGAGTGAACCCCCTTGCTTTCTAAATTCCTTGATTCCTGTGGTTGATATTTTCCTGAGAAAGGCCTTGAATTTCAATATGCAGTGTCCACCGAATTAAAAGATTCTTCAGTATGGTATTCAACAACAATTCAGTGAAGGGCCCTGTGTTATCTGTCACACAGAATCGTAGATGATTAATTGTTAGTAAGCAAAACTTTCTTCAAAAAGTTTCAGTATGAGAAGTAATTCACTAAAATATTTGTATACACTTAACATTGAATAAAACAAATTTAAATTTGCAATTTAAATTTAATTTTATTAATTTAAAATTAAAATATATATTAATTTATTTTTTAACAAAAACAGACAATACTGTTAACCAAATTATTCATGAGAAATCAATCACCTAGCTCTTACAAAACACCTCAGAAGTATATACATTTTTCTTTCTTACAAATGCTCAGTAAAAAATAATGATCAATGGCTATCAGTCTATTACAGAGCTTTCCAATTTCTTGATGCCTTGATGTTTTGCAGACACAAAATGTAGCAGAAAAAAAGTAAGAGATTTTCCCTGCATTTGTGCACTGGTTATGGTAAGTGCTTGTCTATGTAAAATTATAAAAGTACATTGCAAGATATGAGAAAAGATCATGGTTAAACAATCAAACATTTGTTTTCTGGTTTCCAGTGTAAGATTACAAATGAATAACTTCTTAATCACTGATGAAATTTAGTAATATGTACTTTAAAAACAGAAACAAAACTTATTTGCCAGAAGCTTGTCCTTTGACAAAGGGCAACCTACTTAGCTTTCTTACATATATAACTTGTAAGAAGTACTTGCTCATATGTGATGTATAAATAACATAAATTATCAGTGTGTCATTGCACCAATGAAGAAAAAGCACATTTTGAGCTGTATCAGCAAAAGTATAGTCAGCAGATAACGAATTATCCTCAGTCTACTCAACACACATTATGACCTATTATGTACAGTTTTGGTCCTACCAGTTCAAGGGAGAGACTGAAAAATTGGCCGGGATTCTCTAAATGGCAACTGAGATGAAACTAAGATGAACTGAGATGAACTGAGAAAGGTTGAGGGATATTTTCTGTAGAACATACACAATAGAAATGTGATGAGGTAGGTTGGGGTAGGTAGGTGAGGATCCAACTTTCCAGAACTTAAATCCAGCTGACCGTAGAGATTCTGTTTTTGTTTGTTTGTTTGTTTTTTTCTATTCCTGCCATTCTATTTCTCAGGTGTAAACCTGCTAAACACAGTAGTATAAAGATTTGCAACAACCACTTCATGTTGTCTTTAAATATTATTTTGCTTTACCTTTATCATTTCTAAAGGATATTTATCTAGTGTAATTTTCTCTCACTTCTGATACGTTGATGACCTGTTTTCAGTAAAGAAAAACCCACTTACGTTCAATCTTTGTCTGAATTTCTCTGTCAGTTCTAATAAGTTTTCTTGTTGGTGTTTTGGATTTTAGAAGTCCAACAACCTTGGTGTATAATAAATTCAGAGATACATATTTTTTTGTATGTGAGTCAGTGCGCATGCATCTGTGAGCATAATGTAAGAAAAGCAATTTCTCTGTAACTCTTCTTCAGAAAAGGAAGCATAATGTCTTATTTTATATATAATATGCTAATCAGGAGGATCTGTGAGGTTGCACTTCTCCTAAATTACCTCCAGAAAACTGACAGTTAATATTTGTCATTTGGCTAAAATTATATAGTATAGTACAACCAAAGAACATTTTTGTTACATTTTCTAGACTGCTGAATATTTACAGCATCAATCAACATGTATTTTTGACATGCAAATTCAAATGCAAAAAAGAAATTATATGAAAAATAAAACAGAAGCACTGCTGGAATATTTTCAATAGCTTCTAAATTGTTCATCAACATTTAAAATGAGTTTTGTTTCAAAATGAAGCAGTTCATTCCCTAGGAAAAAGTAGTGACTTTTTTTTTCAGAAATTAATGTTCAGCCAAAATTATGCCTTTTGTAACCTTTCCAAAATATGAATATGCTGATTAATTCACAAGACATAGATCTTGAACTACCCTTCTAAACATCAAGAGCTTTCATTGAAGGCCAACCCGTAGAAGCTTATTCCAAAGAGACAAGCTTTGACTTTCAGATTTTCATGTGGTCTTTTAGTTTTCAGTTATGCTTATGCTGTATTTAGTTTATCCCATCTGCTTCCAATTACTTTGACTGCATATGTTTTGTTTTTGTTTTTATTTTGGTGTGGTTCTCTGTTTTTGATAGGCCTGTCCTTTCAGATGAAGAAGTGTTGATTCCCCTGAAATTAAATATTTTCCAAGATAGAGCAGGAAAACTACAGAATTATTTCAAGCACGTTAATATGGATCAAATCTCAGGTAAGATGTAGTAAGCTAAAGTGCACAAGAAGGCTTACTGTGTAAAAGAACTTGTAACTGAGCTTTCCATATCTATTCTAGACTGTTTATGAGGATCAAATAGTTATCAATCATCTTAGTAGAAAGTAACAAAGTAACACCTAGATAAATCAAATTAATGAATTTGATCCTCTTGATATTTTTTTCTACACTGTAGCCATATTAATACAGTGCTTTATCTTTTTTTTTTTTTAATTATTATTTTAATTTGTCTTTTGTACTGTTACTTAAGGTCCAATCAGCTTACTGCAGATATAAGAAAAGTATTTTATTTGAGAAAGATTACTGATACTTGAACAACAACAACAAAAAAGCTAAGTAGGCTGCAAATATAGAAGCTATGTATTTGAAAATATAATTTGTTACACTGGGGCCCCATATTGTCTGTTTACTCAAGCAGGTGGATTTGCTGAAGAAGAGAAGTGCTGAGGATGCACTGTGCTGACCCACATATCAGTTCCCAACAGACTGTTCCAGCTGGTATAGTTTATGCTTAAAGCTAAAACAAAGCCAATGATTTTCCTTTTCCATTACCTTCTGCTGATGAAATAGAAAATAATATAAATATTGTCAAGTTTTCTTCTAGGAAGATCTGTAAGCAAGTCTATACTTAGTTACTTATTTTTTTGTTTGGTGTGTTCTTCTTTTCTTCCCTTCTTATTCTGTTTGATTTCTTGTGTGAATAGCAAAGACAAATTTAGAAGTTTAAAATTCATTTTGTATATTTATTAAATTCATCTACTGTGTTGTGCTTGTTTAAACACAAACAATAAGCCTTGAACTTCAATCTAAAAAGGAAAAGAAAATATTAGTCCATTTTTGTTTTGTGCTTTTCACTTTCACAGATGTTTAAAGCAGTAAAAGAGTAAGATATCTTATATTTTACCTAAAACTTAAGAGTTTTACCCATTACCAGGTATCTATTCTGAAGCTTTTAAAGTTTGTTTAAAAAGTATACTAAGATTAATGCAATCGGAAATTTGATTTTCATCTAATTTGAGATGCTTTAAATCTCACATTGTAATTGTGTATTTTGTTTAATTAATAACATTTTGTCAGCTCGGATCACTGTTAAAAATAATATGAAGAAAAATGAGAAGAAACATATTCCTCTTTAGTAATCAAGGCTGTTGAAATGAAAAAGTTTAATTTTTGCAGGAGGCATACATTTTTCACATGAAAATGCTTTTCACATGCAGGAATATTGGAATGTGATACTTCCTCATAACAAGGAAACAGAGTATTGTGAGGCTACCCTTTCTGTGGTTCAAGAATAGTTTTTTTTTTTGTTTTTTTTTTTTAAAGTACACACAAACTTTTTTGCATTTTGTTTTTCTATTCAGTGAGTGTAGTATTCTTGTCACTTTAACAGAATCTAACTTCCTTTCACAAAGTTCTGGAGATACTCAGCCAATGAAGGGTTATTCAGAAAGTTATGCAGTAGAAAAAGATAAAAAATTCCACTCTTGGCTCCTACCAATATTGGATATTTTCTGGTATATTGTCCAATCAGATTTGAAAAGATTCAAACATCACATTCACTTCCAAAAAAGGAACATTTCACTGATGAATACAAGTCTTAAGGATTTATTTTGGTATGTCTGACACTATCCTTGTGATGTAAAACATTACAGGGTTTTTAAAGGCTATGATTAATGTTATTCCTTTCTTTCATTGCTGTGCCATTTCTATTTGGAAGTAGTTGATCCTATTTTTGTCACCAAGAAAAGATCTTCTGACATCTATAACGGTTTCATTTTCCTTCCTCTGTAGAAGTGGAGAAAAAGTAAAATGTTATCAAGTCACTAAACCTTGTGCAGGTTTATAACTTCTCACTGACCAGCCCTTCTCCATTTTCCATGACATTCATGATAAATGCACTAACAATATTTATTCACAGATCTAAACACATAATACTTAGGAATATGGAGGAGAAGTCACTTTAAAAATACAAAACAAAACAAAACAAACAAAAAAGCAATATAATAACATATAATAGCAATATTAGTAAGGATGTTCTTAACTGTACTGTTAGAAGAACTAGCTTTCTTTCTGCCTAATTAAACAGACTCCTTAGCAGCAGAGTGGAGTGGGGCAGAAGTGACTATATAACAGTAAGAGATTATGCAATAATTTCAAATAAAATAAGTATCTTTATTAGCTCAGCAGAAGTTTCAGTAAATGCTGAAGAGGATAAAATTACAGGTGCTGACTTCAGAGAGTTTAAAAAATCTCAGTAGAAAATATCCTAAAGTATACATTTTAAGTTTCTGATTTTTATTTTTATTTTTTTCTACTATATTGCCTCCTGCTGCTGGAAGCCCACCTGGTCTCAATTACATCTCCCATTCAGCATTTTTAAAGTTCGCTACAACTGTTTCAGGGTTGAATATTTTCAAATTATGTTAATACAGCAGATTTTGATATTATATTGTTTAAATGACAACGAACTTTTCTATTATTTTCTTTTATTTTCTGTTATTTTATTTTATTTTTAGATTGAAATTCAAACTCCTTTTAGAGCAAAAGATGCTGAACTCTGGAGAAAAAGAACTTGCAAAGAAGCGATTTAATTATTTTTTTCCCAGTTTCATCTAGCAATGGAGTAGAAGCCATTCCTATTTAAATCAGCAGTCACGTGAATGAAACAAATATCTGGCCAAATGCATACAAGAAATTATATTCATAAAATACTACCCTACTACAGAATTTTTTCTCTATAGAGATAAATGTTTAAATTTTAAGAGCTCCATTTCTCAGGCATATTACTATGGGTAGGAATTGAATGGCATGAGTCTCAGAGGTGTTAAGCATAACTCATCTGACTTTGTATTTCATTCTCTATTGAAGGTCAAAATACATTTTAGATTGTCTGTAACCTCCATACTCAGTTAGAACTCTGACTTCAAATGTGTTTTAAAATCTTTGCCATAGAGAAGAATTTCCTCCATACTACAGAACATTTAAGAGAAAAACATATTCAAGGTGATTGATTTTCATATAATAGCAATATTTCAAATTTGCTGTACTATTTCAATCAGTATACATTTTCTCTTATGGGAAAAAAAAAAAAAAAGAAAAAAAAAGAAAAAAAAGAAAAAAAAGAATCTATATGGAATATGGGTTTAAGCAGTCTTCAGTGACAACTTGATTTAACAAAGACATTCTTAATCATGAGTTTCCTGTAGATCATCAGATGCAAATGATTTAAATACATTATTTTTTGTCTTTCAGAATACAATAGGAACACTTTCTAAAACAGGAACACATTCTAAAAGCCTCAGAGTGTCTCTGGAAGGAAGCAGAAATTGTTGCATTTAGTTCACACATGTGTTTCAGAATTGTAAAGGTATTAAAGCAGACTTTAAGTGGAAAATATTTAAGTCTGTGTTTTGTTGTTGTTGTTGTTTGTTTGTGTTTTAACCTTTGAACACATGAGAATAGCAATGTTCATGACATCATTGAAATAGATGGCCTGTTTTATTTATTTATTTATTTTTGAATGGTGTTATAGCACTACACAAATAATGGGACTTCAAAATAAGGTTTTGCCTTGATGTGTAATCTTACAGGGGACCTGTCTTTGGAAAAAATCAGTTAAATTAAGAAGAGACACACTTCTGAACTGGATTCTTCAATTAAGTGCTTAAAATCATAATCCAGGCCAATTGGCCCAGTTGTTGCCTTAGTCATAGTAGCTGCTAGTGTAATTACTATTCAAGAGAATTTCTGAGATGCTTTAATCATATAATCATATAGTAATAGAATATCCCAAGTTGGAAGGGACCCACAAGGATCACTGAGTCCAGCTCCTGGTTCCATACAGGTCTACCCAAAAATTCAGAAAATATGACTAAGAGTATAGCCCAAACTAAAAAATAGAAAAATAAAAATAAATAAAATAAATAAATAACTACAAATAAAGCATAGAAGAAGGTGGTTTTTTTTTTATTATTATTTATTATTTGTTTTGTTTTGTTTGTTTGTTTCTTTGGTTGTTTTCTATGTACTAGAAGAAAGTCTGTAATTTTCTTTATGTGGATTTAGACTTTCATAGATCTATAGTTTTCTTTCTCTCTCTACCTCAGTGTAATGGCCATATCCAAGTGTCCTTCAATATTTTACTCATTACCGAGTAAAAATAATACAGGGTTATGAATAATCCTAGGTCAAAATGTTTAATTGTTTGGATGATTGTGGATGGTTACATATGCCACACATCAAAAAAACTGTTCCATGCATTAAAAATAATATCAAAAATAAGACAGTTTGATGTTGCATTTGCCTATTGAAGCACCAGTTTGGGAATATTATTATGTTTAAGACTTATTTAAGACTGAACACAAGATAAACAGTAAAGTTCTCTTAATAATTCTGGGAAGAACTGGAAAGCTTACACATTAAAAATATATATATATATATATATTTGAGAAATGTATACTAACTCTAACTCTAATTTTAATATCTTAAAATTGTTGCACAGATGTAATCCAGTTAATATGATTGCTGCCATTACTAATTAAAGTCCACAGGCTTTGTACAGACTTGACAAAGCAGGGTCTTGGGGCTGGTCTGGACTTGTCTTATCATGAGCTGGTTTTACCTTGTTTGAACAATGAGCTGGTGGCCGAGTGTCTCCCTCACCCACTTGAGCTGAAGCTCGGAAGTTTTCTTTGGTCAAGTCTGACCAGTTGATGAAGTCTTAGCACAGCATACTGTTGCTCTTTTAGCCTATTGAGGCTGCCTATCGTATAGCCTTCAAACTTGAGCTGGAAAGCAGTGAACTGTAAGTAGACAGAGATGTGAAGGCACATAGACATGCGACCTACATAGCGACCTAGAGACTCAGTTGGAACCTCCCACCATGAACATCTCTGAAGAGCCCCAAGGTTGTTGACAATTTTTTGAGTCCTGTTGTATTCTGCATGAGAATAGCCACCTCTGCTGGCCTTAGGTCCTGGAGGATGGGGGTGTGCAATTTCAGATAAAACAGGTAGGTCTTATTGTATGACAGTTTTACTATTAGTAAATATTTTTTGTCTGTTTATTTTGGTAATAATTTATACTGCAAGTATCTGGATTAGTGTAATAGGATTAGACATAACTCTTGCTCCATTTTGATTAGATTTTGAGTTAGACTTGACAATAAATAGTTCTTGCCTCCACATGTGAGCTGTGTTCCATCTTTTGTCGATCACAAGATTTTGAGTGTAACACTTTATATTAAATTATCTAACCTTTTCCTAGAAGCAGCTCACCATTTTGATAAAATTATTCTAGGAAGATTTAGCCTGAAGCAGAAAGCTGAGAGAAAAATTTGACCTAGATAACATGTTTCTTGTAGCTTGTTCCTGAAAACAAGGCTTTACAGTGAAATTTCATGTTAACCTGTGAAATAAATATAGTACAGAGGACATGTAATCAAATACAAAATACTTTTTTTCTGCAGATGATACTAAAATAGTGTTAGAGTTGTTCCAGTTATGCAATAGGATATATATATATATGTTTAATTTATTTAATGTAAAATAAAATTAATGGAAATATTTTTGGTATATTTTAAAGTTTATGCATTTTAGATTCTGTTAGATTTATCCTTAATTATTTATTAATTAATTTTGTTTATAAATGAAATTGTGTTATTTTATTGTATATCTATATACATAGAAAACAGTCTTTGTTCTGTTGTATGACATTCACGTACATCTAACACATCTTACTAAAAACAAGAGTGTTTTGAAATACTTTGAATTGTGTGATAGAATAGTTAGCACTGTCTTCCAATGTAAAATAAAGAGGCATGAATTATATAGCCAGTTTGATATAGAGGGATGAATATTTCAAGTGTCTTGATAATTTTATAAAAAAGCAATGACGTTTATTTAAGAAAATTAAATTTAAGAAAATTCCTGTTAATGTGTGTTTGCAGCGCAGAAAGCAAATCAGATCCTGGGCTGCATATAAAGAAACGTGACCATCAGGTTGAGGAAGATGATTCTCTGCACTCATAAGACACCACCTGGAGTGCTGCATCCAGCTCTGGGGTGCCCAACACAAGAAAGACTGACATTTTAGAGTGGATGCAGAGGAGGCCCACAAAATGATCAGAAGGTGGGAACACCTCTCCTATGAAGAAAGGTTGAGACTTCTGGGGTTATTTAGCCTGGAGAAGAGAAGGTTCTGGGGGGACCTTATTACAACCTTTCAAAATATATGAGGAAAGATGGAGAAAGACTTTTTACCAGGAATTTTACTGTCAGAACAAGGAGAACTGTTTTAAACTGAAAGAGATTTATATGGGATATAAGGAAACTTTTTTTTTACATTAAGAGTTGTGAGACAATGGAACAGGATGCCCAGAGAACACTTTATAAGTGTTCAAAGTCAGGTCAAAAAGGGCTTTGAACAACCTGACCTAGTGAAAGATATCCCTGCTCAGGGAAAAAGGGGTTGGACTGGATGATCTTTAAAGGTCCCTTCTAAACTAAACCATTCCACAATTCTATGAGTGTATGATTTTACAGAAATTAACAAAGTACTGCAAAGTGGTCTGATGTCAGTAAATCTTTACTAAAGAGGCTATTCTATTTGAAGAAAATCATTCCTTTGTCCCATTCCTTTTTCTGTAGCCACAAGATTCATCAGCTGCAAGAAACTTAATGTTGTTTCCAAGTCTAGAAGTGTGAAGGTCATGAAGGGTCCCACAATGCATGTACAAAACTAAGGCATTTCTATCCTCTCTATAACAAGGACCTAACCTCCTTGTTAATTTTTATATGTAGGTGGTATTCAGTGATGTGCAACCAGAGTTTTTCATGGATTTGTGATAATATGGTCAGAGAAATATTAACCATGTCTCTATCCTCTCTAAGTTAAATTTCTTAACTGCTTATGGGAGAGGAAAATCCAGAAAGTAGCCAGAAGAAGACATTTATTTTCTGATTTTGAATTGCAGTGTAGCTAAAGGGCAAATACCTGAGAAACCAGGATAAACAGCACAGTCTTATCACCCTCCAACACCCATTTAAAAAAGGGTGATTTGATGCAATATGATATATGACTTGAGGTTGTTTCAGGACTTGGAAAGACATTTTTAATGCAGATCTAAAGAAAGAAAGAAAGAAACAAACAAACAAAAAAACTAATGGACAATGCTCCAGATGATTGTGGTGGTTTTACTTGGGTCGGCAGCCAAGCTCCACAACTGCTCTCTCACTCTCCCTCCTCAAAGTGAAAGAGAGAGAAAACATGCAAAGGACTCAAGGGTTAAGATAAGAACAGGGAAATCAATCAAAATTATTGTGATGGGCAAAACAGACTCAGAGTAGAGAGATTAGAAAAATTTATTGCCTATTACCAACAAGGCCAAAGAAGTGAGAAACAAAGGAAAGAAAAAAACATTTCTATTCAAATCTCCTTGATAGTAAAGTTTATACCTTTCTGTATTATTTTTAACTATGTTTTTAAGTCAGTGTCAGAGGAAAATGAGTAAATTTCAGAGATAATTGGTATGCATTAAAAATCAGGAAAATATTTAGTAATTCTGTGAAAAAAAAATATTAAACACCTAGATACTGGGTTCAATATGTTGTTCTGAGTCACTTTGTGACATGAGGTGGTGGTGCTGGTGAATCTTTTTGAGAGTACATTATTAAGATTAACTCAATTTCAGATTATGTGTTTTCTGAATTTCGAATCATTTGCTTTGGAAGTGAGCTAATGGCTCTTTTCCTTTCTATGGAACATGTTTTATT
Organism: Anas platyrhynchos; assembly: GCF_047663525.1. Classification (NCBI taxonomy): domain Eukaryota; kingdom Metazoa; phylum Chordata; class Aves; order Anseriformes; family Anatidae; genus Anas; species Anas platyrhynchos. Next base: position 57,982,865 of record NC_092590.1, read on the forward strand.
AAAAAAAAATCCTTTGCATGTATAAAACTGAGGAGTCTGATTAAATATGTATGCAACAGAAGCTAGAAATAAAGAATTCAAAGGCAAACAATGGGGAGATTTGATTGACCTGAGCACTTCACAAACATTTCTGTAGGGTACTGTAGTTGCTCATTGAATTAGAAAAGATTGTAACTATGATGTAATAACTTTTTGTTCCCCATGGAACTTTCTTCCTTTTTATCTTAGTCATTTTTTTTCTTATATCACTAATGATATCATTCGCATGAATGCCACAAATATTTCACTCAGTAACTTACAAAATGAACAGTGTTTCAAACTTTGAAATCTTAACAAACTGAAGAAAAGGAAGGTATAAGAAAAATAAGAGGGACACTTTGCTCTCTTCAGTGACTAAAAAAATATCTCAAAATTAGTTATTCTAGTTATTTCAAAGGCTTGTTTCAAAGAAGAACTTTTTGAACCTTCAGTATTTTGTAACCGAGAACATGTCATGTGGAATAGTTATGTGGAATCAGAATGAAGAAAGATTAGAAAATAGGTATGTGGGTAGAAGTTTTCTGTCCAAACTTTCACAGTTCTTATTGTAGACTCTTCCACCCTGCACTTTCCCCTTCCTCTCTCCTCCCAGTTTGTATATATAGACAATAGATTTGGAAATCTAGATGTTTAGCAATTGTTTGCTTTGGAAGTGCATCCCACTGCCATACAACTAATACAAATGGCAACCCAATGCTAAAAGCTTGTACATCATATTAAAACGGCTCCAGTTTAAGATAATGTGTTGTGAAATAGGTCTACCTTTTACCTTTTTTAGGTCTACCTTTTTACCTATTTTTGTCATAGTTGTACCAACCTCTCAGGAATCTAGTACTACTTACCTACTTACCTCCAAAATATTTGGTGCCAATGAATTGCAAGATATCAGTTTATTGCCCAGGCTCCCCAAGCAATGAGTCTGGGAAAGAGCCTATAATGAAAATTCTGCTGGTAGACAAATGGGGGGGGGGGGGGGGGGGAGGGGGGAATAAATCAATACATTTGTTTTTATGAGTTGAGTTCTGTGTATAGATGTAGTTTCTCTTCTACGTGGAAAGTGCAACACTTCTATACCTCATACAAATCGTGTGGCAACTTATAGCCAAACAAGTTGGTAATTTGTTAATTTTTAATTAACAATTAATTTTTAATAAAGTAAAAATATTGTTAATTAATAATAGGTTAATAGGTAGTAAATACATTTGTCATAGGTGAGCTAGGAAAGACCTCTCTCTCATCATGCAAGACATTCAACAAACTTGTTTTGAGTGCAAAATGAGGTAAGTTGTACAGAACTTTTATCTCTTGATAGTCAGTATCTTATCTTTGACATGTTACCAAACATTAAAGTAGATGGTTGTTAGAACAAGAATGGATTCAGCTACTTGTTGGGCTGATGCTCTTCCACCCAAAGAAGAACATCATTAAGATAAACTATTTAAAATAAAAACTATTAAAATTACTATTTTAATGTGACGGTAGTCATTATTTAAACACTGTAATCAGATTCTGAAATAGGAAAAGAACGAAAGAGAGATAAGAATATTCTTATTTTTCCCTGTCTGGATGAAGCGGAAAATTATTATAACATCTGTGATCTGTTAAGATCATAAACTTTGATAAGATTTAGTGTTTTTATATTTAAGAATAGTATATGCAACATGCACATTGGAGCATTATCAGCTGGGGAATTAGTTTCCTTCCCCACCTCCAGAGAATACTGCAGTATACACAGGACTAGTTCTTTGCTGATTTATCAGCTAAAATTGTCTGAATTACATTACAGTGGCCAACACCAAGAATATGAGATGATGGGCTCCATAGGCTGTTACTTTGTTATACTTTGATAATCCCTTTATGCCTAATCTTTCATAGTCAAATAAGTAAATAAATAAATTCATCTATAATATCTTCATTAAATATTTGCAACAGCCAAAAAGAGTTAAAAATCTTCAGCCTAGAGGTTATCTTTGTATCCTATACTTCCTTCATTGAACAGTAAAGCTATTTTGGATCTCAGAGGTGTTTTTATATTTCAGCTGTAATATGCAACATTGGTGACATTTTTAAAGGTTTAATTAAGGAATACTTATCATAACAGAATTCCACAGGAAATAGTGGATGACAAAACCCTAGTGTTATAAAATTAATTGCACCCCTAATATGTACATGAAACAAGTGGAAAGCTTGAATCCAAAGAAACAACTCATTAATCTTCAACCAACTGTACTGTGGTGGGTGAATCACTTCTGTCTTCACATCAAGATTTTCTAAGATATCTAGATTTTTTTAAATTTTATTATTATCTTTTTTAAGTAAGAAATATTACTTTGCAGCCCAGATATGTATTGTACATAAATATTTACAACTGGAAAGCATTTCTGTGAATTTATTCATTACATTTCTTAAAATATAAGTGTTAAAATACATTTTCCCTTTAATGAATAGTAGCAAACCTTTCCTTTCTCCCTTCCTGTATCCATAAATTATGTTTATTTTCAAGAAAGATAATTTTAAAAGAGGATCAAGGTTCATATATTTGCCTTCAGGCATTGTGGTAAGAATTTAACAACAAAACCATAATTTGTTAGTAGCTGATTGATTTATGAACTAAATGATTTATACATTACCTCCTGGAGAATTACCAAATAAATTGCTAAATCAGTGTTTTAATACAGAGACATAATGGCATTTCTAGTAGTGGTATGGGGGGAGGGTGAGTGAACGGCTGTGTGGTGTTTAGCTGCTGGCCAGGTTAAACTATGACACTCTTTCTCTTAATTTGATTATTATTGTAAATTGTAACGTATTCTTCTTCAGTAGATCAGTAATAAATGAGGAATAACTAAAAACTGCTGAACCTTTCTTTCTTCTGTTTTCTTTTCTCTTTTACTCTTCACAAGTTCTCATCCTCAGAAATCAGTTATGACACTTGACCTTGACCAGATCATATGCCACAGCTGAGTTCAATATAAAAGATAAAAAATAGGAAAATTTACCAACAGCTCAGAGAATTTTTCATGGTATGATAAAATGTCTTTACTTAAAAATGTAAAACATAACCCCGAGTTACTATAATTATAGCTACTACCTATGACCATGACCATAATAACATCCTAAGATCCACCTAGAACTGGGTCTCTGATGTGCTTCAACAATTTATTTATTTTTAATGCCATTGAAGATTTTTTCTTTCAAGTTGAGTCAGATTAATACTTTTCTGAGACTATGAAACTAAGACTCTCTCAAAATTAAGCCTTGGAAGTACCACAATTTGGAGATCAAAAATGAAGAAGTACAAAATCTTAACTATCTTTGATTTCATTCAGAAAACGAGCTCTCAGCCTTATATAATTTGACCTCATTTTTGAAAAATATTGCAATAATAAACAACAAACAAGAAATGGTGAAGACAGAGAGGGCACAAAGATGCTAATCATTTTGCTAAGCAGTTTCTGACTCCAGCCTGGCAGGAATCTGTAAAATTAACTAATCAGTGAAGAAAAATGTCTATCTAGAACAACTATGTAGCCTTGTCAGGACTTCCGGGACTAAGCAAAGAAGAACCAGTTCCTTGAAAGCTGAAGAGTTCCATAAATTCCAGAGACCAGGAATTTATGTATGGAAAGAAGATGAGGAGAAGCAGTTGCTGGTGCAAGGAAGGAGACAGTATGCAGTATGGCAGTACTCTATAGATTGTGTCAGCGAATCAGCTGAGTCCTGAAGGAACACACGAGGTGTGATCTTTAAATTGAAACTGCCATAAAGATGAAAGGATAAAATGGCAATGAGAAAATAATAATAATAATAATAATAATAATCTTTTCTTGGTTTGGGGAGTGAGAAACAAAATAAACCATAGCAGATGCTGGAGATTGTTTTCATTTGCATCCCTGATCACTTAAGAAAAAGCAGGATTTTCAGTCCAAACAGAAAGCTCAGGTGTCATTAGAATCAGGTACACAGAGGCAGAGCTGCATCTGACAGAAGTAGAAGGTTTCCATACCTGGGCACACTGACTAACTCTGTGTGAGTGGAGCCGATAAGCAGAAAACAGAAGTGAGGAAGATTCTGTGACCAGAAGAAAGATAGAGTACTTTTGCTGCCACCAGGGGATCACTCAGCAAAGACAAATCTGACATCCTAACTGAATGTATGCAATTGCATCGAATAGGAAAGATTAAATTGAAATGTATAATAATACAGTAACTGCCAAGTACCTTTCTTTTAAGGGATGATATTTTAATCCTTTGAATTGCCAATTTAAATGATTGCCTGTTGTAAGGTATTTACTTTCTCTTAAATGTTTCTTTTCAATAAAGGAGTTTGAGGTCATGACTGTGCTGGTGAATCAATCAAATAATAGTGTAATACTAGCTGACAAGTAAACTTTTACTGCTTAGCAGAAGTGATGCACAGTGCCCCAGAACTTTTCCTTTTGTGATTTTCTAATGGAAGGATATTGAATTGCATAAAATAAATAAATAAATAAATAAATAAAACATGACTGGTGTTTCATGTTTGAACTTTTGACTTTTAAAGTACATAATGACTATAGTTCACTACTGGAATTTCATCCCAGAATGGGAAAGAAATACAAGAAATGGTTCACTGTAATTGCTCACTCACAGTAAACTGCAAATATTTTCCATGTGTGAGGCTGAATATTCACAGTGAAGGTTCAATAACTATGTATACAATTTGTAGCTCTGAACACTGAAAGCACCTGAAATGCACCTTATAATTTTCCAAACCTTCTTATGAGACTAGCACAAAGGGAAACCTTGAGTGATGTTAAGCTCTAAGAATAACTGTTGTGGATATTCTGTCCTGAATAGGCATTGCTGAGAGACAAAGCTGTCTTTATTAGCACGTTTCATTTCAGCCTAAACATATTTTTGTTTAAAATGAACACATAATCACAAATGGCACTTTACATTTTATGCCATATTTTAAGTAATAACAATTAAAAAAAAATCTAAGTTTTTGTTGATTGGCTAGTTTTTTGTTCATTCATTCATATGAAGATGTTGTGTGATAATGAGACATTCAAAAAGATAAACTTGAAACATACTTCCACAGTATCTGCAGTTTAATTAAGTTAATTTCAAATGTGATTGCAACACGTGGATAATCCATATGTGGACTACAGTGTCCTGGTGTAATAGGTCAGTGCAAAGAAGAAGAAAAGGATCACAACATGAAGTTTCATCTATTATTCATACACTCCTATTTGAAAGATTTACAATATTAATTGAGGGTTCTTTTTCTCAGGGGGTGACTTCTATAGTAATGTTCCCTTCAAAACTCATGTAAAAGCTCCAGAAATGTAATGTAATTCTGGGACATTGTTTGCTAAACTTTTGATGACTTGGAAATATTTTTACATGGGTCAATAATTTTCATGAGCATTGTTTTTAGAAGATATTTCTCTACTGTTTCTAGTGAGTGCTCATATATAAAACAGTACAAAGATAAAGTGGATCACGAAAAATAATTTTATCATAGCTTCTGGGAACAAAACTCTTGATGTTTGTTTTGTGGCTATCTAGAAAACAACAAGGTTGTTTCATGCTAAGTAATGCGATAATACTTAGTAAAAATTAAAAAAAAATCATTTTAAAAGATAAAGTTAAGTATTTGACTGAAAGAAAGTATTTTTCTCTATGGCCACTGTTGCTTAATCTGTGAAAATAGAAAAATGTTTTTATTATTTTTGTTCCTACACTCTCTCTCTCTTTCTCTCTCTCTCTCTCTTTCTCTCTCAACAGATATACACACTTACACACATATATACTCTCTCAACATATATACACATTCTCAACAGGCCATGTGAATTATAAGCAGACCCCTCCCTCTCTGGGCACTGCATTGTCCCCTACTTGCACACACCTGTGTTGAAGTGGGTGCTCTGGCTTTATGTGTACCTGTGCTGCTCCCTAATGCAGCTAATGGACATGCTGATGACAAAGCCCTTCTTGAGGCCACATACGCCCCTCATGGTGTGGGTCCCCACGTGCAGCTCTTCATACTGTCACTTTAGGGGCTGGTGCAGCCTTCTCACAGCATTCCATGGGGAGGCTGCTCTGTCTGGCCAGGGCAGAGACCATGATGCCCTGAGGAAACTGGCACACCAAAGCAGGTTCTCTCCGCAGCTCTGTTCTCACTGCAAGCTCTCCCTCTTGGTTACAATTTTTATGCATTTTTTAAAATTCTTTTCAGGCTTGTCCCTTCTGTTTCAAAAGTCTCTTTCTAAATCTCTGCTGTAGTTGTTGCTGTTTAATTTAATTGATTGTCAGTGATCATCTTTCTCATCCGTTTTGTGCTTACAGGCTCCAGACAGCTTTATGTGTTTGATTCACTTGCACACTGCTTATAGTCACAAAAGTGTTGCTTTATTTTTTTTTGACTGTTACCAGTGGTGGGCCCCACAATTACCACTGAGTAAAAAGTGGGAAATCTTTCCAAACTAAGTCCACCCACCAAAACAAAGAAACAAGAAACAACCTGTAGTCATGCAAAGTCAATTCCAAGTGTAGTTCTGTAACTTTACATCCGGGAACAGATGTCATGCCATACTGTTATGACAGCCCTGCATTTGTTTCTTATGTCCGTATTACTTATTAAAGGAGTTTAAAAATTGAATAGAAAATGATTCACAAGTAGTTCTGAGCTACACAATTATATGTTAAAGCACTTGTAACTCTGAAAAAGAACAAATATCACCTTTAAGAGATAAATGAAGCACTGAACAGGTACAGTTAATACTCTACCAGTATTTTTCTGTACATAGTGCTGATAATAATATAGTGCATACATAGTGCATATAACAGTGCATACATAGTGCATATAATAATATATTGTGGTTACACCACAACAAACAACTAGCGCATTGGTATGTTATCACCACTAGTTTAATCAAAAATGCAAACCACAGCATCATATGTGCCTCTGCAGACAAAATTAAATCTATCCCAGTCAAAACCATGACTAAAAATATTTATGTAGTTCTAACTTCTGTTTGTTTACTGTTTTTCTATGAGAACCAGTTTAGCTCAGTCTTTATAGAAAATTGATGTCTATCCTTTTCTCCCAAGTGGTTTTACTTAGTGACGTAAAGACACTAAGTATACAGTATATAATCATACAGTATATACAGTATATAATAATAATTTAATGAATGCTATGTTTATAGGCATTTATTTTCAAATGGGAATTTTAATTGATTGTAGAGCATAACTTTTAGAATGTAGCTTTGCAGATACAAATGTCATTTCAGATCAGTTTATGGATTGAGGTTGCCTTTAGAAAGCAATGATGACTAGAAGTATAACTTCTGGCAGCAACCCATAGGAACATACCTGTCCTATTCTTTGACCTTATGTGACAAAGGATGAGGCAAAGACATAGCAATAACTGCAAGTGGTTTGAGGGTTAGATGACATACAATAAAAGCATTAGTTCGGCATGTTCATTTTCTCTCAGATACTGAGTTCTTTCTATTACATTCTGAGGAATGTACTTTTCAACTACATGTCTGCAGATCAGCATCACTTCTATGCTTCAAGCACTAATAATTTAAAGCCTTACATCTTTGATATTGCTTCCCTGCTAAGTTTCTTCCCTTTCAATTATAATATTGACTTTTCTTTATAGTTTCTTGCAATACTTCATGTTATGTTATTGCCATGAGTGTTCATTCCTAAAAAGATAAAAGGAACAGTGCAATGCACTTTTCAAACTTTATATAGGTGATTGCAAGCCTCTGAAAAAGTGATTTTGAAAATAAAGAAGGCAGAAGGTGATCTATTTTCCTCTCCTAGCTCCCAATTTTACTGTGTATTGTGTATTTGTGTATGCGAAATGTGAAATGCTGTGTATTTGATAAGTAGTCATCTTCTTCGCTTGCTAGTTATCTGCAAAGTAGATCATAGCAAGTGCAGCTGGTGACTATGAATGATGAGCAGGTGCTTCAGACAAGCCATTGCCAATGCTGCAAAGCATAGCTACTTTGAGACTTTTTTTTTTCTTTCTTATTCTTTATTAACATTTCTAATGATCTAGCTTAGCGTTAATGTTTGTTTTTATAGCACCTCCCTCCCTCATTTACTTACCCAGAAATATATGTTAGCTCCCCTGCACTTGTGAACTAAAGGTTAATGGATGGCAGGTCAAAATGGAGATAGCAGGTGATGTACAAGGAAGAATTCCTGCAATATTATCAAGAAATTGAAACGTGAGATGATTACTCTAAATCTAATCTTTTATTTTGTGTCTCCAGACATCATCAAGAATTCATTACCCATCAAGCAGACCTAATTTGAGTTTCAAGCACAATGGAATACCGACCAGAAAGAATTTGGCCTTGATGTTTCTCTTCAATTTTGATACACCTGCTCTGAAGACATCAAGGGATACACGTTAATCTGCTTGTGCACAGAACCAGATGTTACCTTTTGTAGCAAGTCATTAAATTTCAAAGTGGGTATTCCAAATGTAAAATTATTTCATCTTTTGACTTGTTTCATTCTTACTCTTTATAGGGGTGCTGTTATATTTTCTTGTTTCAGCATCACCTTTTTAAAGCTATTTTTTAATATTTTTTTTCTCTGTTTGATTTCATTCATAAATACATTCACCAGCACATATGAAGAAACAGATTTCTGGACTGAGCTAGATTGTAGTTTTGCAATGTTTCTTGCCTAAAGAGTGATCCATAATAGGGCAATATGTTTTTTCCTGGAAGCACAAAATGTGCCTCATGTCATGTCATCTCCACAGCTGTAGGAAGAAAAACAACTACTTTATTTCAGCCATAGCTAGAGGAGATACTCTCCTTCCATCTTTCTCTCCTTTTCTGACTTTTTTTTTTGAAGCAAAGGTATAGAAAGTGATATTCTTTTTCTTTGAGGAAAAAAAAAAGGATAAAATTATTTTGCCTACTTTGTTTTTTGTGTCTGATTACTTCATGTTTGAACACTACAAACCTGTTGTTTATTACAGTTTGTTTCCCTCTGTAGAGAGGGTGCACATACACTATTTCTCTGAATGTGATGATGGCGTATCTTAATTTGTACAGCTATGAAGATCACAAAACACTTCATACACTAGGCTATCTACAAAAGACATAAAATAGCATTGGTATGTTAGCATTATTATAAATATTTACATTAACATTTTTTATTTTATCTGTTAACTCTAGAACATCTAGAATGCTCCTTTTGGTGAGTATATTATATCTTTATCCCTTTTTCCCTTATAAAGTTTGAAATTTTGAAAGGGTGTTTTAAAATCTTTCCATTCATGGGTTTATGAACGTTTACTCTGTAGCACAGGTAGCTATGGACTTGTAAACCAGGATACATGGAGTGAAGAACAAAGAGCAAGTATCTAATATTAGAAATATACTGTATGTAGTAACAATCTATAATGTGGACCTGTAGACTAGTGAAGATAAAACAAGGTGTAAAATTGTGTTAGAAACCACACACAAATAGTCCCAAGTGAATCCTGGACTGAGGAATAAGAAAATTCAGCTATCAAGATAACACTTATGGTGAAAAATCTGGATTGCTAACAACTTGCTGTAAATCTCATCCTTTCTTCTTTAGGACTACTGGTATTGCTTATCTGGGCAGTCAGCATACCAAGAATAGGGATACACTCGGAATTTTTTGTGTGACATTTTTAAATTGTATAATTAATACATTTTGTTTTGCATTGACTGGGTATTTTGGATTGTGAATGTCAATGTCACTGTATCAGAATACTTGTAGTAATCGGTGTAGACTGTTAATATTTTATTCATTTGGCAATAGGTTCTTGACTTCCTGTTAAAGGTGTGTTTCTCTTTTTCCCTGTTGTGAAATGTGAAGTGTAACATAGTCAGCAGATTCTAGGATGGATGTAGCCTTCCAGAGCACTTTATTCAGACTGTACCCTAATTCCTGCATCTCAGTGGTCATCTGACTAGTTGTTCCTCATTGAGAAACATGGCTTTATTACATGTATGTGTGCAAGACAGTAATGGGAACTTGTAAACTACTTAAGCATGGAGGATGTGACACCTATCATTTGTGCATACTACACATATGCAGTTGGTTCATAGACCATGTCCTAAATGTTGGGTTGCTTTGGTTTGGGGGTGAGTTGGATAGCTTGTTTGCTGCTTGTCATCTACAGCTACTGAGAATGCTGGGAGCAATATGACAGCGTGTAAGCATGGAGATCATCAGCAGTGTCTAAACATCACAAGGATACCTTTTTCCATATCTCACAATTTCTGTAAATGTAGCCTTGATTTTTCTGAGAACTGTATGACAAATTTTATCATGATAAATTGGAAAGGCTATATAAAGATTGCAATATCAGCTAGTACTCTGCCAAAACAAGCAGAGTTTGCATCTTATTGTTATTGCCTACCACAGAGTCTGCCTTTTTATTGCATATTTAATAAACTACAGAACTATCTTTCATTTGTGCTTGGTATTCATCTTGGCAAAGAGTTTCTCAATGGTTGTGTTAATAGAATTAATGCACAGCAGTAAAAGACAGTAGAATTCCTGAAACAGAATTAACAATCTGATTTACTTTCACCAGATGACTAGTGAGTAAACACTTATGCCACTGAAACAGATGTGACAGCTAAGAGACTAATGAACTGCAGTGGACATGAATCCCTGCTCTGAACACTGAAAGTAAGTACATCTGTGTTTCTCAAGAAGCAGTCTATAGAATATCTACCATTAAAACTTGAGCTAGATTACTTAGCAAGTGTTTTTAATGATTAAATAACACGATTTTACAGGTAGCATCTAAATATGAAATACAAATCTTGACTTAACCTTTAGGTTTTTATTTTATAACATACATGTACACTTCTGGTTAGAAGTAAAAATCCGTAAAGAGGTACAATCTAACAGAAAAACTACAATGCACCATAATGCACACATTGCGCATGAAACAAATTGTCTGCAGTCAAGCAGAGAAAACCTCATATAAGGTAAAAACCCAGGACAGCAAATTAGAAATAACACAAAAGTTGAGAACTACTTTTCAGAACTATTTTTGAAAATCCATTTTATTTGTTTGCTTAAATTGTTGAGTGTCCTTTATTCTGTGCTACAAGCACTGCTCTTTGGTAATATGGTTGTATTGCCCTTGCAGAAGCTAAGCAGCAAAAACTGCCTGCCCTTCTTCTCTCTAAGGTGAATAGATTAATGTGAATGTGTCTTACCTATTTCCATTTGTTCAGTAGGAACATGGTACAAAGGAAGTGTGAGTTAAGAACTATTTCCTCAAAAAAAAAAAAATATATATATATATATATTAGTTTAAAAAGGCTTTCCTATGTGTACTAAATCTAATTCAGTATTACCATTGGAATGTCTTAGAGACATTCCTACATGGAATGCAGCAGAATAGCAGCTGACAGCAGTCTGTGGCCTCACTCTAATAGGTTCGGTCAGTCAGATGAAAGCCTTCCATTATAAGCCTCTCCTGAAAGTGATGTTGTGTGAAAGATACTAAAGCTCCTGCACTTCTTCATCTGTGATAGCAAATGTATTATGTGTCTCCATGAGTTAGACACAAAAAGAGTTAGATACTGTTTGTAAAACAAGCACGCCTGCTGGGTTTAATCACCAAAAGCAAAAGACACTTTAAACCTGCTACTAACAGCACTTTGGCATATTTCATTAGTGAGTATATAAAAGCCTCTTTGATTTTTCAAAATATATTGGAGATGTTTTCTTTTTAATTGCTGGTACAAAAATATTCCAACTGGTCTTCATTCTTGATACTACTTTTATGCTGTGCAGTTTCTCTTTTAACAGTTAAAAAAATGAACTCAGACAGTGAACTTGTATGATTAGTCACTGGCCTTTCCTCTCTGGGGCTATAGTCAAATGTGCCTTTTGCAGGAGAATCTTATTCTCTTAAGATCAGGTGTCTGCAAGTCTACAGTGTAATAATTTGTGTTGACCATGGCTTCTGGTCATTAATAATAATACTAATGATTAAAAAATGAACAAAGTGGGGCTTTTTTGTTTGTTTGCTTGTTTGTTTTGTTTGTTTGTTCGTTTTGTTTTGTTTGTTTGTTGTTGTTGTTGTTGTTGTTTTCTCTCTTATTTGATTAGAGGATAAAACTTTCTGTTCATTCAGAAATGGTGGGGAAGGAGACTGGTGTGGCTGAACAGGGAACTTTTTGCTGAGTCTCTGGGAGAAAAAAAGTGTTTATGCCCAGTGGAAGAAGGGACAGACAATTTAGGGAGAGTACAAAGAATTTTCCAGCATATGCAGAGAAAAAATCAGGAAGGCTAAAGCCCAACATGAGCTCAACCTGGCCATTATGGTCAAGGATAATAAGAAATGATTTTACAAATATATTACTGGCATGAGGAGGTCCAAGGAGAATCTCCATCCTTTACTGAATTCAGGGGAGAACATGACTAAAGAAGATAAAGAAAAGGCTGAAGTTCTTAATGCCTTCTTTACATCTGTCTTTACTAGTCAAATCACTTATCCTTAGAGTACTTAGCCTCCTAACATGGAAGTCTGGGACAGTGAGCAGAAGAAATCCCCCACAGTTCAGGTGAAAACAGTTCGAGGTGAAAACTGCTGCTCCACCTGGACTGTCACAAGTCCATGGGGCCAGATGGGATCCACCAAAGGCTGATGAGGGAGTTGGCAGATGTGATTGCTGAGCTGCTTTCCATCATCTATCAGTGGTCATGCTCACCTGACCTGTATGGTCCTGTATGACTGGAGACTTGCTAATGTGACGCCCATCTATAAGAAGGGTCATAAGGAGGAAATGAGGAACTACAGGCCTGTCAACGTAATCTCAGTGCCAGGAAATGTAATGGAACAGGTCATCTTGAATGCAATCACACAGCATGTGCAGGACAACATGGGGATCAGACCCAGTCAGCATGGATTAATGAACATGAACTGGAAGTGTGCCTAGGTGGCCAAGAAGACCAACATCATCCTGGCTTCTATCAGGAATAGTGTAGCTAGCAGGACCAGGGAGGTGATTGTCCCACTGTACTCAGCTCTGGTGAGGACGCATCTCAAGTACTGTGTTTAGCTTTGGGCCTCTCAGTACAAGACGGACATTGAGGCCCTGGAACTTTTCTAGAGAAGGGCTACAAAGCTGGTGAAGGGTCTGGAAGACAAGTCCTATGAGGAGTGGCTGAGAGAACTGGGGTTGTTTAGTCTGGAGAAGAGAAAGCTCAGGGATGACCTCATTGCTCTCTACAACTACCTGAAAAAAAGGTGTGGGGAGCTGGGGATCAGCCTCTTCTCACATGTAACAAGTGATAGGACTAGAGGGAATGGCCTAGGTTAGAAATTAGGAGGCATTTCTTCTCAGAAAGAATAGTATAGACGAACTATTACAAAAGCTATAAATGATGCTTGATCTCTTCCTGATATGGGGAATAAGCACTAAAACTAAGCTGTAAATTAATTTTACTTTATTTAGATTTGCAAATAATGAGTTCTTTTTCTCTCACAAATATGTGCCCACATGCTTGATTGATTTCAGTGAAAATATGCACTGTATGCTCTTTTAAGAATCTTACTCAATATATCAGAATTAGCTTCCAGCTATTTTTTCCATGCTATGAATATTTTTTGAGCTGAAACCTGGTGAAAAGTCCTCTTCAGAGACAGAATGTATTAGTGGTTTTAATAGAGCTGCAGTGATATAAGTAAAAGGTTAATTACCTCATGTTATGTTCTTTACAACTGTGTATATCATTCTAATAAATATCATATAATTTAGATTCAGACAGCATTAGTCCCTAAAGCTCATGTTGGAAAACTTACACATATTATATATGCTATAGTTAATTGTAAAGAACTGATCAATTGACATATATTGCTTTATGTTAATTTTCAGTTCTGACAATCTGATCAATAAGGCACCAAAGAAATTATGTTAAAAACAAAACAAAACAAAACAAAACAAAACATCTGGCACTTCATATATAGCTTAATCATCCTAACAGCTAAAGGCTGAAGTCTACAAACTTCATTTTGTTACCCTGATCATGGCAGTAGTCTGAAAAACCAACCAAACAAAAAAGCTTAAACACCTCCAAAGCATAAAAATGATTATACCGTGCTTTACTAAAGGTCTAAGTCTGTATTCTGTCCTAGACAATGGCAAGACAGATACCAATGAATTTCAGCTGTCCATTATCCTTAGAAACTTGGGCATGGAACAGTCCTAATTATGCTAGGCCTGTACGTTTTGTTTTGTTTTCTACAGTACCAAAAAAGAACATGTAGTCTTTGAGTGTCTAGGAAGCCCATGCAGTCCACATACACTACACACTAGCTCTTTTAAAAAGGAAGCATAGCTGACTGTCTTGTCCTGTGTTAACTGCCTGACTGTAATAGTGCCACCAGAAAACTGCATACAAGGGTATAGGGAGTTAGTGATCTTCAAACTTGATTCCCTATCATGTATACATTAAGCTCTTTGAAAAGCCTGCAACTGTTAACATACCAGCTATGCCAGTGTCCATGATTACTCAGGCAAGTACCTCTCTAGCATGAATTTGTGCAACTGCTCTATATGTGTTTGTCTAGTCCACTTAAAATTTTATATATATGAGCCAGAAATGTGCCCTTGCTGCAAAGAAGGCTAGATTAGGCAAAGTATCACCAGAAAGTCAAGGGAGGTGATCTGTCTCCTATGCTCAGCACTAATGAGCCCAAAACTGGAGTAATGTGTTCTGTTCTGGTCTCCCTGGTAAAAGAGACACTTGGACATACTGGAGAAAGTCCAGTGAAGGGCTATGAAGATAATGGGGGGCACCTCTCCAGTGAGAAAAGACTGAGAGAGCTGGGACTGTTCAGCATAGGGAAGTCTCAGGGGGAATCTCATTAATGTGAAATTATGTGGGGGAATTTAAAGGGAGGATGCAAGGAAGATGAAAGCAGGCTCTTTTCAGTGGTTCCCATTAACAAGACAAGAGGCAATGGACACAAGCTGGAAATCAGGAAACATTTTACTCTGTGGCTGAATGAACTCTGGCACAGGTTGCCCCAAGAGGTTTTGGAATCTCTCTCCTTGGTGGTGTTAAAAGCTGCCTGGACGTGGCCCCGGGGTTACCTGTTCTAGGTGTCCCTGCTTGAGCAGGGAAGTTGGACATGTGATTTGCAGAGGTCCCTGCCAAACTCAGCCAATCTATGATTCACATACATTGACAATAAGAGTTTCCTATAGGCAAATCAAGAATGTCATGATATAAAGAGCAGTTTAACCAAAAAAGGACAACAGTCAGTAACAAAAACAAAGTGTTGTAAATTAGTTCATAAGGGACCAGGTCCATTTTAATTTAATAAATGTACCAAAATTTTCAGTTATGAACTTTTTCCTTAGGGTGGAAAAACAACATTACGTATTTAGCTTATTTTGCTAGGCTTGGACCACAGTGTTATACTGATAATTGTTAAACACAATGTTAAACATGATGTAAACATTGCTAGCACAATAACCTATTTATTTAATACTGATTAAAAAAAAAAAAAAAAAAGATAATGAAATAATCTTTTTAGCAGAGAATCTATATAATTTAGTGATGTTACACATGCCTTATAACTTGAAATTCAAGACTCTGGATTATTATAAAGATGTTGATAAAGGAAAAACAAATATTTAGGGAAGCTGGAAACAACAGCAGAAAGGGTACAAGGTTTACCATTGGCAGATTCTTGGCAGAATAGTGATACCATAGCAATTCATAAAAGCCATTTTTCCATGAGTGAACTGAACATTTCCTAATATTGGCATTTAATGTAGACTTACAAAACTTCAATAAAATGTCTTGGGTTGGCCTACAGAGACTTACAAAAAAAAAAAATCTTTCTTGAAATTGTCAGCTTTTTTTTTTTTTTTTGCTTGCTAATATATTAAATATATTGCCAGTATTGACAACATTCCCTGAAGACTGAATTTGGTGAAGAAGCAATCAATAAATGAACTATTGCATTCTGTTGCTCTTAAAAGAAGAACTGAATCCTTTCTTTTTTTCCTTTCTGTGTCTTGAAAAAGAGTTATTATTCATACATGAAATAAAAAAAAAAAAAAACAATCAAAAAAAAAGTCCATGTGTAATGAAATCATCTGAAGATAGAGCTGCTCTTCCATTTATCATTTGACAAGAAAGTGAATTCAGTTAGGACTAAAGATACAACTAACTGTCAATAGATTGTTCATATTTATCAGCCTTAGTTCTATTCTCTATTAATTAAAAGGATAGATTATATGCTTATTTAATATGATGTGTTGAATATCTTACATCTTTAGGCTCTCCTGGATGAATACCCATTTGATTTGATTTAAAATCTCTTCTTAAAATAGCCACTCTTAGCTAAAAGTTTTCATTGCTAAAGATGCTATTATATCCTTCCGTAAAGCAGTCCAAGTTTAGTTTTTCAATAAACTCACCTTTAAGCTAAATTTGCCGAATTCTATCTTCTAGCTAGATTTAGGATTTCATTACACTCTTATCACTATTAAATATAATTCAAATTTATTTTATCCATCTACATTGTTTAATCTACCTTTCAAATATCATTTTGTTAAGTAAAACAATTCATTGAGTGCAACCTCTAAATACTTTTGCAATTCTTTTATATACAATAAATTGACTTTATTCTTGAATTGACAACATCAGAAACAGTCATAAATTTACAGTGGCAGTGTCGCTACCACTCAAAAAAAGACGCAGTTTAACTTAGTTTGGTTTGAGAGCCCATTTAGTTCTTCTTAACAATATGACTTTATATTTATAGTAAATACAAACTGTTTTTTCTATAGATAATTTAGTAATATATTCAATTCCACAGTTAAATTTACCCTTCTTATATTATATATTACCCTTCTTATATATTAAACAAATATATATTAATGTAAGAATATGTTCTTAATGTCTTTTTTTTTTTTTCCTGAAAATATTCCACATTTTCCCATATTGTATTAAGCAATAATGAATGGATACATAAGAGAATAATTCAAACTTTGATAAATGCATGTTAGTTAAACATATGTAAATCTGCTTAATATATATGTTGATTTTGTGTCACATATTTTACAACCAATTTTCCACATGACCATTGGCCACCAAAAATAAGATATCATTAACATAAAAATACAAAACAAAAATTTAAATCCAATTTTAAAATGTCCATATTCCATCCTTCATACAGCTATTATGTTCTCATTTTTTTTTTTTTTAATTTCATTTTTTCTATTTTTTTTCTACAAATTATAGCCATACAGAAGCACAGAATGGTTAACTTCTCTTCCCACTGGGAAGAGAAGGGGTGGGTGGAATTAATGAATCAGGGATATGATGACTGAAAGAAGATAAGCAGTTAAGAAAGACAGATCACATGACACAAGAAATCTTAACACTCAGCACTAGCTGAAAAGAATAAAACATAGCTTATAATCCTCTTTATCCCCCGTGCTGTTTCTGTTTTTTCTTTTTTCCTTTTTTTTTTTAATTTTTATTTTATTTATTTATTTTCCTCAACACACTAGTGCATCTATTTTGATACAGTTCTGGCTGTCAAAAAAAAAAAAAAAATCTGTCTGGGATCAAAAATCTGTCTGGGATCAAAACTCAAAAGCACGATGTACCAGCACTTCAGAGATCAGAGCCACAGTCAGTGGGATTTTGCTACCAGCTATTAAGGATGGTAAAATAGAGAGAAGCAAAAGAGTGAAAGCTGATCTTTCTCACACTGAAATCAATAAGAGATTTGCTACTGACTTCAAACGAAACAGCAGCAGGGCAAAACATACAGCCATGGAGAGAACACTCAGAAGAGTATCTAGAAAGAAGACGAAAGAAAAGAACAAAGCAAGATATTTAGAGAGAGAAAAAAATTGTTTGAGAAAAGGCAAAAATGCAAAAGGTTAGAAAATAGAAAAACATCTTGAATTAGAAAAGCTTTCACAGTTTCATAAAGTACTTCCTTATCCTGTTCTAAATGCTATTTTCATCTCAAAACAAACACAAAAAAAATCTTAAATTTGTTCTTGTATAATTTATTTTGACTACTTACTTTGTCTGGGCTTTAGGCAAACTGTTCCATAGACTTAAAGATTACTTCACTTCCTCCATAGCAGCTTTCTGAGCATTGTTTTTTTTTTAAATTATTATGATTATTTTTATTTTTATTTTCTCTAAATAAATAAAGTATTGCTAAAACAAGTGGACTGAAAAATGGAAAGTAAAAGAGAAATCAGACTCTGGATCTTCTCTGGAGAATTAATTTCAAACAGTTTTAATGTTCTAACTGTTAAGATTCAAATCTGAATATTTGATTTCTCTGTATATTCAGTGGAGAAGGAAAGTTTTCCCCAGAGACAGATTTGATGCATCTATTTGAGGTTTGTGACATTCTTTTTCCTGGGTGTTTTTCATTCTTTTAGGAAGTCTTCTTCCTCATTGATAATTTAGATATCCTCGTTGATTTATTTAGAATGAAGGAATGACTTTTAAGCTTACAGTTTACTGTTAACTGACTCCTTTATTCATGATATTTATTAATGATGATTACATATTAAAATTATATATAACTCTACAAATTCAATTTAAAGATTATATCACTACGAGTTCAGAAAATATTTCAAATAAGCAAATTCATATATATTGACGTGTGTTTAAAAATTCATTTATTTTTTTCCTGCAATTGGCAGGAATAATCATATAATATAAGATATAAAATACATAAAAATAACACATTAAAGTATTTCTAAATGCAGAAAGCTATTTATTATTCACAAGCAGGTTACATTACTAAATCAAAATAGGAGTAATAAATAAGCACATTAATATGAGTTTCAGTTCTTGAACAGCAAATGAATGTTGTTTTTGATATCTATGAGTCCTTGTACATCACCTGAGCAACCTGAGAATTCAATAAGGATAGTGTGCCATTAAAATAAGTGAATGTGTGGTTTTGTTTGTGCGTGTGTATTTTTTTCTTTCCTATGTGCATTATTTATATCTGAAAAGTAAGATAAGTTGGCTCGGAAAAAAATCATCATAAACTGTCAACGCACCAGGTAACAAATCAATGGTTGTTTAAATTACTGTGTTTTCCAGAGGAAAATATATTTCAGTTTGGGGCCCTAAATTCATTATGCTTCAGTGCATACTGAGTGAAAAACACTATCTTCGTCATTAATGTGTTTATAAAAGGCTCTTGTTTTTGACACCATTGTGTATTGCTTGCTTGCTATTTTATGTTTTCTTTGATGTATTGTCTGACAGTAAAAGCTAATGCACTCAGCAGCTCTCAAAGACTTTGAATTGATTTTAAAATTTAAGTAAATTTTTAAGCAGGATCAAGCTTAACTACATTATTAATTATTATGAATTATTGCAATATCTTTGTGAGAAATTTAGATTAGTTCAATAAAAAGTAAATCTACACTTTGTGGTGTCCAAAAATGGATTTTAATGATTTAGTTTTTCCACAGTGGTGATATTTCTGTGAACTTTTCAAATCTTGCTGAGTTTTTGGGTTTCTTTTATTTTTATTCTGTGAAGATTTTTTCAGAAAGGACAAAAAGGAGAAGAATACTAAACAATTTCTAAGCCAAACATTAAACAAACATGCAAACAAACCCAACTGCATTTCCCAACATAATTTAGAGCATCGTAAACTTATTTTATTGTTCCTGAGAGTTTGTTCCTATTTTATTGTTCCTAGAGTTTGTCCTCCATAGAAATTATATCACTAGAAATCATGTGCTATCTCTTAAAGAATACCAACTTGGCTTTAAAATCATAATTAATTATAAATCATTATGTGGTTACTAATAGAAATAAAATTCTGATTTATTTATTTATTTTTTTCAGATGTCAGGGTACTGTTTTGTATTTATCTGTACATGGCTCCCTAATCACAATGGTAATAAATGACAATATTCAGTTAACCAAAGCCCTTTAAGAGCAGAGATAGTCTCTTCTACAGAGCAATAAATAGAGTAATTATGATTGTTCTGTTTCCTTAAAGTATTGAAGAGCAGGTACTATTTCTTTTAAAGCAGGGCAACTCCTTTGAAGTACCTCTGGTAGTCCTTTCCAAGTATCTGCCTATATTTTGAAGATATACTTCATGAATGACTTCTTCTAAAGCTCTTTTTATAACTGTTTTTCCCCACTTAGGTTCCTGGAGAATTCATCTTTGGTATGTATTTTTCAGGATATGGCAGAACATGTAACAGGACACACGTAAAACAGACATAGCTGAGACCTCTCTCCTTTCTGGCTGGTAGGGAGAGAAGTTCACTAGTGAAGATGCACACAGCACTCTAGGTTTATGAGTACACACATATATCCACAGATGTTTTGAGCACCCAGCATGACCCTTCTGTCTGTCCAGCACACCTGCCTGGTTCCCAGGTCACCTATTTGCTGGCTAGTCCAGCCTAAAGTTGTCTGCTAATGCACACACTCACACATTTGCTCCTCAGGAACACCGCATTCGCAGGACTCCCTGGGTCTACCAGCATGGACCCACTGCCTGCCTGATACTCTGGCATAAATCAAAGGCCCTTGCTACTCACCAGCTAGTCCAGCTTACAGTTTCCTAACACATACACCAATGCCCCATGCACACTAGGCTGTGTATGATAGATACTCAACTCACCCCACTCTCCCCCTAACAGCTGGCACCAGGCAGGTGGCTGTGTGACACATGGCCCTGTTCCACCTGTCAGTGTGGAAGCCTGCACTTGCCTCACTCATGCTGCCCCCCACCCCTCCAAATAGCTTGTTTGGGAACACACACTGCTCATGTTCTAGTAGCTGGGAGCGGAAGACCCCCACTTCCTCCAGTAGCTGATGGCTGATACCAGGACCCCACTCGCTCCATTAGCTGGCACCACAGGCTGAGGGCACCTGCACCTCCAGTCTGAATCTAGTAGCTGGCACTCAATCTACTGACACTGTACCCGTGTCATCTTCTCCCCCCCGCCCCCCCCCCCCCCCACCTCTCCTCCCCCATAGCCAGCACTCTGGACTCAGAGTCTATGGGGCCTTCCCTAGTTATAAAGAGTATAAAGAGGACCATACAATTATTGATTCTAGGGCCCTCACACCAGTAGCTGACACCACAGGCCTAGGGCACCTATACCCCCAGTCGGATTCCAGAACTGGCACCCAGTTCACTCACACCAGCCTCCCCTCACCACCACCACCACCACCACCACCACCACCCCCCCCCCCCCAACTATGGAGTCTTTCTACTCCTGACAACTGCAGGTAAGAATACCACCAGGTGAAACAATGAGGCCCTCTGCATTCAGAGCACTTCCTAGTTGAGCCAGAAAGAGAATTAATCAAAGCTAAATAGAAAAAAAGCATTGGACCTCAAGTCCCAGCAGGCATTGGGCAAGTAGATTTTGATGATGTCAGTCTCCATGTAGGGAGAGAGGATGAAATCAGGAAAACAAGGGTGAAAAGGATCAAGGAACCAAATAGGGAAGAACAGGGATTGGACCGGCTAGTCAGAGAACAGACAAAAAGTTGTTCTGTTATCTGAGGACTCTTTGAACAGATCAACCTCGTATTAACATACTTTAAACTAAAATCCTGCTGACTTAAAGAAAAACATGGATAAGTACAGAAATTATAGAAATGTAGTTATAACTTATCTTTGCCATATAACATAATGAGAATATTTTTGGTATTTGAATCATTGAGGAGTGATATACCCTCAGGTTATATATATATATATATATGACCTCATATCAGGTTATGTGTTAAGAAAGGGCACACATTCAGCCAGATGGAAGTACACTTCCTCTGGCTTTTTCAGACCATCCTGTCACTTAGCAAACTCTTATAAGATGCTGGAGAAAATCAAAGTTTTCTTCAGCAGACTGCCAATGCAATATCAGGCAAAGATAGAGGAAGCAAAGCTAAAAGAAGCTGGAAGAGTGACTGAAAGTTGTCTTAGTGCTCTCAGTTAATGACTCATAAAAGCAAGAATAGCAGGACTCAACCTCCTGGTAAGGAAGTGAAGAGGAATAGTATACCTGCAAGATCTCCCTCTCACCAAAGGGAGACTTTTGTAGCTATATCCTGTTGAAAAATCCATACAGTTAGAACACCCCCCCCCCCCCTTTTTTTTTCTTTTCTTCCTGCCATAAATTCTGACAATATTGTACATTGTAATGTCCAGTTCCGTCTACTGCAAATGTGTTAGTTAAAACAGCACAGATCTTGCTGGAGGCTAATGACAGTTTCATGTTGAGATATGCATTAACTGAATTATTAGATTGTTTTCAGACCCCATGCCTGAATGTTAAGTGCTAGTTTGCACATGTCTATACTTATTATAGAGGCTGGCGGATGAAGTCAAACAGATGTAGAACAGTTCAGAAAACTGCAGAATGCTAGTCTGCATGTGCATGGCCTGAACAATATCTAGAACTGTAATACATCTGTAAAGAGTTATTTTCATAAAGGACCTATTTATTTTACAAACAAGGACTTTTCTCAGGATATATAAAAACATTGAGCAATACCGAGGACAGCATATAAGGCCCAAAGCAAGTAAGAAAGTGTGATTCTTAAGGGAAAAAAAAAATAGCAATTTTGGGTAGATTATACAAGAAAAGAGTTCAACATATAGAAGTGTAACTTCTAAGAATGTGGAATTTCCAGGCAAAATCCTGGTAAGGTGGTACTAGAAACAAGAAATGTAGAAGAGAAAAATAAAATATGTTAAAAAAATAATTTATTTGTACTGGAGGAAAAGAATAATGTATTACTGATGTAGTGATGGCAGCAGTAACAAAAGTAATACTACCCCTTCTGTTAAATTTACTCTGTGGTTATAGGCACAAGACAGTAGAGATACCATTTTTAGCCAAAACTGAGAAATAGGAGAGGTATGCAACTGACTGAGCTGCAAATTTTTATGCTATAATGCAGACAGTATAAAAAATTCCTCATTAAGAATCTCAGGAATTGAAATAAAAGTAAGTTGATCCAAGAGTTTCAAAGTAGCAGATAACACCAGGGAAAGAATAAAGTTGGAAAAATAAAGTAAACCTTCTCAGCAGTGGTGGAAAAGAAAAACCCAAACCACTTAAAACCAATGTCTCAATTTTTAGATCCTTTATGGGACATTTTGTAAGTAATATACAGCGCAGTAAGCTGTGTCAGGTGAAAAACCAATATTCACTAACATCTGCCATTTGGTGTGTGACTTTTATTAACCCTTAGAAAAGTCATTGTACAGAGTGACAGGTGGGGGTAACCTTTTAATTCTACCAGAACTTCTTTGGAGCTATCCTCAATAGTTTTAGATAATGCAAAAGCTGATTGTTGATTTAGAGACATTCTAAATATTATTATTTTTTAAAATAATAATAAAATAAATATTTTCTATTTTTATAGGCTCTAAGAGAATAATTAATATTTTTTTATTCTCTAAGAGAATATACAAATATTTTCTGTTTTTATTTGGTTTTACTGATAATTATATTGCAGTATCACACACTAGTTCTGTTTCATAGCCGTGCCAGAGAGAACTGTAGTGGAATTCCAGCAACACTGACGAAAAGCAGCACCGACTGGAATCACAGAATCATAGTGTAATTTAGGTTGGAAAAGACCTCTATGATGGGTAACCTCTAATGGTTAATGGTCCAACCATTAACCATCACATCCAACCACTGAAAAAAAAAAAATGAAAATAATGTACTGTAAAACGTAAAACTAGTCTAAGAATGCTGGCAAATGTAAACTGTTGATGAGCAACTCATAGAAGCTTAAAGAGTTTATGGTAGCTGATTAAAAAACAAACAAACAAACAAAAAAACAAACACAAAACAAACAAACAACAACAAAAAAAAACACATTTCTGAACACCAGGACAGTGAAAGAATTGTACTGGATTGCACTGTAACACTGGACTGTCCCCAACATGAAAAAGGAGAGAGGACAATCAGCATGGAGTCTCATCCTCCAGTTTTACGGAACATAAGAACATTACAATGAAGTTAATATCTAGAGGGGAAACTCCAGTTAGAAATGCATTTCTATTTGCAGCTGTGAGCTGAATTCTATTAGCTGAGGTGGAGTCATTGAAGATAGAAGAAATAAACCTAAAAAAAGAAAAAAAAAAAAAGATTTAATACATGGGCATATTCCTTGAATACCACTGAGTGGAAGAACAGCCAAATAGTGCCAAGAAAGACTTCAAACAAAAGGAATACCTGTACTGATTGAAAAAAAAAACAATTAACAGGGCACTGAAGGAAGTCACAGCCTATTAGTTGTGACTGAGGACATGATGACCAATTTATTCAGGGAAAGGTGTTCACTGTGGTGTCAATAATGGTTTTAGTTGTATTGGGATAAATACCCTTTCCCTTAGTAGTAGTAGTTTTCCGAGGGAAAGAAGAAATTGAATCCTGAGTTAAAAGATAAGAAAAAGTCCAACTACTGAATTTCAGTTACTCTATAAAATGTGTACTTTTTTTTTTTTTTTTTTTTTTGAAGATGATTCAAGTACACTGTATTCTAAGAGGAATTATAGTAATTTTTACTTAAAATAAGGATTCATTCTGCAAAGTTACAAAAATTTGAATAGTGCCATCTGTTATGAGAATTCCCTGGAACATCTAATTACAAGATTAGTTCCTAACAAACAGGCAGTGTTGTAGTGACAAACGTACTGGTGCTGTAGGGTATTTTCCTGTGGTTCCAGAGCAAGAGGATATATATTTAGCAAAATGGGGAATGTCACAAAGAGAAACCATGAACCCATGTTAGAAGCTGATTACTATCCTGGAAAACAGAACCCTATATCTCTGCTAAGTATTTCCTACATAGTGTTAAATAATTTAAATGAAACTGTTGTTATATATAAATATATTCCTAAATTTAAACACCTGAAGTGATATATTTCAATCCAATTCAGATATGAATTCATAGATGAAATTGGAAGTATACTGTGTATATACTTTCCTAAATTGGCTTCCAAAATAAATTTTCAAAATATTAAACTAGTATGGCACTGATCTCCTTTATACCCATTTACAGTATACTTATACATGTATACTATATATAGTAAAGTCCATTATTCTCTTCAAATATTTTGATATGATACTATGCAGTAAATGAGACCTAGGATCACACACATTAAAATGAGGTTTTAGATAAATATCCATAGACCTGTACTACTATTTCATATTCACTTTTTATCACTGTACTGGGTGTATGTGGGGATGGGAATAACTTTCTTCATAGTAGCCCATACAGTGATGTGCTTTGGATTCATGAATAAAACAATGCTCACAGCACACCAGTGTTTTAGCTATGGCTGAACTGTGCTTGCACAGTGCCAAGGCTTTCTCTTTTTCATGTTTTGGTCCCTCCGTGAGTAGGCTAGTGGACAGAAGTTGGGAAGGCTCATAGATGGGACAGCTGACCTTAACTGGCCAAGCATCATTTTGCCTTCCTTCTATTTTCTCCCCATCCTGCAGGAGAGAAGAGTGAATGAGCAGCTGTATGGATGTTTATCTCCTGGCCAAGGTCAACCCTCCAAAATCACTCATTCTATACAATAAATGAAAAATTGTCATATGTGTTACTTTTAACAGGCAATTGTATAGTTAAATGTTAAATTGTAATAAATGTTAAGAAAGGTTAACAAAATAAAAAAGGTCAGTCCCCAAGCTGTACTGGTGCATGGGGTTATTCCTCCTGAGGTGCAGGACCCTGCACTTGCTTTTTTTGAACTCCATGAGATTCCTCTTCTCCTATATCTCTACCCTGTCCTGGTGTACTGGGTCTGGCTGGAATGTTAACTTTCCCTGCAGCAGCCCATACAGTGCTGTACTCTGCACTTGTAGCTGGAAGAACAGTGTTATCACACCGGTGTTGTGTCAACTGCTGAGCAGTCCTGGCACAGCATCGGGACTCTCTCTAACCCTCCAAGGGGGTGGGCAAAAAGTGAGAAAAGAAACATCACCAGGGCAGCTGACCTAAACCAACCAAAGGGATATTCCATACCATGTGATGTCACACTCAGCAATAAAAGGTGGAAACAGGAAGAAGAGGGGAGGGGTGGGCTCTCGTTGTGAAAACGTCGGTCCTCCTCCCGAACACCGGCTACGTGCGTTGAGGCCCTGCTTCAAGGACGTGGTCAATCATTGCTCATTTGTGGGTAGCAGAGAGTAATTTCTTTCCTTTGCACTTCCACATAGCCTTCATTTGTTATATTTGTTTGTTTTCCTCCTTTCTTTTTTTTTTTTATTTTCCCTTTCCCCCTCCCTTTTCCCCTTTCCCTTTTTATTTCCCTTTAGTTAAATTGTTTAGTTCTTAATAATCTTTCTTTAATTATTATTATTATTTCCCTTTAATTAACTTATCCTTATCTCAACCCTTGAGTTGTTCTTTGCTATACTTCTCCCCCTCCTCATCTATAAAGAGGGGGATTGAGAGAGCGGTTGTGGGGTTTAGCTGCCCAGCATGGTAAGACCACCATACCTGGTCCCTCTGAATGGCAGCAAAGCTGTCTGGTGTATCAACCACTCAAGTATCTTATATCATGATATATCTGATATCAAGTATCAAGTCTGGTGTATCAAACACACAAGTTTTGTGTTATCAGCAATCTTTCTAAGCGTACACTGTGTTCCATTATCCAGGCTTCTGATGAATACGTTGAACAAGACTGGAGCCAGTAGTGACCCCTGTGGGACACCACCAGCAACTAGACTCCCACTGCTGAACACAACCCTCTGAGCTCTGCCATCCAGCCAGTTCTCAATCCACCTCACTGTCCACTCATCCCATGCTTCCTGGTCTTGCCTATGAGGATATTATAGGAGACAGTATTGAAAGCCTTGCTAAAGTCAAGGTAGACAATGTCTGGTCTCTTCTCATCTGCCTAGCCAGTCATACCATCATAGAAGGCTACCAGATTAGTTGAGCATGATTTCCTCTTGGTGAATCCATGCTAACTACTCCTGATCTCCATGTGCTTGGAAGTAACCTTCAGCATAAGCAATTCCATCATCTTTCTAGCATTGTATGTGAGGCTGACTGGCCTGTAGTTTCCTGGGTTCTCTTTCTTGTCCTTTTTGAGGACTGGAGTGACATTGCCTTTATTCCCAGTCCCCAGGAAAATTTCCTGTAACCTTTCAAAGATGAGTGGCCTAGCAGTAACATCCACTAGCGCTCATGGGTGCATCCTATTCAGGGCTCGTGTATTTGCAGGTGTCAAGTTTGACTTAATAACCTGATCTAACCCAATCCTTCTTGACCAAGGAAAAGTCCTCCTTTCTCCAGACTTTCTTGTCTTTAGGGTCTGATATTCATGAGTCTTAGCAGTGAAGACTGAAGTCATTCTTTGTCACACTCTGCCTTTTCTGTATCCTTCATTGCCATGGCACCTACCCCACTCAGCAGTGGGCTCACATTTTCCCTCGTCTTCCTTTTCCTACTGATTTATTTGAAGAAGCCCTTCTTGTTGCCCTTGACATCCCTTGCCAGATTTAATTCCAAATGGGTCGTTATTTTGTTATATTCCTGCATACTCTGACAGTGTCCCTATATTCCTCCCAAGTGGCCTGTCCCTTTTTCCACATGCTGTATACAATCTTCTTCTGTATGAGTTTTGCCAGGAACTTATTGCTCATCGATGCAGTCTTCTGCCCTCTTTGCTTGCCTTCTTACTCATAGGAATACATTGATCTTGAGTTTGTAGGAAGTGTTGCTTGAATACTGACCAGCTCTCTTGGACACCCCTTCCTTCTAGAGCTCTAACCCATGGGATTCTTAAAAGGAGGTCCCAGAAGAGACCAAAATTTGCTATCCTAAAGTCCAGGGTTGTGATCCTAATTTTTGCCCTGCTTCCTCTTTGCAAGATCCTGAAATCCACCCTCTCTAAAGCAAGCAAAGTACTTTCTCTATTATGTTAATTCAATATACAATAAAGAAGAAAAAGTTTCTCAGGATAAATTTTGCATAGAGATCAAAAAATTACATGGTAGAAAAAAAATCTACAGTCATTTTAGAGCTGAAAAGTTGTAGTGCTGAAAAGTCATAGTGCCTGTGACATTTTGAAAGGAGATAATGAAATCAACTCTCTTTCTGGCCGGGTTGTTCAGATTATATGGTTGCAATAGATTTCTAAAGATTTTGAAGTTTCACTTTTGTTCAGATAAGAACTCTGAATAATCTTTCCAGTCACCACAATGTGACAGTAAATATTTCAAACATAGGCTTGTTATATATGCATTGTATATATATTTCACTAACAGGCTGGGGATAACTCAGACAGACATTTTCACTGTAATTTCAATGCCTAAGTTTACAGGGCATCAGAAAAAGATAGGCGGCTAAAAATAGTGACTACACTGACAAAAATAAAATGTTACAGATGCTACATCTATTTCAGAGAGGTGTTTTTTTGTTTGTTTGTTTGTGGGTTTTTTTGTTTGTTTTTTGTTTTGTTTTGTTTTGTTTTTTTTTTAGTTGCAATTAATCACTAAGTGAAATCTGTGAGATATGACTGGATTTCTGTGAACAGTTCCATGCAGAAGGTGAAAATAATGACCCCTTATGAAAAAAAAAAAGGAAAACTATGAAACTCTTATGATATCAAATGAATTTTCAACAGTTTTTCTTTTGTCTTGCTATGCCTTGTAAAAGTGATTTTGATATAATCAGAATGTTTAAAACCTTATTTAAATATTTATTAATATAGTCCCCCAAACCAATAATTAACAACAATTTTAAAGAAAAAATGATTTTGTCTTCAATATACTACTAAACATAGTGATAACTATGAATCATTTGACATATTTCACATTCAGCATTCACATTAAAGTGTAACAGTGAATGGGAAAAAAGCATAGTTGACTAATGAAAAGCCATTGTGACATTGTGGAATAAAGAATAATGAAGATTATATTTTAGTTCTAAACAAGAAATAAGAAAAATGAAAAAGCTTCACAAGAATAAATGATTTAAAACAAACAAACAAAAAAAAGCACTTCCTTTAGTAAGATGCAATTTAAGGAATTACTTGCTCTGAATGTAACTTTTGATTTAATAATAAAAATAATTAAAAAGATCCATCTCTATACTTTGAATTTTAAAACCATTGAATGAGAAAGTTGGTTTAAATAAATCATAAGGGAGAAAAATCAACAGTTTTTTTTTTCCTAGCAGCCATGGATATTAACAGAGCATCAAGAGGAAATCATCAATTGTTACATGTAAATGTATCACTGAAGGTGATAGCAGAAAATATAGACCAGAAAATATAAGAGCCTCAACCACAGTGGCTGATTAAAAAAAAAAAATAATAAATCAGACTACATTTCTGAGAGCACTGTCCAAACACTTCCTTACCTCCAGTGGGCTTGCTACCATGGCAGTTCCCTGGGGAGCTTGTTCCAGTACCCAACTACCCTTTTGGTGAAGAACCTTTTCCTACTAACTAACCTGAACTTCCCACATTGCAGCTTCCTGCCATTCTGTTAATTCCTATTGCTCAGAGAATGTGTATTGTTTTCACTAAATGCTTTACACCCAACTAATTTAGTGGGCACAAATCTAGATATTTCAGGGAATTATTGGTTTTTATAAATAACCTTTATCATCTGACATTGGTAGGAAGTAGTCTAAAATATTTTTAATATGTTATTTGTGTTAAGCTGCTAAAAGCATTTTAAGTTTCCCAGTTTGAAATTACTCTTTTCTTATGCAGAGGCATATCATGTGTAATACTGATCACATAAATATGAAATGAAAATGATCTTGATCCTGAATGATCCCTAACAATTCAGTGAGGAGAACTGCTGGAACAGAATAAGCTTTGAAAGAGGGAATAATGAAGATTTCATTATTTCATTCTGTGTCTTTTTTTTTTACAGGTAGCTATGTATAATTTCAGATCTTAAATGTTTTGGTACGCTGCAAGAAGACAAATGTGTAACAAATTATTATCTTTCCTACACTGATATCCTCACAGGGTGGTTTAAATTTGTTCCTGGAACATTGCCATATAAAGCTTGTGGTAAAGTATATGTCATTTACAATTACATTATATGAGGTAGGAATGAGGTAAGCCTGTACTATTTAAACAATGCTATACGTATCTCCTATCAAATATAAGAAGTCATTTCATCTGGTAGAGTAGTGCACTATACAGAATGAGAAATAGGTGATCATTAATGAATAGGAAAAAAATAAAAATAAATTCAGGCGATATATGAAAGAGATGAATTAAGGAAATCCCCAATGTTAGCTCCCATTGACCCGATTTGATCAACCCCTTTCATCTGTGGACTCCCTGATTGTCTTAAGATGTTTGTAGAAAATACCCAGGATCACACACTAGCTGCTTGTAGGGATGATGATAGTGGTTGTAGGTGAAATCTGAACTCCCCCATTCCCACCTGGGGTGAATTGGTACAAGACATAGATAAGTATGGATGCCAAATGGGCTGGATAAGTTCAGCCAGTATTAAATCCCAAGACCACTCTCGGCAAGTCCACCAAATCCAAACTCAAAATCCCAGATACCCCAAATTCAAAGAGAGGTTCAAACTTAATAGGGAACGAGGTGAGTTGTGGTGTTGGCAAAAAAACTTCTATCCCCAGGGAGAGCAGTGAGCCACCCTGCTCGGTGGGTATTAGCAATTCAATGGCTCTCTAATGAACACTCTGACCCTATCATTGCCATTCCTGTTGAACCCCCAAAAATATTGGTAAATTTTCTTATTGATACCAGGACCCAAATGTCAGTAATTACACATGAGACAGCACGAACCCTGAGCATAACACCTGTTCAACGTAGGGTTAAATTCACGGGAATCGATGGTATGGAAAAACAATGCCCCACTGCAAAAATTTCACTCCGGTTGCCAGAGGAACAAAAATTAACCAGGGTAGAAGTATTAGTTGGTACTGCATATACTAATATTTTAGGATTTGACATACTTCATGGTTGTATGTGGAAACTCCCTGATAGAACTGTGTGGAGTTTCACGACACATCAAAGGGATTCAGGCACAGTGAGATTGAGCCTGTTACAAACATCCATACTCTTATCCCCCGCTAAAATCATTAATGTTCGGCAATATCTGTTGTCAGCAGTAGCACATGTGGGGATTAACGGGGTGGTAACAGAATTGGTAGAAAGAGGTATTATTAAAAGGACCCATTCACCTTTCAATTTACTGGTGTGGCCGGTAAAGAAACCAACCAGGCAATGGCATTTTGCAGTGGATTACAGACAGTTGAATGCTAACACTACACCTTTGACTACCACAGTTCCAAACATGGCAGAGATTGTGAAAGCCCTCTGTGTATCTAACAGTAGTAATAATGCTAACTACTCCCAAATATCTCTATGCGTGGGAAATCAAAGATTGGTATTTCACCCTCTTTCTAACCCTGACAGTTGAATATAGCTGAGAATATTTTATTTTCTTTTGTGTTCACAGGAACCCTGAGCGAACTGTATATGGACAGCTGGAAGATGATGAATCAACAGTTTGGATTAATAATGCTATGCTTTACCCTGACCTTGATGCAATTACAGACCTTAAAGGAAACTTAGCTACTGTGGTTGTGCATGGAGCTGAAGTGTTTCACCATGGCATTTAACCATGTGTTGTCACAGTATAGCACAATCACTGGAACATCTCAAAACAAAAAGGACCTAAATCTCCCTACTTTAGTTCTACATGGAAACAAAATATTTTCAAAAGATGAATGGAGTTGGAATGATTCTTTAAGAATGGCTGAACTTCAAGCCATGTCTGGCCAGACAATACAAATTGGTTGCTGAATAACTAACCAATCCACTTATAATCAGCCAACTGAAATTAAGACAGTTTCCGAAATAACTGAATCAAATTTTGATTGCTGGTACAATTTTACTTTCACCAAACCTATAATTGTGTACTGTCTTTGGGGTTACAGAAGCACAAAATTACAGCAAAGGATAAGAAGCCTCTGTCCCTGCAGATATTTGAAAATGAACCTACTCAGCCTCCCATTGGTCTAACTCCTTCCATCTTCAACACAGGACCCTACATAATTAAAAATGTGGGACAACAACAAATTCTCTTTAACCCTAGTTGGTCCCTAAAAACAGGGCTAGCGCTGCACATTAAAATCTCCTAAATCAATTTAAAATGTACCACCTTTTTGAGCATGGTTACATGGACATTCTCTGAAACAATCTCAGTGCATGCCATGGGATGCAACTAGGTTATTGGGAACAGGATTAGGTATATTAAATAGCATTGATGCTGAGGTCCTAATGAGTAGAATAACTGCTACTACAGATGACCTAAGGAAACTGGAACAACCAATAAAATCATCCTTATTGGCTTTAGGAGCAAATCAATGGCTTCTATCAGATGTTTTGCCCCATTGGGAACAAATTGAGGAAAATGATCATCAATTAATTGTAAATACCCTTGGAAAAACCCAAGGCAATACCTCCCTTGCCTTGAGCTGCAACCAAGCGCAGTTATGGATACAATCTGTAGCAGCAGCTATTATTAGAGAGGGAGAAGGAGGAACTTTGCCCACTGAAATTTGAAAATTGATTTGGGATAATGCTTCAGAATTTGAAAAAGAGTTTCAAGCATGGTGGCAATTAGTCAACTTTACCCATTATTCAGAAAATGATAAAATTGTTGTCTTTATACTTACCATAAGTAATGCCACCGTATATAATGTATATCCGATCATTGCATTAGGACTCAATCATAATAGAACTGTATTTTATCCTAAGGAGCATAAAGTATTGGTCCATCAAAAGGGAGGAAAGTGGCAAACAATTGATGTAAATGCATGTACTGTGCGTGAACAAAAAGATTTCATCTGTGAAAGTAACACGCTGGAATCCCAAGACATTTGTCTTGACACTGAGCAAAATATTTGCCA
This sequence comes from Anas platyrhynchos, assembly GCF_047663525.1. Lineage (NCBI taxonomy): Eukaryota > Metazoa > Chordata > Aves > Anseriformes > Anatidae > Anas > Anas platyrhynchos. The sequence continues at coordinate 58,015,879 of NC_092590.1, forward strand.
CTTTGAGATACATCCTAATGAAACCCTTGAAACTGTACTTGTATATATTGGGAAAGGTTGTGTTTGCATGAGAACTCGTGATTCTATAGTTGTAGATAATACAGTGGTAGATACCAGTGATCACTCTAATGTTTGTGTTTGCAATTTTACCAAAATTCTAGGATGTGATTTTAAATACTCAGCTCCTGTCACTTCTTATCAACTTATTGCATCTAATTATATTCTGCTTCATGAACTGCTGCCTACTCCTATTGGAATGAACCTCACCTTGGTGAAGAAATTGCTGGTGCATGAGGACCTGAAGCGGCTGATGACACAAGTTTGAAAAAATGGACAAAAGACTCTGATTATGGAAAGAGTCAAGAGAGATGAGAGACACCATTGCTGGGACACTTTGTTTGGATGGTCACCAGCTGCCATGGGAATCTTCAACAAGATGCTTCACCCTGTTATTTTTCTGTTATTACTCACTGTATTATGTTTTATACTGACAATTATTTTATATGTTAAACTCTGGTTTATGATGAAACATTTAGCATCCCTACACAATGTACATACGCTCGATAAACCTCATCCCGAGAATGTATGTGATACATATTCCAACTGTCGTGAAGCTTGAGTGACTATAGTCACAGGGTGGATTATGTGGTGTAATTGCCTGAAGTAACTAGGAAAATAAAACAAAGAAAATGTACAGCATTGAAGAGGCTCTCAGGGTAGAGCATAGCTGCATTACCTGTGTTCCCTAGGCTTCCAACTTTAGATGCTATTGTGCTGGGGAAACTTGGTGTGCTAGCCCTAAGGAACAGTACGGAGCATAGAGTGGAGTGAAGACACCATGGCTAGGCTCTGTAACCAGGTGGGGACTCTATTGTTCTTGTGCACACCGAGACCGATAAGCTGCACTTTTTGTCACCCTGAGCCAAAGACCTGTCATGTTTTGACAAATGCTGTACCCTAGTGTACTTTTTTGCTCATTATAATATCATTATAATACCAAAACACACCTCCATCCCAAAAGCTACCCACCTCCAAGGTGCAACCACCCCCCACCGAGCATGTGCTCTGAATTTCTTGGAGCCTATTACTTTAAACGGAGATGGGAGAACTTTTCACCAATCATAACTAAGATATGCTTGACTAAAGTCACTCAAGCTCCACCTAAAAGATAGAAAATAATATAAATTGGCCTAAGAGAGAGGGGATGTTAGGGAAGATACCACTGTCAGGGGAGATACCATCCCGAGGGAATACAACATCCTTAGGACCTTCTGACTCCTGGGATCTGTTGATGGGCTGAGCCTCTCTTCCCCCCCCCCCCCCCCCCATTGTGGTGCCTTTGGGTGAGATTTGAACACTTGCTTATAAATCCCTCTAGAGTCTTTGATCCTTTTAACGCATTTATTTCTAGGCTGCGCACCTGTAACACCTGTAACACCTGTAACACCTGTGTATTTCATGCATGCTAGCTTGCTTTTGCAGACAGTCACTATTGCTGGCAATCCAAAGAACCTGGTTATCTGTTGCTGTAATAAATCACACTTGATTGCATTGTCATATCTCTCATTAAGTGAAACTAGGGTAAGGGTGATTATTGATGAATCTGTGACCGTGATAGTTCAGTGTTCTGAATCCAACCAGACCCTAGACGGTTAACACGTTATTGGTGATTATCTGACCGGACCCCAGACAGTTAATTCATTATTGGTGAATCCAACTGGACCCCAGACAGTTAATGTATTATTGGTGAAATCTGTGATTGTGGCCGGATACCAGACAGTTAATCCGTTATTGGTGAATATCTGACTGGACCCCAGACAGTTAATGCGTTATTGGTGTATCTGACTGATTCAGTACCCTGAATCCAACCAGTAGCATAACGGTTAATCAGCTACACCCCTTAACGCAACAAATGGTCCTCCAAAGTTTTCATATCTTTTCTAAACGGATAACAGAAAATAAATAAATAAATAAATAAATAAATAAATAAATAAATAAATAAATAAATAAAGGGTTGATGTAATTTGTCAAAGGTCACTGGAAAAGCTGAGAGCAGAACATAATTTTCAAGCATTATGTAATCTTTAGTAATATCAACACTGTTCCTTCTCTCACAGTAATACTAACAAGTTTATTTACTACATTAGCATGTACAAATCCAAGATGTAATAATATTTGCATGTACAAAGATTCTTAAGTAATCCTTGAGAGTCCATTTAATTAGCCACTAATTAAAAGACTCAAATAATTATCAGTTTTACACTGTTTCTGGGCAAAACTCTCATCTTGTTCTCAACTGATGTAATCAGCTTGATTCCACCGACTTCACTGGAATTAACACTAATAGACACCAGAGAGATTTTCAGGTCTGAGGTTATGGAAGCATTTAAGTACCTCCTTAATTTTAAGCAAATGAATGATCCTTTTGACTTCATTGTATCATTTCCCTATAGGACTTGGGGCTTCTGTCATGATGGATATTAATGTAGTCTTTCACTCTTTAGTCAGCATAGACTTTGTCACTAACATTAAAGGGTATTATAAGTGTCTGGTCTTGGTACTAGCACACAGGCACACATTTGTCCAAAAAGCACCCCATACACACGTCCCCCTCAATATCAGCCTATGTCCTCTCCCCACCTGATACTCCAGCCTGGACCCCAGCAGCTGGTTTTTGGACACACACAAGTACTTCCCCAGTGTATGGAATTTGATGGCCCCATTCCAGTAGCAGATGCTGAGACCCCACTGGCTCCAGTCACTGTCACCACAGGCCAGGGGTGCCCACACTTCTAATTCCAGGAGCTCTCACTAAACACCAAGCCCCATTACACCAGTCCCACCTATAGCTAGCACCTTGTCCTTGCAGCACTCACACACATGGCACAGAGAGTGAGATTACAAAGAGAGAAAGTTAAGAAAGGATTTGATAAGAAGGACAGAAAGAGGTGGTCAGGCATGGGAGTCAGCCATGTAAGAGAGCTGACTTGCCCTGTTTCACATGTGGCCTGTCCCTTTTATATTCCTTTCTGTCTATCTCTCTTTTATTCTTTCCTGATCACCTCCTGTCCTTCCCCCCTCCCCCCACAAGGACATTCCCCACCCCAAGTTTGCACAGTTCAAAGTTACATGCCCATCCTGATACATACATCACCAGCATGCTTGCCAGTCAGTGTTCAAATGTAACTTGTTACAATGCTTGTTATTCTTCAAACATTCTCACTGGAAGTCCAATATTTCCACCATAATATTAATAAGATTATATGTTGTAAATCATCAAAAAGAATTGAGAATCCTAATTTGAACAGTTTTGAATTTAAATTTCTAGAAATAAGATCTACTTTTACTTTATACTCATACCTAACATGATTAAGTATGCCCTCGTTAGTTTAAGACTGGAAGTTGCATTATAGTTGCATAAAATTGTACAGTGGATCTTGGGTACTGAGGTTAATACAAAATAATATTCAAGAATTAAAATATTGTCAGAAAATGCAAGTCAGCTTTTAAATATTTAGAACTGTGTCTCTCAAAACAGTTTCTCAGCGTTTTTTTAAGCTTAGTTATGGAGTTCCTGAGTGATTATTATGCTAATGCCATTTAGTTTGCACTGTGTATTAAAATGATTGTTAAAATGCTTCACTGTGGAGCAGTATGATAATTATGAGCCCAAAATGGATACAACCATAGAAAGAATAAATAGGATCCAAAATGAGATATCAGTAAGATAAAGGTGAAGATAGGAATACAGAAAATTGTTAATGTTACTGCATGAAATAAAGTTTGATAACAATTCAATTGCAATATGATACAGAGTTCTACTTGACCAATGATCTGTTCAAAGAGGGACAAGTGCCAAGAATAGCTATTAGGATTATCGGGGAAAAAACGACGACAACAACAAAACCTACCAATGTGAGAGGAATCTTAAGGAGATTGGCTTATTTAGCCTAGCAAAGGAAAGGTTAAAAGATGTTACTGCCAATCATAAAAAAAAAAAAAAAAAAAAAAAGTATTAAGATAATTCCCTAGAATTCAGAATAGCTATTTGAAAACAACTAAATAGTGAACATGGGAATAAATAAGTATGGGAAGACTGCTATACAGTTATAAATTAAAAGAATACAGAACTCCAAAAGATTGAGGAACAATCTTTCAGTAAAACAAATTGGAAAAAAAAAAATTAAAAAGTAAGTTGGGTAGTTTGTTAAAGGGACTGCATTCCAAAAAAATCTACTGTGCAGCAGGAAATAAGTTTCAAATAAGTTTCACATCTAGTATGAAGTTTCTTGAAGTTTCCATATCCCTATTTTTCCTTGATGGGCTTTAAAAAATAAATCACATCATTTCTTTGAAAATTTGCCTGGGTTCAGGATAACACCACCTTCTCCAGTTTCCCAAAACAGACATACTACATTCTTCCAGGCTGCATGATACTGAGAAGTCAAAGTGGTTGAAATATTGGTAAACATATTTTGAATCAGAGATAATTCTAGCATTTGCAGTCGAACCTTTTAGAGTCCTAGTTACAGCTAGAAGTATCAGGTTTTTCTGTCTCCCTTTTGCATGTCTAGAACTCAGAAACTGGAGACATGGGAGAGGTCTTGTTAAATAATGTGGCTCTGAAATAATTCTGCCAGGGATGCTGTCACCTAGTGATCAGACACCTCTTGGTCCTCCAGTCTTGTAATTAATCCATGTCTGGAAACTCCAGGGTCTTTACCAAGGTTTAGTCTTGGGTGACAGTGTTACAGAACTGTTATTCTTTCTTGCTCAAATGGAAAAAGTGCTAGATTTCCAGTAAAGTTGTCATAACTTTACTTATTTGTTATATCAAGTAAAAAATCAAAGACATGAACACTCAGGTGGCACAGAATTTAAGTCTGCAGTCCCTAAAAGAGGATAAAAAAAAATTACAATTAATAAACTATGCCCTAAGGAAAACATAAATTTAAATAATATTAACATTATTAATAATCTTTATTATTATTTATGAGTCAGTGGTATCAGTTTTGTATAGGGATAGATTCATTCAGGAATTATTCCCTTCAGGAATAATTTTCTTCAGGAATTGCAGTAAGTATGACTGAAAAGATCTTATATTTCAGTAGAGGAAGTCTGTGAGAAGTGCTGCATGTATGCCATGTGTAATTACTATAAGTTAAAAAAGAAAAATGGGAGAAAGAAAAAGAAACAATGTAAATAGATGTTAGATTCTTCACACAAAAAGAATGTGTTAATAATGATGAAGAAGCTGGTGCCAGTAACCAAGGAGACCATAAAGAGGGTAATATTGCATCACTCAGTCCAAGCAGGAAATGAGTAATAAGTGAAATACTTGCAATGCCGTATAAGAGCTCAAGCAATAAAACAGAACAATTTGAACTACTGGTGAAAGATATAAATATGGATATTACTGAGCAACAGAAATCTGAACACTAGAAATTGTGGAACAGAAATCATAAATGGGTTGTAGACATTGGCAAATGTAAATTGTACAGAAAAGCTAAAGATGGGTGGGAATACTGATATAGCATTATGTGTTAATGATGTAGAGTGGTGGAGTATGTGAACTTCAGTTTGGAGATACTTAGCTTTTCAAATACGGGTTCACCATGGAGAACTTGCTAGAGGAGTCTGCTGAAACCTGTATCCAGCACAGTCTTAAAAACAACAACAAACTACACAACTAAGTTACACTTAGTAACTACAAAAATGAAACTGCGAATGAGCAGAGGGCCTAAAGAGATATGGAAAAAAAAAAAGATGATCAAAGTTTTAAATGATTTTATCAAGTTTGTGAATTATTTCATTTAATCCTGTGATTACACTTTATTTCTTTGTGTAGGCTGAATTTTCACAAGTTATCAAATTTATTTAAGGAAGAAGCCCAAAATCCCAATTTAGTCCTGCATGTACGTTATTATCACTGTATACCTTAAGGGTCTAAGATTGCAGTGACATAATTTAAACTGTAAGAGAGAAAATTGCCAGAAACGTAAACACAAATAATAAAATATCTGAGTTGTGAGCACCATTTGAAGCATTTGGTAACTCAGTAGCTGAAACATCTTCCCCTGTTGTCTTTAATTGTCAAGCATCACCTTGGATGTTACTTTAACTTCAGCTTCAAGGCTTTGACTGAGGTGTCATCAGTCAATTAGCCATAGTTTTTCCATATAATTATTTTTTTACAGAGAAAGTAATTTTCATAGTCACGACAGAAAATGTTCTATGTTTAAATATCTATTTCTATTAGAGTAGATGAAGAGGCATCCATAAGATAATGGTACAGTTTGCAAGTATGGAATTTTTTTAAAAAAATAAAAATAATCTAGTATGTACATGACCTAAATCTCTGCAAATGTGTCATATTTCAGAACTAACACTACCTAGGCCAGTCAAAAAAACCCCTTATCTTAGAAAAGAATGTGGTATTACATTGTAGTTATTTTAGTCAGGGTATATTAGCTGTGAGTGTCAAAGTATTTTATCCATGATAAATAGTACTCATTAAATACAGAGATTTATTAGAAGAAAAAAATATATATATTTTAGTCTAACATATTTCTTAACTTAGAAGCTCTTTTGTTCTTAAATATGAAGAACTCTTAGAGCCTGCTCTAAGGAACCTGCTTTGGCAGGGGGGTTGGACCCGATGATCTCTCGAGGTCCTTTCCAGCCCCTACAATTCTGTGATTCTGTGATTTTATTTCTTAATAGGATGAGTATTAAATGAATTCATAAAAAGAATGCATGTTGATTTAAAATGTTTTTTTTTTTTTTTTTTTTTAAGGTAACAGATTTTTTTTTTTTTCTGTAGAACAGAACTTCGGATTATTTTCCTCAATTTTCATTCTTTTATTTTATTTATTTATTTATTTGTTTATTTATTTATTTATTTATTTTTCAGTAGAAACTCCACTGAAATTGCAGGCTGAAGATTAATACAAGATCTTTGAAACTAGAAGAACTTAAATGGTTCCTGTTTCCCATTAATACCAACTGGATGTTTCTGTATCTCTGCATATAAGCAGTGTTTTTGCTTTCTGAGATAGGAGTATTAGAAATGTAATTTGAGAAAATAAATAACAGAAATATTTCCCCATGCCAGACTATAAATTGTTCACTATTCTTAGAAAATGTACCAAGCATCTGTAGTTTAATTTTTAGTTGACCTCAAAGCATTATGGATGACAATGCTAGATAAATATTTTTGTTAGGAAATCTAGAAGAAAATTCCTTGGGATTTATCTGTGTGACTCTCAAATCTGTTCATGGGTTGTTGTTTTTTTAATTTTTTTTTTTTTTATCTTAATTGGTTATATATTTATGCATATTTTAAAAGTAGAAACAAATACAAATAAAAAATTCAATATACAAGATGCTCTCTTTGTTCCTTTCTACAGTTCTCAGATAATTTGTAGAATCTGGTCCACTTTCTATCAGCTACTCAGTCCTTTGCTATCATGAAAAATTAATGCCGATGAAATGATAAGGAGCTCACTTCATCTTTCTTGTTGCTGTAATCCATTTAAGAATATTGGGATAGATGAAATCTCTCAGAACTTCATTGATAGAAGCTGCTTTTTGCTCAACAAAATGTGGTTCAATCAATTATTTATATCTTTTGCTTCCACCTGGCCCATGCTGCTATAGAAGTTTATCTGGACTATTAAACAGAAAGAAGTCTTGAAGGAAATAATTACCTCTTGTTGTGTTTTTAAATTTTGATAAACTATAATTACAGTTATATTTTTTTGTAATGTATTCCTTTTTAGTGAGATTTATTTATTTATTTATTCACTTACAGTCCTCCTCCTAAAAGTAGATATTGCTTCTGACAAAGCCACATACTGTAAAGTGTCATTACCCTTAAAGCATGTACTTACTAAGTCCTGCATAAATTTACCTGCACTTCTTAGGGACTATGTAGGATTATACCTACATCTCCCATGGGTTAATATTCTATTTTATTTCCAGCATAATGCCTTACACAATTAATATAATAATTACAAAATGGATAACAATGTCAGGAAGACTTCTGAAGGACTAAAACCCTATGTCCAGACTGATCTTCAAAGAAGACAAAAAGAAGGAATAACATTCTCAAACAGCAGAAGTCATAAGATCTTTGAAATAAAACAAAAACAAACAAAAAAATAACAACACCGCTATGGAACTTGCAAATCTCAAAAGATTTCTGAAAATATTTTTTTTTTTAATCTTATCATTATATAATTTTACTGACATATGTAAGGATATAAATTTCTTGTGGGGAAGTTCCATTTGTAAAAGGTTCGTGAAAGGAATAATGATGCTATAAATATGATAGCATATAAATATGAAACAGGATGATAAGAAAATACAGATTTGAAAGAACCTCAGGAGGTTATCCAAATCCAAAGTCCAGCTCTCAAAAGGGACAGCTCTGAGGTCAGACCAGCTTGCTTATGGATTAGATGAGTGGGTATGGGGAAATGCCCCAAGGACAAAGACTACAATCGCACGCAGTATGAGGAATAAAATGGATGAGCTAGAAGTCCTGGCCCAGTCCCGCAACTACGACATCATCGGCATAAGCGAAACCTGGTGGGATGAGTCCTGTGACTGGGGTGTTGCGATAGATGGTTACAGGCTCTTCAGGAGGGACAGGCAGGGTAGGCAAGGTGGTGGGGTGGCGATGTATGTGAAGCAGGGGCTGGACTGTGTGGAACTCCAGGTCGGCGATGGCAAAGTTGAGAGCCTCTGGGTAAGGATCAAGGGACGAACGAATAAAGGGGATCTCGTTGTGGGAGTCTATTACAGACCGCCTGGCCAGGACGATAGCGCCGATAAATTATTCTTTACAGAACTAAGAGAGGCCTCGAGATTAACTCCCCTTGTCCTTATGGGGGACTTCAACTTGCCAGACGTTAACTGGGAGTGCCACACGGCTGACACGAGCAAGTCCAGGAGGTTCATGAAGCACCTAGATGATAACTTCTTGGTGCAGGTGCTAACGGAGCCAACTAGGAAAGGTGCCCTCCTAGACCTGTTGCTAGAAAACAGAGAGGGTCTGGTGGGAGATGTGGTGATTGGTGGCCGCCTCGGTCATAGCGACCATGAAGTGGTTGAGTTCAAAATTTACGGTGACAGAAGGAAAAGTGCCACCAAAACCTCATCCCTAGATATGGGGAAGGCGGACTTCAGGCTGCTCAGGGAACTAGTCAGCAAGGTCCCCTGGGAAGCTGCTCTTGAAGGCCTTGATGTCCACCAGTGCTGGTCATTCTTTAAGCGATGCCTCCTAGAAGCACAAGATCAGGCAATTCCTAAATATCGCAAGTCAGGCAGGCGCGGCAGGAGGCCGGCGTGGCTGAACAGGAACATTCTTATGGAGATTAGGCGGAAACAGAGAGTGTTTCGCTACTGGAAGGAAGGCCAGGTGACATGGAAAGAATACAGGGATGCTGTTCGTGTTTGTAGGAAGAAAATTCGTGTGGCTAAAGCACACCTAGAGTTGAAGCTGGCTGTGTCTGTGAGAGAAAATAAAAAGGGTTTTTTTAGATATGTGAATGGAAAAAGGAGAACTAAAGAATACATAGGGCCGCTCCTTGATAGGGAAGGTCTCCTCACAGACGATGACATAGGCAAAGCAGAGACGCTTAACGCCTTCTTTGCCTCTGTCTTCAATGCCGATGATGGGCTTTGGGACCCAGGGTGCCCTGAGCTGGAGGACCGGGACGGTGGGGATGACAAACTCCCAACCGACCCTGAACGTGTGCGGGATTTGCTACTCCACCTGGATCCCTACAAGTCCATGGGTCCGGATGGGATTCATCCCCGGGTGCTGAAGGAGCTGGCGGACGTCATCGCGGAACCTCTCTCAATTATTTTTCAACGATCCTGGGAGTCTGGAGAGGTCCCGGTAGACTGGAAGCTGGCAAATGTTGTGCCGATTTTCAAGAAGGGTCAGAAAGAAGACCCTAGCAATTACAGGCCTGTCAGTCTCACGTCAGTGCCTGGTAAAATCATGGAGAAGATGGTTCTCGAACGTATTGAGGCGCACCTGGGGGACAAAGCAGTCATTGGTCCCAGCCAGCATGGGTTTGTGAAGGGTAGGTCCTGCCTAACTAACCTGATTTCCTTTTATGATAAGATCACCCGTATGGTGGACCAAGGGAAACCAGCTGATGTGATTTTTTTGGACTTCAGCAAGGCTTTTGACACGGTTTCCCATAGGATCCTACTGGACAAAATGTCCAGCATACAGCTAAATAAAAACATCATACGATGGGTGAGCAATTGGCTAACGGGCAGGGCCCAAAGGGTTATGGTGAATGGGGCTGCGTCAGGCTGGCGGGCGGTCACCAGTGGGGTCCCTCAAGGCTCCATTTTAGGGCCGGTACTTTTCAATATTTTTATAAACGATCTGGATGTAGGAATAGAAGGTATTTTGAGCAAGTTTGCTGATGACACCAAACTTGGAGGAGCTGTGGACTCGAATGAGGGTGGAAAGGCCTTGCAGAGGGATCTGGATAGGTTGGAGAGCTGGGCGATCACCAACCGCATGAAGTTCAATAAGAGCAAGTGCCGGGTCCTGCACCTGGGACGGGGAAACCCTGGCTGCATGTACAGACTGGGCGATGAGACGCTGGAGAGCAGCCTTGAGGAGAGGGATCTGGGGGTCGTGGTAGACAGCAAGTTGAATATGAGCCAGCAGTGTGCCCTGGCAGCCAGGAAGGCCAACCGTGTCCTAGGGTGCATCAAGCACGGCATCGCTAGTAGGTTGAGGGAGGTGATTGTCCCGCTCTACTCTGCGCTGGTGCGGCCTCACCTCGAGTACTGTGTGCAGTTCTGGGCACCACAGTATAAAAAGGACATGAAACTGTTGGAGAGTGTCCAGAGGAGGGCTATGAAGATGGTGAAAGGCCTGGAGGGGAAGACGTACGAGGAACGGCTGAGGGCACTGGGCCTGTTCAGCCTGGAGAAGAGGAGGCTGAGGGGAGACCTCATCGCAGTCTACAACTTCCTCGTAAGGGGGTGTCGAGAGGCAGGAGACCTTTTCTCCATTAACACCAGCGACAGGACCCGCGGGAACGGGGTTAAGCTGAGGCAGGGGAAGTTTAGGCTTGACATCAGGAGGGGGTTCTTCACCGAGAGAGTGGTTGCACACTGGAACAGGCTCCCCAGGGAAGTGGTCACTGCACTGAGCCTGACTGAATTTAAGAAGAGTTTGGACTGTGCACTTAGTCACATAGTCTGAACTTTTGGGTAGACCTGTGCGGTGTCAAGAGTTGGACTTGATGATCCTTAAGGGTCCCTTCCAACTCAGGATATTCTATGATTCTATGATTCTATGATCTCTGGGCAGCTTGTTCCACTGCCTGACTGCTTGGAAGAAAATTTTTTCTTGGACATAGTCAGTTCCACTTTTGTTTCAATTTATATCCATTGACTTTCATCCTCCTGCCTTGCACCACTGGGAGTCTGGCTCTGTCTTCTTGATGGGATCCCTGCAGATGACTTAGGTCCCCCAAAGTCATCAATTGACTAGGTTAAACAAGCCCAGTTTCCTCAGTCTTTCCTCACAGGACAAGTACACCAACCTCTGGCCAGCTTACAGGTCTTCCACTGAACTTGCTCAGTCTATTGGTGTATTTTTTGAATACAGGGACCCAAGACCAGAGTGCTGATTTGTGAAATGAGTGCAAGGTAAAGGGGTGCAAGCATTCCCCTTGAACACCTCTCCTGGCTATGCTTAGCATAACCTTGGTCTTTGCTGCCAAAGCACCCTGCTGGCTCATGCCGGCCTTGCTGTCTACTAGCAAGGACCCCAGGTCCTTCTTAGCAGAGTTGCTGAGAAGGGATGTCTTCCTTCCTAGGAGCAGAATTTGGTATCATTTGTGAGTGACTTTCATATGGTTCCTCTAGATAACAGTTGTCTCGTCAATGATATCGGCTGGTCACACAATTTAGAGTCATCTGCAAACTTGATAAACAAGCATCACCTACTCCAAATCATTGAGACATATGTTAAACAGAACAGGTCCCAGGACTGACCCCTAGAGTCAACTTTCTGCTGGTCTTGAGGTAGAATATGACCTATTAATTATTACCTTTTGAGCTCAGTTTTCCAATCAGTTTAATACCCCATCTAGTCATCCTCATATCTAGACCATAGAATCCTAAATTAGACTTAAAAGGGAAGCTGAAGTCACTGATAAGATTGCTGTGTGAACAGGGTGAGATTATGATATTATTAAATCAGTGACAACACTTCAGATGAGGTTCTCTTTTGTTTTGTTTTGTTTTGTTTTGTTTTGTTTTGTTTGGTTTGGTTTGGTTTGGGTTGGGTTGGGTTGGGTTGGGTTGGGTTGGTTTGGTTAGAGGAGAATGAAGAATATAAAACTGGTATATTGAGATCATCCAGTCCAAAAGTATATGTACTTAACATTCCTGTAAAATCAAAATTCTCTTTAAAAGCATTCCATTAACTTCTATGGCAATAAAGGCATATTACACCTATAAATTCAACACTGGTATTGGTAGGACAAATCTTTATAGAAGGCTTTTAAAATGAGATGAGATTGTTCATACCTCCAGGAGCTTCCAAGATATTGAACACTCTGGCCTCAGTCCACCCAAACACTTAATCACATAATTTTCTATTAATTTCAGTTTTAAAATTGGATGCTTAAATTTAAGCTTTAGTGATTGGACTTGGGTTGCACTGTTCAGCAGCATACAGTATTGATCCTGCATTAAGCTTATTAAGGAGAAAAACATAGTATGATCTTTGGCCATAAGATACAAAGTTGAGCAAAAGGTGTTTTCTGTGCAGGAGACATTAAAGAAACAAATCAGTAAAAAAACAAAAAACAAAAACCAACCAAACAAACAAAAAAAATTAAAAATAAATTTAAAATTAACATCTTTTTAATTGTGAAGATTTTTATTAAAGAAGAAATAATAAACTAGACCGACCGTGTTCAACTATATTCGAATTCCAGACATGATCCTCCAAATGTCTGTAGTATGATTACTTGCATTCATCTTCCTAATGCATTTTACTTCAAATGGACTAAACATGAAAGTAAAATTACTCAAGTGTAATAATACTTGCAGAATTGGGCCCTTAGAGAACAAGTTATTCAGTCTAGAAGTGTGTAGAACACTAAAGAGACAATAATGTAAATAATAATATTCCTTTATATGATCTATGTGATGTGTTTTGAAAAAATGAACATGTGAGTTCTTTCAGTGCAAATGATATTTTGAGGTAAACTATATCTGTTGAAAATCTTTCCTCTTTACACAGCATACTCAAACTGTCAAAATGAAACAGTTTATGTCAGGGGCTTTCTTCTCGGGGGATCATTTGATTTTATATATGAAATGATGGTGTTTCAACACAAGAGATTACCAGATTTCCAATCACCTATTTTCAATACACCTTGATGGATAGAAAGCAGATAGACAAAGATAAATGTTACTGTTTTTTTTTTTAAATGTAGGAATTTTAATCAGAATTTTCTATACTTCTCCTCTTGTTTTAGGGAATGATGAAATATCTTCTTCCCCTCCTGTCTACCAGTCCTATGAAACTGGGCCTTTATTTTTCTTGCTCTTATAACAAGTTTACATTTATATAGCAAAAAAAAAAAAAAAAAAAAAAAAAAAAGTATCTGAATTTCTATTTAACCAAAGAGATTAATATGAGGTGTTATTATCAGTCATTTCTCTTTGTTTCCCTCCCCCCCAAAAAAATATTCCTGAATTTAAAAAAAAAAAAAAAAAAAACGAAATCCTATTTCTTACATTTTTTCAGACTTTTAACATATTCTACTTTTTGTATTTCACAGAATCACAGAATTGCCTAGGTTGGAAGAGACCTCAAGATCATCGAGTCCAACCTCTAACCTAACACTAACAAGTACTCCAATAAACCATATCACTAAGTTCAACATCTAAACGCCTTTTAAAGACCTCCAAGGATTTTATTTCTATTTATTTATATATTTTAATTGTATTATTGTCATCCCAACTGCTTTTATTGATTTATGTATTATCTGGTAACAAAGTTGCACGAGCTGGCCATCTGGGGGCACTAAAAGAGCACAATGCAACTCAGATCATTCAACCAAGGATGTAACATGTCACTTGTGTGCCATCCTCCTTTCTGATCACCTTAAATGTCTTATGCTTGAAGCTACAAATCAATGTTGTAAGCACTGAGGGTGTGCACAGATCCCTGTAGGTAAGTTTTCAGAGTTACATTCAATGCCTAGTTCAGCAACTTGGATTTACAGCAAATTTAAACCTAAAGGCATTAGTGCAGAAGTAAATGGAGCAACATAAATAAATAACACATTAGAACAATAATGCCAATATATTTTCCACTTTTTCTACATTGCAATACGTTAGATTGACAATATTCTATATTAGACCCTATATATCTTATTCTTCTCTTATGAGTATACCTTTTGCTTATCATGTCTTTCATACCCTCATCAAATATCCTCAAATGCATTAACTAGAACATGAATTCACCTAGGAAACATTGGGAAATTTTTTTGAGATACAGAATTGTGTACAAGAAAGCAGAGTTATCCCATTAAATGTTCTGTGTACTGGAACGTGTGCTTGATATTGTCTTCACCCAGAAATACTTATTTAAGGATGATTTTTTAGCTGTTATGATTATAAACCTTTCTTTTAGATTTCATAGAAAAGATCTTTTAAAATAGAGATGTTTTAAAGCAAGGAATGACATTTAATAAGAAGCAGAACTTTCACATGCACTTTCACATGTATTTCACTTACAACACCTTCTGAGAGTGAGCTCATTCCCTAAAAGGGGTAGTTTTTGAGATCAAAAACACACTGGTAAGACAATGTTATGAAACTATGCATTGCCTCTGCCAATCTGTTCTCCATGAAAAATGACTACTTGCTAGAGCTAACAATTCTGAACTATTTATGATTAGTTTTTTTGTTGTTGTTTTGGTTTTGGTTGGATTTTGTGGAAGGGAAGGGAAGGGAAGGGAAGGGAAGGGAAGGGAAGGGAAGGGAAGGGAAGGGAAGGGAAGGGAAGGGAAGGGAAGGGAAGGGAAGGGAAGGGAAGGGAAGGGAAGGGAAGGGAAGGGAAGGGAAGGGAAGGGAAGGGAAGGGAAGGGAAGGGAAGGGAAGGGAAGGGAAGGGAAGGGAAGGGAAGGGAAGGGAAGGGAAGGGAAGGGAAGGGAAGGGAAGGGCCACTTTGAATACTCAGCTGGATATTCTACTTAAAAACAAAACAAACAGACAAAAAAAACACACTATCTTTTCTATGAAAAATTCCTTCATTTTATTACATCAATTATAATAGGATATACATGTCCATACTAATTATCTCCTTTGAAAGAGATGATAAATCTGATAAAACTCACTACATGAAAATGAAAATAACATGAAAAATGGAAATGAAAACAACATGAACATGAAAATAACAATGTCTCGCTTATTTTCACTCCTTTTCCCTTTTTTCTTTTGCAAACATTTACCATCTTTTGTCTTTAAGAATTTTGATAAACAAGAAGGCTAAATGTAAAAACCACACTTCTCTGCCAAATGCTCATCTGGCCATTAACGTGCTTCAGCACTTTCCAAGCATGTTTCCTTTCTCTCTAGAGGATGTGCAAATGACACAGATAACAGCACCAGAGTGGGGAAACATGCAATACATGGATGGAATACATGGGTCTAATTTACTACAGCAGAATACTTGTAATGACTAACAGACTTACTGAACTAACATATTTGGCCTTAAATTGGGGTAGTTTTTTGTTGATGTTTTTGGAGGTATTATTATTTTTATTATTATTATGATTCTTTGATTTGATACAGTACTTCATATAGGCAGTCACATCTGAGAAAACTTACGTTTAATCTGAAGCAGCACATTTTAACTTTCATACCCTGCAGAGCTATCACAAGAATAAAAGAAGAGTATGGTTTTCCATATTAATTCCATAATGTACAATTATTTATGGAGAACCCTGACACTTGTCTTTGCTGATGACAATTCCAGGTAAACTTTGACCGTGATTTCCTTACTTTCATTCAAAGGGAAAAAAACTTTTGCCGAGGCTAAAATACTGATTACCATAATCTCTCTGTCCCAGCAGACATTTCAATTAGTCCATCCATAAAATCAGATATTTAATGGGAAATCATTTAAATTGCTCACAGATGTTGGTGCTTCCAGAGAAATAACAAAGAATTCATAACAAGGCTTGAATTAAAACAAAAGACACTTTACCACTTGCTGCATATAAGGAGGATTTGTCTTTTTTTGGAAGTCTTAAGAACTGTAGTGGAAAAAAAGTGGAATAAATTCAAAGAGCTCTAAACACTTCCATACACCTGAAACTCCTTTCCCTGATTTTGTTGATATTTGCTATTTTGGCTTCATAATAGCAAAAGGATTCTTTTTAGAAAAAAATAAATAAATAAAATGGAAAATAGAATCCATAGTATACAATAGAAACAGAGAATGTAGTAGCCAACATGGCCAGTAGTTCCAGAGTCTGGGAAACAAGAGCTTTGATCTGTATTCTTATTTCTAGTAATAGATTTCTAGTTCATGACCCACTCACAGTCACAAACAAATGATGTTTCCTTTCTTTTTTCCTAAAAAAAAGGAATGGACTGACCTGCATTGTAACTTGCTATTATTTTTATAACAATTATATATTTATCTTCATATGAAATATTTTTCGTTAAAAAATAAATAAATAAAATTATTGAAGAACACATATAGCAGATTACTTCCCTTTACAAGAACTAGCACAGTTCAGTCTACCTTACAAAGACTAAAACCACAGATGGAAATAAGGCAATGAACACTAAGAGTTCAAACTTCCATAGTAAGATTTAATTCTCTTCTACCTAAACATTTTAAAACACTGTGGTGTTTATCTCATGTTCATTCAGCTTGATGGTGAATTTACTTCTGTGTACAAGGTAGGTATGATTATTACAATTTAAGTCCAAAAAAAAAAAAAAAAGAGCCAGTTCAGGATTTCTTTATTTTTATTGAGGTAAAGAAGGTTTCTTACCAAACTGATGTGCAGTGTTGCCAAGAATTTAAAGTTGCAGTTGACAAACTTTTCCATATTTACAATGGCAGGTAAGGACTGGAGAGAAATCTGCATGTAAAAAACACTTGTACAAAATTCTGATGTATTCTTATGCTGTTTTCAGTATATATGTAGAGAGAGATATACTGGATATATATATGTATAAAATGTATATAAAGTGTGTATATATATGTGTGTGTATATACATATATATATATATAAACATAAAAAAATACTAGAAACAGCTGAAACAGATTTTTCTGTGATAGCTTGGATGGGAGGCTGGGGCAAAGGGGTTTCTTGTATTTTGACAGCAAATGTTCCACATGTTCCATGTCCTTAGCACACATACTATAGAGTGTACAAATAATTGCACATTTTTACACAATTCTTCCTAAGAAATCTCAGAGATGAGCTCTCCTCAGTAATTAGACTCTTTTACAAAGTTCATTAACTGCATATTTGTAAGTTGTCTTTTCAAACCTCACAAAGAAATGACTGGAAACAATAAGAAACGGGACAAGATCTCAGTTGGGAACCATACTTTAGGTACCTAGAGTTGATTAAAGGAAAGTGAATAATGAACCTGTACCCAAAAGATGGTTATTGGGATTTTCTTTGGCAGAGAACCCCAATTTGTATCTCCTTGTATAGCAACAAATTTTTACTCTCTGGAGGAAATGGTTTTTGTGATATTTTTCAGGATTCAATCAGTAAGTGATTTTCAGCTGTAGGTTTACTCTTTGGGAAGAAAGGTGGTAAATATACTGTTAAGACTGGCATAAGACTTGTGAATTGATTTTTATTTTATTTTATATTTTTTCAAATTTGGGTATTAAACTGCTCTTGAAAGGAAAGTAATTTGTTGATAGCAGAGATGTACGTACCAATTCCATATTTCTCTTTAAACTCCCATCTACCTGCAACAACAGAAAAATAAGAACTTTTATGCATTTCTCTGTCATGTATGCTTCTCCCATGAAAACAAATTAATTCCTAGAGTGAAAAAGATAGAAAAAATGTCAGAAGGTAAAAGTGAGCCTTGAACAGTAGATAGAAAAAAATGCAACAACTGAAAACGTCAGAGAATAAAAATATATGTAGGTTTAAATGTATTAAAAGGAATAAAAAAAAAAAAAGTTGTAATGAAAACTAATACTTTCTTTACTACCATTCACTCCAGAGATTTGTAAACTCATACATATTATATGATAATGCAAGTTTTATGCAAATGTTTTCTCTGCAATCTGAATAATAACAATAAATATTTTCTGGGTCAATGTGAAATAACTGATATTTGTATAAGCACTTGCTTTATTTTATTTTGTTTCTGACATATTAGATTGAATCTTATTTCTATTATTGCTTAATTTAAATAATTCACATCAAATCTATGATCACAAATATTTCTTCAAACTACACAGTAGGCACTGTGTGATATGAGTTTGTAGTGAATCAAAATTAAGGCAGTATTTTCTTCTGTAGCAAGATCACAACTAAAAGAGCTTCATTAGCCAAGGGAGCAAGTCATCAGGAAAATATTTGTGTTTTACATTTTATGTAAAACACTTTACAACCCATGTGAAGTCTGAGCAACTACCTTCCCCTCAAGTCTACCAACTTTCACCATATGACATACTGTAATTTAATGAAGAATAAATCATTGTCACTCGATATTCATGATTGTATGTATCATTCAACATCATAGCTCATCAAAATTTATTACTCACTTTTACATGGAGTTAAAACTCATTTGTGCTGCCTTATACGTTCATGCTTAAAGATTAAGCTCATGAACGTTATGAAAGAAGAATATATGAACATAACTTTAAACTTAAGAGGACTAACTAGCTTTTTTATTTTCACACACAAATAACAAATCATTGGTAATATATTGGTGCTAAGAAGACTTGGATGAGAAGGAACAGGACTAACCCTGGAAATGTGGTACATATTTTTTTTCATTTTTCTGAAAAACACACTTTGAAGGGAAAGCAATGCAGCTATAAAGTGAATAAAATTATTGCAAAATCTAGTAACATGTTCTTGATGTTTAAAGTTTTTTGTTTGTTTGTTTTGTATTGACTAGAAATAACTATGGAAAAAGAAAATGTAAAGGTTAGTTGATTACACAATTCGCGTAGCTGATAGTTTTCTATGATAAAGCCAGATATTTGAAACAGGTTAAAACTTTTGCTACTGTTTATCAAGGAAAAAAGAATTGAAACTAATATAAAACACTTCTCTTTTCTTGCCTATAAGTAACTAGTAGTGTTATTAATACTTATTGCTTTTCAACAAATATTTTAAATTGAGAAAAGAGACCAAGAATCTATTTGGTTTCTATTGTAGAATATGCTATACATATAGTAACATTTCTCCCTAAAATATTATAAATATTATTTACTTGAATTCTTTCTCTTTAACCATATAATCTGACAGAAGAAATTATCTCAAGGGCATTTTCTGCAACTTTTCAATAAAAGGTTTTCTTTTTATTTTCTTATAGTTGTAACTTTAACCCCCTAACCTCTAGATTAACTAATTATAGCTTACTGGGAGGATAAACTTTTTTTTTTTTTTTTTCCCCAGAGGAGTAAAAAATCCTTTGTTCTGTCAGTCTTTAAACTAGCTAAACAATCTATTTCCAGATGTCTCTATATAAGTTCTTATAGCACCATTTATGTGTGCAGAGATGTGAACTGTATTCTATATTTGTAGCTCTGAGTCCAACTGAGCAATCACCCAACTGATGAAACAGCCTCTGAAATAGTTTCAGAAATCAAGTTTTAATTTAAAGGTGAAGGAAAGACAAGCTGTAGAAGTCTCATAAGAGAAACAAGCCAAGTTATTTAAGGAAGAAGTTTAAAGGACAGAAAAAAAATAAGGATAAGACAAAAATAGTCTGATGTTATAACAAATACAAAAAGATTTGTGTCAACAAGAGTTCTGTGGAGCACTCCAGAAACTCTGGTGTTCTGCTTATCAAAATATGAAACTTATTCATTTAGGTGACTTCTTTGAGGTTTTCTTTCCATAGTAGCAAGGAGTCAGGAGGAATAGTTTGTGCATATCTTGACATGAAGACAAGATAAAACTGGGGCGTGCTTCAAAATCCCCCAGTATAATTGCTACAAACTGTTATTTTTCAGTCTGTTCACAATGAAAGGACCAGTTGCTAATGAAAATCAAACAATTTTACAGGAAATGTTCAACTTTGACTCTGCTGGTTTGCTGTCAACAGAAACCCTTTCAGAAGAAATTGACTTTTCTCATCCACATTTCAACCTAGTTTTTTCTCTGAATTATTTTTGTTATTTAAATAAGTTGCATTATAAGTTTCAAATCTGTCAGTACAACAAGCCTGTTGTTTTCATTATATTTTAATTTGCACGTGTTGTATAACAGAGCTGACATGTTTTCCTGGGATTTGAAAACCTGTGAAAACCCACTTTGTGGCTGATCTAACATGTTATAGTTACTCTCTATTCTGTCAGCTCCCATGTAATCCATAGAATTTGTCTTGATTCATCTTTCCTGTGTGATCAAACATGATTTGGTCATTACCAAGTCTATTTTATGAGGTTACAGATCATAATAACAAGTTCATAATAGACCTGTTTGGAGAAAAGTAGGGCTACAGAGGTATAATGCATATTTTATATATTTTCAATGTTAACACAACACAATGATTTAGAAATCTAAAAATAATTATGTATTTTATTTTTAATATTAATTGAATTATTTAGACCAGTCCTGTAACTGACTAAAATTGCTTAACTTAGTAGTAGTAATAGTAGTAATAATAGTAGTAGTAATCATAGAATCCCAAGATGAAACACATTTGTGAATTTATAATTCAGACCCTTTCTGAGCCTTCAGAGTTATCATGTCATTTTAGATTTAATCTAAAAGATAAACTATGGCTAGAAGTATTTCTGCTCCAATAATGCTCATGGAAACATCACCTTACAGTAGCATAGTTTTATAGCAGTCCCTTTCCCTTTCCCTTTCCCTTTCCCTTTCCCTTTCCCTTTCCCTTTCCCTTTCCCTTTCCCTTTCCCTTTCCCTTTCCCTTTCCCTTTCCCTTTCCCTTTCCCTTTCCCTTTCCCTCTCCCTCTCCCTCTCCCTCTCCCTTTTGCTTGAAATGTTTAGAACAGTCCTAACACGCACAATAATTCTTGTATTTTCACGTAAAACAAAGATCGATCATACAATAATATTCATAATAATTCAGGCAATAATTGAGAAATGTATGTCTGAAACTAACTCCAGCTCCTATTTGAACTAGGGTCCAGAAAAGGTAGCAAATATATTAAAAAATGAATTTTCTCTGTGTTTACACTGGAAACACACCTTTATGGAAAACGTGATTCAGGGTTTATATTTCCCTTGCAAATCATTTTATTACTCTAGAATCAGATGTGCTGTCTTGATATATAATCTATAGGAGAAGTTTCCTCAGAAACTATGCTTTTCTTTCAACATTTAAATGTCAAAAGAGTATCATATGTTCTTCTTTGCATCATCATCATCATCATCTTGCTCAGGGCATTTCAGTAAAACAAAACTAAACATTTAAAATTGAAATATTTTAAATAATTATTTAAGAAAAAGTAATATTTGTTTGTTTGCGGTATGTTTTTTTGTTTTGTTTTGTTTTTTTTTTTTTTTTTACAAAACTGCAGTTTCTCATATGTTTAGGCTTAAACATATTAGAAGTTTTTAGTGTCATTTTTATTAGAATGCTGTTGATTAATTAATGTAACTAAAATGTCTATTACTGTTTTAATCATATACATTTTAACCATGCTACCTAGTTAGGTAGTGGAGGAAAAATTATAACTGCCTAAATTTATTTATTTTTTTCTGGGTCATCATTTTTCCTATGTAAATTGGACTACAGAAACAGAAGGTGAAGTTTTTATCTGGTTTATGAAAGAAAATTCTATAAGAAGTTTGACAGGTCTGACAATTCAGTGCTCAAAGACACTGAACTAGAAAGATGTGTACATGTATATATATAGCCAGAAGATAGACAAGAAACCAGGCAGTCCAGAGAAGACATGGAATAGGATTAAAAATAGTGATTTGGGGGGAGAAACATAATGTGGTTTTGAAATATTAGATTAAATAACTAAATTAAAAGTAGATTAAAAGAAATACAATAGCATATTTTAATTATCAAAGAATACATTTGCATTTACTGAAATACAGTTCTAAACTCAGTAAACTGAGTGTGTTATGGATTAGTGAACTGCCATAGAAACACATTTCAACAACATATTTAAACACTACAGATGCCAGAAATTCCTATTAGCTGGGATTGCCTCCCAGCAGGCATGTGTCCTCTTCAGTAAACAACTGAATTAGAATTGATTCCTTATGGCTCTTACCAAAGAAACCTGATAAAGCTCTTTATTTCTCTCTCTTTTATTTATTTATTTATTTATTTACTATTTTCCCCTGAAGTAATGGATTACAAACGCTCATGTGTCAATCTCCAGTTTCACTTATTTCTCTGTAATGATAGAGGTTGTTTTAAGTGGATATTTCATTCCTCTAAAAAGCAAAACAAAATACTGCAAAACAAAGAATGTCCATTTTCAAATTCAGAGTAACTCAGATGCATTTGTCTGCTGAGTAGCTCCTTGTTTTTAAGCTTGAACTGCCTTTTGAACTGAAATACATTTTAGCATGACCCGTTTTGTCACTGACATGTCACTTAGCCTCTTTGAAATGACAGGTTTTATATGCCCTTCATATTGTATTGATTGAAAGGCACTTTTATTTTATTCATAGTCCACATTATTGTTTTGATTCATTTTTATCATTCCTGGCCATCCCTGTCAAATTTTCATAGTCCTAAAAGTGTTATTCAGAGGGCTTACAGAGGTAAGATTGGAGTCTCAATCAATTTTATTCTTCATTTCAAAATACTTGGTAATTCACTTGATTTACTTTTTTTTTTTTTTTTTTTTTCCAGGTAAATATAAGCTTTATGCATAAAAGAGTGAGCCCCATTTTCAGGGAATATACAGAAATGGCTGAGAAAAGGGAAAACGAATATTTTCTGGAATTTTAATTATGTAGAATTTTAAATATATTATTGAAGATATTTTCAATGGAATATAACAGATGAAACTGATTAAATTATAAAATGTATTTCTTTTTGGGGTGTATGCCTATAGCTGTATTTTATCTATTTGTTTATTTTTAACTCTCTACCTTTTGAATGGTTATTGAATGAAGTAGTATATCAGGACCATCTTCACATTATAAAACTCTTAGTCTGTAGCAAAAGTTTCAGAGATCATCTTAACACTGGATATATTCAAGTAGCTCAAGCTTTTTCCATGATTTCAGAAGCTATAACAACAATCCCCTTTGGAACAAAAACTGTTGGAATAACAAGATATTCACAATTTTTCAGTGAAATTATGATTGTCATATGCTGACAATAGAAAAAAAAAGAAATGGGAAAAAAAAAAATGAATTTTAATTTTGCTATTGAGGCTACTGCTACCCCTTTCCATATTCCTCACAGACACATACAGAGGTAGGAAACAAAAACAAGACAAATACCTCAATTAGAAAACTTGATTGATTTCACATATATGTGTAATTCACAGTTTTAATGCCCAAAGATGTGAACAAAGATAACCTTTTCATTTAGAGGTGATTTTTTTTTTTTTTTTAGTAAAGCAGTCAGGCCAATGAAAAAGTCAGCAAACTGCAGTGTATATAAATATTTATTCCTATTTAGTTATGAAGCATTATATTTACCAGGAAATATCACCTGGTAAATCTGGTAAATATTAACCTTGTTAAAAAGGTTAATAATTCATTAAGATAAAAGTTTTCAAGAACATATTAGGAAGTAGTTAGATAATGTATATACATTTTAATGAAACAACAGCATTTTCATCATACTGCCAGTAAAGATACAAACTTGTAAGAGGCATTTTCAATTTTTAACTTTTTTTCCCTTAAAAATTACTTTTAAATTTCTCACCTTCTGTATTCATCCTTTTAAAACAATGATGAGGGGAAAAAAAATTGAATGTGACATCTCTTCATCTGTTTGGAACTCATTATGCCTTCACAACAAACTGGATACTGATGTAAAATAAGAGGATGAAAACATTTGGAATAGTTACTTAATATGTGTGTTTATTCCCTGACATAATTGGGTCATTCTTGCAAGGTTTCCAGAATAAATTAATTCACAGGGAAGTCCGCAAAATGCTTTTAAATAAGGTAGTTATATAAAGGTATATAAGGTAGTTATATAAAATTGCAAATGTCTATAGAATACTTATTTTCTTTGAATAAAATATGGACAGTCCAGTCATGATGAACAATATATTAGTCTTTTTATTACTGTAATTTTGTTAACTTTCTATACTCTACCCAATTTTGTGTAGAAAACTGCATGGGATGTTCCATGAAAACTAAATACAAACCCCCATGGGGCTCTGGAATATGAAAAGGTGTTATTAACAAGGTATGTAAATCTTCATCTTATGGGAAGAGTCCAGCGGCATGTCAACCTCAATTGATGTGCTGTGCTGTGCAGTGGACTCTCTCTACACAAACTGTCCCTCTGATGTCTGAAGTCTGCTTCCTGCACTCCTGCTCATCAGGTCATGTGAGGTGTCTGCCCCAGTATAAGAACTCAAGCTTCGTAATCATCAACTAGAGAATCTAACTGTTGACCTGTTGGGGAAGAAATATTGGTGTCTTTTCCTCTTCAAGACACATTTTACAAAGTCCTCTATCTGTTAAGTGGATACAAATGCACAAACACTGATAGATGATGTTCAGTACATGTGAATCCAGACAAAGTTTATGCATAAGTTCTGAGCATCTTAATGCTGTGTTTACGTAATTGTAGATAGTCAAGAGACTTTAACAGACCGTAATAGATCTACTTTGTATTACTTTTTTTGTAATATTTTCTCTGTTCTGAAGCCAATGAGTGAAACAATAACCTTGTTTTCCCCAAAGAGTGGTCACAGCTATTCCAGGGAATATAGGCACAAAATAAGTGTATTCTTAATGGTGAAAAAATATTTCAGCAAACTAAAAATTAATCTAGGATCCATGTTTATGCATGGACATTTGTAAATGTAATGGCTTCTTAATATAATAGCTAAACATTAGGAACTTAATTTACAGTTTTAAAAAAGGTAAAGGTTTTTTTCCAGTGTTAAATTTATTTTTAATTTTAATTGTGGAACTGTGTAGTAAATATATTGAGTAAGTAAATTGTAGTAAATAAATTGAGTAAGCCATCAGAGAAACAAAAGAAAATAACTGGTCTAAAAACTATAGCTCTAAAAGAAAAAATGATAATAACATTAAGAAACTTGAAACTTCAGAATGAAGTTAAAGGAATTTTAATTGTTATCTTTTAAAATTATGAACAAATAATTACATTAGAAAATGTGTAAAGATGCATTATTTTCTGATGATTTTTTTTTTTTTTTTGCCCCCTTTGATTACTTTCTCTGTCTTCTTTTCTCACTTAGTTCTTTCTGAATGACATAACTATGTCATCATAAAAGATAGCAGATAATAATCATGGACAAGTAAAAGAAATTGTCTTTCTGCACTTAGCAAATGAATATGTGTATATGTATATGTATGTGCAGGGAAATTAAATATGTGTCATGGAAGTGCTCAGAGGACTGATAAATAAGTCCAGTTTTAAACTTTAAGAATGAACTTTGCTAAGTTCTTTTATTATTAACACACTTCATGTTAATGGATAGGTCTCACTCATTTTCAGTCATTAACACTATTTTATTCAAAAGTACAGTGAACTTAACAATGGTATCTTAAACTAATATAATGCTGTTACAATGGGTACATCAACCCATTATTATGTGAGGTAACATAATACTCTTAGGTCACAAGTAATTCAGACCAGTATAATCCAAAACAGTAGTCATTTTGTAGGAAAGTGCTACTTTCAAAGGTCTGATTCACTTTTTCACCATGTTTAGAAATAATTTCTTGACACATTGGGCACTCAGCCACTGTGTTTATCTGAGTAGAGAAGAAAATTAAGACTAATCATAATATATTGCTGTGAGATAGAGATCTTTTTTATCCCTAAAGATGCCACAAAAATGGACTGTTTTCTTGAATGATTACTTGTTACTTCTAGAATGAGAAACAAACACGGAGAAAATAAACAAAAACAAAAACACTTTAATCTAGGAATAGTTCATGAGCTGCTATTTCTAATTTTGATTGGAATATTCCAGATAATATGGTACCTAGGTTTCAAAACTTATGCCAGAAGTCATGCTATCATTTTCAATAAAATTTGTTTCCTACACAGGAAAGATCTTAAACACTTCATTATTGGTATTAATAACAGCAGGTTACACAAAACTTTATTGATTTTTTTTAATCAGTTGCTGTATTGAAGTTGCTGAAAAAAAACACCTTATGTTCACCATGAAAATTAACTTCTGAAACGTTTAGTAAAAAAATAAAAATTAAAGAACTAGAGCAAACAGAAATATATTGAAAAAAACTGATCAAGTTACTGTTATGCTTCTCTGTAATTCATAGTAGACAAAAAAAAAAGTCAGGTATTTACTTTCACAACCATTCTGCAAAACAATAGTTTATGAAATTGAGATGTTGTGTGAAAACATGATGTCTAGAGGTCCAGTTGAAACTATCCACATGATCAAGTATTTTGCAGTCCATCTCAATATAATTAATGAGATTTCTGGAAGCTTAACTAACTGAATGCTTTATTCATTATTTAAATTCCATCCATGCATTTCAGATTTTGATTTAAATTTTCTACATTTGTACTCGAGTAAAATACTAATGTAACTGAAAAATGAAATATATATTTATTAATAAACCAAAATGTGCAGACAAAATTAAAATATGATTTAAACTACAATTTGTCACAAGATTGATATTCTTAATAAAGAGATGAGACAATTATGTGATATCTAGCAACAAGAAATGACAGTTTTACTTTCACTAAAGTAATTATGTATAAACTTGTTTCTATAAAAAAAGCATTCAATATTTCTGCTTGCTGTGGAAGTGTACTAATTTCTAAGGTCATCTGTCAAAGCAGACCCAATTTTCTAGCAAAGTCAATAAGTAGTTTTCTCATATGATTCTCATTCTCTTTAAGGTCATAATACATAAAAATAAAACAAACTATAAAACAAATCTAATGAAGCCAAAAGATTCAGAGATCCAAACCACTGATTTCATAATTTTGTATATAGGGGCCACATTTTTACCAAGGGAAGAAAAACAATGTGGAAAAGTCATTTATTACTCATTAAACTATAAATTATTTTTTTCTGGTTTCTATTGCCAGAAGAAAACTTCCCCTTACTGTGCCTATCTTCTCTAAAATCTTCCAGTTTGGAAGCTGAGACAGTGATAACCAGTGATAGCCAGTGATGGTAAGGTTAAAGATATGCATTTTGCCCCTATCCCCCCTCCCTCTATCTATCCCACTTCCTCCCCCAAAGCAAAACAAAACAAAACAAAACAAAACAAAACAAAACAAAACAAAACAAAACAAAACAAAACAAAACAAAACCTTACAGAAGTTTTTATGTTACCACAGTAGATATTATTGAAAGTTTATAATGAGGACTTATTCAGTGTGTAGCATGAGAATTGTTCCCTCAATAGAGAAGTATAAGCAATTCAGAAATAGTATAAATGCATCTTAACTAATGCTATATTTGGATATGTCCTGATGAATGCTCCTATTAAGAATTATTTTTCCTATAGCACTAAAAAGAGAAAAATAATTTCAGTATTGCTTTCACTGTGGAAAGTAAATTATTTTCCATGTAATATTTTTCTATTCTGTGCTTTGAGCCTAAGGATAAAATTGTTTATTATACCGAATTTGAATTTAATTTCCTCTGGCCTTCTGCCTTCTTGGTTCCCCTTACTCCTTATTTTAACACACAGTAAAAAAAAAAAAAAAAAAAAAAAAAAAAAAAAAAAAAAGTCTGGTCTGTCTGAATTTAAATATTTTTAATGTAAAAGAAAATATTTTAATTTTTTAATGCATTAATGTTTTAATGATAAATTATCATTTTCTTAAGCATTTTCTTTCCTTTGCCATATAAATCTAATTTTACCAATTTTGTACTTTATTACAATGGCAAAGACAATAAATTATCTTAATTTTAAGAAATTATTTTAGCATTCATTAATTTTTATTTTTTTTAATAAGTATAGGAAGCAACAGATACATATTTTTAGAAATGGTGACACAATTATATAGCAATTATTATAAACGAATCTGTTACAGTGTAGTCATTTTTCCAGATATTAATGCAAAACAATTATAGACTTTTAAAAATTGTTGAAATCATGAAAGTTATTTAGGCTTTTGTTTTCCTCCCCACCACTAATTTCTAGATTATTTGTAAAGCTGGCTTTTGTCCCTTGGAAACTGTCCTTTTCTTCTACATTCCCACTCACTTAGTTCTCTTGATTAAATTCATCAGAACTATAGAGTTTTCCTTATTCAAACCATCTCGTTATTTTTTCTATATAAGGGGCTAGTATAATTCAAAGATAATTTATGTGCATTTGAGATAACTTTCAGACAGAATGACCCTGTCTGTATGTCTATCTATCTCTCTATATGTACACATCGCTCTTTTATTAGCTCAGTCTGAGAAATTCGCATACATTTAACAATTTTAGAAATGAGATAATTTCAGCTTCACAATTTTTAGAAAACACATTATAGAAGTATGTAAATAACGTACACAATACAAGCACATGAATTGAGAGAATAGAAAGTTTGAAAATGTTAATAATCAGAACATAAGAAATGTCAAAGCTGAGGTTTCTTGTATGACTTTGGTTTGTCCTGACATGTCTATGCACTTTAATTCAGTAATTAATTATATAATCACATAATGCTTTTGAACTGAAAGCCTAAACCACTCAATACTCCTCTTTGACATTTTCTTTTAAATTAATTGTTCATTATATGCCCTTATGAAGATTTATTGCATGTTATGAAAACAGTAGAAATGTAATCTTCACCTTAATTAATTAATTTTATTAATTTTATTAATTTTATTTTATTTTATTTTATTTTATTTTATTTTACTTTTTAATTTAATTTATGTTATCTTATTTTTTCAAAATCTACTTGGTGAGCAAGTATGTTTATTTAATTTATACATATTGGAACTAATAATAATAATAACAATAATAATAATAATAATAAGCAAGTACATAAAAACAGAGATGGGCTCAAACAGGGTTTAGGGTTTCAATCTACCAGAACCTTGACATACTTTTGTTTCATTTCTGACATATAGAACATGTGGCCAAAACACATCCCATCAGTTACACTTGCATTTGCTCTGAACTTCCGTAAATTGAGGAGAGGAGAGGAGAGGAGAGGAGAGGAGAGGAGAGGAGAGGAGAGGAGAGGAGAGGAGAGGAGAGGAGAGGAGAGGAGAGGAGAGGAAATATAAAATTTCTTCTAATATTTGTATTTGGAAGAAATGTTACATTCAATATCCAGCTGAGTAATATTATAATTGCTTTGTTGTATATCAGTAATTGACCTACTATTATGGTAGTAGGAATGTTTCAAGCCAACTCAGGTAGTGAGATATATTAACTGTGAAATATTTTGAAATATATCTGATATATTAACTGTGAAAATAAATGCAAAAGTTAGGACTATTTCTATCATATGATTATCTCAAACAGCACATCATTCAGCTCAGGATTATAAAGGTATTTAACTTTATAGTTTTATCTCGAGGAAAATCAGAATTGAAAGGTAACAGAAAGTCCACAGATGAATATTTTGAATACCTATAGAATACACAGTCTAAAACTGATCAGAATATGTTTTATTATTTCAAAATGTTATTGAAATGTGTTGCTTAAAGGGATCAAAGCATTTCACAGGTCACTGATGTTTTAATCTATAGATTTTTTTTGAAGGTCTAGTCCTTTCTAGTCCTTTCTGATGTGTGTGTGTGTGGGGGGGAGGGGGGGATAGTGGCAGGGGGGTTTGTATGAAGAAACAGATACATACGAAGAACTGTTTTACCCTGGCTACACTTCACTTAGATGCTTAGAAGTTATTTAGAAGTTTTATTTCAGCTTTACTGAGTAAAAATAATTATAAATCTTTCAAAGATGTTTTGAATAGGAACTACAAAAAATTATAATTTATATATACAGTTTCCTTCTGACGCAAGGGGAAAAGTACAGAAGTGAAACAGAAAGTACACTAGAGGTTTTTTAAAGTATATTCAAGGAGTTAGTGTCTCTGGGGTTGAAAAATAATGGTCAACTTTAAAAGTGAAGCATCTCAGTGGTTATCTGAACATTTTATTTTACATATGAAGGGAAGACTGTTATGATATATTAAAAGTGCTGAATTTAGAATGTTAAAAGTAGCCCTAGGCTATGCCTAGAGCCACAGATGTACCTGCAGAGGAACCACAAAGTTTCAACAATACATTTAAACAACATTATACTAGGTCAGCTGCAGCCTGAGAGCCTGAGGCTTGGTTTATATTACAAAGTTCTGCTGGCACAGCTGTATCAATATGTAGTACAACAACAACAAAAGAAACAGCAGAAGCTCCCTGCTACACTTGTACACTAGCAATAGCATTTATTCCAGTCCGTAATAAAACTTACTAATAGAGCCTGTGAGGAGCATGTAGATGTGATGTAATTTAATGAAAGAACCCATAACATAGGGTTACAAACTATAGTTGTTTCAATGTACAAATGCAGATAAATAAATAAACAAATAAATAATAATGATTGTAATAGTAATAATTAATAAAGTAAACAAAACCTACCAAACAAGCAAAGAAATCAACTAGAATCCAATCTCTCCCACCACTAGACTATGGACTCACATTTCTACATGTGCTACCTTTCTAGTCATTTTTTTCTCCTTTTCATACAACAATAATAACTTTTGAAGACAGCATCCTTTCACATTTACTGAAGAAACTTGGTCAGAGTACCAAAGCTGACAACAAATATCTGGATATTTAATGCCATCTTAACCAAGTATACACTTTATAAGATATTTTTAAATACTAAATAATATTTTAAAATTATCAGGGAAAGTGTACCAATTTTAAGTCCAACTTTACATTTATGTTTAAAGCAAAGAGTAATCACTGATATATCAATATCTATTGAATTATTAATATACTATGGATCACCTGAATAAAGATATGAAAGTGCTGTTTTCCATTAGCTTTTTGTAGAAACCTTTTGCATGTCAGTGAGTTAACTGCTCTGCAGCTTATCTAAAGCATCTATCTTGTTTCAGTTACTATGTATACAACTTAGGCTGCTAGCTTATGGAACTGAAATTCATTGTAACTCTAGTTTCTGGAAATACTGATGTTGCCAATGGATTTATTGAACATTCACCCAACACTGTTTTTGTTTGTTTGTTTGTTTTTGTTGTGTTTATTTGTTGTTTGTTTGTTTCTTTTTTAATATCTATCTATTTATTTATTTATTTATTTATTTATTTATTTATTTATTTATTTTTCCCTGCTGTGTTGGGATTACATAGCAAGGTTTTGGTAGCAGGGGGGCTGCAGAGGTGGCTTCTGTGAAAAGAGCCCCATGTCAGCTGCCCCATGTCAGATCAAAGCCAGATCCAGATGGTTCCAAAAGAACCTGCCACTGCCCAGAGCTGAGCCAGTGAGCAATATTGGTTGCACCTCTGTGAGAGCAAAGTTAAGAAAGGGAAAAAAAAAAATGCTGCACAACAACAGCTGGAAGAGTGAGGAGTGAGAAAATGTGAGAGAAAGAGCCATGAGGATCCCAAGGCCAGTGAAGAAGGAGGGGGAACATGTGCTCCAGGTGCCAAAGCAGAAGTTCCCCTGTGGCCTGTAGAAAGGCCCATGGCGGAGCAGGCTGTTCCCCTGCAGCCCATGGGGTATGATGGCAGAGCAGATCTCCATGCTGTAGCCCATGGAGGAGCCCCTGGTGGGGCAGGTGGATGTGTCCTGGAGGAGGCTGTGGCCTACAGAGCCCCATGCAGGAGCAGGGGATCTCGGGGGAGCTGCTGCCCATGAAGAACTCATGTTGGAGCAGTTTGTTCCTGGGGGATGGGCCTCGTGATACAGACCCATACTGGAGCAATCACTGAAGAGCTGCTGCCTGTGGGAAGCCCACACAGGATCAGTTCAGGAACGATGGCATCCCATGGGAAGGATCCCACATTGGAGGAGAGTCAGAGAGTGACCATGAAGGAATGGTGGAAATGAAATGTATGGACTGACCACAATCCCAGTTCCCTGCTAAAAGAAAGAACATAGAAAAGAGTGTATGGGGAGAAGGTGTTTTTAGTTTGATTTAGTTTCTCACTTCTCTAGCTTGTTAGTAATAGGTAATAAATTTTATTAATCTCCCTATACCAAGTCTGTTTTGCCCATGACAGTGATTGTTGAGCAATCTCCCTGTTGTTATCTCAGCCCTTGAGCCCTTTCCATCATATTTTCTCTCCTTTTTTCTTCAAGGAGGGGAAGTGTGAGAGCAGTTGTGGTAGAGTTCAGCTGCATATCAGGGTTAAACCACCACTCCTGAAATCTTGTGTACCCATACATTAGTAGTAACTCATGTAGTATTTCTAAACCAAACAGTTCTCTTGATATCTCACAGTTCACTACTCACCAAAGGAAATACAATTTTGACCAATCAATTTTGACCAGATTATTACAGGAAAAAAAACAAACAAACAACAAAAAAAAACCAACAACAAAACGTGGTTTCATATTTTATACTTTTTCAAGTACATCCTTAGCTTAACTGGAGAACTGGAGACTTAATTGTATCTACTTTACAGTAATTATGCCAATAAGTTAAGGAAAGAGTCATTGACATTGTTATTGCTTCCATCTAGGAAGTATTAAAACACATCTACACCTAAAGCTTAGCAATAGAAGCAATAGAAACAAATACCAGCAAAACAGAGAGAGAGAGAGAGAGAGAAAGAGTATAAAGATAAAAGTCTTCAATAACCTTCTTACTTTAATTACTGTCATTTGCTATTATCATATGAAATAAGTATCACATGAAAAGAAATAAATTAAGAAATGAATATGACTAATGCAACATGCAGAACTGAAGACTGTATAAAGGATATGGACTTTAAAAACAGTTATGTTTTCAAAGTTTGGTTATAAGATCACTAATATTTTTATTATTATTATTATTATTTTTAATTTCTAACAGAAATTGTGGGGACAAATCAGAAGTCTTTATGAGGTATTGACTTGTTTAAAATATTTTTTTTGCTTATACAATTGTAGTGATCCTAACCAGAAGACCATTGTGCATCAAGGAGTTAGTGATCCACATAAATTAGTGATCCACGTAAGTTAACCCAGAGAAGTTCAAACCTGAGCTGTGCTGTGCACATGTGCAGCTTAGCCATCAGACTTTTTCTGTGAATCAAGTCAAGCTCAGCCAGCTAATCTTGATGGAGAAGCCTTCAGGCAGCTCCCACCTCTTACTAGTGTTATGCCATCTGTGTGTAAAGCTTAAAGCAAAACAGCATTTTATAATGTGAACATTATTTTGCTTGCTGGTAGAAATAATGTCAGCTTTTTCCTTACCTCTTGTCAGTCTTTCTCTCCACATCCAATTAAGGTTGGAGATTCTCCTTAGTCCTTTTTTTCTTATGTATTTATAAAAACATTTTTATTGTCTTTAGCAGCAATAGCCAGACTGAGCTCCAGCTGGGCTTTGGCACTTCTAATTTTATCCCTGTACATTCCAACATTTCTGTAGTCCTTCTGCCCCTCGTCTATGGTCCTCTCTAGTCCTCCCGCACCACCTTTTCTTCCTGAGCTCTAGCCACAGTGGCCTGTTCAGCCAGGCCAGTCTTCTGTACCAGCTCATCTTTCAGCATGTGGGGATGGCCTGCTCCAGTGTCTTTAGGATTTCTTTCTTGAAGAGTGTCCAGCTTTTCTGGACTCCTTTGTCCTTCAGGACTGCCTCCCAAAGGACTCCTCCAATTGGTTTCCTTAACAGGCCAAAGTCTGCCCTCCAGAAGCATTTTCTTCTAGCATTAACTACAATAAGTGGTATTCTAATATATTTCAGAATCTGGGTGACATTTTTACTGGGATCATAACAAACACTAGTCCTAGTGCATTATAATAACAATAGAGAATTAATTCATAGATAACACATGTTTCTGTGCAACAGAAAGAAAAAAGAAAATATGGCTAGACATTTTACTGTCCTAGTAAATATATATTATAAATATTATAGCCTTAATATTTCAGATTATAATTCTAAGTTTTGATTCATGTATCTTTTGATACGTGATTTAAAGTTCATTAATAATGAAAAGTTCAATATCATTCTTAATTTCCATGATAATGGGGGTGGGGGGTGCAGAATATCATAATTCTTAGTTTAAGAGCTATGGAAAATCTCCTACTCCTCAAAGAGATGCGTTCAGGTCATATTTACTTTCCGAAGAACTCAATTTCAGTATCACTTCAAGGCATTTAAAATGTTATTTTTCATACTGTCTTATAGTCTCCCGGCAGAAGATATTTATTCAGCCTTATTTTTCATGATATAACAAACAAAAAGTTATCTCAAATGCAGTTTTATTTTCACGAGGCTATTCATGTGAACTTGCTGGTGAGGTGAGCATGTTACTTTAGCTTTAAATTTCACATAACATAAATAACACCAATTTAAACATACAGCAAGGGAAACAGACAATAAAACAAAAACAAAACAGAAAACCACCCTTATATGCAAATTAATAGCAATTCCTTACTGGGACAGACAATCATTAATTACTATTACTAGTTCTGTTTTGAAAGTTGTGCCTTGAATGATATCAATCAAATGAGGGAAGGTTATGTAGTAGAAATTCAATATCCTGAGATATCTAGAGATAAAATGCAGATACAAATGCCACTCTTCTCCATTATTTAATGTGAATACTTTCTACTCTGGCTATAGTTAGTAAATTAGTAAAAACAAACAAACAAGCAAACAAAATAACTAACTAAATAAATAAATATAACAAACTTTAAGCTTGCTTGCTTGGGAAGCTCAAAATAACTGCACCATACAGTAATCAAATCGTCACTACTCCCATCTGGAAAATGCATAACTCAGCAAACACCATGGCCTGTTTAAGTATAGGGATTATAATTTGATTTTAGCTACCTTATTTACAACAGCATAAAAACAGTTATGTTAAGCCCTCAGGATCTGTGATGCAACAATAAAACTCCTAAAAACCTGTACAAAATAAGACATCAGTGTAATGTCAAAGTTTATGGATAAAGGAGCAATGATCTTGAGGAAAACTCTAATTATTTTACTAATTACTTTATTTTGTAACTATTCTGTCTTTTATTTTTATTATTTTCATTTCCTAATGGCTACTAATATTGAGAGTAATCATTGTAGAATAGCATGTACATAGCAGATCAGATCATGAAACAACTTGTTTTACTGCTAGAAAGATCAATGTCTCTGATATTAAACTACACAGTATTAAACTAGCAGTTTATTAAACTACTGTGTTTTGTTGTTGTTGTTGTTTGTTTTGTTTTGCTTTTTAAAGTAGAGAAATAAGGATGGATAGAAAAACATCTATCTAAACTATTCAATTTGTAAAAAGATAGCAGAGAAATGTTAGGCAAGGTTTTACATTTTATTTATAAATGTTTAATATCCATACATGTCAGAATTGTTCACATAAAATGAAGAGTCCATGCATATTAAGTTTTTTGTTTGTTTGTTTGTTTGTTTGTTTGTTTTTTCAATAAATTTAGTACAGTGTAAGGAGAAAGCAATGTTTTTTTGTTTGTTTGTTTGTTTTTTGTTGGTTGGTTGTTTTTTTTTAATTCAAGAAGGCTTTTAACATTTTACCATTGTCTCTGATGTAGCTCAGATGAAATTAATCCATATTCTATCCTTTTCAATTACAACTGAAAAGCAGAACAAGACATAGGAAATAGAGGGGACCATAAACTGTTGAGATACTGTTGTAAAAAGGCAAATAACATTGCACGATGCATCAACAGAAGTATCATATTTGAGATATATGGAGTAATTACACTGTTGCACACTTTGCTGTTGAAGCTGTTCCACAGTAGCTTTTTATTATTATTATTATTATTTATTTATTTAAGTAAATAAATTAGAAAGTAAAATGATGGAAAACAGTATTATAAAATGTGATGCATAGGAGTGGCTGACTTGGGGAAAAGAAAGAACAGTGTTGAGAGATCTTGAAAAGAATGAAAATTCACATTTGCAGTTAAGGGTCATCTCCCAGCTATAACAAATGCTGAACTATCTACTCAGGCCAGAGAATTTCCTTATTGAAAAAAATAAATTTGGAAACATGCTAGACAAATATCTGGCATTGATTTTTAACATGAAGTATTGAAACAGTCACCACAGAGAGTAAAACAATTCTCATCAGGAAATATGTAACCATTAAGATAATTTTATTTACCACTCTTGAAGTTGTACTTTGATCCACATCAGTGAGGATGAGATTCATCACTCTCCTATAAGCTATAGTCTGACAGTGAGAGGAATTTCTTGGAAGATGTTATGAAAATGTTTATGTTTTATGCTGGTCTCCTGGTTCTAGCAAAAATTAACTACTGAATATATTATTGCATTAAATATATTTATCCCCAGTGAGTGTGCTTGAAAAGAAAGTGATGATACACTCATTCAAAAAGAAAGAAAGAATTCAAAAGAATCCGTACTCATCTGCACAATATAGATTCACAGTGCTGATAAAACACTGAAAACAAATTACAGGAAGCTAAAAAAGAAAAACAACTAAACAATTTAAATCAAAAAAGACAACATCCGGTGATCTTTG
Organism: Anas platyrhynchos; assembly: GCF_047663525.1. Lineage (NCBI taxonomy): Eukaryota > Metazoa > Chordata > Aves > Anseriformes > Anatidae > Anas > Anas platyrhynchos. Next base: position 58,052,902 of record NC_092590.1, read on the forward strand.
GGCATCTCTAAGCAGGTCAATATACTTGTATGTCCTTCATGACTGTAGCCTGTGCTATCTTCATATTAAATTCCATTTCTAGTTATTTTTCTGGGTGAGTATCTCTATTTTGCGTGTATGTATGTGCAGAACAGTCCAAGTGCCAGCAACTGGTTTGGAACCATGGGCCATCAGGCCCTTGTGGCTGGGTTCCAGCAGCTGGGAGGACCAAAATGAGTGTAAACCAAGTACTAGCAACTGTGGCTTCGTATCATAGGTGCCTATGTATCCATACTGTCAGCAACTGGAGTGATTGTGGGTGTACAGGTGAGAATGATTGCTAGCAAAGGTCAAACCAAATTAACTGGTTGGTAGATGAAGTGTCCAGGAAGCCATGGGGGTGGGAGTCTCTAAGGATGGAACCACAACAGGAGCTGGTTATGGAGAGACATGGGAAGTCATAGTCCATACTGGAAGAGACCATAGGGTCTGGGGTGTCTAGGTGCAAGACCCATATATGTGTGCATCAGTAATGGTGAGAGCATAGAGAAGGAGGCTGAATACTGGAAACTGGGGCTTTCCCAACTTCCAGTCATTTCTGTATATAAGTATGCAGGGACAGAAGAGAGGGAGGGAGGGAAGGAACGAGGGAGGAAGGGAGTGAGGGAGGGAGCGAGGAAAGGAGGGAGAAAAGGAGGGAGGAAAGAGGTGAGGGAGGGAGGGAGGGAAAGAGGGTGGGACGGACAGATGGACGGACAGAGAGGATCTCAATATGAGCAACTAGAGTGGGGCTGCAGCCTTGGGAGCTTGCATGTCCAGCTGCTACAAAATAGGGAGCCTGGGATCCAGGGGCAGCTACTCAGCAGAGTGGGTATCTGAACCCATCTGCTGGAGGGATCCACATTGTACATAAGCATACATTTGCATTTCAGACCTTCATCCTGCTCAGCCAGAGAGGGGAACAGGATGAGGCCACTGGTGTTCTTTGTGTTCATGTGAGTGTTTTGTGTGGCCCCCAACTAAATCAGTATATACGCGTTGTATACATGGATGTGTATGCATCACATGCATATGAGCATGGAGGGACTCCATGCTCAGCCTTGCTACTAGCTGAATCTGGGGGCTTAGAGCTGCAGCAGCCTGACCTCTGTCAGTCTTATGGATTTGTCATACCATAACAATTAGTAGAAATGAAATCTTAAAAGTCTAATAAAAGAACTATTAATCATTCAAGATTTAACTATTGGAGGAAAATGTATAAGAAACTGAAATAATTCTCTATTTTATTTTATTTTACTTTTTCTTACCCATGAAATGTTTTAAACTTTTTAGCTTTACTGATGTGCTCTGTTTTGGGCACTAGGATCCAAGAGTTGAGACTGGATGCCTAGAAGTTGTCATGTTTTCTAGAAGAATAGTTTGAATAGAATACAGTGGCTTAATCTAGAAAAGAGAAGACTTCAGAAAAATATCAAATGAAAAATTTATCTGTTACAGATATGACAAGAAATTATAAATTTTAGCCAAGGCAATAACAGAAACATTTCTGGAGGTAGAACAAGGAAAATTGTAAAAGTTGTCTAGATACAAAAAGATTTCTGAACCTTTATTCAAAGCTTCCTGAGCCTTTATTCAAATAATTATTTGAATATTTGCTACAAATAATGTAGACATAACTGATTTTACCTGGGAGCCAAAGTTTAGATCTAATTTTGCATTGTTTGTCATGATATTTCAATGAGTTTATATCAACTCAAGCCTAAGTATCAGAATGGTAAACAAGTTGCCAAGAGACATCCTGCTGGACCCTAATGAAAACTGGAGTCCAAAATTAATCCAAGTAATTCAGAACTATATAAAAGATCTCTCTTCTGAGAGATATTTTGAAATTAGATTCTTAAAAAAACGTACTTTGCTCAAGTAATGTTTCTACATTTTTACATTACATTCTCTTGCTGTTCCTGATGGTACCACTGGACCTGTTTGACAGACCTTTAACCTGTCAGATGAAACTATTTAAATGTTTTTCTGCACTTTGAGCAGTTTCTGACTAGCAATGTAGAATCCTTCCAGGTGCTGAACTCCCAGAGTCTTTTATATTTGCTTTCCATTCTACATTTCTGCATAGCTAGATGTTTAGTAAGGTGTAGCAAAAGGGGACAGTCAGTTTTGAAAGGAGAATGGAAATAGAAATAATAGAATTGAACCTTTTTCAAGGGGATGGGGCTGAGCAGATGATGAATAGCTCTGAAATGTTATAGTCCTAAGCTACTATGATAATTCTAAAGAACACAGTATATCTGAAAGAAAACAAACAAACAAAACAAAAAAACTACAATAACAAAACTCAAACCACTATATTGTTCTTGGCTGGGATCAGGTTAATTATCATCATATCAGCTCTTATAGTGCTATGCTTTGTATCTGAGACCAAAACAGTGTTGTTAGCGCACTAGTGTTTAAGCAGTAACTGAGCAGTGTTTGCATAGCATCAAGTCCTTCTGGGTTTTTGAAGCTGTTCTGTCAGTGAGTGGGTTGGGGGTGTACAAGAACCTGTGAGGAAACAGCCAAAAATGCAAGTCCAAACTGGCCAAAGGGATATCCCATACCTTATGATGTCATGCTCAGCAATAAAAGCAGGGGAAAAGAAGAAGGATGGGGATGATCAGAGTTGAAGCATTTGTTTTTCCAAGTAGCCATTATGAAGCCCTGCTTTCCTGGAAATGGATGAACATCTACATGTCAATGGGAAGAATTCCTTAATTCGCTTTGCTTACATGTTCAGCTTTTACTTTACTCACTAAATTGTCTCTATCTCAATTCACAGGTTTTCTCACTTTTACATTTCCAGTTCTCTCTCCTATCCTGCTTCAGGGGTGGGGGTGTGAGAAAGCCACTGTATGGTGCTTAGCTGCCTCCCAGGGTTAAACCACAGTACCACCAAACCAAAAACCAGTGTGGTTTGCACAGGTGTCTGTCACTGAAACAATACCTCCTTTCCCTTCTAGTGTTATACTGGTGTAAGGAAGGAATCTTGATAATCAGGACTATAACTGACATCATATTTCATGGGCCTTATAGATGTGGAAGAGGGTTTAATATTTTACATCAACAATAATTTGTTAGACTCTCTCTCTCCCTCTCTCTGCCTCCCCCCTTCCCCTCCCCCCCCCCCCCCCCAAGTTTGCCAAAGGAAAAATAGAAATTTTTTGTTCCTTTGTTTCCATGAAAGACAGTATGGAAGAAAGTTAACCCTTAGAGACTTCTAAGGGTTATGCCCCAGTACCATCTCAAAGACTAAATGAATCATTCAAGTTCTTACGTCATTTAAAAATCATTCTTTCCTTTTGACAAAGATGTATGGAAAGAGATGACTCCATACAAGTCATGTGTTTGAACCTCATCTAGACAGGAAGCAACTCTCTTAAACAGGATATTTACATTTTCTTCCTGGCTCGTAGGAACTCTTTTATTCATTCTGGTTTTAATAAATTAAATCTAGCTTTACAATCAGACCTCCAGTCTCATGCAATAATAAAAACAGATTAATAAAAGGTTAGATTTATGTGGGAGACTGCATCAGTAGAGTCTAATGCAGAATCACAACCTACATGCCTGAAAATTTTAAAGTCCACAAAATAATGGAAAGAAGCATTATCCCATCATTCTGCTGAATACAGCAATTCATTATTTGAATTATTGCAACAGTGTGTTCTGATTATGTGTAACATTGTCTAAACGTAAAGCAGAGTTTGATGAACTCCTCTGACACATTAAATAAATCAACAGGACTGTATACCATAAAATTAGCTAAACATGAATATACATAAAATCAAATTCTATGTATCATAATAGAGAAAGAAATTTGTTTCTCTACTAGTTAGTATGCCATAGTTGTTTTTCTTGAAATTGAAAGACTATGATGTTTATCAACATGCAATGGTGTTTGTTCATTACATTGATTTTTATTACAGGTTCCCACAATTTAAAATAATTACAAAAGAAACAACAGAAGCAGATTTTTGATTGTTCATTGTTTGTGGCATCTGTAGGAAATGTGTTGGCTTGACATCAACCGTTAACAGGCTTTATTTAAAATTAAGGGAAAAACAGTTGCTAATTATAAACATTGTCTATAATGGAGCTTTGTAGTTTACATAATTATATTTTGTGAAAGAAAGGAGGCAAGCTTGGTCTGACTTCATTTTTCCATTAGAAAAGATTCAACTGTCTTCATCCCATGGTACCAGCTGCACTGTGCTTTGTATGAGATCACTGTGCTTAATTTCAATAGCCTGCAGAGAGAGTTTATTTTTTAAGTGCTGTCTCTTGCAGATGTGCCAAGGGAAAGATAATTTTGGTCTCTCTAATCATATGCAGAAAGCTAGTTCTGTTCTGAATCTTGGTGCTTCCAGAATATCCTTGTATCAAAAATAATAGTTTCAAGTTAAAGTATGTTTTAAGTCAGTCTTTTTCTTGTAAAGATTCTTCACAAAGGACTTATTAAATACTCATACTTTGCTACTCAAGGGTAAAGGAAATGCTATTTGAAAAGAAAATATGTATAAAAACTTTGCAAATATAAGAACAATATAAGAAAAATGTATTAAAAGGTGACATCAGGAACATGAAATCTCAATAAAAATTGATCTTACACCTTGATCAAGATCTTTGGGCACTGAGCTCAGCTTTACAGTGAATATGAGAGAAAGAAAAAAAAACATTTTCCACGGTAAGTTCCTATTTTAACTTGGACTAAAATACCTATGGAATAGAGTTTTTGAAATTTTAAAATTAAAAGAAAAACAAACCAAAACAATCAAACAAACAAAAATACACAACTGCTTCTTTGAAGAAAAGTACATATACTACAGTATATTCATTTTCCTGATCACAGATGTTCAACAATAAGATTTAGGTTTGAAGTAGTGTCTTATGGAATTGCTGTTCTGCCCTGTGAGTTTTAGATATAGGTTTTATTTTTTTGTCTTGGCAATACAGATAATTAAGTAATTTTTAGTCCCAAACTTTATGCATTTTTAAACTTATAACCTCCTTATTAAACTGAAAAATTAAATTGAAAATTCCACCAAAGTGGAATCAATTGGAAAAGCATTTCATGATACAAAACTATCCCATTTGATTTGAATAAAATGTTTAGTAATAAAATATTAAATATACAAAGATTTAAACAATCTGAGTGAATTTTTCCTATTCTTAATAAATATTTCTGATAGTACTTTTCCTTTCCTGAAGGCAAATTAACTAGCGTTTTATGCTAAAGGCAATAAAAATTTTGTGGAATGAATAGGAGTATGCGTGGAAAGGATTTGAAAGGGTTAGGTAATAAAACCAGATTAAGTAAAGATAGTGACAACAAATTAAGATTCACTCAATGTTATTTAATGAATAACAGGACAGACCTGCACCAAATTGTAAAACAAAACAAAACAAAACAAAAAAATCAAGTAAAAATAGCAGCAGTAAGAATGACTGTATATAATCATAAAATTATTATATGAAAAGAGTACATTAGCTTGTGCAATAGCAATGGCAGGAGACAAAGTAAGCCTTCTAATCTTCAAATATTATTTACGCCTTGAAATGAAGGAGCAGAGAAATAATGAGACTACTTTTTAATGTTAATCCTTTCTTAGAGGATTAGAAAGTAAAACTAGCAGAGCAGATCCTGACTATTTCTTAGAGCAAGCCTTTAATCATATTATAATGCAACTGAATGTAGCTTGGTCTGGTGATTATTTAATTATAATTAAACGCTTGCAACACGTGTCAGTGACAATATCCCTATTGCTAAGCATCAACTCCAGGATATATGTCTAATGATGATTTGAGACTGAAGCAGTTTGAAAGTGTCCTGCACATAGTCTCAAATGGGTAATATCTGAGAAAACAGATTGCAGAGAAAAAAAAGCTAATATTTTATTACCCAAAATTGGGAAAAGTCACCTAAAGAGACTCATACTGACTTTAACAATATGTAGATTTATCATTGAGAAATTTTCTGTAAATTAGTGTCCCCTACATCTCAGGTTATTACTTTTCAAAAAGAAGTGTGAATTCACCTGATGATGTATGTAAAACAGATAGAATCATAGAATAATAAAGGTTGGAAAGGACCTTCAAGATCATCTGGTCCAACTGTCCCCTTACTACCAATGTCACCCATTAAACCAGGTCCCTAAGCACCAGGTCCAACCTTTCCCTGAACACCCCCAGGGACAGTGATGCCACCACTTCCCTGGGCAACCTGTTCCAATGTCTGGCTACACTTTCTGAGAAGTAATACTAAAATAGTATTACATAAACAAAACTTAACCTCTCAAACAGTATAACATGGTAAAAATATGGGACATAATGTCTTAACTGGTGATTGGAAATCTTTTTCCAAATTCTTGTTTCTCTTGTAAAATATAGATTCAGTGAAACCTATCCCTTTTTTAATTAAACAACATCTGGGAAAATAAATTTTCAGTCCGGAAATCTTTGCTTATAACGTAGTAACAACATAACAATAGGTAAGTGATCTGATCAGTCATGATAGTTCAGAGGATCTGAGTTTAAAGTCTATATTAGGCAGAACAGGTATTTCAGTCTGAATCCTATACAGATGACACCATTACTGTCCATCCTGTGCTATAGCTTCCCTAACTGTTATTCCTAAAAGGTTTGAAAGATCTTAGTTTTATCCAAGTGTTAGACTGTGTTAACTGCTTATCCAAGTGTTAATGAATATTTCAAGTCTTGCAAATAGTTCTCTTCCAACTTCAGTCATAAACTGCGGGTGTTCTTGTAAAAGTAATTCACTTCTCTCAGAGCACTGAACTGTTAGTTACCATCTAACAAGGAGACCATTGATTTCAATGGGTTTGATACTGATGTAAGAAAAGCATTAGTGAAACAGCTGAGAGATGTCATGGTGGTTCATTGTAAAATCTGGTAGATCAGACAGACAATCTAGGTATTGTTGTTGTTTGTTTGTTTTGTTTTGTTTTGTTTTTTTGCCCCATTTGCAGTATCGCAAAACACCACAATCACCGTACATATGATGTCTTTAACATTCCTCATCAGATTCAACATCAGGCCAGCTTTGGCCTTCTGAATCCCATCCGTGCAATATCAGAAAGCATTTCCATACTCTTCCTAGGCTACCTTCCCTTGCTTCCACCTTCCTTTCTATGTCTGTACATTTCCTTTCTACGTCTCTTTTTTAGTCAGGAGCTCCTTGCTCACCCATGCAGACCTTCTGTCATCTTTGCTTGACTCTTGGTAGAGGTCTTTCTTCAGCTTGGAAGATACCATCGTTGAATATCAACTTTATAATTAAATTTCACAAATGAAAATTAATATTTAAAATAGGTTTCCATTTTGTTTATATATAGATAAATTTAGGTATAATATAGATAAATCTGACTTTCTTATTAAGTTCTACCAAATTTCAAGCCTGATTACCCTGACTGTCTTTAGCAATAAAGAAGTTGTTAACTTGCATAAAACAAAACAAAACAAACGATAAAAAAACACAACACTTTGCTGTTAACAGGTTAGGAGAAACATATTTAGAATCAAATTTAGAGATCCTCTCATACTAGGACAAATGGAATTAAGAAACACATAAATAATGGTGGTGTACTCAACACTTTTTTTTTCTCAGTCTTTTTGTAGCTTTGAGTAAAAGCTTTACAGATAGAACATGTTCTTATTTTATTGGAGTACTACCAATGCTTCTTAATGAGACAAGAAACCTGTTTTTACAATGGCAATACAATGTGTGAGATTTCATAAATAGAAAAGCCCTCATATTCTGTAAATTTGTCATTGAAATTGTCCTCTTACCTTAATATTATATAGTGAAGTTAACCTTAAAGATATTAGTGAGTTATTTTGCTGACACTAAAACTATCTGGTGTAACATTTCCAGCATTTAATTAACAACTACAATCAGGTTTTCCTAAAACATGATTCTGGATAGCTTTCTAATACCAAAATATTATGTGGCTTTCAAAGATCACAAAGAGCAGCTTCATAGTGATGTTAACATACTCCATCAATTCTCTTTGATAAATGTACAGACATCCCTAACTCTGTCATAGGTAATACTTCTCTCCCCACATTGTGCTACTAGAAACAGAGACGTGGAAAGTCTTGAGAGTAAACCTTGCCTATATATATATATATATATACACATATACACATATATATATATATATATATATATATATATATATATATATATATATACATACACACTATTTCTGATATATATATATATACACACTATATATACACTATATATACACTATATATTATATACTATATATTTTTATATATATAATATATATATATATATTTATTTTTTTTTATTATCTGATGGTAATACATAAACTATGTTATTTAACTTGGAAGGTCCTAAAGGAAGGAAAGGGTCTACCCAACTGTAAGGTATCAGAGATAATACCTAACACTGGGATTAGATTATGAAATTGTATATCCTGTGATTTCAGGATAGTTAAGAAATGGAACTGGGCAATACTCAGTTTTATGCCATATGCTTTTACTTTTCTTGCTTTTGAGATGGTGAATTGTTGCTAATATGTGAACAAAGCTTTTATTATTATTATTGTTGTTGTTATTATCATTATCTAATGCTATATAATGCTAATATAATGTTATTATCATTATTTAAGTGAGTGTAACTCGGTTAGGACTGAACTTCAAGAGTATTGGTAATTAACATGATAAAGCATTTGGGTGATCAGCTTTATTCATGTCCTTCCAAAACAGTTACAGAATTTAGATTCCATATTTACAAGTGTTTTCCTCTCTTTTTCCCTTACTAAAGAACCCTCTTCAGCATATCCTTTCTTTCAGCTAATTCTAGCTTTGGAATCAATCTAGAAAGAGATGCCAACTATTTGATATGGACATCACAGAAAAGAAATTAAAAGTCACAGGACCCAGGGACCAGTGCCTTCTACATGAGTCTAAGAGATAATAACCTTTTTGATTTGATTTGATTTGATTTGATTATTTTATTTTACTTTCTTTTACTTTAAAGTATAAAAAGCTAAAGCATAGCTCTGGAAGCAGCATGAATAATGCTTTACCATTCTTTTATAGAAATGAAGCAACCTCATGTTCCCTGTTTTCTTGGTTATTCAAAAGACAAAGCCAAGTATAGGTATAGAGGTATTGTCCATTAATCTAATGGTAAAACAAAAACAAACAAACAAAAAAACTTCTAAAAATCTATAAGATTTTTGGGTGCATATTTACCAAATATGGTATTTCCCATTCTACTTTGTTGCTCTTCATTTATTTGCACCTGAACAGATTTCAAGACTTGCTGTGTGTTTTCTTTTTCAATTTGTAGTCAAATGAATGTTAGATAAATTACTGACATATTTGAGGGAAAAAAAAAATGTATATATATATATTTGGGATAAGTTCTAGTCTAGAACATTTTCAAAGAGTTGTCTAAATCCTCACAAACAGATCTATTATGACAGACTGATGGCAGTACCTCACGTTTGGCTCAGAGGTATATGTAAGCAAAAAAATCCAATCTTGCTTCAGACTCAGTGTTTTAATCACCAGCTGGCTAAGACTACTAAACCATACATTACCCAAGGAAAGATTATAGAGAAAAAAAGCCCTAATCCCCTAACCACCTCCAGATTCTCATGAATTAATTCATTAGTTCATAAATAAATTGCTTACTCAAACCTCTTTCTAAACTAATGTTTAGTCTATATGTCTGCATCCCAATAGGTGTCTGAGTGTTCACTCAGCTTTCTTTAATTACAAATCATCAACATCAGAAGGAACATTAGAGTTACTTGCCCTCTCTTTCTCTACCATGTACATAGACAAGACATTGATACATTTTTAGAAATACCAAATGAACAGATGAACAGCAATGAATGGAATATATTTTTACTATTTCCTAAAGTAACGTTATTATTGATATGCAAATGTTAAAATTTATTATAATGACAAAAAGATATTGATACTGAGGGTACTATATTTTTATGTTATTTTCCACTTTTTATTCATTTTTAAGGGTCAGTTTTACAGTATTATCTACCAGCTTTCACATTACATGTTATTTGTTAATTAAGAACATACCTGACAGCTTTCAGTTATTCAGTTCTCTATAAGATGCAGTAGGTAGCCTATGGTATTTTTAAGCACTATTTCATTCACTGGATGTATTCAGAGAGAATAACTAGACCACTTATCTGTGCGCAGCTGCAATGTCAAAGGCTGGAAAAGAACTGATGAACTTAACATGAGTTTTATAGTCTCTCTGAGGCTGATGAGAGAATTTTACATCCCAGGCAGAAACAGAAGTTCAGGTGCTTTTCCTCTTTATACCATCTACTGTGTGGCCCAGGGATCTTTACACTGTTGTCAGTGATTTCCAGGCATTAAATTATTATGTATATCATAATAATTAATATCAAATATAAAATGTTCTCTCCTCTTGTCATGATATATCATTTGTTTTTTGCCTCTTTTTTTTAAAGTATAATAAACTAGTTGGGAAGCAGTTGTAAAAGCTTAATCAAATGTCTGAGCTGGTTCAGCCTATTTTGTGTTCTTATGACAAATATGATAAATTTGCAGACAATATTAAATTAGGGGAAGCTGTTGGCTCTCTTGAGGGTAGAAAGGCTTTGAAGAGAGATATTGACATATTAGAGCTATATAGTCACCAACCACATAAGGTTTAACAAGAGCAAGTGCTGAATTTTGCACCTGGGACAGGTCAACACTTGGCTATATGTACAGACCGGCAGATGAAAGAATGAACAGCAGCCCTGAAGAAAGGGATCTGAGGATTCTGGTTGATGACAAGTTGTATGTGAGTAATTGCTGTGTTCTGACAGCCAAAAGGACCAAATATACCCTGTGGTGCATTAAGTGCAGCATTGCTAGCTGGTCGAGGGAAATGATTGTCCTTCTCTGCTCTGTGCTGGTGTGGTCTCACCTTGAGTACTGCATGCAGTTTTGGGCACCACAATGTAAGAAGGACATAAAATTTTTGGAGAGAATCCAAAGGAAGGCAACAGCAACAACAACAAAATGATCTAGAGGGCAGAACGTATGAGGAACAGCAAAGTTGCTTGGTTTGTTCAGCTTAAAGAGAAGACTGAGCAGAGTTCCTACAGGCTCCTCATGATGTGAAGTGGCGGGACAGGTGATGATCCCTTCTTTCTGGTGACCAGTGACAGGACCCAAAGGAACAGCATAAAGCTGAACCAGCAGTGGTTCAAATCAAATATTAGGAAATAGTTCTTCACTGAGAGGGTGGTTGGACACTGGAGCTGGCTCCCCAGGGAAATGGTCACAGCTCCAAGCCTGAAAAAGCTCAAGAACTGGTTGGACAATACTCTCAGAAACAATGTTTAATTTTGAGGTGGTTCTGTGTGGACCTAGGAGTTGAACTCAATGATCATTTTGGGTCCATTCTAACTCAGGATATTCTGTGATTCTATTTTATGACTCTATGAGATTTGAGCAATGAAAGGCCTTAAAACCCACTGATGACTATATTCTATTCAGTGAGGCTGAGAAAAGCAAGTCAATAGAGTGAGTAAGAGTTTTTCTGTGTTTGCTGAAAAGCAACACATAATTTTACAATTGGCAAATGCTAATTAAATTAAGCTTCATCCTGTTGCAGTTTAGCCCTGGCAGGCAGCTAAATACCACACAACCATTCACTCACTCTCCCTAGGTGGGATGGAGGACAAAATCTGACAGGTACAAGTGTGAGAAGTTATCAGTTTAGATAAAGACAGTTTACTAGGTAAAGTAAAAACAGTGTGTGAAGCAAAGCAAAGCACAGAATTAATTTGCTCCTTCCCATCTGCAGGCATGTGTTCAGCCACCCCCAGGAAAGTGGGGCGAGTCAAGCATAACAGTTTATTGGGAAGACAAATGCTATCACCCTAAATGTCTCTCCCCTTCATCCTTCTTTATCCCACCTTTTATTGATGAACATGATGCCATATGTTACAGAATATCCCTTTGGCCAGTTTGGGTCAGCTGTCCTGGCTGTGTCCCCTCCTAGCTTCTTGTGCATCCCCAGGTTCCTTGCTGGCAGGGCAAGAAGCTGAAAGAAACTGAAAAGTCCTTGACCCTGTGTAAGCATTGCTCTGCAACAACTAAAGCATTGGTGTATTGTCATTGCTATTTTAAGAAAAAAAATTTGTGAGCCTCTACAGGGAAAATTGACTCCCAGCCCAAACCATGATTCATTCTTAAGGAATCACTATTGTGGTTTACTGTTTTTTTGTTTGTTTGTTTGTTTGATTGATTGTTTGTTCATTTTTCCTTGAAGAAAAGAAGAAGAAGAAAGAAAGAAGAAGAAAGAAGAATTTTTCTGAATCTGTCCGCTATCTCACTGTTGGGGGCACAGAGTAAGAGAACAGCTGTGAGGTGCTTATCTGCCTGTCAAATTAAATTACAACAATAAGTGTTATTTATTAATTTTTTAGTAGCAATTATAGTGAATATACACCAAAAATAAGTTATTTTTAGTAAAAAAACTTGTAAATATTCTGTAAATACAGTAGCATCTAAGATCACTTAAATTTAATTGATTTTTGACTGTACGATGTGCAACAGTGCAAACTCACCTAGGGCACTTATTAAAGCTGTGTAACTCATCAGCATTCACACACTAGAATAGGAAAGGTAGCTTCATGTTGACAGTAAACATTTTCAGTAAAGACCTAGAACTTCCTAGACCTATTTAAAAACAGGTGTTATTCCTAACACTGACTAGCAAAGAATGTTTGGTCATTGTCAGGACAAACATAGTCACATCTAAGTTTGCAGCACATGGTACAACATCCAGATAACTAATGATCATAAACACCTTTAAAATGGTTAAAGAACAGCATCAAGCTATTATATAATGTTATGACAAATAAAATATAAAGAAATTACTTCCTGGCATTGCAGAGATTATTTTAATTACTCTGCTGAATCAAACTTATAAACAAACATGGTCTCTGATGGTCTACCAATAGCAAAATAATTCCCTAAATTTCTTTTTATAAGTATATGATTAAAAGGTCATAAATATTTCTTAAAAAAATAACTTTTATTCTCAATCAGCATGAGGTAAAATAATTAATAGTCTCACTTCCTTTCTTAGTGCCTGAAACCCTTTAATGTTACACAGCTAACTGAGACAAAACCACAGCCACAGTAAAACAAAATACATTGTGAGAAGCTCCTGGGAATTGTCACACACAAGGAATATGCGAGGTTCGTACATATTGGGACATTTTAGAGAGAGCAGAGAGGAGTTAAATACAGGAGCTTCCTAAGACATGTCTTGTGGGATTGGAAAAAAAAAAAAAAAAAGAAATATTCTAAATGCTCTATGCATATAGTGAAATTCAGTGTATCTATTTTCTACCTTGTGAAGAAAAGTAAAAGTGACTGAAAAGACAAAATCCCTTGAAACTTTGTGAAACTCTCAATTTGAAAAGGTCAAAAAATATTTTTCTAAAAGGAATGAAATGTATTTGACAGGCTAAAGTTCTGAGTTGTGTAAACAGTGTAAGTTTCAGATTAGTCTCAGATTAATATTTAAATTTATGTACTGAATATGATAATGGACACTGAAATGTAACTTTATTGATTTTCATTTTGTTATTTCTGCTTTACTTTCATGTAAATGGCATGAATTACCTGACCTGCAATTTATGATGTTTTAAGATATTTTAATCTATATTTTTATTATGGGAATTATTATATCTTGAACAGAATATTGGAGTATTTGGAATCCTTTACCCTTGAGGACTGCATTTTTTTTTCCTTTAATTTTCCAATTAAACAAATTATATCACATTCTTGGTCCCTATGGGGAAAACATTTATTAACTGTAATACAGCATATTTTTATTATCTCTAAGGAGTTAGAAAGTTTTAAATAGCTTCATTAATATTCACAAAATCCAGTAGTTTCCTGTATCCATCTCATACAAAATACTTAAGAACCTTAAGGAAGGTCAGACAGAGAGGTGAAACAGAGAAAATTAATTCCCTTTCAGAAAACAAACAAACAAACAGACAAACAAACAAACAAAAGAATAACACTTCTGCATCCTGTCTTCAAAATCAGAATTAAAAAATAGCTAGTTTACCCAGTTGTATAACAAACAAGTTTTTTTTTTTTTTATTATTTTTTATGTTTTATTTTTAAACAAGTTATTACATCAGTAATTTTGGAAATGTAATAATGAAGTATTACAAAGTCCACTATTAAATAGCCAAGAGAATATGTACTTCATAAATGCATTGCACATTCCTAGACTAGTTTACTAGATTTCATATGGAAAATCAGAATTTATCTGTGGTGTATCATAGAATCATTAAATAGGAATAGCCTGATTTGGAAGGGACCCATGAGGATGATCGAGTCCAACTCCTGGCTTCACACAGGTCTAACCAAGAATTCAGACCGTATGACTAAGAGCATAGTCCAAATGCTTCGTAAACTCCAGCAGTCTCGGCGCCATGACTACATACCTGAGGAACATGTTCCAGTGCGTGACCACCCTCTTGGTGAAGAACCTTTTCCTGACTCCATTCCCTTTGGTCCTATCACTGGTCACCTGAGAGGACTGCCCTTCCTAGTTTTAGATAATTCAAAGATACAGAAATTAAAACTAACACAAAATGTTGACATGTATGATTCACTGGCAAACCAAAATATTAACAGTAGCCTGTAGTGTCTTGATGTTGTCTAACTGTCATAAGCCCACCCAGCTGCTCTCTCATGTTGGACATGGGGAAGATGGGAAAGCTCTCAGATCAAGCTAAAGATCACTTACAAGTCACCAGCATAGACAAAACACACTCAAACTGGGGAAAATAAATTTAATTGCTAATGAAAACTAGAGTTGGATGGTGAGAAACAAAGTCAAAATAATTAAAACACCACTTCTTTTATGCAGGCTCAAGTTTACTCCTTCAGTCTCAGCTTCTCTACCTCCCCAGTTTTTTGTGGGGAGGGCTTGTGGTTAACTCCATAACAACTTCTACTTATCACTCCTTTACCTTGCTCATTTACCTTGCTCCAGTGTAGGACCTTCAATGCACTGCAGTCCTTCAGGATAAACGTACTCCATGTACTGGGTCTGGCCGGCTACTCCGGCAAGGAATCTCCACAAACTGCAGATCTTTTAGGGTTTTTACATCTGATCTTGTGTGGGGTATACCTCCACAGTTTGGGTATCTCCTCCAGCAGCTGGAAGACCTTCCTGCCTCCTTATGCTCTGACATTGGTGTTTGCAGGACTTTTTTCTGTAAAACAACCCTGATCCCAGCTCCTTGACATCCACACTCAGCCGGAAGTCTGTGGTTTTATTTGTAGCAAAATTAACTATTCTGTTTTTACTGTAAATAAGCTGTTACAAGTAGTTCAAGATAGAATTTTGTTGTGACAAAGACCTACATGGTATTGAACATCTAATCTAGTGGGATCTTGTTTATTTCATTCCTATGCAATTTCCATCTTAGTAACTTTACATAGGAAAATAAGAAATAGTTAGAGAATCCTTAGGGAACACTTGCACAACTGCAAGTATCAGTGAAATAAACCTGAAAAAAAATACTTTTCACATGGATCAATCTATCTTCAGTTTATAACAACATACTATAATTTGTCTGCATTTTTTGTTTGTTTGTTTGTTTGTTTTAGTAATCTAAAACATTCTTATATATGCAAAAATAATAATAACAATAAAATATTAACCAATGAGAACAAAGTGTGTTATATTCAAATAACACAAGATTGCAGTCAACGTTGTTTTACTTCACGCACTCAAATAAAACTCGTATAGCTTTACAGAAACCCACAGTGTAATAGGCAACAATGCATATTAGTTCTTTAATGTTTACATGATTAAGCTGAAAGCCTTGTGTTTTGTTCTGTAGAATTTAGGTGTCTAGTCCAAGCTTACTCAGTCAGTCTGTCTTTGTAGTTAGTGATGTATCAAAGAGTAAGTCATGACTTGCTATGTATGGGTCAGGTGGGATAAATATACAACAGATTAGTATTTTTAGAGCAACTACATCCATTAGCTACAGAGGTTTATAGAATATTAGGGAAGACAAATGCACACTTGATTTAGGCATATAACTTGTATGTAGCTAAATTTAGGTAAAATAATAAAGAATTGCATTAGAATGAACAGCAAGACATTCATGCATTCTATTATACTATTATCCTAACATGGAATGCAGAATGTAAGGTTTATTTAAAACTTCTTAATAATGTGCCTTGATTGAATGATTATATAGGAAAGCTCATTTGATACTTTAGCAAACTTTCAGAGACCAGATTTTATTTTTAGGAATTGGTAATAGTGCCTTTCTGAGACATTACTATGTCCATTCTGAGGCATTACTTTTGTCCATTACTACGGACAAAGCTCCAAATATAAGCAACATTTGTAGGAAGGACATTCTGCATTACCTGTATATATGTGAAGAAGAAAGGCACTTGAACCATCAGTTTTAAGAAACAAAGCCACTTTTCCAGTGGAAGAAAGTGTCATTAATAAAAATAAATAAATAAATACTTCAAAATAACACAAACATGCTTAACTATCATAACTGAAAAAAGGAAGCATTGTATACAAATGCAAAATGTAAATTAAGAACCTCAGAGTTTATATATCTAGTTAAAAATATTTGATTTTCAACATAGGAAAAGAGGATCCATTGCTCCAGAAGTGAGAAGAAATGAAACTTGGGGGGCAGAGTGGTGGTAGTGGGAGTAAAAATATAGAAATAGTAGAAGAAAACAATAAATATTTTCTGAATTTTCACTGAAAATATTATTTTTATTTGTGCATCCTATAGTTGCATCTCTATTAAATTTTATTTTTAAAGAAGTCTTTTTTTAAAAATTTTAAAATATAAACAAGAAAAAATGTATACGGTTAGTGTCCATATAAAATAAATGTTTGCAAATTCTGAAATTATCAGATGACCTCTATCAAATAATATTTATATTCCAATGAAACAGAATGTTATTTTTCTCAGGTTTAAATATTTATGACTTTCTTATATTGTTCAGATACCTATTTGATCAAGTGCTAACTTTTCTAATTTAATATTCATTATCATAAAACAAACCTAGGCACCTAATTCACTAACCCATTCATCTATTCTAAAGCTAATTCAACCATTTCTGTATTCAGAAGAGAAACTTGTGATTCTGCCCAGAGAATTTTAAAAGTAACATGTTTCATGAAAAGCTTTCTCAAGATTTATGCAGATTTTGAGATAACACAAAGTTCAGTCCTGTTTTGATTACATGCTTTGGATCAAATGTCAATCATATGAGTGCTATTCAGAATAATGAATTTATCATATCATTAGCTGAGAAAGTAAACCCAAGTAACTTAGGAATTATTGTAATTGAATATTCAATATTTTAAGAGGTTTTGTAGGCTTTTTTTTTTTTTTTTTCCCTGTAATTACAGGGAAATTTTCTTCATTTTCCCTGTAATTATGCCACTACTGCCTTTTCTTCCCTCGTTGACACAGTCATAACATTTGCTAATATGAATAATTGTTCTTGTTTCCACTATAAGAATTCACGTAATAGCTGTTATTAAGGAAATTTCTGCAATATAAGGGAATAGGAGCAAACTCAATGTTCTTGATATTACTTCTTATCTAGAAACCAGTTTTCCTAGAACATAACAAATGTTGAGGAACATATCTACAGATAAGAAAAATTACTGTGTTAAAGTCACAGCATTTGCTGGTGTTAAATTCCTATTTTTATTTCAGGGGCTCCTGCATATCCCAACTGAGACTTTGATATCCTTTCTGTTTAAGAAGTTCAAGAACTGTAGATAAAAAAGCAAAGCAAACCAAACCAACCAACCAAACAATAAAAAAATAAGCAAATAATAAGAATACCTCCCCCACACACAAACACTAAAAAACAAACAGGTACAGAATGGTGAGCTTCTTCGTTTTTTAATAAAGTTTAAATGATAAAATACTATGTATCTGAAACCTTACAGTATCACATTTGCAACACGTGACTTCTCTTGCATTACAGAGCTTAATAAATTCTTTAAATTTAAGATACAGCATAATGTAAAAAAAAAGCTTCCCAGGGACATTTCAAAGAACCTGCTCTGGAATCAGACTACATAGAGTTCCACATTTCTTTCCTTCCACTCCAAAAGTAATGAATCATCTATTGATAATTAATTTAATCAGCAAATAAAATGTTAGGCCACTATTTAATGCAATCTGGGATAGTTTGAAGATACATAAAAATCTATTTCTAACAAATATATAAAATCAGATCTTTGCTAACGTATCTGTAATTTGAAAATTAAATATACTCCAGAACTAAAATCTGTGCCAACACACTAAAATCTGAACCCATGAACATCCCTGCCAAAATGAGGAGGACAGAAAAGATCTTCTTGACATGTGCCACTCAAGTATGCCCATAATTACATTCAAAAATCAACATATTGCATTAATAACTTATCGAAGTAGATACCAAAAGAGTAAGATGACTTTTATTTATGAGGATAGCTAGTATATCTATTACCCTAATTTCACAGCAATATATACAATATATTATTGCAATATATGCGATAATTTCACAGCAATATACTGTCCTTGAATTTGATATCCAACAGTGTATGCAGGGTGCCTGAATTTTATACAAAAAAAAAAAATTGTTAGCTGACTTTTTTGCCCATTATAGTTTTTTCTCTGATTTTAAGGCAGCTTGGACCAAATTATATGTCTTCAAATTCTGTCTAACAGAAAAAAAAAAAAAAATGATTTTTGCAGTGTTGTGCTGTATCTCTAAAATGAAATGAACAAAATTACATTCACATTAAAGAAAAAATGGTGAAATACCCCACACCCATGTACAGAACTTCTGAACTTTTCTGTCTTTCTATCTCAGTTCTAACCTAAAAACTTTAGCTGTTTTCAGTCAACTGCTTGTTCCGGGATGTAAGCTCAGTTAATTGATATTATTACTATTATTATCTTCATCATTATCATCATCATTAGGACAGGCTTTATTTCAGTGTTTCATGCCTTAAACTTTATAGAGAAAAAAGGCAATATATGATTATGTGTAACTTATACAGACTGCAAATAATTTTTGTTGAACTACAAACCTCTACTGTAGTTCTCCCACTAATAATCAAACAGAAATTTACATAATAAAAGATTTTATAATCTACATGTTTCTTTAGTGAGAGTCTGAGGAAAACTAAAGGAAAACTAAAGGCAAACAATGAATTCTTAGAAGAGTTGTAGTAAGCTTTAAGGTGTTTATTGGTACTATTTTTCCTATCTATAAATTGTCATATGCAATGAGTCTTTAACCAAATCTTTAAGGGAATCCTTGCAGAAGACAAAAATTGCAATTAAATCAATTAAAAAAACAAACAAACAAACAAAAAAAAACCGCTAACTGAAGTACTGTGTTGTGTTTTTTCTTGCTACTGTTTTTTGTTGTTTTGTTTTGTTTGTTTGTTTTTCCAGGAAATGTTTTACCAAGCACTGTTATTTGAAAACATGACAGTAATAGAATTCCTGCCTAAATAAACAAACAAATAAAGCAAAAAGGAATACATGTTTTTTCTACAGGAGAAAAAATGTGAAGCCAAATTCTAGACTGGCATTAATTATTATAAATCTAGATAAATAATAGATAAAAGAAACAAAAATCTAACATTGGTATTACTTGTGAGGAATCATGTGACATGATATTGGAATTGAAGTAAATATACTTCAAGCTCACACTGGAAAAGTGGATGAATTCCATAGCTGAGGAGAAACACAAGATTAACACTTTATTATTATTATTATTATTATTATTATTATTATTATTATTATTATTATTATTATTATTATTATTATTATTATTGTTGTTGTTGTTGTTGTTGTTGTTGTTGTTGTTGTTGTTGTTGTTGTTATTACCTCTTGTTGTTTGCTTTAGCTGTATTTTTACTTGACCAATCAAAAATGCCCAGATAATCTACATATTTTATGACAGGCATATTTATACAATCTTAGGCAATAAAAATAAGGGGGAAAAGGAAATACTAAAATATAAAAATACTAAAATAACAGAAAGTTTTTGTGTAAATTTTAAGTAAATAACTGTTTGAAAACGTGGTAGGAAGTATTTATATAATAAAACATTATATTACAGAATATAATATTGATATCCTGGGAGTATTTGACATCTTTTGTGCAGCCATGCCCACTCTAATGTATTCAGAAAGGTTGAGTACAAATAAATGCAACACATAAGCAATCCTTGATTTACTGTTTTTTTCCACCTTCCATTTTTTTCAGGTATCTTTTTACATTACTCAGTAATGTAAAAATAAGTTGGAAAATGTAAATAATGATTAAGTAGCTTATATTGTGAATGTTTAACGGATGGAGATGAGGAAAAAAAAGTGATTTTTTAGGATCTCTAAAAATTTTGTAATGACATGCTCCCTTTCTAGAGCACATAGAAAAGTTTTTTGTTACTTTTCCTTTTTTTCCTGTGACATATTAAGTACCTAAATAAGATTTGACTAAAGAGTAATATATTAGTATAATCACCAATGTCAAAAACAGAATCTGAAGACTTGGTTATCTTGAATAGTAACTATTCACTGAAGCTAGTTGTGAAATTGTTGTGAAAGAACATGTAATTCAGCTTGAACAACATAGCAGAATAAGATTGTGTACAAATTAGAAAATATTATATAACATAAGCATATATAGCAATCTTTCAGTGTGTAAGACATTTGGTTTTGTACTTTGAACGACATAGCTGTTTTTGTTGTTGTTTTTGTTGTCTTGTTTGTTTGTTTTTTCCATTTGGATTAAGTAACTAGCTGACATTAGTTTAGATAAAAGAAATGCATTTTAGCAGTTAAATTTGACTGGTCATGGCTGAGGATTTCAACATTTATGTAAATGAGATGAGAGGTGAGCTGACGAAATGAGCTAATATCTTTATATTGTTGTCTTTATACTGTTTATACATGTATATGTTGACCTGAACATATAAAGACAAATAATTGTATTTACTACAGAAAGTACACATTTTTAGCATAAATGCAGAAGACACAGTGATCTAATACAACTCAGTCATAGAATCACAGAATGTTTGGGTTAGAAGGGATCTTAAAGAACATCTAATTCCAACCCCCGACCAATCTCTCAAAACCACATTATTGTTCTAGAGAATTGTTTTGTTTAATCTTATTTGTAAAACTTATTTTCATGACACTATTTGTGATCCATTCATTTGTTATTAAAACTAACTGCAGAAAGCAAGAACATCAACAACATTCTATCTTTAATATTGGCATTGACAGTAAAGACGAAGCAAATATAGTTTCTGAAATATGGATTTATCATGTCATCCATTTTTATTTACTTTTTTCAATTGGAATTTATTTTTTTTTCTCCTATGTAAGTTGCTTCTTACAAATTAAAACAATTAAAACAAGCAATTTTAGCAATAAAATTATATTATATTTCTAAAGTTTCCAATCCAGTTCTGTCAGTTGTAATTTAACTGAGCAGTACTGTGTTTGGGATTAAGAGTTTTGTATTCTCTATTGGACATGTGCGTGAAGGTTACTTACACATATTGAGAACTCAATAAGTTATTTATGTTCACAGCTCTCTTTAAGTACAATATTACTTCTGTTGAAATAAAAAATGCATCCTTTTAAAGTTAGGCACACACTTCATTATCTTTCTGAGTGAGGCAGTTTAAAGAGGGAAAACAAGCAAATGAAGAAGAAAAAATTATTAACTATATGAAAGACTGTTCAAAAGATGGGCATAAAAAAAAAAGAGAGAGAGAGAGATTTATGACGTGGAAAATATATGTATATTTCTGATTAGGCAAGTGCTTCATATGAATAAATAACTGCATTTACTATATGCATAGTGTAGGTGTTTCACAAACTGGAACTCCCTACCTCTTCCTGATGTTGTTTACATATGTAATTTGGCTAAACTGGAATCCTTCCCACTTGTGTGAAGACTGCTACACCTATGTTCTTGTGCATTTGAAGATGCCATTCAAAGCCTTTGGCTCTTTAAAATGCCTTTGGTTTTAGGTGTTGGTTATTTAAAAAAAAAAAAATCTGCTTCCTTTGGTTCTACTAAGATTCTCTATCTAAATCTTTATTCTCTAAGTTCATAAAATAACACACAAAACCAAATTCTTTTCAGATTGAATTCTAACAAAAATAATGATTTTATATACTCATTAACATGAAAAATACTGATCTAAGACTGTTTTATCTTTGAAACACACAAATCGGTATAATGTAATGAGTTACTGTGTATACAGAAATAATATATTTCATATAAACATCCAGTATTCTTTATGTTTATTATATTCATTTTGTTCATTATATTCATTTGCTTTTAAACCTAGTGTATTCTGAATGAGTAACATTATGGACTGAGCACAAGCAAGAATCAGGATATTTAATAGTCATAAAGCCTTTTGTTTGCACTGTAAGGAAATTAAGTATACCACATAATTTTTCAATATTAGTAGTTCAATAAATGTTATAATATGTAGTTTCAAAAAAAGGTTAAATCTGGATTGAGTGGCCTTTAATTTGGCTCTATCAAGTAACTAAGAATGCCTGTTACTGTTATTACATTTTCAACCCATTTCATTATCTTTCAATACATGGTCTGCACAGAAGTCATAGAAATGTATCAAGAGTCATATCTTTAGATAGACAATATGTCTAGATAGTTTAGATAGAACAATATTAGTTTAGATAGAACAATATGTCTTATACATTTAACATAATACCAGATACGTAGATATCTATACAAATATCATTAAATGAATGACTTGCAAGGGGGGTTATTTCTTAAAAGTATAATGACTTAATTACTAGATAAATCAGAATTCTAACTGGATAAATGTATCAATAGAATATTAACATAAAATCCATGCCTTAATGAAATAAATTTTCTAATGAAAAACATTTTATTGGGCATATTGTTTTTTATATTGACTAGCGAAAGACTTAGTCTCTGTTATCATTTGATTATACTAACATATATAGTAAAAAATCTTGGTGGATTCAAAGGTGTTAGAGACTTTTTTTTTTTTTTGATGAAAAAAGAAATCATTATTGCACCTTTCCAAATATAGCTTTAAATAAATAAATAAATAAAGCTTTCCAAATAGCTTTAAAGATAATCATTTTCCTGAAGAAAGAATCTGTCCCCTCTCCTATATGTTGTGTCATTTGACCGCTGAGAAAAGCTTCTTATTTATTATAGCTGAAAGCATTTTTAAATGGACAGAAAATAAGTTGGTCAGAACTCCTTGGAGGAAGCATACAACAATATCTTGAGCTTACAGTCTTTTTGTGGCTTAAAGCCTATAAGCTACTGTGAAAACTCAAAGTCAGTGACCTATAAAAACCTAGAGCTATTGGCTCTATTCTGTTTACCAAGTCAAGAAATATTATAAGGCAAAGATTTAATTTGTAATTACTTTTCTCCCTTATAGAATATTTTTTGATTTTTCTATCTGATTGATAGATGAGATCTGCGGGGAACATTTGACAAAATGTCATCGTTACTGAAATAATTCAATGCCCAAGTTAATTTATTGCACATTATAATGCATTAAAACAAAAATCCTTTATATTATTTGATTAGTTTGTTGTTTGTTTTTTTTTTTGTTAAAAATATTCTTCAATATGAATACTTCAAATATTGAATATAGAGTACAGTTAACCTAATTCAACAATCACATGGCATGATTTTATTTTACACCTTCAACTGTTGGTATGATACAATATATAATAAGGGTAACATTTGACATTTTAGATGAAAACTAAAAAAGCACCAGAGCCCTACTGTATGAACAAAAAATAGCAAATAACATGATATCTTTTCTCTAAGAAAGCTTTCTAACTAGTACCAATGTTTTATAGAGACATACATGTATGATCACTTCATACACTCTGTAAAAAATAAAATCAGTTCAATGTATTTTTAGATGGCTCTGAGACTGAAGACTAGGATGTGAAAAAATGAAAAAATGAATACTATAAACAATTAGGTTGTTTATAATTGAACAAAAAAGTTGAAAATAAATTTCATAGACCTAATTTCCATTTTCTTTAAGTTGTTAGTGTGAAACTTTTCAGCTCAAGATTATATATTAGATATCCCAATTTAATATATAATAATGTCATTTTATACCGTGGGTATATTTTTATACATTATTTTAATTACAGAACTTTACTTCTAAACTTTTTATTCCTGTGTCAGTACTTAGAATCATAGAATCATAGAATATCCCGAGTTGGAAGGGACGCATAAGGATCATCAAGTCCAACTCCTGGTACCACACAGGTTTACCCAAAAGTTTAGACCATGTGACTAAGTGCACAGTCCAATTGCTTTTTAAATTCAGACAGGCTTGGTGCTGTGACTACTTCGCTGGGGAGCCTGTTCCAGTGTGCAACTACCCTCTCAGTGAAGAACCTCTTCCTGATGTCAAGCCTAAACTTCCCCTGCTTCAGCTTAACACCGTTCCCATGGGTCCTATCACTGACGTTTACAGAGAATAGGTCACCTGCCTCTCCACTCCCCCTGGAGAGGAAGTTGTAGACCACGATGAAGTCCCCCCTCAGCCTCCTCTTCTCCAGGCTGAACAGGCTCAGTGACCTCAGCTGCTCCTCATATGTCTTCCCCTCTAGGCCCTTCACCACCTTCGTCGCCCTTCTCTGAACACTCTCCAACAGTTTGATGTCCTTTCGGTACTGTGGTGCCCAGAACTGCACACAGTACTCGAGGTGATACCTCTCTATTCTGCACCAGCGCAGAGTAGAGAGGTATTTGTATTCTCACTTTTTATTATAAATATCTGAGAAAAATAGCTTCTACTTAAAAAATATTTATTTTAGAAACAACTTAAAACACTGGTAGCAGCTCCACAGTCAGATGTAAAAGAAAAAAAAATAAGAAAAAAAAGTCTAGTGATAAAAATCTAGCAACAAAAAAAAAAGAAAACATTAACAATGGCAACAAAAAATGAAAAAAATAAAGAAATGAAGTTTGACAAAAACAAGAACTGTGTTCAGATACACTATTCCAATAAAAAGTGCAAATGAAAAAGAAATAAAATGAAAAAGCATCAGCAGCACCAACAAAAAATGCTGGAAGGATAGAAAACCTCCAAAAGAGTTGATTTTTTAAACTTTTTTTTTTACTACTTCTAGAGAGATAGTAAAAAATACATACAATAATACAGACTTTTATAAGCTAAAGAAAAAGAAATTTAAAAAATACTTATCTAAACTTATTAACTAAATCCTAAATTATTAAAATTATTAACTCTGAAATTTGTGTTCATGTCACAATTTCCTGTTTTAACAAGTCTGATCCAGCTTCCCACCTATGGATTGTCTACTTTGTCTTTTCATATCATACACTTTCTGGGCAAATTTCTAAAAATATCTAAATGTATGTAAGATTTATAAATGTCTAAAGTTGTTCCATCACCTTACCAGGGATGGAGGTGAGGCTGACCAGTCTGTGGTTATGAGGATCCTCCTTATGCTTTTTGAGGTCCTGTTGTGTCAGGAGATCTCAAAGGGCTCTTGGGCTGCTTAATATTTATGATGTAAGATCACGGACTTACAGTTATATTTGCATATGAGTGTTATTTTTTTCCAAATTTGGCTTCAGTTAAACTTTCTTCCAAATTTGGACAGCAGTGTATGCGTGTATTGTTCAAATTAGCCCTTTGGCTTCTGTCTCCCCCATACTCAGGATGCATCCATCATCACCACACACCCATCATGACTGCCATTGGTGGTTGTCTGTTTGTGCTGGATGTTCTGCTTGAACAGGGGTTTGGGAGGATGTACATCACAGGGCTGTAAATAGAAATCTTGATTAATAATTAGGAAATGTGAATGAGGCTTAAGGATAAAGACATATAAGGTTAAGATTTTATTTTTTTTCTTCTTTTTCCTGAGATACAATGCAATTCATACTATAAGTAAATATTGCAAATTTGAATTTTCATTTGAATTACAGTTCATAATGTTCCATGGATGGTCAATCAATTCTTTAATGATAACCAATTATCATATCTTGATCATTTCTGAGGAGCTATTGCTATGAAAGCCAGGAGTCCTGAATATTTATATTATAACAAAGAAAGTTTTCATTGAAATATGTCTGTTGGAGAAATAGATAAGAGATGGCACATCCCCTGAACCATAGGTTGATAACCTTAGGACAGGCAGATGTTTGGGTGTTTCCGACACAGTCTCATGCTCTCAGCAAACATATGATGTTCATTCATGGTCTTTTGCTTTTCTGCATTCTCAACCATCTGTTAAAATGGCATCTTGCCTGAAAACAAGCTAGTTGAATTGCTATAAAAAGATGGAAACCAAGTAAATATAGGGTGAGTGGACTGTCTGAATGTCTGAATCAGATATGGATATTTCCACAAAAATTCTTTCCATTTTATCCATATTGTGTCATTATCCTCTTTACCTCCCTAAATCCATAAAAATTAGAAATTAGGAAAAAAAAAACAAACACAAAACACAACAGAAAAAAAAACCTCTCTTTGTAATCTTTATTTTATTGTAATATATAATGTTTTGTTTATTATTTTATTTTTATGTTGCATTTGTAAATATTTTTAACCTATCTAGTTAATATCAATGGTTTTCTGATATAAACCACTGACTTTAATAGAAATTGTTCATTTCACACTAGCTAAGCACTATCATAGAATAACAGAATCATAGAATCATAGAAGCATAGAATCTCTCAGGTTGGAAGGGACGCACAAGGATCATCAAGTTCAACTCCTGGCTTCACACAGGTCTACCCAAAAAACACTATTCAGACCATATGTCTAAGAGAATAGTCCAAACGCTTCTTAAACTCCGACAGATTTGGTGCCGTGACTACATCCCTGGGGAATATGTTCCAGTGCGCGACCACCCTCTCGGTGAAGAACCTTTTCCTGATATCCAATCTGAACCTTCCCTGTCTAGACTTGACTCCATTCCCTTGGGTACTATCACTGGTCACTAAAGAGAATAGATCCATGCCTGCCCCTCTACTCCTCCTCATGAGGAAACTGCAGACCACAATGAGGTCTCCCCTCAACTTCCTCTTTTCCAGGCTGAACAGGCCAAGTGACCTCACCCGTTCCTCGTACATCTTCCCCTCTAGTCCCTTCATCATCTTTGTAGCCCTCCTATATATAAATAATGTTTATTATATGTATTTTTATATTTATATATTTATATATATTTATATATATTTATATGCTAAATATATATGATTGTTTTTATTTCAGTACATAGAATATGTACATGAAAGTACATGAAGCTACATATGTACATTCAGTACATGAAGCTTTATATTTGAAACTCAAATCATATTATTATCCAGCTTTTTCAATATTAAAGAAGGGAAAAAAATTCAATCCTAAGACTTTCTGGGTCTCTTTATACCTTCCTTGTATTTCTCTGATGCAATGTTTTTGGGGATCTTTGATGTCTTCCACAGGAATAAAGCAAAACACTTTGAATATTGAATATAATGTAATATATTTTACTCAAAAAATCTGTCACTGTAGGCCTTCTAATTAATTTCTCATCATGTAAACCTTTTGTCTTCCCATATTTTGACAAAAGTCTGGAAACAGACAACAAGTTGTGGGAAAGTAGTAGAGTTATCACAATGATTTGTTCTGCATTTTATAATTTCTAAATCAGTAATAAACCACATGAAAGGCTTTTGAATATATTTTTTACTTGTGTTTCAAGTTAAAAGCTTTTTCTTTTTTAAACTATTCAATTTGTATTCATTATAAACAACATCAGACTGATTATCTAGGTGATCTGATACTGTTCCTTTTCCCAGATTGTATTAGCTATCTGATTCTTATTAAAAGGAATATTATCCATTCCAAAGTCTAGAAATTCTTGCAAATTTTTAGTAATAAAAATGAAAAATCTCAAGCAGTTGCCAATAGAGAATAGTACTTAAACACAAAAATATATTTTAAAAATGTAATTTTATTTCACATTAAACTTTTATGATAAATAAAAGATTATATTAAAATGTATTATTTCTAGAATTATAAAATTAACAGCAGAACTGGAAATAAACATAACATTTATTAACATGTATTAGTAATTATTGCTGTTTCTTTTTTTCCCTCAACTGTAATTTTCTATACTACACTTGAAGCTTTTTAGATCAGAGGTTGCTCTTTCCCTGTGTCATTTGGAATGTAAATTAAATAGAAGCCTCCAAAATGAATGGAGATTCTGATGAAGTATGTACAACAACAGTCATGTCCTGTTGTTACTGGTATTAACTTAATGAGACATGGCATCAGAAAAGTATATATAAAAGTATATACAATATATATATATATATAAATAGTATATATTTATATATACTATTTATATATATATATATATAAATAGTAAGTATAATACTTTTTAATATCTTTATGTGAAATATTTGAGTTTGGCTGAAATGATTTCTTATTTTGTATACATTGATAGAAGGGTTCTAGTTAAAAGCTTCCAACACTTTAATTCAATTTTGGTCAATATTTATGTAATGTCTAAAACTTTGGAAAATGCAGATACTTGGCTTTATCCATTTGGTAGTTTTAATGTTTAAATAAACACATATCCTGCTACTGAATCCTGAAGTGGAGCAGAGAACAGAAAGCTTTTCTTCATATAGGGAAAAAATACTTTGTTCATTTCAATATAATTTAAATAGAGTAAAGAGAATAAATACAAAACCTTTTAGGTTCATATGACAAATATAGCCTTTTCTATTTTTTTTTCACAATGAAATGAAACTATGTGCAGTTTTATATGTAAATCATGAACAAATTAAGGGCTTATTCAAATTAAAATAAACTCAATCCGGTTACAGCAAAATCAGCACAAACTTATTTCCTTCAGATTACTTGCAGATTAAATTTGCTGGAAAAATTCTAAAGAAAAGACTCACCTGACAACAATAGTTGAAAAATGAAATTAAATTATTACTGTTGGTACAATTTTTCATTTTCCTCTAGATAAAATGAACCTTATTGAAAGTCTTCTAAATATAGGCTTCATAATATAAGTGGAGGCAGAAAAACATCAACAGAAACAAAACTAAGTTCAGGAGGGAAAGAATCATTGGATATATACATATCTCAATGCCAGAGAAAAAGGCAATGTATAAATTAAATATCTGCAGGGACCATTCAGGAAAACAAAGTAATTCCAAAAAAGGTAATGTGGTAGATCTCTACAGATGAACACTTAAACCCATACAGTATTTGCATGTCATGAATGTGAAAAGACCATTAATCTTAACCTTGTTTATGCTTTTATTTATTTATTTATTTGCAGTTATGTTGATAACATAGCCAACATATGTATTAATCCATTCCTGGAAGGATTCCTTTGGCTAATATGATTCTGCAAATAAAGTGGATTCCTCATAGTGATAAGAATTACATATGCCTCTTGTCCTTACGATCCAGATTATTGCCCACATTTGGCAAATGTTGCTCACATTTTCTTTCTTGTCTTATTCTTTTCCCTATCCCTTGACAGGGACTTCATCCTGCTCTAGATGTGTCTCGCTAATGGCAGTAAGAGAGTCAAAATCCATTACTTTTTATTAAATGGAGATAATTGTCCTGCTAAACTATAATGGGTGCCTTGTCTCCTGCAATACCAAACACCACAGCCTTGGACTGATAAGGTGAGAGACTGCATGCTGGGCCTTAGCTTTCAATACAGCCTTTCCATCTCTGTTACCCTGCCTTGTAAGGGTTGATAGAAACAAAGACAGTGGCTATATAGCTTCATTCTTTTTGCATAGCAGCAAAATAAATAAATACATAAATAAATTGCAGTGGATAAAATAAACATTAGAAATGCTGAGGAGGATGAGGAGGTATATTTGTACAGAGGATAAAGAGCAGAAAGAATGGCTCATAAGAATGTAACTGAATTCTCTGTTTTGCTTTGCTTGTTTGTTCTGCCTTTGCTTTAGCTACTGAACTGTTTTTACCGCAACACACACATTCTTGTACTTTTACCTTTCTATTTCTCTCTCCCATCCCACCTGGGGAGAGTGAGAGAGTAGCTGTGTGGTGCTTAGCTGTCTGCCAAGGTTAAACTACAACATCATGATACCTCTCAGAAATTACTGTGCTTCTTAAGGTTAGTAATCAGTGAGAATAAAGCAACAGTCTTGGACTAGTGAGGGGACATCATAAAGGAAGTAGATAAACATAGATGTGGAATACAGAGTACTTCTCTGAAGCATGACAAAATATTATAGACATCTTGTTCTGTAACTAAATTTTAGCACAACCCCCTGCAGTGAGTATTGAATTATGGTACACTGGAAAGAAACATTCTGGGTAGCATTTAGGCATGTGTTTAACATTAATGAATGGTTAGTGTTTTCTTGACTTGTGTCACTAGATCTGCAAACAAAAATGTGCAGGAAATGTTAGGAAATGTGGTATCCTAGAATATATTCAAATTAGTACTATTGCATGTTACTTTTTAGCATCTTTTTGATGAATATTTTTCAAATACAGCTCTTGATATAAATCATTATCTCTCTTAATAAGACAGAGTTACTTACATTTCATTCACAAGAAAAGATGGAGTAAAATAATCTTGGCCTGCTGGAGAGAAGGATTATCATAGCTGTTCTGTTTGAGGATATGCCAGCAGTAGGAATATCTAGAAAAAATAAAGTACATGTTATATGCCATCTTAAAATCAATGATTGGAAACAATTTATGCTGTTTGTTTTCCCAAATTTCAGACAAAGTCATTACTACATTATTTTTTATTTAAGGTACACGCTTCTCCCATGCTCAGTGAAAGCTTATCATAAACATACAGTGTATATGCTTCTGATATTAACTTTTGTTAAAGTTTTATTTTGTTTGTCTTTTAACAATATAATTTAGCAACAAGAAAATTTAAATAAAACATTATTACTGAATTCTTTTTTTTCTGTATTTGTTCAATCCTTTTCAAAATATTAAAAGAGGATTCACTATCGGTGAATCGGTTTTCTTTCTGATTTCTTTTCTTTCTGATTTCTTTTTGAAAACAGTCCATAAGGACCAGAGGGAACAGCACGGAGCTGTGACAAGGTAGGGTCAGGCTGGGTGTTAAGAAAAGGTTCTTCACTGAGAGGGTGGTCAAGTGCTGGAACAGGCTCCCCAGGGAATTGGTCACAGCACCAAGCCTGCTGGAGTTCAGAAAGTGTTTGAACAATGTTCTCAGACATATGGTTTAATTTTTGGGTAGTCCTGTGCAGAGACAAGAGTTGGACTCAATGATCCTTGTAAGTCACTTCCAACTCAGGATATTTTATGGTTCTATAACTTTAAAATATAATTTTTGTTATATTATTATTATTATTATTATTATTATTATTATTATTATTATTATTTTAGTCTAATTATTAAGACTATTTTAGACTAATTATTATTAGTGTAAAATTATTATTAGTCTAATTATTATTAGTCTAAAATAGAGTAATTATTATTTAGACTAATTATTATTAGTCTAAAATATAATTTTTAAAAATCTATGATTTTAAGATAAGTAATGATGTGACTAATTCACTAGAATATCTTCTGCAGTCCTTGCTCCAGTCTATTTCAGTGGTCATCCTTACCATGAAGTGTAAGATATATTTTACCATGCATGCTCTAGTCTGTAAAACTCTTCAAATCACAGAACCAGTGAAATCCTTCTAGACGCTTTATGAGAAATTTATATTTTCACCTACTTTTCATTATTTAAAAAAAAAATATTAATAATTCAAAAATGGTTTAATTGCGGGGAGGGGAAGAAGGGGAATCAAACTGTGTTTTGAAAGTTGTTTGCATCAAAATAACCATTTCTCAACAGCAATGTCATATTCTCTTATTGCTTTCTAATTACTACTTAGCAAGCAGATTAAGTTCTATTGTGTTCCAAAGTAGGTTTAACTTGCTGTATTGCTTATCAATATAACCAGCTGTTCAGTGATAGATTCAGTGATGACGGCATTTTTAATTGCTTTTTTTTTCATTTGGCTAAGTAAGTTCAGATGGTCACTAATTAGTTCTGTCATGCTGAGGTAGTTTTGCCATGAACAATGCAATCAGTGTTTCATTGAAAAGACAACTTTCACAAGATCAACACTGGTTAATTATCCCTAGGAATCCATCCTCAGTTTCTTTATTTGTCATCGCTGTCATGAGTAAGGTGACATGAATTAAACTGAACTGCCACTTAAAAGAAGGCTTCTACTGGTGCACATAATGATTTCTCATTTTCCTCTGCTCAAAAGCAATCAACTGAAACATTCATAAAGACTTATTCTTTATTAAGGTGTATGGCTTGCTTTAGGGCAGCCTAAGTTATTTCAAAATTATAAAGCATTGAAGCAGATTATGATATACATACTTGTGTCTGCGTCTCTTGTACATAAAACTTCATGAGATTTTGAGCTTTTTCTTAGGTATTTTCATCTCATTCTATGAAAGAAAATAGTCCTGAAATATCAGGGAAAAATAATAATGGCTCTTTTATTCAAGAAAAATAACAATAAATTAAAGTAAACAAATAACAACAAATAAATCATGAATACGTTATTTTTCCCTGTGTTTAATTTTCATAAAAATAATATAAATAAACTTTTAATCTTTTGAAATATAGCATGGTTCTGGGTTATATAGTTTCAAAAATCATTTATGGTTGGAGGCAAGAATGTCAGTGGAACTCCCTGGAGGTTTTCCTTAAGAGTTTTTAAAATAAATGTTTCTTCATTACTGTTCCTTCTTGGATGTTGTATAATACCTGTTGATTATAAAAGCAAATGCACGTTGACGGAATAAAGAGACCAAAGCTTCACTAGTGAAATATCATTTCTGTGGAAAAGATATGTAATACTTTCCAGAAACTGCCTATGATACACGAGGAGCCTATGTAAAGGCTGATTATAAAACAGCGTTACATGAGATTATAAAACTCAGCATTAATGTAGTAAGGAAATTTTTAGCTTATTCCTCACCATTTTGTGTATCTTCTAGAGTGCAACCGTGTTTCTTGACATTGTCTTTATCAATCCTATGTTTTTATCATAAATATGTGGGAATACTGAATTGTACTTTAATGAGACAATGTGTGCTTCTGGACTACCAATGTCTGTTTCAGATGGTTACCTCTACAGAATTTTTGCGAGAAGATTTGAAAAAAAAAAAAAGGAAGGAAGGAAGGAAGGAAGGAAGGAAGGAAGGAAGGAAGGAAGGAAGGAAGGAAGGAAGGAAGGAAGGAAGAAAAAGAAAGAAAGAAAGAAAGAAAGAAAGAAAGAAAGAAAGAAAGAAAGAAAGAAAGAAAGAAAGAAAGAAAGAAAGAAAGAAAGAAAGAAAGAAAGAAAGAAAGAAAGAAAGAAAGAAAGAAAGAAAGAAAGAAAGAAAGAAAGAAAGAAGATAAAGAAAAAATATCTTGCAGGAGAATAGTTTGTAATGTACACTGGGACAAAATATATTATCATGATCTGCTGAGGAAATACTCAACTGCAGATATTAATTTCTTCCTATGTTCATCATATTGTAGAAACTCCTTAATAGTAATTTCCATTTGAAGAGACAAGTGGAACAGAAAACACAATAATGATTATGTGGCACTAAAAAGTGTCTTCTTGTCTAGCTGACAAAACATGTTTGTAGCAACTCAGTGCAGAAAAAATGGAATGGTTGTATAGATGGTGACTCCCATCAGGTCCAAATCTTTATTAGAGTGTCAGTCACTCTGTATTAGAATTTCTAACTTTATATTTTCTCACTTACAACTTCAATTTCATGGCCCCAAAATATTAAAATTAATTTTATAATTAAATGTGTAATATATTTATGGTTTTAAAAGCAATCAGAAAAGATCTTGACATTTCCTACATACAAATGTTTTCTTGCTCCATATTTTGTGGTTGTACAATAATTGTTCCCTGTACAACAAATGATGGAAGTATAAATGAATAGTATTAATACAAACTAGAGGTATGCGGGACTAGAACCATGGTAAAAGTACTTGAAATCAGTTCTTAACAAAATACTATCTTATGTATGTGAGTTTCACATGAAGAATTTATAAAACAAAAGCAATAAATAGGTGAATTTTAAATTATACAGACATTTCAGAATCACCAACAACTTATTTTGAAGGATGCTAAAAAACAAACAAGCAAACAAAAAAACTAACTCAGACCTTATTTAAATTTAAAAGTGGAAAACATAACAAAGCGAAATGAATAGAAAGGAAAAGAAAAGAAAGGAAGAAAATAAAAAAGAAAATAAAGAAAAGAAAAGAAAAGAAAAGAAAAGAAAAGAAAAGAAAAGAAAAGAAAAGAAAAGAAAAGAAAAGAAAAGAAAAGAAAAAAGAAAAAACAGAAAGAAAGAAAAAAAAACACAGAAAAAAAAAAAAAAAAAAAACATAGGAAAAAAAACCATAGAAATAACATAGAAATAACATAGAAATAACATAGAAATAACATAGAAATCTAAGAAACAGTTTAAGACCAAAATACCTGCCTTTAGTGGGAAACCAGTGTCAAAGAAAAGTTTCTTTTCTTGAAATGTGATCTCAGCCTCTGTGCATCTAAGGCAGCTACTTAAAAGCGGGTAAGAAGTACTGAAAGAGCAATGTGTTGAAAGAGCTATTTCGACACTATAAATTAAACGGTGTTAAAGTATAAGCTCTAGCATTGTTCTGTAAGTATCTATTCTGCAAAATTAACTTAATTGACACTTCCTTTCAATGTCTTCCTTTGTGTCAGCTAGCATTTTCCGAGAAAATCCTGGTGAAAGTACCGGGCATATATATGATATGTACCACATCCAGCAGGTAGTTTGAGTGTGGCAGTCTTGAATTAAAAGAAAGCTTAGTTGTATGACTGTGATCCAGGCAGCTCTGCTTGGCCTCAGAATGTTTCCTGTCTTGTTTTACTCAGTAATACAGACATTGCCTGAATTCAGTACTAAGGACTGTAGAGAAGCACATCAATCATTTAGGATTCAAAGCATGACATTAGCATTACTTAACTTTTTGTGTTAAACATAAAACATTTTTGTGC
The DNA here is from genome assembly GCF_047663525.1 of Anas platyrhynchos. Lineage (NCBI taxonomy): Eukaryota > Metazoa > Chordata > Aves > Anseriformes > Anatidae > Anas > Anas platyrhynchos. Next base: position 58,088,148 of record NC_092590.1, read on the forward strand.
AGCTCCAGGTCTCAGTTTCTATAACTGATCACTGGGGAGTTGTTTCTAACCATGAGGTTTTCAGCTTGGGCTCCACCTCTTAACATCTCATGTTATCAGTCCTGCATACTGCATCCTGTGTTTCCACTTTCATACCATGGCTGCATTCCCCTTACACAAGTCAAAATCATCTTATTCTGCACATAAAAATTACTGGTTTCTACTAACTATATAAAAACAGATGATTGCACCAAAAGTAGGCAAAAGTAAAAAATGAAAAAATAACCATAACCACCTGATCATTAGGAAAATTGTTTTTACAGATTAACCAAGTGGAAACAAAAGCTCCATCATGTCAGAAGATACTCGGAGCAAAACTGACATGTCCATCCTTAGGCCTTGCAAAACCTGTAGTTTCTTACTAGCATTTCCAGAACTAAATTATGGGGCTGCAGGGGTATTTTTATGGAATGCAGGGGCATGGGATTGACAGCAGTTCACTATAATACGTTGAATTTGTATCATTGTAGAGAAAATGATGCAAGATGCATTGTGAGAGTAGGAATAGGATTCTCAGTTGTTTATAGAAAAAGAAAAAAAAAAAGTTCCTCTTACCAAAGTTATTTCACCTGCTTTTCTTTTTTGTAAGATTAGTAGTTAAAGCATCTTCTCAAGAGATAGGAGATTTGGGAATGAAATGTTGAGAAGTACCTTGATGTTTCTAAGACATATCATGATAATATCTTTATACATCTGGAATTCAAGCTTTAAATGAGAAGTCAGGTTGAGATCTTTAGTATCACAACCTTAGAACCTGTATCAGCCCTAGTTTGAGCACTTTTCTTTATATTTATACCTGAAAATTAAATAATATTTTCTATAAATTTCATTACATAAATTAAATATTCCAGGGTAATACTATAATTAGCTGCTGTTAAATACTGTTTAATTATTTGGCTCCTCTCCTTTTATTCAAGCAACTCAAAATCTGGATTCTACATGATCTCAGATTTTCATTTCTAAGAACAAAAATCTCTGCTTTTGGCATGCTATTAATTCTCCTACATGTCCATTTATGAGAGAAGAAAAAAGACAGATAGACATTATGACCATCAAGCCTATGTTAACTACTTCTTACAGCAGTGTATCTTCAAGTTTGACCACCAACCTGACCTACTGAGTCCCCTCCCACTTTGTCCCACTTAAAAACATTGCCCCACTTAAAAAAAAAAAAAAAAAAAACTTTTTAAAAGCTATGGCAATGATAATGTTATTATTCCAATTTTCTTTAAGTTTCTTTGAAATCAATGTATGAGGAAATAAATTAGATGCATTTATAAAATCTTCCTTCATTTTCATTAATTTACTTTTAATGTAATCACTTTGGATATTGAGTGTGCTTGTTTTGTTTTTAGAGAATAAACTATATATCCATAACTGCAATCTACGTTTGACAGTGATTTTGTCCTGTGATGAAGTGACAGAAGTGATCAAATTGTCATTACTTATCCTGCTATTATCCAAGTTACTGGTTATTTATGAAACGTTACATCAGTTAAAACCCCTTAAGTCTTTATCTCTGGATGTTGTTTGCAAAGTGATTTGCAAAATGTACCAATCTTTTATTTATTTATCTGTTTATTTATTTATCTGTTTATTTATTTATAGTATTTTTATATTTATTTATTGTACATGTATTTGTTATATTTATATTAATCACATAAAATATTTTACAATTTTGGAAACTTTTTAAATCAATCATCATAGTGCTTGTGCCTATGGCTTTTTTTTTTTTTTTTTAATCTGTAACCGAGTGTATATCACAGTACAGAAGGGGTAAACATGCACAAAATCTAGCACAAGTAGGTCTCTCAATATTAAAAGTTTCCAATCAGCTTGTATCACCTTCCCTAGCAAAAAGGCTTGACATTTCAAAAAGTATTTTGACAGTGTAAGAAAATGACCTTAATGTATTTTATTGACGAAACATCTTTTGAACTGTGTTATGAAATATGCTACAATGATGAATCCCCAAGTTGTAGGCGGAAAGACAAGCTAATCATTATCTGCACTACCCACTGTGAGCTTGACAGTACTACTTTTTAATGTGCATTATTTTCTGGGTATTTCAGAGTGAAAGAACATAACAAAGCACAATAGATTAATATATTATAAAGTTTTTTGTAGAACCCCAAGAACTGTCTCTTCCTATAACTGGAAATGGATTATTGCAATTGTAGAAACTGAGTGATGACTAAGTCACCCTACAGGCATATTCCTTGTTCACCTCAGTGAAGAGTGAGTGAATCAGCAAATTCTACTTCACAGTTCAATTAAACTGACTTGGATACCATGTACAGCAAATACAGCTTAGCTTATGTCATTACTGTTAAAAGAACACAGGCTTTATACTGGTTGGACAGTGAAGGTTTTCAGGACAGGCTAGAGCATGGACTAAATTAGTGGGGGCTTCCCATGGAATGGCTGGGCCATCCATATCCCATTCCCCATCCATATCCCATCACCCCAGCCAGGGCTGACAGCCAGGAGGACTAAAATAGGGACCTGGGGTGTGGGCAGAGTGGGGGGGAAGTCCAGGAAGATGGGCTGGGCCAGTCAGGGCTGCTTTGGCTCATCTGCCTCACCTGCTTCATACAAAGTTCTCTGAATCTCTTCTGAGGTAAAAGTCTGAATAAAGGAGGAGGTTACAGTGCAACCAATCCCCTTTTCTGTCAACTGAAACTGGGGAGGTTATTGTGCAACTTTTGAGCAACTTGTGAACCAGTGTTAAAGAAGCTTTTTACACATTAGAAAACGTATAAAGCCAACCCCAAGCAAAAACAAGACTGAAGGGAAAGATTTTCTCATTATGAATATTATACTGTTGGTGGTGAAGGATGCTGGTGACTCATCAGAAAAAACCTTTCTCCACTCCTTCTCTGAAGACTGAAGGACCCGGAAGGACTTTGGAAAGGAGCGCAAAACACCAGAACAAAGGGATTGATACTATAAATGTTTGTATATGACCTTTAACTGTATTATAAAAGGGTTTCATAGAATCATAGAATCATAGAATATCCTGAGTTGGAAGGGACCCTTAAGGATCATCAAGTCCAACTCTTGAGGTTTTCCTTTATTAATTGGTGTAGTGGCAAGATTTTGGTAGGAGGGGGCCATAGGGGTGGCTTCTGTGAGAAGAATCTAGAAGCTGACCCATGTTAGATAAGGGCCCAGCTTCTGGCCAGAGCCAAGCCAATAAGGCTTTTAGGCTACCACAATTGCTTAGTTTGGACAATATTAGTGTTATTGTAACTTGACTAAACTTAGGAGACTGAAGGGAGGCCTCATGATGGCCTACAGCTTCCTCATGAGGAGGAGTGGAGGGGCAGGTGCTGAGCTCTGCTGCCTGGGGACAGTGACAGGACCCAAGGGAATAGCATGAAGGTGTGACAGGGAGGTTCAAGCTGGATATTCTGGAACAGGTTCTTCACTGAATGGGTGGTTGGGCACTGGAATGGACTCCCCACGGAAGTGGTCACTGCTCCAAGCCTCCTGGAATTTAAGAAGCATTTGGAAAATGCTCTCAGACAAAAAGAAAAGATATAATAACAAATCATAGGCTTCCTATGTAATGTGTGTCTCATTATGCTCCAAAAGAGAATTTGAGTGTAACAGCATACAGGAATATTTTTGTCCAGTTAATATTTTTTTTTCCTCCATACAAATTATGAAATACTATAAAATAGAACAGTAATGAAAATTATATATTTATTTTTGCTAATAAAAGATAAAATGGGATAATCTTGCTAGCTTTAAGATTTTTTTAAAAAATTGCATACGTGATTCAGAATTCAAGCAATTAAATTTGAGGTTAGTATTAAATTTCACTGACATGGCTTTAGGAAGACAGAAGGAAAAAAAAAGTTTTTTTAGCAAGCAACCATTATTTATTTGGTTAGTCAGATTACTCTTAAGGTGTAGTTCACAAAGATCTTGTAATACAAAAACATATTTAGGAATAAAAACATATTTAGGAACAATGTCAAAACCTCCATTGATTCTGCTGGGGTTAACCAGTTTCCCTGATTTTGGAAAATGCCATCTGATCATATAATCTCTATAATGGTTACAATGGTTAAAGTTTTGGTCTATTCTCCCACGTGCCTGGTGACAGGACAAGGGGGAACGGGCTAAAGTTGCGCCAGGAGTGTTTTAATTTGGTTATTAGGAAGAACTTCTTTACTGAGAGGGTTGTGAGGCATTGGAATGGGCTGCCCAGGGAAGTGGCGGAGTCACCATCCCTGGAGGTCTTTAAAAGATGTTGAACTTAGCAATATGGTTTAGTGGAGGACTTGTTAGTGTTAGGTCAGAGGTTGGACTTGATGATCTTGAGGTCTCTTCCAACCTAAACAATCCTGTGATTCTGTGTGCTTCTGTGAAGTATTGTATTAGGTTCTTCAAAATTTTCATGGACTTGTGTCCTGCTCTTGACTGGCAGGACATGGTTGGAAACACAGCCAAAGTAAAAATGTGAAAGATGTGGACTGGAGTAAGAGATATTCACACAATGTTAAAATCTCACCTTAAACAATGTTCTCAGTTTCCATAAGCCAACAAAAACCTTTTCATTATTAAAATTAATAAAATTAATATTTCATGTGAGCATACCTACGTTTTAACTGAAATGTCAACTGTTTAAGTTTCTTGTCTGAATATTGTCAAGACAGAGAACAAGCTATATGGTATGTTTCTGCCTGCAAGACAAACAATTTAGCTATTTAAGATACAGTGTTTTAGGTTGTTAAGAGGATAAATTTGGTCTAAGATAATTTTAATCATTGACACTACATTTAGAGTACTGACCATAACAAGACAAAATACATAGTCTTTATTTCAGCCTTCTCTTCCAAAAGCTTAATCTCCATACTTTGCATTCTAAACCTTTCAAAGTGCTAAATTCATTGAAGACTTAAATAAAAAATAATGTCAATGGCTTAAGAAATCCCTAACTGCTAACCACTGGAGTGTGAAAGAGTTTTATGAGGAAATGCCACAATATGCTTATTCTCTTTTTGTAGTTTTACCTCAGCTTTCTTTGATTATTCAGGAAATAGTTATCAAAACAATAGCTACAAGTTGATGTATGCATCTGTTTGTGGAAAGTATACTTTAAATTTAAGGTCATATAAAGCATAAAAGAAAATCCACTTTGTAAAACAGAAATACCGTATTTTACTTGTGAAAGTTTGAATGACATGATGTCAAATTTGTCCTAGCAGATTACAGACAGTGACTATGGTCTGTTCCTTGAAACAGATGACAGACAGAAGCTGTACCGTCACTGAACAATCATTGCACATGACAGTTTGTTGCAACAAAGCTATCCAAGTATGAGAGTGTATAGTTTTAGATATCCAACAATGGATAGCACAAAATGTTCCTATGATGAAGTCAAACTGTTAGAAATTACATTTATGGCCAAATCTTGATTTAGTTTAAACAATGAATTACCTTTGAATTCACTGGAGGGATGATTGTCACTACTAAAATAGGAGTCAGAAGTTGACATCTTGATTACAAAGAATGTAAAGCTCCTAATGCTTCAGCAAGAGAAACTTTTGCTCTAATTGCTATAATAGAATGCATTTATTTCTCCATCTGTGAGATCATTATGCATTTCCTTTTTTCAGTAACTTATTTCATGAGCAACTTTTTATGACTCCTGTGAAGGATGAGACATTAGTAGAAAAGCAGAAACAATAAAGTTAAGGATATTATGAAGACATTATATTAAGTTAACTTCTTGGATTGATTTAAACTTTTTGTAGGCCTCTCTATCCAGGGGATGTTTGTTTTTTTTTGTGTGTGTGTGTGTGTTTTTTTTTTTTTTTTTTTTTTTTTTTGTGTGTGTGTGTGTGTGTGTTTTTTTTCTTTTAATTTATTTTCCCTTTTTTTATTATTTTTTTTTATCTTTTTTGGCTGTTCATTGATTTTTTGTTTGTTCTTCTGATTGAATTTCATCATATACTCATTAGTGAAAGTAAAATCATTGCCTACTGTTTTCATAGCCTCTGTTGTTTCTTCTAGGCCTTTTTCTGGTATCATCTCTGACCTTTTTTTTTTATTGTGTGCTCATCATATAAAGTATCAGGTAAAAAAAAAAAGAATGGAAAATCAAATACGATCCACATATCTTGTTTCCTCCAATAAAATAGACTTCACAGTTATTTCTTTATAAAAGTAAAGTAAAAATAAAAGCTTCCTTCCCCTTTCCCAGATTTTATTGTTATATGGTGTGGAATATTCCTTTGATCAGTTTAGGTCATCTTCCCTGGTAATGTCCTCCTCCCTACTGGCTCTTGGAGGTTTGATAGGAGTCTTGGTGCTGTGCCAGCACCTCTCAGCAACAGACACAGCACTGATTTGATACCAATGCAGTTCTAGCTACAAGTGCAGAGCACAGCATTGTATGGGCTGCTATGGGGAAAGTTCACTCCATCCTAGCCAGACCTAGTACAGTGATGTCCTCTGACTATTGTTTTAGTGAAGAGTAACTGCAGGAGACAAAATAATTTTGACTTTAACAAGACTTTTTGAGAAGCAAAAGTACCATCAATATAGCACATAAATTATAAACTCCCTTGAATGTATGTTTGTTTGGTGACCTGAAAAACCACCTGCTGGAGACAGTGGAAGCCTGTAAGCTGGAATAGACCAAATGCTCTAATATGGAGGTATAAGTACTGTGATACTGCAACCATGTAATATATAACAAGAGTCTGAGTAATTTTGTGTTACTTGATCAATAATGATTCCCATAGAATCTGATAACAGTGGCAATGTTTCCAGTGCTGACTATCCAATATTTAGCCATATGAAAGTTTACTTTGAGGCAGGAGATCTCAGATCTTAGGAGACTAAGAAGATCTCAGAATACACACACACACACACACACACAAAACAAACAACCAAAAACCAAAACACTTCTGACATCACAATGCAGTGTCACAGAGATGCCTCAAGGATCATTTTGACCTTTTTTTCTTGAGATAAGAATTACAGTCTTAGTTTCTCCCCCCCCCCTTCCCCCCCCCCCCCCCCAAATTAATACACTTTTCTATGAGCAGCTGCTTGCACAGGACAAAAAAATTAATTTGTATCCAGAACCTGTCAGGATTCTACATGAATAATTAATAAGACTTGATTTTTATTTTTTTTCTCTCTATTTTTCTTTCTTAAATAAACTGTTTGTGTTTTCAACAATTGTCACTTTCCTTAAAGGAGGAGTAAATCTTCAGCTGCTCAGGAATTCAGTCACTCACAAGTCACTGAAAAGAATTATAAAGGGATTTTTAGACAAAACAAACTATGTTGGGTTTCCACTCTGGGAAGTTATGGATGCAAGTTATGCACACAGTCCAATGGGAAAGCTACTCTTTCTGGCCAGGGAAGAAGTTATGATGCCAGCATTCAGCCTTTGGCACTGTAAAAAGAAATTTTGACTGCTGCTGTTTCCACTGAAGAATTTCTTTGCTGTTACTAATATTTCTGTTTCTTTCATTCGTGTTTTCCAGCTGACTTTGTTTCAAAAGTCTCTGTAATTCCTGATTACTGCTTAATCTGACCAACACAATCACTTTAAGCAAATGTTCTGCAGGCATTTTTTTTGTAGTTGATACACATTCTCGTAATTCACACTCTAATTTTTGTCTTCCCAGGTATTGGTATCCAGCCATTCACAAAGTGTGGGCTGTGCAGGCATCCCCACACAGGCCCAAAGTACCGTATTTCCTTTTAATTCTTAGAAGTTGTCTGTGAGACCAATTCAAGAAAAAAAAAATAAATATGAAATTTAGCAATTTCAGTAGAGGGTCACTAAGCTGGCCAGGGGCTGGAGAACTTGTCCTGTGAAGAGAATCTGAGGGAGCATCCTAGAAAAGTAATGGCTTTGGGGAATCAAATGGCAGACCCCCAGCACCCATGAGAAGTGAAGGACCATTGAGAAGACAGAGCCATGGTTCATGGTAGGAGGATGAGACACAACAGATGTAAGCTGAAACAAGAGAGGATCCAAGTAAAAGCTTTTTCCCCAAGAGTATAGTCAGATGCTGGAAAAGACTGCCTGAGACTGTGCAGTCTCACTTTGGGGATTTTCAAGACAGACTGAATGCAAAGTCCCGAAAACAAAGTCTGACTTTGTTTTGATTTTGAGCAGTGTAATGGATAAGAGACCTCCTGAGATACCCTACCATATGAATTTTCCTGTTATCCTATAAAGGAGACATTTTGATGAGCACGGTTCGTGTGTGTACACATTCAGTAGTGCTGTCATTTCTCTGTATATCTACTAGGAAAAATAGGATTCACCATCAAAAACAGTAAATCCCACCGGTATTCATTTCACTCAGCACACTTCTATTTTGAAATTCAAAACATTCATTTTATCATACCTTTGTTTGGCCTGTGTCAACACCTACACTGTAGAGAGTCGTGTTTTCATGGCACGTCCAGAAATTTAAATCTGCAAAATTTCTGTTTCCACAAGAAGAAACAAGTTATTTCTGCTTGTAAATATCATTATTATTACCATGGAGTCATCCACCGAGATGACCCTGTGCAGGTGTATTCTGCAGGAGGTCATCGCGTGCAGGTGGCTTCCTGCATTGAGGAAACCCTAGGGACCAGAGAAAGCCACCAGGAGCCATGAGCCCTCACAAGAGCAGCTGAAGAAGCTAAGGCAGGGCCAGGAGCAGCATCAGCCACCCGCAAACTCCAAAGGCAGCCCCTGGGGAGTACGGCAACCTGGGTGGGCAAATAAGGTGTGGCACATCAGCCAGAGAGTGGTGTGGAAGTTTGTGCAGCGGCTTGTGCAGGAGGGCTGGAGGCAGGCAACTTTCTCCTATTCTGGGAGAAATAAGAAGCATCCTTCTACTGAAATAAATAAATTAATTAATTAATTAAAAAAAAAATAAAAATGTCCACCTGCCACAACTGCTGGACTGAGGCTGAAACCCAGACAGAGGAGCCACAACCTCCCAAACGCACGCCTATACACAAACAGACCTCCCTAGGACCGAAAGAGCTGCCCAGCCCCTCAGTTGCAGGGAGCTCCAGTAGTTGGGGTCCACTACAGTCTGCTTGATCAAGAGCTGACAAGACTTTCTTGCTTCAACTTCAAGAAGCATTGTGCTCAAAAGCTCATCCTGATGGGAGATTTCAACCACCCAGATGTCTGGTGGGAGAGCTACACAGCAGGCTGTGAGCAATCAGGAGACTCCTGGAGTTCATTGAGGATAACTTCCTGGTCCAGGTATTAGACAAACCATCCAGTGGAAAAGTGTTACTGGATGTGGTACTCACCTGTATTGGATGTAGCACTCACCAATGCAGATGAACTCATTAAAGAGGCTAAGATGGGAGACAGTCTGGGCTGCACTGACCACACCCTGTTTGAGTTTGTTATCTCAAGGAACATGGGCCTGGCAAAGAGCAAAGTCAGGACCCTCAACTTCTGAAGAGTGAAATTCCAGCTTTTTAAATAACGTATGAGAACTCCTGGAGCACTGTGCTTGCGAACAGAGGAACTTATCAGAGCTGGTGACTCTTTAAGGGCACTCTTCTCAGAGCACAAGATCTCTCCATCCCCTTGTGTAAGAAATCAGACAGGAAAGATAGGAAATTGGCATGACTGAGCTGAAAAAAAAAAAAAAAAGGTAATGTCTGTATTTGTTCAGCATTAAAAAACAAAACCAAAGAAAAAAGAAATACTATGTTTGCCTTTTCAGGCAATAGTCAAGATTCAGACAACACTGTAATGCACAGGGGACTGTGCATTCTTAACTTCTCATGACCTAGTGAGTGCTGATCCTAATTTTAGATGAGAACACAGAAGCAGAGGACTGGAAGGACCACAGGCCCCACAGATGATAACTTTATAACACAGTGATCTCTCACAGGTAAACTTTTCAACATTATATAACAAAAGTATAATCTTTGGTACAAAAATCCCAGTGCTAGTTGTTTATTTCAGACTACTTGCTTTCTTCAGATCCTCTGGCTAGAGTACAGAGAGTATACAGCACAGCCATACACGATGACATATAGCATATGACACTTCTCTTCCTCTATGGCAAATAGAGAACTACTGAATTTACTGCACATCCCAGAACAGCTCTTTTTCATGTCCAGATTTAATGTGCTTTTTATCATAAATATTAGTTTTATTTCTTAAAAAAGACATTGGAATAATTGCTATATGTTGAATTGGAATGATGGTTTCAATATACATAAATGAAACCTGAAAGCTCCAAGAGAAGAGGACTTTTCATAAAAGTCATAAGCAATATGCATTGCTTAAGATTATACCTTCGTGACTTAAGTTTCTGGCAATTTGTTGGATAAATATATCTAGAGAATTTAAACTAGGATGTACTCAGTATTCCATATTTCATCAACTAAAATCTTTAGCTGGATTTTCATAGACAGGCCCCATATATTCAGCTCCTACCCTTGAAGGTATTTTTTTCATGGTCAAAAAAATGAAGCATCATCAAAGCATTAAAAACTGTTTTTGCACTTGGTATTTTAACCTCACTATAGCTGGTACACATTGATATTTTGTTAAACATAATAAGTGAATGACATGGTGAAAAAAAAATGTGTATGGCATAGAAGTTTATATAGCTATTTCAATATGATCCCCCTTCCTTCCTTCCTTTTCCAACAAGATTTGATTCCAGATTGCACAACAAGTACTTATAAAAATTCTGTAAGAATTTGAAAACTGCCTAAGCAGAACAAGCACTTGATATTTGTGGTTATGTCCATATTGTTATGAAGTCAGTGTTACTAAGTGGCAATGGATTAACCACTAAAAATAATTAAAATTTGGAAAGTCTATTTTCCACATGAAAAAGAAAAAAAAAAAGAAAACAAACAACAACAACAAAAAGGTAAGCACTCAGATTCTATTTGTGAAGCAAAATGCTCTGTCTGATAAATAAATCTTATTAGAAAGCATGTATAAATATATGATCAACCTCTTAAGACAGCTCTAGGGCCAAACTACTTTCTAAGCTGCCAGCAAGCATTATCAAAGTCGATGAAAAACAGAAATAACAGTAGTCCATAATAAATAGATCAATCAGTATTAAAGTCAAAGACAATCAACATACACAGCAATTCTTTCAATTAAAAATAAATAAATAAATAAAATCTTTTTTTTTTTTTTTCAAGAAAGCGTAAGTTTAGATTAAAATAATGTAAGAACAAAATTGTCAGCTTTTGTGATTTTTTCCCTGGTGTTTAACTGACTATTGAATTTTATTATCTGTCTCTAATTATCTTCCATTTTCATAAAAGTATAATATCTTTCTGTTATGTTCTTTATTGGGCAAATTCTGAAAACTTAAGTGCAACTGACATAGATATTTATGGTCTTGTTGAAATGTAAACAGTGTTACTTCCTGCTTGTTTTACATTTTTTTAGGAACTAAGGAGTAAGAATAAAGGCAATGCTTGGAAGAGAATAACGTAGCTTGAAAAAACAGCAGATTTTCCTGTATACAGTGGATAAATTACAGAACATGAAACTATATTTTTTTCACAGATTACTGTGAACGAAGAGAAACCAAAATATACAAACTCTAATAGAGGTATCATATTATTTACATTGGTCTGTTAGCTTCATCCTGTTATTTGGTCAACAATGGAGAGCAGAGGTTTGAGAACAGTAACAAACTGAAGAAACTGAGGTCTTAACTTTAAGTGAGAAGTAATATGAGCTCCATCCAGTTCATTTAAGAAAATCTTACATAGAACAGTTTCCCACCTACATATCTATGTGGACAACAGGAATTCAACAGTGTACAGATAGTGCCTGGCAGAAAAAAATATGCTGATAATGCTAATGACTTTTTGTCAATGTCAAATTCTGACTTTGTATAGGATATACATTTTAAACATTTAAATTAGTTCATGACTAAAAGAAATTATCCCAAGTTAGTTAATTTTACATAAAAACTGGAAGGTTTGGGGATTATTTATTTTCTTTGCAAAATCTCCTTGAGTTTAATAGAAACTAGGAATTATAAATTCATTAACTTTTAAGAAACATATGTGTTTGTTTGTTTTCCAGGTCAAGCTAGATCATTACAATGATGTTTTTTGGCCATTTAATTTACAAATATATAAGGAATAAATATTAATATGTGTGATATTAAAATCATGCTTCATAAGCTTTAATGCTTTTACAAAACATAAAACATTTAGAAGTCTAGCTGCAAAAGCAGCTGTCATTTCCTAAAGCATGAGCAAACCCTAGATTTGTGCTCCTTAGAGCGTGAGCAATTATTAGTATTGGATTTGTGTTTCTTGTCCCAGATGAATGAGGAACAGGATTGTTTTACATGAGTGTCTTTTACACTTTCCAATATTTAGCTGCTCTAACATTGCATCAGAATGACTGGAAAATACACAAAACAGTACATAATACAGATTTGCTATACGAAATTCACTATAGATTGATTCTGGAGATATCTATGCAGACAAATGCATTGGACTGATAGGTAATTTCCTATTGTCCTAACCTCTAAATTTAAGAATCCTGATGACACAAAATTTTAACAATGATACTTCTAAACATTGGTCATCAGTGTATTCACAATACCCGAAAGAAAAATTCCAGTCCCCTGTCATTTGTCCTGGCAAATCTCTTGGTATGTTTCACAGAATTTCTGTAGATATTTGCTTGTTTCAGTTAATGTTATAGAAAACTACAGATATCTTGAAGCTAAGCTTAAAATAAAGATTCAGCAACCAAAGCAATGATTGCATCTTTTTTTTTTTTTTTCCTAATCTGAAACAGGTGTGATGAAAAGTGAGCAAAGTGGCACAACATAGCTTGTCTTTTCATTAGAAATGATGAACATAATAAATTATATTTTTAGACATTTTATACTCACATTGTTACACATTTTTATACACACATTTTTATACTCAAAAACGTGAGGCGTTTTTGTTACTCCATGTCTATTTTCTTTGGGGTTTCTTCTCAGAAACTAGTTTTCATTTCTAAAGAACTAACATCTCCATGTACATTGAGTAACAACTTCATTCTTATTTTATTAGTCCTAATTGATTTTTTCCATTACTTCTCAAATAAGTTATCTATCATAAAAATATTAACAATACTTTTAGAACCAATTATCTGCTGAGCATTTTTAAATAGTACCTTCTCTCTTATCTTTTTTTTTTTTTTTTAATTTTCAGGTATATTAATCTGAGGCATCCATTAGAAAAGTTATATATATATATATTCTTTTATTTTCAAATATTTTAATTCAATACTACAGTAACTGGGAATATACTATTATTGTAGAAGACTAACTTACTTTGGGGAAGGAAACAATTTTATTTTTCATTTTTGTTATTAATCTGACATTGAAACACTGTATGGTTGTAAAATTACAACTACTATTGAAAACATATTCTGTTGTCTTCACTTGTGCTATCCCTGTGATTTACTATAATTCTTCTCCAACATTGTTTTAATTATCTATCTATCTGAATCATCATTTATTAGGAGTTCTCTTAGAAGGTAAGCACAGTCTGAAAAGTCACTGCTTGTGGAAATAAATCCATAATGACACCAAGATATAGAACCCTCATTATCATCACATTGATTTCAAATGAATGTTTCTCTTGTCGGTGTTCTTTTAATTGGAATTAGTATCATTACAATCCTAATCAATTACTATATTTTGATTTCAAATTCTGTTTTCTCCATCTGCCCAGTTACTGTAAAAGGGTGTTTTATTTTCTTTTTCTAATCTGAGAAGCTAAATTGGCACAGATGCTTAGTTTCTAGAATATAAGCCATCAGAAACATAGGGCCAAATTTTTAAGATTTGTTATATCAAGCATCGAGATCAGTCTTATTACACTGCAATGACATTTTGTCATAGTTAGATAATTAGTAGGAATAGTTGAAAATAATTTTTAGACATATAATTCCAAGACTTCTGCAGTATGCAATCTACAATTTTTTTTATTCTCCACTCTTGGTGGTCAGTACATGCTCTACAAAGGATTTGGTAAATTTAAAAAAAGATAATAGAGCAGGAGGTGTCCTGTGGAATCTCAGTTGTTGCTCTTATCATTACCATTTGAAGAACTATGCATGCAATAGATCTTCACAAAATTAATTCTTTAGAGTTCCTAGTCACACTGCATCAAGTTGTTAATTTTAAGGAAGTTTTCTATACAATGAGAAACTATACATTTAGATTTATAGGTTTATGGTAACGTCATGACGTCCTGACATATTCTTAAGATTTATTTTTCTATTTTTCTTCCCCTCCAATTTTCTTTTTTGTTTTGCAGGTTCACAAGTACATACTAACTGTTGTTAGTCATGTGTCATATATTTGGAGGGTAGGGGGAGGGAAGGTGAAGGAGGTGTCTGAAGACCATCTGTTCCTTTTCTTTTTTTTTCTTCCTCCTAATCTCAGAGTGCAACCATTGTAAAAAGAGTAAGATAGAAGTCTTAATGCCTTCCAAGGATGGCTCCAAATAACTATGAGAATTCATTAAATAAATAAACAGAGTGACGCTGACTTCCAATTACAGAATAAAAAGGCCCATCCTATGGAGGAAACAGAGCTGACATCTTTCTCAGGATGCCTAATAATTCACTATAGTTTTAGCCAAGCAGATTCACTTTGAAGAAGTTTGGCCATCTTTTCATTTTTAAGATACATTTAGTTTAGTAGACAGATTAAAGTAACAATTTTGTGTACTTCCACAACTGTTAAAGAGTCCAAAGTCTGAACATTATTTTCTATAAACATTCAGTATGTTATAAATGAAGTCTCATCTCAATCTGAGAGTTAAACGAATACTGAGTAATATTTATAAACAGAATATTTATAAAAGGTATAAAAGGCAAGTAAACAGCGCTAGGTGTGCGGGGAGTCTACACTCCACTAACATGCACACATGAACATCAAACATTAACATTGCTTTTACGTACTAAGCCTGAGTACACCTATACATATGTACAATCAGAAAAGGTAACAAACAATCCTTTAAGTTCCATAACTTAGTCTCCATTTTCTATTCCTTTTCTTGATTACAAACAAGTCTCAATTTTCCATTCCTTTTTAACAATATGTCTTGCTTTAAGTTGTCAAGCAACTCGGTCTTCAGGCCTTATGTATCCCGTTCTTCCCGGAACGGGAAGAAAAGCATATCCATCGAAGAAAAGCGTATCCATCTCCTTTTCAAGGCCATTGAGGCCTGGGTCAAAAGGCATGTCCAGGTCAGCAGGGGACATAACAGCAAAAGCCTTCGATGGCTGTAGCAGCAGAGGGGCCAATGGCGTAACAGTCAGATCAGTAAACAAGCCCACAGCTCCCTCAAGTCTGGCAAACAACATGTTTGTGATTGTGGTCCCACAGGGCTCTTTAAGGCCTCAGAGATTGCTCGTCAGGTGTCAAGCAATCCCACTGCAACCTTGTCATTTTTAGTAACGGAGTCCCCCACCTTGACCTCAATTTGGTCCCATGTTTCAGGATCATAAACTGTTAATTTAAGAAATTTATTGTTAATAAAAGGAATAAGCTCTAAGGTTACCAGGACATTTTTTGTTTCTAAGGATGTATGAATCCCCATGGCACGCAACTGCTTACCTTTGGCCAGTGAGGGACAGTTGTGTGCACAGGTCCGATTCTCTAAGCTTGAGCTCTGATGCGCCTATTTCCAGCTACTGTCAGTACAAGCTTCTTTGAGCAGTTTGCTGAGTTTGGCCAAACCTATCTTCATGAGGCAATCAATGCCCCGGTTCCTGTCCTGGTCCCTGTTTTGTTAGCCTGTCCCTGTTCATTCCTTTTTTGTTTTTGTCCCTGTTCTGTCAGCCTGTCCCTGTTCGTTTTCTTAATGTCCTTGTTCGTTTTCTTCTTGTCGCTGTTCAGGCACCATTTGTGGAGTAATGACCACATGGACACCAGGGTTCTTTTAGGATCAGTAACTGCTGCTACTTCATTGATGACATAACTTCATCTCTCTCTTACTAAGGACCTAACTTCATCTCTCATACTGAGGGTATAACTTCATTATCCTGTTGCATCCCCATATTGAGACAACATTCTCTCTTATACCATTCGCCCCACAGTAGTACTTTTCCACTCATTATTCCTTGGTCAAACAGCTTTGCCAGCCAACCGCAAACACCCAGGAACCCCCATGCCCCAGCGGCTGGAGAACAAGCAACCCAAGACGGTAAGGCGTCTGCTGAATCACCCTTCTTTGTTCCCTCTAAACAATTTACATTCTTGATGGTCTCATTGTTAAGAGCCCATTGTTATCATTAACCATGGGGCTTGTCGACCCCCATGGCCACACTTCCATTTTAATATCAATAAATTCTTTATTGTTTGTTTGTTTTGTTGGCTTTTTTCTTTTTTTTTTTTTTTTTTTTTTTTGCTTTGTCTTGTTTGTTGTAACTGTACTGCTAATTTATTCATTACACAATAATATTTGATTTTACTATGTTTCCAGACACTAACATCCTTTTTGTTTGTTTGTTTTTTCCTCACAATGGCACTGCAGTACTGGGGTGATGTATAAATCCCACGTAGGTCCATTTTCTGGTTCCAATAACAATTTAAAAGATTGTCCTCAAATCAAATATTAGATTAGAACTGACACTATAGTAATGTAGAGCTGTTTCTTCAAAGCCTGGCTTTATGTGTTGCAGACCCCCAAAATGTGTCCCCATCCCACCCCACCCCCAAGAATTGCTTGAATGATCTGCTGATATTCTAAATATGTTGAAATTAAGTTTAAAATGAAGAAAATATATGAAAATCTGTGACAATGTACTCTATCAAAGAATAAAACATCAAGTATTTAATAAACTTGAACTTAAATATTTTAAAAATACTAGCCTTCCTTATTTCCCACCAAGCATGTTCTAATTCTGCTCTGTATGATGCCTATAGTTACTAATACTAGATGAGAAACTGAGGTTATTTATAAATATGTTTATATTTATAAATAGGCAATTAGATATTGGTTTACACTTTTCCTAAATTATTAGTTATTTCACTTTATCTTTTAGTATTTTAATCTCTTAGCTTCATAAACTATGCTTCACCTTATGATTTTGAAAATCCTGACCATAACAGCAGTCATATTTTTATATGGTGTTCAGGCTTTATGTGAAATTAATAGCATGTACATAGTATTGCATATTAGTATTTTGCTGTGCAAAAACTATGATTTATGTAGAATGAAAAGTGCCATGAAACTAAGAATAAAATATATCTGAAAATATATAATTGTATATTCCAAAAAAATCAGTTTCCCTTTAAAAAACACAAAATGTGAAAAAAATATTGCATTACAAAATATGAATATTTGAATATATGTGGTATTTTGCATATATATATATGTATATACATATATATATGTATGTATATATGTATATATGTATATATATATATATATACATATATCAACAGCATTGATATTTATCATCTGATAGGCTTGTATTTAACAATACTCAGTGAGAAATGTCAGTCAACAAGTCAGTTCTCTTTTGCAAATATAAAGATATAATAATACTTGTCCATTATGTTCTCCAAGTTGCAAATAATTTTAATACAGTTACAAAGAGCACTACTATTTTAATTTCACTGGTAATAATGATATTATTGTGTTCAAGATTAATAAGTGAGAATTATTTGCAAAAAAATTTATTCACTGAATTTAGTATCAATGATTTCTTTAAAAAAAATCCCCTCTTGGAGATTTTTTAGCAACACTTTTTATAAAATTAAATATATATTTTTCCTTCCATGTACTAAAAATTAATACACATAAATGTACACATAAATGTATGTGTCATAATTAATTTAATTTAATAAATGTATCTATATATGGAAAAATAGATACGTATTAGGTATAAATATATGCATAAATACAGTCTTAATTTTATGAAGTTCAGGAGCAAAAGTTTCATCCAAGTTAATACATTGTTACTATGGAGACAATTCTGCATGTTTGTTTTAATAGCTACAATTTTCAATTAACAATTTTATGGCTTACCTATTCATAACAGCTTTGTGGCTTGTTATGCAGGATTTGCCAGAATGGCTATTTATTCCAAGAATACTGTAATTATCCACTGCAACAAAAGCAATCAGATGTCTTTGTTTTTGAACATAGAAAGTATACAGTATGACTGATAGTTCATAGAAGAGACACATAAAGATCAGGATGAGCTGCTTAACACAAAATGTGTTTTCTTTCTTTTCTGAAATATTTCACCATGTTTTACATTCAGGGAAGACATATGTAAATGGAGTAACTAAATTATGAATTATTTTAGAATTCTCAGATTGTTATTTGAAGCTGTACTTTCAAATTTATTCTATGGTCCAAAAGAGATCTGTAACCTGTTTCTATTCCATGAACGTTTTTACTCTATCATCTAGATATCAGCTCATTTGTGACAACGTTACAAAACAAGAATCTATTTATTTTTCTTCCTCTTCACAATCTGCTTTTTTTTTTTTTTTTGGGGGGGGGGGAGGGAATTACTTCATATTAGTTTTAGCAAATATATCTTTAAAATTAATTAAAATGGCAAAAGTCATTTGCGTAACATTGTAACCATTTTATGTCAGTTTGAATTTGCTTTTGTGAAGATAAAGATATTTTAAATAGATCTTGAAATGAAAATTTGTGGTTTCAGGATCCTTTATTAACACAGGAAACAACACATCTGAATCACATTCAAATTAGAATTTTTTCAATATTGTCCTAGAATTTCCCTTGACACAATTTAGAAATCTATTAAAGATCTAGAACACTGAAGGCTAAATAAGTCTCGTTGGAGTTTTGGGATGTGTGTATTTTTATTACTATTACTATTTTTTTCATTAGTGATTTTATATAAGACATATATGTCCGGGAGGGTGAAGAATAGTGAAAAACAAAACAAAACAAAAACAGCACACCCCTCCCTCCCCCCAAAATTATCCAACTCTAAATATTTAAAATTTTAAGTGTTGAAAAAAAAAAAAAAAAAGACAAACCAACTAATATGGCTACACAGAAGAAATCCTGATGTGGGTGTTGTAATTCAAGTAATTTTGGTAATTAAAGTAATATTTGTAATTAAAATTATATCTTTTTTCTTCATAGTTCACATTTATATGTTATGCTTCCACAGAATAGTAAAGAAATAATACCAAAAAAGAAAAAAAGAAAAAAGAAAAAAAGTTAATAACTAATATTGCACTATATAACCTTACGGGGCTCTCTTGTAGCTATCCTCCTGGATAATTTCACAAAACCTTCACAAAACCTTTCAGTAATTTGCAACTTAGTATCATCCTGATATTGTACAAAACATTCTGAAGATAAAAAAGAAGCATTTCTCACTAGTTAATACATTTTTCTTTAATGTCATTTTAAATTTTTGTTTCTTGTTGTTTGTTTTTCCGCAGATGCATTTTCTATGAAAATTTTAACAGATTTTCTGTTTTATTTTATAGGACGGAAGTATTAAAAATGAACATAGAAATTACAACTTACAGTAACGATTGGTGCTTTTTTATCTTCATTTCAAGCTGAACAGTAAGGTTAAAACACAGATCTGCTTCTTCTAAACTCTCTTTTATTTTGTCTGCATTTCTGTCATTATTTAGAAATTGATTTTATTTAAATGTTTGTTCTTCCCCCTGCTTCACAAATAGAAGTCATTTTTCCTTCTCATTTTTTTTTTCCGTAATTTTTTTTGCCTTCTGTCTTAAATTGTTTAAAAGCGGTCAAGCCATGGATGTCATGGGGGAATTCTACGAACAAAGAGGGGCTGGTGGGGATTGTTAAGTTCAAGGGCACCCCGTATAATTTATTGAACTTAATTTTCACCATCTTATTTGCTGGTTTATTCATTTCCTGTAGACATGTTATTTTAGCCAGTATTTTTTGCCTGAAGCAAGAGACATCTAAGAAGGAAATATGTTGAGTAGAATAACTGCTGATTTTTAAATCCTACATCTGTATTTATGATTTTTTTATTTATTTACAAATGAAACACTAACATTGAAGACAATTAAAAAAAAAATGGGAATTGTCATACTTTTTCTAGGTTTAATCAACCTTCTCTTGCAAAGTCTTAGGAATTTTCAAAGGAAAAAAAAACTATTTCTAAATGTATTTAATTTAATTTAAATATAAATTATTTAAAATGAATTTTGGAAAGCTAGTAATATTTTCTTGAGAGTGTGAAATACCTTTTTTATAGATGAAAACTCAGATCTTATGTAAAAGATGATAATATCCAAATATAATTCACCCAAGAATGAATGTTCTTAATCTACCTCTGTGTTTCCTCTGTAATTTTTACTTTCTTATATAAGGTATATGAATCTAAAACCTGGATATTAAATATATATATTATATATACACATATATATTTTGTACAGGACTTAATTTGTGTCCAAGAAATTAAATCAATATAATTCTACAAGTACTTATATTAAAATACAGTATTGCAAATTGTCAGGTCAGGTGACAGAATTTCACTCCTTTAAGTTAAATTGACGATAAATGATTAATTCATTTTATAAAAAAAAAAAAACAACATAAAAATGACTTACATCTTAATGCCTATTGAACGTTTGCACTGAATTATCTGCTATTTGTAGATTTTATAAAGACACTTCTGGTATGCTTGCTGGTGAAAGCAAGCTAATTTCATTCCCACTTTACAAAATGTAATACTTTTGCTAAGAATGATATGGGTTTGACATCTTGTTTCTTTTCCTTTTTTTTTTTTTTTTTTTTTTTTTTTTAATAATGCAGACCACATTGGAAGATTTTTAATTAACCTGAATCCTCATTCTACTTCATCGATACTATTTATTCTGGTGAAAACCATTCTTTATTAAAAAGGCCAAGAAACTTTCTTCCTTGTGACAAGAACTGTATAAATAAATAAGAATTTAGTTTCAAGAGACTTAGAGAATTCTCAGTTTAAGATGTTATTTTTACAATAAAAAAGTATTAAACCATCATATAATGCTATACTATGATGACACGAGTTGTTTCTCCTCTCTTCTACTTTACTAATTGATTGATTGATTGATTCAATGCTAATTATTGTTTACCCTCATAAGTGTAATTTCATACAACTCTCCTATCACAATAGGGCTAACCTTTTTACATTTTCTGTTGAACATATAAATAATGGAGTGTCACAGGTATATCAGTAATTCATGCTGACTCATATTTGAAAGGTATTTGATGAAAGTACTATACTGGCTATTCATTTAGATTTACTGTGAGAATTATGATGACTGGTGAGAGAACAGGATTTCATATGAAGGTATGAAGGTGAGTTTTAGTACTTCACTCAGAAGTTACATTTTTAAATGTGTTCTGAAAATTTCTGAAATCCAACAGATAAAATTCTGTGGCTGACAAGAAATACTTTAATGGATTCTGTTCATATTAGTTAATTTATTCTTTCTACATACCATCTTAAGAACTCTTCTTCTAAAGATACCACATCTAGACATGTTTAAGTAAATACTTATTTTGTCACCTTCTTCACTGCCATGATATTTTCTTTGAAACCTTCATGATGTACTGACACCATGGCTTTTCCTAATTTACTGAAATTTCAAAGCTTGAATGCATCTCTCAAGTTTCCAATACGCTCACCACATACTTCAGATTTTTTTTTAGTTATTATTACTTTAGAGGATTTAAGGAATCAAGCTACTCCAGGACCTTGAAAATGTTCAGACAAGTGAGATTGCTTGTCTATGAGAGCCATCACAAGCATAGAGTTTCTTGTTAGTGAAGCACTCAAGCCTTCTTGGATTGCAAACTCAGGACATTTTGCAAAATTTCTGGGTAAATGACATTCTGTGATCAAGGCATCTCATTAATAAAGCAGTAGAAACAAACAAACAAATATTTACTACTAGCCTTAAAATAATGTGTGAAATGTATCTTGGACTTCTTCGGCATCTTAACCAATTCCTATGAATGTCTTCAAATTTCTCAAAAATAGCATGCTAAAACAATACATGGAATTCTCCCAGTGAGAATAGTAGTAAAGTGACTGTGACCTAGAGAAAACCAGGTTCTAGGCATCTGTTGTATATCCATGCACTATATGTTGCAGTGATATAATTATTGCAAGTGTACAAAAATGCATGCTCAAGGTCTTTATTTCTCCAGACATAATTTGGGTCTTCTCTTGCTTCACTTCTAAAGACTCACAAGAAACGTATGTTCAGTATAAATGGTGTTTCAGGAGAGTCATGCAGTTTCTTTGAGTACTATACATTTTGCTATCTATTTTTCATAAAGTCAACACATACAGTCTCCGTGTTTTAGTCAGCAAGAAGGAATGACTGAAAAGCAATCAACATGAAGATTTTTGTAGGAAGCAAAAATGTATTTATTGAATTTATTAATTTAGTTCCCCTTTTATAGAAAAGTATCTTGGAATAGTTAGCTAAATGGACTGAAAAATATCTTAATAAATGAACCCATATTTGAGAATTAGATGTAGTCTTGATTGCTTTTAGAAATACTAACCTAAACAGCAGATCTATTTTGGCTGTTACTGAGGTCTTACAATATTCCCCTATATTTTACTACTGTAAGTCTCATGCTCATCTTATGGAAAAAAAATATGTTTGAATATATATACACAAAATATTCAGAAGAAGAATTCAGATTAACTTGCATCAGACTGTTGACAAGGTAGAGGTAGAAAACATAATATGTATAGACAGTGAAATAGATTTTAAGAGGTAGAAGACTGCCTTTAAGTTACGTTAAATATTTTGAACCCCTCAGGTTATTTAAGGGTATAATGTGAGATTAGATCTTGGCATTCTCTAGATGAACTTTTAGTTGTACTTGAAAGATGACGGCAATGTCTGCTGGTCATGATTAGATTATATGACTAATGATGTATCACAAGTATCACTTAAGTAGGGCAAATAATTAATGCTGGCAATAGCTGCCACAGCAAATACATATATGCCTTACACCATATAGAAAGGCAATGACTCATACCTATCTAACCTCAGACACTTAACAAAGCTACGTAATTTGGGAGAACAGTTATCAAGACTCTCTACAGACAAGGGAGAAACCTAGCTGTCTCCAACTGGTGATTCAGCTCACTGAAAGTATGAATGAAGGTGAATATATGATTGCAGAAAACGGGGATTGTGTAAGTAAGCAGTACTTTGTTGTATTATAAACAGGAGGGAAACATGACTGATGAAAATCATTGACAAAAATGTAATAATATTTGAAAAATACAAACAGTGCATAGGGCATGTTTTGACAAGCATTCTTTTCTTTTCTTTTCTTTTCTTTTCTTTTCTTTTCTTTTCTTTTCTTTTCTTTTCTTTTCTTTTCTTTTCTTTTCTTTTCTTTTCTTTTCTTTTCTTTTCTTTTCTTTTCTTTTCTTATTATTTATTTTATTTTATTTTATTTTATTTTATTTTATTTTATTTTATTTTATTTTATTTTATTTTATTTTTTATTGTATCTTATAGCAAAACCCTGTTACAAGTTGGTATTTCCCACAGTATCTCTTAAAGCTAAGAAGAAAAATATGACTGCTCTGAACCTAGGGCAGAACATAAGACTATTGCTTCATGGAAGGTAGAGATTTCTGTAACTCTTTGGTTGGTATCTCTTAACTTCAGGACCTACTGTAAGTTATGCAGTGTTCATGTTGATATTTGAGGTAGCATATATGTTTGTTTTTAATTATTAAATGCTCAAAGATATCTCTAGGCTAAATGGAGAAACAAATAAAGCTCTCATTGTCATGCCATGGAAATAACACAAAAAATTGAAGTAAGGAGTTAGGTTAAAATTGTCATAGAAAATCTTTTTATAAAATTAGTTCTCTGACAGATGCAATATGTTTGTTCTTGAATAAAAGAATTTCTTTACAGTTTTTAACTAATACAAGAAAAATCTGAAGTTACGATTCTGCTGTGTCTATCCTGAATAAAAACAACTACTATTATTGCATTATGTGCTGTAAAAGAAAAATACTTTATTTCTATCCAGCAACAATTATAAAGATGGATAGTAGGAAGAATTATTTTATTGCTTGACATGCTTTGGAAAAAAAAAAAAAAAAAGTAATAACCCACCATTACTATTCAGGATGACAGACATAGAAAATTGTAATCTTAAAAGAAAATGTCTATTACTGTAGAAAGATCTCATTAAGTAGTTTTCATTAGTTTGCATGAAATAATCACCAGACAATAACTTAGCTCATTGTATTATTTTTCTCACAGAAGGTGGCAAGCCCAATACAGTGAGATATTTGCATTAAAAATATCTCACTGATAACTGGGCATCAAGGCTTCCATCCAGCAGAGCCAAAGGACAAGATTTCCAAAGCCAGTGATACTCTCCCTTAACAGGAGAAAGAATTTCTACAGAAATTGGAGATAGCATGCATTATTTTTACACCCCTAATATTTTTAACCTAGTACTGAATAGCATTTTGATAACGAAGATTTGACCCAAGAGCATGAGACAATGTAAGTAGAGAATGTATTTATTATTCCATATAAAATATGCTCATTTTATTGATTCAAATCGATAACCAAGACCCTACACACTGTTTAAAATGTATAATTTTTTAAATTGCATATTGGATGGCACTAGTATTTATTCAAAATCATTTTAGTTATAAGCATATTTTTGTGACTAGAAGTAATTGGAGCAGAACATATTTAGTGCCTCACTAACAGTATATAGAGATTTTTTCTATTCTGTTAGAGTATATTTGAAAGCTGTTAGACTATTTGAAAAGTTTCCACATCTGTAAGTGTTTAGTTTCCCTACTGTTGTGGAACATTTATGTAAAAGGTGTTTTGTCCACCTTTGGTCTTTTCAATTATTTCTTTTATTTCAAAGGAGATTATTATAAGCATAAAAATCAGGACTTAAAAACATCTATCGCATGCTCTTATCAGGCAGATATCAGGTTTAAAGAAACGTTTGTGTATATACAGTTATTTGTCTTAAGATAACAGAATTTTAAGATAGATCACAGACACGTATTATTTTACTGTCATAGCACTTTAAAAATAACTCTTGTATGGGACAGCAAGCTATCAGAAATGGTAAACAGCCATGTACATTTCCGTATGTTCTACAAGATTCAGACTGTACCCAGTAAGGGGAATAATTCAGATATGTTCTTGTATCATATGGCATTTGAAATATATCTTTGGAAGAAAAACACCCCTAACTTGATTTTAAAGCTTTAGGATGTTGTTAGACTTGGGAAAAAATACTACTACTAATAAAAAAAGTATATTAATTCCTACTAGCATAGTTTATATTCGTATCTCAGTTTATACTGAGACATGAAGACATAAATAATTTGTAACTCAGGAATATGCTAGGCATATTTCTTTTACACTGCAGAGTTTCTGTTTTGCACATATATTCAAAAGCACTGAAGAGAAATAATAGCCATATCCCAGACAGGTGAAATCAGCTGCTGTCAGCTGGCATCACTGGGGAGCTATTTTGGGGAGTTTCCATGGGGAGTTATCAGGGATCTTCCTGATCCAGTCTCTTCAAACTGTAATTTTCTTACAAATAGTATGGAACACATTATATCCTGCATTGCTGAACAGACTGTATTCAGACTGGTATTCAGGGCTATATTCAGGGCTGGTTTTAAGCAGAAAGAAAACAGAATGCTGCCTGGGACAGAGTAGTGCCAGGGACTATAGGAAATTTAAGTTTCTATGCAGGAAGAGAGAGAATGAAAAATCTGAGTAATGACCATTATTTTATCCCTGTTTATGAGATAGCAGCATTTGATTCTGTCAGCGCTGTAAATCATGAGCTAGTTTTTCCTAAACATATTTTGAACAATATGTTAAAATCTTTTCGATTTTACTGCAGTATAATGCTAATTTAAATACTACAGATTAGTAAGTAGGAAATGACTTATTTAAAAAAAATGAACCTCTGACCTAACACTAACAAGTCCTCCACTAAACCATATTGCTAAGTTCGACATCTTTTAAAGACCTCCAGGGATGGTGACTCCGCCACTTCCCTGGGCAGCCCATTCCAATGCCTCACAACCCTCTCAGTAAAGAAGTTCTTCCTAATATCCAACCTAAAACACTCCTGGCGCAACTTTAGCCCGTTCCCCCTTGTCCTGTCACCAGGCACGTGGGAGAATAGACCAACCTCCACCTCGCTACAACCTCCTTTAATATACTTATAAAGAGCGATAAGGTCGCCCCTGAGCCTCCTCTTCTCCAGGCTGAACAAACCCAGCTCCCTCAGCCGCTCCTCATAGGACTTTTTA
Source organism: Anas platyrhynchos (assembly GCF_047663525.1). Taxonomy (NCBI): domain Eukaryota; kingdom Metazoa; phylum Chordata; class Aves; order Anseriformes; family Anatidae; genus Anas; species Anas platyrhynchos. The sequence goes on from NC_092590.1 coordinate 58,114,537, forward strand.
TCCAGATCCCCCACCAGCTTTGTTGCCCTTCTCTGGACCCGCTCAAGCACCTCGATATCCTTCTTGTAGAGAGGGGCCCAAAACTGAACACAGTACTAGAGGTGCGGCCTCACCAGAGCCGAGTACAGGGGGAAAATCACTTCCCTAGCCCTGCTGGCCACACTGCTTCTTACACAAGCCAGGATGCCGTTGGCCTTCTTGGCCACCTGAGCACACTGCTGGCTCATATTCAGCCAGCTATCAACCAATACTCCCAGGTCTTTCTCTGCCTGACAGCTTTCCAACCACTCATCTCCCAGCCTGTAGCTCTGCTTGGGGTTATTGCACCCCAGGTGCAGGACCCAGCACTTGGCCTTGTTGAACTTCATACAGTTGACCTCAGCCCATTGGTCCAGCCTATCCAGATCCTCCTGCAGAGCCTTCCTATCCTTGAGCAGATCGACACATGCACCTAACTTGGTGTCATCTGCGAACTTACTGAGGGTGCACTCAATCCCCTCATCCAGATCATCCTTAAAGATGTCAAGCAGGACATGCCTTTCATAAACCCAAGCTGACTGGGCCTGATCACCTCATTGCCCTGTAAGTGCCATGTGGTGACACTCAAGATAATCTGCTCCATGAGTTTCCCTGGCACTGAGGTCAAACTGGCAGGCCTATAGTTTCCCGGGTCTACCCTCCAGCTCTTCTTGTAGATGGGCGTCACGTTTGCTAGCCGCCAGTCGACTGGGACCTCCTCCGATAGCCAGGACTGTTGATAAATGATGGAAAGTGGCTTGGCCAGCTCCTCTGCCAGTTCTCTCAGTATCCTCAGGTGGATCCCATCTGGCCCCATCGACTTGCATACATCCAAGTGCCGTACCAGGTCACCAACCTTTTCTTTGTGGATAGTGAGGGCCACATTCTGCACCCCATCCCCTTCTACCAGCTCAGGGTCCTGGGTATCCACAGAGCAACTGGTTTTGCCGCTAAAGACTGAGGCAAAGAAGGCATTAAGCACCTCCGCCTTTTCCTCATCTTTTGTAACTAAGTTCCCCCCCACATCCAGTAAAGGCTGGAGATTCTCCTTAGTCCTCCGTTTTGCATTAATGTATTTGTAAAAACATTTTTTGCTGTCTTTGACGGCACTAGCCAGACTGAGCTCCAGATGAGCTTTGGCCTTTCTAATTTTGTCCCTGCACTGCCTCGCAACATCCCTACAGTTCTCCCGAGTGGCCCATCCTCTTTTCCAAAGATACTAAATCCTCTTTTTTCTCCTAAGCTCAAGCCACAATTCTCTGTTCAGCCAGGCTGGTCTTTTTCCCCCCCAGCTCATCTTTGGGCACGTGGGGACAGACTGCTCCTGTGCCATCAAGATTTCCTTCTTGAAGAGTGCCCAGCCTTCCTGGACTGCCCTGCCCTTCAGAACCATCTACCAAACAGTATCCTGAACAGTTCAAAGTTGGCCCTCTGGAAGTCCAATACAGCTGTTTTACTGGTTCCTTCCTGGCTTCTCCAAGAGTAAAGAACTCTACCAATTCATGGTCACTCTGCCCAAGACAGTTTCCAACCACAACATCTCCCACCAGTCCTTCTCTGTTTGTGAAGAGGAGGTCTAGCAGGGCACCTCCCCTGGTAGGCTCACTAACCAGCTGTGTCAGGAAGCTATCTTCCACGCTCTCCAGAAACCTCCTAGACTGCTTTCTCTGGGCTGTGTTGTGCTTCCAGGATATGTCTGGGAAGTTGAAGTCCCCCACAAGAACAAGCGCTGACGATTTCGCAACTTTTGTCAGCCGCCTGCAGAACTCCTCATCAGTCTCCTCATCCTGGTTCGGCGGTCTATAACAGACCCCCACCAGGATGCTTCCCTTGTTGGCCTTCCTGCTGATCCTAACCCATAAGGACTCAACCGTATCACTCCCAGCCTCAAGTTCCACAACATCAAAACTCTCTCTGATATAGAGAGCCACACCACCACCCCTTCCGTGCTGCCTGTCCCTTCTGAAGAGCTGATAGCCAGACATTGCAGCACTCCAGTCATGAGAGTGGTCCCACCACGTCTCCATGAGGCAACCAAGTCGTAGCCTGCCTGCCGCACAGTGGCTTCCAGCTCCTCCTGTTTGTTACCCATGCTGCGTTCATTAGTGTAAATGCACTTCAGTTAGGCCATTGCCTTATCCCCCGGCCTTGCTATTGTTCCCCCTGGCACAGCTCTAACAAGCCTTGTTTCAGCCCTGTCCCCCTTCTCACCTAGTTTAAAGCCCTCTCCATGAGCCCCGCCAGCTCCTGGCATAGGATCCATTTTCTCCTTAGAGATAGGGACCTGTCTGCAGCCATCAGGCCAGGTGTCAAGTAAAGCGCCCCATGGTCGAAAAACCCAAAATTTCTGTGTTGGCACCAGCCCCGAGCCACGTGTTTATCAGGTGGGCTTTCCATGTCCTCTCCGTACTTCTCCCTGCCACCGTAGGGATGGACAAAAACACCACCTGTACTCCCACTCCACCCACTAACCATCCCAGTCCCCTAAAGTCCTGTTTGATGGTCTTCAGGCTTTTCTCTTCAATGTCATCACTGCCAGCCTGGACTATTAAAAGAGGATAAGAGTTAGAGGGGCGTACCAGGTTGGGAAGCTTCCTGGCAACGTCCCTGACCCTGGTCCCAGGGAGGCAGCAGACTTCCCTACAGGTAGGGTCAGGCCGACAAATAGGGCCCTCTGTTCCCCTGAGAAGGGAGTCACCCACAACAATCACCCTTCTTTCTGTCCTGGTGCAGGCAGTCCTGAGGCGTGGAGTTGATTTCCTTGCCCTAGGCATCCTCCTGGGTAGACTTTCCACCTCTTCCTCAGCTACTGGTGTTTCAAGCTCCAGGGCCTCAAACCTTTTGCGTAAAGGCACCTGGGAAGGTGGGGCCTGTAGGAGGGGGCATTGCCTGCGATGTCGAGCAGGGACCTGTTTCCATTCCTCCTCAACTCGTAGGTCCTCTGCCCAACAGCAGCAGGGCAGGGGGTCCACCCCCATTTGGGCATCTCTCCCCAGTACGTGTCCTTCAACCACGCAGGGAGTTGCTCCACAAGTCTATCTCCTGCTCACACTCCCTGATATCCCTCAACCTCTCGACCTCCTCCTTGAGTTCTGCCACAAGGCAGACCAGGTCGTACACCTGCTCACACCTCACGCACACAGTCTCTTTGCCCCCCGCAGGTAGTAGCAACAGGCTCAGGCACTCCCTGCACCAGGAGACCTGAACTGCTGCATTTTTTAATGGGCAGTCGGTCTGGGTGTGTACAGACTTCCTGGAGAGGGCACTGTGCCTGGTGTACACCATTGCAGCTGAGCCATCGGTAGACCACGGTTAGAGGAGGTGTTCGTATGGGCGGGGGGGTACGCTCTGCCCTGCCTGCGCGAACTGCCGCGCTAACTGCCGCGCCACTCCCTTCTGACGCACCACGCCCTGTTTGCCCGTCTTGTTTGCCTCGCTCTTGGTCGTTCGCACTCCCTAGGGGCAGGCTTTGAATGGCCGGGGAGGGGGCGCTGCTGGCTCCGCCTACGCCTCTTTCTCGCCTCTTTTACGTCGCTCAGGAGGGCTGCCGGGTCCTGGCGGCTCCCTCGAGTGGGCTCGGTGACGGAAAAATTAGCCCTGTTTGTCCGATCCCCCGCTCCGCTGCAGAACGCGTCTGCCCTGGAGCCAATTGCCTCGGCAAGATAACACACAATCTTGTCTGCTGTTTCATTGTCGTGGTTTAACCCGGCCGGCAGCTAAACACCACACAGACCCTCCCCCCTCCTTCTCTGGGATGGGGGAGAGAAACAGGAAAGTGAAGCCCGTGAGTTGAGATAAAGACAGTTTATTAAGACAGGAAAATAATAATAACAATAATAACAACAATAATAATAATAACGATGATAATATTACTAATAATAATAATGTGTACAAACAAGTGATGCACAATGCAATTGCTCACCACCCGATGACCGATGCCCAGCAATCCGGCCCCCGAGCAATCCTGACCCCGAGCAATCCGGCCCCCCTCCCCCAGCTAGCCACCCCTATATGTTGTTTAGTATGATGTCAGATGGTATGCAATACCCCTTTGGCTAGTTTGGGTCACCTGTCCTGGGTCTGTCCCCTCCCAGCTCCTGCTGCACCCCCAGCCTGCCCGTTGGCAGGACGGAGCAAGAAGCTGAGACGTCCTTGGCTTAGTGTAAGCACTGCTCTGCAACAAGCAAAACATCGGGGTGTTATCAGCACTCTTCTCATCCTAAGCCAAAACATAGCATTCTACCAGCTACTAGGAAGAAAATTAACCCTGTCCTAACTGAAACCAGGACATTCATAAACTATAGTTTTTGTAAAATGATAGTAAAATGAAAAAAGGAAAAGATACCAAACTTTTTTTTTTTTTTTTTTTCAAGAGAAGTAAAGATTTATACTTCTGCTTGTCTAATTTGTGATCCATAGACAGTTTTATTACTTTTTTTTTTCCACATAATTTGGCTGATTTCTGGCTATATTGGGGAAAGTTAGGCATTGCCTTTTCTGTTTAACGTAATGAACATCTTTTCTTCACTTCTGCCACAGCACAGATGAAAATCTAATAAAGCAAGGTCTTTAACAACTTAAAAATTGCCCCTGACATTATCTTATCAGTTGTATCAGGCCTTAAATGATACAGACTAGGAAAATCTTTCAAGAAAATTTTGACAGAGTGGGGCAGGTATTTGTAAAAACAGCAAGAATTTTAAATCATTTTCAGAGACATAAAATAGCATAGACTGTACTTGCCCAGAGCCAAACTGTTGGATTCTTAAGTTCAACATTTTTTTTTCTTCAAGGTTAAGGTTTGATTACTGAACAATATAAAGTGCATTGACAGTATAGATTAATTCCCTAATACACAAAAGTGTACAGAATATCTCATACTGTGCTTTAGATCAGCAGCTTTTTGTATGCTTTTTCTATGCTTTTTAAGCAATAAAGCATACAGGGATATATTATATTCATGAACATGTCAGCTAAGCTTTGTAAAGCCTAAGGATGTGTATAAATCTAAGCAATGAGATGAAAGGAGCCTTTTAAAAGTGCCACAGAAAAATTACATAAAATGTTAGTGTAGTCAGTGTTAGAGGAATGTTTTTACTTTTTTTTTTTTTTTAACAGTTGAATTAAAACTAAACATGAAATAATAATCAGAATCACAAAAATTACAAGACAAAATATTATGTTGATGAAAGCTGAAAAAGCTTAATTTCCTAAGATTTAAACTAACGTCACTAAATTATTAATATTCTAAAGACATAATACCAGTTTGTATAAATAAAAACTAAAATCAATAGCATTATATTAAATTACAGCAATGGGTGGTCAAAATTTTACTTTCTTTTTGTAAATGTTGATTTGTCAGAGAGAAATCTACTCACAGGTCTTATTCCGTAAAAGTAATATCTTTTGCTGCTGGAACAAATCATACAACAAAGGACAGCAGCGAAAATCAATTGCACACAAAAAGATGTGCATAAATAAAAGTTTTCTAACTTAAATCTTCATTTGTTATAAAAAAGCATAGTTTAAAATTATGTATCGCAGCTTGTTTTGCATTTTTTGCAAAAATATTATCATATATGAAGAAGAGCAGAGATTCATAAAAAAATGAAATAGCTGAAAGAAATACAGGAAACAGTAAGAAAAGCAAGAGTGTCAGTAGCCAGTAATAATCACAGTGAAAGGGAAAGGAAAGATTCTTGATCATTCTAGTGTTGCTTTGAATTTCAGTTAAAATCATAGTTTCAAAGGAGTACATACATTTAGAGTCTAAAGGAAACAATACAATGTTTAGAATGTACATACAACATACTCAGAGAGGTCTAAATACTCAACTCTATTGATACAGGCAATATTATTTCATTTCTTGTCCAATAATGTGATGTTTTCATTAGAAGGAAAATAAATTATTCTTTTATCCAGTGTGTCTTATTCTACCAACATTCCCTGTGACTATTTTTTATATTTTTATGTTTTTATATTTCTATTTTTATTTTATATTTATATTCAAATTATATTTGAAAGTGTAATAGAACCCACCATCACACATAGACCCCCATAGAAAGACATGATTAAAAAAAAAAAAAAGTTTTGCAGGATTTGTCTGCATATGGGATATAAAAGACTGGAATGTTCCATTTACCAAAGGCCACCACCATTGCCACTGGTTCCATTTAAAATGGGTGTTCACCTGAAAAAATACTTAGTTAAATTTTATTAAGGGCATCCCTGAAGTATCCCTTTCCATTATCTACAAGTTGACCCTTCTGTTATATAAAAGTGAATTTAATATTTTTAATAAAGATGAAAATATTTCCTAAAACCAAGTAAAATAAAATACTTTTTTTTTTTGATTGATTATAGTGTCATTTATTTATTTATTTATTAGAAAATTTATCTATCCAAAAGCTGGATATAGAGTGGCACATTCCCATAGCTGTATTCCTATAACCTCAGGATAGACAACCATCTGGTACTTCCTGGCTAAACTTGTGCCCTTCACAGAGATATTTTGTGATTATAGATGGTGTCTTAAATATTTGTACTCATGCCCATCTGTTCATATGGCATTATGCCTACGTGCAAGTCAGTTTTTTTCATGAGGTCACTGGTTCTGGACATCAGTGAGCGTAGATTAGCAGTCTAGCTAATAATACTATTGCCATATTTTTTTAGTTGCACATAAAATTCTGTCTCAGTGATATTATTTTTGTGGTAGGTTGACAAGCCACTTCATATATAATTGCAGAGTGATGACATTATACCTTCAAATCAGTAGATGAATACTCATGAAATTCTTATAAGAGACAATAAAATACAATAAATAGACAATATACTATACTGTACTATATAGAAATAGACAAAATACTATAAATAGCCAATAAATTCTCTGTCTTCTTACAAAAGACAGAGTATTCTGGTGATAAAAAAATGTCACTTCTACCTATAATCCATCACATGTTATTATTAGCTGCAATCAGGTGTAGGCCTAAAGAGAAACATTTTGAAAGAATGCTTGCATTGGCACTAGCTGGGATGAAGTTATGAAGTCAACTTTCTTCATAGCAGCTTGTAAACTACAGTATTTTACATGTAAGGCTAATACAGTGCTGATAACACACTGGTGGTTTAGGTACTACCAAACAGTGCTTACAGTGTCAAAGCCTTCTCTCTCTCCCTTACTTCCCCAGAGTTAGTAGGCTCCAAGTGGGCAAGAGGCTGGGATTTGATACAGCCAGCACAGCTGTCCCAAACTAATCAAAAGGTTGTTCCATACTACATGACATCATGCTCAGCAATAAAATCTCAGGGAAGGAAGGAAGGAGGGACATTTGTGGTTATGGTGGTTCTTACCAAAGAAGTTATGTATGCTGAGGTCTTGTATCCCAGGACATTGGATGCCTTTCTGCCAATGGTAACTAGTGAATTAATTTCTCTTCTTCCTTTTTTAGCATGAACAGCTTTTTCTTTTCTTTTGAAACTGTCTTTCTCTTGATTCACAAGTCTTTTCAACTTCTGTTTTTCTCCCTTGCCCCTGAAAAAGAGGAGTGAGTGAAAGACAGGGCGAGTGTTTAGCTGCTGTCTGGGTAAACCCAACACAATTCTAATATAGCATTTGTAGACAGAAATTTTAGTTAGAAGATCTAAATTTGAAGACTTTATTAAAATCCACATGTCAATAAGTGACAGCTTGAAATACAGTAGTTTGAATTTCATCTTCAGACCATGTCCAAGGTCAGAAAAGTTTACATTCCAATAAAACAGTACAAATTTCAGATAACATCTGACTTTTGATTTGCAAGCACTCTTTTGAAATTGTGGAAACACTTTGTTTTTCAGCAGTGGAAGATAAATTATTAATATAAAACATGAAAGCTGCCAATTCAGAATTTTTGTATTCTTTAACTATCTGACTGAAGAATAAAGACATTTATAACTGGATAAACAGGTGACTAATATTACATAAGACTAGAGGTGTGATTAATAGGTATTCACCTGAATTTAATGCATTTACTATTATTCAATGTATTTTTTCTATTATTTAGTTTTATGTCACGAGATGAACTTTATGCAGTGTCTGAAATTGTGATTTTTGTATGAGATGAGTAAGTCAATAACCAGCAGTAAAGACAGAAAAGTGAAACTTAGGAGTTAACTGCGTAGTACAGTAGTGCTGTGTCCTGGTTTCAGTTAGGACAGAGTTAATTTTCTTCCTAGTAGCTGGTAGAATGCTATGTTTTGGCTTAGGATGAGAAGAGTGCTGATAACACCCCGATGTTTTGCTTGTTGCAGAGCAGTGCTTACACCAAGCCAAGGACATCTGAGCTTCTTGCTCTGTCCTGCCAACGGGTAGGCTTGGGGTACAGCAAGAGCTGGGAGGGGACAGACCCAGGACAGGTGACCCAAACTAGCCAAAGGGGTATTGCATACCACCTGACCCACCTGACATCATGCTAAACAATAAATAGGGGTGGCTAGCCGGGGGAGCCTATAGTTAAGAAGTGTATAGTGAAGTCTCAAGCTTAGTTGTGCACAGTGAAATAACAGTGTCACATACATGAAAAAGACAGGAAAAAAAAGGGAAAAAAAAAAAAAGCTGTATTGACACTTTTATATAGGACACAGTTCAGCTCACAGGATAGATCTCTTTAGAAATCTACATCCTCCTATCATTTGTGCATATGTATATTAAATTTAAATCCCCAATGCCCATTAGTGCTACTCACTTGACTCCATTATCAAAGTACAGTCAGTACACTATTCATATAGAAAATCTGGACGAACTTTATTAAGCAAACCTTCTGTACTATTCTATGTTTTCAACATCTTTAGTGCTGGCATCAATAGTGCTGGCATAATTAATGCAACTCTACATATAGCAGGAAATTCTGAATCTGTGAAAAAACAAAACAAACAAACAAACAAAAAAACAACCATGTGTAATCATAAAATTACATGTTAAAGATACATATTGAAATTCATTAATCACTGTGAAAAAATCTTTATAAGTTTTTTATGTTACAATTCAACAGAATTGTTTCTTTATCAAGTTTTAGGTAACTTCGAGCAATATAAATCTTCAGGAATCACAAAGATGTGCAGAGAAGAGGTGTTACTATACAAGCAAAAATGTGTACAGGTATAAGTATAATCTGTAGTTGGATTTTAGACCTACATAATATTGCTAAGAAATGTAGTATAGAAAAAAAAAAAAGTGACTGGTAAAGAAAATACTGGAAATATTCAGGTAGCTATAGGTGCTATGAAATCATGGTAAGTAAGTTATATCAGCAATGGAGTTGACATGGACAACCATATCTTGTGATAAAGTGATCCAAATATTTGTAATGACCCAGAAAAGAAAAATAATTTAAAAAATCAATGATTAACAAAGTACTCTGTCTAACATACTCTCTAACAAAAGAGATGCAATTAACACAATACTGAAAAGTAATATAATGTATTGTAAACAATTTTGCTTAGAAGATTCCTACACCTAACAGAAATGGAAAGACAGAGCAGAAGTTTAACTTTATAGCTAATATAGTGCACTTAATCATTCAGAAGGAAACAAACAAACAAACAAACAAACAAAAAAGCCACAAGCATTTAAAATATGAATAGAAATCACTTTAGTTTTTTTTAGAGGGTAATTCTGAAGATTTTTCTTCATATATTTCATATTATGGAATTAACATGAACACTTCTTTTCTTGTTACTAAATCATTTGATGATGGACTTTTTAATTGTTGGGATTATAGGGTGGGATCAAAATCAAGACAAAATAGCTGATTTTTAAGCATGCATGTACTATATCATTCTCATTGCAGGAGAAATGCTATTTAAGTCCTCTTAAGATGCTTTTCTAACATAGACCAGACCCCCATAGACCCCATACATACTCAAGGAAACTGAATGACACAATTTTTAAGCTATTAAATATCAAGAACAAACAAGTCTTACTCTCTGTTTTAAAGGATATGTAAGGGAAGCTGTAAATCAGTGAACAGTTAGATTGTTCCAATTCATTACATCCTTTCTTTCTAATATATATTTCAGTGATGAAACCTAGCATGCTCTAACAGCAATGTACAACGCTGTCTTTAGAATCTTGTAAAAGTACAATAGGTCACTTATGGGTTGTCTAAGAGTATCTTTAGAGTATCCTTATCTCTTAACACCAGCCCCTTAAAAAACAACCTCCAATAACTACTTCGTTGATAGAAATAGATTACATGCAAAACAGTTAATGGAACTAAATGGCTTCAGAAAGCCACAGAATGCTAAGAACGTTGCATTAAAAGCACATGAGTGACAATGATCACAGTCCCTTAAACCTCAGTCTCCTGTGTAAAAAGCATGGAGTCCACAAAATGATCCAATAGATACTTACTATGTTTTGTTCTTATTCCACTAGCAGACACAAGCAGAGTCTCAAAATCATAAACATCTCCCAAATTCTGTGATAAATGTACATATGTCTGTCCAGGTTATGCTTAAGGAAAAAAATGTAGTAATATCGTTCCTTTGTGGAAAATACTTTTGCATCTGTGAACCCTCTGCTGTGCTGAATTTTGCAACAGAGTTTCTTGGTTCCAAGAAACTATAGCTCCATAACCTGAATTCAAATATCTAATGTCTTTCAGTAGTAGTACTACCCAGATCCTCTTTCTAACCACTAGAACTGAAGCCTATTGTAGTTCACTATTTTCTAAACAAAACGGTAACTATTGACTAGGAATCTAGTAAGCCCTTTTCAGTAGTTTTGCAGCAGCTTTTCTGCAGTTCCAGAACTGGTGATGTAGTACTTCAGTAACATTTTAACATTTTTATTGCTTTCTTGTACCACATTCTAGTAATATTATTGGAAATCCTAGGAGTGCTTCAGAAGTACATCCTCACTGCCAATAAAAACCAAGCTAGTAAGTTTCCAGACTTCAAGTTATATAGCTATAACACAGCTTCATTTGCAAACAAGGAAGGAAGAAGTTACAATTTTGGCTCTGATACTCTCTGAAGAGGGTTTTAACATTTTTAAATCTCAAAAAAAAACAAAAAACAAAAAAAAACCTGCTGATATTTATGATTTCCCACTTTTTTTTTTTTTTTTTAAATGAACAACTGCTAATATATATTTTTGAAAATATTTTTTTTTGAGAAAGGGAAATCTAAATAGAAATCTAGAGAATAAATGTGTTGTAAGTAAGAGAGATTCCAAAGTGGCAATTCTTTGAGATGGCAGTTCTTTATTCAAAATAAATTTCAGTACAAAAATAATATATATATATATATATACACACACTTAGAATTGAATTCTTAGATTTAAGGTTAGTAGATACTAGCTTGCCTTAAAAAGGCATGAGACATGGAACATAAAAGTTTCGTAATATTCTGAATAAAGAGATATATCTGGAAGATTGAAGCATGCTTAATATTGTGAAAAGTAGAGCATGTAACAGCAGTAATAAACTTCAACTAAGAACATACATCAGGCTGCAAAAAATGACCGTCTTTTCAAGTATTCAAAGGACTCTATTAACCTTCAAGGTTGCTGATGCCTTCAGGTGTCTGCTAAATTAATTTATTTTTCTGGCAAAGATGAAAAATCAAACATCTCCAAGATTTCCCTGTATGGAAATTTCTTAGTGTTGTCAAGTTACTACTTCAGTGTCAGGTGGTGTTTTGGCAGAAAATACTGTTCATATCCCAAGAAATTGCAACCAGCTAAAAAAAAACATTTCAAAAATTAGCTTGACGGCCATAAAAAACAACCTTTTTAGCTACCAAAGGGCTTTAACCAAGGTTCATTAAGGGATGAAAAAGGAAGACAAGATGTATGTGAAGAAATGATGCTAAAGGAGAAGATAAATATAAGTGAAGGTTAATGGGGGAACTTTGACATACTTAGAGGGGCAGGTGTTAAAAAGATTGTCTAAAGGATTGTCTTCATTGTCTATACAGTAATGCATAGAACTTGGATAATAAACAAGAACTAAAAGCTCACAGGGCTATGACATTGTCTGAAAAACTTGGTGAGGTAACGTACATAACAGAAGCAGTGTTACAGGTGATTAAATCAGGCATCACAGGCAAGAAAGAAGAGAATCCTTCCTCTTGTCCTGTATGCTAAGGAAATCCTTGGCTACACAGGCTTTCAGCATGAAACTAAAATATGCCTGTCAAAATCAGTGTATTAATATCAAAGGGAACTTTGGAAACATGTTCGGGGAAGTCTGTTACAGACTGCTCGACCAAGCAGATAAAGTGCATAAAGCTTTATAGCAAAAATCTCTATGTTACAGGCCCAGTTTGTCATAAGGGATTTAAACCATCCACACACCCAGTGGGAGGGCAACGCAACATTATACAATCATGAAAGTTTCTTAACTACATTTCTGGTAATTTCCTAACACAAAAGGCAGACTGGTAGAGTCTGGACACTGGAGAGTGTCTTACTTGACTTCTTACTTGACATAAACAGTCAAGAATTAGTGGCAAAAGACTTCACTGATGGCAGCTTGATTGGAGGGATAACCATGAGAAAACTGCATCCAGTATTTAGAGGAAGCCTGGGAAGGTGAGCCAAAGACAACTGTTGATTTCAGGAGAGAGGATTAGATTAGTTTGTAAATGTGATTCAGGAGTGAAGGAAAATGTTACAATTATAATTAAAGACTGTTAAAGATTCTTAGTTATCAAAAGGGAAAAACTATCTGATATGTACGTCTGTAGGATAACCACTACTGAGGGAGTGAAGATTATGGCACAGCAACCTGTTGCTTGAGTGCACCATGGGATACAGTGATGTGCCAAGGAGGTGATCAAATGTGAAGTCCAAGGAGCGGTTGTAACAGCACCATTCTCATCTCCCAAGTGAAGCACAACCTACAAAGCTTCTTGCACCCTCCTAGAGGTGAGCCTCAATTCTGTTTACTTCAAACTTTTCTCTTAGTTACTTTGGAGTTCTGGTGAAGGTGTGCACAGGATTGAAAGACAGACCTGGACAGTCTGCTTTGTTGGGTTAATTTTGGTTTGAGTTGCTTCAGAAAGTGCTTATTGTTTTTTTTTTTTTTTTTTGTTCGGTTGGTTGGTTTTTGTTTTGTTTTGTTGTTGTTGTTGTTGTTTTAATTGATTTATTTTCTGGTGTTTCCTTGTTTATTTACATTTTCTATGGTACTGCTTCATAGTCTCCTTTCATGGAATCAGAAATAGAGTTTCTGCAACTGTTAAATGTTGCCTGAATTATTACAGTGTCTATCTACAACATCTACAGCAGAAGATAAATGCCTTTAAACTAAATGCAAAGGTACATGTGGACAGCTACAAATAGCCTGTTTAAACAGAAGTCCAGCATGTTGGGCAGTATTGATGGACATCAGTTCAATGTCTCATCCATGCCTCTTTGTCACCCAACCAGATCTCTCTGCTCCCTTCTCTGGATTCTGACACTGGATCTTACGGAGGCTTCACTGCCTATCAGCTGCACAGATGTACCCTCTAGCTGTTGTCATTATTTTGTTTACTGTATCTGACATTAACAGTTGAAAGGGAAAAGTTGTATGTCTTTGGTTAATACTGTCTTCAAAGACACAACTTATTTGTGATTACCCTACAGAATTCTAAATACTTTTGGTGACTGTGACAATTGTGACCATTGTTCTAACTGAAAACAAGAAAACATGTTGATAGGATAAAAATGAACAGGGATTTTTTTCTATAAACAGTCAGGCAGGCAGATAAGAACGATCTTGAACAAAACAAAATATATTAAATTAAATATATTTCAGTCAGTAAATCTATCATATTTTCAGTTGCAATATTTTTACCATAAAAACAAAACAAACAAATAAAAACCAGATATTTCTATTCATAGTTAGAAAGATATCTATTTTTGCAAACTATAATTTAGTAGTATGGCTATATTTACATGTCTATATTCATGAGATATTTTTCCAAATAAAGAATACTGAAGGCATTTTATTTTCAGTGTTGTAATTAAAAGCATCCTATTCATAAGGAAGCACTTTCTGAAGGAACTCAAAACATTATTATGCTATAAAGCTTGGGCAGGAGAAACTGTCTGTAAATTACTTTTTTCCAGAACTCAGAAAAATTATGTAATGAATCCTTCCCACTCCCCACCCCCCATAAAAATGTGACAAAAAAAAATATGAGCATCACTATCTTAAGGAAAATATAGCTCTTTTGAAACTAAGATGAGATAAGATAATTATATTATTGATTAATATAACAATATTATATTATGTCAATATAATATATCAATAATTATATTATTGATTGTTATATGAGTAGAATTTCCAGGATATTTTAAAAGGATACCTCATAACAATATAAAATTATAGAGGAAATAATAAAAGGACAGACAAAACAATGGCACTTCCTCTGATGAAGTACAGCTGTGTCCAATTATGTTTTATGGAGTATGAAATATAAAGTCAAAATTGAAAATTCTAGAAAAATGTGAAATTTACATATGATTAAAGTTTCAAGAATCAAGATTACTTATGACTGAAAAGGAAATAGTTGAAGAAAACTGAGATGTTGGAGAAAATAAAAATAACTGCAGCTTGTTTTCTTCCTCATCCCATTAAAAGACAGGTAAATGGTGAATGCTTGTAAGCTTTACTAACTTGTTTCTTGTTAGCTTTACTTCCTTGTTAGCTTTACTAACAATGTTAGTAAACATTTACTAACAATGTTAGTAAAGCTAAAATTCAGATAGTCCAACGTCCTATGGAATATAATTTGATTTTTTATGGAGATGAAGTCTGAGGCCTTTGTTATATAAAACATTCTTCATTAGATCAGAACAAAGCTTATAGGTTTGCGCTAATGAGCAGCCTGAGAATATTAGGTAGGTCTCAGACCTTTCTGTATATTTAGTTCATATGAGTAAAACAGGTGACTTAAACGTAAGAGCATATAGTCCAACTATAAATTTAAAATGTCATATATAAGACGTATAAATGACTTCAGATTGGAGGAGTTGTTTCGTTATTGTTTTGATTTTTAACAGAAGATTGAAATACTTAAAATAAAAAATTACTTTGACTATATTGCTCCTTGAATTATTTTTGGAATTTGTCATTTTGCACATCACAAACCTATGTCTGGCCTGATTTAAGAGTATGACTTTTAAGAACAAAATTACTGATTCATTTCTAGGTAACTAAATTATAGACAGTCTTTAAGAGTATGTTCTGACAGTGAGGATAAGGAAAAGAAGAGGATTAAATCTTCCATCTAATGTGTAAACCAGCTCATAAAATAGGCTGAAGTTTTTGTCTTCACAGAACTAGAATACAGTAGAGGTCATGTTGATTTATATTTGGTCATTGTGCCATTGAATAGTCACAACAGTTTTGGAAGTATAGAAGGAAAAAATGATATGCTTGCTTTGTAGACATTTACTACCTAAAAAGTTAAGTGGAATCATTTCGTGGAGTATCTCATGTATTCGCTTCTTGGGCACATCTCTCTCAATACTTACGTATTTGCCAGAAAATTATTTTCTAAATTGTGTATGTTCATATATTAAGATTCACAACCATTTCTATAAAAGAGGACTAATGGAAAAATGAAAATATGACAAATGAATAGCTATGTTTCTTGAATGCTACTGATAGTGATCATTTTACCTGAAAAGTTTAATTATTTGCAAGCAAAAAATAAATATGCTCTTGCGCAATGATTGAATCCCTAGAAGTAAAGCATTATCAAAATTACATATCCAAAAAAATATATTGTTTCTCTTTATAGCATAGCAAGTCTACTGATTTCAACATATTTTATACCTGCATAATATACTAGTTACTACATTTTTCATGAGTTAATAAAAGGTGGTTTAAGAATGACACTGAGAATTCTTATGTCCTTTTTCCTTGAATGTAGGAAACTACATTCTACATACTACAGACTGGGGAACAAGAGGCTGGAGAGCAGCTCATAGAAAGGGTTCAGGGTGGTGGGGTGTGGTGTGTGTGTGTTAGTCAATGCATGTTGATTATGAGTCAATGGTATGCCCTACCAGCCAAAAGGGCCAACCATATTCTGGGGTGCATCAAGCATGGCATTGCTAGCCAGTTAAGGGAAGGGATTGTCCCATTTTACTCTGCACTGCTGCAGTCTCACCTTGAGTACTGTATGCAGCTTTGGGCACTACAATATAAGAAGGACGTAAAACTATTAGAGAGTGTCTAAAGGAGGGCTACAAAGATGATGAAGGGTCTAGAGGGCAAGACATATGAGGAGTGGCTGAAGTCAGTCGGATTGTTCAGCCTATAGAAGAGGAGACAGGGGAGACATCATCGTGGCCTAGTTTCCTCACAAGGGGAGTGAAGGGGCAGGCACTGATCTCTGCTCTCTGGTGACAGTGACAGGACCCAACAGAACATCATGGAGCTGCAACGGGGGACATTCAGATTGGATGTTATGAAAAGGTTCTTCCCTGAGTGAAGGGGGTTGGCCTACTGGAAACAGGCTCCTCAGGGCAGTGGTCACACATCAAGCATGCCAGACTTTTGGACAACGTTCTCAGATATAGGTTCTGATTTTGGGGTGATCCTGTGTGGAGCCAGGAGTTGGACTCAATAATCCTTGTGGGTCCCTTCCAACTCAGGATATTCTATAATACTGACTCTAAATTTACACATCTTTTTTTGTACTTATCAATTTCTCAAATCCATTTGTATAAATAGAGAAGTTGTCTGATCATGGTTTGCCCTCCCACAATCCTTTTCTCTTCTTTTCTCAGCTTGTTGGAATGGTAAGGGCAAACCTGTATGTGTGGAAAAAGCTATTCCTAAATACCATGAAGGGGCTATGCAGTTATTCCAAGTCGAGGATGAAATCATGTTTCCTAATGTTATCACAGTCACTCCTGGAAAGAGATTTTTTCAGGCCAGCCTTCCTTCTAATCATCAGGGGAATTTCAAGCTAAATTGTTTTAGTTTAGAATTCTAGATTACCTGTAAAGTACCCATACAACTAAAATTAATCAACATAAATCAAATTTCAAAGAGCTGCAAAAAGCAGAATTACTTACAAGGGCTGAGATGTACAAAGCAGGTACAAAAAATTAGTGAGACTGCACAGTTAGATATTGTTTGCTATCTTTATCATCATTTTAATCCATACTTCACCCAAGAGTTTCTTTTCCCAGGATAAAATCTAGTGCACTGAAGTAAGTAGAAATTCTCACAGTAGGCGAGAAATTCATTCATGATATTTGAGTTCCTTCAAAAGTTTAAAATAGATTCATTACTTGCCTGAAATTATTTCCTACTGAATGAAAAATCCTAATTTTATATTTTCTTTTCCACAGTACTGCAGTTAAGTTAGTGGACAGCTTTCCACTGTGGTCAACAGGCTTTGGAAGTAATACCAAGGATCTGATCTTGCAGACCATTTCACATGTGTGAAATGGTCACACAAGTTTAACTGAACGGTGATTTTATAAATTGAGATCAATTCTGTCATGTTTTGAGTAGAAAGAGGAATTTGAATGAATAATTTATTTTTATTTCAAATATTTTTTAGCATTCTAATAATGTAAGTTAGTAGGAAAAAAAATGAATGTCATTAATAAAAAGATACATCAATATTATAGATAAAATGGTTGCACATACCACATACAAAAGCTTCCTATTATCCCTGCTGTACTCATCATTTCAGTGCTCCTTTTGGTTGAAACTTGAGCATTCCTCAGGAAGAATACACTGGGGAGAAGTATTCAGTTAGCCATTGGATTGGTGTCCTGAGTCTTGAAGGACAGTGTTCACAGTGTTGGTGGCAGAAAAGTCCTTCCTCCACAATTTTGGATACACTTCAAAACAGTTTAATGTTTTTGCATTCTATTTCCTTCTGACTGCTTCCAGCTTAAGTTAGAAAGATACAGAAAAGCCAACCCCAGCCTCAGATGACATCAAGTGCTACTGTTTTTTATTTACCTCAGTTTACCACAGGTGGCATTCACAGAACTTCATCTAAAACAGGTGGGGTGGTAGGTAGACTACCAATAGTTATTTGACACATTCAGCCCAAAACAAGCTTTGACTAATCCTGAAAGTTTGCACTGTCAGGTGACCACATAATCTATTGATTTTTAATAGTAAAGAAAAACCTGTCACCAATGTGGTGGCAGTACTCTATAGTTTAAGGAGGTAATATTTGTAATCTTTCATGGTTTCACAATTAATGAAACTGTTGTGTTCTATTAGAATACTTGATTATGAAATTTGAATATCAGGGCTTTTAGGGCTTTTTTTTTTTTTTTTTTTTTTTTTTTGAGTGAGTGAGCAAGCAGGAGAGAGAGAGGAGAGAGACCTGCAGTGCATCAACTGTGACCTTATAACATGGTCTCTTCAAAAGGTAAGTCTCTGCATGTGATCCCTTTTCACCCTGTTACTTCAACTCAAACATCTTATAATCATACACTATTTACAGACATCTTGGAAGAATTTCATAATCAGTTTCTTCTTTGAAGTTTGGAATAGTAAAAGACTTTGAGAAAATATTTATATTTAAAAGTCTTTGTAGAGGAAATGAAAAACTGTTTACAATAAGCATTAACTATCTTTAAAAGTAATAAAAGTTTGTTTCCTTGAGAGTGAGGAGGGATAATATGTAAGATGCTGCTTTCAATTCAGAAAAATGGAAAAATGTTTCATTTTCAAAGAGAAACTAAAGAAACAGTATATTGAGCACTGCATTTAGAAATGTCAACCTGCCTATTACGTACCCAGCTAGCACTTTGTTTTAATTTTTCTTTCTTTATGCTTCATATATTAGTGTCTTTCCTCATCATGCAGTTTGAGTAAAATAAATATTTAAAGATACAATATTTAAAATCCCTCATTGCTTTTTCACTTTCTTTTTTTTAGGTAAGGTTTATACCATGGGTGATGCAGGCAATTTGCTAAGTTCTGGAGTTGCTCATCCATACATTATTTTAAAAAAAAATAAATAAAAAAAAATCAAATCTGTTTTCCACTGTCGCTGAAGCACATATCAGGGTCAATATAAGAAGCTAGATTTCCTGTGGCCCAATGTAATATTATCATTGAATCATGATGCTTTGTTGTGTTATAGTATTGTTTTCGATAAATGCTTGCAATATGGGATAAATAATTTTACTTACAAAAGGAGAATTCTCACCCTGCCACACAACACCAACGTGAAGACTATTCAGAACCTCTGCACCCTGACATGTCTGTGAAATAAGGGAAAACATAAATCATTAGAAAGAATGTCTCTAATGCAGTTATGTAGCTGTCAAACCTTTTTCCCTTTTCCTAAAGAAAGAGTTAATGTCTTCAAACCTTGGCCATCTTGAGAACACTTGAGAATGATGCCAGTGTCCCAGCTGAATATATGGCATGTTCTTCAGATGACTTAAAGCCAGTTAGTAAATGAATCAAACATTGAAAAACACCCCATGGATGTTGTTTTTTAGGACTCAGTCTCACAAACCTGACCAAAACAGCAAGAGACTCACTCATATGAGCAGACCTATTGTCTTTTCTTCTTCTTCTTTTTTTTTTTTTTTTTTTTTTTTTCTTTGAGTTTGAAGGCTGTTGCAGGTTACAGCTGGCAGGTTTTTGTATGTTCTTGTATCTTTAAAATCAAAGATTCTTGAAGAACTGAGGGAGAAATCTTTGTTAGTATAACAGAACAACAGTAAATAATCTATCCTATTGCGTTTAGGGCATTTGTTTGTATCACATAAAGAATTCAATCTGATATATTATATATATTTGATATACTTACATATATTTGATTATATGTATATATATGTCAGACGATACTTTATTATTATTAAAAATAAATCAATAAAAACAGTTTTATCTATTACTTAGCTCTGGTTTTCTTTGCAAACCAGAGTCCCAGTCTGAAACCTTAAAGTGGGTATCTTTGGAAAGCTCTTCAGGTTCCTTGATTTTTATTTTTAATTTGTTTTCTGTTTTTTAAACCTATATTTAGAAATTCATCCCGTATTAAAAACTCAATTATTTTTCATTCATTGGCATCAGAGAAATGAAAATACAATACAATTTTATGCTATAGACATTTCTACAGGCTTCACTTTTCAATATTAATTGTTAGAGAAGTGGTTAGTACTTTTGTGAATGGAGAAAGGGGGTAAAAAAAAAACAAAACACATGTTCAAGTCTGGAAAATAGTGTCTAGACCCTGGTTCTATAATAAATAAATAAATAAACCAAAGCAGCAACAACAAAAACTGGTTAGTTCAATGGGTTAAAACCTGGAGTTATCATTGAACCAACGTATATCTACTACATCTGTTTAAATTTGATTTTAGATATTTGTAAGCATATTAAGCCGTTGATCCAAAGCCAAATTAAAATTAAAAAAAAATAAAATGTAAACACTACTAGCTATGTAGTGACTAGGCTAGCTGTGACTCTTAGTGAATGGAAATGGCTTGCAGGGCTTGGGTTATAGTTTTTCTATTTTATTTATTTATAGATGTATGCTCAGGATGAGTGGGGAACTCACTTGTAAGTTGTTAATTAAAATCAATAAAGAAAATAGCAAACTGTAAAATATGTCAAGCAATAAAATTTAGAAACATTGTTAAGGTGTTAATGTCATCAACTTTGTCTTCACAAAGTTACAGTGTCCTTATTTTGTCTTATTTAGAATAAATCTGTTTGGGATTAACCCCAAAATATTTTTACTAAATTGGTTTAAATTGACTCAAAGGCAATGTAGCCATTGAATGAGGTTTTAATTTTATATCTTTATTCCCATAAATAGCTGCACTATTATATGAGTACAAAACAAAGTTTTAAGAATTGTTATACATTCTTTGCAAAAGGATTTTAAAAATACAACTTCTAATTCCTAACAGTTGACACTTACAGTCAGTAGCCTCCTTTTTTTTTTGAGTTCAACAATGAGAATGCTTTAATTATATATATATATATTTTTCCCAAATATGCATTTAGAATTCCCTGACAATTTATAAATTAATAAGTTTCACATAGCTTTTGATAACAGATATATCCCTCATTGAATTTTTGGTCATTCTTTCCAAAGCAAAAATAATTGTCTCCTAGTACACTCATTTTTCCATGAGACATCTCAACTACCCAGTTATCCCAGATCAATATCAGCTATGTATAGCCTATAACATTTTTAAAAATATTTTTCTTCCTTTTATTTATATGATATCAATGCTGTTGGAAGAAAAAATACAACACAGAACACAAATATAGACTAAATTTTACAGATTTTTTTTGAAAAAAAGTGTGAACCTCAAGCTCTAAAATTCAGTTTATTTACTTTGAAGTTACAAAGATGAAGGATTCAGCTAACCTTGGCCAGATTTCATTTAAGGGGCTTCAGGGACACTAAAGACTAAAGTCAGTTGTTCACAGTTCTAAGCCATCACCCTCCAGGAAAGGTAAGTAAATACTCCACTTCCGTATCTGTCTTTTCATTCATATCTTTTTGAATTTGCTTTTATCTCCAAAGAAAAATACTCTCCACTAATCATTGCAGTCTCTTTCACTTCTCCTCAGTTCGAGTAATTGAGACTCAGCAATTGAAACTCTCGGTTCAAGTAGGCTACACTAGGTCTTATGTGAAAGAATAAAATGAAAATAAAGTGAAACATAACCCTGTTCTTCAAGATATTAATATTTTTGGGATGAACTGTTACTACATGCTGCTACATGTTTACAGGGAATTGTATAATTAATTTATAACTGTTATTGAAAGATATGATAAGTGGGGAGATTTAAACCTGATGGACAGGAAAATGTTTGCTTTCCTCAAAAAAAAAAAAAAAAAAAAAAGATTTACACAGATAAATAAACTTAAAACTTTCTGTACTCACTTTCCAATTGGGCCAACTGTGACTGTTCTAGAAGCAATGTCTCGGTATATGTGTTACAAGCAGATTTTCTGACTGGACTAATTTGGGAACCTATTGGCTAAAAACCCAACCAGGCAACTGTCCTTTTTTGCCCCCTTACCCTGAATGTCACCTAAAATATCAGTATGCTGTGCCCAAATCACTGTGAAAATCATGCTTAGCATTTTGAGAATATGAGTAACAATAATTGTATTTAAAACATGATACTTGTGCCTCAAATTTGTAAAACAATAAAACACAAACAGAGAAGTGCAAATGAAGCATTAATGAAGAATCCAAGGGAAATATTTATCTCATGAACAACATATCATGTTAAACAGTACTACTCATTATGTAAGAAAATACAAGAAAGGGACCATAAGCAAAATGACTAGCATCTTGGGTTGCAGCAATCTGAAGGATAAAGTCTTATACTTTTTAAGTGGCTGGATGTACTGGAGCCTTGTGGAATACATCATATTTGAGAAGTTAGTGATATTGGTCAAGCTATGTTTGCTCTAACGGCTTTGTACTTATGGAGAGGTATAGGAGAAGCACTTACCTTAGCATGACCAGTCACTGTGAAGGAATCTGCTGGAGTGCCCCAGGCTATGCTGTATGCTGTGGATGTTGTGACAGAGATAACATTACAGATTGTCAGGACACCAGTAATTTTGTTTGTTATGCAAAACAAAGGGCACCACTGTTCAGGATGGAAGAGGAGTCTGTCTCCAGAAACAGAGTTTCTACAGTATACCATGAGAAAAATCCATATGGGGTCCATCTGAAGCTGCATGAATGTGTAGCCCACAGAATCTGAAGTGAAGGATGATTTACTTGCTGTCTGTAATCCTCTTTTTATTCTACCTTATTAAAATACCTATTTTATTATGCCATTTCTTGTCAGGCCTTTCTTACTGATATCCTGAAGGAACCCTGCATGCTCTCTCTCTCTCTCTCTTAATCTCTCTCATACTTCACTCCTCCCCCATGGTGCAGAAAGCTCATTAACAGAGTATTGTAATAGCCGTGAATATTGAAAAATGTGTCTCTCTAACGAGTCTTAAAATAAGCACTAAAATGATGAATAAAAGAAACGTCTTTATTTTAAAACCTAAAGCCTGATTTTTGCCTTTCATGCATTACTACCTGAGCTCTTGAGAGGTACATAATCCTTCCAGACTAATCACTGTTCATGATTTTAGCTTACTCAATGTTCAGTTCTGTATCAGAGAACAGAGTTAGAAGTAAAAGCTGTTTGTAAGAGGCTACCCATTTTGGAGATTTTGCTAGTAGTGTCTCAGTTAAGATAGTGTATATTTTGAGTTAAAACTTGTGACGACTAAAGTTAATATTACTGTTACTGCTAATTTTCGGACATTGACAATCTGTCAGTATATAATCTGAAGATCAGCTATTGTTGCTCAACACTCAAAATCCATTAGAAACTGAAAGATAGCTACATTGTTTTTTGTTGTTGTAATTTAGATAAAACTACAGAGAAATTTTATTTTTTATCTCTGCATTGCACCTCGATGTTATCAGTTATAACAAATATTTAACCTGCATATTACTTTTTCTTCCTCTAAAATAGTTGTATAATGAAACTCAACATATACATGCAGCTGATGAAATAACACAGGAAACATTAATTTAAAATATATGAAAAATATTTATTAACCTCCTAAAAATACAGAGCAATTGTATTTGCAATTTTAGACTTTTCTGACGCAACAGAAACTGTTATTATGACATTAATTAAATAATAATATGGCATTATGACATTAATAAGACCTTGTTATGTTTGGAAGGTATTTATTTATAGGATGAAAAAAAGGTGGGGGAGGAGAAAAAGTAGGGATCAGAAAATCCAAAGTAAATGTTTCCAAGCCTGAACTACAGAAATGGTCAAAAATAGCAAGATTTGTAAGAAAATAAATTAGGCAGATAGACCTATAGCTAATAATCGATAACTGTATAATTACAGTAGAGATAGAGATTTGATAGAGACTCAAATTTTGTGGAAAAAAAATCATCATAAAATAAGATATTTGGAATCAACATTCTCAAAGAGCTAAGTACTATTTGGTCTACTTTATTAGCTTGTGAATGCTTGTGATTATAAAAACCTGGACAATATATGCAATACCTTGTTTAGGTAGTTGCCTACCTACATAATGGTTTCATGATATTTTAAGAAACTCAAAAATATATTGCTCCTTTTAGTAACTGATGAGTATTTATGGTTATTATTACACTAGCAATACTGTACTCCAGTTGAGCGGTTATGGGTTAATATCTAGATTAAAGAACACAGTAACCAAACAGTTTTAAATGTAAAGTGGTTGGTATAATTTATCTCTATGGGTAGATGTATAACTTCGCATAACTTAATTCTAGTAATCTCTCTCTAGATATGGAGATTCTGTCTTCAAAATTGTCATGCTGTGATGTGTTTTAGGGAGAGGCATATTTGCATTTTTATAATAAAGGATGTATGTATTTCTTGCCATATTTATTTTTACCAAAAATGATTTGCAAGTAAATAACATTTCCAATTAATCTAAACATTGATATTGCTGCTGTTGAACCCTAACCAATCTTGCACCGTATTTATTTATTTATACAGACTATTGAAGCCAATCTACATCTGTCTAAAGTTATAAAACTCTAGTGTCACAAAAAATGACACAAAAGTCAAGTCAAGAACAATTTAAAGTTCTGACCTTTAATCCTTAGAAGAACAAAGGATTTTCACCCTTTCTTGTTGATTTGGTAAATTTTACTTGTAAATAGGAACAGCTTGCTTGTTTGTTTGTTTTCTGTTTTTAGCTGAATATGGAATAATTGCTCCATACTGTTAATTTAGAGTAATTTCCACCCCCCCCCCCCCCCCCCCCCCCCCCAACACACACACACACTTGGGGCTTCTTAAAGAGAATTTATTTCAACTCTTCTTATTTCCAGTCTTGAAAGATTTCTAATCTGTTTCATGGCATCATGATGCTTGGATTAAAATCAGGGATAGACGTTACGAAATGACTTAGATTAGTAAAAACAACTTTCATATTTTAAAACTGAATAATCAGATTTGCACTTCATAATCATACTTCACAGGTAGATAAACTACTGCATTACTAACTCTAGGTAGAAGAAAGCAACTACATAAAAAAAAATAATAATAATTTCCAAATAACCTCTTTTATAATTATTCAAATAACATGGAATAAGCCTGAAAAACACTGTAGATGAACTAAAACCAGATGAATTAGGGATAAGCATTTTTGGTATTCTTTGAATAAAATAATCTATGTAGCAGATCTTTGCAGAATCTGCCAACTTCTGCAAATCAAATTCACTCAATTCTTATGGAAGACAAAATCCATAGCGCTCAAGATATCTTCGTCTCATATGACAGTATGTATTAGGCAAAGTTCTCTTCATCAAATGTCAGATTATCTCCTTCTCATCATGCTATAATTCATCTACATTTCCTTCAGTCACATAAAATTGTAGGCACAACTTGATGAAACATAAAAAACAGCAAAGCATCCAAAGGGCTAGAAAAAGATATGGTGCATTTCATACCTGTTGTGGTTTAGCCCTGGCAAGGAGCTAAGCACCACACAGTCATTCACTCACTCTCTCCAGGTGGGATGGGGGAGAGAATCATAGAAGTGTAAGTGTGAGAATTCATGGGTTACGATAAAGATACTTTACAAGATAAAGCCATAGCCGTGTGCACATGCAAAGCAAAAAAAAAAAAAAAAAAAAAGGAATTAGTTCACTACTTCCCATCATCAGACAGGTGTTCAGCCATTCCCAGCAAAGCAGGGCTCATCACACATGACAGCTTCTTGGGAAGACAAACAGCATCACCCCAAACAGCCCCCAGCCCCTTCCTCTTCCTTTATCCCAGCTGTCATTTGTGAACATGATGCCATATAGTATGGAATATCCCTTTGTTCAACTTAGGTCAGCTGTCCTGGGTGTGTCCCTCCCAGCTCCTTGTGCACCCCCAGCCTTCTCACTGGCAGGGCAGCATAAGAAACAGAAAAGTCCTTTAATCTATGTAAGCACTGCCCTGCAATAACTAAAAACATTGGTATTCTATCACCACTATTTTTGTCAAAAATCCAAAACACAGCATCATGTGAGCCTCTACAAAGAAAATTAACTCTGTCCCAGCCAAAATCATGACAGTACCATAACTGTCCTAAAAATGTAATGATTTTACTGCCCATTCTCTTCAGATTTAAGAATTAATTACCCCATTATTTCTCCCTCTTTTTTTCTCTGTTGATTACTATTTTTCCAGTGGGTGTTCAGAACGTGAAGTTCTGACCCTATTAAAGACGGTGTTATTTTCTTGACATACTGCCTAGGTATAAATTCAACATGTTCCCAAGGATAGTAATATTTTTTCTTTATATTTTTGTATGAAAGAAGTGAAAGACAATCAACAAGAATAAGTGAAGCAAAAGGTATTGATTTTCAAGAACTGCAGTTCCACCTCACAGGTAAATTTGAGGGGTAGACCAAAGAGGGAGGATTAAAAAAGAAAGGATTGGAAAATCTGATATATGATGACAATTGTTTAAAATGTTTAGGATCATAAAAAGAAAGACAAGAATGGTTATAAAGAAGAATAAATGGTAATGTTGAAGAAACACATTCCTACATGCTACTCATTCCATAGTTTTTGTTTTAGCAGTTTCATGGATCTCTGAAATTCCTTACTTATATGTTTCCCCATCTCCTTATATTTCTGTCTATTCTAGATGATCTTGAAGCTCTGAAATGCACTTTATTATTGATGTTACTAATGTGGAAGGTGCGATTTTTATTAGGAAACTAAAAGCTCTTTACTTACCTGCACTCAGAAAAGAAAAGCAAATACATAGTAGTATCTATGCTTTCATGCAACTATGAACATGAACAAACTTCAGATATTAGCACATTAAAGCAAAGTTCTTGCAGTCTGATCAGAATGCCACTCTTAGCCTGCCATCCAAATCTGGTTTCTTTACTCTGAATGTAAGTTCTGAATTGAAAATAAAATCCATTAGCTAAAATAAGTATGTCATTTCTAACATCTTTGAAAACAGTTTACCTAGATACTTTTTCCTTCACTGTTTACTGGGATGCTGTGAAGTGTTGGTCTCTTTTGTTAAGGGTTAATTAAATAGGCCATATGGGAAATGACTGAAATAGAGATCTATTAAAATTATTAATTATGCAGAAGTTAATTGTTCAAAATTATGACTTTGTTTTGATACCAAGTTTTCAACATTTTACACCAGCTGAAATGACTGTTACTTGTCTGATGGGACTCGCTATGGTATTCTCTTGTGGCTGAAAACTGGTGGCAGAAAGAACACAACTTTGCATTCATAGTATACTTCAAATTCTTTTTGATGTGAATTAAGCATAAATTTAAAACAACCTGGGAAAATACTCAAATAACTGAAAATTATTTTAGTGGGATTTTTCTTCTCAGATACAGGAAGATAAGAAAGTAGGACAATATCCATAAGATAATAAGTGGTTGACAAAACAATGGTACTTTATTTTATTTATTTATTTATTTATTTTCAGGTATTTCTCCATACAGTATTAATTTTATCAAGTACTGAGCTTCAAGTGAGTAGCCTCAGGGATCAACCTAGTAGTTAAATATATATATATATATATATATATTAACATAATAAAAAAGTAGTATAAAATATGTTAAGCTATGAAGTTTAAGCTTTAAACTATTTTAAAACATGAATATGTTTAAGCTTTAAAGTGAGGAATGGCACAAGTATCTCACAGAGTTTTTAGATCTGATATAAATATGCAGCAGGTGAGAACAAAGCCATAGAGAAGGAAAGAGCAGAATTTTAAGGGAAAGAAAAGAGCTGAGATGATCAACATAAATCAAGCAGATATTTCATCATGCAAATTGGTAAGGTGAGACAGAAACAAATACAATGTTTATGTATTAGTTTTAGAAGCCTGGGAAATAAAATGGAGAATTAACAATTCTGATACAAGACACGAAATCAGACCTTACAGAAAATAATAACAGATGTTACACTTTAACCAGAGTTATTGAAAGCTCAAGTTATTAGGAAAAAGAGAAATAGGAATGAAAGTAGTGAAATCATACCATACGTCAAAGAAGTGTTTCATCATTAATGATAAAAAGAAAAAAATTAACAAGAACAGACCAGAAACTATGAAATATCTGTGTGGTTGTGAAAACCGTATTGTTTCCAATACAGGAAATCTGTTCTAGGCTTCTAGTTTTGGCTACAAATGGTGACCTCAATGCAAGAATGAAGAAAAGAATACCAAATTAATGACAGTAAGGAAATTAATTTCATAAATGTACATCTAATTTCTAGATAGTTCTGGAAAACAACTATTAACAGCTTTTCCTGCAAAATAACTAACAAATCAGCTTCAGGTTTTACTAGTTTAATCTCAGCAGTGAGTATCCTATCCAAACATTAAACACAGATACCAAAGATGAAAGAAGTAGTCGTGATATTGAAATTTTAGTCCAAAGAAAATCTGTAATTTACTCATTTATTAGTAATGCTGTAGAAAGGAAAGCTTAAATTACTTAAGGAAATGTGTTAGGTTGACAAAAATGGGTAATATCCTTTTGGGGCAGGGTAAAACAGGGCAAATTAAAATGCAAAAATTGAAAAAAAAAAAGTTGCTATTTCTCAAATTAAAGATATGATCTTCATTTTATTATTATTATTATTTTGTACTTATAATAAATACTTTATTTTTTTCCCCTGTTTTAATTCTTTGATTAACTTCCTTCAAAATTCATACCTACTTGCTATGACATATACAATACTATTTCAGGATAAAGGAAGAAGTAAAAATTGTTTCATTGTGTCACTATCACTTAGAATGTGTTTCAAGACCCTGATGATAAATCTTCCTCTATCTTTTGTCAGTTACTTTATAGGAAAAAAAAAGGGGGAGTTGAGGGGGGACAGGGAGAGGAAGGGAAAAGCAGAGGTGTTGAAAAAAGATAGGAAAAGGACATTTCTTACTTCCTAGCATCTAGCATCCTCCAGATATAATTTTAGGAAATTCTATATATAGTTAAAGAACTATGACACTGAATGATCAGGACAATATCACTGTAATTTATTTTTACTCTTTTATTCAAAGAGTGTCCCTGTGGCTTATGGTTTGTGGTCTATTGTACTACATGGGTTTCTACTTATTAGTTATTTGCTTGCGTGATTCTATACATCTTGGTTTCATAATGCAAGTAGCCTTTACTAATCTCATGTTCATGTTTTGCATTCAAAAAAAAAAAAAAACAAAAAACCAAAAACCACATAGAATAAGTGGAAAAAAAAATAAAAATCTGCAGTACTCAAAATATCACATTCTGTGAAATAAAGTTGCACTTCATGTTTGACAGTAAATTATTAGTTACATTAAAAAATCCTGAGTTTAAGTCATCATTAGATGTAAAATATGTGAATCTAGGAAAAGAGAGCTAGTGTTTTACTTCAGGTGTTCCTCTGTTATTCTGAGAAGTTATTTTAAAATTATTTTATATAAAGGGCATGAAAACTTCCTGTCTCAAACAAAGGTGGAAGAACAAATGCGGCGAAGTAATTCACCCAATACCATCAAAATGTGGCTAACACTGAGAGGTGAATCTTATGAAAATACAGAGCAATTTTATTTTAGAACTTAAAAAGAGTGCCAGGCATACATAAACCATGATTCCTATGAAGTATTTAAATATTAAAAAGTCAGAATCCTTCATTTGACAGTGTCTGACCTTTAAGCTTATCTGCTCCTAAAATACATCTTACCTATCAACCCAAACTTTAATCACTTTCTCATTTTGGATATTGAAAGAAAGATTCCATTTAAATCAAGTAAAGGTCATCTTTCTTTGAAATATAGATTACTCACCTGCATTTTTTGAAGAAGTGAAGACTAGAGAACAAACTCAAGAGAAGCAGCTCTCTCTGCACACTGGCAAAGCACTTAGTCAGCAGTGAAAAGATTAACCACAATTACGCATAACTCCCAGCAATTTTAAGGTCCAACCAATAAAGGAAATGGAATTTAATTTCAAAATATATGAACTTCATATAGTGAAGAAGAAATGAAATGTTATATTATTCAGTCTTTCTGAACTATTTTTAAAATAATAGGTGGGTTAAAATGCCACCAGAAGCATCAAGAGATAAGAACAAATCGGTAATTAGTCTGAGACCTCTTGAGGTTAAGATAAACTTTAACAACATCTGATTACAGGCTGATGTGATAAGCAGATGATTATCTTGTTCTAACTCTTACATACACATTTGTTTTGCTGAAATATTCTATTACTTTTTAACCCTTGCCCCCGAACATCAGCAAAATTCAAACACTTCAGATATATTCAGAATGGGATTTCTGTGGGTCTCTGAATGGTTGAATACTTCATAGAGAAAAAAACAACAGCAACAACAACAAAATCTACTATCTAATATTCTAAAATAATAGTGGTAGCACTTCCACTATTATTTACAAACATCTGAGAATCTGATGGGTAGCAAAGAGTAATCCCCCATGCATACTTGCTCTGCACAATATGGTTAGAACATTAATCTAAGAGTAAATTGGACTATTTAAAACAGTGTACTGATGCACAAAACAGTGTGCTTATTAGTCCACAGTTTGGAACACTAATTGTTTTATAAAACTCTTACAGATGTGTGGTGGTATTTTTTCTGTTGTTGTTTTTGTTGCTTCATTGTTTTGTTTTTGTTTGTTTGTTTTACCCACTGAACTGCCCCTGTCCTCAGTCAGCACTGTGATGTCACTTCTGTCTACGTTATTCTTATTTACCACTTGTTTCCAGCTTTATAGAATGCATAGCCACAGAGACTATGCATAGCCACAGTGACTAGTATAGAATACATAGTCACAGAACCTTTTGCTTCTATCAAGACAAAGAAATTATGTAAGACATAGCAATACAAGAGATGACAAGCTTGCAGCATTTACTACTTAACTTCATTTGGAAGTAACTATATAATCGCATTTCAATGTTTTTAGAAATGTATTCACCAAGGAGTTAGTCATTCCAAACGCATCACAAACTACATGATCATTGAAAAGAAACATGAATTAGGCAGGATTTTTTGAAAATGCATTATCTGTAGAACCAATTCCAGTCAACAGCATTTTTCTTAAATAAGAATGCTATGAAGTGTTTGTGGAAGTATATCTAATAACATTTTGTAGTTTTAAAGTATAATAATTTTTCTTAGAAAAATACATGTATTCTGACAGTTTACAACTCTGATAACAGTCACTATTTTTTAGATAGAGCAGATTAGATTCTTATAATGTTGGTGCACCTAAAAAACAAAACAAGCAAACAAACAAAAAGCTTGTCTTCATATATCAGATAAAAGACTGTATCTCTACTGAATCCACAAGGTCTTGTCTCCTCCAGGAGGAGAAATATGAGCAAAGTGTTCTAGCTTTAAAGACTGTCAGGGTAGCAAGGTTACAACTTCTATAAAATATCATATACAAACTAGAAATAACAATAATATAACATACAAAAAAATAATGGTTAAAAGAGAAAAAAAATTGTAATTTTTGAATTTTAAGCCGATTTTTCCTGTTCAGGGTGATGAAATCTGACTTTGTTGTCCTCATTTCTATTATTGTTGCAGAAAGCATAACTTACTTTTGATTTTTTCAGTTGGTGTTTATCAGTTTGTAATTGTTTCCTTTAACATTATATAATTATATAAAATAAGATTATTTTTTTTCCTTTCTCAGAAAAATGTGAAATATTCCCTACTACTGATGAGTTTCCTGCAATTATAAGACCAATTTTTTAAATTATTCTGTTTTTTAAAGAAGAAACACATGAGCTACATTAAGGGCAGCCAGTTGATGTGATCTTTTGGGATTTCAGCAAAACTTTCAATGCTCTTTCTCACAGTCCTTCTGGACAATATGTCACAAATATATGCCATGGTTTATGACTTCAAATGTAAAGAATGATGAAGCAGTTGGCTTCATAAGCTCTTTACAAGATAGAGGTTCTCATGGTACAGAAAGCACAATGTTTTATTTAGGCATCTCAGACAGCTTGGTGAAAGGTAAAAAACCTATTCCTATGTCAAAATGGGAACTGTTAGTAATACGCTTAAGAATTGGGAAATCTGAATTCTGATTGCAGTGATGTTAAATTTCTAACACTAACCTTCTGTAACATGGGTCAACACTTTCAAACCTTACAAAACCTTAGTTGCTGGAAAACTTCATGAACTGTTTAACCTCACAATAAGAAAATTATGACCTACGGAAGTCAAAACCATAATTATCCAATTAGCCCATTTTGTAATATAAATATTACATATATATATATATATATAATTATATATATATATAAATATATATAATATAGATATAAAATAGATATAGCATCATATATATTTGATTGAATATAAGTCCCTTAAGAGTAAGACTCACTGAATGTGTTGATAACCTTCTCATGTGCAGATTGTTTATGTATATACATGCAAACTTTTTTGTATATATGTAATCCAAGATGATCAATTGTGTACATATATATAAATTAATATGTATACATTATATATAAATTATTCGATATTTATGTGTTATATATGTATAAATAAGCTATATTTTATAGAGATAATTGGCTCTTAGATCATTTGCATTGTTTCTTATTCAATAAAATAGGAAAAGCAGAAGATCAGCACATCTCCATGATGTTTAGTAACATTTTTAATATTTAATTAAAAAATAAAGGAGAAAATGTTATAGTTTTTTTAATGTTTTCCTTACAAAGTGTCTTTGATACAGAATCAGCAAACACTTGCAGTGACAAGAAATTTTAGTGTATTTAGCCATATAACTTGTGATTCAAACAAAATTCGGGATAATTTATATTAGCTTCTGGTCAGATCATACTAACTTTTCCTAAAAGTCATTAGTTTCTCTAAATTAGGCAAGACAAAATTGTTTTACTTGTTGAATCACATGTATCGTTGTTTTCAGGACCAGGAGACTGATCGAATGCTTATGTATCAAGACTAGCAGGCAGACCAATATTGCTGTTATAGAGGGTATCTGCTACAGAGGTCTTGTTCAGAAAAAAGAGGTAGCTGTGACCTGCTTCAAACAACAGGAAGGAGCCTCATGTTCACAGCCTGTACTCCTTGTGTGGAGTGTTAACCACCTTAATACCTTCTGGAAGGACAATATAGTAGGGTACAAGCCAACTAGGAAACTTATGAAGTATGCTGACAACAACTTCCTGTAACAGATGATTGAGGATCCAACAAGGAAAGCAGTTCTTCTGGACCTGCCATTAACAAAATATGAAGAACTGTAAATGGATGGAAAGCTGGGAGAAGCTTTGGCTGCAATGACCATGGAATTCAGGATACTGAAAAGGAAAAGCATGTCAAAAAGCAGGACCACAATATCAGGAGAGTGGAATGTAACAAATTCAGAGATGTACTTGGAAGATTCCTATGGAGAACTTTCCATGAATTTCATCAAGGGCAAGTGCCAAGTCCTGCAGCTGACGTGGAACCAGCCCAGGCACCGGTACATGCTGGGGGTCACCCAGCTGGAAAAAAACTTTGCAGAGAAGTATCTGGGGCTCCAAGTGGATACCCACTTGAATACAGGTCAACAATGTGCCCTTGACTCCAAGAAGGTTAACAGCATTCTTGGCTGCATTGGGCAAAGTATAGCCAGCAGGTCAAAAGAGGCGATCCTTCCCCTCTATTCAGTGTTGGTGAGAGTAGTGGCCTGATTTCTATTATGGCAGGTGAAGAACACAGAACGCAGCCACCTCCTCCAGCTGCTCTGGTCCAGGACTGCTGCTGTCCAGCCACTGGAGCTCAGAGCAGTTCTGGGTCTCCGCCCAGGCTGCAGGACATGGCTACCACTTTTGCAGGTCCAGCCAGTAGTACATTTGCAGGTTCATCCAGTAGCAAAACTGAGCACATATCCCACAGACACACAAACATAGACAGGACAATGACACAACACCAGCTGCCATACCAAGAGGTACTTCCAGAAGCACTTACAGACAGAAGTCACGAATAAACTTAGGCACAGGCAGCTGAGACTGCTTCTGCTATTCCTGAAGGCAAAGTTCACTGGTGCAGGCACACACACAGCACTCTCCAGATTCACAAGCACAGGTGCATCCATGTATCCTTGAAGTATCAGCACAACCCCTCTGTCTGCCCAGCAACCATGCCCAGGTCCTGACCCTGCCTTGTAGCACATGCACACACATGCACAGCAGAGAGTTCAAATATGCAGACAGTTAAGAAAAGATTTAATGAGAAAATATAAAAAGATAAAACAGACTGCAGTATCCAGCTGCAGATGAGTTTACTGACCAGCCCTCATTTTATGCACCAATAGCCCTTTTATACCTTTTTCTAATCACAGAATCACAGAATGTTAGGAAGGGACCTTGAAAGATCATCTAGTGCAATCCCCCTACTGGGGCAGGAACACCTAGGTCACGTCACACAATGTCTTCAGAGAAGGAGACTCCACGACCCCCCTGGGCAGACTGTTCCAGTCCTCTGTCACCCTCTCTCCTTATGAGGTAATGTTTGTAAATGCAAATCTAGAGGATCTTACTGTCCTGCTTTATTATTATTATTATTAATTATTTAATACACAGCTTGTGAACTGGCAGTATATTTTTATGGTGAGTGTCCTTGAGCCAAGAGAAAATATGAGATATATGAAGCTATATTACTTTTGTAAGCAGTATGTAACAGAGCTTTTGAAGAAATTAATTATTCCAATCCCAATAAAGAGAATGGGGAAAAACAAAACAACAAAAAAGAAACAACAACAACAACAACAAAAAAAAACTTGGTACTAATTACAGTACGCTAACATTGTTTTTATGTCATAAAATCTATGAAGAATACAAAAAGTGATAAAAAATATTTTCACCAGGCAGCAGGTATTTCAGCTATATTACTTTCTTGTTTGTATAAAATAGTCAATATTTTGCTGTGATATTTATGATCATAATGTAATTTCAAAATAGTTGGCCAGGTCACACATGATTCTCTGTATTATCGAACAGTAGTGTGAATCTACCTTTTTAAAAGTGCAAAACCATAAATGGACATCAATGTCAGAGCTTTATTGAAATGAATGTGGAACGATGGCAATTTACACAAACCAAACTCTCCTAAAGGATAGAGGCTCTTTATTTGTCAAGATCATTAAAAACAGTCAGGTGTGGAGTGAATGAAAAGTTCTATTGAATATAAGAATGTATAGTACATTACTGAATGTGTGCCTGAGAAAAATACAAGCACTTACAAAATAAGAAAGAGCAGAGAGTTGCTACAGCACTATTACTGATGGAAATGTTCACCAAATAGGTGTATTCTCCAATAAATAGTTCTATCAGATTTGGTTATATTTCTCTTCCAGATAACTCTCATCTAAAAATCGAATATTTATAACCTGACCCTTGAAATATTATTTATATATATATATATTAAAAAAAAAAAAGATGATTAAAAAAAAAAAGTACAGATAATCACATATAGAAAGACTAAAATCACACAAGTACAGTGATTAGTATGTGCTGGGTTTATTGATTTGCTTGTGAGAAGTTCCTGATTTATAAATAAATAAATAAATAAATGATTTATATGTTTTGTATTTTTAACAGTACTAAAATTGCACATCACAGAGCCTCATTTGCTCACTCTGTCTCTTACAGACTAATGCAGCTAAACCTCATTTCTCTCTATTTAGAACATCCATCAGCCATTTCCCCATCTTTTGCTCTGTATGTAATGTAGTATATACTATCTCGTATTTATGACTTATATGGATGGCTGTCCTTACAAATTCTAGAGGTGGTAATATGGAACTACTTTGATATGGAACAGACACAAATTATATATATTGTATTGCTGCCACGAGAGGCAGCTAACTGTAGATTACTACAAGTTGAAGGGCAGACCTGAAGAAGAGTTGAGGCTGCAATCCAGAGGGACATAGGCAGGCTGAAGAGCTAGTGAGGCTGATGGAAAGAGCCACTATTGACTTTCTGAAATTCAGCCAGGACAAATGCTGAGTCTTGTGGCTCAGAAAAGTCTGCTGTGCAACACAGGACTGGATGGGAAGTAGATGTACTGAGGAGGAGCTGGAGGTGCTGGCAGATGGCAATCTGGGCATGGACCAGCAATGTGCCCTGGCAGCAAGGAAGGCCAAGAGCTACCAGGGCTGCACTAACAAGAGCATGGGCAGTACATCAAAGGAAGAGATCGTTCCTCTCTCCTCAGAGCATTTGTGAGACTCTTGCATCCAATTTTGGGCATGCTGTTAGAGAAAAATGCTGATGAACAGGATTGATTTCAGCAGAGGGCTACCAAGATAGTGAGAAACTGGGGCACTTGCCCTGTGAGGAGTTGCTGATGGAGCTGGGCTTGTTTAGCCTGGAGAAGAGAAAATTTTAGACAGCATCTCCCTAGCTCCTATACAGACCTTATCAAGATGACAGAGAGGCTCTTTGTGTATGGTAAGGGGGTGAGAAATAGACATCACAAATTTAAATAAGAGGTTGACACTGGGTATAAAGAAAATTTTTTTATCCACAAGGACAGTCAGGCACCAGAATAGGTTTCCAAAAAGTTTGTTCACACTCCATCTTTGAAGATTTTTGAGACCTAACAAGATCAAACCCTGAGCAGTTTGATCTGACTTCACAGATGACTGTGTTTTGGGCATACTGAGCTCCCTGTCAAACTGAATGAGCCTATGATTTTTATATAATTTTGTCTCAGAATGCATTGAGGACACAGAGCCTCCTAATGTTATTTTAGCAGGAAAAGGAAGTAGGATTGAAAATGATTGTGTGCTTCTTCTCTGGGAGATTAATTGTAATATTGCAGAATAAACTTTAGAATTTCATCATGTTTCTGAGATGCTAGCTTGTATGAGACACATTTCTTTCTGACTGGCTGAACTAAATTAGAGATTAATCTGAACTGCAGAACTTGTATGAACTCCACTGCATTGAAAAGTAATGGTAAAATCCTCACTGAATTCAAGTGGAATCATTTTTTACTTTCTACATATAAAATACTAGAATTCAGATAGACACCAACTGAGAAACCTAGATATGAAAACAATTCCAATCTGTATTTCCCCACAGCCTATGTACACATAGTATCACAGAATCACAGAATTTTCTAGGTTGGAAAAGACCTCAAGATCATCGAGTCCAACCTCTAACCTAACACGAACAGTCCCCACTAAACCATATCCCTAAGCTCTACACCTAAACGTCTTTTGAAGACTTCCAGGGATGGTGACTCCACCACCTCCCTGGGCAGCCTGTTCCAGTGCCTCACAACCCTTTCAGTAAAGAAGTTCTTCCTAACATCTAACCTAAAACTCCCCTGGCACAACTTAAGCCCATTCCCCCTCGTCCTGTCACCAGGCACATGGGAGAACAGGCCAACCCCCACCTCACTACAGCCTCCTTTAAGGTATCTGTAGAGAGCGATAAGGTCGCCCCTGAGCCTCCTCTTCTCCAGGCTGAACAAGCCCAGCTCCCTCAGCCGCTCCTCGTAGAACTTGTTCTCCAGGCCCCTCACCAGCTTCGTCGCCCTTCTCTGGACCCGCTCAAGCACCTCGATGTCCTTCTTGGAGCGAGGGGCCCAAAACTGAACACAGTACTAGAGGTGCGGCCTCACCAGAGCCGAGTACAGGGGGACGATCACCTCCCTAGCCCTGCTGGTCACACTGTTTCTGATACAAGCCAGGATGCCGTTGGCCTTCTTGGCCACCTGAGCACACTGCTGGCTCATATTCAGCCGACTGTCCACCATCACTCCCAGGTCCTTCTTTGCCTGGCAGCTTTCCAACCACTCATCTCCCAAAAGAATACAGGATTCTTTGCATGAATATCACTTCCTACATCCACGTCTTCACATAAAATTTCAGAATTGCTCTCTGTTCTATTTTTATACAAATGCTACAGTTAACATGCAGAGAGAATCTATTTTAAGTACTATTCTTGAAATCAAGTGATTTGAGGAAATCTGTGTGAGATTTTAGATCTTAAATTACTGGAAGGTAACTTGAAACTGTGGGTTTGTAAATCCCCAAATCTCCCAAAACTGCAAATGTATGTATTTATTTATTTATATTATTAATTATACATACTATATATTCAAATGAGTTTTAGGTTAGATGTTAAGAAGAACTTCTTTACCAAAAGGGTTGTTAGACATTAGAACAGGCTGTCCAGGGAAGCGGTGGAGTCACCATCCCTGGAAGTCTTTAAAAGACGTTTAGATGTAGAGCTTAGGGATATGGTTTAGTGGGGACTGTTTGTGTTAGAATCATAGAATCATAGAATATCCTGAGTTGGAAGGGACCCTTAAGGATCATCAAGTCCAACTCTTGACACCGCACAGGTCTACCCAAGGTCTTAGGTTAGAGGTTGGACTCGATGATCTTGAGGTCTCTTCCAACCTAGAAATTCTGTGATTCTGTGATTCTGTGATTCTGTGAAATATATTTAAATAGCTATATATTTAAATAGCTACTAATTATTTTAATTAGCTGGAGACTGACATCAAATGCTTAAATTATATTTTTTCCATTTATCTTACATGTGTAGCATGCAAAAGCTTTTATGTTTTAAAATATATTTTCCATAGATGCCCAATATCATTGTAAGTAATTAATCTGTCAGGTAGCACAGTCCATGAAAGACAGACAGGTGAAACTTCAAGACTGCAGTACCTTTAATGATTACTGACTATATTCATATGACTTTTTCAATACTGTTCCCATATTTATAAGGAAAAATGTATTGAATGGTTAGGAGCTGCCAAAACCCAGGTAGTCCAGTAGATGTGAGCCTTGTGTAGCTGCATGTTTCCTAATCCAGACAGCAGTGAGTCAGAGCAAAACATGCAATCATCTATATATACTTATACTCACAGACAACCACAGATATCAACTCCAAAAGGGAAAAGAAAGAAAGAAAGAAAGAAAGAAAGAAAGAAAGAAAGAAAGAAAGAAAGAAAGAAAGAAAGAAAGAAAGAAAGAAAGAAAGAAAGAAAGAAAGAAAGAAAGAAAGAAAGAAAGAAAGAAAGAAAGAAAGAAAGAAAGAAAGAAAGAAAAAGAAAGAAAGAAAGAAAGAAAAAAAGGCATTCAGTGCAAACACGAACAGCTTCAATAGCTCCTGGCTGAACAGAATGAAATTATGTTGGGACATGTGCATGCAATGTATGTAGTGTGGATTCCCACCTCTGTTCCTGCAAAAATGCATCCTGTGGCATGAAGTCATGCTGGAAAAGTTTTTGAAGAACTTCAGTCTGTGGGAAGCCCATGTAGGCCCAGAAAGCAGTGGTGAAGGGAATGAAATCCAGCTGGCAACCAGTGGTGTTCCACAGGGGTCAGTGTTGGGAGCCCATCCTCTTTAATATCTTTATTGATGATTTGGATGTGGGAATTGAGTGCAGACAACACCTAGTTTGTGGGAAGTGTCAGTCTGCCAGAGGGTGGAAGGCTTTTCAGAAGGACATGGACAGGATGGGTCAATGGACAGAGGCCAATAGGATGAGGTTCAACATGGCTAAGTGTTGGGTTCTTTGACCACAACAACCCCATGTAGAGCTACATGGGTTGAAAACTGTGCAGAGTAAAAGGATCTGGGGGTGATAATTGATCCTCACCTGAACATGAGCTGGCAGTGTGCCCAGGTGGCCAAGAGGGCCAACAGCATCCTTGCTTGTATCAGGAATAGTGCAGCCAGAAGAACCAGGGAGGTGAGCGTCCCCTTGTATTCTGCTCTGGTGAGGCCACACCTTGAGTGCTCAGGAGGAAGAAATTATTTATTTGTTTTTATTGCCATTAGAAATTTTGGGTCCCAACTCTGAAACTTCAGAGCAGCTATCAAGTGGATGAATAAAAACACAAGTTGCAGAGAAAATTTCTCCCCTAATGGATTTTAACTAGCAGCTGTTTTTCTTTGCCACTTTAGGGTATCTGTGTCAATCTCAATCATTTTATTTTTTTTTTTTCCATGAATTTTTGCAATCTGCACATTAGGGGAAGTTTTGAACCTGAAGACTTGTATATGAGTTCATGTTTGGGTAGTAGTCTTCCATTTTTTAGTTAACTCACAAGGAAAAAAAAAAAAGTAAAATTATTGTTCTTTCAGTTAAACTTGATGAAAAGCATTAGCTATGGCCAGTACTTTTCTGTGAGATTTCTTCAACTTTCAGCCCAGCGATAAAATTCTTCATTGTCAGGAGGAAACTATATCAGCATAATTACTAGTATCACTTAAAAATATTGAGCTAGTGTCAGAAATGAACACAACTGTTTTTATATGAGTAAAACAAATCATTACAATTATTTATTATAATTATATATGTATATATTTATATAATATTTATTATATACATTATATATTATATTATTATGTAAAACTATATACAGTTTGACCAAAAGAACTTTTTTCCTTTAGAGCTCCAACAAAATAATAGGATACTGAGCAAAATGATAAGATATGTTTGAAAGGCTACATAAAGAATTATTATTTTTTGTTAAAAAAATATTTTTTGTTCTAGTTTTTCCCATCCTTTTGTATTAGTTACTTACAATACCAGGCAAATTTTACTGCTCTTTTCAAAAAGGTGTTTTCTTGTTTACTCAGTTAATTTTTTTCTACTATCTTTTATCGTCTTTACTAGCTTTTTGCAGCAAGATACTACATATTTTGTTCTTCAGCAGATCTACCAAGAATTTATGTAGCAGAGGATTAAAATCAAACAAAAAAAAAATGTGACCCTACTTTCTAGAAAAGGCAGTAAGTTATCACATAACATCTGTTGAGGATGGAACAGCTTAAAAGCTACATTGCAACAGAGTTTTCCCACATCAGCAAGGATCTCTTTCATATAATACTACACAGTACATATTTTCATTTATTTATTTAAATATTTATTTATTTAGTTACTTATTTTATTTAAATTTATTTATTTATTTATTTATTTATACCATCAATCAAAATGCCACATGCAGCAGTTCAAATGCAGTGGACTTCAACAGTTCAGGAAACATCAGGTTGATATTAAGTGGTTGAACCTAGTCCAAAACTAGCTCTACACTACTGACCTCAGTCATTGAACTATGCAAAACTGAATTATTTCAGCTGTCCAGTGGGAATATTTTTCAGTGCTTTTCTATCCCAAAGGAACAAATGTAAAATGTAATTGACTCCAAAAGCATATTGCAAAATAACTCAGCAAACAGTCTTAGAACATAAATGTGATATACATTTAAAAAGTGGTTGTTGTTATTGTTTTCTAGTGCTAATAGAAGACCTAAACAATGATTTTCTTGGTTAAAATTCTACTACTCCTTTAACAACAAATGTACTACAGCCCTAATATGTCTTAAAAACTGAAATCTGAGATGAAACGTATCACTAGCAGCTATTATTCATAGTCTTCATAAAACAGAAACAAAACTAAGCAAACAAACAAACCAAAACAAAACAACAACAGCAACAAAACAGAAAAGAATGGCATATTCCTTTGCTTGGGAAGGCTTTTCACCAGTAACTATTATTTCATGTTCTGAATGATTGAGGTCTATAAGGATGAAAAATAACGTCACAGTTTTGTCAGTACAGCTGTTATTTTGTTACTTCCATTTGCATAATTGCTAAATTTGTAAGGAAAGGAAGAAACTTAACATGGAAAGAACTAATTGCTTCCAACAGAAAATTGTATCCAAATAAAGATAATTTCAGAAACTGAAGCATTCCTTGACCAGTGCCATGTAATGCATTCTTACAAAAGTTAAGGTATATCGTGAAGACAGGTATATTTGGGGCGGAGGCAAGGGGAGAATAGAAAAAAATAATAATAATTTTAAAAATATTTGAATTATATTACAAGAAATAACCTGGTACACTGGGATATTGGATCCCAGATTATATACTGCCATATCAAATTATGGAGTTTGTCATATCCATATACTGTAGCAAAAGATTAATTACCAGTATACTTTTATTATTAATAAACATTATACTGTTTATTAATAAACAGTATATTAAACAGTTTATTAATAGAATAAAAAAATATAGAAGAATGTAACTACCTAAAATGCTTAAATGTTACTGATCGCTTTGATGTAGTTTTTGTATGCCTCAGTACAGGTGGCTTGGGAATACCTGCATGTCAGAAGAAACGAGGACACTTTTTGATTAAAAAAGTGATTATCCAAAAACTGATGTACTTTAAATTAACAGTCATTATTAATACTTCTGGAGATATAGCATCAGTTAATTTGGGGAAAAAAAATAATTTAATTTGTAATTTTTATGTGCTAAACATAACATACACAGAGCTGTATTGTTTTAATTCCTCATTCTTTACAAATTCTTATACAGCTAATCTTTAATTATTTCCTGCATCTTGTTCAAAATTAGGGCTCTTTTAAAGCAGTCTGTTATGCCTATTTATTTCCCAGTGTCTCTGATTTATTCAAAATAAAATTTCTACATTTTAATGTTCTGTTTGTTGGTGGTTTCCTTTTGTTTGTTTATTTTTGTTTGTTTGTTTGGGGGTGGTGGTGGTGTTTGGTGGATTGAGGATGTGGATTACACAAATAGAACAAATAGTCAGGTCTTCCAGTGTCTGGATGCTTTCAGACTCCTTTATCATTACTCATGTTTCACTTGAACACTGGTTGTCCCATCTATTTTAGAAAGGTACCTCAGAAGAATTTAAGAAAGATTTAAAACCATTATAGTTTTAAGGCACTAATTAGAGGGATAATGTGGAGCCCATAGTTTAGTATTATTATATATTTCAGTGCTATATATATTCACTAATTGATTATAAATACGAAATAATGGGAAAAAAAAAAAGCAACAACAAAAAAAGAGAAAATAGAGCTCAAATAAAAACTATTTACCTTAAATTCAATGAACCAAGCTAGCTTAAGGCAGGTAAGTCACCATTATGTAATTTCTGGGGAAAAAAAAAAAAAAAAAAAAAAAAAGCACAAGTGGAGAAACTGTTATAACATCATTAAGTGTGGGAGCATGGCCGTGGCCATGGGGGTCGACAAGCCCCATGGTTGATATCATCAGACTCTTAACGATGAGGCCATCAGGATTGTAAAGAGTTTAGAGGGAACAAAGGGTGATTCAGGAGACGCCTTGCTCTCTCGGACTGCT
Organism: Anas platyrhynchos; assembly: GCF_047663525.1. Taxonomy (NCBI): domain Eukaryota; kingdom Metazoa; phylum Chordata; class Aves; order Anseriformes; family Anatidae; genus Anas; species Anas platyrhynchos. The sequence continues at coordinate 58,157,748 of NC_092590.1, forward strand.
TGTTCTCTGGCCATTAAGACATGGAGGTTGCTGGATGTTTGCTGTTGCCGGGCAAAGTTATTTCACCAATGAATAGTGAGTGGAAAAGTACTGCTGTGGAGCGAAGGGAGCCTGTCCTCAATAAGAGAGAGTGGAAGTTATGTCATCAATAAAGTGGTAGCAGTTACTGATCCTAAAAGAACCCTGGTGTCCATGTGATCGTTACACCACAATTAAGTACACTTATTTATATTGCACATTCAGAACTCCTATGACAAACTGTTACTGAGGGGGTGACAGAGCACTGGAACAGATTGCCCAGAGAGGCTGTGGAGTATCTTCTCTGGAGATATTCAAAACCCGCCTGGAAGCCATCCTGTGCAACATGCTCTAGGTGACCAAAACCCATACTTGGCAGGGGGTTGGACTAGATGATCTTCAGAGGTCCCTTCCAATAACAACTATTCTGTGATTGTTTTAATATGCCTTCTCCATTTTTTTACAGCTCCTGTAGGTTATTCTGCTATCCTGCATCTTTTCATCATTTTGAGTTGTAATTCATATTCATTAACAAACTGTTGCAAGCCGTGACTGGTGTTGTATATTACATGTATATTCCTATAGCAGGATCCACCCAGACCAAAGGAGGATGAGACCTGCAAGACACCAGGCAAGTTGTTATATGGATACTTAACTGTAGGGTAGTGACAATCCACAATAACAGTTCAGTAGTAAAATTAGCAATTAATTTAGATACAGGAACTGAGTATTTTATAAGTTGATTTGTCTACATGTAGCTTAGAGAGACCTGGACATCAGAAAGTACAGTGACAACTGGGTGCTTTTATGTATGCATTTGCTGCAAAAGGCCCATTTGAATATTGCTGATCATTAGACTTTGAAAAAATTGAATGAGTATGGTTCCCTCCTCTGAGCAGCTCTACAGCAACGATGATGCCAAATCAATAAAATAGAGTTCTTCACTATGGTCCCTGCTATAGTTCTCGGTCAAGGAAGGAGAGCAAGTTACTCCAGGCTAAGTTTTAATAGATCTGATTCCGTAGTTGTCTCCCATCCTCCAGAAAATAGGATGATTTTTTCATATTGCATTCTTCTTAAAGCTTATTAGGTTTTCTTTTCGAAAATAGCGGTAAAGTGCAATTTTTGCAAGAAAAAAATATCTAGTAATAGTCTGGAAACAGCTGGACTGCACTATATAAGGAAGGAGTAACATTGTAAATGGTCATACTGAAAAAAATGTGAGCCAGATGAAACGAAAAAAAAAAAGACTTCTTTCCTGTCATGGTTTTGCTGGGACAGAGTTAATTTTCTTCATAGAGGCTCACACAATGCTGTGTTATGGATTTTTAATGAAAATAATGGTGATAAGAAATTTGTGGTTTTAGCTGTTGCAGAGCAGCACTTACACAAAGCCAAGGACTTTTCTGCTTCTCATGCTGACCTGTCAGTGAGGAGCCTGGGGGTGCACCAGGAGCTGGGAGGGGACACAGCCAGAACAGCTGACCCAAAATGGACCAAAGTGATATCTCATACCATATGGCGCCATGCTCACTAATAACAGCTGGGATAAAGGACAAGGAAGGAGTGGGATGTTTGGAGTGATGTTGTTTGTCTTTACAAGAAACCATTATGTGTTGTGAGCCCTGCTTTGCTGGGAGTGGCTGAACACCTGCCTGCCAATGGGAAGCGGCAAACTAATTCCTTGTTTCACTTTGTGCACACAGCTTTTGCTTTACCTAGTAAACTGTCTTTATCTCAACCAGTGAGTCCTTACACTTTTCCCTTTCCGATTTTCTCCCCCAGCCTTCCTTGGGAGAGTGAGCATATGGGCTTGTGGTGCTTAGCTGCCTGCAAGGGCTAAACCACAACATGTCCTCACGTTTTTCTGTTCACTTATTTATCTGTTTATGTATCACCATGCTACCAGTAATATTATGTGATCTGATCATGCTTTGGTCTTAAAGAACAAAACCAAAGGAGAAGTTGATGTACTTAGCAGAAAGCTAGTCTTCAAATATTTATTTTTTTATTTATTTTTTTTAGTACAGTTTGAGATTCATGAATCCTTATATGACTGCAGATGGTATTTGAACAAGCTCTGAAAGTTTTGCTTATGATCCCTTTTCTTCCATATAATCAAGTGCAAAATATTACCATAGCACCCAGATAACCTTTAACCTTATGTTTTTATTATCAACACTTAAAGCAACTAGACTAACATCATTTTTTTTTTTTTTTTTTTTTTTCTTTGAAAACTGAGGGCAAATTATAAAGTCTGGAAATTCAAATTCTAATTCAAAATGAAGACAAAATATAAAAGAATAACTTTTTTTTTTTTTTTAATTTAGTGCTCATGGGCACAGGGGAAAACTGAATAGTTTCTTAATTAAAACAACAGCAACAACAAAAGAAATTATATTTTCTTTGTTTAGCAGCTTCAAAATACATAAAGCATTATGTATACATTATAAATGTATAAAATACATTAGCTAAGCTCACATATAGATATTAAAAAAAAAAAAGCTAAATCAGTTTAATTTGTTGAATACTTATAGATTGTTTCTGTACCACAATACAAATTTATCTGAAATTGTTAAACATAATTGCATAACATTGCATAATTATGAAATATTTTAGAACACATTTTGAAATCATAAAATTTCTGAAGGTTGCTCACTACAGCATTAAATTCATTAATGCTTCATTCATTAATGCTCATTAATCTTCACAGAATCACACAGAATCGCAGAATGTTTGAATTTGGAAAGGACCTCTGAAGATCATCTAGTCCAAGCTCCCTGCCAAGCAGGATCACCTACAGCACATTGAGCAGGATGGTGTCCAGGTGGGTTTTGAATACCTCCAGAAAATCAGACTCCACAACCTCTCTGGGCAACAATGGCATTAGTGAACACTTTCCACAGTACCAGAAAAGTTTAGGCTGTATCTGTTCAAGGTTAGAAAGCCCACAAAATGTCTGATGCGTCTTAGTTAGGATATCAAGAAGTGTAAGAAATTGTTTATAAAGACAAAAACAAACAAACAAACAAACAAACAACAACAACAACCAACAACAAAACACTTAAATTTTCTTCATTAAGTATGCTCAATTGAACAAAAAAAAAAAAAAAAAAAAAAAAAAAGAATGAGAAATAAATATTCCATGCCACTCCTGAGCAGGTAATGAAATGTTAAAAGTACCCATGTAAAAACAAATGATTCCTTAGTGCGACTTCACATCAGTTTATCAATGAAAATTGCAAAGTTCTGTACCTGAAGTGAAATAACCCCATGTATCATTACAGCTTGGGACAAACCATTTGTCTAATAGCCATGATGAAAATGACTGGAGGGACACTGAGATCTATATAAGCCACCACTCTATTTTCACTGCAAATAAACTGAACTGCCCAAACTGCCCCCAGATGGACTACATTAGAAGCCAGGTAACCAACAAATAAGGGAAGTGATTATTCCCCTCTGCATTGCACAGGTGAGACCACAAATGGAAAAGTGCCAAACCACTACTATTAGAGGAATTTCAAGACGTTTGAGTGTCCAGTGGAGGGCAACCAAATGTTAAAGGGACTTGATTTATTCATTATAATTCAACATCTTTGAGTTCAAGAAATGCTCTGAAACTGGTCATAATGTACGTAGGATAAATATTTGTCAGGTCCAAAAAAAGCAAAAAAGTTACAAAAAAATCTGAAGGTCATATATAAGTAGTTAGGGGCCTTCAACACATGACTTCCAAATAGAGATTGAGAGTCCTGGATTAATCTGAAGTAGGTGAGGTTAGAGGGTAAACTACTAGTAACCCACAGCTATGTGAACAGGAATTACAAACACAACAGAGACAAAATCTTTTTGGTAACCCAGAATGTTGTAGTCTTTGCAACCTTTGAGGTTTTTAAGATTTAGATAGTCAAAGTTACAGTGACCAGATCTCATGTTGGCAACAACCTCATTTCAGGTCAGACCCTGGACTAGGTGTCTTTCAGAGATTTCTTCCAAACAACATGGTAATGGTTAACTTTGATGTAAATAGAATGAAAAAAATGCTTTCCTTCAAGTACCTGTCATTTTCTACCACCAAACTGACCTCCTGGCCCAAAAGGAATTTCAGGAATTACTTCTAAAAGCCATTGACTATGATAAGACTGCAGCCCTGTAAAAATGATTTTTGACATTACTAGTAAAAACCCACAGGCCTTGCACTGACCTGACAGATCACGGCTGAGCTTGAACTGGCTTCATTGTTTTTGACAAGCTGCTAGCCAAGTGACTACTGCCTAGCCTGCTCCAGCTGAGGCTCTGTTAATGCTATCCATGGTAAAGAATTGATCAATCTCTCTGTCCTTGTAGCTGAGAGATATTGAGAAGGATGCAGACACATATAATAGGCAGACTCCAGGAGTAAGGAGAAAGAAACCATGCCCCATGAACACAATTATACTTCCAGTGAAGAATGCAGGAGTGATGATGAAAATTTCTTGTATATGTTAGCAGGCAGCATGGGTGGCTGTTATGCATGGGAAGGTGAGGTGGTTGCCAGGAGTCACAGCAAGACCAGCCTGTGAAGAAGTCTTAATGGCAAGGATCCATGATGCTGGGCCAGGAAGTCAGCAAGGATCAGGACTGGGTATTCATAAACTCCTGATTCTGGCTAAAGAAAACTTCATATTATCAGGATTTTCTTATCACTGCTGGTTTTGACTATTTTTTAGTATTTCATTATAATAATATCATCTTAATATGCCATTACAATATTTGCAAGAACTAATTAAAACACTATATAAAATCTTATAATTCAGACAAAATTATTCTAGACTCAATTTTTTATGAAACACTGAAAACATTTAATGATACCATATAATATTTGATTAAGCATAGTATCAAAAGGCAAACTGATACACAAACCATCGAAAAGCAAGATGATGAGAACTGTTGTATTGATACTATGCAGATGGAAAATCCAGATCCTAAAGTCTTGGATCACATATGCACAATAACTATCAAAATTCTGTATTCACCTTGTTGATAACTATAGTTTTGTTGGTCTTAAAGTTCTGAATAATTCCAAAGACACTTTCAATAAAATTAATTCTGAAAAGATGGTACTTAGTATTTCATCTGATCTTTCAAAATTAAGCTTCTCAGTGACATCTTTTATAGGAAGAGGATGAAAAAGGATATGGAAATGAAAAAGCAAGTCAAACAAAACATCTTGGAGAAGTTCTGGAGTTTCTAGAGTATCTATGTTGAGTTTCTATAGTATCTATGTTAAGTCAGTATATTTTAGTGGAAGGTATCCCTGACTATGGCATGGGATTTGGAACTAAATGATCTTTAAAGTTCCTTTCAACTCAAACAATTCTATGTTTTTATGATTTTCTATAGTTAGTAATAATTATATAAAACATTATATATAAAATAATAATAATTTGAAGGATTTTTTGTTCTATATACAACTTATAAAATTCCCCCAAATATTTAAGTTTTGAATATATGAAACTATTACCTGCAAAAAGGAAAAGCAGCAATTCATGAGTTTAAGAATTTCTTAATCTCAGCTTTGCAAATAAGAAGTTATAATAACATCTAAAACAGAATCTTCCCTGAGCCAATAGGCCTGAGTATCCTCACTGAAAATAAGATTCAGAATATCACGCCTCACTCATTGCAGCAAGATATTTATATTTTTAGAAATACAGAACTTTAAGATCACTTTTTCTTTATTTTCTTCTAGCTCCTTACTATTAGTTAAGGAGTATAACCAGTCTTGATAATGGCATCATTTACTATACCACTGTATAATAACAGACATTACAGTAGTGCAGTACAAAACAATATCTGGATGATGTTTTCTTTTTATTGTTTGAGTGATTTTATCAATCATTACTGTAGTAATATGTTGCATCTCACTTATGGGTTGTCATGTTAAAATTTTACGAACTGCTACAAAATACTATACAAAACATTGAAGAACTATGACTACAGACTAGTTTATAGCTATCACATTTTCATATTACAACATATATCATATCATAATGCAAGAAGGGAATGAAATGAAATTTGCTGCAGAGTGTTCGCTCTCATGAAATTTTACTGTCATAAGAACACTGACTGATAACAAATTAGGAACCTGATGACTGAAAATAGGAAAAATCTACAAAAAGCTATTTAAATCTAAATAGCTTTCCAGATAAATGGAAAATGAAGCCCATATGCTAAACTTTTTTGAACACTTCCAAAGAAGACTTCCAAATAATATCTATTAGTTGCCTTTATTGCACTTAATATAGTCCTTATAAGATTTATTATAGCTTCTTTCAGTAAAAATGTTGTTATATTTTTTGTCTCTTTTAATTCTAGTATGTTATGATTGCCATTAAAAATGTTCTGTTACTGTGGTTCTGTAAAATCTACTATATGTTGGACAATATATTGAATCTAATTTCACTAAGGAAGCAAAATTTTGCTGAGTATTGGTCCTTCCTATTTTTGATGAGGGAGACTTTCATTAAAAATAAAGATCAAATAAAATATTCTAGAAATATGTTTTTGTGGTACAGAGCCTAAATACTGCAATCATTTAGATAGTTCACTTACCTATACTACCAGTGTGTGAGGTAAAATCCGAACCACTGAAAAACAAACAAGTTCCCCCATTGCAAAAACATTATGAAACACTGTAGTGTTTTCAATAGGTAATTAACACAGTTGTCAAAAGTTCATGAAAGGCCTATAATTATTATTTTTTCCTTAAATATGCAATTATTTCAGAATTACTTTGGCTCATTTCCACTAAAGGTAACTTTTATAACTGTAACCTCTATCTGGTAAAGCATGAAAACTTCAAGCATTCATTCATTGTTTCAATTATTCTTCTAATTAAATATTACTAAAAAACTACCTTTTTCTTTCATTAAAAATGGCCTCTTTAAAGGCCATTTTTTTAATGGCCTCTTTTAAAGGCCATTTTAAAGGCATGTTGTGGTTTAGTTCTGGGAGGCAGCTAAGTGTCACACAGCCACATGCTCACTCTCCCCAGGTGGGATGGGTAAGAGAATCAGAAAGGTAAAAGTGTGAGGATTCATTAGTTGAGATAAAGACTAGTTGAGATAAAGTTTGCTAGGTAAAGCAATAGACTCATAGACAAGCAAACCAAAACAGGGAATTAGTTTGCTGCTTCCCATTGGCAGGCAGGTGTTCAGCCACTCCCAGCAAAGCAGGGCTCACAACACATAATGGTTTCTTGTAAAGACAAACAACATCACTCCAAACATCCCACTCCTTCCTTGTCCTTTATCCCAGCTGTTATTAGTGAGCATGGCGCCATATGGTATGAGATATCACTTTGGTCCATTTTGGGTCAGCTGTTCTGGCTGTGTCCCCTCCCAGCTCCTGGTGCACCCCAAGGCTCCACACTGACAGGTCAGCATGAGAAGCAGAAAAGTCCTTGGCTTTGTGTAAGCACTGCTTTGCAACAACTAAGACATCAGTCTCTTATCACCATTATTTTCATTTTCATTTCCATCCATAACACAGCATTGTGTGAACCTCTATGAAGATTTTTTTTTTTTTCTCTCAAATTTCACACAGTTTATTTGATTTGTTTCTTTTGCATTTAACTTCTACAAAAAAATGCTTTGATCAGTTGAATGACAAGCAACTTCATGAATGTCAATTTCCTAGTTAGCAAAATGATGTCGCTTTCTAAGTGTTTGTATCACCTCAACACCGTTTTACAACTAAATAAATAATACAGGCTTTAGGATTTTTTTTTTTCTACAACAAAAGATATTAAGAAAAATCCACTGACGAATTTCCTCAAGATTATTATGTTTTGAGAGAATTTTGCCTTCTAGAGATCTCTTCCTTCAGTCTAGCTCCCTTATCACGTTCTAAGACAAAATGGATGAAAACAAGGGATTTGAAATTGGAGTACCTATAGCAAGAATTCTGACATGGACGAGGATATGTACAGGTCATGATTTTAATGAAAATGTATCAGTAATCATTTCCTCTGAGTTAGAGCCCATTCTAATTCAGCTCCTTTCATTTGAAGCTTCACTTCACAAAAATATCTTGACCAGATGTAGTGGGTTTACGTGGCAAGGTTTTGGTAGCAGGGGGCCACAGGGGTGGTTTCTGTGAGAAGGATCTAGAAGCTGCCCCATGTTTGGTAAGGGCCCCGCTGTTTTCCAGAGCTGAGCCAATAAGCGATGTTGTTTTGTGCCTCTGTGAGAGCATATTTAAGACAGGGAATGCTGAGCCACACAGCAGCTGGGAGAGTGAAAGGAGTGAGGAACGGCCTTGCAGGCGCCAAGGTCAGTGAAGAAGGAGGGGGAGAGGTGCTCCAGGCGCCGGAGCAGAAGTCCCCTGCGGCCTGTGGTGAGGACCATGGTGAAGCAGGATGTCCCCCTGCAGCCCATGGAGTACCACGGTGGAGCAGGGTTCCACGCTGCAGCCAGTGGAGGAGACCACTGTGGAGCAGGTGGACCTGCACCGATGGAGGCTGCCGCCTGTGGAAGACCCCTGCCAGAGCAGATTCCAGGCCGGACCTGTAGCCCATGGAGAGGAGCCCACGCAGGAGCAGGTGACCTGGCAGGAGCTGCTGCCCATGGGGGAGCCAGGTTGGAGCAGTTTGCTCCTGAGGGATGGACCCCGTGGTACGGACCCATATCTGGAGCAGTTCTGGAAGAGCTGCTGCCTGTGGGAAGCCCATGCCAGATCAGTTCATCAAGGACTGTATCCCGTGGGTGGGACCCCACAGCACAGGGGACGAGAGTGACTGAGAAGGAGTGGCAAAGAAGAGCTGTAGACTGACCATAACCCACATTCCCCCATTCCCCTGCGCCGCTCGGGGGGAGGAGGTGGAAGAGGGTGGATGTGGTGGGAAGGTGCTTTTGGTTTCTTTCCTTTGTTTCTCACTTCTCTAGCTTGTTAGTAATGAGCAATAAATATTACTATCTCCTTATGCTGAGTCTCTGTTTTGCCCTTTACAATAATTACTGCGTGATTTTCTCGTCCTTATCTCAACCTTTGAGCCCTTTTCACATATATTCTCCCCATTCCTCTTTGAGGAGGGGGAGTGAGAGAGCGGCTGTGGTGGAGCTCGGCTGCCCACTCGAGTGGAACCACGACACCAGATTAAAGAAAGAGAAAGTTGTTAACTTTAACCCTCTTAAGCTTTTGAGGCTGAAAATATTTGTCCATAATTTTAAAGGTAATGTAAATGGAAAAGTGATCCAGATCCATAAACAGTTTATATCTTAAAGTGATAAGATTCAAGCACCGAATTCAAGTAAGCAAGGAATGCAAAACCCCAATAATTTTTGCTACTTTGAAAAATTATGAACAATTGTTCTTAACTATCTCCTCCAAGTCAAGAAAAGAAGTAGGAAATATTCTTTGATATTTTACTATGTTACTTCCACAGTCATAAAATGTCATTATTGTGGCTAAACTTCTATTGAAAGTTCATTTAAAACTTCAATTCATGGCTATTTAGAGTAAAAATGTTTTAAGACAGTTATATATATATATATATATATTATATATATTTATATTATATTTATATATAATTTATATATATATATTATATTTATAATATATATATATATTTTCCATTGGAGATTAGCTGGTTTCAATATAATTTACTTACTTTCAGCCTGAAGAAGAGAAAGCTCCAGGGAGACCTCATTGCAGCCTTTGAATATTTGAAGGGAGCTTATGAAAAAGGTGGAGAGCAACTTTTTACTCAGGCAGATGATGATAGGAAAAGGGGGAATGATTTTAAACTGATGGAGAGGAGATTTAGATTAGATGTTAGGAGGAAAATCTTCTCTCAGAGGGTGATGAGGCACCGGAACAGGTTACCTAGAGAAGCTGTGGCCTCAAACCCTGGAGGTGTTTGAGACCAGGTTGGGTGAGGGCCTGGGCAACCTGAGCTAGTGGGTGGCATCCCTGCCTATGGCAGGGGGGTTGGAACTAGGGACCCTTCTTTAAGGTCCATTCCAACCCAAAACTATTATATGATGCTGTGACTTACGTTTCTTACACATAGATCTAGCCTCCTTATGCAAATTAATCTCCTTCTTTTTGCTTAAGGACTTATATATGTGAATTTCCAATTTACCTCAGGATTCTTCACAATGCTAATGAATACTAGTTTATAATTATCATGTTCAATAACATTGTCAGTTGAGATATAAGCATGCTTAACCCTGCAAAAAATATCAGAAAGTAGCTTTGAATCTTTCAAAAATGCTGCAGGAAGATTTCTAGCCCAGCATATGCCTCCTACCTCTTTCTATCACCTGTTATTTTGTGTCATAATGAATCATTACAGACTGATGTTTGCTTCTGTAAACTCAGCAAAAAAGAGATTGCATAGCCCACATTGGCCTCCTTTCTTTGCATTAACTCCGTCAGTTTTGGTTTTCTATTTTTCACAGTCTTTCAAGCACTGCCAGTTTGAGGGATTTTCTCTTTTGTAAAAATATATTAGAAAAATATTTTCCTTAATTGGGACGTATAAAATTTTTATTACTATATCCAATCAAGGAAAGAAAAAAAATAAAATTATATTGCAATACTGATCTTCATCAGGAATGTTTTATGCAAGATACTGTAAAATAGTATGTCCTGTGTTAGGAATAAAGGTGTTAATGAATCCACATTCAGCTTCTCTTATTACTAATGGAGTAGCTTAAGACCAGAGCTTCTTGGATCATTTTGAAACAAATACTTTAATTTGCTTATATTGGCTGTTAGCTGACTGAAAATTATTTAGTACACACATTTGCATAAACAGTGTTTGTATTGATTCTATTACTACAAAAAGGCACATTTGATTTCAAACATATGAATAATTCTGTTCTTTGAAGTGCGTAGTGTAAGTAATTAAGTAAGGTAAGACCAGTAACGCCCCCCCCTCCCCCCCAAAAAAAAAAAAAAAAAAAAAGAATATATCATTTTTGGTTCTACATGTGTGGAAGAAATAATGAATTTTCATTAAAATGAAAAAACAGATAAACCATTTTTTTAGATTGGACAAGAGCTCAAGACACATGGAAAGAAAAAAGTAGGGATTGTCAAAATACGTATTTCTCAATAAATTTAACAAAAAATGCTTTGGGAGTGACTCCTGATAAGAATCAAAAGAAAGCCCTTCTGGGTCCAAGTAAGATGACTGTATGTCTTGTAAGTTTTAAAAACATCTGTGCTGTTCTAGAGATATTGCCAATTGAGTGCTCCCTAAAAGAACTATTTTCAATGCATTTAAATTTGCCAAACCCTTTGTGTGTGTGTGAGTGTGTGCACGCGTATGTGTGGTACAGGCTTTTTGAAATCTGATACAGATATGGCTGTGAATGCTAACATATGATAAAAATTTCTTTCGTTTACATACAATTTATTCTTTGCTTCTAATTGGATTATCTGTTTACACTGTTGTGTTGTTTTGGCACAGAATATGATAATTTCAGACTTTTTTTCAGCATCCAGTTTCTACTTAATTATGTTAAATTTGTACTTAAATTTATACTTAAATTATATTAAATTTATACTTAATTATATTAAATTTATGAATTTTAATATTTGAGTCATTTGAAGAGAAACATTCATATAAGTTCATAGTTAGCTTCCAGCTATTCAGACTGTGGAGGTTTTCCTTTTTCCATTCATGCCGTGCTTTTTTTCCTTTTAATAGGATCAAACAAGATCCCTTCTAGAATTCATAATTCAGACAATCATGGCTGGATAATTCAGAAAACTTGCTTTCTTCCCTGTTAGAAACAAAGTTATCATCTTCTGGCAATGAGATTTGAGCACAGTGCTTCAATACTCATCTCTTCATAATGAGTAAGGAGAAAACTAAGAATTGACTGTTTCCTTTTTATGTCTTCATTACATGTCAATTCAATTTTAGTCAAAATTATTTTCTCTTCTGAAAGTCTCACTGTTAAATCTTCTCAGTGAAGGTCTCTCTTTTATTTTCCTTTTTTCCCCACCTTTCCAAACATATTGAAAAATGTCCCCTACTTCTTAAGTTTTGATGTAATGCCAAAACATTTAAATAAGTATCCAGCAAGGACAGATTGCAATTTCAAGATGACACTTGCTCAGTGAGATGCTAATGGGACAAGTATGTGTGTGTGTAATCCAACTTTTTCAAACCACCCTGACAGTTCATTAACAGAGCTTTGACAGAGAATGATTTTACAGATAGATATGTCCAAAATTCTCATGTTCTTTGGCACTTAGATGTTGGTGCTTCCCAATGACTATTGCTCCAGGTAGATATTAATCACTAGTTTATGAGCATGTATAAAGATTCTTGTTCATTAAACATGTACTACCTGTATGCATTTCAATACACTTTCATTTTTATCCTTTATTTTGTTTTTATCCTTTCCTTATAGAAAATCTTCAAATATACAGAGCATTTTTTCCATATACTTGGGAGTTGCAAACTGAGAAATATTTTGGTGAGAGAAGCATCTTGCAACACCATATAAAAGCAATAGAAGCTCCTGGTTAGATCTGTAAGATGATTTAGGTATCTTTAATCATCCTTTGATTTTGGCATGACATGACATTATATGAATAAGGTATTCAATAAGCTTTCTCTAGTACATTTTCCTTATTATACTGTCTTGTTCTATAGATAGAAACAGTACATCTATGATGGTGTAAGGCTTTTCAGCTTTACAATTTGGTGGTTCACATCAAAAGATATTCAAGCACTTTATTATTTGCAGTGGCAGTTGAATGGACAATTTTATTTCCTGATGTCAGTCACTCATTTCATGCTTGAAGTACTCTTCATTACTTTTATCTCGGAAATGATTGTGCTATGCTTGGAGGAAGCAGGACAGCTTGACTGGTTTCAAACTTACTGTTTAAGACATTTGTTTGTATATATATACATATATATGTACGTATATATATACATATATATATGTATATATGTGTATATATATATATACATTTTTTTTAACTAAAAAATATTTTTTACCTAATGCAGTGTGGAAGAAGTCCATCTGGATGTAAATCAGGTATAAGTGCTGTTACAAGGTTCATTTTGTGTTTCCAGACAGATGAAGAGGCTACATAGTTACTTTTTATCAGATGCTTTTACTGAACCCACTTTAGGATTAACGTGAAGAATTTTGTTTCATGTTTCTTATCTAAAGCCGTTGACCTCTGGGTAAACACAGAGCATATGAGATCCTCAGTAAGTAGGAAAAGGAGTAGCAAATGTATATAGCAATGCTTTTATTATTTTTGTAACCTAATAAGCATGTGACAGTAATGAAGAGAGACAATGGGTGGTGCCAAATTCCTAAGGAAAAAAGAAGTTTAAATATTAAAAAACAGTAAAAATCAGGATGAAGAAGAGGGGTTTGTAGAAGACAGCAGATATAGGAAAGGAGGCCCCCTTTGTTTTGATTTACATTTAAACTGCCCATCCATGTTTTGCTGTTTTTGCTGCTTTTGGTTTTTAGTTGTTTAGTTGTTTGGTTTGATTATTTGATTGATTGATTGTTTGATTGTTTGATTTTTGTATTTTTATTCACAGAAACACAGCAATGTTGTTTGGAATGAATCTCTAAAATTCACCTAGTCCAAGGTCTATTGTTAAACGGGATTGTTGTCAACATAAGATTTGGTATCTGTGACTTTGACTAGTCTTAAAAAAGAAAATCATAGGATGCAAATTTTACAATACCCTGGATCAATCTGCTCCAGTGCTTTTGAGCATCCAAAACTACAATTTGTAGCCATTGCCCCTTGCTAAACTGTTCTGCATTTGTAACTCTCTTTCACAAAATCACGGAATGTTTAAGGTTGGAGGGGACCTGTGGAGGTCATGTGGCCTGGCTCCCCCGTTCAAGCAGGGACACCCAGAACAGATTGCCTAGAATCAGGCAGCTATTGAAGATCTCCAAGGAAGGAGACATCTCTGGGAAACCTATTCCAATGCTCTTCCACTTTTACAGTGAAGAAGTGCTTCCTGATATTTCACTGGAACTTCTTGGGTTACAGTTTGTGCCCATTGCTTCTTGCCCTGGCACTGGGAACCAGTGAAAAGAGCTTGGCTCCATCTTCTTTGCACCCTCCTTTCAGGTGTTTACAGACCTCAATAAGATCTTCCCTGAGCCTCCTCATCTCCAGGCTGGACAGTCCCAACTCTCTCAGCCTCTCCTCGTAGGAGAGGTGCTCCAGTCCTACCATCATCTTCATGGCCCCCTGTTGGACTCTTATGTTCAGGTCTCTCTTGTACTGGAGAGCCCAGAACTGGACACAGTACTCAAGGCATGACCTCAACAATGCCATGCAGAGTATCTTCACATAGCTGTAGGCCCCTAACAGTTTACCTACTAACCTCATCTCCTTCTGATTAAGCAAGGCCAGTATTCTCAATCTTTACTTGTAAATTGTGCATTGAAGGCCCCTAACCGATATGACCTTCATCACAATTTTTTTTCCTTTTTTGTCTCTGAAAAATTGTTCATTGGTGTACATTACAGTCTCTGTTTCAGAGAAGCTCTTGAACTCTAATACTTTGAATTAGGCCTGAAAGGTAGTGTAGGTTTGTTTCTTTTCTTGGTGTCTCTCTAATTTCTCTTGAAAATTACTTGAAATTACAATAGCTTGAATTTTAGTCTTTGCATTTTGCTCCAGTATGACACATGCCTGACAAATTTTCTACCAGTCCATCAGTTTAGAGGTTCTAAGGAAAACCTCTTTAAACAAAGCAACAATTAACACAACAACATAAACAAAAAGAAATTCAAAGCCCCTTATGAAATCCCTAAATAATTAAAAAGTCTTCAAATAAATTTCAATAAATTTCACAGTATATGTACTGTTCCTGATTTCCCAAAAGGAATTTAGCACTGAAGATTTGAATACTGTCTCTTAATTCCACATTTCAGTGTGGTGAATGGAGTGTAACCTCAGGACAGTTGTTCAGATCATTAAGAATAAAATTATATGAGCTGTAGGAGATTTTGCAGTTTAAAAATTTAAGACAGCTTGCTTCACAATCATCAATTTCCTGCATTTCAGAGCTCTTTCATATTTCTTTCTTTCTGATATTCTACTTGTACTTCATATCAGTTTTGACCAGATTAAATAATTTGTACAGTCTGGAAAAAAAAAAAGGAAGGCAGAAAGGCAGGAAGGCAGGAAAGAGAGAAACAGAGAAGGAAGGAAGGAAGGAAGGAAGGAAGGAAGGAAGGAAGGAAGGAAGGAAGGAAGGAAGGAAGGAAGGAAGGAAGGAAGGAAGGAAGGAAGGAAGGAAGGAAGGAAGAAGCAAAAGTAATTGACTTTAACCCTCTAAAGGTTTTGAATCTGAAACTTTGTACCTGGATATCTTAAAGAAATGCAAATTGAAAGGTGATCCTGTTGAAGTGAAAAAAAAAATAAAATAAAATAAACAAACTCCATGTTATTTGAGGGAACAAAATATTTTCATATTTTTCTGCTTTGTTGCAATCTGAATGATAAAATAAATGAACAATTTGTATGTAACTCCTGTTAAGATATTTTTCTTATCTTGCTGCTATAACGGTATAGTTGTCAAAATAAATTACATTTCAGTCTTTCACTTCTCAGCATACTTTTTTTTTTCCTCTTTGCTGTCTACACAAAAACTGAAATGGAATAATGTACGTTAATGAACTCTATCTTAAATGATTGCCTTTGGCAAAATGCAATTTAAGTACAAAGAATAAAATGAAACCTTAATATGTGTCACTAACCAAGAATGTAAAAATGAATCCTGATTTTTGACAAGAGCTTGTACAAAGAACCTATTGCCTCAGGAAGACAGCATTTTAACCTAAATTATTATGTATAATTTTAGTGTCATCAGCATGACTATTTTATATAATATGCGTTTTCTTTCTGAACTCTAGAGGCACAGTTCAGCAAAGTGTTATGCTGTCCCATTCTATTGCCTTGTTGTTTTTATTTGTTTGCTTTTTGTCCCCCAGGTTACTGTAAAAAAAAAAAAATGGAAATTTTATACTCAAGTATGCTTGCACATGTGAGGTCTACTAGCACTTTCACCCTCTCAGAATATTGTAGTTTATTGACCAGAGTTATTGTAGTTTATTTTACAGGAGAACATTTCAGTTTGTTAAAAGAAGCCCCAGGGAACAAAAAAGAGAAAGCTGCTTATTCCTTCTAATCTAATAGTAAAAATCAGAACAGACTAGCCTTGTTTTTGTTTAAATAGAACATTACCAAATTACCCACTATGTGAGATGGTGCTTAGCTACTGACCAGATGAATATCCCCAGTATCCAATGGGTGTTCTTATCAGGACAGTTAATGATAAAACTCTTCTTTGTTTTTGAAATATATTGTGTTCTGAGAAGTTCATGCTCTTATTTAAAGCTGAGAACAGAGCTGTACTGATATTCCATACTTTATGTAGTTTATCAGTGAGACATAGCAAAATTGTTGATTTTTTCTTTTTTTAGGACAGCATGAGTTTATGCTTTATTATATTACTAAAATGAAAAATTAATATACTTATATTTGTTAAATGAAAGAAAAATTAACTACTGTTTTATATTCTTTTCCACATTTTCTTTAATTCCAAACTCATTTATACTGTTATGATCTGAAAGGTTTTAGTAGTGTTATAACATATATTATTTATTTTTACACAAATAGTCTTACATAAATTATTCTTCACATGTCAAAATAGATGTACCAGTGATTATACATGAAATTCAAACTTTTTTTTTTTCTGTGAAAAGGGAAATCCTACTGCTTCAATGTCTGCACATGTAACAAATTGCCTTATTCACTTTTATAAATAAATAGATAGTGGTGCTCTTACAGGAACAGGTGGTAGCCCAGTCTGTTAACCTCTTTTGTCTTAAGAGTTGGAGTGGGAGCAAAGGTGTACAGATCTTTTACTTCACTTACTCAGTTTACTGCAAAGTATGAGTGACACACCTGGAAAATACAAGTGACATACCTCCAGACTGACTGGAAGGATATTGCAAAATGCTGCTTCCCAGAAGGGAATTGCTAATGACAGGGTGTATTTTTATAAAGCTTTGAAATATAGCCCATATTCTTAGATGTGTTGGTGTAGCAAGAATACATCATCACTTATTCAGGTATCAAGGAAAACTTGCAGCTGAACACAGATTCAAAACAGAGCTTTATTTTTAAGAGTTTTAACAGATATTTTGTTGTTATAGTTTACCATCTTATTATTAGTGGGATTGTTCAAATTTTCATACTCGGATTTCTATTTGCAATCTATTTGCAATGTAAGCAATTTATTAAACAACAAAAACATTGAAAATAATAGAGAGGAAAAAAAAAAACAATAATATTTCTGGAAATAAAATCTTATATTTTTATGGATTGTCTTATATTTTTAACAATATATGTTCACATTCTTTTTAAGCAATAGTACATAATTGTACCTCTCTTCATTTGCATAACCTAAAAGTAACATTCTGGATATCAGAAGTGTAAACTTTAACAGAAAACCTTACCTCTTAAGGTTATCTCTTAGCAGGAATAAATATAAAAATAAATAAATAAATAAATAATGATGAATAAATAGAAAATAAAGTGAGTCCCAACCACATGGATATGCTCTTTAGATTAAAAGAAGTTGAGGATTTAATTACTCTCAAAAGCACTGCATTGCAGGGGTTAAGGTGTCTTAGCCTTATAAATTATATAGTATAGTCTACAAACGGTTAGATCCTTGACTCCTCTTTTCTTGGTCTTACTTATATCCTACAAATGCTTTATTATCATTACATTGTTTTTGATCAAGTAAAAGAGAAATATACTGTAGAAGTATAAGAAAGGATTAATGCTTATAGAATGTAAGCAACCCCTAACAGGTGTTTTACACTAAATATATAAATTGAATATTGACATGCTCCTCTCTATTTCAAATGACAGAAGCAGTACTGTGATTCTCTAACAGGTGAATATTGAATAAATAAATATCTGAATGAATATCTGAACACTCAGCAACAGGCAATTTCTGAAACTTTCTCATTGCCAGAATCAGGAGCTTTTGGTATATCTCCCATCTCTTACTCATAAAATATAGCTTACTAAAGCTTGAATTGTTTGTGGTAGCTACTGGGTAATGGTTAATGTGTATTGTCTATAAAAATATCTGAAGACACTACAATGATGAAGAATGGAAAAGCTGGTTTGATTCATGCAGTCAAATGTGTAGCTTATGTTTTTTACGCTAAAACAATTTATCGGAACATACAGTACTGAATGACTTCCAACAAACCTTTAATGAACATCTTTCTTAAAGTCTTACAGAAAACACAATTGAAAGATATTAAGTACTTAAGAAGAATATATATGAAATATTTAATTTATATGTCAAAACACAACAGGGTTGTGTATCTCAAATATGAGATACACTGCATATCTGCACCTTTGTTTAATTTCAAATAGCTATTTGAAGATATTTGTGGAACTAAACTAGATGTCAGCATAGTTAAATTTAAGATAATGGTCCTATGTTTTAATAGCTTTTCTTAATAAAGCATGACAGAATCACAGGAGGGTTGTGGTAGGAAGGGTTCACTGGAGATCATCTAGTGGAACTCCCCTGTATTCAGGAGTGTATCTAGAGCAGGCTGCTGTGGACCAGGTCCAGCTGGGTTTTGAACATCTCCACAAACACTCTGGGAAATCTGTTCCAGTAGTCGACCACCCTCACAGTGAAAAAATTAAAATAATAAAATAAAATAAAATAAAATAAAATAAAATAAAATAAAATAAAATAAAATAAAATAAAATAAAAAATTAAATTAAAATCTTGTTTTTAAGTGGAATTTCCTGTGTTTCAGATTGTGCCCATTGCCTCTTTTCCTGCCATTGGACAACGCTAAGAAGAGTCTGGCTCTGTCTTCCTTACTCTCCCATCAGGCGTTTATACACACTGATAAAATATCTCCTTTTTTTTTTTTTTTTTTTTTTTTTTTTTTTTTTTTTTTTTTTCAAGCTAAATAGCCTCACATCTCTCAGCCTCTCCTCATGTGAGGAATGAAGTAGTCCCTTCATTCATGGTCCTTCACAGGACTCCCTTTAGTATGTCCATGTCTCTCTTGTACTGGGGATCCCGGAGCTGGACACAGGGACTCCAGGTGTGGCCTCAGCTGTGCTGGGTGGAGGGGAAGGAACACCTTTGTCAACCTGATGCCAATGGTTTTCTTAATGCACCCCAATATACTATTAGTCTTCTTTGCTGCAAGACCACACTGGTGGCTGAAGTTCAAGACTCACAGATCCCAAAGTTACTCTCCCACCAGTCAGCACCCAGAATCCCAGAATGTCCCTGATGTCTTAAGTTTCTGTTTGAATTTTATTCAGTGCACAGAAGCATGTGTTCATGAATATTATCGAGCCCTAAAGAACGTATCTACTATAAAAAAAAAAAAAAGTAGAAAACAGGAAAAAGTGCAGCATAATCTATATGTGCAATCTGTAAAACATAATAAATACTTTCACAAAATATATACAAGGTTAAGAATGATTTTTAAAAAAGCATTTTTGACCTATGCAGATTAATAGTCTGAAATACTCTCATATCACTGCCTAGTAACATAACACAAATAATATCAAAAGTTATTTGTAGAATCTAGCCCTGAGAAATCTATGTTCTAAATTTATCCTTATTTTACTTATTACTGATTTCTTTAGAGGTTATTAGCATGTTCATAGAATATTATAATAAAATTATATATTTTTCTTATTTTCACTTCATTTTGTTGGTATTCTGTGTAGCTATTATAGTTTTTGACATTTCTCATTTTTTGTAGAAGACCAATGCACTTAACCAGAGAGTATTAAAAAATATGTAAATAGCTTAAGGATGCTCAGGCCTTAATTCACTATAAATTCACTATCAGGCAATAGAGAATTGACAGACTACTTATCATTTTGGGAATTGCGCTTGCACTTTAATTTTACTTGGATTACATACATTCTAGAATTTCCAAAGGATTTCATGACATTCTTTTATTCATAATTCTGTAGCTCTTAATAACAGTTCTGTACATACATAACTCAGTTGATGGTTAGGTCGGTAAATATATTCATTTGACCTAAATGGTCTAGTTATCATCACTATTTGCAAAATATAAACAAAATTTCTTAAAACAACTATAACTTGTATTAGAATAGAAATTTGCTTTTCCATAAAGTCCAGACACTTATTATACACTGAAGAAGGGTGCTATGCATTTTTAATCCATGCATACAGTTGCATTCAATGTCAGGGAAAGTTTTACTACAGGCTGGAGTCAGACAGTGTGCCTAAAGTGCTTAGAACCATATGCTAAATAAGCTATGGGTTTTCTTCAAAAGACTCAATAAAGTTAAAAAAAAATACACAAAAGCCAGTTTCCATGATTTAATAATTTTCATGGATTTATCCTGAGCACAAGTTTTTGAATAGGGTGGTTTAAAAATAGGTCAGGACTAGAGGGAGTTACCATAAGACTAGAACAAAAAGATTGGTAGGGGGAAGATTACTGTATTTTGTGTAAAAGACATTATGTTCCATGAATAGGAAATAGAAGTGAGGCTAGAGAGGCCTGAGAAGGATTCTTATTTGAAAACCCTGCTTCTGCAGAAAAAAAATTAAAGAGCTAAAATCTCAGCCAACAGAAGATAACAAAAGACAATCACACATTATTTATTTATTTATTTATTTATTTATTTATTTATTTATTTATTTTTCTCCTGGCTTTGGTCTAAAAAAGCCAATTTGAAGACACAGAAATACACAGTACTTCACGGTTTGTTTCATCTGATGGAAGATATTTTAAAGATGATAAGAGCTTTGCTTTTAAGAAGCAAAGGAAGTAAAATCAAGCATTCAAGGTCGTTGAAGCATTATTATGCAACTCATAAAATATTTTTGATATAATTCCTAGAAAAACAAAACAAACAGCAAAGAAGTTGTTGAAATAAATAAATAAATAGATAGATAGATAGATAGATAAATAAATAAATAAATAAAAATTCAGGAATCCTGTATCCCATTTTAGCTTTAATTTGGTAAGTTTCAGAAAATCAGAGTCCCTATGAGCATAGCAGATAGGAAGATACTTTAGTAGAATCTAAATGTAGTCACACATTTTAACTGAAGAGAAATGGCCACTGCATTGCATAAACAAAACCAATACTGTTTTGTTATGTTTATCATCTTCATTGTGCTCTTTAAATGGCTTCTTGACACTGCAGAATAATTCTTATCATAGATAAACACCCAAAAGGTCACACTTAATATTGCACACTTAAGCATCTTCTGCTTAATTAAAATATTGAAAGCCCAAGAAAATTGAGTTGACACAGATCAAAAACATTGTGTAATATGTCAAGAAGGTCTTATGATTAATTTACTCTAAAAATATCTTCCAGTTCATTTAATGATCATTTCTCTTTTCACAGAGAAAAATCATTAGAAAGCAAGATAGAATGTTATTTAATTTCTACATTTCTACAAGTTAACATTTCTCAATCACAATTTTTTTTGTGAATAAGGTCATCATGGACAGCTGTTGCCATATATCTCACTTTGAAACTGGAATATCTTTTTCAGGAACATCACAACAAATGATTAAAATGATTACTTGCAATGTCGTCTGTTTAAAATGTTTGCTTCCACTCTTCCAATCTTTTTTTTTTTTTTTTTTTTTTAATGAAACTAGAATTTTCAGTTTGGAAAAAATGTAATTTTATGTTGAGAGCGAATATATGGAATTCAACAAATGCATACATAAAGTGCCTTTATGAGGGATGGACTAGCACTTCAAAACAGTACAGGCCTGGAGGTGAACGACTAAAAAGTACCTTTACAGAAAAAGATATGAAGTTTGTTGTGAATTTGTTGAACATGCATCAGCAGCACATCCCTGGAGCAAGAAAGGCTAGTTCCATATTGGTCTGTTCTAGAAGGAATTTATTCATCTCTATTAACCACTTGTGAAAATATTTGCAGCGTTTTGGCCTTCCTAGCACAGGAAAGATATTAACATACTAGAACAAGTTTAGTGGAGGACCACTAAGGCAGGCAGAGGCTGGAACAGAAGATGAAGAAACAGAGGAAGTAAGCTTGGAACATGAGAAATTCCAAGTCAGTAGATGGAAAATAAAAATAAAAATAAAAAACAGCAACAACAACAACAAAACTACTGTGAGAGTGGTCACAAATGGGAATGGGTTTCCTGGATAGGTTTTGACTCTCATCCCTGGAAATTTTCAGAACTTGGTTGGACGTAGCTCAGAGCAACCTCTTCTAGCTTGACGTGCTTTGAGATTGGGGTTGACCTAGAAAACTTGTGGAGTTCCCTTCTAAGCTACGTGATTCTGTGATTCACATATAGTAGGAATTAAACCTAGAACATCAGATTTATTCTTGGTTTCATTGCATTTACAAAATCATTGACATCAATTTGAGAAGAGGTATTAGGTACATTACAGGCTTAAACTAATTTAAAGAACTAGCTACTTGGAAATTTTAAATGTGCTCTGTGTGGTAAGCCCTTTCCCACACCTGTGGGGTCTTTTCCTTCTTCTGTAACACAGTTTATTGGTTCTATTGTTTTCTTTAGAACAAACACAGTCAAGGGAACCTGTTTCCTAGGTATGGTTTTTATTATTTTGCCTCCACTTAAAGAAATCCTGTATAGAGATGGAAGATTTTATCAGTTAATTTACACAGTGTGGTGTAGGTGAAGTGGATGTAAATTCTTGTGCTAAAATAAACTACTTCTCATTATGGCACAAATAATATGCCATTTAAAGTTTCTACTGGCACTTCAGAACCTAATCAGCGGTAAGATTCCAAATCCATTTTCCTTAGTCTTTCACTCAATGCATAATAATATTTTTTTCCACAGTTTTCCACAAATCTCTGCCTTGCTTCAGGTTAGGTCTTGCAACAGCCATACCAGAAGAGAGTAAAGATTTCAGTTCAGTCAGTGGAGTTATACTGTGTACCAGTGATCAGGTACAACGATCTTCATTGAATCACATGGACAAAACTGCAAACTCAAGGTCCTACTCTTTAGCAGCCAAAATGTACCTCACAGTAAGGCTTGTTCTTAGGCTCTCCTAGTTACTATCAACCAGCTCCCTCAGCTTTGCTATTTTTA
The DNA here is from genome assembly GCF_047663525.1 of Anas platyrhynchos. Classification (NCBI taxonomy): domain Eukaryota; kingdom Metazoa; phylum Chordata; class Aves; order Anseriformes; family Anatidae; genus Anas; species Anas platyrhynchos. The sequence goes on from NC_092590.1 coordinate 58,180,946, forward strand.
GCCTTCCAAAGAAAGTGATGTATCTTGCAAAATAATACATTTGTGATCTCTCAAGACTTACATGTATATATATAAAATACAGAATTTACCTAAAATTTTAGTTTACCTCACCTTTTCAAATCCACTTGAAAATAAAAGAAACTGTCAGTGATACAGGCTGGAGAGCCTTGAAGTTACTGCTCTAAACATACAAAACGAATAACCCAAGTAAGTAAACTCCACGCATCTATTTAGGAGAAAATCAGTTAAAATCTTCTAATTCAAATCAATTAGAAACAAGGTTCTTATTCTGCTAGTGTAACATCCAGGAGAAAAAGCCACTTTGCAAGGTCATTCTTCTTTTAGGAAATTAAATAGAAAATTTCTTTATACCAGAATGTAAAATTATTCTAAGTATTATAGATATGGTAAAAACACATTTTACTATAGTGTATTTTTTTTTAAGATTTTTTTTTTTTAAATCTGAACTGGATAAATTATGCCTCTAGTATATGAACAGCTGAAATAACTGTAATGCATTTAAGCTCTAATAAGCTCCAATTATCCTTCTGTGAAGTGAAAGAAGAATGCAGTTATATGCCAGTTAATATATGTAAAGAAAAAAGAGGATGGACAAGTATAAAAAGAGGATAATCATGAGAAGGAATGTCAGATTGCTATATTAAAATATATATATATACACACATATATATATAAAGAAATAAAAATATAAAGTGATAAAACTTCACTAGAAAAAAAAAATTACTCATTTAAAACAATGCTTCCTTCCTCTCTGCTTCCTTCTCTGCTTCCCATTGTGAGGAAGCTGAAGACTGCAATGAGGTTGCCCCACAGTCTCTTCCTATCTAGACTGAATGAACAAACCAAGCAACTTCAGCTGTTCCTCATATGTCATCCCCTTTAGAACTTTTACTGTCTTTGTAGCCCTCCTTTGGACACTAGCGGTTTTATGCCCTTCCTATTGTGAAGCCCAAAACTGCACACAGTACTGAGGAGAGGATGCACTAGTGCAGAGTAGAGCAAAACAATTACTTCCCTCAAATGTCTACCAATGCTGTACTTCATGCACCCCAAAAAGTTTGACCTTTTGGCTGTCATAGCACACTGCCAGCCACTCAAGGCCCAGTCTGTATGTATATCCAGGGCTGCCCTATCTCAGGTGCAGAATCTAGCTCTTGTTCTTGTTAAACCTCAAGAAGTCCGTGATTGCCCAGTCCTCTCATTTGTCAAGACCTCTCTACAGGGCCTCTCTGGAGTCAACACCTTCTCCTAATTTAGTATTAACTGCAAACTTACTTAGTATGCAATTGAGTCCTGCATCCAAATCATTTATAAAAGCACAGAAGAGAACTGTCCCTAAAATGGAACCCTGGGGAACCCCACTAGTGACTGGAAGTCAGCTTGAGGTAACCTCTTTTACTGTAACTCTTTAAGACTGATCCATCAGCTGATTGTTCACCGACCCTGTCTATCTGTATACTGGATATTTTGTACAGAGGGATACTGTGAGAAACAGTATTGAAAGCTTTGCTGAAATCCGAAAAAGATTATATCAATTGGCTTTCCTCGGTCAACTACATGGGTAACCTTGTCATAAAAGAAAATTAAGTTCATTAAATAGGACTTTCCCCTTGTGAACCTCTGTTGGCTGTGACCAATGACTGTGTTCTCTTTCAAGTGCTTTTCAATAACTCCCAGAATAATCTTCTCCATAATTTTAACAGGCACTGAAGTGAGACTGACAGGCCTGTAATTACCAGGGTCTTCTCTCTTACCCTTCTTGAAAATTGGGACATTTGCCTGCTTCCAGTCAACTGGAACCTATCCAGATTCCTGATACTGTTCAAAAATAATTGAGAGAGGTCTTGCAATAATATCAGCCAGATCTCTGAGAACCCTGAGATAAATCCCACTGGGCCTCATAGACTTATATGCATCCAGCTGGAGCACAAAAGCTTGCATACGTCTGGAGTTGGCTGGGATTTTATCTTTCCCACAGTTATGGTCTTCCAAATCAGGGATCCAGGCTTCACTGATGTTGGAAATAAATCTTCATATAAATTGTCATTACTTCACTTAGGGGCTTATTGTCATTTAACCCAGCAGGCAGATAAGCCATTCATTCACTCCCTGCTCCCCACAGTGGAAGGGGAAGAGAATTGGAAATGAAAATGTGAAAGTTGTGGGTTGAGATAGGACAGAACTCATAGGTATAATAGGACAGAAAAGAAAGGTAAAATAATAATAATAATAATGACAAAGTTGATATAGAAGTATACAAAGCAAGTAATGCAAAATGCAACTGCTCACCACCCACTGACTGATGCACAGCCTATCCCTAAGCAGTGGTTCCCCCAGCTCCTGACAGCCTCTCCCAGTTCTATTGTTCTTCAAGAATTCTTATGCTGCCAAATTCTCTTTTTCAGTTGGAGTATAGTAGGCCTCAGATCAACTGCATCCTGGACCCCAAAACCCTAGGGGATGACCTTGGGTTTCCCCTGGTACTTTCTGCCAGAGTCTCCAGGTAGGGCCATTCTCCCTGGCTGCAGTGTAGAGCACATTTTTTACATCCTGCCCTACTTGGACTGGCCCGAGGGCTACTGCATGAACTGTCTCCTGTTTAATTTGTCCAAAGGCTTGTCATTGCTCCATCTGAAATCATTCTTCTTCCAGGTCACTTGATAGAGCGGGTTTACAATCAGACTAATTTGGAATATGCATTCTCCAAAACCCCACGATACCTAAGAAAGCTTGTGTTTCTTTTTTGATAGTTGGTGGAAACATAGCTGTCATTTTGTTGACAACATCCATTGGGATCTGATGATGCCCAGCTTGCCATTTTATTCCCAAAACTGGATCTTCTGTGCAGGTCTCTTGACTTTACTTTGTTTTATGGCAAAACCAGCTTTCAGAAGGATTCAGACAATTTCTTTCCCTTTCTCAAAAACAACTTCTGCTGGGTTGCCCCATGTGATGATGTCATCAATGTATTGCAGGTGTTCAGGATCTACAGTTCCCATTCCAGTGCAGTGTGAATCAGTCCATGGCAAATGATAGGGCTGTGTTTCTACCCTTAGGGCAGTCATTTCCAGGAGTACTGAAAGCACCCCCGCAAGTGAAAGCAAATTGTAGCCTGAGCTCTGCTGCTAAAGAGATCCAGAAAAATGCTTAGCAATATCAGTTGTGGCATACCACGGCATGGCAACACTCCCTGCTTCATTCAGGCCAGGATAGTTCACTTGTTAGTCACCACAGGATAGTTCACTTGTTAGTCACCACTCCCCGTCAGACTTTCCCACTAGTCATACGGGCCTATTAAAGGGTGAGCAAGTCTTACTGATCACTCCTTGACTCTCCAGTCAATGAATCAGTGAGTCTGGGTGCACTATTGCTGTCAGTGCACCATTGTGGTAGCAGCTGGCACCTGCTCCAACCCTCAGCAACCCTGTAACAGAAGGGTCCTCTGACAGACCAGGCAAAATAGTTCTTGTCTCCAAGGCAGCTATGTAAAAACAAACAAACAAACAAACAAAAAACAAACAAACAACAACAACAACAACAACAACAGAACACAATGGGAACCCTTTGGGGCCAAGGATGCATGGAGCCTCGGAGCCTCAGGGTCAGTCATAATAGGGTGCTTTTGCCACACATTCATGCCCATGTAGGCTCACTTTGGCTTCCAATACAGTTAGCTGTTGGGATCCCCCTGTCACTCTAGAAATACAGATGAGTTCTGTCCCTTTATGTCTTGATAGTGTTAGGATACACTGTGAACTGGTGTCCACTAGAGTATTATACTCCTGTGGATCTGATGTGCCAGGCCATGGAATCCACACAGTCTAATAAACCTGGTTGTGCCTTTTCTCCAGGTGGCTGGAGGCAGGGCTCCTCAGGTCCTTAGTTATTTAACCATAAGCAAAACTAGAAACTCACTCATTAGACAGCAATAGGAACATTCTAGCCTAAGAGAGAAGGGGAAGTGGAAGGAGTGGGGGAAAGTGTTCTCCCTCGTCTCTACCACAGATTGCAGAAAAGGTAAAAAGTGTAATTATTAATAATTTCTGAGGTTTGGCTCCCAAAGTATGAAGATGATGGCAATGCTGAGTACAGATACCAGATTAGACTCATGACCAGTAATTTTATCATATCATATGCCAGTGCTGCACAGTACAACCAGAAGCTCTGGGGGCTTAAACCAGCCCCAAAAAGTGATAAACAGTACAACAGGGAAATTTGAAAATCTTTCAGTTTCAAAATGGGTCTTCTTCAGACCACATTAGTAAAGAAATCATTTTAGAATAATTTCAACTCAGAAATATATACCCGTATTTTACTCCATCTCCCTTGCTCCCCATATATGGCAAAATAGCATAGATAAAACAGTATAGCTACGGTACAGATGGTACAGATTTTTTTTAATTTTTTTTTTCCCTACAGATTATTTGTAATTCCATGTGAAAACAAAAATCAAAAGGAATTGTTATTCATAGGACACTTATGGAGTTTTAAACTTATCAACCTGTTTTGGAGATTTTAGTTTGAGAGCAGTCTGTGAGAACTACCAAAAGTACATGCAAAACCACCATCACAGACAACAAAACAACAACAAAAACAGTCAATCAACCAAAAACAACAACACAACAAAAAAAAACAACTCTGCACTCAAATACTGAGAATGAACTTTGAGAATGGGAATTTCTAATTTTCTAGCATTTCTAAATGTTTTGGGTTCAAAGTATGTGTAGAAACTTGAAAAATCTTGGTGAGAAAGATGTAATTGTCTTTCAAATATTTTCTGTAAAAGTTCATAGTAGAGATTACAAGTGCTTTTTTTATAGACAAAAATGTCACAAATGGGATGTGGTAGCTTTATGCAGCTGGGTAGCTGCTGCATAAACATAACCACTCTCACACTCCCTCTTCATAGAGAAAGGGGAGAAAATACAAAGGGCTCATGGGTTGGGATAAGGACAGGGAGATCACTCAACAATTATTGTCATGGGCAAAACAAACTTGTCATAGGGAGACTAATATGCTAGTGATTGCCCATCACTGGCAGACTAGAGCAGTGAGAAACTAAAAGCAAACCAGGAACACTTCCCCCACCAGCCACCCTGTTCCACCTACTCCCCGCGAGTGATGCAGGGGAACAGGCAAAGGGGGCTGCACTCAGTCCATAATGCTTTGTCTCCACTGCTCTTTCGTGGTCACTGTCTGCCCGTCTCAACGTGGATCCATCCCACAGGTTGCCACCCTTCCTTAACTGATCCTGTATGGGCTTTCCACAGGCAGCAAATCTTCAAGAAATGCTCACTCCTCTCTCCCAGCTGCTGTTACACAGCAGTTTTTGTTTGTTTGTTTTGTTTTGTTTTGTTTTCCCTTTCTTAAATATGCTCTCATATTTGTTCATATAAGCAACCAATGTCACTTATTGGCTCAGCTCTGGCCAGCAGCAGGTCCCTTTTGGATGCAGATGAAACTAGATCTGATCTGACATGGGGTAGCTTCTGGACTCTTCTCACAGAGGCCAGCCCTGCAACCCCGCAATACCAAAACCTGTCTATGTAAAACCAATACATGGGTTTAGACTTAAAATATTTCAGCATGTTTTTGTGTGATCTTTTGCCTATTTATTGTCTGCTTTTACTTTTATCATTTAATTTTACAAATAGTAGATAGCCCTATAGCAAGCCCTTATTGCAAGATTATCACAGAAATATGACAAGGAAGAGCAAGCCCAGTTACTCCTACTACTATGTACTGCATTTTGCCAAAGACAGACTGGACTGGTGCTTTGTAATATAAGCCTATTCTGTTCTAGGGCTCGTGTTCTGTATGGTTTTTCTCTTTCTTAACATATTGGATAATATGAGGGATGTACTTTCTTAAGAAATTGATCTTTTTATTTTATTTTATTTTATTTTAGTCCCTTGGTTGCATATGTATTGCTGTATCAGCAACAGAATGTTGTCTGGGGAAATAAGTAGAAATAAAAGGCAAAGGGAACTTGGGAGAAGGGGAAATGGAGAGTGAAAACAAATTACTGTCTAAGTGATAGGCATTGACCTGATAATGTAGGTCCCCTGCTGAAATCAATCTAAGGCCTCTGTGGTGTTCTTAGTACGTTGCTGTAAATACTTGGGAGAGAGCATCAAAAATAGAAGGGAAACCTATTCTTAACAGAACTCACTTTATTGAGTGAGAAAAAATGTATGTTTACAGTTTAATTTTTTATGTTCATAAATGTATAGAACAAATTAAATTTTACTAATGAATTACTTTAGTTATCAGCAATATTAACAGGTGCATCCATCTTTAAGCTACTTGTTAAAAAAACAAAAATAAAAATAAAAATACAAAAACAAAAACAAAAACAAACAAAAACAAACAAACAAAAAAAAAAAACACATTACCAGCAACAACAGAATTTTCAGAAGGCTTGCAATCTGTACAGAAATTACAGAAAATATGTAATAATTCTGGACTATGGTGTCAAAACTGTATATTTACCAAAGATCTCAGCACTTCAGCTCAAAGGTCTTAACTGCAGGGCAATTCAGTTATGTTTGTATTTTCCTTTAACGAGGAGTTTCTTTTGATTCTTCTATAGAATAATGTACTTTTAAGAAGGCACATTTGATGTAGAGTTGCTGTAAACTTCAATATGTACTGTCAAGTTCAGAAAGATCATAACTGTGATTTGACACTAACCACACAGGAATAGCATGAAATTATTCTTGATAAATATTGCTATGTTCATTTTTACTGGAAACACATTCATGCAATAATGTGATGTAATGCACAGATAGGTGAATTGAGATCACAAACATTTTTTAGCATTCTTATGGGAAAGAACACCTTTGTATTGTAAACTCACCATTTTAAAAAGAAACAGTAGGTTGTTAAGTAACTCTTTCTGGTAGCTTCTTAACTTGTACTTCTGCTAGTGAAAAGGGGAAAAAAAAACTTGTAATTTTACTTACCTAAATTCTTCATGAACAGCTTGAGGACCTCCCACTGATAGTCAACTGCAACAGCTTGTAGACCTTCTGCAAGAAAGGAAATAAACCAACAAGGGTGCTGTAAGGAAGCCTTGTTTTGAGATATTTTCTTCTATTTTTGCTTTATTTATACTGTTTATAAAAGTAAATTACCTGTTGGAGTGCTGCTCTTGGAGCAGACTGATTCTCTATAGGGAAGAAGACTACCAAAACCTTTTACTTTTACAGAAAACAGTTGATCTCAGGGGATGAGATCTGCAAGGTTAAAAAGCTTTGCTTTCTAAAAGGAGAATCAATCTAATTTTAGAATAGTGACAAACAAGCTGAAATAAATCAGATGCTGTGGAAATTACCTGGACTAGCACTGACTTGGAATAAATAGACATGCCCAGAGTATTTGTGGTTGCATAAATAGTAAGCTTCCTTCTTTAAGCCACAACAACCAAAGGAAAAAAAAAAGAAAAAAAAAGAGAAAGCAGAAAGAAAATAAAGCAGCTTTAAACTATATTCCTTCATGTACTGTTTCGTGATATATCACAGACGTGAAAGGAAGCAGTACTCAGTAAATTTCACATTTTCATGTGAAATTCGTACTTCAGCTTCTACAAGCTGGTTCATAATCAGTGAGGTAAAGCTTAATTCTTTGAGGGTAAGGATAGTGGTAATAAAATATTTAAAGAGTCTGGACAAACAAACAAACATATACATATATATGTGTACATAGTATATTCAATTACTTTACCTTTACGCCCATAAATGTCTACACACAGAAGAGTATAATTTATTATAACTATTCTTTGACTACTAGAGGTATTCTATCCTTGATTTATATTTCCATTTGTGATGGTTTTACTCATGTGGGCAGCTGAGCTCCACCACAACCGCTCTCTTACTCACCCTCTTCACAGGGAAAGGGGGATAAAATACAATGAAAGGGGCTCAAGGGTTGAGAAAAGGACAAGGAGAGCACTCAACAATTATTGTCACGGGCAAAACAGACTCAGCATAGGGAGATTAGTAGAATTTATCACCTATTACTTACAAGCTAGAGAAATGAAAAACAAACAAAGTAAATAAACACACCTTCCCCCCATCCACCCTCTTCTAACTCCTCTCTCTGAGGGACAGAAGAAAGGGGAATGGGGGTTGCAGTCAATCTACAGCGCTTCTCCTCTGCTGTTCCTTTACGGTCATTCTCTGCCACTGATCAAACATGGGGTCCCTCTCACAGGATGCCATCCCTCCCAAACTGATCCTGTGGGCTTCCAACAGGAAGCAGCTCTTTGAGAACTTCTCCAGTATGGGTCCATACTATTTGGTCCATCCCCCAAGAGCGAACTGCCTCCCCCAAGGGTGGCAGCCTGCTCCAGGCCACATCCACCTGCTCCACCAGGGGCTCCACCACGGACTGCAGCATGGAGATCTGCTCCATGTGGGACCCATGGGCTGCAGGGGGACAGCCTGCTCCACCAGGGGCCTCTCCAAAGGCTGCAGGGGAACTTCTGTTCCGGTGCCTGGAGCAACTCCTCCCTCCTTCACTGACTTTGGGGTCTGCAAAGATGTTTCTCACTCCTCACTCTCCCAGCTGCTTTTGAGCAGCATATTTTTCCCTTTCTTAAATCTGCTTTCACCAATGTGCAACCAACATCTCTTACTGGCTCAGCTCAGGGCAGTGGTAGGTCACTTTGGAGCCAGCTGTAACTGTCCCTTACTTAACAGAGCAACTTCTGGATTCTTCTCACAGAAGCCACTCCTACAGCCCCCCGTGACCAAAACCCACATAAACCCACTACAACAGTAAACATTATTATTAAAAACAAACAAACAAAAACCTAAATTTACATGTTAAATTACTTTTATATATATATATATAAATCATATCTAGAAAAAGAGTTAAATATATCTTAAATTGCAAAGCACCCTTGCCCTTCAAAATGATATGCTATAATGTAGCATATTACATAGGTAAAAGAAAATCAACTTTCTTAAATCTAAATACTGCATTGTATTTACTTCACCAAGTCATTTAATTCTTTCAAAAGTCATATAAATCCCCTTAATTGTATATAAGTAATCATATTGCTTATATTATATATTATATTATTTATATTATATTATTGCTTATATTATATATTATATTATCATATATAAGTAATCATACCTTTTTAATTGGTAATATCTACCTTATTGTAATAAAACATTTTAACCAAATCTAAGCATTCAGTATCTGCGCATCATTTTTAGTAATCTAATAAAAACCAGTCTGGGAACCCAGTCTGCAGATTTCCTTATGAAATTTCAGTCTTAAATGAGAATGAAACATTTTTAAGCATGAGACATGAAAGAAAAGTGATAGATAATTTTTGAGTCCTTCTGATTATACAATACTCCAGAATAAATTAGGGTTTCTGGCATCATATGTTAACATATGATATGAATGATATGCTAACATGTTAATGACATTCAGTCTTTTATCAAATAGCATCACATGACAAGTCAGTACCCAGGGATTTGTTCTTCACCATATATTTACCACACCTTCATGATCACTAATGGTGACCACCTTCACTGTCTCTACCATTTTCATATTATTAGAGATTTACTTTACAAAGTGAAAACTTAATCTGTTTTGCTCACAGGGATCTAAAAGACTGAAAAATTAAACAAAAATGTACATTAAATATTGTGCTTGTCATGCTTACTTGTCTGCATTTTGCTGTGAACTATTCAGTATAGAAAGGAAATACACAAATCATAGGTAGTATGAAAGAAATCATCCTCTCTTCCCTAACTTCAATAAAGTCTAGTTTTAAAATGTTCAAAATTTTAAACATTTTTTTTTAAAGTAGTGTTCATGGATATTCAGTTGTTTGAAAGAAAATTTATGAGTGAAATTAACAGTAAAAATAATAGTGCCATCAAGGGAAAAAAAAAAAAAAAAAAAAAACAGGCTTGTGGCTTTTATTTTTTGCTTTTTTTTTTTTTTAATTGATTGGAAAAAGAAGTGTTTCAAACACTTACTAACAAACACTTTCTAACAAATCAACTCCTGTTTTTGCCACTGCCATCAAAATGTTTCTAGAAAGTGCTTATTAATGTGGTGATATGTGCTTTATGTATATATATAAACAAAGTCATAACACTTAAAAATATATATATATATATATAAATTTACATATGTATATATATGGCATTCAGTACATAATACACAATACACAAAAGCAAGGCATATCCTAACTAGCTTAAGATCTTCAGTCAAATACTTGTGTTCCCAACTGTTTTCAATACAGCAGCTCTTCCAGTCTGTATTTAGGATGTTTGAAGAGTAGAACTCAAATGAAATCCGGGAGTCAGGTTTACAAAATATTGCTACATTGGGTGCTATTTAAACACAGCAGATTGTAATTTAATCTACTTAGAATGGGAAAATCTTTATCAAAATACACATAACAAGTATATTTTCTGTTAATAAATGAGTATTCCTTGTTTTGTGTCTTGGTTATTGAAAAATCAGTCAGACTGCCACAGCATGTTAACTACCATGGATGCCACTGATGCTGCTTGTTTAACACACTGTGCCTCTATTTCTATAGTGAAGTAGTACAGCAGAGTCATTGTGTTGCTTCAGTCTTCTTCAAAGGCTCTCAGGGCAATGGTGCACTATCTTTACTTGAACAGATGGTCTTTGGCTGTAGCTTCCCATTTTGTGGAGCTGGTACCACACAGTTCAAGATTTGCCCTGAGCATGTCCTTACAACACTTCAGTGGCCTACCTGTCAGCCATTCATGATGTTTTTAATGGGCATAAAAAAATGGCTTTGGGCATTCATGTTGTTCATCATTTGTGCCATATGTCCAGAGCTGAGCCTGCAGGAATATTGCTGTAATACTGGAAATTTGATACTGATATAAAATAACAGTATACCAGATTGAGAAACTATTCAGAGACTAAGCTTATGAAATATATCAGCAACATTTTTTTTTCTTTTTATAAACAAGATTAATTTAAATTTTTAAATTAAAAATACATGTGTAAGAATACCCATCCGGAGCTATTTTTATTTTGAGAAAGGGAACACCATTTATATAAATATTATATATTCTACATACACTTTTATTCAAATAATCATATATTAATTTCTAGCAATAATAGGAGGTAATTAACATTATATATTTGATCTGGTGAATACGAATATAATGGTATTCATTGAGAATTATATTGAATCTACTTTATATACCAGCTTATATTTAAAGAGTTTAGGGCATATTTTAACAAAATTTAAATTTCCCCAAATGACACATTCAAAAATTTTTTATTTTGAAATTCGTACTCAAAACTGATATCACAATTCAAATTTTGTTATTCTTCTACTTCAGCTGTTTTACTCGTAATTAACAGTATTAGCAGTAGAAAACTACCTGGTTGATTTATTATCTCTGTCTAATAACCTTGGGAACTTTAAGGGCTTAAAACTCCAGTACAGTGGGAAAAAAGGCACTTTAATCGATTTGAGGGATTCTGCTCCCCCAGCACCTTCCTAGAGGTTCGGGGACCTGAGGAATCTGTCAAGCCTGACCACTAGTGAAGACCAAGGCAAAGAAGTTGTACCTCTTAAGTACCTCTTAAGTAGTTGTACCTCTTAAGTACCTCTGCCTTGCCCACATCTGTTGTTACCAGTTCTCCGTCTTCATTTGCCAGAGGTGGTATGCTCTCCTTCGGCTTTCTTTTGTTGCCAATATACCTGTAGGACCCCTTCGTGTTATTCTTTGCATCTCTCACCAAGTTTTGTTCTATGCCTTGGCTTTCTTGATCCCATCCCTGCACATCCAAAAGCATTTCTGTACTCTTCCCAGGGTACATGGCCCTGTTTCCACCATAAGAAATATATATATGGGAACAGAGAGTTCCTGCGCTCTAAGGAAAATATCCTTAAAGAGTTGCCAGCTCTGATCATATCCTATGTCCCTAAGGATTCTGTCCTATGGGATCTCGACTAGTAATTCTTTGAACAGCTGAAATTTCTCTCTTCTGAAGTTCAGGGTCCTGACTTTGCTCTTAGCCAGGCCCATATTGCATGCAGCAAGGGTAACAAACAGGAGGAGCTGGAAGCCATCGTGCAGCAGGCAGGCTAAGACTTGGTTGACATCATGGAGACGTGGTGGGACCACTCTCATGACTGGAGTGCTGCAACGACTGGCCATAAGCTCTTCAGAAGGGACAGGCAGCACAGAAGGGATGGTGGTGTGGCTCTCTATATTAGAGAGTCTTTCGATGTTGTAGAACTCGAGGCTGGGAACGACAAGCTCGAGTCCCTTTGGGTTAGGATCAGCAGGGCCAACAAGGCTAGTGTCGTGGCCGAGTTCTGTTATAGACTGCCGAATCAGGATGAGGAGACGGATGAGGAATTCTACAGGCGGCTGACAAAAGTTGTGAAATCGTCAGCGCTTGTTCTCGTGGAGGACTTCAACTTCCCAGATATATCCTGGAAGCACAACACAGCCCAGAGAAAGCAATCTAGGAGGTTTCTGGAGAGCGTGGAAGATAGCTTCCTGACACAGCTGGTTAGTGAGCCTACCAGGGGTGGCGCCCCGCTAGACCTTCTCTTCACAAACAGAGAAGGACTGGTGGAGGATGTGATTGTCGGGAGCTGTCTTGGGCAGAGTGACCACGAAATGGTGGAGTTCACTATTCAAGGCAAGGCCAGGAAGGGGACCAGTAAAACCGCTGTATTGGGCTTCCGGAGGGCTGACTTTAAGCTGCTCAGGACACTGGTTGGTAGAGTCCCTTGGGAGGCGGTTCTGAAGGGCAGAGGAGTCCAGGAAGGCAGGGCGCTCTTCAAGAGGGAAATCTTAATGGCGCAGGAATGGTCTGTCCCCACGTGCCCAAAGACCAGCTGGCAGGGAAGAAGACCAGCCTGGCTGAACAGAGAATTGTGGCTTGAGCTTAGGAGAAAAAAGAGGGTTTATAATCTTTGGAAAAGTGGGCAGGCCACTAGGGAGGACTAAAAGGATGTTGTGAGGCTGTGCGGGGACAAAATTAGAAAGGCCAAAGCTCATCTGGAGCTCAATCTGGCTACTGCCGTTAAAGATGACAAAAAATGTTTTTATAAATACATCAACACAAAAAGGAGGACTAAGGAGAATCTCCAGCCTTTACTGGATGGGAGGGGGAACTTAGTTACAAGAGATGAGGAAAAGGTGGAGGTGCTTAATGCCTTCTTCGCCTCAGTCTTTAGCGGCAATACCGGTTGTTCTCTGGATACCCAGTACCCTGAGCTGGTGGAAGGGGATGGGGAGCAGGATGTGGCCCTCACTATCCACGAAGAAATGTTTGGTGACCTGGTACGGCACTTGGATGTGCACAAGTCGATGGGGCCGGATGGGATCCACCCAAGGGTACTGAGAGAACTGGCAGAGGAGCTGGCCTAGCTGCTTACCATCATTTATCAACAGTCCTGGCTATCGGGGGAGGTCCCAGTTGACTGGCGGATAGCAAACGTGACACCCATCTACAAGAAGGGCCGGAGGACTGACCCAGGAAACTACAGGCCTGTCAGTTTGACTTCAGTGCCAGGGAAGCTCATGGAGCAGATTATCTTGAGAGTCATCACGCAGCACTTGCAGGGCAAGCAGGCGATCAGGCCCAGTTAGCATGAGTTTATGAAAGGCAGGTCCTGCTTGACGAACCTGATCTCCTTCTATGACAGTGACACGCTGGGTGGATGAGGGAAAGGCTGTGAATGTGGTTTACTTTGACTTCAGCAAGGTTTTTAACACTGTTTCCCACAGCATTCTCCTCAAGAAACTGGCTGCTCGTGGCTTGGACTGGCGTACGCTTCGTTGGGTTAAAAATTGGCTGGATAGCCGGGCCAAAAGAGTTGTGGTAAATGGAGTCAAGTCCAGTTGGAGGCCAGTCACTAGTGGCGTTCCCCAGGGCTTGGTGCAGTGGCCGGTCCTCTTTAATATCTTCATCAATGGTCTGGATGAGGGCATTGAGTGCATCCTCAGTAAGTTTGCAGATGACACCAAGTTAGGTGCATGTGTCGATCTGCTCGAGGGTAGGAAGGCTCTGCAGGAGGATTTGGATAGGCTGCAGCGATGGGCTGAGGTCAACTGCATGAAGTTTAACAAGGCCAAGTGCCGGGTCCTCCACCTGGGGTGCAATAACCCCAAGAAGAGCTACATGCTGGGAGATGAGTGGTTGGAAAGCTGCCAGGCGGAGAAGGACCTGGGAGTGATGGTGGACAGTCGGCTGAATATGAGCCAGCAGTGTGCTCAGGTGGCCAAGAAGGCCAATGGCATCCTTGCTTGTATCAGAAACACTGTGACCAGCAGGGCTAGGGAGGTGATCGTCCCCCTGTACTCGGCTCTGGTGAGGCCGCACCTCGAGTACTGTGTTCAGTTTTGGGCCCCTCGCTACAAGAAGGACATCGAGGTGCTTGAGCGGGTCCAGAGAAGGGCGACGAAGCTGGTGAGGGGCCTGGAGAACAAGTCCTACGAGGAGCGGCTGAGGGAGCTGGGCTTGTTCAGCCTGGAGAAAAGGAGGCTTGGGGCGACCTTATTGCTCTCTACAGGTACCTTAAAGGAGGCTGTAGAGAGGTGGGGGTTGGTCTGTTCTCCCACGTGCCTGGTGACAGGACAAGGGGGAATGGGCTTAAGTTGTGCCAGGGGAGTTTTAGGTTGGATCTTAGGAAGAACTTCTTTACTGAAAGGGTTGTTAGACATTGGAACAGGCTGCCCAGGGAAGTGGTGGAGTCACCATCCCTGGAAGTCTTTAAAAGATGTTTAGATGTAGAGCTTAGGGATATGGTTTATTGGGGACTGTTAGCGTTAGGTCAGAGGTTGGACTCAATGATCTTGAGGTCTCTTCCATCCTAGAAATTCTGTGATTCTGTGATATTCCTTAAGATCACAAATTCAACCAGAGCATGATCACTGCAACCCAGACTTCCTCCAGTCTTAACCACTTTGATGAACTCTTCAGCATCGGTGAGCACCAGGTCCAGTAACACTTCTCTTCTGGTTGGTTTGTCTATTACCCGGAGGAGGAATTTGTCCTCAGTGGATTCCAGGAGTCTCCTGAACTGCTTACTGCCAGCTGCGTGGCTTTCACAGTAAACATATGAGTGGTTGAAATCCGCCAGGAGGAAGAGAGCCTGTGATCACTATGCTTCTTGTAGTTGGAGCAAGAAGGCCTCATCCACAGCCTCCCATTGGTGGGGTGGCCTGTATTAGACTCCAACCACAATGTGTCCTTTGTTGGTCCAGTCCTTAATTTTTACCCACAGGCTCTCAACCTGCTCTTGGATGTTTCTTAGAGGGAACTTTTCACAATCTAACCATTTCTTTGAATAGAGGGCAACACTCCCACCCTTCCTTCATTACCTGTCTCTTATAAATCTCATAGCCCTCTATTCCAATGTTCCAGATGTGTGATTCATCCCACCATGTTTCCGTAGTAACAATTAGGTTATGGTTTTCTAATTGTTCTGTGACTTCAAATTCTTCCTGCTTATTTCACATGATGCATGCATTAGTGTACAGGCACTTCATCTGGGCTATGGGCTCCATCACCTTTTAAGAGGAGTTCTTCCTAATTCCCGTGGGATGATTCACAGGTGTTTCCTTGCTGTTCTCCAAAGTATTGGCATTCAGTGGTTCATCTGAGTCACAGGTACATGCCTTTCCCCCACTGAATCTAGTTTAAAGCCCTGCTAATGAGTCTGGGCAGCTTGCTGCCCAAAACACTCTTGCCACACTTGGCCAGATGTGCCCCATCCTGTGTCACCAAGTCTGGTCTCTCAAAAGCATGCCCAAGATCATAGAACCCAAAACCCTGAACATGGCACTGCCTACACAGCCAATCATTCACCTGATCTGTACACCTCCTCCTTCTTAGGTCCCAATGTCCGACAGGGAGGATTGAGGAGAGCACTAGTTGTGCTACTGATCCCTTCAGCATCTTTCCAAGGGACATAAAGTCCCTTTTGATGTTTTGGAGTCTCTTTGTCATGACCTCAGTTGTCCCTACGTGAGAGAGCAAGATAGTCTTCTGGCTTGACCAAGCTGAGTAGCCTCTTTGTGATGTCATGAATACAAGCCCTGGGCAGGCAGCAAACCTCTCTTGAGAGATTGTCTGGGTGGCAAATGAGCACCTCAGTGCCTCTCATTGAGGAATCTCCAATTACCAATACTGTCCATGCTTTTTTTGTGGCTCTGGCTCTTATACAAATGGTTTGCTGGTCTACCTTTTGCAGTTGCCCTTTCCTGAGCCTTGACCATTACCATTGTTGTTGTTGACACCCTCTCCTTTTCTTGAGCCCCAGAGCATCATATCTTTTGCATAGGGGCAATTCAGGTCCAAGGATAGATTCCTCACTCTGCTCCAAGCAGAGATGAGGGTCCAGCTTCCCTTGTCTTGCAAGTCTGTCAAGTCTGCTGTTTTCCGGTTGGAAGCTGTTTTACCACCCCCTTGTGAGTATTTAAGGTAAGGCTGTTGATCAGCCCATGCCAGCACATGATACCACACATTGATCTCTTGCTCAGAATTCCTGGATGCATCACAGCCTGCCAAGCTCCTCTCAGAACCTGGCAACTTGCTCAGAGAGTGCATCTATACGTTCACACTTGCACCCACAACACATAACTCTGCCTTCAGGCACTATGGGGACCTCTAGATTCTATAGTTTCCTGCAACTGATGGTCTGGGCTGTTCTTTCAGTCCTTGGGAGGTCTGTCTGGGTAGAGGTGTCTGCTTGAGGGGGTTGTGGCCCTTCTGTCTGGGTTTCAGTTTCAGACTGGCAGATAGGGAGAGTGGACACCACTTTTGTCTCACAGGAAAGTTGCTTCATGGTGCTCCCAGAATAGCAGGTAGAGATCAGTCTGCTTCCTGCCCTGCTTGTGCACGCTGCTGTGCAAACTGCCAAGGTACGCCTTGGTCACTTGTTCTTCCTAGGGGCTGCCTTTGCATGATGGGGGAGGAGAGGGTGCTCCTGGCTCCAGCCAAGCCTCATCGGCCACCCTCGCAAGGGCTGCCTTGCCATGTCCTGGTAGCTCCCATGGCTGCCTCAAGGGCCCTCTATGTAGGAAACCCCCTGCACACTGCGATCTCCCGCTCGGCTGAAGAATGCATCTGCCCTGGAGCCAGTCATCTCAGTGAGAGTCAAGATTTTATACTTCCTTCCACTCCTATGGATGCAAGCCTTTTGGCAATATTTAATATTCTTTTCCATTAGAAAGAGGAAAAAATGTGATCCAGTGGGAGTCGTGGTTAATGCCACCAACTTGTATTTTCTGATTTTTATTTTTCAAAATCTTTTAAAAAGACAGTAAGCAATTTCAATATTAGGAGGTATTCAGCAACAAAAAGAACATGACAAGTACAAAACACTAATTCAACTTTAACTGTAATTGGACATCCCTTGTTTTAAGTAAAGCCATTTTTGGAAAACAAAAACAAAAACATGAAATAGCTTAAGTTTTCACAAACACTTTTCAACAATAATGTCATTATTCCAATAAATTAGTTACAACCCTGAATATATTAAATATTTTTCAGCCTAGACAAACTGGAAATAAGAAAAATCAAGTAAATATTTAAGAATTTAAATAAAATTTAATAAAAGAAGCTTTACAGAAGGCATCTAAAATGGAAATATACACACTTGAAACAAGAATCTTAAAAAATTAACAGGTGTGTTTTTTAATTAATTCACTTTTTTAAACTATGATTGAAAACTAGCCAAGCTGTGAAGCTCGTTAGTATTTATTAACTTAAGCAGACTTTAAAATAACAGCCGAAAAAATCTAACTGGTTTGTCTTAACCTACTCAGTAATTCTTGCATACTTTTGTTATAGAAATAAATAAAAATAATAGTATCAAATACCATCTGAATTATTTATCTGCCAGTGAAGATGTCTGAAATTTAAACCTTATACATAATAAAATAATTGGTTTTATTTTTCAGAAAGAACTGTGACTGAAAAAGAGACCGTATTTTCTGAATTTTCTTTGGGAACATTTATTGCTGCTTTTGGTTTTGGTCTTGCAAGCTACCGGGGGGAGGGCTGCTCAAATACAAACAAACAAAGAAACAGGATCATCTTCAAATCACTTTTATAATTGTGCTACAAACTTAACCATTACAAGTGCTGTGCTCTTATAGAAAAAAAAAAAAAAGTGGAAAATTGTATGTCATAGTTTTAAACAGCTGAAGGCTGACTGCCAGCAAGAATTGTGATTAGAACTGTTTTAACAAGCTCTCTGGTAAGGTAACATTTGCTAAACTTTGTTTGCTTCCTTCAGTGTTGTGTTTCAGTATTCATAAAGTGATGATGCAGAGGTGGCTGTAGGAGGGAGAAGAAAATTGGAAAAAGGGCTGTGAGTTCTATAAAGAAAAATTGTCAGAAAGCTTCTATAGCCTCGTGGACAAGAAACAGATACTAAGTTTATACATATTTCTGTTTTCTTCACCTGTGCTGAGAAGCTGTCGGTAAATTAGCTAAATATTTCAGATGAATGATCTACCAATATTGAAAATATTTCTTCATAAATGTATATATTTATAGATTAACAATTAAACAATTAACAAAATATTTTTAATATTATTCATCTTAGTATTGTAGACAACTAATACTGGGAAAAGACAAAAATAATGTACTAATGCCACTCTTGGTTTGGAGGTATGTATTACATTACATTATTGTATAGTATGGTTTAGTAATATATTATTAATTAGATGATTATTTAAACAAAAATTATAAGCTCTTGTTTTCAGTATCTTTGAAGTTCAAGAAGCTTTTGACCATCTTAACTACTTCCTTGTCATTGAGTAACAATAGGGACCAGAAAACTATGCAGTCTTCAATTTATTCTTGCAAGGCAGGGCAGTAAGTAATCATTGCCACACCAGGTGTGCTGGGTACTTTGTCTATTAAAAATCTCTGCAGTAATATAGAATAGTGTTTGAAGACAGTAAAATAATACAACTAGTATTTTAATGATATATTTTAAAGGCAGATCTTCTTTGTGGTGTCTTAAAGCACCATTGCACTTATTTATTGTCACAACATACTTGATTTCATTTGAGTTTCTTTTATTTACAACCTCAGTCATATGAAGAAGTATTGTCTACATCCCCTGCTTCTCTCATTTTGAAGTGGTATCCTACTTTATGAAGAAGTACTGTGTTTAAGTTTAAAATATATGGGTTGGAAGCTAAAAGACTAGGCAAAATATCCAGATATATCCAGATTGCTTGGGCCAGACTTCAGCAGAGTTCCATTCATGATGGAAAGGCACAACATCCAGCACACTTAGTAATGGGCTTCCTCTGCTTACACAATAATGAGTGCAAAGTCAACTCCTCCAGACTGGCGATATTCTATTTAAGGTACATCTATGTGTTATTTTCTTGGCAGAAGCAAACTGAGTCTAGACTTGCAAAGTAAACTGTGTTTGCATATAAAGTTGGTAGTAAGCCTGTGCAATTATATTCTGTCTCTCTGTAGGGCTTGTTATTGTAAGTTTAGAGTTGCACCGATCAGAGTTATATTGTGCTGATGTACCCCGAGGCTCCAAGGTAACAAACTCCTGCCCACTTAGAATTCATAGCATAGAATGGTCTCCTGAGCATGTGTCCAAAGTAATTGTTAGCATATATCAGGTTGTTTTGATCAATTTGCCTTCAGATATTGTTAAAAAGGAGAAGGTTGACTAGGTTTTTTTTTTTTTTGTTTGTTTGTTTTGCAGATAGGAATGTGCCCTTATATGAAAAATACCCTGCTTTTTGTAGTACTGTTTTACTGGGAAAAAAGAATAGACAAGAGGAATAGTCTTAGATACGACAATCAGCACTACTACAGTAAGTAGAAAGATAACAGAAATGTAAGGAAAAACAATGAAATGAAACCAGGAGCTAAAGAAAGGGAACAAAGTTAGAGCCACCAGACTTATTTGCTTTGGCAACCTGAAGCAGATCTTGATAATTACTTTTTCATATTAATTTGAAGTTCTTGAGGAAGCTAGTATTGTTTGAAGCACTTGTTAATATATCTGTCAAACATAAGAACTCAATTCTTGATCAAAGCAGACAAAATGAAAAGGTTTTCCAATGAACTACAAAATCTTATATATGTTTTGCCAGCTCATTTTTGACAATCCCCCTACAGGTTTTGGAAGATATAGTGGATATCTTTACAAAAAATCCTCAAATATTGGCATATTTCACTACTGTATTGAATGATACTCTGGTATACTC
This sequence comes from Anas platyrhynchos, assembly GCF_047663525.1. Taxonomy (NCBI): domain Eukaryota; kingdom Metazoa; phylum Chordata; class Aves; order Anseriformes; family Anatidae; genus Anas; species Anas platyrhynchos. The sequence goes on from NC_092590.1 coordinate 58,201,210, forward strand.
TTGATAAACATTTTGTAGCAATTTTATAAGGCTGTTTAGTTTATATGGTTATTTGAGGATAACTTGTATCTTTATGTAGAGATGAAAACAGCATTCTTAGACTTTGTATGTTGGTATAATATACAGGGTTTATTTGATGCATAAAGTATAACATAATTTCTTATTTTTTTCCTGTCTTTCTTTCTACCGCACTTTTAAATATCTTTATCCTTGTGTTCTGTTTATAGCTTGATATCAGCAAGGAATTTTTATCGCTGCTTGTTAAGATGCAGAGCAATTTATGAATTTAGTTGAAGTTTATACTGAGAAGAAATACAGGTATTATAGCTGTCATTTAATAACTGTTTCTAAAACGACATACAACATAGCATGTAAAAAATATTCAGATTTTAAATGAGAAATTAAAGATTTAATTAAAAAAAAAAAAAAAAATGGAAGTAGCAGTTTACCTGTATTCTCTTTTTTGTTGTTGTTGGTAGTGGTGGGTCACATTGATTTTTAGCGTGCCATGCTTCTGTGCATTGGCAAGACATTCTCCTTGTATCTTGAAAAAAATTATATAGGAAGTGTTAAGTTACAGATGATTTCATTCCTAAATACTTTGGGCACACCAGCATGTAATGTCATCCACATCAAAGGGAGAAAACAAGGACAGGCTCCCAAAGATTGTTTCAGTGCACAAGTACCAATCATTATGACACACACTTTGAACAACTGAATCTGCCTAAAGAAGCATAATCTACTAGATTACTAGACAGAAGTAAAATCTACTAGATTAGCAGTTTCTTCAGAGTTTAGGAACTAGCAGAAGTATCATTAATGCAGAGATATATATACTGTCTGGCCACCGTCACTTTGGGAAATATTTAAAATACATATATGAAACTTTCTAAGCTATTTATATTTTTAAAATATCTACACTTATGTTTGTTTTCTTTGAAAGGTTGAAGCATTGTAGCTGTTCTCTGACAAATATAACATCTCTCCAAAGGTCATCATGTCATGTTCTCTTTCTATGTCAAATGTCTCTGTGCATGTCTGTGCATGTCTCAAGGGCCAGTTCTTGTATTTCTCTCTAACTTATTGGTGCTTATTTGCAGCATAGATATTCTATTTATGATTAAAACATCAACTAAAAGTATCAATTGAAATGAACATTGCATGACTTTCTTTCATCTCATTACCTCAAGAGAAACGAGGAAGGGAGAAATATTTCTAGAGAGAAGCCTTCCACCAATGTAACCAGCTTCCTCAAGAAGTTCTTAAAAAAAGCACCACATCACAGACCTAGTTTTATCTGATCTGGTCTCCCTGAGGTCATTTGAAGAAAATCTCTGCTGGTCATATATTTAAATTTCTAAATTAGGACAGAAAACTAAAAGCAAAATATACTCACTCTTGATCAAGTTCTCAAGAGTAGCTGCATCAGGCACTTCTTAAAAACTACTTTGTAATGGATTTTTGTTTTATTAGTAAACTTTTTTTTTTTTTTATCAGACTGCTAAAGAAGGCTATATGTGCAAAGCATTATTCAAGTGTTGCAGGAAAAGTAAAAATAAATTATGACAAGGTGTAAAAGATCTCTTTTGATATAAAGCTAGCAGTGCTTTTTCTAAACTGAGTGACTAATGGCAAACTTCATGAAGTTGCCATATACAAATTTTCATGTCACATATTTACTGAGCACTCATTTCTACCTAGTGAAATTCTTAGGGACCTCCTGAAAAGAATAAGTTCTGGAAGGCTTCTATACATGTCCATTATAACTCCTTCAAATATGATGTGAAATTTCATGACAGAAGTTTTTGCCATTTTTCAGACTAACATTCAATTAATGAGGTCTTTAAGGTATGCCACAACTATTGTGTTATATATATAGGTGATTGTATTGTATGGGGGGAAACATAACTCTTAATGTTGGTTCTGCTGCGTTTATGAAGTAGACAGTATTCTACTACTCAGACTTAATTCCTTTTACTTCCCCTACACATTCAAGACTGAATGAAGATGTTAAAATAAAGGAGAAAGATACTGGAAGGATGAAAACTAGCAATATAGGGTAAAGTCATTATTCATAAATAGAGTAGAAGAGGGAATGAACAGATACCATAAAAACAGACTTTCTGGAATTATGTGGAAAATATTATAGCAAAAGGACTCTAGATGGTAAAATAGGTCAAGAAAGAAAAAAAAAAAAAAAAAAGAAAAACCCAAAGTTAGATACACAGGTATTTTATTGTTGATGTTCACTATTACAAGTGAATGCTAGAAAATAATATAGGTTATAAAGCAATAAGGATCATTTTAAGGTATAATTAGCAACTAATGACTATAATATGCTACATAATTATGCATTTAACTTGCTTGGTTTTGAAAATGAGTTTTATTTTCTAGTTATGGATTAACCTTAAATATTTAAGAAAAGGATAATTTATCATTGTATCCCAGGTTATTTTATTCTTCTGTACTAGTGAAAAAGATAGAAGCTGTAACCAGATAAGGGCTTGCAGTTTGCCTTGGCAGTCTAATCCCTTTGTGTGGATATAAAATGTTATTTACCATGGCAGTCAGTGCATGGTGTTTTTCAAACAAGGGTCAAGTAAAAGATTAGCTTTCTGATGCTGGAAACATATACTGTCCCTATGCTTGTTATGTGCAACCAGTATGTATGTATTTTGCATGTTCCACAGCCATCTCTTGAAATCTTGTATCCGGGTTCTTCTTTCTCCTTGGCTTTGCATTCCATTTCTATGTAGGAGCAAATGACAGGAATTGCTTAAGTAGTCCAGAGTGCCTGCTTGTAAGGTGATTTGGTGAGCATTTCAGTGTAGAGTTTCAGGACCAAATTGCCAGAGAAAGTCAATTTTTATTTTTCTTCCTTTTCTGAGGAGGGGGAATTATCTTTGGTATCATGATCCATAGATCGTGCAGGCAGGGCGAGCCGGAAGGGCAGAGAGCGCTCCCCCCCCTCCCCCCCCCTCCCCCCCCCCCCCCCCCCCCCCCCGCCCCCATCCATAGGGACACCTCCTTAACGACAGCCGTTAGCTAGGTGATAATGGTCTCCACCAGGCACAGTGCATTCTCCAGGAAGTCCATACACACCCAGACCGACTACCCGTTAAAAAATGCAGCAGTTCAGGTCACTGGATGCAAGGAGTGTCTGAGCCTGTTCCTGGGACGCAGAGAAACTGCGTGCGTGAGGTGCGAGCAGGTGGATGACCTGGTCCGCATGGTGGCGGAGCTCAAGGAGGAGATGGAGAGGTTGAGGGATATCAGGGAGTGTGAGCAGGAGATAGACTTGTGGAGCTACTCCCTGCAGGGCCTCAAGGAGAGGTATCGAGGTGAGACACCCCAAATGGGGGTGGACCCCCTGCCCTGTCACCATCGGGCAGAGGGAGGGGATCTGGGAGTTGAGGAGAAATGGAAACAGGTCCCTGCTCGACATCGCAAGCAATGCCCTCCCCTTCTGGCCCCACCTTCCCAGGTGCCCTTACGCAAAAGGTTTGAGGCCCTGGAGCTCAAGAGACCGGTGGGTGAGGAAGAGGTAGCAAGCGTTCCCAGGAGGATGCCTAGGGCGAGGAGGTCAACTCCACGCCTCAGGACTGCCTCCACCAAGAAAGACAGAAGGGTTATTGTTGTGGGTGACTCCCTTCTCAGGGGAACAGAGGGCCCTATTTGTCGGCCTGACCCTACCCGTAGGGAAGTCTGCTGCCTCCCTGGGATCAGGGTCAGGGACGTTGCCAGGAAGCTTCCCAACCTGGTACGCCCCTCTAACTCTTATCCTCTTTTAATAGTCCAGGCTGGCAGTGATGACATTGAAGAGAAAAGCCTGAAGACCATCAAACAGGACTTTAGGGGACTGGGATGGTTAGTGGGTGGAGTGGGAGTACAGGTGGTGTTTTTGTCCATCCCTACGGTGGCAGGGAGAAGTACGGAGAGGACATGGAAAGCCCACCTGATAAACACGTGGCTCAGGGGCTGGTGCCAACACAGAAATTTTGGGTTTTTCGACCATGGGGCGCTTTACTTGACACCTGGCCTGATGGCCGCAGACAGGTCCCTATCTCTAAGGAGAAAATGGATCCTATGCCAGGAGCTGGCGGGGCTCATGGAGAGGGCTTTAAACTAGGTGAGAAGGGGGACAGGGCTGAAACAAGGCTTGTTAGAGCTGTGCCAGGGGGAACAATAGCAAGGCCGGGGGATAAGGCAATGGCCTAACTGAAGTGCATCTACACTAATGAACGCAGCATGGGTAACAAACAGGAGGAGCTGGAAGCCACTGTGCGGCAGGCAGGCTACGACTTCGTTGCCTCATGGAGACGTGGTGGGGCCACTCTCATGACTGGAGTGCTGCAATGTCTGGCTATCAGCTCTTCAGAAGGGACAGGCAGCACGGAAGGGGTGGTGGTGTGGCTCTCTATATTAGAGAGTCTTTCGATGTTGTAGAACTCGAGGCTGGGAATGACAAGGTTGAGTCCTTTTGGGTTAGGATCAGCAGGGCCAACAAGGCTAGTGTCGTGGCCGGGTTCTGTTATAGACTGCCGAATCAGGATGAGGAGACGGATGAGGAATTCTACAGGCAGCTGACAGATGTTGCGAAATCATCAGCGCTTGTTCTCGTGGAGGACTTCAACTTCCCAGATATATCCTGGAAGCACAACATGATGCAGCTGGTTAGTGAGCCTACCAGGGGTGGCACCCCGCTAGACCTTCTCTTCACAAACAGAGAAGGACTGGTGGAGGATGTGATTGTCGGGAGCTGTCTTGGGCAGAGTGACCACGAAATGGTGGAGTTCACTATTCAAGGCAAGGCCAGGAAGGGGACCAGTAAAACCGCTGTATTGGGCTTCCGGAGGGCTGACTTTGAGCTGCTCAGGACACTGGTTGGTAGAGTCCCTTGGGAGGCGGTTCTGAAGGGCAGAGGAGTCCAGGAAGGCAGGGCGCTCTTCAAGAGGGAAATCTTAATGGCGCAGGAATGGTCTGTCCCCACGTGCCCAAAGACCAGCTGGCAGGGAAGAAGACCAGCCTGGCTGAACAGAGAATTGTGGCTTGAGCTTAGGAGAAAAAAGAGGGTTTATAATCTTTGGAAAAGTGGGCAGGCCACTAGGGAGGACTAAAAGGATGTTGTGAGGCTGTGCGGGGACAAGATTAGAAAGGCCAAAGCTCATCTGGAGCTCAATCTGGCTACTGCCGTTAAAGATGACAAAAAATGTTTTTATAAATACATCAACACAAAAAGGAGGACTAAGGAGAATCTCCAGCCTTTACTGGATGGGAGGGGGAACTTAGTTACAAGAGATGAGGAAAAGGTGGAGGTGCTTAATGCCTTCTTCGCCTCAGTCTTTAGCGGCAATACCGGTTGTTCTCTGGATACCCAGTACCCTGAGCTGGTGGAAGGGGATGGGGAGCAGGATGTGGCCCTCACTATCCACGAAGAAATGTTTGGTGACCTGGTACGGCACTTGGATGTGCACAAGTCGATGGGGCCGGATGGGATCCACCCAAGGGTACTGAGAGAACTGGCAGAGGAGCTGGCCTAGCTGCTTACCATCATTTATCAACAGTCCTGGCTATCGGGGGAGGTCCCAGTTGACTGGCGGATAGCAAACGTGACACCCATCTACAAGAAGGGCCGGAGGACTGACCCAGGAAACTACAGGCCTGTCAGTTTGACTTCAGTGCCAGGGAAGCTCATGGAGCAGATTATCTTGAGAGTCATCACGCAGCACTTGCAGGGCAAGCAGGCGATCAGGCCCAGTTAGCATGGGTTTATGAAAGGCAGGTCCTGCTTGACGAACCTGATCTCCTTCTATGACAGTGACGCGCTGGGTGGATGAGGGAAAGGCTGTGAATGTGGTCTACTTTGACTTCAGCAAGGTTTTTAACACTGTTTCCCACAGCATTCTCCTCAAGAAACTGGCTGCTCGTGGCTTGGACTGGCGTACGCTTCGTTGGGTTAAAAATTGGCTGGATAGCCGGGCCAAAAGAGTTGTGGTAAATGGAGTCAAGTCCAGTTGGAGGCCAGTCACTAGTGGCGTCCCCCAGGGCTCGGTGCAGTGGCCGGTCCTCTTTAATATCTTCATCAATGGTCTGGATGAGGGCATTGAGTGCATCCTCAGTAAGTTTGCAGATGACACCAAGTTAGGTGCATGTGTCGATCTGCTCGAGGGTAGGAAGGCTCTGCAGGAGGATTTGGATAGGCTGCAGCGATGGGCTGAGGTCAACTGCATGAAGTTTAACAAGGCCAAGTGCCGGGTCCTCCACCTGGGGTGCAATAACCCCAAGAAGAGCTACATGCTGGGAGATGAGTGGTTGGAAAGCTGCCAGGCGGAGAAGGACCTGGGAGTGATGGTGGACAGTCGGCTGAATATGAGCCAGCAGTGTGCTCAGGTGGCCAAGAAGGCCAATGGCATCCTTGCTTGTATCAGAAACACTGTGACCAGCAGGGCTAGGGAGGTGATCGTCCCCCTGTACTCGGCTCTGGTGAGGCCGCACCTCGAGTACTGTGTTCAGTTTTGGGCCCCTCGCTACAAGAAGGACATCGAGGTGCTTGAGCAGGTCCAGAGAAGGGCGACGAAGCTGGTGAGGGGCCTGGAGAACAAGTCCTACGAGGAGCGGCTGAGGGAGCTGGGCTTGTTCAGCCTGGAGAAAAGGAGGCTTGGGGCAACCTTATTGCTCTCTACAGGTACCTTAAAGGAGGCTGTAGAGAGGTGGGGGTTGGTCTGTTCTCCCACGTGCCTGGTGACAGGACAAGGGGGAATGGGCTTAAGTTGTGCCAGGGGAGTTTTAGGTTGGATCTTAGGAAGAACTTCTTTACTGAAAGGGTTGTGAGGCATTGGAACAGGCTGCCCAGGGAGGTGGTGGAGTCACCATCCCTGGAAGTCTTTAAAAGATGTTTAGATGTAGAGCTTAGGGATATGGTTTATTGGGGACTGTTAGCGTTAGGTCAGAGGTTGGACTCAATGATCTTGAGGTCTCTTCCAACCTAGAAATTCTGTGATTCTGTGTGATTCTGTGATCATTTGGAATCTTACTGCTACATGCATATGTGATGGCAATTACTCTGCCAACAGAGTGGCAACAATCTGGTCCAGCTGTGGTATGCTGAAGATGGCTTGGCTGCTTGATAAACCAGGAATTCATATCATGGAAAAAATCTTTTTGATGCTGAAATATTTTTTTTCCATGAAGGAGTAATGACTTCCATTTGTCCAGGAATGTGAATCTTCATGGCTGAAAACTGCTTAAGACCTCCTGAAAATCCTGATGGTTAAGGGATATGCTATTTTTTTTTTTCCTTTGTTCCTGTTTCTGGCCTTACTTTAAGCACAATATAGTGCGTGGATTTCTCACTCTCTCTGTCACTCTCTCTCTCTCATCTATCTAATCTATCTATCTATTCTTTCTATCTATTTATTCTGGAAGTTATAAGCTTTTTACTTTAAACTGCAATTGTTCTCCCCCATCAAGGAGCTGTCATCATGTTGGCAGCCATTTGTATATCTCTATACATAACCATTTTCTTTTTCCTCCTCCTCATCCTATGCCTCCTTGGTGGCTTGCACTGTGAACACCAGTGTGACCTTGGTGTTTGCTTTGGTGTTCCATCCATCCGCCTCTCATTTTCTCATTGTCTTTTTTTTTTTTTTTTTTTCTCTCTTTCTTGCATTTGTTTTCTCAGAATTGCTGGCATTTCAGCTGATGGGTTCAACAGTGTTGAGGACCTTGCTGGAACCTGCTGACTCCGTCCTAGGGCAGACCCTGGTCTCTTTTCACAGAGGTCATACCTGCTGCCCCCCACTGCCAGCACCTGGACACTGACACCCTATACCTGGTACTAGCTTTTATGTGATGTTTATGTAAGTCTCTTTATATTAAAACTAGGCTGTTTTTCCATAGTTGCTATTGCAGTTCTTTCTGTTATTTTATAAAATTTTTAGCTCATATAGTACCTGACCTCCACAACCATTATTTTTAACTTTTGTTTGTTTGTTTGTTTTTGTTTTGTCTTTTACACATTTATTCCATTTACTCTGTTACTTCAAAACATTTATCAAGTTACTAAGGTCACAGGGAGAGATTGGATTCTCCCTAACCAACATGAAATAACGCTATTGAGGTCTAAATAAACATTTTTGGATGGACATACAGTTTTGTGATTCAGTCACTGTTGCCTTTCTATCCAACCCATGACCCAGAAGGTAGCTGAATGGTAATTTTGGAGAAAAAGCATGTAAAGCCATCACAAATACAAGTGAGAAGCTTCACCATTAGAGCACAAGACAAAAGGTAAACAGTGTTAAAACATCTTCAGGATTTTAGGAAAGGTAAAGGAACTGCTGAAAAAAAAAAAGTTATATATATATATATATGTATATTAGCATATGTATTAAACCTTCAAGCCTTCTTAAGTGTAGAGAGAAGACTTACTGCTACCTACTCATTGCTACTCTTTTTGCTAAGGAAACAAGTGGTCTTTTATACTTTGCTAGTTTATAAACCTCTTTTTTTTTTTTTTTTTTTTTTTAATATTACACAACGTATGTTCACATAGATGAAGAATATGGAGGAGCTGAATAGGCTTGGTCTGGTAGGCATGGTCTTAGAACATTTAACAGGCAAAATATTTCCATAGTAGTTGATGATCAGCTGTAATGAATGCTGTGCTAATCATATTATTGTATAGCTGAGAATGTTATCCTTTTAACACTAAAACTATATTTCTAACTTCTAACATTCTTATTTATCACATGGAGAAGGATAACTTATGGCTCACCAAACATAATAAATGAGTCTTGTCATAAGATTGTGTACACTCAAAACGGCAAGGCAAGACTGAACAGACCTAGGTTAAGGCCTAGACTGAAAGAGAGGTGATAAGAAAAATTAGATTATTAATCATGGGTGATTGTTTTAAAGTGTCATTTTTTTGTTTTCACCAAAAATGTAATTAAATATGCTATAATAATACTATATGCATAGAAACTTAAAAAAAATAAATAAAAAGTGTGTTTAAAAAATAGAATCATAGAATCATAGAATATCCTGAGTTGGAAGGGACCCTTAAGGATCATCAAGTCCAACTCTTGACACCGCACAGGTCTACCCAAGTTCAGACCATGTGACTAAGTGCACAGTCCAATCTCTTCTTAAATTCAGTCAGGCTCGGTGCAGTGACCACTTCCCTGGGGGGGATTTCTATTAAATTATTAAACCAAGTCAACTTAAATTTCACCTCTTGTTTCACTTAAATGTAGAAAATTTATTTCATTTCTATGCCTGTAATAAAATGTTGTGAAATATAACTACAGTGTTAGACAGATCATGTTTCACAGTGGAAATTCTTGCTTTCAGTGTAGGTGATACACCAGACATTTACAGAAATTATAATACTGATAAATACTTGTAAGGTGTGATGCACTGGTAAACACAATGTTATTTACCAAAATGATAAAAACAACAAACCTTCAATTCCTAGATTATGCTGCATTGGGTATTCCTGCTACTGCATCTATCTCTCAGAGCAAAATAAAAATGTCTTGGAAATATAAAAGTAAGTTGAATATATTAAAAATCTGAAACTCATGACTAAAATAACAAGAAATTATTTCTTTTAATTTATTAGATTTATACACTGAGATCTATTATCATGAAAAGTGTTTGTTTCCAGCCATAACTATATGTTGTCTGAGTAATATCCTTTTGCTGATAAAAATATGTGCTTGCAGATAGCATGTTCTGTGGTATTCTTGGACTGTGTTTTGTTCACCCATGAGCTTAGCCTTGATTGAACACAATCATTCTTACTGACATGGACTTGGGCCAGGGAGCATCAGGGGCTAACCAAATTTGTCCAATTTAGTAGAAGTGATTTGATTTAACTAGCAGTTGTTACCTTTCTGTTCTTTCTCTTGACAGGCAGATTTAGAGCCTTATAAAATACACAGGCTGAAAGCCAAGGCATCGCTGACCTACACAATGCTGGATCACCCTGCGAAAGTCCTATCAAAATAAACAAATTAGCATTTAATAGTCAAAATGGTCAGCCTTGGGATAAACTGAAGGGACAGGCATTAAATAAGCATGGCCTTTCCTAAACTGGAAAGATATCTGGCTTAAATGCATCCCTTTTTTTTTTTTTTTTTAGTAATACTGACCAGAAGCCAACCAACAAAATATGTCTCTGACAATCTTTAAAGAATTTGAAAGCAGGCACAGTTAAAATATCACAGTGTACTGAATAAACAAAATATATAAATATATAGTCTAAATTGGCTTAACAGGCCAGTCAGATTGCATTTTCGCCTAAACATATAGCTGACTTGTAAGCATTTGGTGGCAGTAAACATAATTATATATTTGTTTTGTGGATTCTGTTCCTGCCGATGAAGGCAACGGTTAAATACCTACCCTAACAAAATAATAATAATTAATGAGTGCCTAGCCTAGGATAGGATAGGATAAGATAGGATAGGATAGAATTAGAACAGAACAGAACAGAACAGAACACAAAGAATGTCCTGAGCTGGAAGGGACCCACAAGTGTCATGGAGTCCAACTTGTGTCTCCACACAGGACTATCCGAAAATCAAACTATATGTCTGAGAATGTTCAAACTCTTCTAGTATGCTCACAGGCTTGGTGCCATGACCATGCCTTTGGGGAGCCTGTTTCAGTGTCGAATAGCCCCCTGGAACAATGACTGCACCTATAATCAGTTAAAAGAAAAACGGGTAAATTGAGCTTTGACTTAACTTAGCACACTAACAGTGGCCATGGGATACCAGATCTTGTCTGGCAATCTAAAGAATGCTACTAAATAAGCTCTTTGGAAACTCCTTGCACTTTAAGCAGAAGCAAATGAGAAAGCATTGAAAGCAAATAAGAAAACATATAAAAGTCTCTGAGAACGTCTAGATTATCTATAGCTGAGGAAGTCTGCCTGAGGTTTAACAAATGTAAGTTACCGAGAAACCACTGAGCAGCCTGAATGTACTGCTTGCTTGTGCTGGAATGGTACTTATTTCCCACATCCACACACCAGAGCTCCTTACAGACTTTTTTTCTTTCTTGAAGCTGCAGACTGGTAGTATAGTAAACAAGAGAATAAGATTAACCCGTGTTACGTATATTCAACTTGCGTTCACCTTTAAGTTCTCAGGTTATCTAGCCGGTATAGAGATAAATAACAGATATGGTATTGTGGTAACTCTTTTTACAGTAAACAATATAGCACAAATATAATAAAAAAAGTTCTAATGAAAGTGACTGAAGATAGAATATGACAGTCATTAAAAGAAACATAGTGTTTTAAAACAGACAAACAAGACCTCACATAATACCATATCACCCCACAAAAAAAAAAAAAAAAAAAAGCAAAACCAACCACCTTGACTAGCCTCAGATGAGGAAGATTTTTAGTTAATTCACTGTATCTATTTAAGAGGAAAGTAGGTTTTTTACCATTGGAGTGCATTGACTCTATTAACACTTGTATGGAGTTCCCCTCTAATGTCTGCCTTCTTCCATCCATCCATTCTTACTCACTCAAAATAAATAAATAAACAAATCATAATGTCTTCAATTTTTTAATTTTATTTTTCGAAAATCTGTCTGAAGAAGAATACCCCAGTAAATTGACTTGGCATGAAATCTGTTGGAGACTTATTAAAAAGTCCTTCTATTTCAGCATTATAATTAGGATCCTTTTCAATGTAGTCAGTTTCACCCTTAACTCCTTAACAACTATTTTCCTGTAATAATGCTTGTTGTCTATTATTTTAGGCTATCTGTAAAGGGACATTAAAGAGTGATAAACTACATTGATTGTAATGAGATCTAACCATAGGACTTCTGCGACATTTTGAACATTGCAAGGTTCTACTAGGGTTTCTTATATATTCAGCTGGTTTTTTTTTCTTTAGTGTTGGATAGCAGGACAACACTGATAGGTAAGCCAGAAAAAAAGATTCAGTGTTTGCTGTTAGTCTCATAAAAGCAAACTCTTTTGTTTCTGTTTTGTTTTTCTTCATTGCTGCAAAAGTTAAAATGCACAGGAGACTCTACTGCGAGGAAAAGTTACTAAGTGGTAATAAGAAAGAGATGTATAAACCCATATATTCTAATGTAAAGTTCCTTCATAATTGATTAATGTAATATCAAAAAACTGTTTCAGTCAATAGACTTAAGTATCACTGATGCACAAAATACACAATGCAAAGAAAATGCAACTGAAACAGTTATACATGAAGATGCCCTGTTCGTTTATTATTTCATTATTTCCAAGAAAATAGAAACTAAACAAGTTTCTACACAAGTCCCTGCGACCTAGATACTTTATGATATCGGGATAGTGTGACCTTCAAGCTTTAATTAGTTGTGAAAAACAGTATTGTCAAGTGTCTGATCCTTAACTACATAACATTAGCTAGCTTTGTTTCAGTTGAATGAAAATTCACTGATTTTGGTATTATTTGCAGGGGAAAAATGTGTTTTTAATTTTAATCTGAGTTTATTGTTAATTAAATCCATAGAATCAGCTCTGTAGAAAGTTATACAAGACTGTGTTCAGACTCATTGTCTATGAGAAAACATGGCTAGCATTGTCAAATGAAAACAGTTTTCAGCCTTGTTCTATTTGTCTTTATTTGACTACTTCATTCTCTTTGTACCTGAAAGGACTTTATCCTGGAATTTTTTATGAAATCTCATTGATGCTAGCCACTCAAGGCATTTTTAATTGTGTAGTCTTCTTTTTTGTTGTTGTTTTTGTTTTTGTTTTTAGGCTGTAATTTGGTTTATTGAAGTACTGAGAAAACGAGTTGTAACTTTCTTCAGAGATTCTACATGTACTGCAAGTAGAAATTGGCAGGGCCTGTATCTGAAACCCATTGCTTAGAGTTGTAAGCTTACCTTTTAAGCAATTCTGTAAATCAATGCCTGCAAATCTTCTGTTTTTAAAAGCTATGGATTTCTAGTGTGTAATGTTTTTAACAGCATGTTAGTAAAGAGTAGGCTTCTGAAGGAGAAACAAACAAAAAAGAACAGCAAAACTCCTGAAAATGCAGTGTTGTTGTTTGTTCTTTTTTTTTTTTCTTTCCCTACTGATCTGTGTTAAAAAGTATGTAGCCTAGAGCATGAAAGCTCATTGCACACTGTTTATGTACTTAATTATAATCCTGACAGAGCAAAGTTCGCTATCTTCTGCTGAGTAGCAAATGAAAGAAATTTGCTAAAAAAGATACCGTCAGGCCTTTTCATGGTGTTTTTGTTGTCTTTGAGGTTTGGGGTTGACGGGTCATATTTACTAATCTTCTTACATACTGGTTTTTATTTACTTTTGACTTACTCTTTTTATTTACTGATCTTTTTTTATAAATTGATTTGACCTCTTAATGTGCATATTACTACATACTTCATTTGTTTTTCAGCTGACAATATTTTAATTTTTAATTTATATCCTCTTTATATCCTGCAGCTACAAAGTGGTTACTGGATTGTTGTGATACACAGATCCAGAGTAAAATATTATCGTTGCTCACCTTATTTGTTGTAAATCGATAGAGATAATTGTATCATTCACTGTCTCTGTAACATGAATATTTTCTGAAAACAGCCTGTTCAGTAAATTCCTGTGGTCAATTCTGGTGACAGCCACAGGAACAAGTGAATGTCATGGAGCTGCGTCAGGGAGGTTTGGGCTTAATGTTAGGAAAAGGTTCTTCACTGAGAGGGTGGTTGGGCAATGGAACAGGTTCCCCAGGGAAGTGGTCACAGCAATGAGCTGGTCCAACTTCAAGAAGCATTTGGGCAACACTCTCAGACATATGGTTTAATTTTTAGGTAGTCCTGTGTGGAGCCAGAAGTTGGACTCAATGATCCTTGTGTGTCCTTTCCAACTTGGGATGTGCTATGATTCTTCCTGATGAGCAAACAAATATGAATCACAGATGTTTGATCACCTCTGGAACATTCTGTTTTTAAAATAATTTAAGTGTACCATCAAATGGAATGAAATTGAATTTTGAAAGACTCTTTACCAGGTTATCTAGTGAGAGGACAAGGAGTAACTATTCTAAACTAAAAGAGAGTAGATTTAAATCAGATATAAGGAAGACATTCTTTACAATGATGGTGGTTAGATAACAGCAAAGGTTGCCCAGAGAAGTTGTGGATTTCTCCTCCCTAGAAGTCTTCAAGGTCCATCTGGATGAGACCTTGAGCAACCTGATCTGATGGATCAGGAGTCCCTGCTGGAGCATGGTAGGTGGAGGTGGGGAGCTCAAACTAGACTATTTTCTTCCAACTCAACTATGATTCTGTGATTCTATGATTCTGCGACCAAGAAGAGTATTGTTGTTGCCAAACACGTAAAGCTTTGGTTGAGTAAACATGGCACTGTGGAAAACAGTTTCCTTGGTATACAATTCTAAAAACAGTAAGGGAGTTTTGCTCCCAAGTTCAAAATATAGGCTATGCTGTATTTCCTCTGACTTTTCTCACTGACTTTTTCTTACCATTGAAAGGACATACTGTTTAGGTTGTCTGCAAATGCAGTTTCGCTGATGGGATTTTGAGTCACAATGTCAAAAATCAAACTTTAAAATAGCTAATTTCATTCTACTATTGTCAATAGGCGATCCATACTTTGAAAGCAAAAAGTTATCCTCTGCTCCAAGTTCTATTAAGAAGATACATCTTGATTAAACTAATAGAGCAGAATTCATTTATCTCTCATTCGTGATGTCTTCCCTTTCCACAAGAGCTTTTTACGACAAAAGCAGAAGTTTTTAATGGGCTATTAAAGCATCTGGATCTAGCAAAATTAACTTGGAATTTAGCTTTGATTTCACTTAGTCACATTGTTTTGTGTTGTTTGTTTCTTTCAATAGTTATTCTTTAAGGACTATTTTAGTTGATATTAGTGGAAAGGTCAAATTTCATATGTGATCATGGTGATTGTCAGAAGCAGGAACAAGGGAATTTTTGACTGCAAATTATCCAAAGAACCTTGAAGAATATAATCACAGTAGACACTTTAGAATCTCTAGTAGGGATTTAGCATAATATGTGATGTGAGAAGCACAGTTCAATGAACATGAATCAGAATACAGATATTTGTTGGGTACCTGTACTGGTAGGGAGACAGACAAAAAACCTTTCTCAGATTACATTCTTTTGTGACATTTGTGTTTATTTTTCATACATGTCATAGCAAAAAGTTGTTAGAAATGACCCAATAAAAAAATAAATCAAAATACTAGAGATACTGGATTAGCAGGCAATTAGGTTAACTGTTGTAATTTGTTTATCAGTTCTATTTATTTATCATATTGTTTTAGAACTACCAATATAATTATTTAATGATGTAAGTGTACAGGACCTGAGTCCTGCAGTTAATTTTCTTCATAGGTATGGTGCTGTGTTCTTGGATCTGTGACCAGAACAATATTGAGAACACACCAATGGTTTGCTGAACAGTGCTTGCAGGATCTTTGTTTCTCTCTTGGCCTTTTCAATGAATGGGCTGAGGTAGGCAAGCAGTTAGGAGGGGACATAGGTGCAACAGCAGACCTGAGATGACCAAAGGATATTCTGTCCTGTATAGTGTCATTCTCAGTAATAAAAATGTGAGTAGTCTTTTCAAAGTAGCCATTGCTTGGAGACAGACAGGGCTCTAACAGTCTATAAAAAAACAAACAGTGAACAGTCCTGATCAATAAATAACATATTTTCCAAATTCTTAACCAGTAAATCTTTACTTTAGCAAAACATTCAAACTATTTGGTAGAATGCTTTATTAGTTTTCACCTCTCTTTTCCCCAAATAACCTTATAACAGAATTTATAATATACAATATTTATCACTGAAATAGATTTACTGACAAATTGTGTTATTGTCAATAAGGCACACTTAAAACTTATTCTGCACTACTAAAATTGCAAATTATTTCCTTTCAAAGAAAGTATAACTGACGGCAAAAAAAGTTGCAGTACTTGCTTCAATTTGGATTAACTGGACTAAAAGGCTTCAAAGAGAAATGTACCTGTATTCTTCCCTTGCAGCATGTTTTCAGGCTGCAGACTTAAATATCTTTAGTGGTGTGTGTCCATTTAAAAAATTTTTTTTTTTTTGCAAAAGTGTATAGTTTCTTCCTTTTGCAAGTTGCTTATGTATCTATACAACTAAATATTTGTCTTTGTTTCCTTCATGCAACTTGGTGTTTATTGAGATTATAAACTTCATAATTAAATTTGGAAAAAAAAAAAAATCCTTAGGTAATCTGACTCCTTAAGTTTTCTTGTTGTTTGTTTGTTTGTTTGTTTGTTTTTTGTTGTTGTTGTTGTTTGTTTGTTTGTTTCTCTATTTGTGGTGGTTTTACTCGGGTGGGCAGCTGAGCTCCACCACAACTGCCTTTTCACTCCCCCTCTCCTCAAAGAGGAAGGGAGAGAAAATATAACACAGAGAGCTCGAAGTTTGAGATGAGAAAGATTTAATTAAAAGGGAATGGGGAGAAAAAGAAATAAAGAAACAAAAGAAAAAGAAACAAAAGAAACGATAGGTCAGCGCGGAAGCACAGAGAGAAGGAAAAAAATATATTCTCTGCTCATATGTGGCGATGTTTGGCCATGTCCTGGGAAGCAGGGCCTCAAAACGCATAGCAGTTGTTCAGGAGGAACAGCCCCCTCCCCTACGAGAGCCCTCCCTTTTATTGCTGAGTGTTATCAGGTGTAATGGAATATCCCTTTGATTGGTTTAAGTCAGCTGCCCTGGCGATATCCCCTCTCCATCACTCGCCCACCCACAGCCTGCTGGTTCTTGGGGGCTTGGAAGGAGTCCTGGTGCTGTGCCAGCACTATGCAGCAATAGATACAACACTGGAGTGATAGTGCTGTTCCAGCTACAAGTGCAGAGCACAGCACTGTGTGGGCTGCTGCAGGGAAAGATGACTCCATCCCAGACAGACCCAAGACACTATTTTACCAGAACTAAAAGACATTTAAATTTTTTCTTTTACTGAGACTGAAAAAAGGCTTCAATCCTAATTGCTTTTTTTTTTTTTTTTTTTTTTTTTCTAAAAAAACATGACCTTGCTTTACCTGTAAGATCATGAATTTAAAAGATTCATGTTATGTCACTTCAACACATATTAGACATTAATTTGTAGGACTTTACAGTCCAAATTTAATGATTTTCAGACATTTAGAGCCAAGTACAGGTTCTGAAAAATTCTACTGCCTGGTGTTATGCATTCTATTTTCAAGTGTTAAAACAAAACTCTTATGCACTACAGAAATTTTCCACAGCCTTTCAACTCATAACTTTCACTATCAAGAAAAATTATGTTTGTTTGTTTGTTTGTTTTAAAATGATTATTTTATTTTTTCCTAACTACTGACTAATCCAAAAACTGGAATCATGGTTCACAAATTAGATTGAGTTTTATTTAAGCCTTATGAAATCTGAATCAATGACATGCATTGGAGAAAGATTAAAGCTTTGATGTGTCCGACTGGGAAAGTCATGTCAAGATGATAATCCTGCATAATTTATGAGAAAAAGTGCCAGACAGGTTCTTGTGTGTATGCATAAACAAGTAGTTAGTTCAATCAGTCAAAACAATTGTATTCCCATTCATCAGAGGTGACACAATGAACGTACAACCAGTTCTGCTCTGTAGTATGGATCTGCTAGTCATGATTCAGAAACATCTTATGTAAATGAAGTTAATATTAAAAGATTGTATTGTATTGCACTTGCATAAAAAGTGATTTGGGAGACGTGAGAGAAACTACTTGACTTACTAAATAAAACTTGTTCATTGAACAGGTTAAGCTAATGTAATTGCAAAATCTCAGAATCAACAGTCCGATTCAAACAAATAAAATAAATAAATAAATAAATCTTAGATGAACAAGGGCTGCATGTTCATTTGTTTTTCTGTTTTGCTTTATGAAGAAGATATTGTAGGAAACCCCTCAAAGCTTGAAGTCATTTTTTATTTTTTTTTTTTACGTTTTTTCTCAGCTGGTAAGCCCTTGTCAACACAAGATTAATTAGAAAACCTAATTTAGCACCTCAGATCGTCCATAAGTATGATTTCTTATGTGGTCGGTGTAGCAATAGCAAGATTTCTACTTAGGTAGTGGCTATTATACATACAATATTTGATTCCTCTGCATTTAAATTTCTGCTGTATCAAAATTACCTTCGGTATTTTGTAGCAGAGTTTATTTTTAATCTTCAGTCTACCTACTAGATAGCCATCCTTTCCTTGGTAAGAGAAAGGATGCCTGTTTCAGAATTTTGTAAAACCAACCGAACAAAAAATACATAATCTATAAGGCACAGACATATTTCCAACCCATTCATTTTACTTGTTCATTACAAATGCACTAAGTATTTGTGCAAGTGAGGGACATATCTTAAGCTATTAGAATTTGGATCCATTTCTGAGCAGTGCATCTTTCATTTATATTTCCACAAGCAAATGTATTGTAGTGCAGCAGATATAGTTTGGCCATTTTTAGTGAAAAGTTGAAGACTTTGTATGGAACTGACAGTGCAGGGTCTTAAGGCTGGTCTGGGTTTATTTTGACCTGAGTTTGTTTTAGGTTGTTTGAACTGCTTTGCAAGCTACAGCTGAAGCTGTGAGAATGTTATCCATGGTATTAAGTCTGACTAACTGTGGTAGTCACAGTGTAGCAGACTATTTCCTTTCCCGCCAATGGAGGCTGGAGAACACTGTTTTGAAACTTTCTAATTTGAGCTGATAATCCCTCAGAAGAAAGCAGACAGTCATAATATTAAAAAAAAAAATAGCCCCAAACAGACAAGATTAAGAAAAAAAGGACCCTCACCAGCAGCAAAGAAGTGTGGAAGGTGATGATATTCTATGACTTCCCACTATCTCTAGGCTTAAAGACTGGTGCTGTCAACATTAGGGCCCAGAAGACGTTGAATTGAAGAAAATTACATCAAGGGAAAAGGAAGACAGGAGGTGATATTAGTAAGTGTATAACAATTTTAAGATTATTATATCATATATAGTTTTTTCTACTATTTCATTACTGTTGACCTTCTCTTTCATTCCTGTTAATTTTCCCCTATGTCTCTTCCTCATCCACAGGACTCTGAATTTAATACTGAACTGTAAGTATCAAGGTGTTGGCAGCAGGACTACAGAGGTAGGAGAAGGGATCAAGTACTAATCCAGGTCAGACACAGTTGATTCCAATTAACCCACTGCAGAAACAGCCAAGAAGGCTAAGCTGGTAGTGTCTCTGTGAAAACATATATAAAAAGAGCATTAAAAAAAAAGAAAAAGTTTGGCAAACAACCCTGCAGACACCAAGGTCAGAGAAGGAGAGGCAGGAGGTGCTCTAGGCACTGGAGCAGAGATTCCTTTTCAGCCTGTGGAGAAACCATGGTGGAGCAGTATGTGTTTCTTGGAGGACTGAAGGATTGCAGCCTGTGGGAATCACTTGCACTACAGCAGGGCAAAAGTGAGGGGAAGGAGTGTCAGAGAGGAGCTGTGCTGGACTGACTACAACCTCTCATTCCCTGTCTACTTGCTCTGCTCTGGGTCAGGGAGAAGGTAAAGGAAATGGGAATGAAGAAATGAAGTTGAACCTGGAATAAAGAGTGTGTGTGGGAAGGAGTGTTTGAATTTTTTTTGTTTTCTTTGTCACAATCCTACCCTGTTTGTAACTGGCAATAAATTTCCCCCAAGCTGAGTCTGTTTTGCCCATGATGGTAATAAGTAAGCGATCTCTCTGTATTTATCTTGACTCATGAGCTTGTAGTGGGTTTACGTGACAAGGTTTTGGTAGCAGGGGGCCACAGGGGTGGCTTCTGTGAGAAGCTGCCTCATGTCTGGTAAGGGCCCCACTGCTGACGAGAGCTGAGCCAATAAGTGATGTTGTTTTGCACCTCTGTGAGAGCATATTTAAGACAGGAAAAAAAAACAACAACAACAAAAAAAAAAACACTGCACTACACAGCAGATGGGAGAGTGAGAGGAGTGAGGAACAGCCTTGCAGGTGCCAAGGTCAGTGAAGAAGGAGGGGGAGAGGTGCTCCAGGCACTGGAGCAGAAGTCCCCTGCGGCCTGTGGTGAGGACCATGGTGAAGCAGGATGTCCCCCTGCAGTCCATGGAGACCACGGTGGAGCAGGTGGCCCTGCACCGATGGAGGCTGCCGCCTGTGGAAGACCCCTGCCAGAGCAGATTCCAGGCCGGACCTGTAGCCCGTGGAGAGGAGACCACGCAGGAGCAGGTGACCTGGCAGGAGCTGCTGCCCGTGGGGGATCCAGGTTGGAGCAGTGTGATCCAGATGGATGGACCCCATGGTACAGGGCCATATCTGGAGCAGTTCTGTGGGCAGCCCATGCCAGATAAGTTCACCAAGGACTGCATCCCATGAGAGGGACCCCACAGCACAGGGGACAAGAGTGACCAAGAAGGAGCATCGGTGAAGAAGTGCTATGGACTAACCATAACCCCCCGTTCCCCTAAGCAGTTAGGGGGAGGAGGTGGAAGAGGGTGGTTGAGGGGGGAAGATGCTTTTGGTTTCTTTCCTTTGTTTCTCACTTCTCTAGCTTGTTAGTAATAGGCAATAAATCTTACAGTGAGTGTTTTGCCCATCACAATAATTACTGCATGATCTCCCTGTTCTTATCTCAACCCTTGAGTCCTTTTCATCGTATTTTTCCCCCATTCCACTTTTAGGAGGGGAAGTGGGAGAGCAGTAGTGGTGGAGCTTGGCTGCCCACATAAGTAAAACCACCACAGAGCTTTTCCATCATCTGTCCAGTTGAAGAGAGGGGGAGTGAGAGAGCAGCTAAGTGGGAGTCTGGAAGAAGGATGAGGTCAATCCACCACAAATACTTTTATAGACTGCAGAACAGATACCATCAGTAATGTGTACGCTGCTCCAGTCCCCTAGTAGTCCTGTTGGGAAATACATTCCAAGGTAAACACAACTGCGTGGAAAGAAGGATGTGTACCTATAACTCCTTCCAGATGTGCAGATAAAAATGATAAACTTCAAACAGAGGAGACAATCCTCAGGGTACATGGTGTGGCTATACTATGCAAAGTGGCGATAGACAGTGAGATCCACCATTACACTTTCAGTGGTCTTATTTACCTAAGCTAGGAAAGCTGGATTTCTGTTCATTTGTGTTTAATCTCAAAAAGGGGAATAGTTTAAAGCTCATCTTTCTCATTACAGAGATGCTAGAAGGAAAAACTAAAAGAGATTTTTTTATTTTTTTTTTTTACAGAAAGCACTATTTGTTCATTATATCTTCTAATGTAGAATTTCGAAGCATAAAGTGAAATTATAAGGAGGCATGTTCAAGAAAAGAAAGCAAAGAAAGATGATTCACTACATAAAATGTTAGACTGTGCAACAGCTTGAGGTGTAAGCATAAGTTTACCATTCTGTAATATTCACAGAATACTGTGGATGTAAAAGTTTTCATATATTCAGAAATTAACAAAAAAACTCTCCCAGGGAGTATTAAATGCAAGCATGCAAATTCTGACTTGGAAAATGTCTGAATTTCAAACTATTATGGACTCAGAAAGCATTCTGGGAAGAATCCAGCATGAGTTTTTTACATAAATACCTTGGTATTTTTTCCAAGGCTATTGTAAGAGAGTGGATGAACACACTCAACTGAGCAGATCTTTGATGTGACCTAATCTGTCTCTTCTTATGTCTTTCCCCTTATTATACCACAAAAAAAATTATCCGTGTATTCCCTTCATGTACATTTTTTTTGCACAGCACTAAAAATATTAAAATGGACATTGCTGCAAAAATGAATGTAAACAAATATGAGTTCAGAAGCAGGAATACATCATCCATATTTTTTTATATCGTTGTTAGCATGACATGCTATAAAATTCAGTAAACTCCTCTAAAAAGTGGAGCAATATCAAACGAAGAGCCGCAAGGTCCTCATCTGAAAAATACTTTAGTCACGAAGAGAGAGAACTGTATGTTCATTCTTTCTCTCCTTTATCCTGTTTATTGCTGTAGACCTATATAATTTAAATATTCCATGAAAAGCTAACTGTTTTCAAAAGAAGAGAATCCTTCCAAGAAGTTGTATTTGGTGACTTTCAGACAGTTTTCAGCTATTTACAATAATCACCAGCAAAAAAAAAAAAAAAAAAAAAAAAACAACTTGCTGCAGGAGTGTGTAGGTGTGTGTGAATGTGTAGAAGAGGCAGTGAATCCTCAGCTAATAATTTTATATTTTATTATTTTGGTAGTTTTCACCCAGTTTCTATCACCTCAGTTAATGCTTTCATCTCTGTTAAAATGATCTGATTATTCTTGATTATAATTGATCAAAAATCATAGCTCAATGAGGCTGACTACGTATTACATTCAGATGTAGTGACATTGCTTTGTCTAATGTACCAGTGGTTGTAACTGACATCTATGTTACAATTAAGCTATTTCTAGTGCTTTTTTCAGGTAACTGACAGACAGTGTTAATGACTATTGTTGAAGAAGAGCTGGGGAGGATGTCATTTATATCTTTCCTACTAATGATTTGATATTCATTTACACATAAGAACTTGTAAAACGGATTATAAGAATGCCCATCACATATTATTTATTATTTTATTCTTAGTTTTCATAAATTTCCAGGAAAACACTGTTGAATATTTGCTTAAAAGTACTCTGAATAATTACTTTTTTTTTTTTTTTCATTTCAATGCTTTTTTTTTTTTTTGGAACTCTAGCTACAGTTATAAACGATTTTTCTTTAAATAATACTCTTTTCATTAACCATCAAGAATTAGACTTTAAGACATTTATCATTCAATATTTAGTCATCACAACATGGTTATAAATTTGGCTTCAACTCCTACTTTGTTAAACCATAAACAGAAGCACTGTAGTTTTGTGCCATTTGCACATTGATTTTGAAAGAGAACGTTAATGAAATCATAACGGTGAGATTTAAGAGTACCCTGTGTGCATAAGCTTGAGTAGACTTGTTGTTCTTAAACTGATGATAAAGATTGTAACAAGACTTGAATGTTCAGCAAATCAAGGTTTGATATTAAAAGCTTTAAAAATACAGAGAATTTTTGATAGTATCATTTTTAAGTCAGTGAAATGATCAATGCTATTATTCTCAGGAAAATGATGCGGTCAAAAACCTGCACAGTACACACATTTTACAAATTTCTAATTGTTATATAATACACAGCGACTTAATAGGAAATTATCTGAATATAAAGTACTCATTACTTCTTGTATAAAAAACTTTTTTTTTTTGCAATTTTGTTCTTCACTTTAAACCAATACAGCAATAATAACAATAAAAAAAAAAAAAGAATAGTTTAATTGGAAGAGACCTACATCATCAAGTCCAACTACCTGACCTCTTCAGGGCTAACCAAAAGTTAAAGCACTTAAAGGGGGCATTATCCAAATGCCTCTTGAACACTAACAGATGTGGCGCATCAAATACCTCACTAGGAAGCCTGTACCAGTGTTTTACCACCCTCACAGTAAAGAAATTTTTCTTAAGATCTAGTCTGCACCTGCACAGTTTCTGTGTGTCCTATCCTTGGTTATCAGGGCAAAGAGACTGGCACCTCCCTATCCATTTCTCCTCCTGAGGAAGTTGTAGAGAGCAATGAGGTCACCACTTAACCTGCTTTTCTCCAAACTAGACAACCCAAGTGTCCTCAGCCTTTCTTCATAGAATGTGTCTTCCAGCCCTTTTCCCAGCTTTCTTGCCCACTTCTGGACACTTTCAAGTAAATTAATATCCCTTTTTATTATGGAGATCAGAACTGCACACTATATCCGAGGGAAGGCTTCACTAGTGCTTAACACAGCAGAAGAATAACCTCTTTAGACTTGTTGACTATGATGTGTATAATGTACATCAAAATTCAGTTTGCTGTCTTGGCTGACAAAGCACACTGCTGACGCATACTGAGCCTACTGTCCACCAGCATCCTCAGACGCCTTTCTTCAGGGCTGCTCTCCAGCTACTTGTTTACCAGTCTGTACCTGTACCCAGCATTATGTTGTTGCAACAGCAGAACCTGGCATTTACCCTTGCTGAATGTAGTGCTGTTGCTGATTGCCAAATGCTTCAGTCTATCTAGATTCCTCTGCAAGTCCTTTGTCTCTCCACATAGTCAGCAGCACATCCCAATTTAGTCTCATCAGCCAACTTGCTAAGTGTACATTCCACACTTGCGTCCAGATGGGGATAAAAATATTGCACAGAACCAGCCTAGAATTAAGCTGTGGTGAACACCACAAGTGACTGGATGCCAGACAGATTGTACTCTCATTTGCTATAACCCTTTGAGCCCTACCAGTAAGCCACTTCATCACGCAGAGTAGCATGTACCTGTCCATCTCACAGTTTTACAATTTGTCCAAAAGGATATGGGGGGAGATGGTATCAAAAGCTTTACTAAAATCCATAAAGATTACCTCCACCACCTCCTCTTCATCCACTAAGTGGGTGACCTTATTGTAGAAGGAGATCAAATTTCTAAGACAGGCCTTAGCCTCATGACCCCATGTTCTTTCCAAAGTTGTGCATATCAGATTCAAACCTCCAGTAATAATAGATGAACAGATTTCTGCAGAAATTGGAAATACATTCTATTTTGCTTAGGATATAACAAGATTAATTCTGTGTCTTCTGCTTTACAAAATGTGCATAGTATCCATATACATCCTAGAAGCAGGTTGCAGAACATTGCTTTGTTCAAGACTTGCTGGAGTGTGTACCTTACAAAATGAGAATAGCTTCTTCAACAGGCTTGCAGTCTGAGAAGTGTGGATTCAGAGAGAGAAAAATACAGTGCAACAATAAGATGACCTACCTCACCATGAGGCACCAGCAACCTAAGTGTTGCCAAATTTACTGTAGGCAAAACACCCCTTTTTTGTTTTTAAGGAATAAAATAAGATTGCATGGAAGCCTTATAGATAAATGAAAAGCATATCAAAGAATTACGATCAACCCAGGTAGTGTATTTTCAGAGAGGAAAAAGGGAAAGGCAAAAAGGAAGAGTTTGAAGAGCTTTAAGAAAAAAGTAAGTAGAAGAGATGTCTCCAAAAGTAGAACACAGTCCTTTAATAAAACCTCAATGAGCAAAAACTTACAAAATTCCTATGTTAAACTAATAGCATAGAAACTCCTGCATTAAGAGAAACAGCTCAACACACATTTTTAAAGGAGAATATTCTGTTTTTGGAGCTATTTTGATTAATTTCTGAATAAGACAGTATATTTATTTGAAATTGCAGATTTAAAAATTACTTTCAAAATTCATTGTCATTTTCCCATTGTACTTCTCTAAGATCGTACATCTTATTGATGTCTTTTAGGGACTAGAAAGCACAATATACACTAAAAGTAGATCCTGTTTGAATGTTGGCTTTCAGTCTTTCTTCTAAAATACTCTTAAAAATACTTCATAGTAAACATTTTAAACTCAACTTCATTTTTAAGAAAAAATATTCTCTAGAATTTCCACCACCACCACCTTACTAAATTAAACCAATGTTTTGAAAATCAGTTAATGAATTAAAAATGTGAAAAAGGTAACCTTTTAATGCTGCTTAATTTTAATGTTTTTCTAGACAGTTTAGAAAACCTCACTAGGTCCATGTAAGCACTCTGTATAATAACCAGGAGTGACCTAACAAAAAAAACTTGAATTTTAAGGCTACATAAAACATGAGATATATAGGAAGTATGCTAATTATAATCATTTTTTCAGCTTTTGTGCATGTACCGTTAAACAGAAACCTGTTAACTGGGAGTCTTATACTTCACTGTCTACTCAGCCACAGTTTCTAGAAAATGAGGAGCAATGAGGTTTTATATTCAGAAGCAAGGCAAATCACTTCCTAAGATAGCACAACAGGTTAACACTAAGTGTTAATACCTCCAAAGATTTGGTACGTCTTAGTGTTAAACTAAAGTTCTGTAATTCCTGCAACTAGCATGTTATCTTGGGATCTTGGGAGCTGAAATATAAGTGTCATAGGACAGCTAAGAAATAAGTCAGAATGAAAACTATGTTTCCCTCTTCTCTCCCCATCCCCCCCCCTAAAAAAAAAAAAAAAAAAAAAAAAAAAAAAAAAAAATCTTATTTATCTAGCAAGGCAGCATATCCAAAAAAGTCAGGTTTATTTTTCTAAAGCACTTGTCTCTTTTCTTGGCTCTTCTTGACACACATGCATATGTCCTGTTTCTTTAGACTCTTCAAGGAAACTCCAGATGATCAGTCTGGACTAAGTGGTTGTATGATAAGGTCCCATCATGAACAGAATAAGTGACCAGACCTCTCACTAGAAATACATTCAGACAACTGGAAGAGAATGTCAGAAAGAACAGCCTGCTGAATGACCATTACTGATATGTGAGTTCAGTGTTTTCATTTCAGAGTAAACATACCCATTCAATGTCATGCTCTTTTGCCCAGGTGTCTATGAGGTCGTTTCAGAAATTGACCCATTTTCTGACTCAATTCTTTCTGAGGTGTCATGCTGCCACAGCACTTGATTTTCAAGGCCCAAGATAGTATTCTAGGTGATGTCATGGGCATCACTGGATTTGTTTCCAGCCATCTGGTGGTTGCTTCCTGCATTGCAAGCACAGTGTTTGCCATCATGGGTTTCTGGGAGTGTGATATACTGTCTGTCAGTCCTCTCTATATTTCTGTTTCAGCCATCGTCTTCCATACCCGAGAAGCTTCAACTACTCGGCTTGCTTGATTGCAGTGCATGTTTCACATTTATAGATAATCTGTGTAATAGTGTCCATGGTCAAGTCCACCCCTCAGTCAGAAGCCCATTTATGTGTTGCTTCTCTTCCTTAATGGACTGAGGTACCATGGGCCACGAAGCTATAAATAATTCAACTTTATGTTGCCAGTCCAGATCAACCTGAGCCACTTCAGTCTTAGCAGCCTAACTTGCCTGTTGGTTGTTCTAATATTCTTTGGTGGCCTGACTTGGGTACATAAGCATCTATGTGGTGTCCTTTTACAACCAGGCAACAACCTGCCTCTACACAGGCAGGAATACCTTGCAACAATACATCAGACCAGATGGGTTTCCCTCTGCTCTTCCAGTTGCTCTGCTTCCATTGCTGTAACCACCCCCACAGGGCATTCACCTACATCTATGAGCAAGTATAGAGATATAACATCAGCCACTTTCCCATTCAGTAATATCTAAAGCTAGCTCAATGGCTTTCATTTTTGCAATTGGCTCAGTTCACCTTCTCCTTCATCAGTTTCTGCAACTTGCTATATAAGACACTGTACAGCAGAATCCACTTCCAGTGTTTTCTCACAATACGACAGGATCCACCAGTGAACAGGGCACATTACTTCCCATTTTCTGGTAGTTTATTATACAGTGCGGTCTTTTTAGCTCATGACACCTCAGTATTCTGAGGTCTCTGCCCTTGGGCTAATCCATGATAATTTCCAAAATATCTGACTGACTGTGGTTTCTTATTTGTGTCCACTGTGTGATAGATGCAACCCTCTTACTTCATGTAGCATCAGTTGCAAAAGGTACAGAAGGTCCCTCCCTTTGAACATCCAGCCCCCCATCGGCAGTCAGGAGCTGTGCTTCAGTACAAAACAGTTCTGAAGCATCTCAGACCCATTCATGTG
Source organism: Anas platyrhynchos (assembly GCF_047663525.1). Lineage (NCBI taxonomy): Eukaryota > Metazoa > Chordata > Aves > Anseriformes > Anatidae > Anas > Anas platyrhynchos. Next base: position 58,228,910 of record NC_092590.1, read on the forward strand.
CTGCCAAAATCTATTTTTCATTTGGAGTATAGCAGATCATCTGAATCAGGATTCAGCTTATCTGAATCCTGGACTCCAAAACCCTAGGGGATGACCTTGGGTTTCCCCTGGTACTTTCTGCCAGAGTCTCCAGGTAGGGCCATTCTCCCTGGCTGCAGTGTAGAGCACATTTTTTACATCCTGCCCTACTTGGACTGGCCCGAGGGCTACTGCATGAACTGTCTCCTGTTTAATTTGTCCAAAGGCTTGTCATTGCTCCATCTGAAATCATTCTTCTTCCAGGTCACTTGATAGAGCGGGTTTACAATCAGACTAATTTGGAATATGCATTCTCCAAAACCCCACGATACCTAAGAAAGCTTGTGTTTCTTTTTTGATAGTTGGTGGAAACATAGCTGTCATTTTGTTGACAACATCCTTTGGGATCTGATGATGCCCAGCTTGCCATTTTATTCCCAAACTGGATCTTCTGTGCAGGTCTCCTGACTTTACTTTGTTTTATGGCAAAACCAGCTTTCAGAAGGATTCAGACAATTTCTTTCCCTTTCTCAAAAACAACTTCTGCTGGGTTGCCCCATGTGATGATGTCATCAATGTATTGCAGGTGTTCAGGATCTACAGTTCCCGTTCCAGTGCAGTGTGAATCAGTCCATGGCAAATGATGGGGCTGTGTTTCCACCCTTGAAGCAGTGGAGTACTCCATTTCCAGGAGTACTGAACACACCTCGCAAGTGAAAACCTCCGATATAGTTAGCTGTTGGGATCCCCCTGTCACTCCAGAATTACAGATGAGGTCTGTCCCTTCATATATTGATATAATTAGGATCCACTATTCACTAGAGTCTTATACTTCTGTGTGTCTGATGTGCCAGTCTATAGAATCCACACAGCCTAAGCTTCCTTGCCCTCTAATTCCATGCTACTTGCCCTGTTATCCCAGAATTGGAGCAGCCAGGTGACATGTGCTCTCCTGGACGACAGATGAAATCATTTCACATATTGTACAGCTTACTCAAGGATAGGGATCGGGTGGTTACTGCCTCATTTATGAGTTCTGCCTCTTCCCCCTCCTATTCCCATGATGGACTTGCTTCAGAATAGCCTGCTTTGCCCACTTTGTCCACTTCTTCCTTCTCCTTCTTAGCAGAATTTTTTTCTCATACTAAGCAAGCTGGCCTTCACACCCATTGTTTCATTGCCTGTATCCTCCTACACTCCCTACCCCTCATATCTATCCTGCCTTGGGGCAGACTTCTGTGTGGTATTCTTAAATAATCATTTAACCATTAAAACAAAACAAAACAAAACAAAACAAAACAAAATCAAACAACAACAACAAAAAATGCACAAAAGAACATACAAACAAACAAACAAAAAACAACAGAAGCACATCTTGTAGACATAGCAACAGGAATATGGGAACATTCTCTTTTGAACATTTGAACATTCATAATTCTCAAGGGCTGTTTGGCTTCTTTGGAGAAGGGGTTGGTCAAGGAGAAAGGGAAGGTGAAGGGGCAGGGGAAAGGGTCCTTCATCGTCTCCCCCATATGTGGATTCCCCATGGTATAAAGATAGAGAGTGTAATTATTAATAGTCTCTGAAAGATGGTTCTTTACTCTGTTTCTGTATTCTGAAGTACAGGGACAATGGCAATACCGAGTATAAATACCAGATTAGTCTTATGACCAGTAATTTTATCATATCATAAACCAGTATTATACAGTACAGCAAAATGATAACCTTAAGCCAGCACCCAGAAGTGATAAACAGCACAACAGGGAGCACAAACAGCAAGTAAGCTGTAACACAACATGACTCTAAAAACAAGCACAACAGTTCTGAGAGCAAATAAATCAACATAGTGACCAGCAACTATTAAACTAATATAAGGCTTATAACAAATTAATTTTAACACACTCTGGTCACGTCTGTCATCTCAATCCTCAACCTGCACACTGGGTGCCAGAAGGACTGGTTTAACCCAGCAGGCAGCTAAGTACCACACAGCCATTCACTTCCGCCCTCTCACCTCCCAGTGGGATAAGGAAGATAATAATAAAACAAGAACAAAAACAAAACACAAAAACAAACAAACAAACAAAAAACAACAATACAAAAAGAAAAAAAAAAAAGTAAATAAACTCATGGGTTGAGATAAAGACAGTTTATATGGACAGAAAATGAAGGGAAAATAATAACAATGAAAAAAGAATATACAAAGCAAGCAAAACACAATTCCTCCTATTTTTATCGTTCAGCATGACATCATACGGTATGGAATATCTCTTTGGCCAACTTGGGTCAGCTGTCCTGATTCTGTCCCCTCACAGTGTCTTGTGCATCCCCAGCCCCTTGCTGGCAGGACAGCATGAGCAACAGAAAAGTTGTTTAGTTGGTGTAAGCACTGCTCTGCAACAAATAAAACATCAGTGTCTTGTCAAAATTATTTTCATCTTGAATCCAAAACACAGCACCATACCAGCTGCAAGGAAGAAAATGCACTCTATCCCAATAAAATCCAGGAGAATAAAGTACAAGAATTCAGGATTGTACAGAGAAAGGCACTCAAAGAAGTGAATGTTCTGTGAGCAGATACTAATAAGTTTGTGACTTCTCAATATGAGAAGAAAGAAAAGTACATTGAGGCTATTGGAATCAAACAGGTGATATGCAAGCTGAATGTAGAACACAATCTGACAATGCTGGAGCTAGGAGACAGTTAGTAAAGTAGGACAAGATCAGCTTAAAACTGTTAAGATAACACTTTTTATTTATTTATTTATTTATTTATTATTTTTTTTATTGAGCAGTAAGTGAATTTTTGGATCCTGCTGTTGCTGCTGTAAACTGTACAGGAGACTTCTGCAGACTGCAGCCGGTATCTGGAGGTGCAAAAAGGGATTAGACAAATTCATGAACAGAAGATCTGGAAGCATGTAAGAAAGGGAATTAGCAGGAATTAATAGTTCTAAACCACCTATTGTGTGCTTTCTGAGAAGAGAGCAGAGAGAGAGAGCCAACGAGAAGAACAGACATCACTTAGTGGTTAGGATTGCACAATCTTCCTAAATTGCATCTGTCACCATCTTAGAAAGAATAGTAGGCAAGAAGCACAACACATGTGGTGGAATATGGCATATTTTCTAATTTTTTCTATGATTCTTCCCATGCCACACTACTACTGTTTGTTACCAGACTGAAAGCACAAGACGTTTACACAGAAAAATGACAATAGGAATAAGATCTAACTTAAACTGAATTTGGCAACCTCAAAAATGATCAAATAGATTATAACCTCATGATATTTGAGTTTAATGTAGAAGGTCTTTAACTACCTTAAACTTCTTTAAAAACTGTAACAAAACTTTCACTAGAAAATACATTCTTACCATTGCATGTTGGGGAGATAAAATATGAGTATTGTATTTTTAAGAATACTATTTCTCTTATTTTTTTAAAGTATTTGTTAACATAAACTTCATCTTAAAAATCTAGTTAAAAGTTTACAAAATGTTTAAGGTGAAAAATTGCCAATGCTGTTTTTATTCAGATAATACAATGCCATGATATTAATTGAGAAGTTGGGGTATGACGTTTGATCTGGAAATGGAATATTGAATTGAATTTGTTGCAGCTGTTGTTTTATTTCTTCTGACATTTTTGTTGTTCACTTAAAAAAAGTGCAAGTGATATGGATACGTGTTAAAATACTATCAGAAATATTGAACATGAATTACTGAGATCAAGAAAATCTTACACGCCACACACAGCAAAAAAAAAACAAACAACAACAACAAAAAACACGTTTAGTAAATTTCATATAAGTCATAGATATGTATCATCTTTAGAATATCTTTTGAAATGTATTTATAAATTATCCATCACAGGAGATAGTCTTTCTCTTGAATCCAATACATCACACTTGAATCTTACTGAAACATTTTGCTGACTATCGGAACATATATTATAGGCATTTCCTACTCAAACCTGCAAATAAAAAAGATTGCACATTGAAATGGATACTATGTATCAACTAGAAAACTGAAGTAATTTCTTATAAAATTAAAAATGTCATTTTTTTGGAACAGGTGCTTTACTTTTTAGATACAGATGTATTGGTTATTCTGTAAATGTTATTTCTGAGAATAGGTGCATTGTTGATTGAAAAAAAAATGGATTTATCTTTACAATATATATGCTGTCCTTTTAAAAACAGCAAAAATTGCACTATAAATCCACCTCAATATATTATCTATTTTAACAAATTGTCTTCTGAAAAAGGAATGTGTCTATGAATTTTCTCCCTGAGCAAAAGAAATGAAACATACCAATGCATAGAGATCAGCAGACATTCATTGTATCAAATGTAGTTTTCTGTCCAGGACAGAAAGTAGCTTTCATCGCAAAAAGTCACATTCTAGATATAAATGAAGCCCACATTCTGTCATTTTCAAAGTACATGGCTATATTTGCATCAGTAATGTCAATGTGCTAGATACCCTTTTGAATTACCGGTGGAAGTGAATCAAAAAAACATTATAATAAGGGTCTGATTTTCACATGACAGTAAATGGGAAATAATTACATTTAAGTCAGAGAGTTTGCTCTATATAAAAACAAATTACTAGTGGCAATTTTTTGTCCTTGGGCATCAAAATTAACTCTGAAGTGTCACCCTAAGTGCTGAACTTTCTGTGGTGGTCAAAACCAATTGGATCCATGAAATGCATTTTGTTTGTGTGTTTCAATATTTTTGACCAGGCTGGAAAAGTATAGTCCTGAATTGTCATCTTTCAGAGTTGTGTGATAAAATTCCTAGCTCCCCACAACTTCCTTTCAGGTAGTTGTAAAGAATAATGAGGTCTCCCCTGAGCCTCTTCTCCAGACTAAACAACTCCAGTTCCCTCAGCCACTCCTCATAGGACTTGTGTTCCATGCCCTTCACCAGCTTCATAGCCCTTCTCTGGACATGTTCAGGGCTTCGATGTCCTTCTTGAAGTGATGGGCCCAAAACTGAACATAATACTCAAGGTGTGACCTCACCAGATCAAAGTACAGGGAGACTCTTACCTTCCTGATCCTGCTGGCTACACTATTCCTGATACAAGACAGGATGCTGTTGGCCTTCTGGACCACTTGGGCACACTGCCGATTCATGTTCAGGCGAGCATCAATCAGCATCCACAGATCCTTTTCCTCTATACATATTTCCACTCACTCTGCCCCAAGCCTGTAGCACTGCATGGGGTTGTTGTGGCCAAAGTTCAGGACCTGGCACTTAGCCATTTGAACCTCATCCCATTGGCCTCTGCCCAACAACCCATCTTGTCCAGGTCCCTCTGCAGGGCCTTCCTACCCTCTGGCAGACTGACACTTCCCCACAGTTTGGTGTTGTCTGCAAACTTACTGAGGGTGCACTCAATTCCCTCATCCAAATCATCAATAAAAGTATTAAACAGGAAGAGGCCCAATACCTAACCCTGGGGAACACCACTGGTGACCAGTCTCCAGCTCGATTTTTTTTCTGGGCCCAGCTTTTCAGCCAGTTTTTAACCCATCAAAAAGTGTACCTGCCCAGGCCATGGCCTGCCAGTTTCTTTGGGAGAATACTGTGGGAGACTGTGTCAAAGGCCTTGCTGAAGGGTAGATGTGGTTGTTTAACTGTGCTGGGCAGCTAAACCCCACAACCGCTCTCTCACTCCCCCTCCTTACATGAGGAGGGGGAGAAGTAAAGCAAAGAACAACTCACGGGTTTAGATAAGGATAATTTAATTAAAGGGAAATAATAATAATAATTAAATAAAGATTATTATGAACTAAATAATTTAACTAAAGGGAAATAAAAAGGGAAAGGGGAAAAGGAAGGGGGAAAGGGAAAAAAAAAAGAAGGGAGGAAAACAAACAAATAAAACAAATGAAGGCTATGTGGAAGTGCAGAGGAAAGAAATTACTCTCTACTTCCCACAAATGAGCGATGATTGACCACGTCCTTGAAGCAGGGCCTCAATGCACGTAGCCGGTGTTCAGGAGGAGGACCGACATTTTCACAACGAGAGCCCACCCCTCCCCTCTTCTTCCTGTTTCCACCTTTTATTGCTGAGTGTGACGTCACATGGTATGGAATATCCCTTTGGTTGGTTTAGGTCAGCTGCCCTAGTGATGTTTCTCTTCTCACTTTTTGCCCACCCCCTAGGAGGGTTAGAGAGAGTCCCGATGCTGTGCCAAGACTGCTCAGCAGTAGACACAACACCGGTGTGATAACACTGCTGTTCCAGCTACAAGTGCAGAGTACAGCACTGTATGGGCTGCTGCAGGGAAAGTTAACATTCCAGCCAGACCCAGTACAGTAGACTACATAAACAGCCTTTCCTTCATCCACCAGGCGGGTCACCCGGTCATAGCAGGAGATGAAGTTCATCAAACAGAACTTGCCTTTCATGAACTCGTGCTGACTGGGCCTGGTCCCCAGGTTGTCCTGCACATGCTGTGTGATTGCATTCTAGGTGAACTGTTCCATCACCTTTCCTGGCACCAAGGTCAGGCTGACAGGCCTGTAGTTCCACGGATCCTCCTTACTACTCTTCTTAAAGATGACTGTCACAGTGGCAAGCCTCCAGTCATCCTGAACCTCTCCAGATGACCATGACCACTGATAGATGATGTAAAGCAGCCCAGCAATCACATCCACCAACACCCTCAGCACCCTTTGGTGGATCTCATCTGGCCCCATGGACTTGTGAGAGTCCAGGTCGAGCAGCAGGTCTCTGTTTCCACCTGAAGTGGGGGGGGTTTCTTCTGCTCCCTGTCCCAGACTTCCAGGTCAGGAGGCAGAGTACCCCAAGGATATGTGGTCTGGCTAGTTTAATGGCCCAGAGGAGGACCATGAAGATGATCAGAGGGCTGGAGAACCTCTCCTATGAAGAAAGGCTGAAAATGCTGGGGATGTTTCACCTGGAGAAGAGAAAGCTCTGAGGATAAAAAGATGGAGAGCAACATTTTACATGGGTGGGTAGTGATAGGACAAGGGGGAATGGTATTACGTAAAAGGGGGGAGATTTAGACTAGGTGTTAGGAGGAAATTCACACAGAATCACACAGAATTGTCTAGGTTGGATGAGACCTCCAAGATCACCTAGTCCAACCTCTGACCTAACACTAACAAGTCCTCCACTAAACCATATCACTAAGCTCTACATCTAAACATCTCTTAAAGACCTCTAGGGATGGTGACTCAACCACTTCCCTAGGCAGCCTATTCCAACACCTAGCAACTCTTTCGGTAAATAATTTTTTTGTAATATCCAACCTAAAACTCCCCTGGTGCAACTTTAGCCCATTCTCCCTTGTCGTGTCACCAGGCACATGGGAGAACAGACCAATTCCCACCTCGCTACAGCCTCCCTTAATGTGCCTGTAGAGAGCGATAAGGTAGCCCCTAAGCCTCCTTTTCTCCAGGCTGAACAAACCCAGCTCCCTCAGCCACTTCTTGTAAGACTTGTTTTCCAGACCCCTCACCAGCTTCGTTGCCCTTCTCTGGACTCTCTCGAGCACCTCCATGTCCTTCTTCTAGTGAGGGGCCCAAAACTGAACACAGTACTTGAGGTGCAGCCTCACCACAGCTGAGTACAGGGGGACAATCACAGCAGCTAGACCTGCTGGCTACACTGCTTCTTATACAAGCCAGGATGCCGTTGGCCTTCTTGGCCACCTGAGCATGCTGCTGGCTCATATTCAGCCGACTATCCACCATCACTCCCAGGTCTTTCTCTGCCAGGCAGCTTTCCAACCTGTAGCTCTGCTTGGGGTTGTTGTGCCCCAGGTGCAGGACCCAGCACTTAGCCTTGTTGAACTTCATGCAGTTGACCTCAGCCCATCGGTGCAGCCTCCTGCAGAGCCTTCCTACCCTCAAGCAGATCAACACACGCACCTAACTTAGTGTCATCTGTGAATTTACTGAGGGTGCACTCGATCCCCTCATCCAGATCATCCATAAAGATATTAAAGAGGACTGGCCCCAGTACTGAGCTCTGGGGAACACCACTAGTGACTGGCCTCCAGCTGGATTTACCTCCATTCACCACAACTGTTTGGGCTTGGCTATCCAGCCAGTTTTTAACCCAATGAAGTGTACGCCAGTCCAAGCCACGAGCAGCCAGTTTCTTGAGGAGAATGCTGTGGGAAACGGTGTCAAAAGCCTTGCTGAAGTCAAAGTAGACCACATCCACAGCCTTTCCCTCATCCACCCAGTGTGTCACTTTGTCATAGAGGGAGATCAGGTTTGTTAAGCAGGACCAGCCTTTCATAAACCCATGCTAACTGGGCCTGATCACCTGGTTGCCCTGTAAGTGCCACATGATAACACTCAACATAATCTGCTCCATGAGCTTCCCTGGCACAGAAGTCAGACTGACAGGACCATAGTTTCCTGGGTCTGCCCTCTGGTCCCTCTTTTAGACAAGTGTCATGTTTGCTAGCTGCCAGTCGACTGGAACCTCCCCCAATAGCCAGGACTGCTGATAAATGATGGTAAGTGGCTTGTCCAGCTCCTCTGCCAGTTCTCTCAGTATCCTTGGGTGGATCCCATCTGGCCCCATCGACTTGTGTGCATCCAAGTGCTTTAGCAGATCACCAACCACTTTCTCATGGATTATGAGGGCCATATTCTGCTCCCCATCCCCTTCCACCAGCTCAGGGTACTGGGTATCCAGAGAACAACCGGTATTGCCGCTAAAGACTGAGGCGAAGAAGGCATTAAGCACCTCCACCTTTTCCTCATCTCTTGTAAATAATTTTCCCCTGTCATCCAGTAAAGGATGGAGATTCTCCTTAGTCCTCCTATTTGTGTTGATGTATTTTTAAAAACATTTTTTATTATCTTTAATGGTAGTTGCCAGATTGAGATCCACATGAGCTTTGGCCTTTCTAATTTTGTTCCTGCACAGCCTCGCAACATCCTTTTAGTCCTCCTGAGTGGCCTGCCCTCTTTTCCAAATATTGTAAACCCTTTTTTTTTCTCCTAAGCTCAAGCCACAACTCTTTGTTCAGCCAGGTTGGTCTTCTTCTGTGCCAGCTTGTCTTTGGGCACATGGGGACAGACCACTCCTGAGACATTAAGATTTCCTTCTTGAAGAGTGCCCAGCCTTCCTGGACTCCTCTGCCCTTCAGAACCACCTCCCAAGGGAATCAACCAGTGTCCTGAGCAGCTCAAAGTCAGCCCTACATTAGTCCAAGACTGCAGTTTTGCTGATCCCAGTCTTGACTTTGCCAATAGAGAACTGTACCATTTCGTGGGCACTCTGCCCAAGACAGCTCCGTACCACCATATCTCCCACCAGTCCTTCTCTGTTTGCGAAGAGAAGGTCTAGCAGGGCACCTCCCCTGGTAGGCTCACTAACCAGCTGTGTCAGGAAGCTATCTTCCACATTCTCCAGAAACCTACTAGACTGCTTTCTCTGGGCTATGTTGTGCTTCCAGGATATATCTGGGAAGTTGAAGTCCCCCACAAGAACAAGTGCTGACGATTTTGCAACTTCTGTCAGCTGCCTGTAAAACTCCTCATCAGTCTCCTCATCCTGGTTCGGTGGTCTATAACAGACCCCCACCAGGATGCTTCCCTTGTTGGCCTTCCCTCTGATCCTAACCCATAGGGACTCAACCTTATCATTCCCAGCCTCAAGTTCCACAACATCAGAACACTCTCTGATATAGAGAGCCACACCACCACCCCTTCCAGAGGTGAGGCACTGAAACAAGTTGTCTGGAGAAGATGTGGATGCCCCATACCTGGAGGTGATCAAGATCAGGTTGGATGAGACCCTGAGCAACCTGATCCGGTGGGTGGCAACCCTGCCAATGGTAGGGGGGTGGAACAAGATAATCTTTAACATCCCTTCCAACCCAAGACATTCCATGGTTCTGTGAAATTCTGTTTCCTTCAGTGGATTTCCACATTAACTCAGTGTTTCTTCCCTATTGGACTTCAGGGCAGAATCACAACCTAGAACTGTTGAATCTGCAGGAGGATTGCAGAAATGCCTAGTAATACATGAATGAGACACTTCCCACTAGGTTAAATGTTACTCTTAAAAATGAGAGGGTTTATGGCTTCAATGTACAATATATTGAATCCTGAGTGTAAAGTATATATACATATCTTTGCAATTATTTTTGGAATATATTACTTGTTTAAAAAAATCTATGTTTCCACAACTCTGAAGAACTGAAGAACTCCAGAAATAGTTGAAGTGGAATCTGAAATAAATGAAGTTTCAATGTAGGGCCTAAATCTATGGACCCATACGCTCAAATATTTTAAGAAGCAAAGCAAAAGACAAAGCATTTGTGTATTTCTCAGTATTCAAAAATGATGTTAAAGAGTCTGCTTTATTTTATTTTATTTTATTTTATTTTATTTTATTTTATTTTATTTTATTTTATTTTATTTTATTTATTTTATTTTATTTTATTTTATTATTTTTTTGTCTAATATGCATACTAACATTACAAAGTAAGGAGACTATTGGGAATTAAATCTTTCAAGTAATACACCCAGATGTTCAAATTGCTTCCTATAGTAACATCAGGTTGCATATGCTACGAAATACTAATTACAGCCCAGAGGAATAATTCTTTAAAAATTGACCTCATATATTTTGCTTAAGGGTTCAAAACTAACAATCCTTTGTAGTTTATGATTAATTGTATGCATAAATTAATAGTAATAAAATGGTTATGTATTTTCTGAGGCCTTCTAAAATTACTATACACGAAGAACATACATTATTTGTTTGTTTGTTTGTTTGTTTGTTTTCTGCTAATATAAGGGAAGTCAGAATGTAAAGTTCTATTGCAGTACCTATATTTTCAAGGAATATCATATACTGTTTAGAGCTACTTCTATAATGAATACCTATAATTTATTATTTTTTTTTTAATTTTCTTCATAAATAGATATGGGTAAAAGGAAGAACAAGAAGATTATTATGTGATTTTGTTACACTTAAACTTTAAATACTGTTTTGTTATAGATTCCTGCTTTTTAAGGAAGTATGATTACATAGGGATAAAGTAGCTTTCAGTCCAAAAAGTAAGCAAGAAATAAAGAAATTTCTATAGTGAAACACTTTTCTTTTTCTCCCCCTCTCTCTCCCTTTTCTCTTTTTTTTTTTTTTTTGTTTTTTTTTTTTTGTTTGTTTGTTTGTTTTTTAATAATAATAGCTAATAGTTTCTGGAGCAAGAGAAAGCTCTATTTAGAAAATCTTGCAGTTTCCGTAAAACTTGACAAGCCCCAGAGGTTAATACCAAGTATTATTTAACATCTTCTTTAATGATCTAAATGATGGTATAGAGTGTACCCTTTTAAATTTGTAGAAAACATGAAAATGTGGGAAGTGGCTGATACACCAGATGGTCCACTGCCATCCACAAGGATGTTTCCAGGCTGAAGAAATGAGCTGACAGGCACCTTATGAAGTTCAGGAAGTGGGAGTACAAATTCCTGCACCTGGAAATAACTCTAGGCACTGTGGGCTGACCATCTGTAAGGCAGCTTTTCAGAAAAGGACCTGGGGATCCCGGTGAACACACAGTTGAACATGCATTAGCAATGTGCCCTTACTGCTAAGAAAACTAATGCTATTCTTGGCTCTATTAGGCAAAGTACTGCCAGCAGATCAAGAAAGGTGATCCTCTCTTGAAGAATACCGAAGTGTCTATTTGTAACAGAACAGAAAATTCTATTTAAAACATTAAAACAATTTTCAATTCCATTCTAGAATAAAAACCTTACAACATAAACATCCAAACAGACTTGACTAATTTGATTTAATATAAGAATATATATAATCTCATAAATATAAGAATAAGCAAAAATTCCCCAGTATGTAAGTGGTTATGAAAATGGAATCAGATAATCAGGCAGACTGCTTTATTATTATGTTTGTTAAATCAGAACATATCAAATTCAAAACAGTAAGAGTGTGATTATAAAGGTGCTGAATCTCTTTGTTTAGAAATCTCTCTTCTAGCATTTAATAAATATAAAGCATTTTAATTCTTAGAAAACATTCTTGTTTTAGTTATGCCCAATATCATAGAAGAATTCACTTTCTTTTGTCAGTTCTACTTTGACTATGCTTTGTCTGACCTCCAAGCTCCTGAATGCCAGACCTTTGCATTCAGACCAAGTTTAGTGTCACAATAGAATTTAGGCAGAGAGTTTTCACAATAAATAAAAGGAATGAAAAACATTGCATATGTGAATATAAAAATAAAGAATTTATACATAGATTCTATTGGTTAAAAGATTCTGAAGAAGAAGGAGATCATTAAACCAGGGCTGACCTAAATATCCCAGATCATGATATAATTTTTGTATCGTAGCTCTGAAATTTCATCCAGATACTAATGACTTTCCCTGCCCTTCTGTCCCTGATAATTTGAAATGGGGGCAATAGTCTTTCTTAACCTTTAATATTGGATAATCAATTTTTCTCTGGCTTCTATTGACTGAAAACTACTGTCAGTCATGTATTTTAAAATACAGCTATATTTTATCCTTCAGTCTATGAGGAATCCACATTCTGCACGGAAGGTTGTTTTACTGTGAAATTTTCTTAAGGGCCAGAAATTATTTATATCAGCTGAATAATATAAAAATATATATTATATATATATGTGTATATTTATATAAAATATATATAACACACATATATACAATATATATATCACATATAATATATACAATAATATACATTATATATTATTAATAACATATAATATTATATAATATATTACATATATTATATATAATATGTATATATAGTTATATATATATATACATATGTGTGTATATATATATAGAATCATAGAATATCCTGAGTTGGAAGGGACCCTTAAGGATCATCAAGTCCAACTCTTGACACCGCACAGGTCTACCCAAAAGTTCAGACCATGTGACTAAGCGCACAGTCCAATCTCTTCTTAAATTCAGTCAGGCTCGGTGCAGTGACCACTTCCCTGGGGAGCCTGTTCCAGTGTGCAACCACTCTCTCTGTGAAGAACCCCCTCCTGATATCAAGCCTAAACTTCCCCTGCCTCAGCTTAACCCCGTTCCCGCGGGTCCTGTCACTGGTGTTAATGGAGAAAAGGTCTCCTGCCTCTCGACACCCCCTTACGAGGAAGTTGTAGACTGCGATGAGGTCTCCCCTCAGCCTCCTCTTCTCCAGGCTGAACAGGCCCAGTGCCCTCAGCCGTTCCTCGTACGTCTTCCCCTCCAGGCCTTTCACCATCTTCATAGCCCTCCTCTGGACACTCTCCAACAGTTTCATGTCCTTTTTATACTGTGGTGCCCAGAACTGCACACAGTACTCGAGGTGAGGCCGCACCAGCGCAGAGTAGAGCGGGACAATCACCTCCCTCGACCTACTAGCGATGCCGTGCTTGATGCACCCCAGGACACAGTTGGCCCTCCTGGCTGCCAGGGCACACTACTGGCTCATATTCAACTTGCTGTCTACCACGACCCCCAGATCCCTCTCTTCTAGGCTGCTCTCCAGCGTCTCATCGCCTAGTCTGTACGTGCAGCCAGGGTTTCCCCATCCCAGGTGCAGGACCCGGCACTTGCTCTTATTGAACTTCATGCGGTTGGCGATCGCCCAGCTCTCCAACCTATCCAGATCCCTCTGCAAGGCCTTTCCACCCTCATTCGAGTCCACAACTCCTCCAAGTTTGGTGTCATCAGCAAACTTGCTCAAAATACCTTCTATTCCTACATCCAGATCGTTTATAAAAATATTGAAAAGTACCGGCCCTAAAATGGAGCCTTGAGGGACCCCACTAGTGACCGCCCGCCAGCCTGACGCAGCGCCATTCACCATAACCCTTTGAGCCCTGCCCGTTAGCCAATTTCTCACCCATCGTATGATGTTTTTATTTAACTGTATGGTGGACATTTTGTCCAGTAGGATCCTATGGGAAACTGTGTCAAAAGCCTTATATATGTAAGTATGTATATATATATAATGATATAATAATATATAAACTGAAATACTTAATTTCATTTTCCAGCCTTTGGATCTGGCTATGCCATAAATGCTTGAAAGCCTCCTCTCCAACTTCAAATATTTTTAAAATAAAAATAATAACCTTCAAGTCACACGCTATATTTGTTTTCATTAACTTATTTTAACATTATCTTCTGTTTAAAATGCTTGTTCCTAACTCTGAATATATATTTTTTCTCTTCCTTTGAATTTCCTCACTTTCCAATAAGAAAGAAGAAGAAAGAGAAGGAGAAGGAAGAAATTATTTTAGTATCGAAATGTAATAGCTATCCTATGATTTTTATTATTATTATTTTTTATTTTTTAAAGATATGAATTTGGATTATGGCCATTTTAATTAGCCATTTAGAAAACTCTTTAATGGTAACATATCTTCATTATTAACGTTCAACCACCCCTTGTGTTATGTGTAAATCTCTTAAAGTAGTATCCTCTTACCAGTCACTGACAAAACGAAAAAGACAATTACAAAGCACAGTGTTTTAGCATAGGCTGTTAAAATGAAAAGATCTTTAAATAAGAGTATTTTTATCATTGATTACTTATGTAAAATATATATATATATTATGCCAGATAAAGAAGTAGATTTCCTTCTACTCTTTCTATTCTAATTGGTTGAGTTACATAGATAGTAGTAACTGGATTCTACTAACACTGTATCACTGAGATTATTTAAAAAAACTATCCTTTGTGGAATTGTTCCAGAGGAACACAGGCTATTATCATTGTATTTTGTGAGTCTCTTTTTATCCTAAAAATATAGAGTGTGACTTTTTTTTAAGGAAAAAACAATCAAACAAAAAACAATCAATCAATCAATCAAACAGAAAAAGACATCTTAAGCATTTCATAAATTCTAAAATGTATCAGAAAAATATCAGCTTTATAGCCACAATTATAATAACTACATTATAATCCAAGTAACAAATAACAAATAACATGTTACAAATATAACAAACAATAATTAATAATAAATATTTATCAATAATAATTTAATAATAATTTAATTTCATAATTATTTATTAATTTAATAATAATAAATTATAAATAATAAAAATAACAAATAATCCAAATATCATGTTTATAAACAGATAAATTGTTTATAAACAGGGAAATTGTTTTTTGTCTCTCCACACCCCCACTCCAATAACTTATGTCATTGTTTGTTTATTCGTTTCCTTTTCTGAACCAAAGTAGTGAAAAATAGTTCTAGCCAAAAAGATTAGCATTACTGTTATTTGAAATACCTGCCGTGTTGTCTTAATTAATTTTTCATGATTCACTTCACTATGATTTTATAAACCCAATGTTGAAGTATAATAAGATTACACTGTGCTTATAGTGCTAGAAGGTCAATAATATGTAATAATTATTTTTATTTGTCAATAATATTTAAACTTCAGATAGAAATAATGATCATAAAAATCTGGTGCAGGCAAAATGTAGAAAGGATGTGAATGATTAATACTGATAACTTCAGGGATAGAATTTGGACTAGGAGGCTAGTCTGTTTAGAGTACGTAGATATACAACAGAGATGGAGAGGGAGAAAGATAGGCAATTAGGTATGCTAATGATAGGGCCCTGCTCTGTTCAACTGATTAAAAGGGGATTGTTGGGGAACTCTTCCCCTAACTCAGGCACATAATTTAGATGCCTGGAGTTATGTGGAATAAATATTCATGAATATGTTTATCCTGTAAATATATCATCCTGCATCTTTGTGTTTTTAGAACAAACGATCTATAAACATTACAGAAAACAAAATGGATAATATATTTAAGTAATTGAAGTCTCCAGAAAAACTATATTTTAACTTAGAGATATTGTGTACCTAATTAACCATTTGAAAATATTTACTGAGACTAGTGGTTTTGTCAAGGGATAAAACTAAAGGAAGAAACTCATAGAATACCACTACAAGCATCAAATCCAACAAGCACTGCCAAGTCTACCACTAAACCATGTCCCTAACTACCACACCTACATGTCTTTTGAATACTTCCAGGGATGGTAACTCAACCACTTCCCTGGGCAACCTGTTTGAATGCCTCACAACCCTTTCAGTGAAGAAATTTTTCCTAACATTTAATCCAAACCATCCCTGGCACAACTTGAGCCCATTTCCTCTTGTCCTATTACTTGTTGCTTGGGAGAAGATATCGACCTCTGCCTTGCTAGAACCTCATTTGAGGCAGTTGTAGAGAGCAATAAGCTTTCTTTTCTCTAGACTAAATAACCTCAGTTCCCTCAAGTGCTTCTCATAAGACTTGTTCTCTAGACCCTTCACCAGCTTTGTTGCCCTTTTCTGGAGAGGCTCCAGCACCTCAATGTTCTTCTTGTAGTGAGGGACCCAAAACTGAACATAGTACTTGAAGTGCAGACTCACCAGAGCTGAGTACAGGGGGACAATCACTTCCCTGTTGGCAACACTTTCTCATACAAGCCAGGATACTGTTAACAGCTGAGCACACTGCTGGCACATATTTAGTCAGCTATCAACCAATACCCCCAGGTCCCTTTCCTCCAAACAGTTTTCCAGCCACTCTTCTTCTAGCATTGCGTGGGGTTGTTGTGCCTTAGGTGCAGGACCCAGCACTTAGACTTGTTGAACCTCAGACCTTGTTCAACTCCTCGGCCTCGGCAGTTGGCCTCGGCCCATTGATCCAGCCTTAATGTAAAGCCTTCCTACCCTCAAGCAGATCAACACACCCTCCTAGCTTGGCGTTATCTGAAAATTTACTGACGGTGCACTTGATCCCATCATGCAGATCATTTATAAAGATATTAAAGAGAACTGTCCCCAGTATTGAAACCCAGGGGACACCACTGGTGGCCAATATCCAACTGCATTTAACTCCATTCACCACAACTCTTTGGGCCCAACCACTCAACCAGTTTTTTACCCAGAAAAGCATATTCCAGCTTCTTCATTAGCCTTGGGTGGGGCACTTCCTTAAAGAAGGAATAAAAAACAGATTAAATGAAGACAGAAAGCTAGGACACAGTGGTGTAAAATGGTGGTAGATAATGAATTCTCCTGTTTTGGGGGGCTTATGATAGGGAAGAAGCCCTTTCTTTTCATAATTAATTGCAGAGGGAAGAAGGGAAGACCTTTTTTTTTTTTTTTTTTTTTTTTTCTTTGCCATACGTTTTAAGGAAAGGGAGGTTGAGCTGTCTGAAACACTCTTTGTGTGTTTAGCTTTTCATTTTAACTAAAATTGTGTAATTCATTTGGTTTTAAACTAGTTTTGTCTGTGCCAATGCATGTGTGAAAAGTTTCCCATGATATAAATTGATAGAACTGTCATCTTTTAATACTGGTCCTTCTTGTCTTCCTCACATATGCATCAGTAAAACTGTCTTTTTTATCACTTTTTTAATACCATAAAAGCATTTTTAATATATGCAAGAAAACTTTTTTACAGTGAATGAAGCACTTAGTGTTACAGATTAAAACATCAAACAAGATATGCTGATAAACATATTTCTTTCTTCCAGGAAATTAGCTTTTATACTTGACCTAGCAACAGGACATAAAATTAATTGTTTTCCATAACGGCTATTAATCACAATTGTGACAATTTCCCATAATACTCTTCTGCAGTAATTGAATATTGCCATTCACTTTGAATATAATTTAAATCACAGAGCAAAATTAAATGCTGCAGACAGAAAAGAGTGTAAGTTTTTGAAGATGATCCATGCACTAATTGCTAAGCCATGATGGCATTTTCACTTATTACAGGCTGCTCAACCATTAATTGTGTGTGGTGATACAGTTCACTGGAGTTTCTCATTGAACAAGTTACAGAGGTTAACTGCACCAGAGTTGAAAAGAAAAAGAAATAAACTAAAAAGCAAATAAATTGCACAATGATATAATTTTAACCCACTGAAAAAACTGTACATATGATAAACATAGAAAGATTATTCAGTACTCTGTAAAATCAGCTCAGTTTTTAAAATAAAATCATAGAATCATAGAATCATAGAATATCCTGAGTTGGAAGGGACCCTTAAGGATAATATTTCAGCCCACAAACATCAAATAAATAAAGCTGACTGTTCACAAAGCTTTCAGACAGAAATAGAATGTCTTTCTCAAGTTAGTGCTCAGAACAGAGTCACAGCTTGCCTGAGCATAAGTTTTAAGAGAACTTTTACCGTGCTACTGAATTCCAGCCTCACTACATGCTAGACAATTTCCTGATAAATATCTGTTATTAAAATATTAATATATTAAACCAACTCTATCTCCAGCTTTTGAGGTACCAATTTTGAGTTACCAATTTTGTGGTATCAACTTTGAAGTGTTGGGCTTTCTGTGGGAGGTTCAGCATTCCACTTTTAATAATTATGACAGATAACTGCATGTCAGATTATTTAATCTGTTAAATATCAAACAGGTTATAGTGCTAACATAATGCTTACATTTAAAATTCATAACTTTTGTAAAACTTGAAATAAAAAAGTATAACTTGTTTTTATTAATCAAAAACTAAATAAAATTTTTGGGGAAATCAATTTACATATCTGGCAAGAAGCATTGGAATATGTGTGTTTTAATTAATGTAGTAACACACACACTTTTTCAAAAACTTCTGGATTTTATAGGTTTCTTAAAACATGATCCAGTATCTTGAGTTTATTTTTTTCAAAAAAAAAAAAAAAAGTATTTTCATTTTCTAAAACTTTAAGGTGGTCATATATCTTCAAGCCTATCAATTTAAAAAATGCACATAGCTAGAATATTCATCAATACAGACAAGAAAAAAATGAAAATAAATTATATGCCAAGGTGCAGGTCTGTGACTATAATTTAGATCAGCAGTAATAATGTCACAGCAATCATGACTAAAGCATAAGAAATAACTTTAAATATGTTTCAGCTTCAGTCTCGGCTTTACAAATATTTGCTTAATCTATTGATTTATTGAATTTTGCACTTATTTCATTTACATGGGTAATGATAAGGTCAGGATGTTTTTTTTTTGTTTTGGTTTGTTTTTTTTTTTTTTTTTTGTTTTATTTATTTATTTATTATTATTATTTTTAATCTTTTAATAATAACCAACATTTTGGGATCTTAGAATGTCATAGATGTGCCTACATCCTTTATACTGTCAAGTTATACTTGTTTACCAAAGTGGCCTATTATGTTAAACTCATCCCATTAAACTTTTGACTTGACCCTTCATGTCTCTGCAGCCTTGTCAAAGAAGCTGATACAGGGATCTCTTCTCACCTTCATTTCAATCCTAAGGATTGTTATCTTAAAGCTCCTTGTATAGGTTGCAGTGTACGACTGTATAGTAGCTCATTCCACCCACTGAAGCAAAAATCACAGGATGTCATAAGTCATGGGTATAAAATAAATATCTAAGGAAAATCACAAATCTCAGAACTCTGGGGACAGCTGCTGTGAGAAGTGTTCATTCTTCTTGATGACAAAGCTCTTTCTTACCAATTTTTAAAATTAACACATAGATAGGATTGAGTCTGTTATGTACAGTATCTGAATTGAGCTTTTGTGTGACAGGAATAAAATTCATTCTTGTCACCCTTTACATAGGTGACTTGATATACAAATATAATGTCTTCACCAGTTGATTATGGATCATTTATAACATCCAGTGGTGGATTGTAGATGCCTGCCTGTCCCAGCAATCTTAAATATTTGCTGTTTGCTGTGTAAAACCTTTCACAGGTGTTTCCATTACAAGTCTTTCAGATAGAGTCCTACAATACTAAATTTTTCAACAGTCAGGTGCTAGCTATATGAAGAAAAGGCTATATCTCTGGAAAATATATATTAAAAAAAATATCAAAGGAATGTGTTTTATAATTCCATTTTAATTTAATTATGTATAATCATCAGTTGCTGTAAACATAACATGTGATATGTTAGATTAGTAAATCATAACAAGTCTCCTTGTTGTATCTAATACACAGTATTATAAGGAATTTGTTTACACTGAAGAACAGTCAAATAACAACTGAAGGTAAGAACAAACTGACTGTAACCTCACCATTTTTTTAATCAGTTTGCTCACAACCCCACATAGGTAATATTGCTTCATAACCTTGAAATCATGCACTGTAGAATGCCATACAGTGTAGCCCCCTCACTCCTACAATAAAGCAAGATACAGTGGAGAACTTTGTATCATATCTCCAAGAAACCAGTGCATATACTGTTCAATGAAGTTATTAACTTATGTGTCTAAACCTAATAAAATTTTCCTTTTCTAAATGCATTGATTTTTTTTTCTATGTATTTTGGTGCATTTTTAAAATGTACTTCATTGATGGGGAGTGGTATAAATAAGATGGTCACTGCCCTAAAACAAATACAATTCAAAACAAAACTAATCAAAAAAACAAAGTCTAGTCAAAGCATGTTGGGTTTTAATGTTTACATGAAAACTATTTAGGAATCTGAATCACCTTTTCCTATGTTATTTGGCCAGAACAGACTATTTTAAAGCTGTCACTTGCAAGATCAGTGGTGTATTAAGATCTCTTTCACCTGGCATTGGGTATATAATCATATATTGGGTATATATTCATTGGATGTGTTTGTTGTTGTTTTTTTGTTTGTTTGTTATTGTTATTGCTTTTCCTAAAAACAAGCAAAAACAAACAAAAACAAAACACCTTCTAGATCAATGTTTATCACATGCTTGCTGATTTAGTATTATTATTAGATGGTTATTCTCGAAGGACCTATGTGAGCCTTCAAGGTGCCAACATACAGAAATGCAAAAACACAGAAGCAGAACAACCTTACAGAATGAACATCAATGACCTTACAGAGAATGCAGTATGAAATGTAATTTAGATTTACTTAGGAATTCATTAATGTATAATGTATACTTCCAGTTTTGAGATAAAATGAGGTTATACATGGCAGCAGGAGAACATCATGCAAGCTTCATGGTTTTGCCATTCAACCAGATGAAATTCAGTGATTTTGACTGATTTTCATTTTGTATTTTTACTTTTCTTTGACCTAGAAACTCAAAGTGAACCTTGAAGAAAGGGTAGGATAGCAGGTGCCAACCCACATGGATCAAATCCTAACAAAATGTTCACACTAACATCAGTGAAACAAAACTGTGAAGTTTCACACACAGATGTCTGCAGAATGTATTTTGTCAAGGCAATGAAGTATTTTTATATGGGATTGCATTATTGTATTTACTTTCTCAGAGTCTTCGTACGCTTCCTGTTATTCACTAGAGAAAAACAGACTCAAAGGAATCTTGATGTGGTTTTGAGAACCACACTACCTTACGAAAAGCAAAATAAACCTAATTGTTTCTCTGAATCATTCTGAATATCTCACTCTAAATCTTTTGAAGAACAATTGTGCAAAATTTTTTTTAGAAGTTAATCATTTGAAAGTGATTTCTGAAATTCAAATGCTACATTTGTATTTTTTCATCACAGAATCCTTTCCTTTATATATAAAATGTATTAAAAATCTTAAGAAATCAATCTATACTTTTATATTTTTTGTCAAATAAATAGGTGTTCAGTTAGTTGCAATTGTGTTTATTAATATTCCTTAAACAAGTGCATTCTCATATTCAGAAATTATGGCTACTTATTTATGGCTACTTCAAATATAGCTAGTCACATAAAACACACAAACAAAATATAAAAACACATACAGACCTATTTCACATGTAAAAGAAAGAATGGATATGATCTAGAAACCATACAAGTTTGGTAATCAAGTGACAACAGAAATATTAAAAATAAAAAGAATCTTGTCAACTTAAAAGAGGTTTCAATTTAAAAAGAAAGGTGGAAAAGGAAAAAGAAGAAGAAAAAAAGAAAACTACTTTTGTGGAACAATAACTGAGATAATAAAAATTTCACTGTTGTTGGTATTGGCTTTTTTTTCAGAATAAAAATATAGAATAATACAGAATAATAAATGATTACTGCACATAGGCTCTAGTGAGTTGCTTCTTTATTTTTGTGATTACATACATGCATTTGATGTGAACTATTTAATGAAATTTGAATTAGAAAATCTGTAATTAAACAGAGATCAAGATGTAAGAGATACAAAGTCTTTAGTATTCTGTAAGTGACTAAAAGATACAGAATTCCCTGTTTAGCAAGGAGTTAACTGGAATTGCCTTTACTCCTTCTCTTTAAGAACATATAACTGGTGGGTGTTCTGTTCCATTATGTAGTTATTATTTTATTTATGCAGATACCAAAACTTGGATTAACTTAATTTTCATAAATCTGCATTTGATTTTATTTAATAGATTATCAGATCATTCTATGTATATATATATATTAGTTTAATAAATACTATATGTAAGAAACTGAAATAACCTCACAATATGCTCTCCACCACTTGACATGCAAATATTCATCTTAAAAATAATTCATGATAAATAAAAATGTTCATAAAAGCAAGCTTGACACCAAATGTCAGTTCCAGGCTTAGACACTGAAATTTTAGCATGTGGACTGAGGACAAGAGTATTGTAAAGATTATTTCTCCATTTTATTTTAAACCAGGTCTTCAGATCTGGAAGTGTCACCTTCTTTTCTTTCAGACTCATTCTAAAATAACTTGATGGCTGCCATTGCATTTTTTTTCATGAAGTCATGAAAAGCCATAAGGCTTTAGTGAATACTCATCACGCCAAACTTTCTTAGAAAATGCAGTTAGAGGGATACCTACTTATTTCAAGAATCCAGTGTATATTCGGCATGACTCAAGCATTAACTTACTGAGATGTGTTAACACTTCTCTTCAGAAGCAGAACAGAAGTCTGTGATTAGTTTTTAATCCACACATAATATAGAAGCTCCCAAGGTAAATGTAAATTGGAAATTTTTGGGATAATAATTCTGGATAATAATTCTGGTCCATGTATCTCTTTAAAATACATTGTGCTCTGCTCCTCTAAAATCAAACCTGTTTAATACAGCTTAGTTTTTAAAGATTTCCCACCTTATTCTCCTCACAAATGTAGTTTTGTTTGTTTGTTTTAAAAAGAGGCTCATTTTAATTGTAGTTAGCTTAATCATTAGCTAACTTTGATTTTCAACAACACTATCTCTTTAAGCATTTTATCTTATCCATACACTTACACTGTCTGAGGAGAACAAAACAGCCCCAAGGCTCTATGTTTATCTCTGTAAACAAGGCAATCACCGTTTACAAGTGGTAGTTCCTGCCTAGAGTCTAACAAGGACTGAAATGAAAGAAAATCATTCAAGTCTGAAATCTACAAAGGTCACTAAATAAATTATTATTTTTTTTTCTGTTGGAGTAAAGTAAGAGAGTAACATTCAGATCACAGTTCCCTCCTAAAGCTAATGTTAATTTAGGTGAATTATCCTTCAGAGATTCAGAGGAAACTGATTTCACAAACGTTAGGACTAATGGGATGCATTCTTAATGCTGATATAAATGCACTATCTTTCTATTTCTGCTTTGTCCTTCCAATATAAGGGTTATTTTATCACCTTCTGGTCTCATAATCCCAAATCATGCTGAACACTTAAACCATTCCATTAATTCTTACTGTCCTTAAGAAAACAGAAATGCTGATTGTTTGCATCCATCAATTATTTGTTAAAAAAAAAAAAAAAAAAAAAGTTTTTTTTTCTTTTTTTCTCAACTTTTGGTTTTCTTACTTTATTTGTCTGGCTGCTGAAGCAGTTGATTTTGCTTCATCCTGTTGTTTAAAAGGAGAAACTCTACAAAAATAGTGTTGACTATACAATGAGTAAAAAAATTAATTAAATGTGTAAATCATTTTCAAAGCATGAAATAATAAAAATTAGGACATGCTAAAGTTATACCAATTTCTTAAAAAAAAAAAAAAAAAATGATTAAGGAAAAAAAGGATTTATTGTTTCTTGGATTAGAAAGAAAGATGTCTTTGATTTCCTGTCAAACTTAGTTCAACACTACAGCTATTTGATATTAACTTCTGTAATCCAGCTTTCATAATTTCACACAAAATTAATTTATTTGAAGTATATATATTTTTTCACTTTTAGTCTCCATCAAAGGATTTGGGATTATAAAAATATATATTTCTAGTTAGTCTATTTTTAAGTATTGAAATTTTAACAAATTCAGCTAATACTTATTAATACCCAGGCTGAAACATCCTGTGGCAAATCTTAGTAAGACTGAAAATTTATGGAAGTATTAAAAAATCCTCTCATAATAGAGTTTCATAATGGAAATACTGTCAGATCCTGAATAATTGTGCTGTTGGGTGCATAATGAATGTTGTATTCTGGAAACTAAGTAATGACAAATATGCTATGTAATGGATATTTCTATGGAGATTGTGCTGTACACATCATGTGTACTGAATAGCTATTAATACAATGAAAATTAAATTACAAAATACACTTAATCATTCTTTCCTAAAATGAAATCTGATTGACCTGTGACCACATAGAACAAAGCTAATAAAAAATCCATGATAAAAATGATAAAAATCCAAATTAGATGTGGAACTAATGCAAGTTTTGAAGTTTTCTAGACCATTAACCATTAATCTAACAATATCCCATAACTTAATTTCAGTGCTAGTAGGCTTGGGATTGGGGGGTGCGGTGAAGGGGGAAATAAGTACAGACACTGCTTGTTCTTGTGTCTTTGAGACTGTTCAACTACACAATGAAAAGAAAAACACAAATTTCGTAATAAAGATCATAGACCATAGAGGTTTAACCTATAAAAAAATGTTTTTAAAATGTCTCAAACTGAGGTTCTTTCCTTGCTCTCCTGACATCTTTATATTGTGTCTAAAGAGCATGGTAACAGACCAGGAGATATCCTTCCAACAGTTCAGGGGTGAATGCTTCAAATCATCTATGTATATATTTTGAATTTTTGCCTGCAGAGGTTGTAAAAAATGAAGGCATTTGCAAAGTAATCATACTAAAACCACTTTTCTCTTTGCATTCATTTAGTTACAGGAAACACAAAGTTCTTTACTCCAGACTAATGGATTATTGAAATTTGTTTATGACTTTTGATAATAGATTTGATTTTATTAAGGCAATTATTGAAGTATGTACTTACCATTAAACGTCTTCTGAGTTTCTTCAAAGAAAAATGACAAAAGCATGCTTAATATGGAACATGTATAGCTGTAAAATTGAGATAGTATTCCAAAGAATACTATCATGTGTGGTTTGACATCACACTTCCATTATGTAGAATTTTTATTCAAAAATATACTCTTATAAAGTAGCTTGTGTGCTAATAGAACTTGTTCAAAAACATTCATAGAATATTCCAAAAATAATTCCGAAAATATTCCAAATATAGTTCTAAGACGTGCAAAGCATATGCCTGCATGAGCATAGGAGTGTTGCTTCAGCTGTAAAATAAGAAGCTACATTTTAAATCCAATCCCTTTCTCTAGGCTTTGGATAAATACCAAACTTTTATGAGGGCTTTCAGTTCTTGGTTGGCCACATTTAGCTTTTTCTCACAAATTAAAGGCCTGAAGAGATTCTAACTCTTCTTTCTAACTTTCTAACTAATATGCTTCAGGCTATTATTTTCCCATGAGGAAGTAGCTCCATTTCACATTCTTTCTTCTCCATTAAGGATTTGAGAATATCCTGAATATTCAGTGAACTGTGGAAGATCAATATTGCAAGCATGATTGTATATGCCTGTATATACCTGCAATTCTTCTGTGCAAGTTTAAGCTTTCTAATTAAGTCTCTGTATTAGCAATGCTTAAAAGTTTAGTTTTTATTTAGTTTTTAATTTTACTGAAATTATTACGGTTCTTGACTTTGCTTTAAATAACATTTTAAACTACTAACAACAGTTAGTCATGGGAGTTAGAGTTAGGGAAACGTGTAGGGAAAGGCACAACTTCACACCAAAGTTGTACTCAGTTTGAATAATGTTTCTACAGTTACTACTCAAAAGACCATTTAAGCCTGTGTCTATTGACAGTGGCCAGTAACAAAAGCTTAGAGGAAGAGAATAATATTGAGGGAAAAAAAAAAAAGATTACGAATACTTAAATTGTCCCAGAGTTAACATCCCAGAGATCAGTAGTTGATGTCTTAGGGACCTCCTGAACTGAGAATTTCATGAGACTACTTTTTTTTTCACAGTTGCTAAAGAAGATACTCAAAGAATTTTTAGACTCATTATTGCAAATAGTTCCCAAATTACAGAATTCTTTTGCTTTTTATATATATATTTTTTCCCCTTTTGTCCTTACCTGATGTCAAATAATTTCACCAAACAGAAAGGTTTTTGAACTATTAAAACTTGGTTTTGTTAACCTCTTTTTTATTTATTTATTTATTTATTTTGTTCACTTTATGCCTTCTGCTAAATCTTGTCTTTATTTATATTTTTCACAAGACAAAGAGTTCTATTTATCTTCTCTTTATATAGAATCCATTTCTATGGAAATACTTGACAGAAAAGTATATTTTTAAAGTTTATTATTATTCATTATTATTAATATTAGTTTTATTCTTTTATTCTTCTGAAATATTCTTTCAGAGTTTGCTAACTAAATGGCACATAACAATCAAAGTTATCATGTAATTAGTTCCGATTTTCTTCCCCCTTTTTTTTTTTTAATGATCTTATTTGTTTATTTCACCAAGCAATGAACTATGGTTTTGATATAATTATTTTAAATTAATCATATCTTTATCTATTGCTTTCCCTTTGTCTCTTAAAGAAATTATTCATAATTTTTTTTTTTTCATTTTTTCTATAATTAGTAAGTGGATATAACAAACAACATTCATCAATATACAGCAGTCTTTTTTTTGGTTGTTGTTTTGTAAGCTTATTTGTACAAAATGTTTTATTTTGTACATCTCTCTTAAAATGTCAGACAGGATATTTCTCAGACTTTTGTACCCTGTATATTTCAGAATAGGAATTCGAAAGTGTCTAAATTGTTGAGTAACCTATAGTGAAATTTTATTTGCAATGAAATTCTTCCTAAGATGCCCAGAAATATGAAAACAGTAATTGGGTTATATTAAAAACATCAGTACATGAAATGAATGGAAAAAATGCTAGAAAGATAATGAAAACTGTTCAAACTCCTCCCTCCTAACCTTAGGGTGAAAAAAAAAAAAAAAGTATTCCTTTGTTCATTCTGTTTGAATGCATAGTTTTCAATGATATAATGATACACATTTTGTATATATACTTATGGCTATATATATTTTTAGTTTAAATTTATTAAGTGAAAACAACCTTCTTTAAAATAGTAAACAACAGATGTCACAATGTTGCAATTAAATGAATAACTTTAAATTATGTTCATTAATCCACAGCCTTGATTGAGACTAGGATAATCCCAGGTTTTGGACTTAAACCTAAAGAGGCTTTGGAGATTCATATTAACCTTCTGAAAGGCATTTCATAAAGTAATGCCCCTTCATAAAGTGTCCGTGCACGCGCCTCCCTTTCCCCCCCCCCCCCCCTTCCCTTTTTATTTATTTTTTTTATTTTTTTAATAAAAAATATGGCAGAAAATGATTATTAATACATGTAGAAGCTGTGGAATGAGGCATAGCTTCCCCTTGTTTCATGAGAATAACGCTTATAGCAGGAACTATGGAAAGACATATAGAAAATTGTTGTCAGGGCACAATGGGGAGTCCCTGCTAGGGACTCCCTGGCTGTGAATTGGTAAATTCTCTCAGGGTGGTTCACCCTGGGAACAGCAGAAGGCAGCCTCACCAGCCAGTCCTGTCTCACCACCCCAGTCAGGAAGCAGGGCAGGCCTATGGGGGCCATAGAAAAAATAAATAAATAAAATAAAGTTTAAAAGTTGCTATTATTCTAACTCTGTGCATTTCCAGGTATCAAGAACTTCCTAAAAAAATTGAACTCACATAGGTGAATACAAAATAAGTGAATACTAATATCTTCAGAAATCTTAGTCTTAGCTTGTGAGTGCTCAAAAGATATCAATTCATATTTAAAGATCTAAAGAAAATATTTGTACAGTATTTGGGTCATCACATCTCTTATTTATCACCTACCTATTTGATTAAATATTTTCAGATAACAAAAAAAAAAATGCTGATACAGGTAGAAACTCAAAAAGTTTGACAGTAATGTTTAAATTTGTGAGCAGATGTGAAATGAACAGAGTCAAAACTGAAATACTGAGAATGCATGTATTCTAATATGTTATTGGGTTAGATTTATTACAGGAAAAACATACTAAGTGTAAATAATACATAATAACAAGAGCTGTATAAATCTAAGTCCATTTTTCCTTTAAGAGCTTGTAAAATGTAGATAATTTTAAATTTTCTGTATGCCCCAGTATTTTTCAAGATTTTGCCCTTACTTTCTTTTCCAGTTTCATGTATTAAATTGGATTCTGCTGAAAATAAACAGCAACACAAGGGAACATAAACTGGGTCCATGAGAACTTTAATCAGTCATTTGCTTTAATTTTGCACCAGTGGGAAATCAATTACATAAACTGTTTTACTATACTCTCAATTTCATCAATTTTCTTTCACCCATTAGAGATGACACTGTTATTTTTGCAATATCCCTCCTATTTTCTTGTGTTACAAAGAAAAAAAATGCTCAGTTTATGTAGTTTATATCAAATAAAAATATTTATTTTTTATTAACAATATGTTATTAACCAGAAATCAGTGTCAAGGATCAATATCAGTAATAAAACAGAAAAAAAAGAAAAAAAAAAAGAGAGAGAGAAAAAAAAAAAAAAGAGGAAAAAAAAAACAACACACAATGTTAGCCACATACAAAATGTTAATAAACACCTACAAATTTCTAAACATCATTCTATAAATGACCCCAGGAAACTGTAATCCTTCAGAGATACTTATTCACAATGTTTTGGCCACACACACTCTCACAGGACACGTGGGCTACAACCAGTCTCCCCCTCCTGGTACTGCAGGGTTACTGGTACTTGCATACGTCTGTATTGTTTATTCCTCCTTTATTTTTTTTCCTGATTTTTATCTAGCACTGTCTGGGTGACTGAGCACTAGAACCACTTGTGGAGTATCCCTTCTTGAAGAATTTTGAGAGTTGTTTTGACGTGGTGCTGGGCAACCTACTCCATGTGTCCCTGCTCGAAGAGGGGGGTTAGATAAGCTGATCTCCTGAGGTCCTTCCAACCTTAACCATTTCACGACTCTGTGATTCGATGCCACTCCCTGCACCTTGCTTTTTCATCTTTAATGTGCGTGCCAGTGATGAATCCCCCCACAGGGCCATTTACAAGGTTCCCATATGGAGTAACCAGTAATGTCACTTCAGGAGCTGGTGCAGGCTGCTCACAACATCTGAACATTTTCTGAGCATTACAGCCTGCTGCCCTGTCCAGTCAGGGTAGCAGTTCTAGCAGTACCAAACCAGCTCCACACTACTGGTCTTTCCCCTATATGGTCTGTACTCCCATGTGACTGATTTTCATGTTACTTTAATATTTCCTTTAAGGTTTACTCCTCTTTTGTTTCAACAATCTCTTCAATATATGCTGGTTGTTGTTTATGTTGATTATTATTTTCCTTGTTAATACTATCAGCTGAAGGCTGGTGGTCGTATCTTTATTATGATCATTTTCTTTCAAACCATCTACCAGTTTTATGTATATGATACACACATGCACTACCTACACTAACATTCCTATTTTCACAGGTGTTGTCTAGAAATATTTTAAGATGGGAAAGGTCAGATTCTTAGTGATTTTAAACTAAAATCATTTAATTGTGGACTACTGGCAGTTTAGTTTAGGGACAGACAGTTCTTTAAGATTTTCTGTTATTTATTTCTCCTTCTAAGGAGTCCTTTTCAGTTAAACTTATGTAAATCCTCCTTATTCATGGTAGGCTGGAAGAATGTAGCATTACATATAGAAGTATCCACCACTGAAAGCAGCAGTTGAACTGTCTTACTTTATACATGAATATGATTAGACTGGTGATTATAGTCTTCCACATAGCACTGGAAAAAGAATGCATCTGCTACTGCTTTGTAAACCACAGTATCTGTTAATGCTAATTCTGGTTATTTCAATGCTGGCTGCCCATTAGTGTAAAGTGTAATAGCCAACATGTTTTTCAAGTAATAGCCAGTACCAGTATTTCACAGAAATTCATAGTATTAATCACACAGACATGTTTTGTAAATCCATCTTGAGGAAACACGTATGTGTTTAAAGGTGCACAGACAATGGTCTTAAAAAACAGACACTTTTTTTTTTTTTCTTTAAACATCAAATATACACAGCAGCATCAAAACCAAGAAAAACATTCTGCTGCAACATTAGCTTGAATGACATGTTGAGTGCAATGGCAGAGTTATATAGCTAAGTACTCCGAGCTACACAAAACATAGTTAACATGTCACATACAGGTCAAACTTCTTTAAAGGTTATTAGTATGATATGTTAACTCAGAGAAAAATATTTGCATCTCCTTACTTTTCTCTATCAGCAGAAAACATGCACTAACTGATACCAGTTTCCCATTGAGGAAAAAGTCTTGTGGAACTTATTTTTTTAAAAGGAACTTATATTAAGTTCATAAATATAAAGTCACATTATGCAAAAAAAAAAAAAAAAAAAAAAAAAAAAAAAAAAAAAGAAATACATGACAAAAAGTTTTCAGTCCCAGTTCTCAGGTATTTTTAATTACTTTTGGATACTGCAAATGTTAAGGAAAAATACAATAGAATCATAGAATCATTAAGGTTGGAAAAGATCTCTAAGATCATCTGGTCCAGCCATCTCCCTATCACCAATGTTACCATAATTATTGATAATAATTAGATGCTTTTTAATAATTAAATGCTTCTGTAGTATATAAAACCTGCTTTGGAAACGTAAACCTACATTTATAAGGCATATATTCAAGGTTACTCCAACATAGCTGAGAAAAACTTTAGTTTGAGTGATTTGTTGCACTTCTGCAATTATTTTTTGCATTATAATTTATTCTGTATTCTGTATTTTATATAGTCCCCAGAATCAGTATTCCTTCGTTATCACTCTATTTCTAGGGTGTGAACCTATTTCTAAGACATTAGAAATGCCTTAGTAATATAGCTTTATGCTATATTATTAACAAAGTATTTTTGCTGGACACATTTGCCTACTTTGTTAGTTTCCTCCTCCAGGGTAAGTCAACTATGTTTTTCAAATCAGGGAGAAATGCTGAGTTTGAAAACTAGGCATGTGGGTTGTTTGCCTTACATTTACAACTAGTACTTCTATTTTTATTATTTATTTCACTTCTGTATTATTCTTTTATCATATTTCTGTTCTTTCTTCTTTCCACTTGAGTCCTTCAGGACAGTCAAAGGCATGACTGCCTTTGTTTTAACTCTTCTCTAGCAAATAACTTTTGTCTTAAGGGCTTTTAAAGGGCTTAAGGACTTTCTAAGTCTGTGAGCCAGATGAAAATGGGCACTTCAGGGTTCTTGGTATGGCTGGAGTTTAAGTCCCATTTAACAAGCAGCAACAATTCTGCAGAACTCTTTGCATATCTGAGAGTCTCTAAGCATAAGAGCTTTTGCCATGTAGTTGCTTAAACATTGAAAATGTCTTTTTTTTTTTTTTTTCAGTCAGTTTGTCTGAATCAGGCAGCTCCAGACCCCTATTTCATCTAAAGCCAATTAACTGGTTTAAATAAAAATTTGGTCAAGCCATGCCAAATTCATCCTGCAAAATACTTTTTGCTTCCAATGTCAATGAGAAAGGATTGGAATGATCGTACTATACTAACTCAAAATCAGCAGCAGGAACTTCAATTTTTTTTTCCACCTGAAATTATATCAATGCACATCTCCTAAAAAAAAAAAAAAAAAAAAAAAAAAAAAAAAGCAGTTAATCACATATAGGTGTGGCCGATGAAGAAAGTATCCTTCATCATTCCAGTTGAAGTTATTTCACTGAAAAAAAAAAAAAAGTTTCTGTGTCAGTTGGAAACCTAGTTGTCCATAACCAACTTCAAGAATTCATGATGCCAGGCAGAGAATTTATCATTAGAAGAGTGATCATCTTCATGCCTAAGAGTGAGTCTTCATGAACCTAATCTCATAGCCTTTCACAAAATCACTTACCTATGTACTTAAGCCCGCCTTTTTGAAGGACAAAAACCAACCAACCAAACAAACAAACAAACAAAAACACATTGTCTTGTAAAGACAAACACTTGAAGGAAACCTAACCTATTCCATAACTTCTTGGTATATACGCATTTAATATATCTGAATATACAGCTTCTGAACTGTGATAGCCACAATATTTTATATGAATAAGCTTACCTGTCACTTCAGATATGTCCACAGAGCCCTCTGTAGAACAGCACTCCAAAATTTACCTTTGGGAAAAAGACTATAGTGTTATTATCTTCATAGTTTGATTATAATGACTACAGCTATAGTTCTATTACTACTGAAGCTACTATTACAAATGGTAATATACCACAGCAGAGTATGACATTTCCTAGGCCTCTAGAAAGTAAAGCCTCTAGAAGCCATCAAGAATTTGCTTAGTGTACTACAGAACATGTCTGAGTAATTAATTTTATGAGACAAGGCACCACTGTGAATAAAAACACCTCCAGTTTTCAAAGTGAATGTTTTGTAACCAGTGTGATAAAGCAAGAATTTAATTTAAACCAAAAGAATTTCTGGAGCACTGTCTTTTTCCACATACCATATTTTATTACAATAGAGAAGAACAAACGAAACAAACTGAGAATAAAAATTAGCAACGTGTATCATGAGTATGCCAAGCTTTTACGGGAGAGTAGATTTGAGGTAGGAAAAGAAATCATATTGAGTGATCTAGTTTTGTACATAAATATACTGAAATCGGAGTGGATTGAAACTGGGACTCGTGCCTTCTTAGTACATAGTTCACGTTTCTTCTAGAAGAAATTCTAGAAAAGATATGTATTAAAATGGACTGAGAAAATATCAGGTTAAAACTGATTAAAAAAAAAAAAAAAAGAAAGAAAGGGAGGGGAAGGGAAGGGATAAAATTAATGTTTTCTATTCTTATCTACTGTGGAAAATAAAAAGTCAGTTTTCCACATTATTACTTGTGAGCTATTTAATATTCTGAATCCATTGTCCCCAAAGTCAGTTTGCCCAGGAATGCATCTAGCATCCAGAAAAGAACACCAGGTACACAACCGAGTTTTCAGATCAACTTTGTTATGAAACATTACCAAAGGAACAGATAGTTTTCCATTTTGCACTGGTTTGCAATTAAAATTTCCTTCTTCTTAGATGTTAGAAAAGAGATAATTATTTCCATTTCTCTCCATGCAACAAAAAGCACAAGCTACTTTATAGTATGAGGGCATTTATTTTTTGAAAATATACATTTATTTTTCAAAAATGGTAATCAAACATTATAATCAACTTTTGAAACCCACTGTTTTACTTGTTCAAATAAACCTATTTGTTTTGTTATAATATTGGTATTGCTATGGATAATACACTCAGATATTCCTGAAAACAACATCTGCATTAAACATTACATTTGCTCTTGGGTTTTGCAACTTATACTTAAATAAGTGATTTCATAACCCCTGTGTGGTGAAGTCAAAAGCACTAGGAGTACAGGGAAATCTAACATAACACTCTTTTTAGCTATTTGTTTTCAGCCAAACAAACTTGTATCTCAAATGGCAATTCCAGTCAAGGAAATGCAGCAATTTTTTTTTCTTAACGGTAGCCTTAAAAAAAAAATAAAAAAATCAAATGTAATGATAACACTTTCCAAAGAGTATAAGAGAAACAGCTAAATATATAATTATCACTATTTTATTTATTGATGAATAATAATTATGTAAAGCAAATAATTACATTACATTATCATTTTATTTTTCTAGCATTCTTGCTCTTAAGAGGGAATGATATTCTCTACAAACACACAAAAATCATTAACAGCAGAAAATACATTAATATACTCAACATTAATATTCATTTATATTTCTATAATTTATATCTAAGGAGTGAAAATCTTGGACTATTCTTGCCCATATCCTCCTAACAGATCAATTTTCTAAAACTCTTTCTGCAATAACTACTAGAACTCTGATCACAGCGTGCAGAATGTCAAAATCACTGTATTTTTTATTCCAGAAGTACTTCGTAGTGGTCCTAAATTATTAGAATTACATACATTGCAGATACACAATTATTTTACTAGTACTAGTACATACATAAAGTATTTTAGTTGTATAAATAATAAAGAAACTTTTTCAATCACTGTAGAAATAGCTAATTAAAACTTATACTCAAAAATGCAGAAGATTGGGGTATAACAGGCTGTGAATCTCTGTTTCTCTATTTAAACCTCAGGTTAAATATTCTGAAACAATCTCTGAGATAAAGATTGAAAATGCAAGATGGAACATATTGCTGGTGATAATTCTGATCCAAGAAATAGAAAGATACTTAGGCTTAAGTGTAACAATTAGGATTGGCATTAATGTTGTATCTCACAGAAAGGAAAATGGATCAGATTTCACTATTATATAAAAACAAGGTCAAAAGATACATGATTCAACTGAAAATGTTATGACTGGAAATGTAGCTGGAAAACATAGAAAAAGAATAAGAAAGAATAACAGATGAGACAAACATAACCCCAAGGCTTACAAATCAATCTGATTTTGAGGGTAAGTGCTTCTGGGAAAAGAAACTAGTACTTATATATATGATTATACCATTATGAAAGTAATTATACCATTATGAAACTGCTTTTGAAAGTAATACTTTCAGACTAACGGACTACACCATAAAAATTATATAACAAGCCTAGCTCATACCACAAATTAATAAGGGTACCGTCAGTTGTTCTTTGGTGGCCACACAAAGATACAGAACCTTTTACAATTCTCAAGCCTTACCAACTTTGTGTATTTCACAAGTTGTTGCATCTCCAATTAGTCCTTAAAAATGCAGTGCTCTAAATCAGCAGCTGCCTTCATTTTGTTTCTTGTAAAATATCAGTTAGTTGACAGAATCAATGCTCAAAGAGTCAGTAATGGCTCTTGTTAAGAGCAATCTTCACCAAGTTTAATAAAAAACCTGTGTTCATGAAGTGTTCTTGGTTAAACACCAAGACAAAATGTATATCAAATTTAAACAATACATTACACAATACCTTTAATCTGATATTAAATACTAGAACTGCAGTCCAAAAAAAATCCAGTCAGCATTTTGGACTAAAAAACAGTGAACTGTGAATATCAGTTTTACATCTCAAAAGAAAGAAAAACAAACTTTTATTTTTATTTTTATTTTTATTTTTTATTATTTTTATTTATTTTTTAAATTTGGTTGGTTTGAGGAAATAGAAGAGTGAAAGTCTCATCCTAATAAAAATCTTTTTCCCTAATGTCCACTGATGCCCACTGACTATGATTTTATTTGTAGATGAGTCCTAGCTCAATATGTGTATTACTGAGAAAATATTTCCTCATGATTAAGTCATTTTTAGGTCATTTAAACTTTATTGTTTTTTAATATTGAGATAGTTTTTCACGCTTTTTAAGTAATATTTTTTAAAAATATTTCACAGATTTATTATTATTATTATTATTATTATTATTACTGGAGATATTCAATTTTTAATCTTTGAAATAATTAAATCATCAAACATTATGACCAACAGATCAAAGTACTATTTTGCCTTTTTCAGACTTTCACTCCTCATGAAGGAATTATTCTGTGATAAGACAATAACATCTACCAATAATAAAGTTAAGAAATAAAACACTAAATTGTTAATTTCTTTTCCCTGGTCAGTCATTCAGAATATTATTCTGAATAAAGGAAAGAAAAGAGACTTATCTCTGAGGGAGGTAGAAGGCGGGGGGGGGGAGGGGGGGGAGAGAGAGAGAGAAAGAAAAATACAACAAAAAGTGAGTCTTTTATCTTAATTTTAGGAAAAACATTCTATGTCATTCATTTGGTGAGTGAAAATAAGTATTTCTCTAATGAAATCTTAAGTGTATATAAATGCTCTGCTGGTGCATTTCTAATTCTAGATTTCTAATTTTATGTTTAGATAGCTTCATACATAATGGTCAGTATAATGGTATTATACCTGAGATGAGAGAGAAATTACACTGCTTTTTTTTTTTTTTAGATTTATTTTTCTTCTTTTTTATTTATTTTTTTTTCTTTCTATACAAAACATAATGTAATTGAAGTATAGTGTTCCAGAGGAATTTGTTAATAGTCTTGCTAATTGCACTCTAAAATATTTCTGTTTGATTTTAGCTCTGTCACAGTGGACCCTTCTACCTCAAATGGGAGCAAGGTTTACAAAAAAATGAGAAAAATTTGAGCAGCTGTAATCAAAACAGATGTTTGCTTCTAAATGTCCTCTGAGATCCTTTGTCAAATTTAAAGATTGAGACTACAATGCAGATAAATACATCTGTGAAGAACACTGTTTTATGTACTGAGACTGTGATAAATGAAAACAATGTGGAAACTACACCTAGCTGGAGAAGTTCCTTTATGTAATTTCTAGAAACAGTACGTGGATTATACCGGTGACTAGTCTACAAAAGGCAAGACAACTCAGTATTTGCTTTTTTTTTTTTTATTTGAAATCGTTATAAGTTTTCAACATGATCCATAATGAACACCACTGATGTCTTTCAAAAACCTTTAAACTCTTCCCCAGCTTTGCTACAAGAAAATCCAACACCAAACCAAACCAAACCAAACCAAAAAAAATCTTTTCTGAGATCAGACATAAATAAATTTCCCACTTGCAGTGAAATGTGAAACGTGATCTAGTGAAAAATAAAATATTTTCGTCAGAGTGCAATCTTTTGTCGCATTTAATGATAACATTTCAGATGAAAGTGTAACTCAGTTCATCTGAGTGTGTTTCAAACAATTAAGTAAGAGGTCCAAATAATGTACTGAAAAAGAGAGGAAAAGAAGGTTTACTTTCAAATTCAAGAATTCTTATGCTTTAAGAAGATGCAAAAGAAATACATATATATATATATTTATTTATTTTTTGTATGCATGTATGATTCTTTACAGGAATTCCAAACATGACTGAATTCTTAATTACTATGATTCTTCTTTTGTGTTCTTTTGACAAGAAGCATTATAATTTAGAAGTTAAGAAAAATGATTTGAAAGAACCTTTGATGTAATAAGAGCAGCAATGGAGTGTGCTACAGAACATTAATAATATTAGAACATTTCCTTTACATTACATGACAAGGGAAACTGCAATAACACTTTAATTTTAAAAGAAACAGAGAGACTAACTCTTAGATGGCTCATTACAACTAGGTTTCTTTTTTTTTTTTCTTTTTCCCCTAAAATATAAGACATAGACACATAGAAAAATAAGTATTATTTTTTTTTCTCTAATGAAGCAGAAAAATATTTAATCCTTTATTTCAACAATACAAAAAATATGACAAGCTTTAAGAAATAATGCCATGATGTAGTGAAATTCTTGCTGGCACAACTCCTGTAAAGGAAATTCTATGTCTTCTCTCAGTACAGCCTCTTTAGTGAGATGGTGAGGAAGAGATGAGAGGATGTTACTGGAGTGTAGTATACTATTTTTATCAGACCTTTGGCTAGCAAAAATATTGACTAAAATCTGTGAACTTAGAGTTGTGTTACTCATTTCTTTACAATAATGATGTTCATACAATATAGCATGTTTACATCTATTTTTGACTCTGAAGCACAAATAACACTTTCCTTAAGCTATATATTGAACAATAAAACTGAAACTTTAAGTATAAATTTCGGTCTTGATTCAGAGCATATTGTCATCCTTTGACTAGTTCCTATTTATTGTTATCATTGCTACATGGAAGCTACTTAGAGGAAGTAGTCAGACTACTCTACACTGTGCAAATGACTAGGGGAGAGATAGATGTGTCAGGAACGAAGGAGTGAGAAAGTCTGGGAAAAAGGGGGAGCTGGCTGGAAGGTGTAGTTTTAAATTTTCTTTTTGTTTCACACTACATAAATCTACTCCAATTTGAAATAAATTACATTAATGTTCCCCAAGTCATCTGTTTTGTCTATGACAATAAATAGCAAATTACTTTCTTGTCCTTATCTCAAGCCATGAGCTTTTGCATCCTGTCCTATTTTGTCCTGATGAGGAGGAGGAATGATAGAATGGCTGAATGACCCAAGGTCAGAAGAAGTAATGCATATTTATCAATGACAGAGGAGAGAATATATATATATATATAAATAAACTTATATAAACTTAGTCTGAGATGTTTTGTTGGTAAAAATCAACACAACTTCATTGATCTTATTATTGCTTTTGGAACACAGAGCCCTTCTGTTTTAGAGAAGATAAGAGTTCAATATCTTTGGTGTTGTGCTCACATTTTTCACATCTGAGTTTTCCTCAAGCATTCATATATAGTTAAACAGACTAGCTCTGGAGATTTGTACACATGAAAATTAAACCATGGAAAGTGCAGGCAGAGTAAAGGAGTCACATATATCTACATTATCAACATTTCGTTAGACACGTAACAAGTATTCACAAAAACACA
This sequence comes from Anas platyrhynchos, assembly GCF_047663525.1. Classification (NCBI taxonomy): domain Eukaryota; kingdom Metazoa; phylum Chordata; class Aves; order Anseriformes; family Anatidae; genus Anas; species Anas platyrhynchos. The sequence goes on from NC_092590.1 coordinate 58,267,573, forward strand.
CTGCAACAATATCAAAATACACACACAGACAAACCCAAAAGGGTGGAAAATATTTCTGAAAGAGACTATCTACTTTGAATGTCTTTTTCCTGTATTTTCATCCTACAAAAATAGCACAGCTTTTTTAAACAACCTTTTAAAAATGTTTTTCCTTCTTTGCCCTGAATCAAGTCTGAGGTATCTTTTATTGTATGAAAATTAACAGAATATTGACTAAACATCTTCTGTTTAGATATAGTGCATATTTTGTTACTGAACTTAAGCCCTTGTGATTTTCTTGGAAGTTCACAGGCATTTTATGGTATTAAAAATCATCAAAGCAAATAAAATCTTTTGATATGCTTTTTTATTAAATCCTTTCTTGTTTCTCGTTCTTTATTTTAGTAATAATATAATACTTTGCCAGAGTAGCCTTTCTCTAGACCACATTCATAAACATGGACTGTTACAAACATTTCTTTAGAGGCAGCAAAAGGAAGCCTGAAGCTTCTTGAACAATGATACAATTAGAATGAAATTTCATTATTCTTTAACGTGTTATGTTTCCCATTAGATAGAGATCAAAGAAAAAATACAAAAGGATATCTGTAGGATACAAGGTTGATTACAGACTGATTCAGCACTACAATCACTGTTTGGTGCAATCTCAGCATGAATGGAGTCCCCAGAGAGCATGTTGCTATCTGATAGCACTACAGTAAGCGAAAAATCAAACTACTTTTAGAAAGTAAATTGTTTTGGGTTGCATTACACAGGAAAGGATTATATCTCAGACTGTCATTCTTCCTAGGATCCAAAGGCAGGTTTATAAAAACATTTCAGTTTCAGTTTCATCTGAAAATAAAGCCCAAAATACAGAACTGTTCAGTTGTTCTAGTGGAGCAAGAAGAAACTACACATTTCTTATTTTGTGTTATTGTGATCCCTAACCAAGATTTCAGTTAATACCTCTTCCTTGTTATATAACTCAAAATATTTTACTTTTTTTTTTAGTGCCTTTTTTTTCCCTTTTAACCTATTTTTCCTTTTTAATTCACCGAATAGAGTTCCATGTCTGAAAAACATACTTAGACATGAATTATTTTTTCCAAGCACAGGAGTGACAATTTAAGGTTTTATTATAAATTATCTACTTTTATGAATTAGCAAATATCCATTGAATCAAATCTTCAGTTAACAAATGTGTTTTGTTAACATCAGACATATTTTTCATTTAAAGCTATCATATGCAAAATTGCTCCAGGAATTTGAATTCTCAGTAACAGCTCCTGTAGTTTTAGGAATAGTTGTCCAAAGCCGGTAAATTAATCATGCAGCAATGAAACTCTTGGAAAACTTAGATTGGAAACTCTTGGAAAACTTACAAGGCACAAACATTTAGAAAAATAGGGAAGAATAATTTTATTTTAAAAATTTTCATTTTGTTTTGTTCTGTTTTGTACAAAAGGCTTGTGTTTGAATGCTGTAGTATACTTTTCACTGTATTATGGTATAAGTTCTGTGTTTAATTCTCCAGGTCATTAAACATAATTCTCAAAGTTTTTATGAAATTCATTGTGCTGATTTCCTACAGAAACATAGCTTCTTTAGAAAGAAGCTATGTCAAAATTTATGCTATAGCACCATACACTCTGTTTCTGTACTCAACACTGATCCTGATACTGAACAAGAATGAGGGAGAAATAAAAGTAAATTGAAGCTGCCATGGACAGATCTTCAAGCAGTGGAAACTCCTCAGTATCTACCCTATTCATAGCAGGTCACAGAAAATGTATATTCAATTTTTACTACCTTAATAAAAGAGAAAATAAATGACATATAGCAAATATAACATATGAATAAAATTCATCATCTATTTGCTACCCCTTAGCTGGAATGTATAAAATATATGCATTTGAAGAACAATGTCATTACTAGAAATTGAAAAATGAATTGAAACATTTCATTGAATAGACAGAATATTTTATTTCTAAAATGAAACCATTATTTTTACAATGGCATTTGATCTTAATAAACAGTTTACCTTTTGGTTGAATGTAATATCATTTACAAGAGCACTTGAGGATGCTTTCCAACATCAGGAGTGCTCCATTGACCTAGTAGATTATACTCCTTTTGATAAACAATCCCTTGTAGATCATTGTTATATTGCTCATAATTACAGTTGATCCTATTGCTGTCAAAAAGTGAAATGATACACTTTATAAAATATTTTATCTTGTATTGATATTAATTTAATATATTGCTTAATATATTTTTAATTATCTTACTGTATACTGACAACTTTATCTTTAATTTTTTATTATTGTTCATACTTGATGTATGTTTATCACATGATATACTTTCAGATGCCTGAAAGAAAATTTTGCAATTTGCATATATTTTATAGGAATTTCTAGATTTCGGTACTTTGTTTTATTCCTCAGGAAAGAAAGATGCCAACAGAATTGCTGGTGAAATAGGCCAGTCTGTTTCAAAGCCTATCAGCCATCCTTCCCTCAACTAGATACCTGGAGAGTTAGCCCACTGACATGGCATCTACTCAACTAGACATAAGCTCATGAGAGAGCAGAGATACTTTTGAGTCACATGAGGATTAGGGAGCTTTTCCTTACTCAGCAAGATAGGTGGGTGACTCATAAGGATAAGGTCAGATAGCTAGGCATCCTGAACACCAGGACAACTTAAGGAACTCTTAGGACTCCTCAGAAAAGCCAGATGGGCAGGTGGCAACTTGAGAAGCTGGCCAGGTTTCACATCAGCCAAACAAGGACAGCTGGATAGTAGGCAAGCTGAGAAGCCAAGCAGCCTGCTGGTTTCTAGCCAGCCAGCTGCCTAGGGTCCAATTGGCAAGATAGCTGGTAAGCATGCTGGCAGAAAATCAGATAAACTAGCAGCTGGCTGCTTGGTCAGCCTATGAGCCTTTCTGATTTTCATCAGTATTTTTGACACAATCTTCATGTTCCCAAACAATGATTCAGTTCTATTTTTCTCCTGATAAAACCTTTTTAAAAAACAACAAAATCTCTCCATCTCTAGCATCTAGTTTATACACCAAACATATTGTGAAAAATATTTTTTGTACCTCCACATAATTAAAAAAAATAAAATATCTCTGCCACTGAGGTTTAGATTTGTAAATATGTCTTTAGGATATATTGCAGCAAACATCTTAACATGTTTTTCAGTTACTACTCTGAAATTTTATAAAAACTATTAAAGTTAATGCCATATTTTGCTATGCTAATAATGTTGCCAGTTTGACCATAGTCAAACCTATGTTCTGTAGTCAAAGAAAGTTTTTGTTGTCCTGTAAACTATTTGGAAAGCAGACATTAGCTATATTTAAAGGATCCTTATTCAATACCAGCATTATTAATTTCTTTTGCAAAGATTAGTGTTTTATTGGTAAGAGGTTTTTACATGTTTAAAAAGGGATCATGATAGAGTGGGAGAGAAAATTAGTGAGTGAGAAGATGGGGGTGAGAGAGATATAGTGTGAGTGAGAGAGATTGGAGGAGATGAGTGAGATTGGAGGAAAAAGTGAGTGGGGGAAGGAGAGAGATTGAGAGAGAGACAAAGAGAGAGAGAGAGTGAAGATGAAAGAGAGGATGTGAGAGAGTGCAAGTGTGAGAGAAGGAAGTGGGGGAGAGAGTGAGAAAAAGCTGGGGGGGAGAGAAAGCTGGGAGTGAGAGAGAGAATGGAAGGATGAGAGAGGGAGAGAGAAAAGATGAGAGTGGAGAAGGAGAAAATGGGAGATATTGAAAATGAGAGTGGAAGAAAGGGTGAGAGAGTGGAGTAGAGAGGGAGGGAGAGGAAATGAGCGAGAGAATGAGAGGGGGGAATGAGAGGGGGAGAATGGGAGAGAGAGAGTGGGAGAGAGAAAGTGAGAGAGAGGAAGAGAGAAAATATGGGAGAGAATGAGAGAGAGAAAAGAGTGCAGGAGAGTGAATGAGAGAGATGTGTGAGAGAATGTGAAAGAGAGAGAAGAGGGAGAGGGAGGGGGAGAGTGAGAGAAGGGGAGAGGGAGAATGAAAGAGAGAGGGAGAATAGAAGAGAGGGAGGATGAGGGGGTGGGAGAGAGTAGGGGAGGGACAAAGAGAACGGGAGAGGGAGAGGGAGAGGGAGAGGGAGAGGGAGAGGGAGAGGGAGAGGGAGAGGGAGAGGGAGAGGGAGAGGGAGAGGGAGAGGGAGAGGGAGAGGGAGAGGGAGAGGGAGAGGGAGAGGGAGAGGGTGGGGGGAGGATGGGAGAGGAATGGGTGGGAGGGAGAGTGGGAGCAAGGTAGGGTGGGAGATAGTGTGAGAGAAAATAAGAGAGGGGGAGAAAAGAGGGGAAAGAGAGAGAGAGTGAGGGAGTGAAGGGGGCATGAAAGAGAGGGGAGGGAGAGGGAGAGAGAGTGTGGGAGAGGGGGAGTGAGTGAGGAAGAGAAAAGGAGATGGAGGGAGTGTGGGACGGAGAAGTGAGAGAGGGAGGGAGAGGGAGAGAGATGGAGGGAGTATGGGATGGGAAAGTGAGAGAAGAAGGGGGAGGGAGGGAGGGAGAAAAGCAAAATACATTCTCAGCAAAACAAACTATACCCTTTGGTTCCTGGAATGATGAAAATACTTCCATGAAATATAGACATGAAATATAAATGTGAAATATAGACATGAAATATAGCAGTGAAAAAATAAAGCTGGCTAGCAGAGAAGTTAAATAAATGAATTGAAATTAACAAGTGAATATGAACCTTCTTACCCCTTGTCTTAGATGGTGACACTTTAAAAACATTTTTGTTGATTGTTGTTGATTTTACCCCTTTTCTCCATATTGCTCTGATTTTCTATGTTTTGCACCCTCTCTGTTCTTAATATGTGTATGCTAAAGGTTTCTGCACCAGATTATAGTGTTTGGAGAAACATCATGTCATGACCGTCTCAGAGAAACAAGAAATTATGAGCCCTTAAAGTTTCAAATTGCTATCTAATTGTAGCAATTTTGCCTGTTAAACTTTTAATAACCAAAAGAGTTTAAAACTTGGCCCAAAATTCAAACAAATCTTAATGTGGTGGTAGAAAACAGATTTGATTACCATTCATATAGCTGACAGAAAAAAAAATATATGTATTTAACTTAATAATTGTGTATTATCTTGGTTATTTCATCTAAGAGAAATTTTGTGTTAGACCGTGCTTTCCTAAAAATTAAGGTGACCAATAATTACTACAGCATAAAATGTGTACAATGTATTACTAACTCAAGAAAGCTTTCTATTTCACTGCAAAATCAAAGAAAACAAAACCCAGGAAAACACACATCTTACTTAAAATCTACCATTAAATGTAAAGCTCTAACTTTAAATGGGAAGTTAATTTAAACTTGTTCTCAATCTGTTACCAGATCTTAACTATTCTTCCTTCATTTTAATAAACAGAAACCTCCACATGGCTAAAGTTAATCAAATTTATCTACCAAGATGAAATGAACATGTTTAAATACATATGTATGAATATGTCTGTCTTATTACCTGATTCATATTATTTGAAATATTACAGCTTTTAAAAACAGATTTCATGCATGAGATTATCAGTTTGCTTGGAACAGGGATTTTACCAGAAATATGTAAACATCTCTTAATAGTACAAAAATATGGGTTTAAAAAGCCTACAGATTTCATGCAAAGCAGAATGTGCCAAATAAGTATGCATGCAGATAATAAGACAAGGAAAAACAAGCAACTATTCATATGGCTTCCTGGAATTCAGTACCCATCTGCCCAAGATGTGTTATCCAAATACTCAGAAGAATTTTACTCTTATATTAGAACTAGGCAAAATTTTAGAACTCATAAAAGGGTTGAATTTCTACTCAATTCTAACAATATATTTCTAAATTGTTTTCCCATCCAGTTTTTAGTACAAAGTCCTCGATATCATCAAGATTCATCAAATATTTGCTTTAAATGTGCTCTAATTAAAAAGCTCTGACTTTAAAAAATCTCATTATTTTGACTGACCATGCACATTGCTACTGGTCCACTCTTCACAATACAATTAAAGAAACTTCAAGCATTTGATGTTGCTTTCATCTTAAATTATGCCAACATGAAATCTTATGCAGAACCAGACTAGATTCTAGATTTACTGAACAACAAATAGAATAACAAATAAAAACTACTTAAGCAGTACTTTTTTTTTTTTTTTTTTGACTTTTGAAAGAGAACATGTTCATACATTCCTTTGGACTAACTGAAAGCTTCTGTAACATAATTTTTCTGGATCAGTTCTCCATCGGATTAAGAGACTGATGCTCTCTACAGGCTGATCCCCAAAATAGAGCAGCAGGTGCTGGTACTGTTGTAAACCTTCTGTAAAGAGCACACATAGGTGTGCTTGGTCTGCCTTTGTACCACTGAAATGGTAAAAAAGACCCTTTAAATCCTGCAAAACTTATAAAAACATTGCATGAAACATTACAATTTAGTAAGTCCTTTCTTTGTTTTTCTGGATTAGGACAATTATTTTTGTGGGGTAAAGCTTCAGATCTCTTTTCTGTAATATCTCAAATGGATGTTCAGACCATTTAACATTCTGGTATATGGATGTCTCATAGCAAACTTAGTCTTGTATCAGAGATATTTTTCCTAGTGAAAAATTTAAGATACATTCATGAAAAACAATGCTTTTGATTTATTTTATTTTTTTTTTACCCTGACGCATAACATTTTCAATTTTTTTTGTCATCTCTGAGGGTAAGACTACAGAAATTACATAGCTTCTGCACAGTTATTCAATACTTGACTCTTCGAGAAACTTGGTTTACTAATTTCACTTATTTTTGTCTGACTTAATTCCATGATGATAAATGAGGTCATTTTTTTATTGTTTTTGTTGTTTAACCCCATGATGATAGACATTATTTAATTGTGGACATAAATATTTAAATACTAAGACTGAATTCATTTGTGTTTTCGTTTGTGAAACTGCAGAGGTTAGCATTCTCCCAGCTGTTGATCATTTTCTAGTCTTTTTTTTTTCACTGAACAAAAATTAGTGTTTCTTAAGAGTTGCTATGTTACATTTCTTTCGAGTGAAACCACATGAGATTTGGGAGGGAGAAGAGGGAAGAGGGAGAGAGAGAGCCACACGAGCTCACATCATAATCATTTAATCATTTAGATAGTGTTTGCTAACCTTTGAGGGTGTTTGATTGGAAAAAGTTAGATTGACCTAGCAAATTAGAAAGGTGATATAAGTGTGCAGCTTGACTCAGCCTGAAAGGAGATTATGGCCCCATTATCTAATACTTTCACTGCTCAAGAGTATTACAGTAGTGCTTAAAGCTTATTTGTGAATGTGGGCCCAAATTAGAAACTGATCTCTTCATGAGGAAAGGATTAGTTATGGGATTGATTCGAAATTGTGAGATTCAAAATAATATTTAAACATTTTTTATTGTTTATATAAATAGATAACCACATATTGTTATTGATGAGAAGTTACAGAGTGAGCAGCAGGACACACACATGACATCTTGATATACAAAATAGGGAGATGTGGATTTTATGGGTGAACCATTTATTGGATAAGGAATTGTCTTGAAGGTTGCACCCAGAGAGTGATGGTCAATGGCTCTATGTCCAGGTGGAAGCCACTGATGAGTAGTGTCCCACAGAGGTCTGTCTTGGGACCAATGCTGTATAATATCTCTATCAATGACATAGATAACGGGGGATCGAGTACACCCTCACCAAGTTTGCAGGTAACACTTAGCTGAGTGGTGAAGTTGATGCAACAGAAGGAAATGTCCCTTATCCAAAGGGACTTGGACAAGATTGAGAATTGGGACCATGTGAAATGAATGAGGTTCAAGAAGTCCGAGTGCATGGTGCTGCACCTGGTTTGGGGCAATCCCAGAAAGGAATACAGACTGTGAGAAGAACTTATTGAGAGCAGCCCTGTAGAAAAGGACTAGGGAGTGAGTTCTAGTGGATGAAAATCTTGACATGAGCTGGCTGTATGTGCCTGTAGCCGAGAAGGACAACTACATCCTGGGCTGCATCTACAAAGGGGTGACCAGCAGGTTGAGGGAGGTGATTGTCCCCCTCTACTCTGCCCTTGTGAGGCCCCATTTCAAGTACTGCTTCCAGGTCTGGGGTCCCCAGCACAAGAAGGATGTGGATCTGTTCGAATGGGTCCAGAGGAGGGCCACAAGGATGGTCAGAGGGTTGGAGCACCTCTTCTATGGCTGAGAGAGCTGGGGTTATTCAGTCTGAAGAAGAGAATGCTCCAGGGAGACCTCATTGCAGCTTGTCAATACTTAAAGCAAGCTTATAAAAGAAATTGAGGACAACTTTTTACTCGGTCAGATAATGACAGGGCAATGGAGAATCATTTAAAACTAAAAGAGGGGAGTGGGTGACATCCCTATCCATGGCAGCAGTGTTGGAACTAGATGATCCTTAAGGTCCTTTCCAACCCAAGCCATGCTATGCTGTGCTATGCTATTTTATGCCATTCTATTATACTGGACTTGCGCTCCAAGTGATGAATACTTTGAATACTCAACCCTCCAAAAACCCTGTCCAAACATTTCACATATTCAATATAGTACTCGCACAGATACACAATCTAGAATAATAGTTTAAGTAAAACCATTAAACCACTGTGTTAACCTTTAAATCAATTACTTGTCCTTCACCAGAAGTTTATATATATATATATATTTTAAACCTATTTCTCAATAAAGTTTCTTTATAACATTATACAAACTTTTTTTTTTTAAGTAATGCATATTTCTCATTAAATTTTCTTTATAACATTATGCAAACTTTTGTTATTATTATTGTTTATTTATTTATTTATTTATTTATTTTACAGTACATATTAGTTAGTTCTTCAAGTTACTCAGAAAATGAGGTGATGAAATCTAGAAATACTGCAAGGGGACAGAGATAAGTTTATTCTTGTACAGTTCTGGTAACCTGCTACTTAATAAACCTTATTTTAATGAAAAATTGACCCGACTCTTGAATTTTTATATATCTTTTAGGACTATTCAAGTATTGGGAAACCAAATAAAACTTAATGACTTGTGGCTTTGTGATCAATTAACAAAACCCTGCAATGGAAGAAGGCTTTGAGCAGATTGGCACAGGGAATGTGCTCATGAAATTTGGGGAATACAGGAAGTGAACACAGCTATTATAAAGAAAACTGCTCATATCACATCACAAAAGGGCAAGAGGACTGGAGATTGGTAGCTGATCAGGTTGTTTAAACAGCCTTTCTGAATTAATCAAAAAACAAACATGAATGCCTTCCTTAGACAGCCAGACTTATGTAGGAAGTGTGTATGTTGCTCAACCCAATATAGAGTATAAAAACTGAGCAACCAATAAAATGAACTTTGAAGAGTGGGTTTCAGCTGGCTTCAACCCATGTATTTTTCCTTTTCAGACAACTGTGGATGGCCAGTGTCATGTTTATATTGTGATCTAACTGCACATAGCAATTGCTATACTATTCTTGCATTGCTACTGCAGTACATTACTGTATCATTCTGATGAATCAAAATCTTGTGTAACATCACATAACTTTAAACAAGTACATTTGCTATTAAAACACCTTCCTTATGTTGAATACCTGTAAGAATGTGGTCTGAGGGTTTTGGATGCTGACTAGTTAAAAAATTGTCGATGTAAGATCGCTGAAATTAATTTTGGTGAATATATTCATAATATAAGTCAATCCAGATAGTTTTCTCAACTTTGGAGGAACTTCTAAGCAGTAGGCAATGGTTGCTATCACAGAAGCCTGACAATATACAAAAAATAAACCTTGCTTTATAGTAGGAAGGACTTAATTCAGTTAGAAGACAAGACATTATCTGCCTTGTTCTTAAAAGTACATAAATACTTTAAACCTTCAAAGAAAATTGAAACTACAAAGAGATATGTACCTACAGGTCATATCAGTATCAGATGATGAGGTGCATCTTGTAAATCAAAACAGCGATTCTAAATTCAAACATTTAGAAATTTCATTCTGCTGTCTTCAGGTTGAATTGATTAAATTTAAGCAACTGTATCCAAGAAAGCACTTGAAAATACTAGTATTCCACTGGAACGTTTCAGAGATGGAGGATCACTGGTGACTGAGAAGGTGATATCCTCCATTTATTACAGGCATCAGTCTTAGTTTTTGGGATGCCTAAGGTCTAAGAAGTGAACAACTTATTCATTTCAGACCCCCAAATTGCATTCCCACTTGCGTTAGAGAAAAGGCAAAACTGTGGTAGATGTAGATCTGCATTGATGGAATAAATCTTGTTTTGTTTATTTTTTTTTATTCTTCCATTAACTTTAATAGATAATTTTATATTTTTTCTCACCCAGTTTAATATTGATAGGTTAGGTAAAATCTGCGGTATATTTAGATTTATTTATTTATTCATTTGAGATTTTGTGAAGTGCCCCACACCACAAAAGGAATAGGCCAGTGGCTCCCAGGCTGTGATCTATTCATTTCAGTTTTGTGTCACTTTATCAGGAAAGTTGCATTTCACCTTTACAACCTCCTTTCTCCTCAACGGTGAATAAAATATTGACTGAAGCATGCACCAAGCTTTATTCCTTTGCAGAGGGTTCTGCAAAACAAGGGTACTGCCTCTACCCTTCTGTTTCCAACATAAGTTTTATTCCATCTAGCTAGACCCCTCCTTCTATAGGAAGGGAATACTGAAAGAAAGGTGAGGTCAATGATAAATTTTTTGTTTAACTCTTAAAATAAAACCTATATATATAGCAGGAACTTCTAACATTATAATAAACCTATTTGCTTTATTAGTCTATTTTTTTATTATTTTTATTATTTTTAATTTTTTACCCTCTCCTAGCTCTTCTCTTAAGGAAACAATAAAACAATGATAATCTTTTTTATCTTTTTTTTTTTTCTCCTTTTACAAAGTTTCATTAATATGAATTAAGAACCATACTACCTTGAGAGTTTGCTAATTATTATACATTTAATGAGATGCATGAAGATAAAATTACTTTTCATATCTCATTCCTTTCCAAGTGAAGTCAATAGCACAAACAAACTGGTTCTCCTTTTGGTCTTTCATATATATATATAAAATCAAAAAAAAAAAAATTTAAGCATACAAAAAAATATATATCCAATGTTTATTTTCATCTAACATATTTATATAAATCACTGAGTACATAAAAATCATGGAAATGCAAAATCCTAAATTAAGACCAAACAAAGCATGACAATATTTAAACTAAAGTAAATGAATTATATTCTGTTCGTGATCACTGAATGATATATTCTGTGATACAGCAATGTCTACCTTTATGATATTAGCATGCAGCACTTGTTTTCCCAAGTGGTTTCAAAAGATATACTTTCTCTTCTCCACTGTAATGTATTTTTAGTGGGGGAAAAAACAGCACCAAAGAAATCTTTTTAGAAAGCCCTTTCACCATTTCATAAATGCCTTAATTGTATTTAGATTTCAAAAATTACACATATGGGCAAACAATATTACAGGATGACTCAAAAGAAATTTTCATCTCTCACATCTTAGATCTATATAGCTAAGCCTATTTTCATTCATAACTAGTTTGCTTTGGAAATGCACAGAGAACAGGCTTATTCAGTTATCTGAAATTCCAACTGACTTTAAATATAGACTTGAAGCATAAGAGTGAATATTTTAATTAGCTTTTTAGGGCAATTTTTGCTAGAAGATAATCTAGGCTACTCAAGCTATAATGAAATGTTTCAGAATGTTGTCATTTAACCCAGTCTGGCAGCTAAGTGCTCGCTCACTCTGCCCAGGTGGGATGAGGAAGAAAAATCAGAATGGTAAAAGCGAAAGAACTCATGGGTAGAAATAAATAAAATTTATCAGTTAAAGCAAAAGCCACTCATACAACTAAATAAAAAACAAGGAATTTGCTACTTCCCATCAGCAGGCAGATGTTCATCCACTTCTAGCAAAGCAGGGCTCAACATACATAACAGTTTCTTGAGAAGACAAACACCATCACTCCAAACATTTTCTCCCTCTTCTTCCTTTGTCTCAGCTTTTATTACTGAGCATGATAAGACATGGTATGGATTATCTTTTGTCCATTTGGGTGAGCTGTCCTGGCTGTGTCCCCTCTCAGCTTCTGGTGTACCACCAGCCTCCTCATTGGCAGGGCAGCACCAGAAGTAAAAAAGTCCTTGGCTTTGTGTAAGCACTGCTCTGCAATAACTAAAAGCAGATATGTTATCATCACTATTTTTACCAAAAATTCAAAACACAGCATTGTGTGATCCTCTATGTAGAAAATTAACTCAGTTTCAGCTGAAAACATAACACAGAGCAATAATTTCCTGCATCAGGTGATAGAATCCTGTGTTGTATATGCTCATTACATGTAATGTTTAAGGAAACAGAAATACTACCACCACCACCACCACCAAACCTAACAACAAACCAGAAGTGGTATACCCTTAACATCTTTACAGTGATATGCCTATGTTTCTTTCCACCACTACAGAAATGCATACAATAGTACCTAGATAGCTATTGTAATATAAAGGTAAACAAAAGCCAAATAAAATTTTCAACTACATTTCTGAACACCAAAATAACATAATTTTGGTATGAAGCATACAATATATTCTTATTCAAGAAGCATAGAAACTTTGTGACCCACTTCTGTAAATGCATCTGCTTTTCATTCACTGACTGCTCAAGAGTCACTGCCTTAGAGACCTCTAAAGCATATTGATGGAGCACTCTCCTGAAATCTAATGTAAGCTTCTGTGTGATAGACCATATACAGGATAGAGGGAAAAAAAGAACAGAAACAAACAAAAGTAAAAACTGCTGCATTCTCTTTCAGATTGTTATTATGTTTTTAAGTAGCATTTATTACATAGTACTCAGTTATAGACAATATTTAATAGTACTAAATTGCTGAATAAAAAATAAAATTATCTTGATGTAACCTTTGTGATTGTTCTAAGTTATTTTTCATGAGTAAGGTGAAAAATAAAAGATACAACAAATAGTATCTGATAGTTAACCCATCACCTGCAAATATACAAAAAAACAATTGCTAACACATTTCTTGACAGAGCTTGACAAAAGGTATACTACATAGTGTTTTGAGCAGCCTACAGTACCTGTGTTTTTTTTCAGCTTTTTCCAGGAGAGTGACTTTAAATTTATAAACACAACATTTCTTAAAAAGTTTAGTAAGCATGTCTAGCTCTTTTTATCTTTATATTCCACTCATAAAAATTATTTAATCATCACTCACAGTAGAGTTTCTAGTAAGTTCACATTGGTTTAAGACTGTAAACCGTGAAGGTCATAATATTTCCAATAACTGGGATTTTGTTGAAGACAAAATACCCCTTTTTCTGCAGTTAAGAGGTCACAATATTAACTCTTTACTTGTTTTCTAAGTAGGTATTTAATATTCATAACATTGAAGGTACGTTTGGAAACTATGGACAGAGTAACCCTAAAGTCTTAATCAAAACCTGAAAGTCAATTCTTAAAACATTGTTAGCATTATGTTATATATTATATTATAATGTTTTCATTATCAGCTTCAATTAAAAACAGGACTAATATATATATATATATATTTTTTTTTTTTCAGTACACTCTACAAGAATTTTGTAAATTTTCAATATGAATAATATTAGTCCAGAATAAATGGCAAGACCACTACAGTAACACTTCATGTTAGTTTCTCCTTTCTAATCCAATTGACATTGATTTCTTTTCATGCATGCAAGAATGTTAAGCAAGAACGTTTAACAAATTTGGAAATCTAGAAAATTTAAAAGAAAAATCTTCCTTTTTCTGATCTCACTTATGCATAGATTAGTAGATGTTAGCTACTCATTCTGAGTCAGTATTACACAGAAATAGATTTACAGATGACTCATACACTTAAAATCAATAAACCTTCATTCAATGAACTGAAAGTTTACAGGGTTACTGATCACTGAATGTGACTTGGTCATTTATGTGAATGTGTGTTCATGAAATCTCTTTATGTTTGATTTGGTTTTGTTCTTTATAAACATGACTGCGACCTTTTGATCTGTACCCTCTTTTAGTCATTAAAATAATTTAATAGGTCTATCTTTAAATAAAATTTTTGAAAAGAAATATTAGCACACATTCCTCATTTTATAAATGCTGTGTTTGAGTCCTGGATCCAAATATTTTCAGTTGTAGCTCTTCTTTGAATACCTAATGTGTCTTCTTAATGTTCGCTGCTGTTCTGGAAAATTACGTCCTATACTTTTTACACCGGGCACTTAAAATTAGGATGGATCTTTAAATTGGAGGTGAAAATGCACATTAAAAAGTGTAGTAGAAATTAAAAATTTTGTAATTGTGAGGTAAGTTAGTAATAATTACTACAAAAAAAGCCCGGGAAGAATATACATTTTTATAGTGACTCTTTATTTAAATATACAACTCCTCGAGTATGCCAGCCTAAGCATAATCTGTCAGAAAACATCAAGACTGCATTGAGATTTTGAAGTATTTACCTAGTTGTTATATATTTCTTATGAGTGATTCAGATTCTATGTACATATATTGTCTTGAAATATTTTAGTATTTTGGGCAAAGTAACTACCGGAGTTCAAATTGGTAAGGTAAAATTCTCCCCTTTTTGAAAATAACTTTAACTTTTTTTATTTAACTTTTTATTATTTATTTATTTATTTATTTATAGATTTTAGAATGTGATTCACTTCTACAGTTTTTTTCATCTTTCCATGTGTTCTGCTTGTATATTACATACTCCAGGGTGCATAATTGGCTAATAAAATTGTCAATTTCCAAATATAGACTAATGACATGTTGGACTATTTCTCTTTAGAGGCTTCCACATCTGAAGTGCATTTAGTGTTGCTTAGTTGTTTTTAAAACACTCATGTCTGGATGCCTTCCAACATTCTGCAAGCAATCAGTAAGCACGACAAAAAAAGACAGCATTTTTATTTTGTTTTAAAAATGTTGTGGCTAAATTACATTTGTTTTTATTTAGAACACTAAATGAGATATATCTTCATGGCTCTTTAGATGTTTAAAGTTTTCCCTATCAAAGTTAGTTTCACTGTACTGGAAATCTTTTGCTCAAAAAGGATTAAGATGTTCCTTTCTACCCCATCAAAAGAGATCTCTTCCTTAGTAAGAAGTAAAACTATTATTTTTATTTCAATGAATTTAAGCTTCAATGCCAGCTCTCCTCGTTACAGTTAAGCTGTAGCACTGCCATTTTTAAAAAATGTTAAATATTAAATGCTATTTTAAAATGGATAGTTTTCTGCATAAGAAAAAAATGTTGGATCTGTACAGCAACAAATTACATCTTCACAAGGTTTTTCTATATATTAGACTTTCCTATGTCAATGTTTCATTTTTTATTTTCTGTTCTACCTGAAAGTAGTAGTAAAGGTTCAAGTATTTGTCAAAACAAAATATATATATATATTTATTATTATTGCTGTTGTTATTGTAAATAATAAATACTGTAGCTCATATGTCCTAGAGTTAATATGTTAGAAATTAAGTAAAAATTAATAGAAAGACTGAAACATCTGGAAGACTGCTAGTGCATATTTCTTAGGATAGGTTAATATTTGTAGTTAATAAAATGGGAGGTAAAAAAAAAGAATTTATGTCACTGAGTTGCATCAGAGTTGTGCTTTTAGTTGCAGATAGACTAATACATTTATTTTTTGATGTGTAAAGGAATCCTCACAGAATGTGTGGTTTATTTATTTACTTTTCTAGTGTTGGATATTTATTTATTTATTTGTTTGTTTAAACAGATTATGATTCTATGTTGGAACATCAGAGTGTATGATTGCTACACGTAATGTGGGTATGTATATATACATATATATAAATGACTTTCTGGATCTTACTGTTGCACCTATAAAGACAGCATTTAACATTATGTCACAAGTGGAAAATGATGTGCACTTCATTCAGAAGAGAGAAGCAACAATATGATTTATTGATAACAAAGCTTATGTGACTTAACAAGGATTCAATGTTGTCAATGTGCACCTGATTATAACTGGAAGATATAATTAATTGCACGCTTTATAAAAGACACTACATACTACTCAAAGGCACTAAATGAAAGACATTATATACTACACAGAGACTGTATAAAGAACCAGGTTAGGTGACATTACATTTAGGAAACCATTCCATTGAGTCATGAAGTTCAGAGTGGACCCCTTGCTTTCTATTTCTCCTTGAATTGAAGAATTAAACAGCCTAGGTGCAGCTGAAACAACTCCTAGTCCCAGACTTGGTAAATGATTTATGTCTAAAGGATTATATGCATTATGCGAAACCTTTATGAATCCTCCTTAGCTAAGACTATCAAATGTAATCACAAAGCACCAGTAAAACTTGTTACCATGCTGTTAACTTTCTCAATCTGTTTACTATCTGTAACAATAAGGGTACTCAATCTGCAGAACCTTGGGAGACATCCCTGCCAAGGGGAGGTCCTGGCATGTAGTCCGCTGTCATCTCAGGAGAGTTCAAAGGGCTCTCGGGTTACTTAGAGGGTAAGATGATTGTTTATGTTCATATTTGCATACAGATGTCAGTTTCTCCCAAATTTGGACAGTCCTGGAGGCAGGGTGGAGGGGGAATGATGACAGTGCATTGGTCTTGATGATAGTGTATTGGTCTCTCCTGAATCCAGGATACCGCCAGAGTGACCAGACACATCCATCACAATGGCCATTGATGGTTATCTGCTTAGGCCAGATGCTCTGCTTAAGGGGGCCATCATATATCCTTAGACAGTAAGAGTAGAGAATGTGAGCAATTAACCTGAGCAACGTATAAGTTTTATGCTGTATGTTTATCTGTTATTCTTCTGTCTTCATTTTAATAACATGGAGAATTTTCTAGTTATAAAAGAGCAATTCATGTATTATGCCCTTATAAGCACAAGATGGAATTTCTTTCTCTCAAGGTCAGACACACCAGAAAAAAGTAGATATCAATGAATCTTTTTTTTTTTTTTAATTTTATTTCCTACATTTTTTCAGTACTTTGTTGTTACTTCTGGAAGTAATATTAAGATAACTTTGGAACTAGTGTTCTAAAACCTGAGTGGACTTATGAGTGGGAAACTTCAAAGAATCAATTTTGGTTAGGGAGTTGGACTACCAAATGCTGATATCTTCAGGGAATGGAATGTTTCAGCTTTCCCTCAAGAATTTCAATGATGTGGAAATATTCTAGGGAAGATTTCATTTGGAAAGTATATTCACCAAGGGATAAAAATAAGTAAAACTAATGAGAATGTGGGGATGGCATTCAGAGGATCTCTTTTACAGGTTTTTCACAAGTAGCTGCAAACATAAAAATTTAACTTTTGCTATGATTTTTTTTTCTCTAATTTTTTCTGTCTTATTTATTAATAAAGTAAACTTAGTGTTTGCTTTTTATAACAATAATAAACCTAAGTCACCCAATTGTATTAACTACTAGAAAAATAGGTAATGTTCATTTGAAGGATGGTAAGTAACTCTAAATGGAATTAAAACAGCATAAACAATCACAATTAATTGTTTTATACATCTTGTATTTGACAGATGGTATATAGGCCGTGAGTGTTTGGATTTAAATCTAGGATTCCTAGGACTGATTCATTAAAACATAATTGGTACCTCTGATAAAGATATCATTGTTAATGAAATTTCCACATTTTTGTTTTTGTTTTGTTTTTCTTTTACATGAAAGATTGAGAGGGAGGTGAAAAATGCTCAAGATTTTGTTGCTCAAAAAACAAAACAGACTAACAAAAATGTTTTATCACAAAAGGAAAATATAATTACTTGAGAGCCATGTATATCATTACACAGAAACTATCAGAGGGGTTGCCTGAAAATTTCTGAATAAGCAAATTTTCATCACTCCATACTTCATTTTTGCACCTCTATAGACAAGCAGTAGAAGAAGAAGGAATCATACAAAATTAATGTAATCCTTGCTCCCAGTACTAGTTATCATCATTTCTTTTTCCATGTCACACTTCCATAAAAGCATACTTGTTGATTTTTGCAACACATCTCTCTGAATTATTAGAATGTACTGGAGACTGCAACCTGAAGGCTAAAAACTCGCAATAACATATGGCATCTGATAGACAGCAAATTGCAAGTGGAAATCCTAATGATGATAGGCACTGCAGTGACCAATATTCTTAGATATTAGGTGAGAGAAGGTAAATTAGTTAGGGTGAAGGCTGAAAATTTAAGATGTTGCTAGCTACACTGGTACATATAATTACATTATTTGAATGCCATTGATTAGCAGGAGATGACACTAACCAAGAGGTCCTTTAGAGTTCTTTATTCCTGTGGATGGAAATGATTTAATGCAAATTAATACACTGTATGATCAGATTCCCTTCCTTGCTCTGTTAGAAAAGATTTTCTAGAGTTTTTGGTTTTTTTTTTTGTGTGTGTGTGTTTGTTTTTTTTTAGTGTCAGTCTGTCTTAATGTTTTTACATCTGTGAATAAGATAGCTCATATCTTCTGAGAGATTTTGAAAGGAAAGTATTTTATTAACCAGTAAAGGACTTTATGACTTTATATACAATAATTATGCATATTACAATACAGTCAAGTTACTATACTGATGCTGCAAGGTTTTAATAAAGAGCTCTTGAAATCAGGATAAATAGAGACAAATGCTTTATATTGTCATGTCATGGGAATAAAAATGTGATTCATGGTATCCAGTCAAAAATCAGTAACTCAGTTAAAGAATAAATTCCCCAGAGGATGGGAAACTTCAGATGCACGTTTTTTGCATACTGTACAAATGGTAGATATTTTGTTGTTTCTGTTGTTTTTCCTTTTTTTTTTTTTTTTTTTTTTTTTATCCTGCAATTATTCATGTATGGTCACTCATGTTATTTACTAGCAGGTATGCTGGAGACAGCAGATAAAGAAAACTAGCATACTTTTTTAAAAAAATGTAGATTCTGAAACTTTATATATATAAAAAATATATATTCCTTAATAAAATGCTAAAAATTAATTGTACAAAATTTGAAGATGAATGTTACGCATAAGCTTTGGAAATAATTAATAACTCAATAATGGGGATTCTTGATGTGGGGATTGTTGTGGGTTTTTTTTGTTGTTGTTGTTGTTGTTTTTGTTTTTGTTGTTGCTGTTGCTGTTGTTGTTGTTGGCTTGTTTGTTTTTCTTATCATTTAAATATTCTACTGGAATATGAAATAAAGCTTACTTCCAAAGTCCTAAAATGGGCAAGGATCAAAGACAAAATACAATCAATAGCAGCTATCACTACAGTGATTTGGCAGCAGGCATTGACTTGTTAGTTGCATTTTTCCTTCTTTAATTTATTTATTCATGGTTTTCGACATAGTGTTATTTCTGTGTTTTGTTGTTGCTGTTTTGGTTTTTTTTTTAGTTTTACTTAAAAAATAATACATATTGTCTCTCCGCAATACCTGATTCTGCTGTCATCTTTCTTCTGATGCCTTGAGCAACTCACAAAGCTGTTTTGCTTAAAACGTGCTTTGTTCCTGCCTACTGTGTCAGAAATCTATCTATTTCACAGATCTTCAAGAAAACTTGTTTTGATTTCTCATCTTTAATAAAAAAGAGTGAGTAGAGTCATTTCTGTCTTTGTATCACAGAATAAAAAGGGCTTCAGAAAGATATGGATACTTCAATTTCTAATGTCTGTATAAACAGATATATTCTATGAAGTACAGTAGAAATACATGTATGAGCCATTAAAAGTTACATGAAAAATATTTCTGTTCTGAAATACCACAGTACTGAATGCACATGATTTTACATGTCTAGAAGTTCTGTCAGACAAGCTCTGGTTAAGTTCATTAAGGCAGTTTAACAAATTATTATGCTTAGCAGTGCTGCTCCATAAGCAGGGTACAACTTCCAGCATAGGCATGGCAACAAATTGCTCCAACTTAAGCTGTTCCAACATTTCATTCAGAACCAAACACTAGTAAGATACCATATTAGTTTTCATCTATACTTGGAATAAACCATATTCTAACTATTTATTCTTAAATAATTATATTTATATGAATATTTATATTTATACATTTATATAAATAAATATTTATTATACTGTTTATTCTAACTATTCTATACTTAGAATAAACTATACAGTTCCGAATAAACTATAAGAATAGGTTTAAAAATTGAAAATTGTTACTTTTGCTCTATAAATTATTAGACTTTCAAGGATTCAAGGTTTTTCTTCAAGATAAGATAATTAGAAAATCAAGCAAAGCTTCTTTATATACAAATATACAGTTCTTTAATATATATTTAGGGATTCAAGTAGGATAAAAGAACAGTAGAATGTGCCATCTTCCTTCCTACTTAGCTGCAGGGGTCACAATATACCCCTCTTCATGTTCATTTTGTTTTGGTGTTGTCAAATATAACTTGTTTCACCAGTTATTCAAATTACTTACAGATAGTTTGTTACATCTCTAGCATCATAAGAACATCTGTCACATTATGCTGCACAGAAGTCAACACTGACTTTGCTTTTAAAACTTACAGTTCTCTGGCAAATTTTATACAAATTACAGGCTGAGTTTACCTCCCCAACCTGTGAAAAAGACAAGTTTTAATTTAACTCTGTTAAGTAATTATCAGAAGGAGGATGGACAAGAAGGAAGGTAAGCAATGTGATGTTTTGATGATTCTGACTAAATGTGCAACCCCATTCCCACTCCCTTCCCCTGAAAACAACAACAAACACAAAACAAACAAACAAAAAACCTGTTAAATCTTGAAAAATCACAAAGAAACTTCACATTTTAAAAATTCACCACCCTTCTACATTTTTTTTAGATTATTTCAGCTATCATTTTCAGTTATATGAAGGTGTCAGATAACCTCTTGACAGAAGAGAGAAATTCTTAATGTACTAGTCATGTGTATTGCACCAGTGTTTATCTGGAAAAAAAAAAAAAAGTGGAGGGCAGGGAGAATTATCAGCTTTTATATTCAGTTATAATATGCTTGCTACCATATGGTAGCTGCAGTGTGCTTTCATAGTCTGCAGAGTTTTTTAGCATGACAATAAGCATATGCCAGTTCTCTCAACCTTTGAAGAAGAAATGACTTTAATTTGAAATTTAAAATACACAGTGTACATCATTGTTTCTTTTTTCATAGTTTTATCAAAGTATTTTTTCTTGTATTGTACTAAGTATTACTGGGAGAAGAAGGTTCAGATAATTTTAGAATCAAGTAAATCAGTGGAGAAAAAAATGCTGAAAAAACATTCACAATGTACATCAGAGTCAAAAAAACTGTTGTGTTGATATGTAAGATCTACCAACAGCAGTACACAGTCCACTCTCTTTGTAACTTTCTGAAATATTAAACCAAGTGGTCAGTCACTAGAGGGCATCAAATCTGTGGCCTAAGAAAGAAAGAAAAGCTGCAATTTTAATAAAACAAAATGAATGTACATCACTGTGGCCCAAGTACTGCAGATCAGAAAACAAACTGTATTTTTAAAAACAATTTATGGTGGGTGTTACTCCCTCTCCCCCAGAATTGTACAATATTAAGCCACTAATCATCATCATCATCATCATCATCATCATCATCAGGAGTAATATTGAAAGTCTGACTCACAGCACAAGAGAAACACCGATCCAGAGCTAAAAAGTGGAGAAGCAAGAAGACATAAAATATCTTCCATTGAAGTTTACCTTCAAGTCAAGGTGATTTCAGAAAGATAAAAAAATGACCAGAGAAATATATGCCTTGTATACTGTCTCACATCCTTTGGTATCTTCTAAATATGGGTTTCTTTTCAAGACCACTAAACCTATTTTTATCTCACCTCTTACCTTCTGTCTTTGTCACACATCTTTATACTCATTCTTAATTCACCATCAGTCTTCTACATTTTAAGATGTTCTCCTTTTCTGGAAATGGAAATCCTTTCATATACCCCTTTTATACATTTGGAGGATTCTTTTTGCCTAGAAAGAAAATTTGCGGAAGAGGACATTTTTATTGTGTTTAGAGAATAAAGAAAAAGTTTTAGTTACGCAATAACTCTTGGGTTGAATGTAACAATGTTTTTATAACTAGTATTTCAGGTAAACTGGGTAGATTTAGACACTTTCCTTGTTAAAGAATAAATGTTTGTCAATTTTTACTAAACAAAACCTAATAATTTAACTAATACAACAAAGTGATTTCAGTACACTTAAATTATTTTTAGCTAAATTTAAGGTAATATCAATCATATTCATTTGATATTGATTGTTACTGCACTAAATCTAGAGTTACATACACATTTGCTCATTTGTAAGACGAAGGTATCAGTTTTGTGACCTAATCACTTTTTACCTACCCTATTGATTTTTAAACTTGTAGGGGCTTAGTACACAAATGATGACTAGTTTGATCTGAAGTTCCAAGAAGTAAAAGTATCCACTTTTTTCTGCATGCAGAACAGTTTGATAATTTCAAAATCTTCCACAGAAGTGTTAAAATCAAATCAGAAGAGATAGAAATAATAAAAATAAAATAAAAAATCCCAAATTCTCAAGGAGAAAAAAAAAAATATATATATATATATATATTTCCTTTTCTGAATTCTGTGAGAAAATACAATACACACATTACACATGGGATATAATTATAGAGGACTTGGAGGCAGTAAAAGGTGACTTTGATAAATATGAAGTATAACCCACCTCTCAGGGTTTCATTTTTTTCCTATATCTCTAGCTGTCTCAGGAATACAAGTATTTCAGAAAATCTTAAGGGAGCCTGTTAATCCTTGAAGCTTTAAAAATGATTATCCAGAAGAGAAGAGATCTGACAAATGTATTTTTTTTCCCCTACATTACTGCAGTGACTGTATTACTTTCTCACCTGGACACCTAAAAGAGTACTAACCTTAACCTTAACCTTAACATTAAACTTTCATTCTTAGAATTTTGCCTTGCTCTATAAAGCTTAGAAGTCAATACTTTAAATCAAGCAATATATATATATATATATATATTATTTTTTTTTGTGCTGTTCCAGATGTGGATGGGAGAGTATATAAAACTGACATCTCGTGGCATTCTACAGTTATCATTGCAGTTTTTAACCTGTCAGTGAACTCCTCATCAAATATATTCCAGGTGCTAATGATGAAAAAACATACTCATTCTGTTTACCTGATTTTATAGAATTCTGTCATTTGTTCAGTTTTGAAACACATAAGTTCTCCAAATTTGTAAATAAAGAACAATCGTTTTACTGCTTAGCACTGACAAGAGATTGTAGATGTTTTGTATATAATGGTATATATAATGTATATAGTATTGTATATAATGAAAGCTTTATTTAAAACTCAAAAGTGGATATGCAAATTCAAGTTAGAAAGTTCTATAAGATTCCATTTGCTATAAATAGTATTAAGAAGGCACTGTATAACACTGAAAGCTGTAAGAAAAGTATTGCTGTTCTACAAAGCAAATCCTCTTGATAGACTGTTTTAACACATCTATTTATGACTTTTCCATTTGAACAGATGTAATTTTCCATCTGAACAGCAGAATAGCATACAGAATACCTACCAAAGGAAAAAGGAAAATAGAATAAGAACAGACATTTCAATGTCAGCATTTAGCTAAGCTGTGTGGGAGCAACTTATACATTTTTCTAAATAAGGCATATCTTTTAGACTGTTGCATGAAAAATTAATTTTGTAAATATGGTGAGCTCAACAAATACTGGATTGATCATCAGGTTGAAATTCCACACATGTTTTGATTTCTCAAATAATAATTTTTCTTTTATATTATTTTCCTTTAGCTTCATTTGCAAACAAAAACATATAATCTTTCTAATTACCATTATATATCTTAATCAACATTTTCATATGATAAAGATGTAAAGCAGAAAAACTCTCAAAGAATTAAAGTTGAAATGAATTATTAAAATAGACTTGCTGATATCTAGTATTAAACTATCTTGTGGAGTACCCTCAGTCATTTTACTAAAAATGGGAAACATAACAGACCAGCCCCAGTACATCTAATACTCTAATACTCAAGTACCTTTAAGTCAATGGATGATTACAAACTGTATTTAGTTTTAATTAATAAATGAATTTGCAGCTAACATTTAAATACCATGTTTTCGATATTTTTTAGCCCCAAAAGTAGTAAATACTGTTCTCTTCGGGATATGTCATCAACAGATGATCACATAAAATCCCTGAAAATTATTGAAAATGTCATAAACATAAGACAAATACCTCAGAATGATTCGTGTATTTTACTCCTATCTTCTCATGAACTGAGGTTTGTTGTGTATAATTTTTTCTTATGCTATAGTTACTCGTAACACGTTTTATTTTTTTACATTAATAATTATTGTAGATTATATCATGCTTGTTGAGCTGTTATTGTAATGTTGACCAAAGCAATTAAAATTAAAAGAATCACAGGTCAAGGATCTTTGGCTACTGTCACTTTGGCTACGGTCACATTGTCCATTTACAACAAAAGAGAGGTTGACTGGACTCCTATCACTAAGATTAACAACTGTTAATTCAAAACTTCATCAGATTAGATAAAAAAAAATGAAATGTTAGAGAAAAAAATTCACTGTTAAGAGATATGTTTGCTGTGAAGTCAGAATCCATTTGTACAATACAGTTTACCCCTGAATAAATAAGCTTAGAATTGGGATGTATTTTTAGAAACGCTTTCTTTACATAGGCTTTACATAAACTTTTTCCATAAATGCTGAATTTCATTTTTATTTTTTACTAAAAATCTGATGTTTTAATGTTTACATTTGTAAGTATTTGTAGAATATTTTGTTCCTTGTTTGTGTGCCATTTGTTTACAGAATAACTTTTTCATGAACATTTGTTACATAATAAATATATTTACACTCACGAACTTCCAGTATCTCTAAATGAAGCATCTTTAATATTATTATATGTATATCAGGTACTTGTGAGTTTCAAAGTGCTTCTGTAAGTTTGAAATTGTGTGGCAGATATAAAACTAAACTATTAATATTTTTCTTAATCAAAAGTTATCAAAAGGGCAATAGTAAGGATCTATAATAGTGCCAACTTATTTAGTACACTGAATAACTATATTACATTGAATAATGATAATACCAGCTAGCAAGGTATGGACAGGAAGGTTTAAAATATGTCAGATCAAGAAAAGATTTTTTACACAACAATATTAATATTATTTCAAAGAATATCATTCTGTTTAGACAGCAAAGTAGCAAATAAATCAGAACAGAGAAAAATAATTTTAATTTTAGTGTACTTTATTACCATTTAAAACAGGAAGTCTCCACAACAAATAATAACACCTAACTACCAAGTGTGAGCATTTGATGGTTTAATTGCTATGTAAGTGTTATTCTTATATTGTCAGTTTGGTAATAATATTTGACCTCTTCCGGGACCTACTTGGGAGTATCTCATGGGCTACATGTACGTTGCTAGAAAACAAGGGTGCTTGTGAGACCTGGGCTACATTTAAATAGCATTTCCAAGCTCAGGATTAGTGCATCCCTAAGAGTAGGAAACTGGGGAAGGGGGCAGGAAATCTGCGTGGATGAGCAAGGAGCTCATTGATAAGATCAAAAGGAAGAGGAAGGTCTATTCTGTGGTGGTTTTACCATGCTGGGCAGCTAAACACCACAACCGTTCTCTCACTCCCCCTCCTTACATGAGGAGGGGGAGAAGTAAAGCAAAGAACAACTCACGGGTTGAGATAAGGATAATTTAATTAAAGGGAAATAATAATAATAATTAAATAAAGATTATTACGAACTAAACAATTTAACTAAAGGGAAATAAAAAGGGAAAGGGGAAAAGGGAGGGGGAAAGGGAAAAAAAAAAAGAAGGGAGGAAAACAAATAAATAAAACAAATGAAGGCTATGTGGAAGTGCAGAGGAAAGAAATTACTCTCTACTTCCCACAAATGAGCGATGATTGACCACGTCCTTGAAGCAGGGCCTCAACGCACGTAGCCGGTGTTCGGGAGGAGGACCGACATTTTCACAACGGGAGCCCACCCCTCCCCTCTTCTTCCTGTTTCCACCTTTTATTGCTGAGTGTGACGTCACATGGTATGGAATATCCTTTTGGCTGGTTTAGGTCAGCTGCCCTAGTGATGTTTCTCTTCTCACTTTTTGCCCACCCCCTAGGAGGGTTAGAGAGAGTCCCGATGCTGTGCCAAGACTGCTCAGCAGTAGACACAACACTGGTGTGATAACACTGCTGTTCCACCTACAAGTGCAGAGTACAGCACTGTATGGGCTGCTGCAGGGAAAGTTAACATTCCAGCCAGACCCACTACAGAAATGTGGAAAAAGGGAGGAGTATACTTCTATACTCCTCTTGGGAGGAGTATAGAAGTGTTGTCAGGGCTTGCAGGGACACAACAAGGAAGTCAAAAGCCCACCTAGAGATGAGGCTTGCAAAAGAGATAAAAGATAAGATTTTTTTTTTTTTTTTTTAAGTATGTAAACAGTAAAAGGTAGACTAGGGATAATGTGGGTCCCTTGCTGAATGAGGGGGGTGTCCTGGTAATGGGAGATGCTGAGAAGGTGGAGATACTGAATGCTTTCTTTGTTTCAGTCTTTGCTTCAATGACACTCCCCTGGGACTCCTCACCCCTGGTAGGAGGAAAAAGGGTCTGGAAAATGGAGGGCTCCTCCCTGGTTGATGAAAGAGTGGTTTGGGAGTGTCTGAGTGGGCTCAATGCACACAGATCCATGGGTCCTGATGGGATGCATCCACGACTGCTAAGGTAGCTGACAGAGGTGATCGCTGAACTGCTATCATCTTTGAAAGGTCCTGGTGAACAGGTGAGGTGCCTGAAGACTGGAGGATAGCCAATGCCACTTTAGTCTTCAAGAAGGGCAAGAAGGAGGATCTGGGAAACTACAGGCCTGTCAGTCTCACCTCTGTCCCTGGAAAGGTGTTGGAACAGTTTGTTCTGGATGCCATCTCCAAGCAATTGGAAGAGAAGAAGGTTATGAGGATTAGTCAGTATGGATTCACCAAGGGGAAGTTGTGCTCGACCAACCTCGTTGCCTTCTATGATGGCATCACCAGCTGGGTAGATGGGAGGAGAGCGGTGGATGTCATCTACCTTGACTTCAGCAAGGCTTTCAATACTGTCTCCCATGACATCCTGATAGCAAAGCTGAGAAAGTGTCGGGTAGAGGACTGGACTGTAAGGTGGGTTGAGAACTGGCTGACTGGCCGAGCTCAGAGGGTGGTGATCGGTGGTGCAGGGTCTGGCTGGAGACCTGTGACTAGTGGTGTTCCCCAGGGGTCGATGCTGGGTCTGGTCTTATTCAAGATATTCATTGATGACCTTGATGAGGGAATAGTGTCTGCCTTCAGCAAGTACGCCGATGACACAAAGCTGGGAGGAGTGGCTGACACACCAGAAGGCTGTGCTGCCATTCAGTGAGACCTGGACCAGCTGCAGAGATGGGCAGGAAGAAACCAAATGCCATTTAATAAGAGCAAGTGTAGAGTCCTGCACCTGGGAAGGAACAACCCAAAGTATCGGTACAGGCTGGGGGACGCCCTGCTGGAGAGGAGCTCTGAGGAGAAGGACCTGGGGGTCCTGGTGGACGACAGGTTGACCATGAGCTAGCACTGTGCCCTTGTGGCCAAGAGGGCTAATGGGATCATGGCATGCATTTAAAGGAGCGTGGCCAGCAGGTCAAGGGAGGTGATCCTCCCCCTCAACTCTGCTCTGGTCAGGCCTCACCTGGAGTACTGTGTCCAGTTCTGGGCTCCCTGGTACAAAACAGACAGGGATCTCCTGGAAACAGTCCAGCAGAGGGCCACAAAGATGATACAGGGCCTGGAGCATCTTCCCTATGAAAAAAAGGCTAAGATACCTGGGTTTGTACAGTCTGGAGAAAAGAAGACCGAGAGGGAATCTCATCAATGTGTATAAATACCTGAGGTGTGGGAGACAGAGGGATTTGGCCAAACTCTTTTCAGTGGTTTGTGGGGACAGAACAAGAACAAGGGGTAATAACGACAAGACAGAACACAGGAAGTTCCACATCAACATGTGAAAGAACTTCTTCACAGTGAGGGTGATGGAGCACTGGAAAAGGCTGCCCAGGGAGATTGTGGAGTCTCCTTCACTGGAAATATTCAAGGCCTGTCTGGACACCTACCTGGGCAGCCTGCTCTGAGGAACCTGCTTTGGCAGGGGGATTGGACCCGTGTCGTGGTTTAACCCGGCTGGCAGCTAAACATCACGCAGCCGCTCGCTCACCCTCCCCCCTCCCTCTCTGGGACGGGGGAGAGAAATGGAAAGTGAAGCCCATGAGTTGAGATAAAGACAGTTTAATAAGACAGAAAATAATAATAACAAAAATAATAATAACAATAATAATAATAATGATACAATAGTGATAATACGAAAGTAATAATAGTATGTACAAACAAGTGATGCACAATGCAATTGCTCACCACTCGCTGACCGATGCCCAGCCTAACCCCGAGCAGTCCGGCCCCCTCCCCCCGGCTAGCCACCCCTATATATTGTTTAGCATGACGTCAGATGGTATGGAATACCCCTTTGGCTAGTTTGGGTCACCTGTCCTGGGTCTGTCCCCTCCCAGCTCTTACTGCACCCCCAGCCTGCCCATTGGCAGGACAGAGCAAAAGGCTGAAATGTCCTTGGCTTAGTATAAGCACTGCTCTGCAACAATTAAAGCATTGGGGTGTTATCAGCACTCTTCTCATCCTAAGCCAAAACACAGCATTCCACCAGCTACTAGGAAGAAAATTAATTCTGTTCTAACTGAAACCAGGACATCTATCCACCCCTTATTCCATACCATTTATGTCATGCTCAGGTTACACTCTTTTCCATACATTCTAATTAGTCACCTATAGTAATCATGGTAGTGATAACATACAGTATAATATACTAATTAACATGGTACAATTCAGTTCATGGGCTATTCTCACCCAGTATTAAATCTCCTTGAGGTACACACCGGACCTCTCCGTTCTTTTGCATTACCCACCAAGTGTATCCAGGTCCCTGAGCGAAAACAATTCCACGAATAGGTTTGCCTTTCCCTGAGGCAGGAGTAGCCCAGACTGTTTTACCCAGCATATTTTTTACATGCACTACAGGAACTTTATCCCCATCTACAGTACGTAACAGGTTTGATTGGGCAGGTCCAGCTCGGTTGGTAGATCCCCTAGTATTGACTAACCAGGTGGCCTTTGCCAAATGCGTATCCCAGTTTTTGAACGTCCCAGCGCCCATTGCTTTCAAGGTAGTCTTTAACAGGCCATTGTATCGTTCAACTTTCCCGGAGGCTGGTGCATGATAGGGGATGTGATACACCCATTCAATACCATGTTCTTTGGCCCAAGTGTCTATAAGGTTGTTTCGGAAGTGAGTCCCATTGTCTGACTCTATTCTTTCTGGGGTGCCATGTCGCCATAGGACTTGCTTTTCAAGGCCCAGGATGGTGTTCCGGGCGGTGGCATGAGGCACCGGATATGTTTCCAGCCATCCAGTGGTTGCTTCCACCATTGTAAGTACGTGGCGCTTGCCTTTGCAAGTTTGAGGGAGTGTGATGTAATCAATCTGCCAGGCCTCTCCATATTTATATTTCAGCCACCGTCCTCCATACCAAAGAGGCTTTGACCGTTTGGCTTGCTTGATTGCAGCACATATTTCACAGTCATGAATAACCTGTGCTATAGCGTCCATGGTCAGGTCCACCCCTCGATCACGAGACCATCTGTATGTTGCATCTCTACCTTGATGGCCTGAGGTGTCATGGGCCCATTGGGCTATAAATAATTCACCTTTATGCTGCCAATCCAGGTCCACCTGAGCTACTTCAATCTTAGCAGCCTGATCTACCTGCTGGTTGTTTTGATGTTCTTCAGTAGCCCGATTCTTGGGCACATGAGCATCTACGTGGCGTACTTTCACAGCCAGGTTCTCTACCCGAGCAGCAATATCTTGCCACAATGCAGCAGCCCAGATGGGTTTGCCCCTACGCTGCCAGTTGTTTTGCTTCCATTGCTGTAACCATCCCCACAGGGCATTTGCTACCATCCATGAATCGGTGTAGAGATAGAGAACTGTCCATTTTTCTCGTTCAGCATGATCTTTTGAGGTCCCTTCCAACCCCTTAAATTCTGTGGTTCTGTGCTTATTGTAATTCACACAGAATCACACAGAATCATCTAGGTTGGACAAGACCTCCAAGTTCACCTACTCCAACCTCTGACCTAACACTAACTAGTCCTCCACTGAACCATATCACTCAGCTGTACATCTAAACGTCTTTTAAAGACCTCCAGGGATGGTGACTCCACCACTTTCCTGGGCAGCCCATTCCAATGCCTCACAACCCTCTCAGTAAGGAAGTTCTTCCTAAGATCCAACCTAAAACACCCCTGGTGCAACTTTAGCCCATTCCCCCTCATCCTGTCACCAGACACATGGGAGAATAGACCAAGCCCCACCTCGCTACAACCTCCTTTAAGGTACCTGTAGAGTGCAATAAGGTCACCCCTGAGCCTCCTTTTCTCCAGGCTGAACAACCTCAGCTCCCTCAGCTGCTCCTTGTAAGACTTGTTCTCCAGATCCCTGACCAGTTTCATCGCCCTTCTCTGGACTCACTCAAGCACCTCCAATCTTAT
This sequence comes from Anas platyrhynchos, assembly GCF_047663525.1. Classification (NCBI taxonomy): domain Eukaryota; kingdom Metazoa; phylum Chordata; class Aves; order Anseriformes; family Anatidae; genus Anas; species Anas platyrhynchos. Next base: position 58,298,368 of record NC_092590.1, read on the forward strand.
TTATTTCATTAGATTAGAAGTGAAAAAATAACCCAAATATCAATTATTATTTATTCCTACAAATATGTAATCTATTTGCACACAGTTTAAGAATTTCTTTACAGTTAAAGGATTTAATTTCTTTCCATTATAAACCGTTCCTAATACCTCTTACAAGGGAAGAACTACATGCAAAAGAAATTATTGTCTTAGATGGTAGTGCTGTTTTAACAATGGAAAACTGGCATAAACATGGTATCAGTGAAGTCCAATTTTGAACTGGAGGTAGTTATCTAATGAAGGACCACAGTAGTCAATGTGTCTTACTTAACACATTCTTAATAACCTTAATTGGAGAGTGAACAGTATATTAACGTAGTTCACACATTACAGTAATTGAGGTTCATGGACAGTAATCTGTACAGAAAAAAAAAATTACTTGCATAGAGTTTAGACAACCAGAGACATCAGCAGAAAATAACATCAAAAGCTACAGCCAATAGTCTACAAAAAATGGTCTAGTATAAACTTCTATGGATAAAGAAAATAATTTCAAGCTAGATGATTGTTTTCATGGTCTAGGGAGAATACAATATAAGGTCATTTATTTGCGGTCTTAAGAAACCATTTAAGCATTAATCCTGTTTTTCTCACAGTACCCCTGAATGATGTGCTGTATTCCAAATAAAGACCATTTTCCAGTTGACGTAACAGCAAATCATGCAAGTTAGACTTCTTACCTCTCTTAACAGAATTATTTTTTAGCAGAATTATCTAAAAAAAAAATCATCCATGCTTATGATTATCATTTGTGCATTAGTTACAATTTTTACTTTTCATATTATTTCTGTCTCAGTTTATGTAAATTCCCTTAACATTTATAGGAATATGAAGATTTTTACCCAAAACAACTGAGTTAATGCTGAGAAAGTTTTTGTTCAAATGTCATCATTACTCTTTTCTTGTTCAGCTTCTTGTCTTGGTTGAATCTGTCACCTGAATTTTCTGAAAGCATTGAGTAAACTTCACTATTCATATATAGAAGTCCTCTTTGTTTACTGTTCTGTTGCACAACTGTAACACTTTGATCCAAAATAAGCATTTTTAGAATTAGGTATCACTTTTTTATCTTTCCATTTATATTTATTATCTTTACGAATCCCAAATCTCATAAAATTGACTAGCTCTGTGCATTACCTTCTACCATTTTAATGGATTGAAGTTTTGCTGACATGTTAAATATTTAATAAAGGGATAATGCAAAAACACTCCCAGTACCAATATGAGCTCAAGATGGATGTACAGATCAATACTCTCAGATATTCTGCTAAATGATAGATATGTAGATAATAATAAACATTTTAAGTTTTTCATGTTCTCAGATTATTTGTATTTGCCCAAATACATGTGTGTTGACCTGGATCTACTCAAAAGATTTATATTAGATTCACCTTTTGAATTTAGGAAAATAATACCAATACAGACATATTTACTTAATCATTTAGACAGAGATTCAATTTTTATAATTTTGTAAGAGGAGCTTATTTTCTTTATTATTTTTCTCCAACAGGTAACTTTACTCCAGGTAACATAATTCCTCGTAAGGGGGTGTCGAGAGGCAGGAGACCTTTTCTCCATTAACACCAGCGACAGGACCCGCGGGAACAGGGTTAAGCTGAGGCAGGGGAAGTTTAGGCTTGACATCAGGAGGGGCTTCTTCACAGAGAGAGTGGTTGCACACTGGAACAGGCTCCCCAGGGAAGTGGTCACTGCACCGAGCCTGACTGAATTTAAGAAGAGATTGGACTGTGCACTTAGTCACATGGTCTGAACTTTTGGGTAGACCTGTGCGGTGTCAAGAGTTGGACTTGATGATCCTTAAGGGTCCCTTCCAACTCAGGATATTCTATGATTCTATGATAATTTTAAGTACTTTTGTTTATTTATCACCTTTTTCATTGTTTTAATAGTCTGAAGAGAGAAGAAATGGCTTGTAGAAGATAGGAGTTTTCTCCTATAAAAACAAATAAATAAATAAAATTTATAAATAAATAAATAAAATTCCATTCTTCATTAAAATTCAAGAATAAGAGAAGTATAGTTAGAGGAAAATAAAATTTGAACAAGTTTCTGTCATCTAGACAGGTCATAAGGTACTAATACAACACACAGTGAAGGATCTGACTATCCTGAAGCATGCTTGTCTCTGACAAAAGAAATAAAAATAAAAACATTGAGAACTTTTTAGAAACTGACATTCCAAGAATGTGCAAAAAAGCCATTTTGTCAGTTTTCTTTTTTTTTAGTTTACTAGGTATAGTTTTAGCTGGTATAAAATAATGACATAGCACTCTTTTCAAAATATTATATATATATTTATAGATCTTTGTCAAATTTTCTGACAGGTTCAGTTGTGTAATTTTTGTCTTTTTTCCCTTTTTATGTTCTTTGTTGTAGTATATTCTTCCTTTTGATAAAATGAAGCTAGCGCAAAACTTTTATCAAGTCAGGGTACGTTGCCTCGCTTGTTTGCTGGGGAAAAACAAACAAAAAAAAACACATTTTGCTATACGGTTATATGTCAGTCATTTACTGACCAGTTTCCTAACTCCTTAATTTGAGTCCATATAAAATTGCACCCCTTTCCACATGATGCCCCTTTTCAAGGTCAAGGTTTCAGAATGCTGGGTTGCTAAGAAACTGAAGTAGTAGTACACAAAGAACCATAAATAAGAAATAAGATATTTCAGTTCTAAAATAGAAAAATATTGCTTTCCTTTTATTGCTACTTGCCCTCCCACTTAAACTGTGTATTTCTATACACTCTGTGTTATATATATATGATATAGTTTTCTGGTTTCTTGACTTGAGATATAGTATTCCAGCTTAGAAAGCATCTACCTGATGCTTGTGAACTATTCTTATATTCAAATACTAATTCTTTTCAGTAGTCTTTTTATTAGTAAGCTTTTAATAATTGCTTCCATGCTAATCATTTTTTTCAGTGATTTGTAACTTCTTCCAAAGTTGATATTCTTGGATAATTGTTCTCGGCTTGATGCTGCTTAAAATGTTTTGATAAAGTTCTTATTAGGAAAAACTTTGACATTTAAACTCTTCCTAGAACAACACCTTAAACATCCTGAAAAAGAAATAACTTTTAGCTAATGTAATAAACTTACATTCTGACAAGGAACTGACCATCACTGAGGAGAGCGCTGCTTTCTCTAAAGTCCATATTTGTTTTCAGTAATACATCTCTGAAGTGGCATAACTAATTTTTTTATTACCTTTCTTACTGAAGCATGACCTCAAGACAACACAAGTTTCCATCAAGGAAGCATTGACCTGTATTTTTTTTTTTTTCCCTAGATATTCATGATTCAAAAGAAATACTTTCTCTTTAAAAATGGCATGACAGAAAAGTTACTCTTTTTTCAATAGAACATAATGGAAACAGAGGAGCATTTCATACTTTCAGGTCTCTAAATTTGGATATAGTCTACAAAGGAACAAAATTGAATATATTATTTATTTTATATTTATATTTTATATAAATATATATATTTGTATTTTTTGTATTAGTGACATCCATTAGAAATGTGACAAGTTAAGAAAGTTGTCTGAATTGGACAAAGCAGAGACTTGGATCCTAAATGATGTTTTAAATACACATCTATTGTCCATTTTGAACTGTCTCAGTTTCTTCAGTTTAGATAGGTTGTTATATAATGACGTGATGGATTTTGTTTGATTGTTAGTTTTGTTTTGTTTTTTTTCACAGAACTATTTACTTTCAAGGAAACATTTTGTTTTTAACAGATCAGCATTTTCTGCTTAATGCTACATACACTCTTAATCTGTGCTTTATAGCTGTTTCATCTGTAATATATATGACTTTTTATATGTTTATATTATATATATATATATTTATATACCAGCTTTCCATATATCATTTTTGGTAAACACTTCTAAAAATTTAATTAAATAATAAACAAATAAAAAGTTCTTTCAAATAGTAGTTCTACTTCTCTCACTGACCATAAATGACATCTTGCTTGTCTATATTATTATGACACATTTCCCAGTGATCTCTTCAGCATTTCTATGTAAGTTGCTGTGCTATCTATTAAGTGCAAGAAACACTGGAATACACCTTACTGAGAAAGTATTTTCACTTTTTCTCTTGCAAATCCTGGAAATGTAAAAATTGTGATTCCTCACTTTACTTTCTACTATGCCCATCCAATTTACTATCTTCATGAGGAGCACTAGCTTTAAAACATATTTAAGTTCACTTCTAGCCTATTCACAGGCATGATGGCTTAGTCCTTGTCTAGGTAATAGTCTTATTTTTCTGAAAAAGTGGGAAATTCATTAGTGACCACCTATTCCTCAATCTTCTGGAATGATTTTGGTAGAGAGAGCTTGTGTATGGGTTGTTTGGTTATTGTTTTTATTTATTTTATTTTATTTTATTTTATTTTATTTTATTTTATTTTATTTTATTTTATTTTATTATTTATTTTATTATTTATTTTATTTTAATTTTGTTTATACAAAGTAGAAAAGTAATTCTCAGGCCTGTTTGTTTATACTTGAGTGCAAACACACATAAATACAGAAATGAAACACTACACTACACAGGGCTTAGGAGCCAAAACCTTAACTTATATAAGTGTAGTTTTGCCCAGCTAAAGACCTTTAATTCAAGTAGTCTGCTTAATTCAAGGTCAAATTTGCATTTCTTTTGGGTACTTATAATAAACTGACTTCTAAAAGTTCAATTAAAAAAAAAAAAGGTTTAGAAATAAAAAAATTAATATTGCTGAACACTGAGTTCAGTATTTAACTTCCAAATGGCCTAATCAAAAAGTGAAACAAAAAATCTCATAATGACCCTTAGAGGCACAAATATTAAAATTGAAGCTGTTGGTGCTAAGTTCCTTACCTTTTCTCTTACTTCTTTGTTTTTCCTCCCTCCCCCAATCATATTTTGAATGATTCATTTGGTTTAAAGAAGTTTTGAAATTATTTAATTAGCTTCAGTGGAATGACATACTTATCACCATACATTAAAAGCTTCCCACTCAAATCCCCAGTTAAAATTATAACTTAAAAAGGAGTTTAAAACAGCCTACTAATTTGTCAAAAAACTAAACACATATCAAAGCTGCAAAGAGGCTTATACTTTAAGTATGTTAATTCAACAAAATAAGAAATGATCTAATTACCAGTATTACTCATCCTAACTTTTTGATACTGCCTGTTCAGGAGCTACAGGCACTCAGTGTGGTATTTCTGAAACACTTCTGTTGGCTTCATTTCACAAACTCTTAAAATCTACCTATATGTAACCAATATATAATCTGTAATCTACATCATATTTATCTACCTAATGTCCTTCCATCAAGAAATTTACAACGTCACCCTTTTGAATGAATTTAGTGATGAAACAGCAAGCTAAAAAAATGTAATCACATGCCTTTTCATTTAATACTGTACTTCAGTAACATCTATATTAACCATTATCCTCAACTGAGCCTCTTATTCTGCAATATACTTGAATCTATTAGTTTGTAAAAATAGAGAAATCATTGTTATAGAAATAACAACTCTGTATTCAAAGCACTTCAGGTTGTGTTTTCATAAAAACAAACAAACAAAAAAGAATAAAAAAAGCAGAAATGAGGGATTTTTCACTTCTTAGCATATTTGAGACTGGGAAACAAAATTATAAAAAGAAACATGACAGCATTGAAATGCAGGTTTTCCAACATTTACTGACACTTTTTCAAAAGGCACTCCAGAAATGAGAAAAAAAGAATCTTAAGGCATTTTTTCTCCTAAACCATTTCCGCATATTCATGATAAAATGTGTACATAATTAACAAAATAAAACTAAGGTTTATGCTTTTTATTCAACACCATAATCGGCTAGTGTGAATAAATAACAAAATGACAAATATCACTAATTTTGTTAAAATCATTGACTGGCAAGTCAAAAATTTTACTGTGTAGTCTATACATTAGGAGAGTTACAGGCATTACTACATATTGGCATATATGCAATATATGGAAATATGCAGGCATATTTCTCTAGAGTATAAAAAATAGGTTCTCTGTTGTTTCTGTCTATCATGAAACTTACTTTGGCTTGTTCTGGGCATTTTGAATGCATATAGTACAATATGTTATGGAGTTCCTTCAGAGACCCTAGTAAACTGAGTAATTTTACCAATTTAAATGCAGAGATAGTATATATACATAACTTAATTTTCACTAACAGTAATCTAGTACAAAGTACATGCATTTTGGGGTTATTCATAGCTTCTCCCTCCCAAACAACTTTCATAACAGTAGACTTCTTCTTTGACAACAAGTCTGGGTGAATAGCAGACAACAACCTTACTTTGTTCTCACCATCTCTTACCACAGTGTTGATATTTTTATTACAGATTAACAATTTTTGATTATCTCAGGAAATATTGACAAACAATATAAACTCAACATCATTATTGGCCCACCAGTCTTTCTATTGTATGAATACCTTCCTAAATCCTACTTCTTGGCACATGCATCTTTCTAATCAAGAAACAGGTTAATAGGTCAAACCTGTTAAGGTTTGATAACAGCACAAGAGGGAAAGAAGGGAAAAAAGTTATCTTCTGAATACAACTTTGCTCAGTTATGCCTAAGCAGAGGGAATCTTCATCTTTTTATTATAAACTTTCACAACAAAATTGTTCGGGATAGTTTCTAAAACTGTGAAAACTAAACTCAAACTCTATACATAGTACTGTCAAAAAAGTTTGGTCATTTGTAAGAAAGCAATTTACAGCTTTGGATAAGCAATTTCATAGTGAATTCTCCCCTCTTAGTGAATGCAAAACAAAACAAAAGAAAACACCACCACCCCCAAATAATAATAAAACCTTATACAAAACAAAAAGCCTTTGAAAAATCTATTTTTAACAAATTACTTTTAGGGATAATTTAGAACAGGAAAGTGACCTGCTAAAGAGATATCATAATCTACTTTTCAGAATATCTATTCTATAAAACATTATCCATTATTCTACAACTGAATTTCAGCTTAATTTATGCATGTCATGGAAAAAGCTTCCTGATGTCAGGTCTGGCTGTGCGTAGGGTTGTGCAGGGAGATCAAGCTGTGCTACTGTTTAGGATCCCTGCCAACCAAGTGACATTTCCCAGGAACATAAGTAGAATTTTAAGAAGTTGTCTTTGTCTTTCTTAAACAGTAGGGTTAAAGGGGACCTAAGAGGAAAAAGAAGAGAGAAAAACTTAACCTAATAGTGGTACATACAAGGTAAAAAGAAAAATAGTACAGTTATTCTGAGCAGGGTACAATGTTCCCTTTAAGAATAAATTAAAGAAATTATTAGTTTGTCTATTGTAGAAGGCTCCAATTTTGACTGTAAATTGTAAATTAATTGGAATAGGTTTTCAATCTAAGTTTTTAAGTATTTAGCAGCTCTGTTAAAACTAATGAAAAAAAAGCAAGACTAGATTTAGGGTTTGTTAGGCTTTGTTCCCAGAATTTTGGGAAGCATGTTTAGTGGGAGTAGTCTGGAGACTAAGAGTGAGCTTTTAATAGATGAGGGAGTGGAAAGCAGGTGTCTGACAAGTCAGTTTTTTGTTTTTGTTTTTGTTTTTTCCAGAATTGCTAGGATGCTGTCTACAAAGCATGGAACTCAGCGTCTGTTTCTTGAATTGTAATTTTCAGCATTTCTAGATTATCCTTCAACTAACCTTTTATGTCATATACAAAATGTAGAATTCCTGTCACAAAGTTTAAGCCTGAGCTAAAGTAAGGACTTCTAATTTTATGGCTTCGAAAGCTGGTCTTGTAGTATAAAGGAGAGTTTTGCATTATTCAGTGTCAATCATCACATGTATTTATTTACCATCTGCATGTGTATTTAAATGTTATTTCTGAGCTGAAGGTGAGACACATTATATTATGTTTAAAAATTACTGACTATAAGAGCTATATTTCTCCCCTCTTCTCAAGATACTGGGCTGAGTCTCCCACATCTTGTTAGCTGTGAAGCCCAAACCCTACCCAGAAGGAAACATTCAGCACATAACTCACTCCCACAGAACTGTGATTGCTGCAGTCTTTCATGCTGGCCCTCAACAATAGGGCACACAAAGAAATAGCTCAGCTTTCCAGAATAAGGATTTGTTCTTTCCTGAAGAAAGATAAGTTCTGACAGAGTGATAAGCAAAGACAGAGTGATCATTCAGCAATAAAATAGGCAAGCTCTTAAAAATATATAAATAAATATATTGATAAATATATATATATATGTAAACAGTAAAATAATATTTTAAAATTTATGTGTTTTGGTAGGAAAAGAACAGTTAAACCCTTTAATGATACCAAGATGGTGAGATACTTTGTTTATATAATAATTTCAGAGATCTATTTATTCTGTTATTATGTTTAACAGCATTACAGAACACACCAGGTTTTCATATTTCTAATGTTTGAGATTAATATGTGCTAAAAGTAAAAGTTCTATTAAAGATGATGAAAAGCAAAGAACAAACAAACACCCCTAAACTAATGAAGATCCTATTTCAGGCAATGGAGAGCCCAACCCTCTATAATTTTGTTTTCCAATGATAGTTTATAGTTATGACTCCTGCAAGGTTCATCCCTCATTATCCACCATAATCCCTCAGAAGATATAATGAGTAAAATAATCAATACTAGTAGAACAATTACAGTTACGATTCACAGAAAAATAAAATAAAATAAAAAATAAATAAATAAATAACATAAAATAAAATAATAACATACCCCCCCCCCCATAGTATGCAAGAATTATTTCAGTTATAATCTATTTTATCAGTGCATATTTTTGTGTAAATTTTTTGAGACCTCTGGTTATGAAACATGACTGATTATGAAACACCTCATGTGAGGCTCTTCCAGATAAGCCAAGACCAGAACCAAAATTTTAAATGAATAATCTTTTCATGTATAATTTATAATCAAGTAGATTGAAAATGAAGAAAGTAATTCACTAGCTTATTCAATATTAATTGAGAAGGAATTAAAGGTTTTGCAAGTAGACAATGTGAGAAATTTTAACTGAGTCCTATAAAACAAAAAAAATAGATTTTTAAAAGCTGTATTAAAAAGGATAATTTAATCTATATTTATATAGTAATGTCAGATTACTAACTAAAAGACTTTCTAGATCTTTCTATTTACTTTGCATCTTCCCTGAACACTTTCTAGTGTGTGACAGAAAAACCTTCCCCGTTATAAAACACAACAATATTTCCCTTTCAAGAGGAACATGAATAACCAAAATATATAATTCTTACAAAATAGTAAACTTTGGTAAATTTTCTGTCACCATGGCTTCATGATGATTTGAAGCAACAGAAGCAATTCTGTACAAAAAGGTTGTTTCTTATGAAAGATCTGTGGTGAATTTTTTGTTCATTGTCTTCCTTACCTGCTCAAAAGAGAATAGATTATACAAGATGAAAGTAAGAGAAAGGACATCTACTGAAATTAGGAGGTGAGACCATATTATTGCTGCTAGATTCATGAAGAATTTATAATTTTATAATATTCTCTTTCCATAGCATCACTAGAGATGTAAGACAACCTTTTGGGGTTCTCTGGAAGGATTTTTGCTGCATGGACTTAATTAGTTGTTATCATCCCTTCATTGGTTCGACATTTTTATGGATTATATCAGGATATTTTAAGCTCATGAATTTTAATAATTCTAATAAATATGCAATGAAGTGACAGCAGCCTATTCTATGGTGGATCAAAGACTCAGAATATCTTTCAAGCTCAGGTTTAATTTTTAAGCTTTTTTTTTCTTTCTGAAATATTCCTCTCTTCATAAGAGAAACATAGGAGAGATGCTTTTTACATAGAGACTTCTTATTTTAAGCACATACCTGAATTTTTAGTTTTATTTTAAAAACTGTTAGTCTCAGACTCTTCTTAAATCTACCATTTTTTAAAACATATAATATTTTTACCAGTACAATATCCCCTAAAGAGCATAATTGTTGGTGCTCTTCTCAAACCCCATAGTGAACACACATGTCCAGACTCCTCCTACTGGGAGAAATGAAAGGGAAATGGACAAAGTTTTCCCTGTTTTGGCAGGGGTGTATGCATTAACACTCATGTATTTGTAAAACAAGAAAAAAGAAATAGGGAATTTAAAGCAGACTTTGACAAAGCAGTGTTTTGTAAAGTAAGGAAAACAAACAAACAAACAAACAAACAAAAAATCTTTGCCATTAGAATATTATTATCATTTCAATTGAGGTGACAGGTGCAAGTGCATCATGCTTTTTGAGAGGACAAGAAAAAAACATCCCCAATGCTGATTTCTTGTTTGCATATACATTTGTGCATATAACATGACAGATAGAATTGTTGTGAGATATTGTACTTAACTACATCACAGATCACATTGATAACTTTGAGATTAAATTGTATACAGTTCTTATAAGAAATAAGCATTTAAAGGAGTGGTACAAGTTTTATTATGCTCTACTAAAGTGGAGAAGTTTTCAAAGGGAAAGACAGCTTCTTAGCATTTTACCTTTCTTCAGGCCTTTACTCATATCAAGGCCCACACATGGATATATATTTTAGAGTAGCAATGGTAAATAACAAATATGGAATAAATATGGAAATAGCTTAATGCAATATAATCATGAAACAAATAGAAACAATAGAAAATTTGAAAATGTTATGAATGAAAGAGTAATCAAAGAGTAATCTTTGAAGAATGAAGTTTTTTATGTTAAAATCAACATTGAAAAGAACAATTTGGGCAATCAACTAGTTTGTTGATGACCTCAAAATAACAATGAGGTTTTGACTCTTCCAATCCCATCACAAATTAAAATCAAATTAAAGACAAAATAGAAATATTTTAATTGTAGTTATAGACATATAGACATAGGTTCCAGAATGTCATATATATATGTTGAAAAAATACACTTTGCTTCTTTTTACAGTTGCTAACAATGTAAATTCAACAGCTGCATAAGTTCTTGCCATGGAAGATGTTGTTACTTAAGATATTCTTGAATATGTTGAAGTTCTTGCTTCTGAAAAATGTACCATCAGTGTGTCTTCCATAAAAACTCTAGTTTCATGATATTTTGAACAATGCCATGTATCAAAACTACATATAGTAGTTTTGATATTTTATTACTTTTATAAAAGTGATAGAATTTTCTAGCAATCAAAAGCCTAATACTATACTTAAGAGAAAGAAATACATGATCAACTACAAGACTTCAGACATATTGTTACTTCTTATTGTCTTAATGTCCAGAAATACATGTAACAAAGGTATAGATTTGCTTTCTCATAAAATATAATATGCATTTTTGTTAACAGAGATGGACTTTTAAATTTATATTTAATAAAGGAAAAAAATGCTCAAAGTCCGTGTCCTGTCCTTGCAGTAAGGAAGCTAGGGATGCACATGAAGTTGGGAGGGGACAGAACCAGGACAGCTTACCCCAACTGTCCAAAGGGATATTCCATACTGTGTGACCTCCAGCTCAGCAATAAAAGCTGGGGTAAAGAAGGAGGAAGGCAGGGATGTCTAGAGTGATGAAATTTGTTTTCCCAGTAAAACATTATGCATGATGAGCCCTCCTTTGCTGTAAATGGCTGAATATCTGCATTCCAACAAAAAGTAGGAAATGAATTCCTTGTTTTAGTCTACTTGTACACTCAGCCTTTTCTTCACCTATTGAGTTGTTTTTATCTAAACCAAAGAGTTCTCTCACTTTTGCCATTCTGATACTCTTCCCCATCACCTGAGGATATTGGATTGGAACAGTCTGGTATTGGGTTTCATCTGCAAAAACAGGACCAGAAAAAAACATATATTGTATACCTGCATCATCTTCACTTTGCTGTACTTTATACTTCTTAAACAGCAGACACCATACACAAATTGTAAGAGCCTTGTATATTATTTTTGTTTCATTCTTATTCTTTACAAACAGTAAAAGGAATGACATAAAGCAATAAGAGGAATAAAATAAAAGTAGACATCTTTCACAGCCTTGAGGTTCTTTTATAATTGTGGTAAAGATACAAATATTTTAGTGAGACACCCACTAAAGCTATCCTTTTCTATTGAATTTATCAAGTAAAGCACACTTTCTAGTTTAACTTTGGAAGTAATCATAACAAATTGTCACTTAGAAACTTAATAAGGAATACCTCGAAGAATCTAAAAACAACTGAAAATCAAATACTGTGAAGTAAGGCCAATGTCATTTTAATCCATGGCTAGAATCCACTTAGCCCAACTTAAATGAACTTAAATTTTAAATGTTTGACCTCAGAACAGAAAAAAAAAAAAGTTATTTTCTCAACTAAAAATACTTCCTTTAATTCACTCTCAGGTGAACAGAAAGAGAATCAGTTTGTGCAATCTATGTTGTTTCCTCTCTGTATTTTCTAAATGGGAACTCATCACTATTACCCTTTAATAGTTTCATTCTTCTTCAACTGAAAATATTGAAAAACAATTGTGTATTTCTTCTGCTTCTTTTTCTTGAGATCAGGACATTTATCCTTTCCCAAGAATGGAAGCCTAATACAACAGAACTGAGGACATTAAACCTAGCCTTTTGCTATAGTCCAAGCACATACACCTGGGTCATAATCACTGTGAAAAATGAACTTGTAGTCTTGACACATACCTTAAACACAAATACTTACCATCTCTTTTGCTGAAACTGTGTATAAAAACAGGTGTTGAGTTCCAGGATAGGAAAAGATAACTTACTTTAGTGAACTGGTCACTAGTTACCCTGCACATTGTGAGGCAACCGCAACCCTTCAGGGGAAGGTATAGTTCTATTTTGTTGCAGACATTTTTGCTGTTCTTTGTCACTTGTTATTCAATTTTTGACTCCTCTCAGAGTATTTGTCAAACCATTCTTACAACTGCTAGAGTCAATTCTATTGCCTATTTGTGACACCTCCAAAGATCTCAAAATACTTTTTTTTGTCTATTTTTTCTATATCTTTTATATATCTTTTTCTATATCTTATGTTACAATTTTATTTTGAATAATATTGTCTAGTTCTCATTGTCTTCGTCCCTGATAAATACCTTTAAATACAACCTTTGTAACTATATTTCTTTATAATTAAACTTCATACAAATGTATTTTCTTCCAATCATGTCTTAAACTCAGTTGAAGTCCTGTTCAGTAGTCTTGCAAAATTCCCAATAAGTTCAATTAAAATAGAATGAACCCCTACACATCTACCCTTTTTCATCTCTCTCTATCAAAGTGAATTTTAGTGCCAGGACTATACAGATGGGCTTCTATTCTTAGTACAGGGCAACTGCGGCAGTAATATGCCCTTGGTTTCAAAATGAAAAAAGATTACACAGATTTCACTGCCACTATATCTGTCAGTGTCAGTTGTATTTTAACATATACTTAAGAAAACACGAGAGAGTTTTGTATTTTCTCTGTATTTTTTGTCATTTTTCCACTATATTTTTTACTTCTCAGCTGACTTAATCCACAGGTTTCCATGCCCAATACCAATGAATTTCTGGTTAGAATTGATTTTTCTAAAGTAGTTCTATTTTTTTTAATTATTTTTATTTTTTTTAGATCTAAGTTTTCCTAAGCTAATTCATGCATTTTCATTTGTTTTTGTTGTAGCTTGCAATTTTCCCTTTGTGTAAAACATTAATTTTTCATTTTTTGTGTTTTCAGAAAAAAAAAAATAAAATAATAATAAAATCTTGGTGTTGTATCCAGATGTGTTGCAGGAAGCATGGCCAAAAGCACAATAGACACCAGTAGAGTCAGATCATGCTCCATTTTATTGCCCGAATAGCCTTACTTTTATAGTGAACCTAACAGGGGTGGACAGTGTTTCACACAAGATTATTGGTCAAAAGCACTCAGACAAACAACTACAAGAAAAAAATCCCACCTGCAAAAAATCCTGAATTCCTCAATTGGGCGATGTGGGAACACTGTCACGGGAACTTCTCATAGTTGTCCTGGTAGCTTGGTTTGCTCAGCTACAGCAAGCCATGGGATTTTTGCTGTTTCAAAAAATCCCTCAACACAGATGTATTATCTTATACTCAGAATATCCAAGAAAATATATGCATATATGTCTTGACTATAGTTATAGTTATTAACAAGTGTTCATCACTAAAGGACTTAATTAACAGTAAGACAATATGAAGTTACTGTTAAAACTTTTACTCAAAATTTTGTGCTTGAGCATGAAAAAACAGCATTACTATGGTAAGTTAGCATTTAGTAATTTATTAACACCCCACTCAACTTTCTTCTTATAGATCAGTCTTTTTGATCCTTCCTGTTAAATGAAGTTTAACAGATAAAACAGAAATGCATTTTGAGCCCCAGGCTTCTGTTACTTATCTGCTACCTGTATTTCCTTGCCTCTATAATCAGTCTTGAATACATTATTTTCCAGTATAGATTACTCTTCTGAAGCATCTAGGTCTGTCTAATGCAAGAGAAGAAGTTCTGGGGTTAACAGACCAACAATATAACCTTTTATAGAAAATTTTGCATTTTTACACTGTACACAACTTCCTCATTAGATTGAAAATAATTAGTTCAGGGAAGACTCATAGAAAAAAAAATAGCAAATTCAATGTTATTCAGTTTTCAAATGAATAGTAAAAGCATTTGTGGGATTATTCTTTAATAATTTACAGTGGATAATATTTAATAATAATGCAATGAAAGTGCCATGCTTTTCCAACAATATCTAAGATTCACAGTCTTAGTCTAGAGCTCCATTATATTCCTTCCTGTACTAACAAGTTTCATGTAACTTTGAAAGTGGTATATTGAAAATATATTTGTCATTGATCAGAATTACAGTTGATTTCAGTCAGAGGAAAAAAAGAGGTCAACAAGGAAAAAAAAAAAAAAATCTCATTTAACCTGCATTTAGAAGTACGTTATTTCTGTGATTATCTATATTCTTCATTTAAAGCAATTGACAAAACAATATCTACGAATTTACTTATCAGAGGTCTATACACATTCTTGATCACGTAATGCTGTAAAAAAGTATTTATTCCCATTAACTCTAGGTTATTTAATAGGACAGGATTTATTTTATTTTATTTTATTTTATTTTATTTTATTTTATTTTATTTTATTTTATTTTATTTTATTTTATTTTATTTATTTTTATTTTATATTTTATTTTATTTTATTTTTAAGAACAACTGTGAAATATTATTTCTCTGGGAATTTTCGGTCCTTTTTCATTTAGTAAGGAGAGTTTATAATGAAACACATTTATAAACCATGAAAGGAATTAGCTAAAGTAATTAGTTAAGATATATCCACTAAAATCCCTGCTAAACTCAGGCATTCTCTCTTTCAGTTATTTTTATGTATATTTTTCTTTTCCTTTTTTTTTTTTTTTTCCTCCTTTATTTCATTTTTTACCAGAGAACTGTCCTGCAGTGAAGGAGAAAAAGTATTACATTTCATAAAGATTTAGTTAGAAAATTAGTTTGAAATTCATACAGTATTATAGGGCACATTCTTTCTCCAGAAGAGAGACAAAATGTAGTTGACAAAGTTGACAAAATTGTCTTTTGATTGCAAAATGAGGAATTTACATCTTCGAGGCATGTATTGTATTTTTCCTGGCAACATGATGATAGCAGGGGGGCAGCAGGAGTTGCCTTGGTAGGAAGAGTCCAGAAGCTGTCCCACATTATCCAGTTCCAGCTGCTCCAAAAGGTACCCACTGGTGATCAAAGCTGAGCCAATGAATGATTCTGGTTGTGTCTTTGTAAGAGCATGTTTAAGAATGGGAAAAAAGATCTTCTGGGCAGGAGCAGCTGGGAGAGAGAAGTGAGAAAATGTAGAGACAATCCTGCAGACATCAAGGTCATTGAAGAAGAGGGGGAGGAAGTGCTTCAGGCACTGGAACAGAATTTCCCTTGCAGCTCATGAAGAAGCCAATGGTGGAGCAGGCTGTACTCCTGCAGCTCATGCATGGGGTACTATGGCAGAGCCCATGGTGAAGCAGATGGATCTGACCTGAATGAATCTGCAGCTCATACAGACCAGGAGAAGACTTTCCCTGCAGGAGAAGACTCTGGGCTGGACATGCAGCTCATGGTGATTTGGTGGGAGCTGCTGCCCATGAGGAACCCTCGATTCCTGAAGGACTGCACTCCACGGTATGGACCCATATTGGAGAAATTATTGAAAAACCCCATGCTGGAGCAGGGAAAGAGTTAGGATGAAGGAGTGGCAGAGACAAAGTGTTATGGACTGACCATAACCCCCATACCCCATTCCCCTGAACCATTTTGGGAGAGGAGATAGATGACGGTTGATGGAAGGGGAGTGGAGTTGTTTGCTTTTAGGTCTGACTGCTCTGTTGTTATTAATAGGTAATAAATTAATCTTCCCCAAACCGAGTCTGTTTTGCCTGTGACAGTAATTGGTATATCAGCATCTCTCATGACAATACATTTAATTCTTTTTAATGAATGAATCAGTTTAGAATATGATATGAAATTCTCCGTCTTCTCAGAAAAGGTTATTGTGGTGCACCAAAAAAGGCAAGGTTATTGTGGTGCATAAAGAGAACTTATAGGAACCTCAAGGTCAAACTTCAAGTGTTATTAAGAACAGAGTTTTTCAAAGCCTTCTTAAATCTCCAGTTGAATTCCCAGTTGTTCTAGCCTTGTAAAAGAAGGAAAAAGGGCAAGAAGAGGTTACTTCCTTTACTGTAAAATATTTTTAAGTATTCCACATCAAAGCATCATTCTGTGTATTACAGATTAATTTCATTATAAATTCTACTTTGACTTGGTGTTTTGCATTGATGTTAGATATGTATGACCCTTTTGGACCAAATATTCTATTTTAGCTTTACAATAGAATTGGATTTTATTTTATTTTAATTCTAAATTTTATCCAATTAAATCTTAAGTTGAATGTAAAATTATGTCTATACATCTATACAGACCTATAAGCCTATATGAAAAAAATCAAGAAATGGTGTTACAGAAAATTAAATGATGCTACCAAAAGTTAAATCATGTTTGACTACAAAATGAGTGTATAGAACTGTGTTCTATAGTCATAGCAAATCTAAATATTCTAATATGTTATATGACATTATTAATTGACAATACTCATATGTTCTTTGCACTTATTAAACATTTATTTTAAAATGATATGTTTCTAGAATTACTACATACCTGATGAAAAATTATTTTTAAAGTAATTATTACTATTATAAATTATATTAATTAAAAGTAATTATTTTAAAAGTTTTAAAATATCATCTCATGTTCAGATGATGGTATCCTTAGCTACTGTAAGTCACCACATAGTTTAACATTAAAATCCACCTGCTGAAAGTGTGGTTCTATATCTTTACATTTTGTAAGAATGTGAGTGAGGGACATTCATCATCCCCCTAACAATCCCTTTCAGGATAACAAATATTTACTAAGTGCTTTTTTTTTTTTTTTTTTTTTTTTTTTTTTTTCCCAATAGAATCTCATGATATGTTTTCAGATCAAACAGAGAGCAAAATATAATTGTATTACTGACTGATCAGCATCTCAAGTCAGATGTTGCACAGACATTCATTGAGCGTTTTTTAAAATAACTAATTTATTCAGATCTTTTGCCTAAACTAACAATCACATGAAGAATCAAATCTCCCAAACAGGATAGTTAGCTACTGTATGAATGGTGACATGAGTCTTTGTCACAAGGATTCTTGTAAGTACACCATTAGATGGATTGGATGAGACCCTCTGAGCTGTTCCTCTGCTGAATTCTTACAGTAACATACCATGTTCTCCTCTGTGATCACCACACCACGTGTGACTCTTTTCTATTGATTGTCTTAAACTATGTACAAATTATCTTCTAACTATGTACAAAAATGCTGTCTTAGCTGACTAGTTCTGAATCTGCAGGAATAGTTTCTCTTGACTATTTATGGGATACCTGATGTACCATTTGGTCAGTTCTGCAGTGCAAACTGTCTGGGCGAATCACTGGGATGGACGGATTCTCCAAACAGGTTGTTAATCAATATAGTAAACATACATATGGTAGCAATGAATTGGTATAGCAGGGTCTGCCTGTGGGAAATTTCAAGGGTAGGTTTGAATGTCTACCTGGAGATCTCCTGCAAAAATTGTTCAAATGCTTTGTGGTAAAGCTGCATATAAATTCACTCAGTCACCAGTCAGGGTAATCTGTTATCTCACATGAGTCTACTGCTTCATCTATGAAGAAAACTGTTGAGGAATTCCTTGACAATATGGTTAATTGATGACTAGATGCACTGCACTGATACCCAGCTGTAGGACAAACCATCTTAAAATCACAATTGCAATGTAGATTTCACAACTCTTGCCACACCATCATTATGCTCATAACATTCAGCCAGCATCAAATATGGCTGTTATGTACACTGGAATTAGTAGATATTACTACAGCAGGAAATACAAAATACAAGTCAGTGGACCAAGGATCATACTCTGGATCAAGGATCATACCCTGCTTTTTAGAAAGGTAATTTTTAAAACAGTAAAATTCATAAATTGCATACAATTCTTCTCCCTGATGAACATAATTCTTTTCCACTTAGTGAAATTTTAACCAGGAAGGATTAAATGTTACACGTCAGAGTATTATATTACTCCCTTTCATTTGTCTTCCTCTATATATTAATATTTAAATAGACTTACTGCAGGGCTTTAATCATAAAGCTTAGTAATTGTGTTCACTCTTCTCTGAAACAGAAAATCTAGGAAAGGAAGCAGAATTCAGAGAGATACAGATAGGATATGAGAGGGAAATCTTGATATATATGTACAGATCAAAAGGTTGTAAGTATGCTTGAGTACATGTCTGCTACTGCTTCTGCTCTGGCTTCACTCTGGCCATTCATGAAGGGAATCACCAGACCACAGCAACATCTATAGCTGGAAGAATGGTCAAAGAAAAATTCTGATCATCCTACCATCCAATTACTAGTAGATACTGGGTCTTTTGAATTTAAAGAGGATCTTTTTGATGAATACTCACACTGAAAATGTAATTTTGTCTTCAGAACCAATAAATATTTAAACTTGATTATGCATTAAAGTTGAGATTTTATTAGCAGAATACCAATTTGTACAGCAGCCCACTACGGCACCTGGTATAATAATATCAGTATCTTCTCCTCCCTTTTTTTCCTCATTTGCACCCTCAAGTAATGAATTCAGCAAGATACTGCAACTGTAAGAAGCAGACAAAATTAGGAAAGCTGAAGTGTGGTGTTCTTGGCTCTTAACAAGGTGCAAGAAGACAATGAATAATTCTGCCTTTTGGGGAACTACCTCTGGGTAGTTCCTATCCACATGCAGTTTCTGTGCAGTTTGTGTGGTTCTCTAAAAATTATTTCTACTTTATCCACTTCTCCACCCCATATATTTGCTAAACACAGATTTTCTTTTTGATTGTGTTGATATGAATATTTTGAAAACTAAATCCAATTGTCTATAAGTAAATCTAAAGTACCGTTAAATGAAGAAGATGTATATAACTTTATACTATTCTGAAAAAGAAAGTGTAGGGAAAAAATCTCACTGTTGCCAGAACTTACAGAGAACTTACAGGTTTTAAAACAATTACTGCGGTGGAGTTAATTTTCTTCATTGCAGCCCATACAGTGTTATGTTTTGGATTTGTGATCAAAACAGCACTGATAACACAAGAGTGTTTTAGCTATCACTGACCAGTGTTCAGACAGCATCAACATCACTGAGTAGACTGGGAGTGGGCTAGAAGTTAGGAGAGGACGCTGCCAGGACTGCTGACCTCAATTGACCAAATTGATTGTTCTATGCCATTCCATGCCATAAAGCATCATGCTCAGCAATAAACTTGGAGGTTAGTTTTTCAAAAGTAGCAATTGTTTGCAGACTGGATAGTTATCGCTTTCTTTTTATTGCTTTTTTTTTTTTTCCTTCACTTATTGAACAACTGTCTTTATCTTATCCTATGAGTTTTTCCTGGTTTTGCTCTTCCAGTTCTCTCCCATTCTACTTGCTTGTGGGTGTTTAGTTGATGGCTGGGGTCAATTCACCACAAGAAGTTTTTAAAATACGAAATATGAAAAATATGTCCCTATTTTCTTTTGCTTTTACTTTAACTAGTTTCTGCAACAGGAAAAATAGCTACTTCAATAAAAAAAAAAAAAAATGTGATTTTACTGAAGCAATAAATAAAATATATTGCTAGAATTGGCATTTTCTTGAATAATTTCACTTGGAAAACTAAGCAGCTTATCAGAATGTATTGGGTTTATGTGGCAAGGTTCTGGTAGCAGGGGCATGCAGGGGTCGCCTCTGGGTGAAAAGTCCAGAAGCTGCCCAATGTTAGATAAGGCTCCAAAAGTGACCTGCTGCTGGCAAGAGACAAATCAATGTTGTTTACTCCTATGTGAGAGCAGATTTGAGAAAGGGAAAGAACTGCTGCACTGCTACAGCTGGGAGATCAAGGAGTGAGAAACAGCCCTGAAGTCATCAAGGTCAGTGAAGAAGAAGTGGGAAAGATGCTCCAGGCACAGAGCAGAGACCAGTGGAGAAGCTCCTGGTGGAACAGGCATGGGTCCCACATGGGTCCCAACCCTTGCAACCCATGGGTCCCACATGGAGCAGATCTCCATACTGCAGCCTGTGGAGGAGCCCCTGGTGGTTGTGGCAGGTGGCTGTGGCCTGGGTTGCGGCCCATGGAGAGCCCCCACAGGAGCAGGCCCCAGGCTGGAGCTGCAGCCCATGGAGAGGAGCCCACACAGGAGCAGTGAATCTGGGGGAAGCTGTGGGAACTCATGTTCGAGCAGTTTGCTCCTGATAGATGGACTCCATGGTACATACACATATTAGAGTTCTTGAAGAGCTGCTACTTGTGGGAAGCCTATACAGAATCAGTTTGGGAAGGACAGCATCCTGTGGCAGGGACTGCACATTGGAGCAGGGGAAGAGAATGACCATGAAGGAGAGGTGGAGACAAAGTATCATGGAGTTACTACAGCCCCCATTCCCCCTTCCTGTGTGCCACTTATGGGGAGGACGTAGAAGAGGGCAGCTGGGAGAGGAAAGTATTTTTAATTTGCTTTTCATTTCTCACTGTTAGCAATAGGTAGTAAATTATATTAATCTCCCTATGCTGAGTCTGTTTTGCCCGTGATGATAATCTTTGAGTGATCTCCCTGTGCTTATCTCAACCCTTGAGATTTTTTCATTGAATTTTCTTCCCCATTCCCTTTGAGGAGGGCAAGTGAGAGAGTGGTTGTGGTGGAGTTCAGCTGCCCAGCTGGGTAAAACTACCACAGAGTCAAGGTTATCATATTGTTCTGGAAGCTAAACCTTTTGAAAGTTTTAAATTTAATGATCACAAGTCAAGTACATTGGTGTCATTAGGCTGTGAGGTTAATTATTGCACATCGAAGTCTAAATAAGTGATACTATAGATGTTATTTCCCTTCCTTCCCTAAAGATGAAGTGGATGCAACTAATTTTATATATTTTGAATAACTTTTCTATAATTCCACTGCTGAAATTGAATACTATTATATATACACTATTTTTCATGTTTTCTGGAATACAAAAATAGTTTTCTCAAGTATTTTAAGGCACTTCACCAACAAAAGTGAACGTAGCCTTCAAAAATTCATGTCTATGTGGAAACATTATTGTTATTATCCTCATTTTATTATTATCCTCAGAGACAGTGAAGGGACGAGATTCATACGTTGTCTCAAAACATGCATTAGGAATATGACCACATCAGTGCATCAGTGAATATGACCACATGACTATCACATCAGAAAGTAAAGTACTTTGTAAATGTGTGCTCAGAAACACAGCAGAGATAATGAAGGAAAAAAAAAAAAAAAGTGTTATGTGAATAAATAACATTGGTTAACTTTGAGCTTTGCTTTTGAAACCTTGTTTATTTATCCATAACAAAACCAAAGAACAAGTTCAAATAGAGTCAAATACAAAACAAATATTCATGAGGACAAATTTATTTCATAAATTATTTTGAAAACATAATAAATTTCATAAAATATTTTGTAATCTTTTCAAAATTTGCTGAACTATTTATTTCATAAAGTTAAATCAAACTACTTATCTTTCTAGATAACTTCTAGCCCCAGTAAGTACTTTGGTTTGTAAAATTTCCATTATCTATCCAGGACTTTGATTAACAAAACAAACAAACAATAATCAGGGTCTGAGTAGAAAGAACACAGAAAATATTGAAGTATTTTGAAATATTATTTTAATTTTACATCGATTATAAGTGACCCAGAAGCATACAATTCTCTTTTCTTCTTCTTTTCTCTCTCTCTCTGTTTTGTTTTTTTTTTTTTTTTTTATTTGTTTGTTTGTTTGTTTATTTGTTTCTATGTCAGAAACTTGAGAGGACAGACACAATGATTAATATCGCTGGATTCTAATTCCTTCTGGATATCCTAACTTCTGTCTGGTTAAATAATTATTCTCAGATATATGCTTGTAATTATTTCCCTTTACTTGTTAATGTGAAAGTCAATAATAGGTTAAATTGCTTCTCACTGCTGTATGGATTTAATTTTTCTTAAATTACCCTATTTCAGCAAATTATTGTCTGCATTCTGTTTCTTCGTATTAAGCATTCATGGATTCTTATATATAAAGGCTGAAATATAAAGGTAGATTTTTAAATGTCTAAGGATGCTCATGTTACATGAACATGCATCTACCTTGTTATCTGAAGTAATTTCAGAGGTTGTGCCAGAACCAAGTGTGCTAAAGTAACATATCTTTACTGTTTCAATTTAAAAAGTTAAGTTTTGTATCTAAGAATTCTAATACAATTACATCATTCGAAGATAGAACAGGAAGGTAACTGTCACCTGCATCACATCTCCCATTGCCCCGTTCCCCTGCACCACCTGGGGGGAGGAGGTGGAAAAGGGTGGATGGCATTTTTGATTTCTTTCCTTTGTTTCTCACTTCTCTAGCTAGGCAAAAAATCTTACCATCTCCTTATGCTGAGTCTGTTTTGCCTGTCACAATAATTTTTGAGCCATCTCCCTGTTCTTATCTCAACCCTTGAGCCCCTTGTGTGGCATTTTCTCCTCCTTCCCTTTAAGCAGGGTGAGATAGTGGCCATGGTGGAGCTCAGCTGCCCACCTGAGTAAAACCACAACACGCACTTTCCGTGATAAAGCTCCAACAGCTATCATTTGACTGCGCTGAAATATTAAGCAATAAGTAAGCAATAAATACTTGATGTTAAAGTGATCACAGAGATAGTTTATTAGGAAATACATTCTTCTCCAGCACTTTTAAACATTGATACATTCTAAAAGCAAAAATTTAACTCTTAAGATCCTTATAAACTTGTGAATGTAAATATTATTCCCCTAAAAGCAATAAAAGAGTTTACAACAGTATCCAGAACACATCACAGTTCTTTATAACAACACACATTATCCTAAATCCATGCATAAGTGCAGAATAGAGACATATTGATTTACAGTATTTCTAAATTCCTCAAAGTTTATTTAAGTTCCGTGAATCTGGATATGCTGAAAAACTGAATCACTACAATTTTCATGCATGCATATATAACCTAACTACAGACACAAAGATTTAAAATGTTCACTTATATGCTTAATTAAAGGTGCATATGCTTCTCAGCAGAACCTTTCACAGAACTGAAGTAATGGTAGCAGACTGTGATTGAATTAAAAATACAAAGTTGTGTTCTTTTCTAGTTTTATTTTGAAGAATATTAGTATCTATCTGCAGAGATATTCAGCCAAGATTATTGTTGTAGAGATCTCGTCTTTGCTGTTTCATTCATCAATTTGCTCAGACATGTGGAAGCTTTAGAAAATATGATAAAACGGTACATAAAACAAGCAAATAAACAACAAGTCCTACAGGATTTATTAATTCAGGCTCAACCATACACAGACAAGACACTGTGATTCCTTGACATGAATTACCTAACAGTTTTCCAGCAATACTTTGCCAGTAGCAGGTCTTAAAGAATCTTCTCTTTTTACATATAGCTAGGTACATAAATATAAATAACAACAAAGACCAACATAATCAAACAATCAAACAGATTAACACCCACCCCACTTTAGCCTCCTCATTCCTGAAAACGTGATTTTCTGTCAGAGTTCAAATGTTCTAGTGAAAAGTGAAAATTTTACAACAAACAAACAAGTAAACAAACAAAGCATTTGCTATCAACATATTGATCTGCGTAATTTTAAGAGAGATACAGGAATTCCAGACATACTCACATCCTAAACTGATGGGAAAAATAATATAAATTTGATTTGCTACATTGGTGCTATCAAAAAAAAAAAAAAAAAAAAAAAAGATATTTAAGGATATTTGGATATTTGCTAAGAACTTAGGATTCAGATCTTCTACACAGCTCATCCTTCATCTTTTTGTATAAAAGAGGCAGTAGAACAGAAATGTTGTGAAGATAAGCAAAATGGAATGTCAAGATATTTTGAAGATTGGTCACACATACTAGAGAAAAAGAAAGAAAGAATTACATGACCAAGCCTTATTTTGAAAGAAGTGTGATTTTCCTTTTTATAACGTGGGAGAAAAATAACAAAAAAAAAAAAAATCACTGCCTAACATTATAAAAAGGTCATATGATTTTTCTTTCCTATTACTAGTAATATTCTTCTTATATAAGGTAGTCAATCCAACCACATTAAGGATATTAGAGAGACAGCAGAATAAATTCATTTTCATGTTATATAGTGGAGGATTCAAGCAGGTATACTATCTTGGTAAGAGCAACAGAAATTTTTGCTTCAGTAAAAAAATAAAGTGTAATCTAGTAACAATTATTTGCTTCATTGTCAGAACTTGAACCTATACACAAGGTATATCTTTAGTAATTGTGTTTGGTCTCACCTAAAATACCAGCCAAGCATTATTTTGAGCAGAATGTAGCAGGAGATTGGAAGGACAGAAAGGGATCTAGATCTGCATTTTAAATACAATTTATTCTCATATAGATTGCAGCCATAATTTTGAAAATTATGTATTGATCTCAATTACTTGAAAATTATTTGAAATACAGTTGTTCAGTGGTGAACAGACAGACAAAAATGCCCCCAGACTATGAGCACAGTGGTGGCTCTGACCACTGCTTTAGAGATAATAGAATTTCATCAGAGAAAGCATTTCAAGCAGCTCTTTTAAGAGTGACTACAACTTCTGAGGTACAATCAGCATATACCATGAGTTCTGTAAAATTGTAAATAATATATAGAATTTGACTCTGAATACCTTCTCCAGCACTGTTATTTGACCTTGGCAGTGAGACTACCATTGCAGCTGAAATACAAGGGTTCTGCTTTGTGCTTGTTGTTGTCCTAACAGAAATGACAAATCAGCCACGTGCTATAATCTTGCCTTGGCCCAGGTAATACTCTTCTTTGTAGTTTGCATTACAGACCCTGGAATGTTCTCTGCAGAGTTTACAGGAGTGTTAATGGCAAACATGATTCCTTTTCTCAACATTTCTCATTTTTACTACTTCAGAGCAGACATGTGAAAGACAGAAGAAAGACAATGAAAAGGGGAAAGGATTTTCTATAATGTTTGCTTTATAATTACTGTGTACTCCTAAAGAACCTCTAGTTTTATTATCAGTAGAATTGCATTTACATTTATCATGATAAAGAAACAAGCAAGCAAAAAAATATTTCAAATAATATTATTTAGATATGTCTTAATAGTTTCTAAAGAATTGATTTAAAGATGGATTAAAGATTTTATTTTACTCAACATGATATAAAATAATTCCTATTCGTGAAGAAAATAAAACTTATTTATATATGTATTCTTTTCAACTTATGTAATGAAGGAAGAAAACAAGAGGCTTCTAATACACAGGCCTGTCAGCTCAGAAAAAAAAAAAAAAAAAAAAAAAAAAGTGTATTCTAATTATATCTTGCCAGCTACTGGAGGATGAATACAGTTCCTTTATTTTCTGAAGTAGGGTGACATTGTCCTGGTTTCAGTTAGGACAGAGTTAATTTTCTTCCTAGTAGCTGGTAGAATGCTATGTTTTGGCTGAGTATAAGAGTGCTGATAACACGCTGATGTTTTAATTCTTGCAGAGCAGTGCTTACACCAAGCCAAGGACTTTTCAGCTTATCACTCTGTCCTGCCAACAGGCAGGCTGGGGGTGGCCTGGTAGATATTGGAGCAATGGATATTGTCTACCTGGACTTCAGTGAAGCTTTCAACATTGTCTCCTGTAAGATCCTCATAGAGAAGCTGGTGAAGTATAGGCTCAATGAACAGACAGTGTGGTTGGCTGAAAACTGGCTGAACAGGCGAGCTCAGAGGATTGTGGTCAGCAATATAAATCTAGTTAGGGGCCAGGAACTTGTGGTGCACCCCAGGTGTCAATACTGCAACTGCCAACAGTTTACTGCCAACGGCAAACTCTGGAAACTCATCAGCAGGAGAGACGAAGTTCTGTTACCAAACTGAAATAACTCATCTGTATCATTTCAGGCTAGAAACCACCTGGTTGACAAGGACCTACAGATTATAGGGAACACAAGCTTGAAGAGGAACCAACATTATTCTCATTACAAATAAGGGAATCTGTCTTTTAAGCTACTTTAAAAAAAGCTTGACAAACAGATCTAGAAAGTTCTGGAATGTTCTAAGAAAATTTGGAAAGTTATTTCTTGCTGGGAACTGGTGAGGCCACACCTCAGTCCAGTTTTGGACCCTCTCAATTCAAGTGCAATGTGGGGGGATTTGGAGAGAGAGGTGTGGCAGCAGAGAGCTACCAACATAGTGTAGGACCTTCAGCAAGATTTACAAAAAGAGGATGAGAGAAATGGTTGTCATAGATCTGCAAAGAGAAGACTGAAAATCAGATAGAAACCCACTGATACTTGAAGAAGTGTAAGAAGAATAAAGTAACCAAGTTCTCAATAGTGGTAAACAGTTCAAAAAGATGCAATGGCAACAATCTATTCCCATTGGCATGAGAAGTTCAGATAAGACATTTGGAAAAAAAAAACTCTTGAACAGGTATTTTAGCACTGAGACAACTAAACTAGTGGTGATGTAATCTGCTTTCCTTCTGTTTGTTTTGTTTCATTCTGTTTTGTTTTCAAGATTCAGATATTTAAATTCATGGCTTATCTAATTTAGTCTTGGTATGTGTTGTAGTTTAAGTATGAAGTTGGTCTGGCTGACTCTAAAGGACCTCTTGAGGTCCTAATTTCTATTATTCTGTGACTATTTACATAGATTTATTTTGATGGATAAATTTGATAATGCTAATATATTGTTTTTAGAGAGATAATACCTTCAGCTTTCTACAACTTTTGTAGGTACCACTGTAACACAGGTAACAAACGGCTTTATTACTATTTCACTCTCATCTTCTATACCTTAATAATTTATGTAAGCAGATTAATGACTTGATTCAGTTGAAATGATTCAGTTTCTTACTTTTAGCCTTATTTTAGACAATTTCACAAAAAAAAAAAAAAAAAAAGCTGCATCTTCAAAAAGCATTATCTACAACACAATTCTTACCATGTTTTGAATGTGTCTGAGTGTATGAATTCTAAGTGTTAGATACTGAAAAATTTCCTTCCTAGCCCATAGCACTGTGTCGCTTTTAGGTATTAATTTGGTACGAGAAACTATCACATCATGATTCTCCAGTGGTATTCTGTCTATTCTGTCTATCAGAATGAACTTGTCCTGCTCATAGTGCTTTGTATTATAACCTGCTTAGCCTCTGGAGAGATTCATTGATTTATTTCCTTTCCCCAGCCTGTTCACAGATTGTCAGTATTGTTTCTTAATCTAGTTTATAAGGACAGTGAAAGTCTTTGTGGTTTAGCTTACTCACACAAAGATATGTACAGCCAGACATATAGAAATCCATAGAGAATTATCTGCTTGGTTATAAATCTTCACATGTAACCTGGTATAATGGAGACACTGAAACAACTTTTTTTCTGCTTTATTGTTTTATAGTCATTGCCACTGTATTTCCTTTTGTCTTTCTAAATCTAAAACAGTGATAGTATATCTAAGAAACAGGATTTTAAAACATATTTTCACTACATGTAAACAATTCAAATCCGGCATTATTTTTGATGAGAAAAAATAATACTTTCTATGCTGGAAGTACATTATAACTATATTCTGGCAGTGACCATTTTAGCAAGTAAAGTAGAAGTGAATCTATAGAGCAAAAGGTTATAAGGATCTGTGCTAGTATGCACACTAGAAGCTATATACGCTCTGTGATTAACAAATTACGAAGTCCCCATCTTCAGAATAATGAGACTCATGTGAGAACTCTGAAATATTTTCTCTAACTTCATGCCAGAGACACAGTTAAAACAGAGATAAGTAGGGTGATTGTGTCCTATCCCAAAGAAAATTAGTATTGTAATGTCTCTTGTTGACCATGGCTTGACATGATTGGGTTTCTTGGGGGTCCGACCTAAGGTGAAGGAGTGGCAGGACTGGGCACTCCCTGCAGTTTTTCTCCACCACCCCTGCCAGCAGAAGCACAAGGCGCCTCACATCACCCTGTTGAGCCACTGCTCCAGGAAGGCCCACACCTTCCCTGGGCTGGTGCTGCCCCAGGTAGGGTGAGGTTGGCCTTGGTGTGGTGAAATTGGTGTGGTCTTGTTGCCCAGAGAGGTTGTGCAGTCTCCTTCTCTGGAGATGTTCAAAACTTGCCATCCTATCCAGTGTGCTCTAGGTGATCCTGCCTGGCAGGGGGGTTGGACCAGATGATCTTTAGAGGTCCCTTCACACCTCAGCCATTCTGTGTGATTCTGTGTATGATGTTCATCCAGCACCTGTCAACACAGCAGTGTAGCGAATACCTGACCATAACATGATTACAACTGATGTGAAGTAAAAATATTAACAATTTTCTCAGTCACTAACATACAAATTCACTGTTCTCCTTGGAGTTTAGCATCATCCAAAAAAACTTTAACTAACAGAAAAAGTTGACCAGGGAATTCATAGGACCCAGATTACTCCTGTTAGTATGCAATTGCTGATTTACTTAAGCTACCTCATTATGTCCTTATAGGTAATCAATTAAAGACAAAGATGATTTAAGTAACAATTCTTGCTTGAAAAATATAATAGATATTTTAAACCGGTAAGTAATAGTTTCATGCTGATGAACCTAAAATAACTATTTTTTATGATACATGAACAAGAAAGGATAGAATCATATAACATTTACATCACCATACAGTGAATATAGAGATAACCTAAATTTAGTATTTTCTTGCTCTTTGAGGCTAGAATTTTTAATATATTTCCATTATATCAGTACTCAAAATAATCAGAAGGCATAGATTCCCGTTTTCCTTTTCCCCTTCCCCTTCCCCCTCCCCTTCCCCTTCCCCTTCCACCCCCTTCTTTTTTTTTCTTCTTTTTTTGTATAAAAGTTATTTATTTATTAAAAGTTATTTATTATTAAAAGTTATTAGTTATTTAGCTATTTGCTTTAGCTTTTTTACTCTTCTACACATTAACTGACCTCTTTTTGATACAAACTGGTGATAAGGTTCTATGAAGACTCTCCCTCTACAATAAAAAAATGAATTAATTTGTATTTCAGCTGCACAAAATGCCTGATTATTAAGAAAAATACTCTTCACAGAAGATCATTAGTGTTAACAGCAGGGAAGCAAAAATAAAATTCAAAGACAGTAAACCTACATGGTCCATCACTGTTTCTAAAATTTTATAAACTCCTATATCTAGAGAAACCTTATAGAATTTTCTGTAAACATTCTTCAGCATTATGGATGTATAATATGTAGTTTTTACACATGAAACTACCAATAGAGGATAATGCAGTTTCTCATATATATATATATATCAACCAGGTCAGTATTTGCAGTGTTTGCTAACATTAGCAATTATCCTATTTTATTCCCTAGAAGCAGGCCAGCTAAAACCCATCTGTCCATCCATGGATTGACATTATGATTATCTAGTATAATTATAATTGTAACTTAAGAACAGATTACTCAAATCACAAGCCAAATGTCAGGCTAGAAATATGCATCTTTTGCATAGCTCACTGAAAGCTCTGGATCATTCTCTACTTGGGTTAGCTGGGATGTCATAATATGTGTCATTGCCACCTCCCCACCCCCCTCCTAAAAAAAAAATAGAGACAGAGAGAAAATGTTATGATGCTATTAACAGATTTTCTCACAGTGCTTCAGGATCACATATTAGGAATCACCAACGTAAAACTGAAAATATATGTATTACTGCAAATATATATATAACCCATGCCTGTTTTTTACATAGTGAAGTAGTTATACTGTAAAATATTGTAAAATAATTTATAGGAAACATATTCTGTTTTATTTAATTTTCAGTTTTTACTTAATTTTGAAGTAGATTTACAAAATACTTCAGATTGACAGCTGCTTATCTGTATAAAATGTGATTTTATTATATTCTAGACAGTGCAAATACAACTCTTTTTCAAAATCAAGTACATTGTCATAAAAAAACATGTTGAGCTGATGGTGAATAAGTAGTATATGCTTTGTCTTGACTACAGGATCCTTTTTACTCAAACATTATCAAACATATATTAAGAAAGAAAGGTTGAGCCTTCATCATGTTGGTAAAGTAGATGTTCTAATGGGAAAACATTCTAAATTTTTGCCTGCTCCATCATCTTATTTATTTACTTATTTAATATTGAAATAGACCGTATAAATTGTAAATACCATATAAATTCACTTTCTCATCCTCTTAAAAAAAAAAAAAAAAAAAAAAAAAAAAAAAAAAGAGCAGCCTAATTATCAGGAGATGAATAAAATTGTCTTATATTAATTGGCAACACATGCAATTATAAGTAATTCCCATTCAGTAGAGATTTACACAATCTGGAGGTGAAAAATAGCCTATGATTCCCCAAAATTTTATTTTGTAATGTGCACCTTGATGTATACAATAGTATCATTGTCAAATGTGCTGGCAGAGGGGGCTGCAGGGATGGCCTCTGTGAGAAGAAACCATGGGGGTTGCCCTGTGCCAGACTCAGTTGGTTCCAGCCAAGTCCTCAACAGACCAACAACAGGATACAGCAGAGAATGACTGCTAAGATGGTGGTGCAGCTGGGAAAACATTTAAGAAATGCCAAAAATGTCATAGAATGATAGGGAGTGAGAAAAAAAAAATGAAAGAGAGAGAGAGAGAGAGAAAAAAAAAAAACATTCATGGGAACACGAAGGTCAGGGAAGAAGGAGGTGGAGAAGGTGCTCCAGGCACTGCAGCAGAGATTCCTCTGTCGCCCACATAGAGGACCACGCTGGACCAAATATCTAGACCGCAGCCCATGGAGGACCCCATACTGGAGCAACTTGAAGGAACCCATTTAGAAGACCCACAATGGGGAAAAGTGTGAGGAGAAAGTAGAAGAGAGAAGCTATTATGGACTGGCCAGCCATCCCATCTGAGCCACTTGGTGGGGAAAAGAGGAGGAGCTGGGAATGCAGGAATAAAGTTGAGCTTGGGAAGAAAAGATAAGGTGTAGGGAAGATTGTTATTGTCGTTGTTGTTTTTCACCAAGCAACTCAATTTAATTGACAATAAATTACATTAGTTTTCCCCAAATTGTGTCTGTGATGGTAATTGGCAAATGATTGCCCTATTTTTGCCCTCACCAATGAGCTTTTCCATATTATTTTCTCTTCCCTTCCTGTTAGGAGCATGCCAAGATAAAACCATCGCAATAACTATGATTCATGTTACACAGCAGTTAGACTTCCAAACAGGAAAAGATAAAATATTGTTTATCCTTTTATGATAGTGAAAAATTAATGTAAGTTTGTTTTGAGGTGAAATCCCTACAAGTTTGGCTCTAAGGGCTCCAGAACATTTTCTTATCTATTACAGAACAGTACACTTTTATTATCACACTGTAGACAAAGAATGTAACAAACACCTAATTTAGTTCTCCATTATCTATTTTTTGATTTCAGCTTAGTACTACCGTGTTAGTGGCAGGGCATACTTACTGAAAGTTCTGCTGCTTTTATGTAGAAGTGTCTGTTAGATATTTTATATTTCTTTGCTTTTTGTCCTCATGCTTAGATTAAAAGCTATTCACAAAAGTTTTGTGTTGTACCTTGTAAACTTCATTTGAAATGCAAATATTTTAGCCTGACCCATTTCTATGCAAATCTCAATTTAAATCAGTATCTAATTAGACTTCTAGTTTCATTGTGCAGAGTAAGTACCACAAAGGGGAAAAAGTATCCACTTCAAAAAAATAATGAATAAATCAATACCATGGTTATTAGAGTGATGAGAGTAAGAGTAATTGTAAGGTTATTAAAATTCAATTTGTGTTTTCTTGGTTTTCCTATATATAAAGCAAACCTGCTGTTTTGTAAGGTCCAGAAGACCAATATATCAGTATTTACATTATTTTCAGGTATGATACTACTGTAATTTCTTGATAAAGATTTATGAGAGTTGTGTGTTATTAATATACAGAAGAGATTCTTATGGAAGCAGAAATATATCTACATAGTTAGGAAAAAATGTTAGAGGTATTTAGATTTTACTGAAGTTCATAATTTCTAAGCATTAATCAGCATTTTCTAGGCATAATTTGATGGTACCTAAAGTTTGACACCTCAAATTCATGACTATACTGACATTAGGGCTCTGATTCTAAAGAATACCTGCATCAGCAGATGTATGTGTTTGATCTGCTTCATGGCCCTCCTCTGGATGTATTCTAACAGATCCACATCCTCCTTGTGCTGGGGGCCCCAGACCTGGACTCAGTACTCCAAATGGGGTGTCACAAGGGCAGAATAGGGGGAGACAATCAATTAATGCTTCTAAATTGACTGAATTAAAGATTTACATTTAAATATTAATTTAAATAAAATCCTAATAAAATTAGTAAAATATGTATATATTGGAATGTAATGTCCTTATGCTATTTACATAAGTCATATATATAGCTTTAGTGGAGTGTACTGAGTACACAAAATTTCATTTTGATACAAATCTTATATTTCTCTTACCTACTTTTTTAGGATTTAAGTTGGATTTAAGTTGAATATACTGCAAACAGTGGAACCAAAAGAAGTAAACTCAGAAGGACAGCATAGCTGCGCTTGTCTCTCTTCCACTTCTTTCATTCCTCAGTACAAGAAGGCCATAACTTACTGGAGAGAGTCCAACGAAGGGCCATAAAGATGATGAAAGGACTATAGTATCTCTCCTATGAGGAAAGGCAGAAGGATCTGGGACTGCTAAGGCTGCAAATGAGGAGGCTCAGAGGGGTTCTCACCAATGTGTATAAATACCTGAATGGAAAGTGGAAAGAAGATTGAACCAGGACAAGAGGCAATGGGCACAAACTGAAACACAAGAGGTTTCTGGCACAGATTGCCCAGAGACATTGGTCAGCCCCCCTCCTGGAGATTTTCAAAAGCTCTCTGGTCCTGGACAACTGGCTCTAGGTGACCCTGTTTGAGCAGGTGTGTTAGATAAGATGCTTATTTTGGCCAGGTCATTGCAGGCATTCTTTTAACTTCCCCAGTGGTAAATTTTGTGATAGATAAAAAAAAAAAAAAAAAGCTTTAAAAAATTGTGAATATGAGAACACGAGTTAGAAATTGCTGCTTTTGTAGTTATTAACATAATTTTTAATTCCACTTGAAAATCCTAAAACAAAATAGTGATAGCATATTTAATAAGTTTGCAGGATTAATTTATACCAGTATCATAATATTGAGAATATATCTCGATTTTTTTTCCCCAAAATACTTCACAAGTCTTCCAGAATATTTGACTGAAACAGCAATTTTTGTTTTTAATTTGGATCATTCTGCTTTCCTTTGTAAACTGTGGTTTGTGAGAGTTCAGAAAGAATGCAGAAAATACAAAATAAATTCATTGATGGATATAAATTAAAGATTCTTAATACACTTAGTAATATTTCTTCCCAGGTCTAGTAATCCTCACAACTGTATTCTGTCAAACTTTTCACTTTCCCTTCTGATCATACTGCTGTCTTTGAGCAGTTTTCTTTTCCACTTCATTCCATACCAATGTGTTAGAATTGTAGAAGTAAAGTTTTTAGAAAAGCAATCCCTGTAAACATTCTCTCTTTCGCAGTGAGAAACTGTGAGAACTACTGCAGAGGTATTATTCTATAAGATCAATGTGCATTGCTGTTATAAATTTTAATTAGTTAATTTGGATCTTATCATGTCATTAATATATTTATTTAGAGTTTTATTAAAACGCTAAAGATAACATTCTAGTCTGCCAAGTAAAAGTTTAGTAGAATTTCACATTTGGGATGTAAAATGAAAATTATGAATTTTAAAAAACAGTAGTTGTCCAATTCAAGATATTCTCTTGTGTTTATAGTGTGATCCTCATGCATTCCTTAGGGACTTTTATCTGAGTGTGCAACTTCATTCTCTGGAAATATTCAAGACCTGTCTAGAATCTTTCCTGCTCAACCTACTTTTAGCAGGGGGGTTGGACACAATGATCTCCAGAGGTCTCTTCCAACCCTTAGCTCTCTGCGGTTTGTGATTTTTTTTTTTATTTCTTTATTAACTTTCTGATATACTACACTGACATTGACAAATCTCTGCTTGTCTAGTTGGAAAGCAAGCTCCTGTAAAATATTTATTGTTGTAGGCTTTCCAAGAGAGGTTTATCTTTCATTAAAATATATTATTGAATTATGTTTGCACTATATGTCTCAAAAAGTTTAAGTACAAGGTATTTCTGGTCTTTTTTTTTTTTTTACATTTTTTTTTCTTTTACAAAAATTTACAATTACAAATTATTTTTTTTTACAAAAAAAATATATAAATATAATTTTAAAAAATTATATATATATATATACTTTATATATACATATATACTTATGTTCCATCACAGGGAAGTATTTGAAGGAAGATAACATCTAAACATAGAAGATCTAAAAATAAACTGTTCAAATGTTCAACTAAACAGAGACAGAGACATTACAGGTAAAGAGAACACAACATAAGAAAATGTATTTCCAGTGAAATAAATAGAAGAAAGCTAGTAAGCTTCACAATTGATCTTCTCACAGAAAACATTAGGTATGTTTAAAATACTAGAAAAAAATTCCAACCTCCTTACCCTGACATTCTTCACATTTAAAAATAAAGAAACATAGACAAGTCTTCCTTGTCCCAAATTTGCATGGCACTTTCTCACATAAATTAGATTACATACCAGCTTGAAGTAAATTCATGCAATTAATACATTTATCTTTAAAGGACCAGATGAACAATTTAGTCCTTATAGGATGGTTTTAAGATGTAAATGTTAAATTAATTTCAATCACCACTCTTTGTGCTTTTATGCCTTAAAAACATTATTTTAGATGTGAAATCCATGTAAGTGATATCTATGTTTACTATATATATTTGAAAGCAAAACCAACCAACCAAAAAAAAACAAACAAAAACTGTATATTGTATTCACACTTTCATGTTTCTTTCTTCTGTCTGCCTCTTGCTTTTGTAGATTTTTTTTTTTTTTTTTTTGAGTATTTAAACAGGGTCTCTTGCAATCAATTTCTTAACAGCAGTTTTACTGCATTCAAATTTCATCATTATTTTTATAAGACAGTATTTCAGTCTTCCTTTTTTTAATTTGTTTGATTTTTGTTTAAAAATTAGAAAGATTGGAGAGATGTTTGTTTCTCAGCACCATTATTATTATTTTTTACTTTCTCTTTTATTAATCTGGTTGAAATTGTTTTACCCCACCAATGATCATCAAAACAAATAAACAAACAAAACCCAACCCCTGTATATTTTCTGTACAGTTTTTAGTATGCTCAAGCAAACAGACATGGTTAGCCATAACTTTTGATTGTAGCCTTTATATATAATGCCCTTTATTGAGTGTTATACAAGGACTGAATAAATAATTTAACAGGGATAAGAACTTATTTAAGCACTGTGATATTAAAGGAACATTTTGAACTGTACAGAATAAAAGCTCTTAAAAATATACTATTAAGTTCACAGTTTTGTTATATGTTTGTCCTTTTTTTCCTTACCTTCCCAAATTTGACCTTTATTTTATTTTATTTTATTTTATTTTATTTTATTTTATTTTATTTTATTTTATTTTATTTTATTTTATTTTTATTTTCCTTTAGGCCATATTTCAAGAGATTCTGACTGAATCAAATTTTCGTTGTAATTGCAGCTAAATTAACGGGCATGGAGAGGAAAGAGAATTGTGTTCCAAATGGATGTGCTATTTCTCTAAGAAAAGTGAAGAGCTTAAAAATATTGGAAAAGAACAGGAAGCTAATTTACTTTGGTCTATAAAATGGAAAGGAAATAGATTAGAAATGCATTTTAAAGAAATGTCTCTGCTTCTGTCCTTTCTTTATCACCTCACAAAACCCTTACTCAGAGGTCTGAATTGTTTTGTAATTGTTTACACTAAAGGTACCGTATCACTGTCACAGTCCCTTAGGTCAAAGAAGGTAACATGAATTGCCTTCTGGAGTTCATCAATCATCTCAGTGGCTCCATAATCACACAGAATGGTCTTCTCCTTAAGATGAGTGCTTAGCACTGTTTCTGCAGTATTCCTTTTTCAGTATTCATTTTTGGTAGAACTTCCCAGGAGCCTGAAGAATTCAGGAAGTCCATATATATAGACACTAAATGTCTATAAGGAGTAAATTATGTAAATGGAACTAAATGGTGTAAATGGAAGGAAAAAAAAAATAATAATCTTGCTAGGCTCTCTTCAGGAGAAGACTATTAAAGGGAGTGTATCAGAGATCACGATGAAACAAGTGTGAATAAAAATAGATGTGTTATCTTTTTATTAAACTAATATCATAAAACATGTGCTTTGAAAGAACATATGCATTAGTTATTTTCTTTATATGACAAAATGAAGCATGGTTGACTGATAAATCATTGCTCTTTGATTCACTCTGTTTTTTTTAAAGCAATCGAGGGAGGTGATTGTCCTGCTCTGCTCTGCGCTGGTCCGGCCTCACCTCAAGTACTGTGTGCAGTTCTGGGCACCACAGTACAAGAAGGACATTAAACTGTTGGAGAGTATACAGAGGAAGGCGACAAAGATAGTGAAGGGCCTAGAGGGGAAGATGTATGAGGAGTGGCTGAAGGCACTGGGCCTGTTCAGCCTGGAGAAGAGGAGACTGAGGGAGGCTGTAGACCTCATCACTGTCTACAACTTCCTCGCAAGAGGGAGTGGAGAGGCGGGTGACCTATTCTCTGTAAACACCAGTGATAGGACCCACGGGAATGGTGTTAAGCTGAGGCAGGGGAAGTTTAGGCTGAACATAAGGAAGAGGTTCTTCATGGACAGGGTGATTGCACACTGGAACAGGCTCCCTAGGGACATAGTCACTGCACCAAGCCTGACTGAATTTGAAAAGTGATTGGATTGTGTACTTAGTCACAAGGTCTAAACTTTTGGACAGACCCATGTTATACCAGGAGTTGGACTTAATGATCCTTATGGGTCCCTTCCAAATCGGAATATTCTGTGATTCTATGAATTAATTTTTAAGGGAAAAGACATAATGTGGCCTTCCTTTCATGCATTTTTCTTTCCATATTTTAGCTGTTAAATTGCTAATTGTTTTTATTTATTATTTTTGTAGTGAGGCTTTCCAGTCTACTGAAGCCACCATTTATACCTGATACTCATTCCTTGCTCCCTGAATTTCTCTTTATATCTGATTCCAAATGAAACTTCTTTCTGGAAACACTCTACTCTTTTATGATTGTCATATATAGCTGCAATAAAAGGTCTCAAATTTCAGAAAGTCACCATGAAATTCAGAATTCTCATTTTAGTCTAAATGCCTGTTATTCAAAATTTAGGTGTTCAGGTTCCACAGATTCTTATTAAATCAAACTTGGTAAGCAGTTCAATACAGCAGGAAGGGTAATACCTTAATAAATGTCAGTACTTCATATAAGATTCATTGTGCTATACTGTTAACCATTTGTTCAGTCACAATGTTTTCTTCTATATTTTTTTCTGTGTGCAGATAGTACAGGTACAGTCAAAGATCAGAAAAATACAGATTTTTTGTCTTGATTGGTTGCTGGAGTGGAAGATGTCTTAAAAAGAAACTTCTAATACTGTACTTGTCAAAGTTGTGTAAAAAATAAAAGACAAAGTTATAAAGGAAAACAAATCCATGAGGGATTACAGAGAAACAGAAACTGTATGAATGAGAGAGGAAGATTATATCTTAAAGTACAACACAAGTTATAGGAAAAAAAAAAAAAAAAAAAAAAAGCTCACAGGCTCACAGGCTGAAAGCTAGAATTTTGAGGGAAATATAAAAAAAATATTTTCTTTGTATTAAGATAGAAATATAAGGTGATGTATGTGTCTACCTAATATTTATAAATATAGAATATATCTTAAGCTGGATCTTTGCATACATTTCTTTGAACATGCATAAAACTCTGAAGTGTCATTCTGGTCGTACCTAAAGACAGAGGAGTACATTTGCCTGAAGAACCGAAATTCATTAGTCCAACTAGAATAAAATGTATTAAATGTGTAATTTGCCTGCAAATGAAACTGCAGTCTTCCTGTCTTCAAAATCCCCTTATTGTGCAGAAAAGTTTAAGCTGAAGAAACTGACTTGTAGGTCACAAACAAAAAAAAAAAAAAAAGCAGAAGTTCTACCCAAGAAGTTCTACCCAAGGCTCTTGTCTAATAGTTATGTAGCTACTATTACGTTTGAGATACATACATAATAGTCCTACAGCCCTTGTAAGGATGGAAATCTCACTCTTAACTTTCAAGTAGATTAATAACCACCAATCAGATGAATCTGGGGACATAAGTACCAAGATATGGGAAGTTAAAGAGTGGATGTCCCCCTGTACTCGGCTCTGGTGAGGCCACACCTCAAGTACTGTGTTCAGTTTTGAGCTTCTTGTTATAAAAAGACATTGAGGTGCTCGAAAGAGTCCAGAGAAGGGCAACGAAGCTGGTGAGGGGTCTGGAGAACAAGTCCTACAAGGAACAGCTGAGGGAGCTGGGTTTGTTCAGCCTGGAGAAAAGGAGGCTCAGGGGCAGCCTTATCGCTCCTTAAAAGTACATTAAAGGAGGCTGTAGTGAGGTGGGGGGTGGTCTATTCTCCCATGTGCCTGATGACAGGACAAGGAGGAATGGACTAAAGTTGCACCAGGGATGTTTTAGGTTGGATATTAGGAAGAACTTCTTTACTGAGAGGGTTGTTAGGCATTGGAATGGGCTGCCCAGGGAAGTGGTTGAGTCACCATCCCTGGAGGTCTTTAAAAGACATTTAAATTTAGAGCTTAGTGATGTGGTTTAGTGGAGGACTTGTTAGGTCAGAGGTTGGACTAGGTGACCTTGAGGTCTCTTCCAACCTATACAATTCTGTGATTCTGTGGAGAAAGGTGCTTTTGGTAGGGACAGGGGATATGTCCCTCAGAACAGGCTGGGGAGATAAGGAGAATGTCAATGACCATCTGGAGTGCATGGTGCTCTGCGCTAGTGTGGATGAGGAGCTGACAGTTTATGGATCTGGATTAAAGGGAAGACAAGGTTAGGTGATATTATATTGGGGGTCTGCCACAGGTTACCTGACTTGGAAGACCAAGCAGATGAGGCCCTCTATAGAGTGGTAGGAGCATGTTCTACAAGCTCTGGTCCTCCTGGGAGACTTCAATCACCTTGATATCTGTTGGAGGGACAACACAACAGGACATAAGTATTCCAGTAGGTTCCAGGAGTGCAATGATGACAACTTTCTTCTCCAAGTGCTAGAGGAACCAGTGAGGAGAGGTGTTATGCTGGACCTCATTCCAACCAACAAGAAGGGCTCATGTGACCCAACATGGCTTTACTAAGGGCAGATTGTGCCTCTCAAATATGGTGGCCTTCTATGTTGAGGTTACAGCATTGGCCAACAAAGAAAGAGCAACTGATGTCATTTGCCAGGACCTTGTGCAAAACATTTGATGTTGTCCTGCCCTCTATACTTGTCTCTAGATTGGAGAGACATGGATCTGATGGATGGATGACTTAGTGGATAAGAAATCTGCTGGATGGTTGCACTCGAAGTGTTGCAATTTGATGTTCAAATAGAAATGGGTGTCGGGTGGTGTCCCTCAGAGGTCTGTATTGGGACTGATATTGTTTAAAATCTTTGTTGGTGACAATGACAGTGGGTTTGAATTTACCTTCCACAAGTCTGCAGACAACATTAAGCTGCATGGTGCGGAAGGGCAGGGCAGGGCAGGGCAGGGCAGGGCAGGGCAGGGCAGGGCAGGGCAGGGCAGGGCAGGGCAGGGCAGGGCAGGGCAGGGAAGGGAAGGGAAGGGAAGGGAAGGGAAGGGAAGGGAAGGGAAGGGAAGGGAAGGGAAGGGAAGGGAAGGGAAGGGAAGGGAAGGGAAGGGAAGGGAAGGGAAGGGAAGGGAAGGGAAGGGAAGGGAAGGGAAGGGAAGGGAAGGGAAGGGAAGGGAAGGGAAGGGAAGGGAATATCATCCTTGACAGTCTTGAGAAGTGGGCAACACTCTTAAAAGTTTATACCCAGATTCAACTGTTGTATGTCTAAAATAAAAAGTTGGCTTTGGCTTGGAAATTGTAAAATATATTTCAGACTGGTTTTTATATACATTATAAAAAGAAATCTGAGTGTAAGTATTCACAGGAGAGTTGTATAATTGCTGCCAGGCTTTTCCAAAGAACTGATTTGGCTCAGTATAGCCTGAAGGTTGGAAACCACTGCTCTAGGCATAAGACATGATGGATGTTCATCTATTAGTTTAGTCTATGTGCCTGCGTGCATGCAGCAGGCTGCACCATTCTTTAGCTGGGAGAAAAGTAAAACATAAAAATTCTAAAGACTTATTTTTAGTCTAATACTTGAGGGTTAGCTTCTAGGTTAAAAAATATTCAAAATAGTTCTTGTTTGTCAAAGGGGAAAAATTAGGTTAGATAGGTATAAATTTACCCTCATATGAATTCCAGTTAGCAACAAATTTTGATAGAATTGTTATTCTAAACATTTCATAATAAATTACTAATTCTCTTCATTTCTAGTGACCTGAATTTAACTTTGTAATTCAGCTTGTAATTGCTTATAATTAGAAAATTAAGTTAAACAGAAACTTTGGAGGAAGGAATTTTTTGGATGAAAGCTACATAAAAGCTACTGTTTATAGATAATAAACCCAAGTAGTCAGAGAGAAGATGAAATAAAAATTTATCTGTTTAGTGTTTGGATGGACATAGGTGTCCTTGCTGCAAATGCTAAAAAAAGATTTCAGTGAATGTTAATTTATGTGAATATTCACAAGTCAGCAAGACAACTCATGTGACTCATCATGTTTTCAAATTAATGTCCAAAGATAAAGGAAACGTGAAGGAAGATGGAATGACATTGGAAGAGAAATGGACTTGTCTATATCCCTGACATCTTTTTTTCCCTGGACAGACTGCTAGGAGTTCAGGGAAGCTATGAAATGTTGTAAGGAAAAATAAATGTCCAAAACATACAAAGTCTAAGCACTTATAATGTTTTCATTCAAGACTGCTGAGGAAAAATTTTGTCATTGTCCTGTCCCCTGTCTGCTCTCTCTCCCCTCTTCCTACCCCCCCCCCTTTTTTTTTTCACTGCCCTGTATTTGACAGAAATAGAAGGAATTGGCTAGTCTTTATAAGGAATGCACCTCTTTTCACAGTAAAGAAAAAATATAAGCATGATTTAAGAAATAGCCACTGACAAAAATTACTGATAATGTATCTTGATTACCAATACTTTTATAAAACACACATGTAAGACATCTCTGTGTTTTTACACTTTTTTTTTTTTACACAGTAATTTACACATTACTGTGTAAAAATACTTCTTTTAATTTGAATATATTATTGAGGTTTCTGTGCATGCTCCTTTTGTAAGGGATAAATGCCAGAGAGAAAAAAGTGTTGTTGCATTTTCAAGGTCTGTATTCTTAAAGTGAAAGTTAGTAGTTCTATGTCATTTCTTCCTAAATATTTCAAAATTATGTGTTTTTTTTTTTTTTTTTTTTTCTTTTTCTTAATTGGACTCTTATCTGATAATATATACAACAATTACAGACATTAAAACTGTCCTACATTCCTACTATTACTAATGCAGTGCTTGACAATGTAGAAAGACTATACTGTTTTTATCTGTATTCTATGCATCCTCTGGAAATACATATCTGTTTTAAAGGAGTCATTTCATTGTTTAAACAAAATGAATAAATTTACACCTATTTGTTCACAATCATAATACTTTTAACATTTCTTCATCTAATTTAAGAAAAAGAAGTTTTGTCATTTTACCCCTGATTTTTTTAATTAATTAATATATTTATTTATTTATTCAGAAATACATGATAAGCCTCTCAGATGTTTAATTATTTAAGCTCTGAACATTTTTACTTACTTTTCTTTCTTACTTCAGACTTTTGGATTTTACTGTTACATAATATGTTAGTTCAGTTAATTCTGTTTACTCACCTATCAGTGAAAAGCCTTTTTTATTCATAAAATATTATAAATTTAACATAATGGGTTCCTGAAAGAAAGGTCACTTTAAACATATAGAATGGCTTTTCATTTTTTACCAGAAATATTTAAT
The DNA here is from genome assembly GCF_047663525.1 of Anas platyrhynchos. Taxonomy (NCBI): domain Eukaryota; kingdom Metazoa; phylum Chordata; class Aves; order Anseriformes; family Anatidae; genus Anas; species Anas platyrhynchos. The sequence continues at coordinate 58,341,229 of NC_092590.1, forward strand.
TCTTCTCATTAGATTTAGTCTGTCTGGGAAAGGGAAAAAATGGAAAGAGAAAGGAAGGGGAAGGGAAGAGAATTTTTCTGAATCTTATGATTTTAAATAAAATAAAATAAAATAAAATAAAATAAAATAAAATAAAATAAAATAAAATAAAATAAATACAATCATTATTTCAGTGTTTTTTCAACCATTGTTTGTGGTTATACAACCTTCTTCTTGACTCAGGGAAAGCTCCTCAAGTTCCCTCATAAATGCCTTTAACTCTAAAATAAGTTTAATTCTAGCCTTAGTATAAGCTAAAAATGTTCTTGTGAGCTTAATTATTCTGAGCAGTGTGTGTGGAAATACACTTTCAATCTAGTTTATGTATTCTGAAGAATATATATTCTGCATCATAAATATTCAGCATCATCATGGTGTAAAGCTTGAGGATAATAACAAAATATGGATGTTTTTACTGTACTGCAACTTACACAAGTGAACAAGAGCAGGGATTTTGATATCTGTAGAATTTTTAAAATGTCCTAAAGATTTATATTCTTTGTAAGCTATACAATACCTTAGTGAAGATTTTGATTATCTGAATTTTGAACACTATCTTCAAAACTCTTTTTATTCCAATTCTTCAAATAAGATCTTTAATGAAAAGAACGTGTAAGCCTTGTCTGACACTTAGGTCACAGATTTTCTTTCTTGTTTTCTGTGTGATAATATTACTACCCTTAGGATCATAAGATAATTCATTTTAACAGGGACCTCAGGAGGTCTCAAGGCCAGCTTCCTGCATGTGGCAAGGTGGGCTGTGAGGTTAGACCAGGTCACTCAGATCTCAATCCAGTTGGGTCTTAAAAATGTCAAGGACAACATCTCTGGGCACCCTGCTTGACTATTCTTTCACAGGAAAAGTGTCTCTCATTGCATTTTATGCCTTGCCCTCCTATCACAGAGCACTGTGACCAGACTGGCTCTACCATTCTGACAACTTCTTCATTGTCTAGGAGATTAAAAATCCAGCCTGGATAATCCCAAATCCTTCTCCATCTTGAATAATCCCAAATCTTTCATCCTGTCCTCACCAGCCAAGTGCCCAAAGTCCTGGCCACCCTGGGGACTCTGTTGAACTCACTCCACTTAATTAATGCCTTTGATTAACTTCCAGTGTGGGGTGTTGAGACAGAGGGCAAATCTGGACACAGGACTCTAAAAACAGTCTCGCATGCAGGAGAGGGACGTAACTCTTCTTTGACTTCAAAACATTCTCCCATTACTAAACTCAGAAGGCTCTTGGTTTTCTGTGATGCCTAGATGCACTTCTGAATCATACCCAGTCTGCTGACTACCAACAACTCCAGGTATTTCTCAGAAGAGCAGTTCCCCTGCTAGTAAGACCCCAGATTCTGTTGCTGCAAGGGGGTCTTTCTTCCCATGTGTAGAGCTTGGCATTTGTCTTTGTGGAATTTTTTGAAAAATATGAAAACAAATTTTGCTTCATACTTAGATTATTTAGTGTTTTTTCAATTTATGGTAGTTTGTGGATCAGTTTAAGAGAACCTGTTGAGCTAATAAGAAAAAGATTCAGACAGGAAAGTGATAACCCTGGGCTGTGACTGTGCAGCACTGAGCTTTAAGCAAAAGAGCCTTGATGAGGTAGGTGAAATTTTTATCAGCTTAGTAACATGACTTTTCTAAAGCAACAACAGATCTTCTGAACCCAAAAGAGTATCTGTGCTCTGTACAATGTACATGTATATTTGCTCTATTCCAGTGTAATTCATTCATCAAGCTTTTATACAGGATTTGCAACATTTTATTTGTGGTCCTGGGGAGGCTATATTGCCCTATAAGATTTTATTTATATATATATATATATATATATTTATTTATTTATTTATTTATTTATTTATTTATTTTATTTATATATTACTCTTTTATACCCTGACTCCTTGATTCAAGCAGTAACCTAACAATAGCTATTCTTTTCTGTTTTAATAGAACTCTAGCAGCACTGCCTTTATAAATGCATAAAAATCTTTTCCATCGTCTCTTAGATGCTTATATTTCTATGATTTAAAGGTAACAACAATGAATCTCTTAAATATTTAAAATTAGCTGAAGCAAGTCACTTATAGACAAGTTCTTTGTATTGTTCATTCACAGCAGGAGACTGTATGGGAAGTAATGTCTCTATATAGTAACATGTTTGTCCTTTTTCATGTTTAGAGCAAGCCTTAAAATAAAATTTTCTTTAATTGCTTCTACTTTTTACTAATTAAAGATTTATCCTCAAAGTGACAGGCATACATATGTATGTACATAATTATTTATTTATGGAGAAAATTGACTAAAATAGATAGAAAAATAACCAAATATTTGAACTTGGAATGAGAATAATAAATTGAAAATGGGGAGCAGTTTCTATGCTGTGTCTCCTGGGAGACACATCAAAGAACAATCAGCTGAAAAGAAAAAAAAATATCCTTATCCCTACTTGGAATTAAATGGATAATTCTCTTTTATTTGTATGAAAATGTCCATATTGAATAATCTGTAAGAAGCTGTTCAGCACTATTATCAGCTTAGTGTGCTATATAGGCAAGTATATTTATGTCTGTAAGTACATTTATGAGTGTACATATAGTGCCTGTAACCTGTCTGTTAACTAGAACACAAATGCCTTACTCTAAATGACAAGAGAATATAAATTAAATATTAGAAGCCTCTTCCCAGAAAAATAATATATTTTGTGAATATTCAGTTTTAATATCTAGACCGATATGTCAAGTTATGGGATCATACCAGAGTCCTGCATGAAACTGTACATGTCCTGAATGGCAAAAAAGACAGTCATAGAGATCTTTATTTCTATAAGCATTTTTCCTAAGAACAAAGTTTTTGTTTTGTTTTGGTTTATTTGTTTTCTATTTAAAACAAAGTTTACAGAAACAAATAAAATGAACACCTCACTCATGAGAAAAGCCTAGATTGAGATTTCTGTATTTATTTAACAGTCTTTGGTTTCTTAATATTTGGTGGTAGGTATGTATTTTTATTTTTTTATTATTATTTTTAGTTACACAAATGCTCTTTTGCACTTTTGATAGTTTATTAAACCAACAGTATCTTAATAAAACAGAGAGCCTTCTTTAAAACCTGCAGAGCAAGAGTGCTGAAGAGATACAATCATTACAGAGATTTACTAACAGAAGAAGGGCCTACTGAAGTCAAGGAAATGATTCCTAGTTAATTATTAAAGAAATAGAAGTGGACAAATTAAATTGATTTTAAATATTTTATGGGATCAGACATCATTGTGACCTTGTGGTCACATTTTCTAAAATTATTTGTTAAAAAAAAAATGGAAACTTCCTGCTCAGATCATGGAGATTATGATCATTTTTAAAACCATCCTGGCTGAGTAACAGCATTTTTCTTCCTTAAATAATGCTTTTATAGTTTCTGTAGCTTGAGCTTTGTGGTTAAATTTGCTAGTAAATCTGGCATTAGGTCAGAAAGCACTGCATATTTTGTTCCATGGCATCTTTCTACGGCACGAATTATCATCTCAGGTTGCAAACTAATCCTCTCCTTTCTGCTCTCCTCCCTTCCCCTCCCTTCCCCTCTCCTCTCCTCTTTTTTTTTTTTTTCTTTTCCCCTTGATTTCTTTTTCCTTCCTCTTTAAGTGATGCATTAAAACTTTGAAACACAAACAATTTAGAAGATATACATTTTGCCAATAAAATGTCATTTGGTGGGATTATTAAATTTTATGCTAAGTTTTCTGAAAAAGCATTAAATTTACACTTCACTTAATCCTATTATCAGAATTGCTCTGCGTATACATTTAATCTATGAATATATGGGTAATACCATATGTATATATTTATTCTTCTATTTAATTAAATAAATACATTTAAGTCCAAAGAAAATAAAAGAAAAAAATGCTAAAGATAAAAAAAAATCTCTAAAACTAAATGCAGTAATATTTAAAAAAAATATATTTTACACATTTTACATTTATAGAGACTTCTAGTGACAAAAATCATCTTCACTAGATCATCTTTGACTTTTAACTCATATTTACTTTATCCCCAGACAGAACTATTCACTTCCTTCAGGTTTTGTCTTTTGAATTCTTGGTTATCACATTTCCAGGTCTTCTGTGGTGTTCTACATGGCAGACCAAACTGCAAACCTTTTTTTTTTTTTTTTTTTTCTGCCAAGAAACCTGTTTGGATATTCTGTTTCATATTCAATATCTTCATTAGCTACTTCCTGTTTTCTGTAGATTCTTTCTGTATATACTAAATCAACATAGATAATCACATCCCTTTTTCAGTGATATGTGTCACTATTTTGGCTGGAACAGAGTTATTTTTCTTCATAGCAGCCGGTATTTTTCTGTGTTTGGGATTTTTTATCAAATACTGCATTTAGTGCAATAATGAAATAGATTCTAGATCAGAATCCAGAAAAGAAAAAAGAAAAAAAAAAAAAGCATAACCAAAATAAAAATATCATAGAAAACTATACAAAAATCCATACTTGGAGATTTTAAATAGTTCTTAATCAAAGGATTAATTACATGGGTTATGTGATGGTCTATTCTGGAAGAATGAGTCCATAAGTAAGATATATTTTCATTCAGTAACCAACTAATGAAATAAAGAATACGATCACTAAATTTAGAGATCGAAGTGTAGGAAAAATACAAACACGTTAAAAGAAAGGATTAAAATTTAGAATTATCTTCAGAAATGGAAGATATATCCTGAAAACTGGTATACTATATTAATCAAAATGAATTTTAGGTAGAAATAGCTAACAGTCTACATACAGATTAAAAAACTTTCTATCCTATACCTAAAAGGTTTCTATCTAGAACTTTGCTATGTAGCAAAGTAACCTAAATGTTATTGAAGATCTGTTGGAAATAAGTCAACAAAATGCTGCTCTTTCTTTATAAAAGAATATGGCCTAAAGACAAATAAAAAAATCTTTCTGTTCCATTCATCATTGGTAAGACATCAGAAGAGGCATTACGCCAAGTTCAAGGCAGATGTAATATTTCAACATCAATAAAAGAAAACAAAACATGAGTGTCAGTTAAAAGGGGTGGAGGAAAAGAGATCAGAGATGATGTCTGGAGGTGTTTCTTAGGCTACTGATACCTTGAATCTGTGTTATAGGCTTTATACTAAAAATCACTGAAAGAAAAGTAACAAATGAAATGTAAATGTTGAAATTTTTTATTTTTATTTTTTTAGTTTACAGTGGAAGAATCAGAGAAAAATATTAGACCACCTTTAGCTTGATTATAGAATTAAAAGCTATAGTTTTCTGCATATAGAAAGGCATATCATAAAATAACAGATTATACATTAAGATGTATATTCCTGAAAGAGAAGGAGGGAATGTTGTGACAAAATTTGTCTTATGTATAAAAGTTACCTTAAAGTGCAAGTTATGAAATGATTAACCAAATTACCCTCCAGACACAATATAGAAACATACTGATCGTGCCTTGTTGTCAGAAACATAGCTGATGATTTTGTTCACTTTTCACACTGCCATAGTCAGCTTTTGAAACTGTGTTTGTTCTAGTCAAAAAACTTTCACAGAATCACAGAATCATCCAGGTTGGAAGATACCTCCAAGATCACCTAGTCCAACCTCTGACCTAACACTAACAAGTCCTCCACTAAACCACATCACTAAGCTCTAAATTTAAATGTCTTTTAAAGACCTCCAGGGATGGTGACTCAACCACTTCCCTGGGCAGCCCATTCCAATGCCTCACAACCCACTCAGTAAAGAAGTACTTCCTAATATCCAACATAAACGTCTCCTGGTGCAACTTTAGCCCATTCCCCCTTATGCTGTCACCAGGCACGTGGGAGAGTAGACCAACTCCCACCTTATGACTACTGAGCAGATCTTTTTCTTTCACAGCACAGAAACAAAACAGAAGTGCCCTAACTGAAGTTGGCAGACACAGTTTCACCTGCTTCTACAGAGTTATAAATACTGTAGCTTATTCATAAATATGAAAATATTTATCACTACCACTGATATTATGAGGTTCACACAGGCCCATCTCTCAAGCCTGCCCTCTTAATGGAATTCCTTCCATCAAAAGCATTGAATGATAAAGTTTAACTCCAGATAAATGTAAAGGAATAGTTGTTAAAAGTGGTTGATTGTTCCACTTTGGATGGACTTCATGTCAGAAACAATCTGTGATACTGTTTAAAAGTTTTCCCTGAGATGTATATGAAATGTATGGAGGATAATGACATGTTTCTGTTTGTATTAATTTAGATTTAGTTGAAGTAGAATTATGAATTCCTTAACATGAGAATAATGTTTCTCTTCTCCAAATCAAATGAAAGATATAGAAAGAAAACAAACAAGAAAATAAACTGAAGCAGGATTCATTTAAGTCAATTGTGGAAATCAGGTTGTTCAGTTTGGATAGATATTTTGACCTTCATTGGTTTCTGCATACTCATGAAAATGTTCACATACTTATATATCTTTCACTTTGAAACTCAAGTGAAGACACAAACACATACAGAGTTTGTTTGTTTGTTTGTTTTTGTTGCTTTTTTGTTTTGTTTTGTTTTTCTTATTGGACTAAATTCACAACCTCACCTTTTAGCAACAATTTATCTTCACTGTAAATAGCAAGGTTTTCACATCTCTCCTTTTTCTCAGCTGCATTCCTCACTGAGATTTCTAATATTCTCTGTTTTGTGGGTTGACAATTTAATCTCTAAGCACACTTAGTAGAAAAGTAAACAACAACAAAACCACAACCAGAAAACTCCAAAGCCTGACATCTTTGCTGAGAATACCCACTTCCACAAAATGATTATTTAACTACTGCATGAAGAAAAATCGTGCTTATCTCCAGAAACAAAGATTGTTTCATCAGGATGTTATAACTTTGCTAGTAGCACTTTTAAAAAACTTTGCAATTTCAGCTACTATTTACAATTAGCAGGAAGACTTGAGGAAACAAGACGTTTTCAGAATAATTTTCTAATTGAAGCTGTTATCCTGAAAGAAGGCTGAGGTGACCTGGTTAAGCTACATCCCATTAGCTTTTAGGCAGGATTTTTCCTAGGAAAACAAACAAACAAAAAGAAAAAAACAGAATACCTTGAAGAGAAATACATTCACTTTAGGTGACAAAGCTGATGACATTGTTAGGGAAAGAACAAGAAAAGTCACATTTATAGATATTGTATCATATATAAATGTGATAAAATTCTTTCCAGTTCTCTGTGATATGGAAAAAGAAGTAATGATAGTTTTAAAATTTGCAATAATGTGCATAGGAAACCAAAATAAAACAAAGACAGTTAAAAGTATTAGATGTAACCTGACACACTTTTTCCTGTTATATAATTCTGAAGTGTCATGAACATTAAAGAACGTGGAAGAAGTGTTAACTTTACTTCATGAATATGCAAATGAAAGGAGTGTTACCTTTTCATCATTTACATACAGAATGATAGGAAAACCCCAAACAAATTTAAATTAATTAAAGGGTTGAGAATAATTTTAAACATAGTCTACAGGAGCAGAGAAAATCAAAAAAGTGGTATTTCATTCTTCAGTTCAACTATAAGTTTGGCTGATGAAAACTTCCCTCCAGCATGTCAACTGCAACACACAGCTTAGTGTTGTCTGCAGACTTGTGGAAGGTAAATTCAAACCCACTGTCATTGTCACCAACAAAGATTTTAGACAATATCAGTCCCAATACAGACCTCTGAGGGACAACACCCAACACCAGTTTCTATTTGAACATCAAACTGCAACACTTCAAATGTGACCATCCAGCAGATTTCTTATCCACTAAGTCGTCCATCCATCAGATCCATGTCTCTCCAATCTAGAGACAAGTATAGAGGGCAGGACAACATCAAATGTTTTGCACAAGGTCCTGGCAAATGACATCAGTTGCTCTTTCTTTGTTGACCAATGCTGTAATCTCAACATAGAAGGACACCTTATTTGAGAGGCACAATCTGTCCTTAGTGAAACCAAGTTGGCTGTCACCAATCACCTCCATATTTTCCACATGCCTTAGCATATTTTCCAGGAGTATCTGCTCCGTGATCCTGCTGTGCACACAGGTGAGACTGATAGGCCTGTAGCTCCCTGGGTCTTCCTTTACCCCCTTTTTAAAAATGATGGTTACATTTTTCTTCTAGTCAGTGGATACTTCACTGGACTTCCATGACTTCTCAAATATTATGGATGGTGGTTTAGCAACTTCATCTGCCAGCTCCCTTAGGATCTTTGGATGCATCTCATCATGTCCTGTGGACTCATGCACATTCAGGTTCTGCAGATGGGCTCACTTGTGACTTGGGCTATGTGCCTAGAGCACTTGCCAGTGAAGAGTGAGGTAAAAATGTCATTGAGTACCTCAGCTTTCTCCACATCCCAGGTAACCATGTCTCCTGTTTTCTTCCAGAGAGGGCCCACAATTTCTCTAGTCTTCCTTTTATCACAGACGTACATACAAAAGCCTTTCTTGTTGCCCTGGCCAGATTCAATTCTATCAGGGCTTTGGCTTTCCTAATCTGATCCCTGTCTGCTTGGACAATGTCTCTGTATTCTTCCTAAGTTACCTATCCTAGCTTCCACTCTCTGTAGGCTTCCTTATTCTCTAGGTTTTCTTTTTCTGTTTGAGTTTATCCAGAACCTCCTTGTTCATCCATGCAGACATGCCTCCTGGCATTTTTGCCTGACTTCCTCTTTGTTGGGATGCATCACTCTTGGGCTTGGGGGAGCTGATCTTTGAATGGTAAGCAGCTTTCCTGGGCTCCTCTTTGGTGCATGGCTGTGTCACATGGGACTATATCAAGCAGGTTCTTAAACAGTCCAGTCTTTTCTCCCAAAGTCCAAGGCTGTGAGCTTGCTGTGCACCCTCCTCATTGCCCTAATGATCTTGAATTCCACTGTATCGTGGTTACTACAACCAAGGCTGTCTTTGAGCGTCACATTCCATACAAGCCCTCCTTTTTGGTTAGAATGTGGTCCAGCATAACACCTCTCCTCACTGGTTCCTCTAGCACTTGGAGAAGAAAGTTGTCATCATTGCACTCCTGGAACCTACTGGAATACTCATGTCCTGTTGTGTTGTCCCTCCAACAGATATCAAGGTGGTTGAAGTCTCCCAGGAGGACCAGGGCTTGTAGAACATGCTCCTACCACTCTATAGAGGGCCTCATCTGCTTGGTCTTACAGGTCAGGTAACCTGTGGCAGACACTCACCATATCACCTAACCTTGTCTTGCCTTTAATACATACCTATAAACTCTGTCAGATCCTCACCCACACTAGGGCAGAGCACCATGCACTCCAGATGGTCATTGATGTACAGGACAATAGGCCCTCTTTATTTCCCCAGCCTGCCCTTCCTAAAGAGCCTGACTCTTTCCATCGCCACACTCTAGTTAATGGGAGCCATCCCACCATGTCCCCATGATGCCAATAAAATCATAGACCTGTAGGCATGTTCATATGTGTAACTTGTCTTGTCTGTTCCCCATGCTATGTGCATTTTCACAGAAACATTTAAATTGGGCCCCTGATGAGACTGTTTTATTAGCTGGAGTGGCTGGAAATCCTGGTTATGCGTACTTCGAGTCTCTCATTCAGCCAGTGTAATGATTCTCCTTTGAAGAGGTGCCCTCCTTTGCAAGCCCTTCGGTACAAAATGCCATGTCAGCTGCACTACCATGCCCTGACTGACACACCCTTTTCACAGCACTGACTAGGGATGCCTTTTGTAAGTCTGGGTGTGGCCATTGTTGTTCTGACCCTGACCAGGTCTCACCAGCTGCTGTTGCAAGAGCTGATGGCTCTTTAGCATCTCCCTCCACTAGCCTGGTATTTCCCTGGCTCAGGAAACCTCCTGGACTGCGGTGATGAACTGCTCCACTGTGAGCTGAGCCAGCTGTGGAGCTCATTGTCTTGGTAACCTAAATGCAATTCCCAGAGTAGTTAAAAGTTAATGAATTGAACCACAGGAGGTTTCAGCACCATATGAGTAAGAACTTCTTTACAGTTCAGATGACAGAGCACTGGGACAGGATGACCAGAAAGGCTGTGGAGTCTTTCTTTGGAAATATTCAAAACGTGCCTGGATGCAATCCTGTGTAACATTTTCTAGGTGACCCTGCATGAGCAGGGGGGGTTGGCCTCAGTGATCTCTGGAGGTACCTTCCAACCTCAACCATTCTGTGATTCTGTGAATGTTTTCAGTAAAAAGATAAATTACTCAATTACATTGACTTCTGACATACAGAAATTCAGGACAGATGTGATAATTGTCATTTGAACCTATAAATGGTAGAAACATATAAAAGTTTCTGCAGTTAAAGTAAGCAACTGAATTAAGGCTATGTAATACTTTTTATTTCCTAGCTAAAGGTGATATTAGTGATAAATCAATAACTAGAGAAATACTCTTTCATTGCTAATGAAAAATGAGTAATTGCATGTTTACATGAAAATGATGACATTACTATGGTGTTAAGCACATACTAAGAAAACCAAACTCTGAAGATGTATTAGCTCAGTCTTATAAACATGGTGGAGTGATAACTTTTAAAATCTCTTTCAGGGGAGATGATAGAAGAGAGGCTAGCATTAGACCAAGTTTGATTCAATCTGATGCAAATAATAATAATAAACTCTTAGAAATACATTTCATGCAATCTAATAAGATGGCATTTCTATGATTCTATGATTAAACATGACAATAATTTTAAGTTAAGCTTTTAAACTTCTTTTAAGTTTAAGCTGTTTCAAACATATGTTTTTCAACCATCACTTTAATCAATGACTGCTAACAACCTGAGCCATATTTTGAAAAGCAAACTTATCAGAATAAAACTTGGATTTTGTTTCCATTTTTATTTCAAAATTAAAAAAAAAAAATAAAATAATAAAAAAAAAACAACAATAAATCCTTATGCCAATGGAACTGAAGGATTACAACACTTTTGGAAAAGTCACAGTTTCATACTCCACAGTAATCACCCAGGGCAATTTTTGTTACTTGTTGAGGACACAGTAAATTGGCAGTACTCAGCATGAATTGTCTTTGAGGTTATTGTTATGCTTTATTGACTGTTCTGATCCCTCACTTCAAGAGCAGCATTGAATGATTGGAGAGGGTCCAATGAAGGGCTGCCAATATGATTAGATGGTTGAATGCCTTGGCACATGAAGAAGTTTGAAGAAATTGGGTTTATTCAGCCTAGAGAAGAGAAGGATCAGAGGGGAACTACTAATGGTCTTTAAGTATCTAAAGGAGAGTTGCAGAGAACTTATGGAAATAGTGTCCGCACAAGGTGACAAAAAAAAAGTGTCAACATGCACAAATTGTTTCAGGGGTAATTCTGCCTAAATAAAAGAAAAAAATGTCTTCATGATGGAACAATTAAAAATTGGATCAGGTTGACCAAAGAGATGGAATCTCCCTCACTGGAGATATTGAAGACTCAGCTTGATAGGGGCCCTGGCTAATCTTGTCTACAGCCCTGCTTTTAACAGGGGGTTGGATACAGAAACCCCTTTGCAATCTAGACTTTCCCATGATCCTCTGATGACTGAGTAAGATCCTTTGATGATGAGTAAAAGTTGTTCTGGAATCAATGTGTAAACAGAAAACACTCTGTGAAAGATTTTAGGGATTGAAGCGTTTCCTATAAATTTTGCCTCACTGCCTGAAAAATTAAATATTTGTCTTCATGTAATTTTGGTGCTAAAAATGTGAATACAAAACACAAGCAAGAATAATTTGAGCAATGTAGGAAGATTGCTTGGTACCTACTGAGCTGGTATATAAATAAATAAGAAATCTTTGTGAAGTTCCAGGGAGTTTTTATGGAAGATGTACTGGAGAATTATCTGTAAGTGATGCAGTTTCACAACCTATCCCTGTCAGAGATTGAAATATTATAACAGGAAATTAGAACAGTTTTCTTGAGTAGGAATGGAAAGACTAGTGTTTCAGTGCAAAACATAAGTGACCTGTTATTTCCTGCTCCCAATAATATCCTGCTCCCTATAATGTCTTATTTGGTTATTTTTCCAGAAGTTAGACAACTCTTAGATAGTATGATGCACAATCCAGACAATCCAGTAACAATGCCTTGGAATTCCCCCCTTTTTTTTCTCCTTTCTCTCTGATGACTGAAAAGAGCTCTTTAACCTCTGGGATGAAAAAAAAATAAAATAAAAAATGTTTTACTACTTCTATAGCTCTAATGGATATGACAATTTATAGTCAAGAGCTATATACATTTTTCACAACAAATTGAAGATCTGTTGAGAACGATACATTTTAAATGGATGGTAGTAAAGCAGAGAAAAAAAAAAAAAAAGAAAAAAGAAAAAAGTGGTACTGATTCTCTTATTCAGGTCTGTAGTCTGTAGGTGAAAATCACAGGCAAAAAACTGCAAGAATTTTCATCAAATTATAGTGATATTGTTTATCATTGAAGTACCTTTCTCCGCATGAATCTTAGGAAAAAAAATGCTACTGTGCATTAGTTGATGCTGTAAAACACAGGATGTTCAGCAAGAGCAGTCTGAGACTGCAGCTGTTAATATTGCCTCTATGACATAGAGGAAAAAAAGAATGCGCATACAGAACAACCCAATATTTTCTATTTTTAATCTTATGTTGCAGATATCAGTATTTAGAACTCAAAACTTTAAGAATGGTTGAAATGGGCAGAATTTTCAAGAATTTGCATGATAAGGGATATACACCATCGTAGTCATAGACTATGTCTTTCATAACAGAACGACTGGACAATAAATATTACTACTATGTCATTGTTTCTGACTATATCTCTGGAATATTAGAACAACATGGAAAGGCTACAAAGAGAAATTGGATCCTGAGGACATATAGTTTGTGTTGAAACCTTGCCATAAATTTCAGTTCCAGATTTCAATTTAGTATTTAATATCTCTCAGAGTACATTCAAAGATCAATGTCTTTGAAAGGCAACTTTTGAAAACAATTTGGGTCATTTGTTGGTTTTGGGAGAAGTTGACTTACAGGAAATCTGAATTTCATAAACCCGGTGATTAATACCTCCTAAAAACCTTGATTCCATGTGCCCTACTCAGCTGAACTCAGAATCATATTTTAAAGGCATGTAAACATAGGTAGACATCTGGTTGGACAGATTTGACTCCAAAAGAGGAGTCAAATGCCTAGGCACTTCCAAAAAATGTTCATTGATCCTTTCTACATTGTTAAATTCTTGCTTGTAAAAATCAATCTTCTAGAATTAGAATCGAAATTTAAAAATGTTACATATAACTATGTGGTTTTAATTTTCTCTTTATCTGCCCAGAATCTATCTACCTATCTACCCAGAATAATGACATTAATGCTTCTAATTTAGTCTAACTGTTAAATACACATACATACTCTCATATTTGTACTGTGACTGGAGTTTGAATCTTTTTCAACATGCAGTAATTTCTGCAACATTAAATGCTTTCCTACATTCTTTCTGTACAAATAATGTGATTATGTTAATTAGTTACATGGTCACTGGGAGTGCCTTCCATCTTGTGTTACAATTTGTCTCTTACTTGTAATGTTCCAAAGGTTAATTTCTAAAGACTTGTCATGGATACAGTAGCTAGTTCTCCCCTGAATATGCTTAAGCAATTACAGCAATGTCCTTAGCTGTTATGAAAACCAAAAGCCTGTTTAACCTGAGAAGAGTTTAGGAGAGTTTAAAACAAATGACTGGTGGATGCCTACTTCAAGGAGGTGTTTTCACTAACAACTAAAGAAGACAGATCTATATGGAAATTTGAGTAACTTGAACTTGGGGCTAACATAATTATGTACCTAACATAATTTGCAGTCAGATTCTGTATATGCTTATGTCGTCAAGGGTGTCCATATTCAGAAGATCATTAAATAAGTATAGTTAATGTTTCCATGATTAATCCCTTTAACAGAGCATCTTTTCTTTACTAAACTGTTGTAAACTGAAGTACAAAGTCAAACAGGCAAATACAGGAGCACATAAGCTTGATAAACAAAGAGATAATAAATGATTAATACAGTATTTTTTATAATACCACTCAAAATTCATACCTTCATCATATGGATCTGCTAAGGTCATCAGTTTTGTATAATGTACAAAACAATATTTCTTAAACTGTGCAACAAAGCAAAATATATTTTTTTAATAATGCATCAGTAATAAAAAGATGGATGAATGCTACAGATGGTTTAAAATTTCATGATTACATTGACTTCAGTGGAGCCATGCTGATATATGCTACTTGAGGATCTGTCCCTTAGGTTTAATATATGCTTTAAATAATATAGTACTTATTCCTGTGCTGGAAAAACAATGGACTTACTTGATATTGCTTAGATTTTCACCTTACATTTTTCACAAGAGAAACTGAGTCTCAAGTAAAGACCAGAACTTCAGCACAGGTAATGATTACTTGTAAAGACAAATGCCGTCCTCAAAGACCTCCCTTTTTCCTTCTTTCCCTGAGATGTTATTGATAAGCACAATGTTATTTGTTTTTACTCAACTCAAGACAGCTATTCCAGCTATGTCCCTTCACAATTTGTGCAACCCCAGCCTACTTGCTGTTAGAGCAGTGCAAGAAATAGGGAAAATCTTGGCAGTAAGAACTTTTTATCAACAATGAAACCATTGGTGTTTGTATTATTAGCACTATTTCAGTCACAAAACCAAAGTACAGCACCATACAGATCATTATGAAGAAAATTAATTCCTTTCCAGCTAGACCCAGTACACAATACATGATTAAGAGTAATACCTGAACAAATATTATTTTGAGTGATAGTATGAAATTTTTAGTTACATAAGTGATTTGAAAAATGGACAAACAAATTTGGAGAAAATAAAAATGAAAAAATAAATAATAAGAAAGCAACGAGATAAAAGCAAGAAAAGCCCAAACCTTAAATTTATTGTTGTTTCATCATTTAAGATTTTTTAAATTTTATTTTCCCTACAACTGAGAAGCAGCACTAAGGAAAGTAATTATGAAATGGAGCTTCAGTTACACAATTAACCATGGAATTCATTTTGAAAACCAGAGCAAAGAAATACTGAGAAAGGAACTGTCGTTAAATGTTACATATTTCTCTTCAGCTGGTACATGTTCCTTTCCTTGCACAGTAGGAACTGTATTTTATAATAGTACAAATAGACACCTGTCTGACACAGAAACTCATCATATGTATCTCATGATCTCCTGCATTACAGGAACACAGAAAGAAAAGTTATCCCCAATCACAGTTACAGGTTTTCTTAAGACTGTCATAGCTCATCTTTTTCTGTAATGTATTCTTGAAATTTCACAAAATGAAATACTGATTTCCTCACTACATCTATCTTGCCTTGTCTCAGCCTGGAACATTACTGACCTTTCCAAAAATGATAACAGCACTAATGGTCTTCTACTCTAAGGGGTGTTTTTCAGAATCTTTCACATATGTTTCTGCATGGCTGTAAGTTGTAACTGACCAAACCGGGAAACAGCTTGAAAAGTTTTATAATTGTTATTATTATTTATTTAATTATTTATTTATTTTATTTATTTATTTCATTTATACTTGAACACTTCTGAAATCCTCTGTGTTTTCCAATTATTACTCATAGTGTATATCATGCCTTGTGGAATAATTTGAAAAATAAAGACGGGGACAGAGAATTAACCAGATTTTAATAATTTAGCATCAAGTATATTTCTCTTAAGGCTAGTGTGGTGATACAGTGTACTGCGCTCTGCAATAAATTACAGTATCTAAATGCTGCAATAATAATGATTCTGTTTGAATAAATGTGAGGAATGAGAAATAGATTCAGGCATCTGTTTTGAAGGATTAAGGACAGTTTAGTATCAACAGCATCTTGTCTTAATAAATCAGCTAAACATTAAATCAAATATCTGGCCAGTCTTCCAACAATAAAGAGCACAGTTTTATTCTTCCCTGATCCTTTTACCACATGCTCTTCACTTCTTCACAAACTTACCATACCCACCTCATTACCATCCGGAATAATTTTCTAACAGTCTTCAAATAACTCACTGTTTGAGAAGTTAATTCTAGGTATGTTCTTTGTGACAGATAAGACAGATAAATTCTGTAAGACATCTCACAAATTTCAACATCATAATGCTTGAAGTAAAATTATCCTAAAAATAAAATAAAATAAAATAAAATAAAATAAAATAAAATAAAATAAAATAAAATAAAATAAAATAAAATAAAATAAAACAGAAAAGGTTGAAAGTTGGAAATGATAACCTTACCTCTAAAATTGTCTACTTTCATTCACTGGTCTTATTTTACCTGCATAAATGTAGTGAATTCAACAGTGTAAGCTCTAATTTACCTTGGCATAAGTGAAATTTTAAGTCATGCTACAATACCTTTGAAATACTTGAAGACAAAGATAGGCACTTCCCAATACAGATTAACTTTTAATGTGGAGATGCTAACCATCTGATGAACATAGCATAATGGGGAGGTTAAATACAATGACTAGGCTTCCTCAGAGAACAGTCAATTCTTAAAATACTATATAAGGATTTTGATAACTTAAGTTCTCTTATCTACAACAATTTTGTTGGCAATCCTTGGAGGAGCAAAAAACTATGTTCAAGTAAGAAACTATATAATATGCAAATAAACAAGCTATCAGTAATCAGTTAAACAGAGAAGTTATCAATTAAATAAGCAAAGTAATAGAATTAGTTTCTGTGAAATGCAAAGTATTTTCATCAAGAGATCCCAAAGGTATATTAGAACCTGCATTGTGTGGCTTTGGGTTTGAAATGATATTGACAGCTATACTGGCAACTTTGACTATCTAAGCGTTCATATGTATGTGTTATGTATGTTAACATAATGTTATTATGTTAGTTGATATGTTAGTTTAAGTTCAGAGAAACTTGAAAATGGGCAAACACAATGTTAAAAATGCGGGCAAATTTAAATAAATTTCTGAAGGATTGAACTTTTAAATGCTTAAAATACTGAAAATTTTGTCAGAACAAATGAAAATATTTTAAATCTAATTTTATGCTGCAACACAAATATTTGTATAAATCTTTTCCCATGTGCTTTCAATACTTTACACAGTATTCTTTTTGTTGTGCTGTAGCATGTGTAAAATAATGTTGTTTTAATACAAGTAGATGTGTAACTAGATGTTACAAAGATGAAAATATGGAGTTTTGCCATGCTTTTTCTTCCAGCATGGTTCTCCAACACAGTGGGTATCATCCTGACATTTCAATGAATAGAACTTTCCCCTCACTAAATCTTTTGATGTCAGTATATTACATTTATTTTGTTCAGAGGTAGAGGAGAATATGGATATATATCTGTTTAAAAAAAAAAAAGAAAAAAAAGTATTTTTAACTTGGCTCATCTCTTGTTCTTTATGGAAGGCAACACTGAATTTTGTTTCAGTTTAGTTTTAGGGAAGTTTAACCTCTACATGAATATATAAAAAGTCATTTGTATATGAAAATAAATATAATTATTTTAATCACTTTCCTTTTTCTCATTTGAATTCTTCTCTTAACACATATTAGTTAGAAGAAACATTTGCAGATTAGAAACCAGGGAACTGCTCTCACTTTTTTCGTAAGATCTCATGATTCTTTGGCGTTCTATGAAGAAAATGGCAAAATATTTATTACACCATGGAGAGAAGTTCTCTCATATAATTATCAATTAGAGAATTTTCATTACAAAACAACAACAACAAAAAAAAAAGTTGATCTTGGCATATTATTGAAAACTTTAGTTGATATTCTGATTGCAAGACAAAAGGCAATTTTTTCCTTCTTCTTCATATTTCACCATGTAGAACCAACAGAAATGGCAATTACTATTTTTCTATTGAAATATGTATTTAATAACCACTTAGTAAGGCCGAAAGATTTCAGCATCCTGCAGATAAGAGCTATAGATAGCTAAATAGCTGCAACTATCATCAGGCTAGTGTACAGACTCTACTGACAAAAAATGTAAGTATAAAATAAATGAATAAAAGTTTTCAGGACCTTTCCCTGCTCTTGTGCATGCAGAAGGCAAAATTTCTATTATTATTATTATCTATTTGAAGAAAGACAGAATCTTATTTAGGTTTAATAATTTCCTTTATCAAAAGGGAACAAATTTGAAAGAGACTTTTTAAAAACTATTTTGACTCAATATGTGTTTTATCTACTATGTGTAATGACATTGTAAGCATGTAGCTTCATAATATGGTAACGCCATTATCAGTAACACATCATAAGTTTAGCTCTAGACCTTAAGACTGAGTCTTGTCAAGCTTGTTCTGCCTGACCTTTACTTGATCTACCTGTTATTCTCTGGTTCTTTAGTGCAGACAAATAATTTCTATAGTAAATCACTTGGCTATAATTAATTTGTTTTACTTTTGTTTGTCTCAAGTGGTACAACCATAGCATTCTTTAGACAGCTGTAAAAAGCAATTATTTCAGCTTACAGAATCACAGAATCGTCTAGGTTGGAAGAGACCTCCAAGATCATCTAGTCTAACCTCTGACCTAACACTAACAAGTCCTCCACTAAATCACATCACTAAGCTCTAAATTTAAATGTCTTTTAAAGACCTCCAGGGATGGTGACTCAACCACTTCCCTGGGCAGCCCATTCCAAGGCCTCACAACCCTCTCAGTAAGGAAGTTCTTCCTAATATCCAACCTAAAACATCCCTGGTGCAACTTTAGTCCATTCCTCCTTGTCCTGTCACCAGGCACATGGGAGAATAGACCAATCCCCACACCGCTACAGATGGGCACCTACTTTAAGATAGAGAGTAATAAGGTCACCCCTGAGCCTCCTTTTCTCCCGGCTGAACAAGACCAGATCCCTCAGCCACTCCTTGTAGGACTTGTTCTCCAGACCAGCTTCGTCACCCTTCTCTGGACTCTCTCGAACACCTCCATGTCCTTCTTGTAGTGAGGGGCCCAAAACTGAACACAGTACTCAATGATTGAGATGATTGAGATATTTCTGATTAACAGAATAACATTAAAAATGCAGCCTTGGTACACTATCAGAGGCCATCAGAAGTAAAGATACAGGATAGGGTGTAAATGAGTACAGGCATGAGGTAAAGGACATGCCTCAGGCTTGTTACTGGAGACTTTGTGGCTATAAACAACTGAATCATGGCTAGTTTAAAAAAAAAAAAATGTAGACCTGAGATGGACAAAATTAAATTAAATTAAATTAAATTAAATTAAATTAAGAAAAAAAAAAAAAAAAAGAAGAGCAACAGAGAGAGAGAGGGACAGAGAGGACAAAATAATACCTACCATATCAACAGGTCACCGTATGCAGCAAAATTTAGATTTAACATGCAGCTATAGAACAATGGAGAAACAGAAAGGTATAAAATCATGTTAGCAACCATATAAAATGATCCCAAGAGAATCCTAGAGGCACAAAGAAGAAACCACAAACATGAACAGTATATTTGTCCCAAAAGAGTGTGGAGGCTGACAATTTATGGTGTTATACTCTCCAACAATCTGATGTTACTGACTTCAAGATGTAGAAGAGCAGTGGAAGGGATAGCATGTGAAGAGAAGGGCTAGAAATTAAACAAATGCATTAAAATTTTAATTATTTAAATTGTATTAAATTATTTTAAAATATTTAAAATTGTATTAGTTATCTGCTTGACATTAGCATAGACATTACCATTGACATCACTGGGGTTGCAGAGAGAAAGGACTTTCTAAAAAAGAATACTAAACTAAAAAAGAAAACTGAAACTAAAAGAAAACTAAAACTAAAAGTAAAACTAAAAGAAAACTAAACTAAAAAAAAAAAAAAAAAAAAAAAAAAAAACAACCTCTTTTAACAATCTTCCATGTTCATAAATTTCTAGTATGCTTTTGGTCATGCTCCAATCCACCTCTCAGATGGCAAGTGATAGGATGCAATGGAGTGGCCTCAAGTTGCATCAGGGGAAGATTAGATTACATGTCAGGAGAAAATAATAAAATAAATAAATAAATAAAGGTAATTAAAGCTGTCTTACAGGCAGTTTTTCTCCTATGATCTCTGGATACTCAAGGCTTCTATTTTTGGAGGCAAGCATTATCTCAAATTTGCAACTCCTTCTTGCAAATTGTCTGTGCATGCAATGTGTGATCAAGTCCGAGTAGATCTAGAGTCATATTTTTTTAAATTGATATGGGTAGAATTTAGATGCTTGGGAGGAAGAAGATGAACCTCAAAAGAATTTGTGCACTTAAATTCTTGAAGATGGAGGAGGGAAAAACAAACAAACAAAAACAAACATAAGTGAAACCTGAGTTCATGTGACATAGACAACCTTGAGAACTTTACACATGTATATCTGGACAATTGATATGCATAGATATTGAGTGGTAAATGTAAGAATAAGATCAAAGACCAAAGGATAAGACCATAAGACCATCAGAGCAAGATTTAGACACAAATCCCCCTTCCCTCTTCTCCCATAAAACTAACCTAAAGACTATTCTAAAGGTGAACTCACCTTCAACTGTAGGACTGTTTATATGCATATATTGTATGCATATATATTACATTATATGCTGTATTGCTACCTGCTGATTCTATTTGTGTGTCTTATTGAATCACATAAGATTCATGATTGAATTTGATAGGGACATCTGGAGGTCATCTTGTCCAAGGCCCATGCTCAAGGAGCACCACTTAGAGCAGGTGACCCAGAATCATGTCCAGGCATCTTCTGAAGATGTCCAAGGAAAGAGACCCCACAGCCTCTCTGGGCAACCTGTTTCAGTGCTCTGTCACCTGTGCAGTACAGAATGTTCCCTTCAGTGTTTTAGTTTGTGCCAATTGTCTCTCATCCTGTCCCCAGGCAACACTGAGAAGAGCCTGACTCCATCCTCCTTGTACCTTCTTTCACATGTTTAAACACACACAGAGAGAGAATGTTCAAAGTTTGACATATGATGGTTATTTTTAACTTGGAATGTGGTACAAGAATATTATAATGCAATTCCTACCAGAAATATGAAATGTGCATATTTATTTCTAACCTGCACTCCCTATGTCCCCCATAGCTTTATTTATCCATCTCTGGAGATAATCATCATCAGTAATTCATAGTTAATCACATTTTCTTTAACCAGCATCAGAGAACCAACAAGAAACACATGCTGAATTGCAGACACAAATAGACATTTTATCCTGGAACAGTACTCCCTCAAGCCTTAGGCTGTTTCTAACCTAGAATTCCTACTGAAGGACAAAAATAACTTTCACTTTTGTTTCAAGTGTTAAGGAATGTAAGCTTTTTAAAGCAGATAAATAAAACAATTTGATGAGGTGGCATAGAAACTTGGGTGATCCTTACCCTGCTTGAAACAATTTTCACATTTCTACAATTTGTAAATAAAAAACAAAATTAATGATGAATTACTGATGACTCACTGTATAGAACTGCTTAAGTTACAGAGGCCATAAGGAAATTTCAGAACATATTGGACAATTTATTTCTTGTATTAAATATGGACGGCTAGATAAACATATTCCATAGTAATTATTGAGTATAAATATGGATTCAATATATTTACACCTGGACAACGTGAAAAGGATTGTATTACCAAATCAGTGAAAGAGCGTTTGAAACTCCTATGTCAAGTACAACAAGAAAATGGGTTCATTGCTTCAGGAATGTCTGGGAAGTTTAATAATAATAATAATAATAATAATAATAATAATAATAATAATAATAATAATAATAATAATAATAATAGACTAATTATAATAAGTTGTAATAATAGTACATATAATGATAATGGTAATAAAGTTTATTTGGGTTAAAATATGTCTTTGGCTTAGTGAACCTAAAGTACCATATATTTGTATAATGTTAGTGAACCTATACTGTACTCAATTTAAGTCAGATATTTGTATGGTAACTGAAAATCGTGGCTATAATTAGTACATTGTCATTCTACCTTAAAGGCTAATTAAGATCCTAATTCTTCACTCATGGAAAATAACTATTTGCCTCAGCTTCATAGAAGAGTTATGCCTTAAATACATGTAAGTTACTTTTTTCCCCACAACTCTTCACTATTAGTTCAAAATCACTTCAGAGTACAACTCCCATTAAATTCAGAACTTTTCTAACTTACACTTTTGAAAGTAACACTGTTAATATGTGTTCTTCAGCTGGGGAGACACACACACTAGACATTTTACTTTCTTAACACAGTTTTTCCTTTGCCACATTATTGCTATTTTCACCTTTGAAATGAAGATTTATTTTTTATTTTTTAACTGAACTTGATGAAGAATCAATTATAGAGAGCAAATATACAGTTCTTGGCTTATTTTCACTTGGTTCTTCATTTATTCTAATTCTTTAAATCTTTTCATACTCATGATCCAGATTATATGATCAGCGTTTGACTTCACTTCTGGCTCTGAAGGTTTTAATTTCTGGGTCAGAGAAACAAGACATCATCAGACATTACAAGAGTTAAATTTGGAATTATGGGGCTGGGGACAGAGAGGGAGAGTTGCTGGGAAGGCACACATTCCAAAACTATGAGTACAGGAGAAGCAAAGCCAAACTGAAACCTTTGAAATTTAAGATGGTGGGAAAATAGATAGATAGATAGATAGATAGATAGATAGATAGATAGATAGATGGATAACTCGCAAAATTTGAACATAATGATAGCTGATGAAAGAAATTACAAATGATGGAAGAAATTATGTGAACAAGTAGCAATAAGTAGTCTAATATCTGATATTCTTCACATTTAAAGCTTCCCCCCCCCCAAACAAAACACTTTTTTTAAAATATATATTAATCTTCTGTTTAGCAGACTTCCAATTCAAAGAGCACATGAATAAAGGAATCCAGTAAAAAAGGTCTTTTTGCACATTTCTCAGATATAATTTGTTAACGTAATAGTTTCTGTAGAATAGTATGCAGCAATTGTTAGGTAGAAATCCATGTGGATTAAAAATAGGTTGTTATTACCCAATGTTTGTATTGGTATACCTAGATAAATTCAAGTACATGTAAAAAGGAACAGAAACACTAAATGAATATGAGCTACTACAAAAACATGTTATTGTGATATGGTCAAGGTAAGATCTTCCAACTATGTCTGAGGGCTTTGTTTTATTTGCTTTATTTGTTTTAGTGACTCTCCTTCCCCTCCTCCCCCCCCCCAAAAAAAAATATATATATATAAATAAATAAATTTCTCTCTTCAGCTTCTTTCAGTGAATTTTAAAGTGAATTAATTGATCAATTTTGTAGATTTTTCACACTTTGCTAATACCCATCCGTTGACAATGTAAGCAGCTGAAGATTTCTATGGTATATGGGACTCCAGGTCACATCATCCCCTTTGCATACAGACAGCAAAAGAACTTGTTGGAACTGCTGCCGAGGCTCTGTATCCTTGGGGACTGTGCCTGTGTAGTCAGTCTCTCAAAGGTGCAATTCATTTGCTTCCAGAATTATACTATGCTAGAACTGCTGTAAAGCAGCTAAAGTGAGTCACAGATTTGGATCTCCTTAACTTCAAAGGATCAGCCATTCCAATGCAACCATTTTCTTTTGTGTAATTTTGTTACAAATGCATAGTAAAAGGAAATTATACTTGCCTGAAACTTCACTTCAGTCTTATTTTAATTTATAGTTATTGTTTGTATTAAATAGATGTACACAGATAATGAAGTTATAGCCATGAAAATCCCTAATGGAGCAAAGTTAAAACATAAAATGGGGCTTATTTTAACTAACAGGGTCTTTTAATTTGTCTGGAGAACTGATAAATAGTCTTCAGTTCAATCCATCTCAGATAAAAGAGATGTTGCATGGAGTTTCAGCATTTATTAGAATGTGCGTTGAGTAAGTATTTCAGCTTTTTTATTATTATTATTATTGTTTTTTTTTTCTTCATGTTTTGTTGTTGCTCTTGTTTGTTTTTTAAAGCAAGAAGTAATGCAGATTTCTAACTGTGAATCTCCACTGTAGAAAGAAACATTACCATATAGCTGAGACTAAGGGACTCTGAGTACAAAATATGGACAGGACTTTGTCTGGACAAGAGTAGGTGTGCAACCAAGTAGCATAAAACACAAGAAAAAGAAAAATCAAAACTCTTAATTAACTGTCAAGTCACTTGGTCTTTGTAAGGATTAAATACAAAGTTTTTAAAGGTTCTAGATTCCACTCCACACTCACAAGTCTGCAAAGCTCATATCTGTGGTACCTAAACCACTGAATATTTTTTGCCTCAGCCCTTTATAATTGGGTCAGCACATTCTGACTAAACACATTTCACAGGTTCATCAACATTTTATATTAGCTGTACATCCTGAATTCTGTAAAATACAGTGAAGTATAGAAAACAGCATTCAGCATTAAGAAAATACTATTAAGCTTTCAGTTTTTACAAACACTTATATTATAATCACTTGTGTTAATTAGAGAAGGAAAACATCATTAGAGAAATTTAATAGAGAGAGAACTGATCTGAGTGGTCCTGACTTCTGTTTTTGAAAAGTAGAAAATATGCAGGCTTTTTTTTTTTTTAATATATTTTAATATTACAGTTTCAGGAAAACATACCTTTACTGCAAACGAGAGTAGAAATGAGACAGTGCTTTATTAAATTCACTTATATTTTTACTTCTCTAAATTAAAAAAGCTTACACATTTAAAAACTGACTTGTTATTCAATAAAATTATGTTAATTCAATAAGGCAAACTACATTTTCTTTATAGGCAAATATTTTTATACTGTCTTTAAAACTAAGAGCAAGCTTTGAAAATATATTGATATTTAAATCATTTTGATCCTAATGACATTTTCATAATTACTAAGAATAACAATATAGATAAAAACAAAGATGGCTTCAGACTTTAATGTAAGGTTTTTTTTTCTTAGCTTTTTAACAGCTCATTAACTAAAAGATAAAATATATATTCATTTAGTTTTAACAATATTAGTGTCTTGTAATTGAAATACAATAGTCATATCTAAAAAACACTTTATATTCTTTCTTGCCCTTTAAAAGTGCAAAACAGACTCACATATTCAAATGTGCCATAATGCTCTTGTATTTTTTATCTTATTAACAGCATCTCAAAAACTAGTTATGTCAGAAATCTGATGTTGAATATGGGACCTCATTCCTGTTTTGAAATAATTGGCATATTTTTATTGTTTAAGTAAAGCAAGATGAATTTTTGGATTACAGCTTTGTACTGTTCTGCCAAAATTACCTATCCTACTTTGTAAACTTGCATCTTTTAATATTAATTATTATTTAAATAGTGATTAAAACAAACTAAAATCATCCTGTCCAAAATAAAATCTGTTTCTCCACTAATATAATATTTTTTTTTTACATAGTATCCTGAAAATCAAGATGCTGTTTTGATTTTTTTTTTGGTTTGGTTTGGTTTGTGTTTGTTTTTCTTTTTCCCCTCTCCTTTAAAGCATTGGGGATGTATGGACAGAGGATGTTTAAAGTTCTTTTAAAGAAAGACTAAGTCATTCTCTTGGCATTAGTCTGAGATGGTGTCCAAAAAGAATAAACAACTTAATTAAAGTTAGTTGGAGACTGATCTCTGATACCTAAAATAAATACAAGCTACCCTTCATCACAGCATCATGTTATTCTAATTGAGAAACACAATAGAATGTAAAAGTATAATATTTAATAATTAATAATAATTAAAACATGTTTTCATTACTGTTTTTCTTTAACTACTTGTATCATTAGACTACCACATACTACCATTGCTTAAACAGTAAATTAAATGCACTACTGTAATCCAGTTGTAGAGTTGCTAGATGTTTATTTATTTATTTATTTATTTATTTATTTATTTATTTATTTTTAAGGACTAAGAACAGGTTAGGTTATTTATATTCCCATAAAATATGGTCTTTGTAGTCCTTAGGAACTTTCAGATGTAGTGATATTGTTGATAATGCATGTTTTCTCTATCCCTTCAACAATCATACCCAATAACAAACTATTATGCTATTTACAGATCTTCTCAGATAAGGATTCAAAAGTGAAAATTAAGAACTGCACCTCAATAGTATCTTTATTATCACTGCGTTGATTCAGATCTACTCCTTAAAAACTCCTTCACATAACCAGTCCCTTCATTCTTCCATAACTGCACGAGTCTTATGATCTACTACTATTTTAAGAAATCAGCCAGCTATTATACATTTAAGAATTTGTTTTAAAAAACTAGCAGATTTAGTCTCTATCTTTTTTAATGTGAGAGTTAATGAGAATCTGGCATCAATTTATGAATTAATATCTAATCAAGCAAGACACCTGAGGCTGAGTAACTAGCAGATGTTTCTTGAACTGGAATCTTAATGGCTCACTAATCAATATAGCAGCATTAGACTATTTCTTTTGCAATTCCAGTCAGAACAGATGTGTTTAAACAGAAACATAAGTGTGTAATTATTAGCTCATTCAGTCTGACTAGCAACAGTTATCAGCTCAAAAGACAAAGAATAAAAATATAAGCAAGTTTTCATACAATATATAAAACCTAATCACTATTCCTGAATTAAATGTTTTCTCTCTGATGAAAATCTATCTAAATACACACAAATAATTAACATATATTTATTATGGATAGAATGTTTTTATTATTACTTCACTGACCAAACTACTAATTACTCTGCATTGTGAACTTTATAGATATGACTGTAACACACATTATAAGATCTGCATCTTGAGTGCAGTCAAAAAGGATATTACAGTAGGGAGGCAGGAAGTTGAGTAGGGAAGTTTGCACTGGGGTACAAAAAAAGGTAATATTCCTTGTTGTCAGGAATTCTCAAGTAATGGTTATTAGAATATGAAGTTCTGATAAATTGATATCAGGTGAAGAAATGTCATATATTAGTAAAAGATTCTGTCCTAATTCCTCTTTGTTTACAATCATTTTTAATTCCAATGGGTTATCCATAAGACCTTGCTTATTACATTTTATGGATACTTTAATGATTGGGAGAAAAGAATAAAAATAAATACATTCACATGATAAAATGATGGACTATTCTACACATTATAACAGTAAAGAGTAAATTATGGCTGAAGATTGCTTTTCATAAGTAGTAATGTACATGTAGAAATTAGAATTAAGACAAAATTAGGAAGAAAAGCTGGAGGAGAATATTACACTAAATTGAAAGTTATAAAGTCAAGAACAATGGTAATACACTTAGGGGAAAATCTGTTGGGCTAAGGACTAGAAGTTTTAAAACATATATAAGAAATAGGGAAGTGTATAGCCTTGTTGCTAAAGATGACAACAATGATCACATAAAAAGACCACATTATTCTGTTTTGAAGGAGTGCAACTTAATGCTATGGCTATGAAGCTGGTGAGGGCTCTGGAGAAAAAGTCTTATGAGGAGCTGATGAGGGAGCTGGGGTTTTTTAGCCTGGGGAAGAGAAGGCTCAGGGGTGACACACATGCCTGGAGATTGGACATATGTGATAGGGAATGGTCTCAGGTTGTGGGAGGTGAGGCTTAGGTTGCAATAAGGAAAAACTTCTTTACTGAAAGGGTTGTTAAGCATTGGAATGGTCTGCCTAGGAAAGTGGTTGAGTATCTCTGGAGATATTTAAAAGACGTTTAAATGTAGAGCTTAGTGATATGGTTTAGTGGAAGACTTGTTAGTGTTAGGTCACAGGTTGGACTCGGTGATCTTGGAGGTCTCTTCCAACCTGAATGATTTTGTGACTCTATAAATATGTGAAGACTGCACAGTCCCATAATCCCCCAATAATATCCTTAATACTTATGCTCTCCTACTCTCACCTTCTTGCCAGTTACACAGTCCAGGTTGACTCTCTCCGTAGTTATGCTGGAAGTTTCTTAGTGGACCAGCAATTACCATTTCAAGTGTTTTGAAATTCCAGATGTACATATGATTAAAAGTGTTACGGCTTAATCACATGATTAATGCTTTATATATAGTCAAACTAACTTAAATATGTGGGGGTGGGAGGGGCTTCTGTTTTCCAAAACGCTGGGCAGGATGTAATTATTGAATACAGAATCTGGGAACCTAGATGTCTGTCATTTGTAATATAACATATAGCAAACAGTTACTCACAGGCATGTTTCATTCATTATGGAACATGATGAATGTTCCATATGATGAATGTTCAGTGGTACTGGCAGTATGAAATTCTGCCAGTCATAAAATCTCAGCTGGTCTGTGCACGAGTATTTTTTATTCTTGTTCCTGTTGAAGAATGCCTTAACACTGAGAGAGTGTCTTGGTCTTTTCTATCAAGAATTATTCAGATCTAGCATCACCCATGAGAGATGGTAGCTCAAAAAAAAAACTATCAAAGGCACTTTTCTTAGGCTTTAATACAAATAAAAGAAAAAAGCATATCCTTCTTCCAAATATGTATTAAATCTAAACTGACTGCATTATGAAAGCTTTGTTGTGTACTTTAAATCAAATATTCTCAAATAATACATAGGAAAAGGGGAAGAGGAAAGGGAAAGAAAGTAGAAAGGATTAGCTGATTTTCATAAATGGATATATTAGTAGGGACAGTTATTTAGTAAAGAGACTGCACATAGTATATGCTAATTCTGTCTGCAGAAGCAGTGAGAGACAAAAACTACAGACTTCAGACTAAGGAGCTTATACATTGTAGGATTTGGGTATTACACAGTTCTCCTACCATGTATGATATTTGCTGTGATTGCTGTGATTCTGGTAATATTCAAATTAATCAAAATTAAAACAACAACATCGCATACTGATATGTACTGGGGCAGCTGTATACATTTTTGGGCTCTGGGTGGAAGCTCCATGTGATCTCTATCAGTATGGTCTATCATATTTTTTATTGACTATAATATAAATATTAACACTGTTTTAGATATCTTTTTTTTTCAGTTAAAGTAATTGTCATTCATTTTACATGTTAAAGATATATACTTGTAGTGGGTTTACGTGGCAAGGTTTTGGTAGCAGGGGGCTATAGGGGTGGTTTCTGTGAGAAAGATCTAGAAGCTGCCCCATGTTTGGGAAGGGCCCCATTGTTTTCCAGAGCTGAGCCAATAAGTGATGTTGTTTTGTGCCTCAGTGAGAGCATATTTAAGACAGGGAAAAAAACGCTGTGCCACACAGCAGCTGGGAGAGTGAAGGGAGTGAGGAACAGCACCAAGGTCAGTGTAGAAGGAGGGGGAGAGGTGCTCCAGGCGCCGGAGCAGAAGTCCCCTGCGGCCTGTGGTGAAGACCATGGTGAAGCAGGATGTCCCCCTGCAGCCCATGGAGTACCACGGTGGAGCAGGGTTCCGCGCTGCAGCCAGTGGAGGAGACCACGGTGGAGCAGGTGGCCCTGCACCGATGGAGGCTGACGCCTGTGGAAGACCCCTGCCAGAGCAGATTCCGGACCAGATCTGTAGCCCGTGGAGAGGAGACCACGCAGGAGCAGGTGACCTGGCAGGAGCTGCTGCCCGTGGGGGAGCCAGGTTGAAGCAGTTTTCTCCTGAGGGATGGACCCCATGGTACGGACCCATATCTGGAGCAGTTCTGGAAGACCTGCTACCTGTGGGAAGCCCACGCCGGATCAGTTCATCAAGGACTGCATCCCGTGGGTGGAACCCACGGGATGCACAGGGGACGAGAGTGACCGAGAAGGAGCGGCAGAGAAGAAGCGCTGTAGACTGACCATAACCCCCACTCCCCCGTTCCCCTGTGCCGCTCGGGGGGAGGAGGTGGAAGAGGGTGGATGGGGGGGAAGGTGCTTTTTTTTTTTTTTTTTTTCCTTTGTTTTCCTTTTTTTTCACTTCTCTCGCTTGTTAGTAATAGGCAATAAATCTTACTATCTCCTTATGCCGAGTCTGTTTTGCCCGTTACAATAATTACTGAGTGATTTTCTCATCCTTGTCTCAACCTTTGAGCCCTTTTCACATATTTTCTCCCCATTCCTCTTTGAGGAGGGGGAGTGACAGAGCGGCTGTGGTGGAGCTCAGCTGCCCACTCGAGTGGAACCATGACAATACTTTGAGCTGTTACTGAAAATATGGAAACTAGATTTTTAAATAGTTAGCTGTGGTTTTGGACTGATGTTTGTAGATACTCTTTCAGAAAGAGAGCTACAGGTAAATTAAAATTGACAGATCAAATGCTTATAACTTTTTTCTCCTGATAAACCATTAAGATATTACATAGGCATTTCGTAAGAAACAGCCCTCATTATAGAGGAAGTTAAGAACACTTTAAGTTAGCAAAACTTTTATCTCTCTTAGACATTAGATTCAACTGAAAACAACCTGAACTATCTAATTTGTAATCTCAGAAGACAATTTAAAAGGTCATGCTGGTTCTTCCTTGCATTAAAATAGGATAACTTTAGAACAGGTTAGAGAATTTAGATTCTCTAGTTCTTGTTGTTGTTGCTGCTTTTTTTACTAGCACTGAAAGAAAAACTTTCCAGACTAATATTTGAGCAAAAGAACAATCTCTTGCATTATTGATCTCACTAGTAATCTCAACTCAGAATGGTTCTCTTCGTTAAACTGACAGCACTCTTACCACGTTATAGTTATAAATCACACTTTTATCTTCTTCTTCTTTTTACATTTTTTAAGAGTACATTGCATTTAGATTGGGAAATTATTTGTGGAGTAATTAATGGCAATGTAGTAGCAAAATTACTGAGGAATAGAACATTGATTTGGAATACCCAAACAGGGTCAGGCAGCCCTTCTGAGAGTCTGCAAAGGAGAGATGCAAGAGTAATCATATAAACCATAATAATAGCTTCTTTAATTTAATAATGAACATTATATATTTGCATATGTGTGTATGTACGTGTGTATGTATATCTGTATACAAACACATACATATATTTACATACACATATATATTCTTGTTTTTGCTGTGGCTTAAAAATACACATTTTAAATAAATTAGAGTAACAGAAAAGATAGGAAAATACTCAAGGTCATGAAACAATTCAACAGAAGTCAAAAAGGGAGTAGCTATCCCTCAGCTGATAATTTTTTGGTTAGCATAGCTAGATAATATTATCTCTTTAGCAATACCATGGGCAGAAGGTCTTGTATGGGTGGGACATTAAAAGAAAGGATAGAAAAATGTCAGTCAGATTTAAAACTTTTTTAACTTCTCTTTCCAAAATGACCAAAGCCAGAAATGAAGTTAAAAATGCTGGTAAACAGCTGCTGTGGTGGGGGATGTGTTGAAGGAACTGTCAGACAGCAAAAGAAGGGGGAATAAAGTAAACAGCTTTCTCCTAATTGTATTCCCAAAGGTACTATAGTTAGAATAGGCAAGCAGGATAAAATTAAAAATTTAAAAGAGTTACTGTAAGATCATAACTATTTTAACTACATATGATTTTCATCCAAAGAAGTCTTTGACCTTTGTAAACCCCTGTTTTATAACAGCAAATATTTCTCACGTTTCCAAGTACTTCTTTTTATGTTTCAGTCCATCAATTTACATCTACTTTAAAAATTTATTGTTATAGTTGTTTTGTTTGGTTTTGGTATTCTTGCTTGGTTAAATAAAAAGAGACTTTAATAGTATGATGAAGGATCAGAGGGAAAATAGCAGACCAGTGAAAGTGAGTCAAAGTTATTTTGATATGGCCTGTCATGAGAGAGAAATCAGGATTCTGACTCCCTTGTTCACATTTTTTCCCTATCAAGTACTTCATTTGAACAGAATTAAAAATAAATAAATAAATGGATAAATAAAAGGCTTGGGTTCACAACCAATAGGTATTTCACCATTTGATTACTTTAACAAATATGAAAAAAATATGTGAAGATCGTTAAATCACTGACTTTAAAATGGTTTCAGTTCATCAAAGCTCAAGACCAGTGAGAACCCTTAAGCCTTTTCTTCCTTTAGCCTTTTCACCGTATTTCTACACTGTATAACTTTTTGTCTTGCATTAGTCATACTTTCATAACTGAAATAAAGGCAACTGCCTAAAAAGTTTAAGGATGTTTTCACTATACATTAAGATAAATAGATAAATGTGACCTCTTTCTATGCAACACCTTTGTCACGACATCCCATGACATCTCTGTCATCTTATCTACATTTCAGAAAGTTCTGGCTTAAATCAGAAGGTAAAACCTACCCCAAGGCACTGCCTAGACAAATAAGACCATGAATACTTCTGCCCAACTCTGACCAGATTAAGCCATTACAAACTGTAAAGCAAAGTAGCAATAAACAACTGCAGCACTGTTTGTGATGCATTTTATGCTGGGAACAAGCATGATAGAAATCCTGGTGACAATAGTGGCATCTTCTAACTGGCCTTAGATTTGAAGAAAGTCAAAGTGCTGCAGGAGTACATGATTTCTGAAGTGTTACACTAGCAATCAAATATAGATAATGGCAAATATTGCTGTTGCTGGGGTGTGATGTTGCTGGGGTGGTGATGGGGATACGTAGAAGGTTGATTTCACGTTGGAGCTATCCTGTAGCAACCAGCCAGTCCCTGACAAATCTGCAGGGTTGCATGTGCTGCCAGGCCATAGGGGCCACAGATGGCAGAGGGATCTGAAAAATTTAGACAAAAATATTTAAATTTCGTTTTTTCCTATGCAGTATGGTTTTATTCAAGATTTACATGCTTTTTTTTTTTTTTTTTGCTTTTTTTTTTTGTGAAATTGAAGGAAATGGAGAATTGTGTTAAGCTTATAATTATCTTAAATTTTGAAGATTTTTTGTTTGTTTGTTTTTGTGAAAAGCAAACACTATCATGTATGACTGAGGTTTTCTTCCAGGGTAGATCTTTGCCTAGAATTAAAACCTGAAGAACATATATATATATATATATTTACACAATATTTCCTGTTTTACAAAAACCTATAACTAATTTTCACTTCTGGGGTCAATCAATACAAAAATTATTGAACTGTTTTCAGAACTCCTCCATAGGTATATGCTCTCTGTTTCCTAATTTTGTTGCATTTCTTTCAATTGTTTAAAAACATCTTCTTAAAACATAGAAGTACTTATTTCATTGTTCTCAAGATTTTTTTATTTTTATTTTTTTTCTTCTAGAATGTTCCAACACTAAACCATTCTGAAGTAAGTTAGTATCTGCAGAGCTGGAAGAAACAGATATGGCCCTATCTCAAGAAACTGAGTTTGTTAATGCTTGATTTGCTATTGAATTATTTTTATTACATCTAAGATCAATGTGTACCTGATAATAAATGTTTTAAATTAGAAAATCCCCTTGCAAAACTTGCACCTAATTTTTGTGCCATTATTATGATAAGCTACAGCTGAAACGGAAGACAACGAATAAGTGAAATCATTTACATTATGTGAAATAGAAATGTTCATATATCACAAAAAGACAGAAAACATATTCTTCTCGCTTAATTTACTAAAAGTCCTTCCTAATAACATAAAAAAAAAAATAAACAAAATTTGTATAAAAGAATAATTCTTTTTTTTTCTTTTTTTCTTTTTTTCTTTTTTTCTTTTTTTTTAGCATGAATTTAGCCATTGTGAACAACCATTGAATACCCAAATGGACCTTTCCAACATAACAGAGACCAAAATATTGTGCATTTTAAAAACAAAACCAATAATTGTTTAAACACAATTTATGTTGAACTTAACATCTTATATACTTCTTTCTTTGTACTGTTTTTGAAAAATAACAAGTTTGAAGATATTTTTCTCATTTTAAGTCCTACCAAGTCAGGCTTTCCACCTGTAGTCTAAACTCCATATCAGCTACAGAAGTTAGTACTTGCTGAAAGGTAATGTGCTCAGCAGGACATTGATTATCTGGAAAGGAACTGAAGGTTATAGGTGCTTTGTTTCCACGTATTTTGTTGGCAAGCTTTGCATGTTATATACAAGAGAACTGAAAGAGTTTGCTTAAACAATTAAGACCTTAACATCAAAGCACTGAGTAGGAAAAATTTGATGTTAACAAGCTGAATCAACACAGACGCAGATTGGAAGAATAGCTTGGCCAATACAAATCAATGTTGCACAGTTATCCTAGCTGCCATAACTTGTTCCTGTGCTATCACACTAAAGGGAAAGAAAAAAAAAAAAAAAAAAAAAAGTCTTAAATTGTCTATTTGTGGCATTTCATGGTTACACTGAGAGAGTAAAGTCTTTCTTTGGAAACTGTGGACTCTCCAAGAAAAAGAGAGATTTAAATTAGCTTGTATCCCTGACCCAACATATTTAAGTGGATTAGATTTAAGGATTACCACAGCAATTAAATCTCTTGAGCACTGTTGATAAATGGTGATTATGAATATATGTTGCTTAGTACTCTATTCTGTCTATTATATGAAATATTTGATTGAGAAAAAAAATATAATTTGAATTTCATACAGAGACTAATATTAAATCAACAATTAAAATACGGATAAATAATTGTTTTCATTGTAGTTCATAAATAACAGCTAAACCTGATGTCACTCAGAACACTGTGGGTTCTGAAAACTGTTTCTTTTAACAATATTAAAAATATATCTTTTAAAATCTTACCTTTTTGCAGTTGAATATACTTTTTTTCTTTTATGGTAACTTTTGTAAAAAAAATTAAACAGCTGAAATCACTGCATCTCCACAATCAAACTGGTCAGGTATATGGTTCAACCAGGGACTGTCAAACTAGGGAAAAAAGTAGATAAAAATGTAAGTCTTACTACTTAAGAGACTTACGGTGGATACTTAGAGAAGACTGTATCCATGTAAAATGTTTGCTTTGAGGGTGAATTCTGGTCTGCCCATTTACACTGAGTGGGAATATTACTGTTTGCATCAAGTTTGATTTTGATCCTTCATAAAAAGTTGTATTTCGCTATCTGCAGTTTCACTGCATTTCTGGAAATGAAACTGCAACACTTCAATAATTTTACCTGTGTCCAATATCGTTATGAATATAATCCATTGGGACCCAGTAGTTACTGCTGTTGGAGTAATTTTGTTTCTTTCCTCTGTTTCTCTATATGTTGTGCACATTTAAGGTGCAACATACTGTAGATATGAAGGATAAAGAAGACAAAATCAGCAGTGAATCTATGTTACATGCAATTTGACTTGATAATTTTATTATGTTGATCTTCTGCAAGTTAGCTGTACTTCCCTGTGGAACTGAAAATTTGCACAGAGATCCAATGGAATACAATGACATAAATATTTTTTTTTCTTTAAGGTCTTTCTCCCAAACACACATTAATTCTTTCAGCACAATAGCTAAAATATCATGAATAAATAATACCAAAAGATATTATTATAGTCTTTAAGTCTGTTTATTTAAAACAAACATAATTTTACATTATTAGATAAAACTTTACATCTTTAAAATTGACCTTTATGCCAAGAAATTTATTCACATATATTTTGCCACCAAAATACTTTTGCCTTTCTATATCAGGAGATTGTATTTTCAATAAACCCTTAAATATCTCTCTTTTTTTTTTTAGGTGTGGTACAGCACAGTTCTGCTTGATAGGAATAGTAATAAGAGTAGTAATAAGTATTAAGTATAATACATAATAAGATATAGTAGTAAGTAATAAGAATACATATTATAGAATAAGAAGAATACAATAAGTATTAGTAAGTAGAATAGTAATAAGAATACAATTAGAAATTGAACCCCATCTCATGAGAGTGGGTTCAATAGACCATAGTATGTTGCATTTTATTTTCCTTTATGCTTTCCTCAGAACTGAATCTTGTTATATTTTTAATTCAAGTATGCTTTTGTAAGTTAGAACTGACCTGTGTATATTCATACTTCAGTGTCTCCTGGCTCTATAATCTTAATATTCTAGGTATGTGCCCATAGTTTTACTGAGAAAGCTATACTTGTTTTGGACAGTCTGGAATCTAATATAAAATGTTCATGCCAGCAGAACTCTGTGCTTGATTTCTTTCAGTGTGAAATGTATTCAGGGCATGGAATCTTCTTGCACAGTCAAAAGATACTCTAACGAAAAAATTTCTTCAGGTTCTGCAGATAATGGATTACAATGGAGTCCCTCATGTATATTATCAATTTTTATAAGACACAATGCTTTTAGGCATTAAATGACTTGATTTTTTTAAACAAGAGTATTTCCTTTCTGTATTAAAATTTGCAGCAATTTTAGTCCATATGATAGGCACGTGCACTAAGTGATATGCAGGTAGACATATACATACTAATTAGGTATAAAAGTGCAAGGCCATGAGAAAAATGAAAAAACCCACACAGAATCTGGAAAATACAGTGTTGTATCAGCTTATGTGTAATGTTACAGAGATGAAGTTGAAAGGCAGGTGACAGTTATAGGTAGGAGATTCTTAGAAATATAAAATCTAAGGACAATTAAGGCAACATTACTCAACAAGTTATTAAATACATGATTTAAGAAAGAAAATAGTTTTAAATATTTCAGTTTTTATAGTTTTTTAGACTAAATGTTTATTAGAACTATTACTTACCTACTGACATATATGTGAGGAATATATGTACATTTATGAACACTAGGGAAGACAATTATTTATCAAATTCTGTATTTGTATGACAAATGTATTTGACATTTTTTTTCTTGATATTTTCAATTTCTACCAACTATACAATTTTCTTGTAAGGGATATAAATGAGGTCACAACTCCCATTTTCAGGATTTACTATTCAAAGAAAAAAAGTTAACATAGACATACTCTGCTATTTTTTTTCTTTGACATTCTAACACAGTATTCACAGAAATACTGTATCTTGTTCTGGCAGCATTCAGTATTTTGTTATAATGTTTTAACAAAGCACTTCGCACAAGATTGTTCTCTTATATGAAGAGCAATATCAATTTATTTTACGTAAATTATGTTTTTTATTAGTTTATGCAAAAGATAAGAAATTTGAGGGTCAATATTAGGGTAAATCATTTTATTCATTATAGCTTCTTATGTTTTTATCTACTATTTTACTATCTACTATGTATTTTCCATATTTGAACTGAAAACATTACAATGGTATATTTGTCAGTGTTAAAAACAAAACAAAACAAAACAAAAACACATCAGATTTAATATTTTAACAAATCTTTTTTCACTGTTTATTTTAATTCAGAGCTGTGTTCTGTTATGCTTTATTCTTCCTCGAGGTCTTCGTCAAAATCGTGTAACAAACTAGACTATATATATATATTATTTAGAAACTGGAAAAAAAAAAAAAAAAAAGGAAACAAAACATACATTTAAATTTTATTTTTTTCCTTGTTCTGAGAGGACTGTATGGGAACAGACTTCATCTCAAAATTTAGTAAGAACTTCTTAGCTTATATCAGGTTTTATTCAATACTGATTTTAATGAACAGGGGAGAAAAAAAATGACATATTGTTACAATTAAACAGATTGAATTTTGCCTGGCTGATGCCCCTTCTAATTCTCAGTACATTTCCATTTTTATATTGCATATGTAGCATAAAATGTTTATATATAGGTATAGCTAGGTATAACTATAGGTATAACTATATACAACTATAGGTATAAATATATACAAGTTATATACACTTGCCTAAAACATGATGTAACAAATTTTAAGCATCTGTTGTACTATCATAGGAAACAGTAACACATCAAGACAAAGTTAGAGGCAAAACAAAATAATGAATAAATGAGATAGGAAATTACAGGTTTTTAAAACCTTGTTTGAAGAGTCTATGGAGATTTATTTTTTTCAGAACAACATAGAAACAATCACTTAGATGAAAACAGGCAACATAATTATCTATGTGGTGAATATGAAGTCTATAGTAAAACAAATGTACTAACTAATCTGTGAAAATCCTGATCTGCTCTCAAAACCTGAACTTTACAATGTATCTTTTTTCCTGTATATTTAGGCAAATGTTTAGGGTGGCATACATTTTTCTACCTTGCCTACCATAGGTGATAAATTTGATTCACACATTTCCTGGAAGATCTTATGAATTAAAACCTAATAAATTAAATTAAAAACAAAAACAAAACAAAATATTAGCAAATATAGAGGAAAGATTAGAAGCGACATAATATAAGTCTTGTCTGCATACAACATCTGTGAGCCAGCACAGCAACTGTGTCGCTGAACTCATTTAGTGAAGGATATATATTTTTTTTTCTAATCAGTAAAGCATACCTGATTCTAAAGATTAGATAATACTTCTATTCCTTGTACTCAAGGAACTGTAAAAAGATGATCTGTAACATCATCTTTACTACTAGTGTTTATAAAATTACTAAGCAATATTCTTACCCAAAAGAGAAAACTATGGATATTCCACACCAGATATAGATATGGAATGTTAGAGGTTTCATTAGAATATGCTCAAATAGTAAGGTTATAGTTATGAAATGCTAAGATAGGTAAGAAAGACAGACATTGTCAGTCTTTTTTAACTTGTCCTTTACGTTGATTAATTGTGTTTATCTGATATGTAATATGTAATAAAGTTAATTTAATGCACCTCAAATTTAAGTTGGGCTAAGAGTATTTCTGTCAGATCCTGTTCTCATCTGACTAAATTAATTAAAAGTGACTACACAGTCTGTGCTGGTAAAATACAAAATGTATGCAAGACACAAATTAGTCAAAACCAAAATTTAATAGGTTGAGAGCATGTAGTCCAATAAAAACCTAATGAAAAAAAAATCTTAAAGCCAGGTCCTGCACTTTGGCCACAACAACCCCATGCAGTGCTACAGGCTTGGGGCAGAGCAGGTAGAAATCTGTGCAGAGGAAAGGGCTCAGGGGGTGTTAATCGATGCTCACCTGAACGAGCCAGCAGTGTGCCCAGGTGGACAAGGCCAACAGCATCCTGGCTTGTATCAGGAATAGTGTAGCCAGCAGGACCAGAACGGTGAGAGCCCCCTTGTATTCTGTCCTGGTGAGTCTCCACCTCAAGTTCTGTGTTCAGTTTTGGGCCCCTCAGTACATCCTCAATACTCTCAGTATCGAGGCCCTAGAATTTGTCCAGAGAAGCACTACAAAGCTGGTGAAGGTCCTGGAAATCCTATGAGGAGGGGCTGAGGGAAATGGGCTTGCTTAGTCTGGAAAAGAGTAGGCTCAGGGGAGACCTTGCTCTCTACAGCTACCTGAAAGGAAGTTGTGGGCAGTTGGGGGTCTGCCTCTTCTCACAGATAACTAGTGATAGGACTAGAGGGAATGGCCTCAAGCTGTGCCAGGGGAGGTTTAGGTTGGAAATTAGGAGAAATTTATTCTCAGAAAGAGCAGTTAGATGTTCAAATGGAAGAGACCAAAACAGGGAGGGGTGGAGTCACTGTCACTGGGGGTGTTTAAGTTGTCTGGACCTGTTGCTTAGGGACATGGTATAGTAGGTGATATTGGTGGCAGGGACATGGTTGGACCTGATGATCTTGGAGGTCTTTTCCAATCTTAAGGATTCTATGATTCTAAACATTTGCCCAGTTCAGTATTTCTGGATAGTAAAGGCTAATTTTTTAAACTCCAGGCAAGATTTGCAAGTATGTAGCTACAGTATTGTGAAAGTTACGTGTCAATTACATTGTTTTTTTTTTTTTTTTTTGTTTTGTTTTTTCATCTAATATGACAAGATTTTTAAATTACCATTGTGTTTTAATGCACCAAATTGTATGTTCCACTTTATTGCTGGAAAGCCACATCATTTCAAATTTAGCTTTTCTGTTATTTAAGTTATCATTTCAAAAGATCTTTGAGTTTATGCAGAGAAGTAACCTATTTGCATATTCCTTCCACACCTTTCACCTACAGACAATAGTTATACTACATCTGAAAATGGTCTAATAACATTTTTGTACACATTCTTGATAGAGTTTTTATATTATGACTTCATTTATTTTTGTGAATAATGATTTAGCAATTCTGGACACTGTATTTCCGTTTCATAAACTAAAATTTGTTACTGTGGTATATTTACATATTTCTTGTCAAATGGATATTTACCTCTCTGCATTTATATTTAGACAATGGCCTTTGATAGTCCAGTAACAATTACTTAACCATATAAAAGGAATTTGGTTAATAATACTTGCTTGTTTTTAGATATTTATCAATAGTTGTAATTGCTTATTTTATGCACAGAGAAATATGCACACCCTTGAGCAATCTTTTATCCAATTTTAAACCAAGGAGTTAAAATTATGATAGATATTTCCACTAATTGAATAATATTTGTAGTGGACTATGTTATACTGCAGTCAAACTAAAGGCCTCCTTAATATAGAACTAATATAAGAGCTCATTGTAAAATTTTTATTTTTGCAGTTTTACATCATTGGTGAATTAATAAGTGATAGCAATGCATGCCAATTTATGACATCTTCCTCTGTAAGAACACTGTGGTTTCCAGATCATGTTTTTTGTTTGTTTGTTTTGGTTTGGTTTGTGTTTTGTGTGTGTGTGTGTGTCTGTGTGTGTTTGTCTTCCTGAAAATTCTATTTAAATCTGTTACTGTCAAATGTTTCAGAAATAAGTTTAAAAAATTACATATGAACTTTAAAAAGTTGTATCAGATTTTGAACTGTATGATGAAATAAACTGGATAATCAAGAAGAATCAATCTATCAATCTTCCAGATCTTGTAAAAATTGGAAGTACGAGCTAAATTGTAGGTTTTACAGTTTAGGTCTTGTTAGTGCTTCCTAAGTAGTTTTGTAAAGAGCTGACATAATACCTCAGCAAGAAAAGCATTTTGCAGTAAGAGGATGTGTCACAACAGCTTCCATTATGTTTTGATTATGGCATATTGTTTCTATATCTGTTATTAGGCATTTATTTTAGTAAGTCCAGTTTGCACTCCTCTTTTCAAATATCATCAAAGTGTAACTTAGGTGAATGAAGGAGGTACTTTGTGCATGGTGCCAAACTGCATGCATTTTGAAATACATGCAAGTTTCTGTACTACACATAAATAAGGTGTATACAGGGTCTGTAATGCAAACTTTGGCTACATGCACCAATACAAATGAGAGAATTCAGATATGTCTTTGGCTGACATAATTATGTCAGAAAAAAACTCCATAAGTAAATGCAGATACATTGTCATGATTTTGTTGGCATAGCTTATGCAATTTTAGGAGGAAATAAGGAAGTACCAGAAGAAAAGTCTTTTGATGGTACATATATTATTCCTTTTGGGGCCTCTGTAACATAGCTTTGCCTAAATTATCTTTGAGTATGGACACCGAATCTCTGTTATCATTCTCTAAATTAAAATAAATAAATAAATAATCTATACCAAATATACAGCAGAATCTTTAAAAAGATGCTCATTACCAGTCTAAGAACACACCTATTAAGATTGCTGTCAAACAGACACAACAATACATGAAAACGTTTCCATAAGCAGTATAATCAAGAGAAAATGATGAAAAAAGAAATCACAGAAATATACAGCTTAACATGAAAAATCTGACATAGCTGACAAGCAAGTAGAATTTAACATTTTTCTATCTCCAAAAAGAATGCTCAAGGACAGATGACAACAACAACAAAATAATCTTCTCCAGCCTCTCTCAAGGGATACCAATGTCTTTTAGATAATAAGAAATACATAGTCTTAGACTACATTTTCGGAAGCATCAATGTGCAGTTTGTAATGCTCAAAACCTTGTTTACAAGCAAAGATGCAACACTCTCATAAGTAAAACCAAAAATGTATTAGTATAATTGAAGTCCTAAAAGTCTAATAAAACAAAAATCATTAATAATGCAGATCTAATTATTACAGAAAGAAAATGTGCATGTAGAAAAAGCTTTAGCTATAGCATAATAGGTAGAATTGTTTACGTGTACGTCCATCTTTCTACTACTCTTGCTATTCACATGCTTCTCCTGCTCTTCTGGGTCCTAAGGTTGGTGGCTTCATTGTGGTACAATGATTCATCAGCATCTGAAGTCCTTTGGTAAGAGGAATATAATGTTCATATTCATGGTTTCTTTTTCCTCAGTCTAGGGTCCACTGGAGGTCATTATGTTTACTAAAATAAGTTTACACCTTTTTATTTCCACATTTATCTGTGACTCCATATGAAATCTATTTTTACTATATATGGTATCTTTCACATTTTGTAGATAGTATTTTGTTGTAGATGTTGTTCTTTGCTGCCTTTAAAACCAGGTCTGCATTTCCTTAACTGACCATGTGTGAGTTGTTGCTAGCTATGTGGTCTCCATTGCCAGGCCTGCTTCCAATCCCTTCTCATCCCAAGGCTGAACCACTCTGCATCATGTTGTCCTCTCAAGGCCTCTGCTACCATTCCAGAACTGCGTTCTTTATTGTGTCATTGTGTTAGAGCTGTAAAGCCATGGTTGTACCATACAAAGATGAGCAAAGTTAAAATGAATTCACCCTATACACTGGCCAATTTGGATTAAAAAAAAAAAATGCTGCTACAGCTAAGCCAACAAAAACAAAGTTTCAGACAGATCAAGAAATTTTAGACAAAGCAAGCTTTAGAGCCTCAGTCCTGAGGCTTTGTAAACTTAGTACAGAGCTAACGACCTACTACTAGCAATAGCAGTACTGCATTGCAGGGCTACTCAGGTACAGGTATATGCTCAGGAAAAAGAGGGAAAAAAACAACAATAAAGCAAAATATATTTGAAATGCAGAGCAGCCTTTGCAAAGCAAAGGGGAATCTATACATGCCTGTACTATACTGTAAATATTTGTTAAACAAATAAAAAGTATTACAATGATTTTAATTAATATATTACTCTACATTAGGAGTCTGCACTCAGCAAAATGCTAATTTAAATAAGAATGTTTAG
This sequence comes from Anas platyrhynchos, assembly GCF_047663525.1. NCBI lineage: Eukaryota > Metazoa > Chordata > Aves > Anseriformes > Anatidae > Anas > Anas platyrhynchos. The sequence goes on from NC_092590.1 coordinate 58,384,176, forward strand.
CATGAATTGAAAAGGAAAACAGGCCTTTCAGTGATTATCGACCACCAGCTCTGTAGGGGTGATATGTGTTAATTGGGCAATTATGAAGAGAATATGTAGCCACGAAACACAGGTTATCATGCAATTTACATTTTCTACAATGGAGTCATTGTGTCTGTCTGGAGCTCTGTCATTAACACAACAGATGTCACATTATCCTGGCCCCATAAGGAGCAGAATACATATTTCTGAACATTTAACAAGAATATATTTGAAAACTTCCTTTTTTCTCTTTTCACAGGCAATTCTCCCTCCAATTTTCAATGGCTCTTCCATTTCCCATTTCCCCTCACAAAATAATCCCTACATTGAACACTCAAAATAGGCCTTGGAAAACTATACAAGCTAATTGCAAAATATACAAAGTTGCAATAACATAGATAGTATTACTGTGCACTTTCTTTCAATTAAATTAAAGGCACTGGAGTTCATCTGTGCCTATCAGATTGCTGATTTACTTGTTCTGTACCCGCACTGAAAGTCTGTGTTTTTGTTGTTGGGTTTGGATGGTTGGTTTGATTTCTGAACAAAGATGCATGAAGCAGTGGTAGCAAAATAATCCGTTACAGTCTTACATTATAACATATAATGAAAAAATGAAATTTTTTAATGAAAATTCAAAACTGTCAGGAAATACATTTTTATATACCTTAATCCAGTCATGCTGTTTACATTCTTAAATATTATTATTATTATTAATCATGTTCATCTCAAACAATTTCTGACTTTCATTAACAATAAAAATAAAACCTCCTTTTAAAACATAACATTTCAAAAATAAAATTTCTCCTCTCAGCACATGCAACTCTGGTACATTTAACTGTCCTGAAGGCTATTTACAAGAGAAGAGATCAGTGCTGAGGAGGAGATGCTCAGATCTCTAGCAGCTGGAGGTTTTTACGGATGGAAAAGAGGAAACGAGGACTTGTGAGGAAACAAGAACCTGAAAAAGCAGTTGATTTGAGACAAAGATCTGTCTCACTATATTCAAGGTTAACACTGCTGCCTTTTGCTCTCTTTCTACATAAATGATTCTCATTCTGCCTTCATTCCTTGCTTTACCAACTCTAAGATACGAATTAGTCAGGGGACTTCATAAAAGTCTGCTCATGCCCAGAGCTGCCGATCTTCACTTTCTGCAGTTCAGCGGCTATTTAATTTTAATTGCTCCCCAAGCTTAGGCCAATTCTGGATGGCAAAAGCAGGGCAAGAATCATTCACTGCTCCTTTGAAGTCTGAAAAGCCTATATTCAGATTGCCTCAGGCTCTCATTCTTACATTTATGTGAAAATGTAAGCTGCTGAACACTTCTGTTGAACATCTACAACACTAACTTAACAGGAAATGTCTTGTAGAGTGCAGCTTAATTTTTTTTTTTCCTGTGGGCTTCATGTTAAGGATCTTATTAAAAATAATTGCAGAATGTAATAAAAAATTAAGAAAATCCATGGTAATGAGTTAGGATAGGCGTAGATTTCAGATCACATTGCACGATCCCTTCATTAAACCTCTTTTGGTGGATTATTACATCCATGTAAAGCCCCAAGTGCATACTGCAAGTAAGTGGCTATATTTCCTCTATGCAAAAGTTTTACACAAAGACAAAGCGTTCAATGTTGCCTTGCTAATATTTTTGTAAAATGTGAGATAAATATTTTGTTTCACTTTCTTAATTTCTCTATCTTCTCTTTGCCAATATCAAAGCTCATACTTCATGAAGGAAATCACTTTGAGTTCTGAGAAAACTGAAAGAGTGAATCACTACAGGAGATAAAGTGAAGCTGAAGGTGGTACAGAAAATAACTTATTGCCTTGTGGGTGTTTCTTCATGGGCAATGCTTTTCAACTGGCAACAAAGAAGGATGCACCAGTACCAAGTATCTTGGAAGAAGAAAGGAATGTTTCAAAATGTGTTTTTCAGTATGCATTTTCAGTAAAGTTGGAGATCTGCCAGTATTAAGTCTTCAGTGATATTAATGTAATTCTGGACTTTAAATGAAAAAACATGATATTGGCAATGAAATAGTTATTTTCTTTCCACACAACTGTGTCATGCTGGGTTGACCAGATAAAATGTGTGGGGAAAGAGGTCATAAAATTATTTGTAAACATTTGGGTAGCTTAAAGATTGGTATTATTTGCTAATTAGCTATTACAGAAACTTTAAAACATACATGCACACACACACACACACACACACACAGAAAGTACCCCCCACAAAATACAAGCATTAGGTTTCAAGTAACCAAAGTCTAATGCAATGCAACCATGTCTTTTTCCATTCTGCTATGAACAAAAGTCTTAAACTTTCGGTTTCGGTTTTCCTCTCACACTGTTACTTAAAATAACAGTTTTCTCATCATCAAATGCTTTTTTTTGTTGTTTTTTTGGAGCTACTCAACTGCTGTTTGCTCTCTTGTCTTTCCAACTGTAACCACTTAGAAATGTTAGAATTAACATTGACCTCCACCTTTTCCAACTGTGTTGAACGCAATTACACTGGCATCTATTCCCTCTGGTTGCTTCAAACGAAGCATCTTTTTTTGTTCTCTGTGTATACAGTCAACTATTTTGTCTTTTTCCATATTATTAAATCCCAATATATGTGGGGCTCATTTAATAAATCCTACAATCACCGTATTTGAAAAAGGTCTGTTCTTATCTCTCAAGAAACTTTGTTAACTACCTTGTTTCCAATTTATTTCATAAGTCCTCAGTCACTTCAGGTCTACAGATTTTCCTTAGAATTTCATCTTTTTGAGCATGAAATTTTATTTTATTTTTTTCTCCTGTTCAATATAATTTTGATGATTTTTTGTTGTTTTGTTTTCTGTTTCTTTGTTCTCCTTATTTTGCAACCTCATGCAATGCTACAGGCTGGGGGAAGAGTGGCTAGAAAGCTGCCTAGAGGAAACAGACCTGGGGATATTGGCCAATAGTCAGCTGAATATGAGCCAGAAGTGTGCTCAGGTGTCCAAGAAGGCCAACAGCATCCTGGCTTGTATTAGAAATAGTGTGGCCAGCAGAATGAGGGAAGGGATTGTCCCCCTGTACTCAGCTCTGATGAGGCTGCACCTCAAATACTGTGTTCAGTTTTAGGCTGCTTGCTACAAAAAGGACATTGAGGTGCTGGAGCCTGTCCAAAGAAAGGCAGCAAAGCTGGTGAAGGGTCTGTAGAACAAGTCTTATGAAGAGCTGAGGGAGCTGGGGTTGTTTAGCTTCAAAAAAAGAAGGCTTGGGGAAGAATTTATTGTACTTTACAATTACCTTAAAGGAAGTTGCAACAAGGTAGGGATTGGACTCTTCTTCGAAGCACCAAGCGATAAGATGAGGAGAAATTGTCTCAAGTTGTGCCAGTGGAGGTTGAGGTTGGATATTAGGAGAAATTTCTTTACTGAAAGGGTTTTGCAGCATTGGAACAGGCTGCCCAAGGAAGAGGTTGAGTCACCATCTCTGTAGGCCTTCAAGAAACATGTAGATGTACATGTATGTAGATGTATGAAGAAATATGTAGATGTAGTTTTATGGTTTAGTAGTGGACTTGCCAGTACTAGGTTAAAGGTTTGACGAGATAATCTTGGAGGTCTTTTCCAATCTAAATGATTCTATGATTCTGTTTTGCAGTTTGTCTCTCTACTTGTTTTCTCAGCATGAAATTCTGCAAAAGAGGCTTTTTAAAATGGTAGCTATAGCTGTAAATTGTTCCTTAGCATTAGCTATGAAGAAATATTGTAACTGCTATGTCTTACTTTCAGTTTCTTTTGCTTACTCCTCAAAAGCACAATTTCTAAGACAACTGTCAAAAAAAAAAAAAAAAAAAAAAAAAAAAAGAGTAGTTTTAGAGGGTCTCAAGAATAGAATAGAAAAGTTTCTGAGTCTACCTGATTACACTCTAAATGTTAGAATTATGCTTACAAATATATATATATATTTAATTTAAAATATATTGCAATATATTTTAAACAATAGGAAGTACTGCTTTTAAAATTTAACCTATATTTAACTATATATTTAACCTATATTTAACTATAAAGTCACTTGTGCTGTAATAGCTTCGGTAACTGAATCTTTCATTGATTTTGAGACAGTCTTTGTTCTGTTTTGTTGATTTAAAAAAATAATTTTATTTATTCCAATGGTCAAAATTTTCAATATTATCTAATTTAAAAATTCAGGAGTAACATATATCTACACTATTATAAGTATCAAAATGTCATCAGTCCTTTTTGCTTTACAGATGGCCTGTCCCAGAAGCCAGTGGCAACCCCACTTTGTGCTGAGCTTCTCAGATCCAAATATATACCTAAAGTGCCTGTTCTATGGAAATTGTTATCTATTGTTGCTTTAGCATATATCACAATATATCCTGACAGAAGACAGACACACATACACACACAATAATAATAAAAAAAAGACAATGAAACATAAATTTATATTATGTAATATGAAGTTCTGATTATGAATATTTCTGAGCTAACTGGGTTTATACTTGAAGTTATGATTCATTTATTGGATTTATATGTTTCTGCAGGTATAAGAAGCCTCTAAAACATGACACATTAAAAAAAAAAGTCTGAGAGAGGCACAAACTCAGGATTTACATGTCACACCTTTAGAAGTCATATAATTAAGTGATCCATTATAAAAGGAGTAATCAGATAATGATGGATTTTTGTTTTGTTTTTGTTTTCATTTTAGTTCTAACCTACTTACTGCAACTTCAGTTCTCAACATGGTTCAGGATTATTTCCAAGTTTTAGGAAATGCCAGAGTGTTTGTTGAGGCTTATTTTTGTGCCACATAAGAAATCTTTGGGCCTTGTTATTATTCCAGTGGGAGTAGGATCATATCCAAACTTTCCCAAGAAAATAGGACTCAGTATTTAGAATTCAGAATCTAAAATTAGAAGAGTTTTGGAGACCTGTTAATAAGTGACTTTCCAGGGACACACACACACATATGTATCACACTTATCTCTTTATTTTTTCCCCTGACTTTATTTTAGGAGTTTAGGACTTTGAAGGGAAAGAATAAGAGCTTGCATCCCTTATTTCTCTTCTCTCCTCTTTTATTAAAAGAAGAAGAAGAGAAGGAAGGAAGGAAGGAAGGAAGGAAGGAAGGAAGGAAGGAAGGAAGGAAGGAAGGAAGGAAGGAAGGAAGGAAGGAAGGAAGGAAGGAAGGAAGGAAGGAAGGAAGGAAGGAAGAAAAGAAAAAGAAAAGAAAGAAAAAGAAAAGAAAGAAAAAGAAAGAAGGAAAAAAAAGAAAGAACAAATGAACCGGTGGGTATAGTGGGTATATTAAATTATGTTATATGTTTAATTGTTTGCCACCTGCTGGGGTTTTGGTTCAAATTATGCAGAGACATGGTCATTAGTCCATGCAGTTATTTCACGCATGAGAATTATCATTTTTAATTTGGCAGAAGTGAACTAGTACCCCAGCATGTGTCCACAACATCCACCTCAAAAGAGCAATAAAATGAGTCGACTAAGTTGATTAAGACAATAAAGCTATCAAGATAGCTTTGGGGCTAACAAAAATGCTTACTCAATCCCATTTACTATATATAATTGTTTGTACTTTTTTTTTTCTTTTTTTTTTTTCCTTAATGTCACTAATGTAGACTACTAATTCAAATAGTAAATTAAAATGTCCATAAAGTAGTAATGGGTCCTATAAATTTAAGAAATCACCCCTTAGAATTCTAATTATGGAAATATTTCAGCGTAGTATGTAACACACTGAACTGCACTTATTTGGTTACAGTCATCATTTTATCTTTGTAGTAAGCTTTCTTAAGTCTTCCAGGAATGAACATATTAATACGTTGCTCAAAAAATACATACAGCTTTGTAACAGACACTTCATTTTCCCCTTTTTTCACCAAAAAAAAGAAATACTCTGTTTGAAGTACAAAATAATAACTCACCAGAGATGGATCTTATTTTCCTTACCATCTGTAATCATGTGTCTGTAAAATGGAGACTTACAGGTTTAAATTTTTGAGGGAAGTGCTACTTACTACAAAAGTTCCCACTTTTGCGTCTATGGATTATATTATAGATCTAGGGTGGTTGTTTTTTTGTGTTTGTGTGTGTGTGTTTTTATCACCAATCCACGTTTCTTCATGAGCTTAATAAAAAAATAAAATTCGGAGAGTCATAGGCATTCAGGTAATTTAACAGATCTCATGTATTGGGGAAGATTGCAAATAGGAAGTCTGTGCAAGATATTTTTCAAATGCATTAGCAGAAAGCTTCAGTAAAAGAGACTTGAAAACCAAACTAGGTAACTATGCCAACAGTTAAGCACTTTTCAAAAATAATATCTAACTGTGGTTCAAAATGTACAGATATTTCTTTTCCTACTCATCGTGAAGATGGGGCACAAATGATGAAAATTCAGAGGGCATGACTTGTCTGTCATTGTATTGTATTGTCTTTTTTGACTTGTATTGTCTTTTCTAAACTAAACAAATATAGTTCTTTCTTTCAATGGTAATGTTTTCCAAACTCTTCCTTAGCCTTTCTTCTGTTTGTCTATGTATTATTTTAAGTCAAATACTAAAAGCAGTACTCAGTGGTCACTAAGGCCCTACAAATATGAAATTGAGTAAGTACTGTAGAGAACTTCCTTTACTAAATCACACATAAGACTCTCCTTTGTACTTCAACAGTATTATACTGAGCTGGTATTCAGCTATTCATTCATTAGCCCCCTGCCATTTTATAAACACAATTTTACTACCACACCACTCATTTCCACACTTCATATGACTGTATTTAATTTACTGTTTCATAAACACAGTATTTTAAAATTTGTTACAGAATTTTCCATGGTTGTGTTTGGACTATTCATCCAATTTATCAAAAGTATGATAACTTGAACACAAGTCAGCAATGTGTCCTTACTGCTAAGAAGATGAATGGTATTAGGTTTCATTAGGCAACGCATCACCAGCAGGTCAAGAGAGATATTCCTTCCCCTCTACTCAGCACTAGGGAGGCTGCACCTGGAGTACTGTTCAGTTCTGGGGCCCCGAGTATGAGAAACATGGACAAACTGGAAAGAGTCCAAAGGGGGGAGGGGGGGAAATTATCAATATTTTTATACATATATGAAGGGAAGGTGCAAAGACCATTTCCATTGTGTCCAGTGCCAGGACAAGGCACAATGGGCACAAACTGGAACACAAGAGGTTCCATCTAAATATCAGGAAGCACTACTTTTCTGTGCAGATCACTGGAACATGTTGCCCAGAGAGATTGTGGAGTGTCCCTCCTTGGAGGTCCAAAAGCCATCCTGGACAACCTGCTCTAGATATTCCTGTTTGGGTAGGGGGGTTGGACAGATGATCTCCAGAGGGTCCCTTCCAACCTTAACCATTCTGTGATTCTGTGACTCTATTCTCAGGTTTTCACAGTTCCTTGCAGCTTGGTGGCATCTACAAGTTTATAATATATTTTCAATATATATAATGATATATGAAGCGGCTACATATGTATTTATAGTCTTGCAGCATCAAACACATAGTGAGTGGGATTTCTGAAAAGCTCTTCTAGGGAAAAAAAAAATCCTTTTCTGTTAGAAAACCTTCCAGTAGGTGTTTTTTTTTTCACCCATGGTAAACAGAGCTCATATATAAACATATTTTCCTTTCCTTCCACAAGAGAGTAAGAAAATCTTCTAAAAGTCTTGCTATATTAAACCTGTAGTTTCTCTTAATTTTCCTGTATATCACAGTTAAATCCTATAAAGAAAATAATTATTCTGCTTCTGATAAATGCATGTAGTACATTCCTATCTATCATGTAGCTGTACATGTGTGTATACGTTACTAAATATACACATTTTTTTTTAATAATTTAAAAGAGATTCTTTTGACTTTAAAGTTTAGCTGAACTATAATTTCCTGAATTTTATCACTTTTTTATCTTTTAAATACGTTCAAAGGAAATCAAGTATTTCCTTTGAAATGGAAATAGTGAAATGGAAATGAGTATTTCCTTCTCTGGTGTTTGGGGATATTTTCTCTTCTCTGTAAATTCTTGAAAATAATTACCAGTTCTTCAGATTCCTCTTTGGTGACTGACTTAAGTCCTCTAGAATTAATTTTACCCGGCCCAAATTTCTTAAACATACAGATTTCTCTGAATCTTCTTTAAGTTATTTTCATATTGTAGTCTGGCTTCTGATTCCTTGTTAATATTAGTTACATTATAATTCTATGAAATACATTTGAAATAAAGCAAAAAGAACTTTAGGAACTTCATCTTTCTCTGTGTAACATATCACTTGCAATTTTCTCCCACAAACTAATGACTCTACTTGCAATGTTTTACTGATGTCAGTGACAAAAAGCTACTCAGGTGTAATTGCACTGGAAGAAATGTTAGCTATATAAAGCTAGCTTTACTTTGCAGCTGCAATTCTTGTAATAAAAGTCTGTTGGTGGTTTGTTTATTTGCCAGAGCAACTTATATTACACTTATTTTTGCTATTGCCAACATGTGGGGTTCAACATCTATTTACAAGACCATCATAGGGGTCACAAACACATTGGGAAAGAATTTCCTAAATGCCTAGCTGGCTTCCTGTAGTAGTTCATACACATAACTTCAGTAGACTATCAAGCAGACTTTGTATTACTTACTTTTGAAAAAGATGTTTATGACTTCAGTGGAATTCAACAGTTTCTCCTATTCTTCCTCTCTTGCTCATTTTTGCTCTACCATGCAAACCATTTGTATCAGTGAAGAGTTATAGTAGCTTCTAAATACCCAATGAGTAAATTCTACAAACAAATCTGCTGTGACTGTGTTTTTAGTGTTATCTGCAACTCTATGGTCTATGGAATCTAACAGTTTTCTAGATATTTTGTCTATAAAGAATTTGATATCATTTGTAATGGTGTCTCCCAAATAAGCAAGCCAGAAAATACACATGAATATCTTCAAAAAATATGTAAGATGTAGTCTATAGTAACAACTATTATTCATACCCCTACAATTAATTCTTAATTCTGATTAAATCCTAGAAACAGAAGTCCCCCTTAACAAAATTAAACTAAATAAAAGGGGTTTTATAAGAGAATTAGCTCAGGATTTCTTTGTGAAAGTAAAAGAATGTGGAGCATATACATATCTGTCTTCTATTTCCAAAAAGGAGGATGTTTATTATGACGATAACTTTTATTTCTACTACAACTGTGCCAAGTGATCACAGTCAAAGACATGATTTCCTCACAAATACTTAGGAAAAAGATAATCCCTGCAACTCAAAAGCTTGGTGTACAAAAGCAGTGTATGTGTTATATATAAATAGAAAATAAGCAGGCAATGAAATAGGACTGTCCAGCATGAAAACGGTGGTCACAGTTTACTGGTGTATTAATCATTTTTTGTGAGGTCCATAGCAGAGGAGGATTTTTAAGAGAATTGCTGAGGTTTTGTGAATGCATACAGAACTTCTTAAGAATCGCAGTGGTTTTAGTCAGCTGGGCAGCTGAACTCCACCACCACCACTCTCTCGCTTTCTTTCTTCAAAGGGAAAAGGGGAGAAAATGTGATGGAAAGGGCTTAGGGCTGAGATAAGGACAGGGAGATCACAGTAATTATCATCCCGGGCAAAACAAACTCAGCATAGGAAGATTAATGTAATTTATTACCTATTACTAACAGTCTAGAACAGTGAGAAACTAAAAACACCTTTCCCCTATCCACCCTCTTTACATCCTTCCTCTGAGTGGCACACCGGAAAGGGGAATGGGGGCTGCAGTTAGTCTGCAGCACTTTGTCTCTGGTGCTCCTTTAGGGCCACTCTCTTCCCCTCCTCCAGCACGGTGTCCCTCCCATGGGGTGCTGTCTTTCCTGAATTGATCCTGTGTGGACATCCCACAGACAGCAGCTATAACTGCTCCCACATGGGTCCGTACCATGGGGTCCGTCCTCCAGGAACAAACTCCTCCCTGGGTCCCCCACGGGACACAGCTCCCCCCAGACCCCCTGCTCCTGTGTGGGCTCCTCTCCATAGGCTGCAGCTCCGGCCCGGGGCCTGCTCCTGCAGGGGCTCTCCATGGGCCACAGCTTCCTCCAGGCCACATCCACCTGCTCCACCAGGGTCTCCTCCACAAGCTACAGCATGGCGATCTGCTCCATGTGGGACCCATAGGCTGCAGGTGGACAGCCTGCTCCACAGGTTACAGGGGAACTGCAACACCTCCTCCCTTCCTTCACTGACCTTGGTGTCTGCAGTTTCTCACTCCTCACTCTCCCAGCTTCTGTTTCGCAGCAGTTTTTTGTTTTTTTTTTTATTATTATTATTTTTTCTCTTGCTTAAATATGTTCTCACAGAAGTGCAAATAGTATCTCTCACTGCCTCGGCTCTGGCCAACAGTGAGTCCCTAGTGGTGCCAGATGGAACTGGCTCCATGAGGCAGCTTCTGGATTCTTCTCACAGACACCCCCCACTGCCATGTAAACCCAACACAAGTATAATGGGAAAAATAAATAAATAAATAAATAGAAATAAAATGAAAAATAAAAATAAAATTATTAAAATAAATATAAAAATAAAAATTCTGATCCTAAAAGAAAGATTCTGATCCTAAAGGAGAAGTTTGTGGCAAGGACAAAGGAAATATTAAATAGATAATCTAGAAACAGTGTTCTGAGTCAATGTTAGAAGGCAATATGAAGCAATAAATACTGAAGTTGCAGTAGTCATGAATGGCCATGGCTTTCAACAAAATGTTTGATGTCACAAACTTCCTGAAAATTCTCTGTATTAGGTGAATTTACAGCTCTTTTGCTCCATGAGAGTGCTCTTCTGGCTAATGCTGGTTATAAGGAAGCTCTCCTGAGACACAGATTTTTTCTATTACAGACCTCAAAGTGGCCTCTGAAGTTTAGTATTTTAGTATTTAGCATTGCAGTATCCTAGATGGAAAAAAATGAAAATAAAATAAATAAAATACAATACAAATAAATAAATTATTTTAGTGAGTGACCTTAAAATCACTTTTAGTTCTTACCAAGTTCAGGCAAAAATCCTTTTAACAAATTCCAAAGTGGATTATGCACAGTTCCAAAGGCAACTTTGTGTACATATAACTTTATATAAGCTATATAAGGGTACATAGAAATAATAACAATTACGTAAATAGCTATACAGCATGTAGTTTGTTGCAAAGGTTTCTCTGACAAACTGTCAGACGTTTCACAACTACCTGTCTAAACACACAATCCTACATCCTCAGGTTACTTTCTCAAAACAGGAATTAGCACTGTAAATCCACACTCAGTCATGATTCTTGAAAATTATTCACAGCAAAACTCTCTTCAGGCTTTAGCTCTGTCAGGAAAAAAAAAAAAAATGCCTTTCGTTAGATCACAGACCTCTCTCTCCAGGTTTAAAATGATGATAAAATTCTTTGAATATAAGAACTTAAAATCATAGTGCACAGTGAATAAAATTCCAATATATAAATTAGATTATTTCTAGTAAGAGAAAAAAGGAGGAGACATACAGCGAGAAGTTAATGTAAGACCCATGGTATAATTATAAGGTTGACGTTGGGTAAAGTTAAAAGGCGACAAGAACTAAAATACCACCACAGAGATTGACAAAGACTGTAAACCAAGATGTAGAAATGAGGCCTGGTGCTACAGGGAGATTTAAATAAATGTATTTATTTCTATAAAAAATATATATGGCAGGTCATAAACATAGACAAAGGCTCAATTTCATGTGATACTGAAAAACAGGAAGCCTATAATTACTGAATTTGGACAACTGAAATGAGGGGTTGTTTTACAATGTACCAAATAAGTAATTAAAAAAAAAAAAAAAAAAAAAAAAGCAGATGTAGCATCGTAGAGCTAATGGAGCTAATATAGAGCATAGAGCTAATATCACACCAGTGATACTGCAAGACGAGGGCCTGCCAACTGTAAATCAAACAAATATAGCATTCAGAAATATATTGAATGAACTGTATACCTGAAGTCCACTACTGATTAAAACTGATTCTTATTTATATTAGATAATTCTTATTAGATAATTCTTATTTAGATTAGAGGTAAAATAACTATGAAATTAAAATTTAAATGATAGATACATCATAATTTGTAGAAAAGGATATGGTATATTATATACAAAATCATTTTAAATCATGTGGAGGAAAAAGTTCACCATAATTCTTTAGACTCAGGTTGCTGCAAGATGATTGTTTCCAACAAAGTGGGTAATACATGCTATGAATTATGCTGTCACAAGGAAAGAAACAAATGGATAATCGTAATGATGTTTGTGACTGGGTTTGTCCATGGAATGCCTACCATGACAGTAGTACAAATTGTAAAGATATATTGTGGAGCAGTTAGTTGGAGCAAGTGCAGAAACAGCTGCTGCAATCAGGTGTAATCAGAAAGTTGCACAGTTGATCAAAGGTTCTGTACTACCAGCTGTGCCTCCATACGTAATGGAAGAGACATATTCAGATCCAGAAATCACTAACAGATCATCAAGCAAGTTTTTGGAATCTGTTAAAGCTAACTTTTTGAGGCAGGAGACAACATCACTTAACTTCTAATTCAGAAGTCTCAGAGAAGTCTCGGATAAATACTTGTAATGAGATGGGATGAAATAGGGACATAGTGCCAGTTCTTCGCAAGTTATATATATATATATATATATATATATATATATATTCAGTCCTCAGCTCTGAAATCCCAGCAAATAATTAAATAATCTATAACTACTTGGAAGAGAATAAATCAATAAAGAAATCCAGCAATCCAGCAAGGTTTAATTAACTATATATATGTATATGTATATATATATATGTATATATATATATATATATATATATATATATCACATAATTACCACATCTTATTATTTTTTTTGTGGGCATTGTTAGGCATGTTTCTTGTGACTTTCATATAAACAAGATTTAGAAATAATCTTATAAACAAGACTAAATACATAAAACAAGTTTTATAAACAAGAATAAATAAATAGTTTTCAATGATTTATAGGGAGAACATGATAGGAATGACAAAAGGCAGTAGTACCATTATCAATATTTTGCTATCTGAGTAAAATCAACAACTGTCAAAAATGGATTAATTTTACAAGGAACAGTTCTATACATTGCAACCATGAGCAGATTACAATCAATGACAAACTGAAAGTAAATATGGTTTCATATTGTAGCAGAAGTTCAAACTTCTGGTTTTTCTCAAGCTCATCATAGTTAAATGTATAGACAAGAGTTTGGCATGTAAAGTATTTGAAGTAATCCACATGCTTTACTTGAGGTTTTTAACTTGGAGTTGTGTCAGTTCTGGGCACCAAACTTTAAGTACATGAACACGAAGTGTGTGCACCAGAAAGGTCACAGAGCAAAGCAAGCTGAATGAGGTTTGGAAAGCAAGACCAGAAAGCAAATGTTAAATGTTTTTGCTGAATTAGACAAATGAAGGCTGAGAATGGACATGATAAAATTCTTCAAATATATAAAATAACATTCTTATTCTGCTGGAAGGAAAGAATAACTTCACTTTACTTTGTGAAGTAAACAGCGCAAAAAGTCTGTAATTAAACTGTGGAATAAAGTACCTGTGGAGGTTGCCAAAAACAGGTTAGAAAATAAATAATAGCAATTAAATAAAAACTATACAAATCGGTTAAAAATAAATGACACTGGAACATAAATGATAAAACACTAGAAAACTTGTCTGGCCTCTTGTTTTGTTTTCTATAAATGCATGGTTTGAGACTTAGGAAGAAGAATAGAAGAAGATGAGGTCCTAATATTTTGCCTAAGTTCTTATAATTCTTTGAATCACAATATAAACTTTCTGGGACAAACTCATTTTTTTCTTTATTGATTTTTTTTTTCTAAAATGAGACCAAAAATCCTAACAAATATTAATAAGTTAGCTACTGGAAGGTGAACAGTCAAGAGGAAATGATTCTGTTATTCATATTGTTTAGTACTTTTCTTCAAAGTGAGCCTTCCAGTGTTTGTTTCTATTTAGTAAACTGATAATGATTAACAAGCAGTTTCTTTGAAGCATTTTAAACTTTCTTTGTCGGCAGTAGGACTTCAATCTTTTAATATGTGCTCTTCAGCACTAATCGTGTGTTTAGGAAACTGCACAACTGACCAGATTTGGTGGTCATATAAATTTGGTGTGTTCAGTCTGTATTGACCAGCCTTTACCAGTTACACGGGGATCAGGTATTACCCAAAATGAAAGCTGTAAGGTTTAGTGTAAACATTTGTCCAAATTTGTTAGTGTAAACATTAATTCAAAAATGATTGTCATCACACTTCCATTAAAAGTCTGTGAAAAGAAATAACAATAATAACAATAACAATAATAATAACACATATTAATAATACTATAATTAATATTCATTATTACATTAATATTTATAATAATAATAACTCTAAGTCACAAAGAATAGTTCAACCTCATTTTTAATCTAATAATTATAATTAATTGTACGTTGGACCCTGTGGAGATAGCTATAGGACTTAATAATAATTTTCTAGGTAAAACTGTAAACAATTAACCACTATTGCCAAATTTCAGTAAAAGGCAAATGACAAATTTAACATATCAGCACAATCTTCAAGACAAAATAAGTAACAAATAAAAAACTTAATATGTATTTATTTTCTCTTTCACTTTTTCCATTTAGAAATGCATTTTGACCAAAACATTACTTTGAAACACAGATATAAAAATAAAAATACTTCAAATAATCAAATTAGTGGAAAACAATCAAAAGCTATTATGTTATGATATGTAATACTTCTTTTAAAAGTATCAATGCAATCAATGTAATTTGGCGTAAAAAATTATGGAAATCATGCAATCATTTAACAAATGGGGCCATAAGCATCTAAATCTAGCAATCATTTATATAAATTCTACTGATCTTATTGATCAATTCCTTGAAGATTTTACTGCTTATTATTGATTATATTCATTTGGAAATGATGTCAACAAAGAACAATTGCTTACAATGCATAATATTTATCCAAATCTGTGTGTACCTGTAATTATCTCCATATAACTAAACGTATTTCTGATTGTTATTATGGCTTATTTCAAAATACATAAATATGCTTGTGTGTATTTGTGTGTGTGTGTATTTGTGTGGTGAGGGTGGGGAGGTCCAAGTAAAATTGTTTTGATTATTAATTCTTTTTTTTTTTTTTTTTTTTTTGGAATAATTTCATCCAGAAGCATACCTGAGTACTTACCTGATATTTATTCTGTCTCTCTGGAAATAAAGCATCTGCAGATAATAAAGCTGAAATAAGTAGCTGGATTTACAGTACAGATTTAACATAGATTTAGCCAAATATTGAAAAAAAGAAAGTAAAGCTTCCTTAAAAATGGACTCAGAATACAATACAGAAATAATCTTATACCAGACAGTAAGTGATGTGAGAGGAACTGTTTGAAATTTTATTGCCTTCATAGACACAGCTATCTGCAACCTTAATTATAAGCCCCTGTGAGGCTAGAATTCTGATCTGAAAGTGATTCCTGCACTTCAACACTTCAAAGTATGGGAAAAAAAAAAAAAAAGAAAAAAAAAAGGATAAAAAATTATCCTTTCTTTTAAATGGAAAGATGGAAAGTGGTCAGTGTGTTCATTTGTTTTTTGTTTGCCTTATTGGTTTGTTTTCCATTAAGAAAGCCTGGGATTACTTAAATTACTTGATGAGCTTGGAAAATAAAGGAAAAAAAAAAAAAGGTGGGAACTGTGGAGAGAAACAATTCCATGCTTTTCAGGCAAGTAGTTAGAGAAATTAGTAACAGAATAATATGATCTGATACTGACACTGTTAAAGTTTCAGTATGTACAAGTCATACGGAGAAAAAGAGAAGAAAATGAATCACAGCACACCTGCTGGTTAATGCTGGAGAAGCGTAATCTGATCAGGGAACACTGTGGGAAGACCTTGACAAGGATATCCTACTCGTATATTGCTATACTCAGATCATTCATGCTTATAAGAAAATATTGTCTATTCAAAGTAAAATAAAATAAAATAAAATAAAATAAAATAAAATAAAATAAAATAAAATAAAATAAAATAAAATAAAATCATTGCCAGTGACATCTTTAAACCTATATAAACCTATAGATCCTAACAGTATTATCTTCTCTTTACTACTGATTATGTTTTAAGATGTTGAAAGTGTTAATTCATGCTGCCAGCTGCTGTCAATGTTTACACCATATAAGATATACTGTTACTTAAATCCCATTTCAATCCTAGTAATATTTCTCATATTTTCATCTAATGTACTATTTTCAATAAATGATGTACTAACATTTGAAAATGACTGTAACCAAATTCCTCAAATCTTACCCTTTAACGAGGTCTTATAATGTCCAAGGTTCTGATTCATTATTTCATGGAGATACTTAAGATTTTCTACTGATTTTGATCATGAAGAATGTAGCACAGAGCATGTAGACATGTTAGAGAGCCATGCTAGACTTTTCTTTGTTGTTGTTTGATTGATTATTTATTTTGATCTGTTCCATTGTTAATTCAAAAGATGTTTATATACAGAACTATAATATTTGCCACTGGAAACCTAACTCATAGAAACCTTGAATAATCATAAGTACTTCAACTCTCACAGAAGGTTAAAAGCTTTGGTAGAATACATCACTAATGCATCTTAGAAGAATCGCATGCAGCGATTCAGTGTGTACTGAAACACATTGAAAGTTGAGTGTAGAATATAGTAAGCAGCAACTTGAATAGGCAATTTAAAGAAAACATTCGTGTTGTACAGTTTAAGCCAGTAATTATTCATGATACATTTCTAACATGAAATTGCAGCAATAACTAATAACTTTTTTTTTTTTTTTTTGTGGAAAATAAACTTTTGCCCAAGTATTTATGCTTTTCTCTGACTCTCTCACTATCTGAAAAGTATCCAAAAATATATGTTCATGTGATTTAAATTGATTCCTTTCTTAGAAACACACTATGAATGAGTAGAAGGTGGTGTGCAATGAACAGTTCTGTTTTCCTAAATTACATGGTGATTCTTGGTTCAGAGGAATCCTACTCTGTCTTACCCAGGGTCTTGATTCATTCTTCCTTTCATGTCAGAAACAAATAGGATATTGATCCCTCTGAATTGACCTCTTCCTCACTTAACAGTAAGGGAAAATAAATAAATAAATAAAAAAGCCTCCAAACCAGGGAAAAAAAATACACAAATAAATAAATAGAAATCAGCTATTCTTAATAAGAAATTGAAATATTTTATGTTTTTTACATATTGAATTTTTAAAGAAGATAATATTCCCCTCTTCACTATGTTTCAAGTTGTCTTTTTTTTTTTTTCTTCACAGTGACAGAGAGCAGTAGTATTTGAAAAGATATTTGGCTTATAAACAATAGCCATCAAACTTTTGATAACACTTATTGCATCAAGAAACAGAGTGCCTATTCATTCCAGTAAGAACAAATAATATTGCATCGATGAGCTCAATTACAAAGAAGTAAATAGTACATAAGCAGAACATATATTTATACAATAAGATTTCTACAAATTGTGTAATATGTACTCCCTCAAAATGTAATGTCATTTATGTTCATAACAAATGTCACCATCAGAATAAAAGTTATTCTGTCCTTGACTGTATTATGTGTTCGTTTCTTACTCTGCTCCTAATTTTATTACTGAATTTTTGCACATTTTATGTCACCTCCTTATTGCCATTGAATATTGTTTTTGATTTGGTATTATTCCAGATTCGCTGGGGTTTTCTTTTGCTTCTTTTATTCGTTTTGTTTTGTACTGATTTATTTATTTATTTATTTATTTTTTAGGGTTGATTTAACTTTCATTTCTTGGACAATCTTAGAAAATCTCAAAGTCACGTAGCATGTTAAATGCTACAGAATTGATTATTTAATATGATACTAACATTCACAGATCAGGTTGTGAGCCCTGTACATGATCACATTGGAGAGCATTTACTCCATAAGCAGTGCCATTAATTCCTTTTCAGAACAGTGAGTAAGAGGATAACAATCTGACCTTGTGTGATCTTATTACATTCAAAACCTTAAAAATCAGTTTATAAAGAATGATCTTGTTCTTGTATGTTTATAGGCAAACGGAGACTTCTGTGTAACAGTCACTAATAAAGCTTAAACCTTACTCCTTCATACCCTGAGAAAAATGCTACCTGTTACTATTACACATGTAGTAAGTAATAGAAAAGTCCTTTATGGTACTATGCATGTTTTAAAAAGCTACAGTGAACAATAAGTATTTCATATTATTGTAAAGTAATCAATTCACAATGCTCTGGTTGTGCCCTTTGAATTCCTATATCTGTGAGTTTTTATGTTATTCTTTTGTACTTAGAACAATAGAAATAGATTAGATGCTGGTAAATTTGAATCAGCTTTGGAGGGAATATGCAGCTAATACTTAATTGTGAAAAAGTGCATGCAACTGAAGAAATAAGAGTTTTAGGTAGGATGAGTTGTAGGTGTTCATGCTTCCTTATCAATTCTGTGCAACAGCATTAGAGGAGTTAACAGCATTTGAACAGAATGAATGTTAAAATAAACAAACATAAACTAGAATAAAATTTTTGTCGTCACCTAACTATTTAAATTATGTTGAAAGCACTGTACTACATGACAACCTCTGCATTTGCAGGAATAGTTTCTACTACTTACAGCACCCAAACTATGAACCACTTGTGGTGGTTTTACCGTGCTACACGGCACAACCGCTCTCTCACTCCCCCTCCTTAGATGAGGAGGGGAAGAAGTAAACTAAAGAACAACTCACGGTTGAGATAAGGATAATTTAATTAAAGGGAAATAATTATTATTAAGGAAAGATTATTATCTAGAGAGATTATTATTAAATAAATTTAACTAAAGGAAAAAAAAGGGGAAAAGGGAGGGGGAAAGGGGAAAAAAAATGAAAAAATAAACAAACAAACAAAACAAATAAAGGCTATGTGGAAGTGCACAGGAAAGAAATTACTTTCTACTTGCCACAAATGAGCGATGCTTGACCATGTCCCTGAAGCAGGGCCTCAACACACTTAGCCAGTGTTCGGGAGGAGGACTGATGTTTTCACGAGAGCCCACCCCTCCCCTTTTCTTCCTGTTTCCACCTTTTATTGCTGAGTGTGACATCATATGGTATGGAATATCCCTTTGGTTGGTTTAGGTCATCTGCCCTGGTGATATTTCTCTTCTCACTTTTTGCCCACCTACTAGGAGAGTTAGAGAGAGGCCTGATGCTGTGCCAGCACTGCTCAGCAGTAGACACAACACTGGTGTGATAACACTGCTGTTCTAGCTACAAGTGCAGAGCACAGCACTGTATGGGCTGCTGCAAGAAAAGTTAACATCCCAGCCAGACTCAGTACACCATTTGATTGACAAAGCAGGAAAAAACACCTGAGAAATTGCTGGAACAGCCTCATTATCCCCCCAGCATAAGATTAACAGACATTGAGGAAAAAAATTATTACTAATAGTCATCATCATCATCTGTGTAGTTTTCGTGTCCTTCTGTTGTTTCAAATCACAGTTTCAAATCACAGACAGTAGACAGGCAGTTCCTGGCCCACCCAAGGAGTTATTGTCTCATGCATGGGTGTATACACAGGCAGAGCTGTGATGCTCAACTACAGCGGTTACAACTGTGGGACAAACTTGAGTTTCATATACTTATAGCTTAGTTTATATGGGCCTTGCTACAGTCAACAGCTTAGAAGGAATGGTAGGAATAGACTGAATCTGAAATGGAAGGAATATTTCACTCTGTGTTTATGCAAGAATGTTTATCTTTACCTTGTTGTGTGAGAAATACGATCAGTCAGGACCAGACTGGAAAGATACTTAGGAATTTGTCTGTTTTTTTCCCCCCATATATTTGTGGTCCAATGTGTCATACAATGACCAAAACTCCGTTAACAGAATTGTTTCAAAAAAAAAAAAAAAAAGTAAGAAAATCTCTCAGAAGAGAGAGCTGTCTAAAAAAAAAAAAAAAAAAGGCCAAAGCTATGTATTAAATTTTGACTATTTGGTCAAAATTTTGACTATATATGCTTCTCTGTCAGTTAAATTTGTATCCTTGAATATCTTCTGAAGTTGGAAACTGGTAACTAATCTTTTTTCTCATCAGAATTTGAAAGATAGTCGTTTTAGGATTTTAGGCCTTCTTTTTTTTTTTCCTTTTAACAAAATGCAGGAGGAATAGAAGTATATAGAAGTATTGCAGTCTGGCAACTCAGAAGTAACATGAAAAGAATATGGTGTTGTTGAAATGGATATCTGAGATTTAGGTTCAGTTATTGGTGCTTGATGTCCACTGAGTATGTTTAACTGGCATACATGTAGTTTACATGGCTAGGCAACCTCTGTGTGTACATGTCAATATGCAAGGCTACTAGCTCATATTTTAGGTTAACTCTAACCAATGCTACTGGTCTAAATGCAATGCTACATTTTTGCCCTTTATTTCTCATCTGAGAAAAGCATCATAATGCTTTAGTACATTCTATTCTAGCGCTTCTTCATTCATGATAAATCTATGCTAGTTCCAGTTCTAGATATACATGTACCTTGTTCAGAGCTAGCTACAGTATTCATGCTTTGTATACCACTGCAGACGTTCCCATTGCAAAGCATTTGAAAACTAATTGTTCTGTGCTTCAGTTCCCTACACGTAAATAGGAGATAACAGCATTCATTTTGTCTTTCTCATTTAGATAGAATTTCTAAGACTCAGAGACTCCTTTATTATTGTGCTTGTTCAATGATTAATTCAATATTATAACTTTATTGAAATAAATAATTGTTAAAATGGATAGAAGTATTTGACCAGCTAAAGATACAATTTGTATCTACAGTTGAAACTATAGACAAGTTACAGAAGGCAAACTGTATGATACAAGTTTAGCTTTTGTGGATCATTCTTCATATTTATATTGCAAAATGTGAAGAAACCCAATTCTTCCTCACAAATACTTCACTTTGTTTAGACTGTTAGTTAGAGGAAAATATGCCCCAAGTATTTTGGTCTATGGATATGTACAACTAGGCAATAAAGCTTATGCTGCTTTCATCAGAGTTACTGCCCTCCAAACCTCAGGCTGTGTTCCAATTGTGTTTTTTGATGAGAGCAGCCAGCTGTCTAACCTTTCTTCAACACTTTGCAGACAAACAAAGATGACATTTTTTCCCAAATTCTAAAAAATATCAACTTAAAAGACTCATGAACAAGAAGCTTTACTTTTAAGGACAGAACACAGAATTTTATTCAGTTCCTAACAGTCTTTTTTTTTTTTTTTTTTTGTATGTATTTTGTCTTTTAACTCCCTTGCTTGGAAAAAGAAATGTAGGATTTTATTGGTGTGCTGACCATGTGTCTTCTACACTGCATTTTCTGCTCAAGGGGAAAAATGTTCACTTGCAAAACTGGAACTTGATTTCACGCTTCTTGGAGAAATTCCACATACTACAATTTACAGCTAACACATATAAAAGTTTAAAGTAAAATACATAGTGCTATGGATGTAACGAAGACTGAGAAGGATACAAATGTCTTCCTGCCTTAAGTATATTTTCTCCTACAATTAGATGTCACTTTACAGAGTGTGGATTTTTGCAAAGAATAATGTGATAGTATAGTAAATGAACTAGACTGAATGAATGCCAAATCACTTTACAATGATAATGGCTAAACTGGGGTTTCAATTATTCTTACCATTTATGTGTGAGGAAGCTCTTTAAATCATTTCTTTCTCATAATAAGACTATGAAGTGATCCACACACTTGTACAAGACACATGGGAATCTAGACAATATGTACTTTGCAATGTAGCACAGTTTCTGACAAGCCACGTGCAGTTTGAAACGGGCACCATATAGTTTTAGTAGCAGCCTATATGATTTAATATCGTTTATATCGGTTAAGATCACTTATATTTTCTTAATTGTTGGATTATATTTGCATTTCTTGTACTTATATTTAAATGAGGTATAGATGGATGAAATTATTTAATGAACTTTAGTTGGAATTGTTACTTTTTAATTTATAGTGGAAAGAGTAGACATTTAAAATAATTCTGTCTTTATTAATCAAAATATATAACTAAAATATTCACACAAACTTAAAGTTTTTAAAATATACTAAAAATAAACTTGTTGTTGTTGTTCTGGAGGATCATAAGAAAGTTAGTTTTCTTAGTATATGGAATTGAATAAAGTTTTACAAATAATTGCACACAACAGAACATGACCTTTGAAATTAAGTTCCCCGTGTCATATGTATTTAAGTCTCTGCATCTAGCCTAGGGCATTAATCACTGTCCATCCGCTGTTTCATTAACAAGTGATTTAAAAAAAAAAAAAAAAAAAAAAGTCTAGCATAGAGAACACTGGATGGGATAAAGCTGTTAAAACTACTATTACTACTACTACTACTGCTACTAAGCTGCTTTAAGGGTGTAAAAATAAGAAACAAAAACACAACCTACCCTGTAAAATCACACATTTAAAACAACCTGACAACAAAAATGCATGGCATCTGGCATAACCAGGATAACCATTATGTTTCAGCAACAGGAAGGGGTAAAGTTTCATCCAGAGGCACATTTGCATACTTCTTAAATTCTTTGTGAAACAGGATGTCTAAGTGAAATTCTAACAGACTCAAGACTTAACTATTGCTTATTTATAAACATTATATATAAGCAGCATTATATTACCTATTTGCCAGGTGCTGAAGGAGATGTATTTAAGACAAAGACAAGCTATGGGGTTCAGAGAGGTTAAAACCAAAAAGGACTATTTAGACAGTTTGCTCAGATCTCTTGACTAAAATATAATCTAAAATGTTACCCAAGTTGATAGAATCATAGAATAAAATCTATGATTCTAATGCTTAGGACTTCCAAAACTCTTTAAATCATAAAACTTTGAGTAGACCTTAAAGACTGTGGTTCCAATCCCTCTGCCGTTGACAGGGATACCTTCCTCTAGATCAGATTGTCCAAAGTCCCATCCAAACTGGATACAAACACTTCCAGGACAACTTCTCTGGGCAGCCTGTTGCAGTGCCTCACCACCCTGAGTGAAGAATTTTTTTATCTAAATTTATCCCCTTATAGTTTAAAGCTGTTACCTCGTGTCACACAGCATCACAGAATCACAGAATGGTTGAAGTTGGAAGAGGTCCCTGGAGACCATCCGGTCCAACCCCTCTGCCAGTCAGGGTCACATAGTGCACATAGTGTACATTGCTCAGGATCCCATCCAGGTGGGTTTTGAGTATCACCAAAGAAGGAGACTCCACAGCATCTCTGGACACCCTGTTCCAGTGCTCTGTCACCCTTACAGTAAAGAAATGCTTTTGCATATTCAGCCAGAACTTCCTGTTTCAGTTGTGTCCATTACCTCTTGTCCTGTCAATGGAAACCACTAAAAAGGGTCTGTCCCCATCTTCTTGACACCCTCCCACAAGATCACTGTAAGATCAAACTCTTCTTTTGAAGCAGCCCAGGATGGGATTGGCTTTCTGGGCTGCAAGTGCACATTTCTGTATTTTACTCAGTTTTTCACCTGCCAATATCCTTCAGTTCCTTCTCTATAGAGCTTGTCTGTGATCGCCCAACCTGTATTCATGTTTGGGATTGCCCTGACCCAGATACAGGACCTTGTATTTGTCCCTGTTGAACTTCATGAAATTCATGGGCCTACCTCTCCAGTATGATGACCTCAGTTGCTTAGTTATGATGATGTCAGGTAAGCTAATGTGATAATACCCTATGAGTTTGGATTCCAAGCTTGATTAAGAACAAGATTTAAAAGACCACTAACTTTTATTTATTTAAATAGCTAAACAATAAAAATCATACATCTAAACAATATTTTGACTTTTTGATTTTTTAAAACATTGCTTTAAAACCTCAAAAAAAAAAGTGTTATACCGTAATAATCTCAAAGCTCATTATGAACAAAAAGAGAAAATACATCAAATATAAAGAACAAAAAATTATCCATATTTATTTTTTACAGAAAAAGACAATATACTTAATATATCACATTACAATATATAAATAATATATATATGTATTATATAATAATATATATTATTAATATTAAATAACATTAATTTATTAATTAATTTTAATATATAGATAATTTGTATTATTATATATAATATGTTATAGTATATTTAATATACCTAATAATACTATTAGAATAGTTATACACTTATACTTCCTAGGATCTACCCCCTCTTGCTGGTATTATATCACCTATCCACTGTACTTTTAGTTCTGAAGGTCCATGTAATCAGCCTGGTAGTGGTTCAAGGGTAAGGCAGTGAAATGAATTTCAGGGAGGAATTTGATGTCGAATTAATTTTTGCCCTTCACTCGAGGATGTTCTTGAATATATTTTTATATACTTGCTTTTACACCTTTTTTTTTTTTTTCTTCATTGGTCTGCAAATCACATCTGAGATTATGTGCTATGTGTAAAATACTATGGTTTTGTTCTGTTTGTTAAAACTGAAAAACAGTTTTGTCTAGCTCTGTATTTCTTTAGCTGACCATTGTGGACTTGTCCATAACTGTAGGATCTCCAATAACCTTTCACCATGCCAAGAAGTAGCCGTTACTAGTAGTCTTTAATAAGGCCACAGTGTAGCACTCACCTAAACACAAATGAAGTACCTTTAATTATTAAAGTGGATTTAAGTTAAATTTTAATATGTAGTTAAACAACTAGTAAAGACCAGAGAGCTTTGCACTTTCCAGCATAGACCCCTACAATATTTTTAAGAATCTTTCCTCAAAAATGTTTTCATGAAGTTAAGCCAAGGATTAACAAGTGTGGTGGTTTTACTTGGGTGGGCAGCCGAGCTCCACCACAACAGCTCTCTCACTCCCCCTCTCCTCGAAGAGGAAGGGGGAGAAAATACAACACAGAGAACTCGAGATTTGAGATGAGAAAGGTTTAGTTAAAGGGAAAGGGAATGGGGAGAAAAAGAAACAAAAGAAACAATAAAGCCACACGGAAGCACAGAGAGAAGGAAAAAAAAAATATTCTCTACTTCGCATCAACAAGTGATGTTTGGCCATGTCCTGGGAAGCAGGGCCTCAAAACACATAGCGGTTGTTCAGGAGGACAGCCACCTCCCCCACGAGAGCCCCCCTTTTTATTGCTGAGTGTGACATCAGGTGTTATGGAATATCCCTCTGGTTGGTTTAAGTCAGCTGCCCCGGCAATGTCCCCTCCCCATCACTTGCCCACCCCCAGCCTGCTGGCTCCTGGGGGCTTGGAGGGAGTCCTGATGCTGTGCCAGCACTATGCAGCAATAGACACAACACTGGAGTGATATCAGTGCTGTTCCAGCTATGAGTGCAGAGCACAGCACTGTGCGGGCTGCTGCAGGGAAAGGTGACTCCAACCCAGACAGACACAACACAACAAGTGACAATATTTATGCTGCAGTAAATGCACATTGATTCATTCTTCCTAATTTTGTTGTTACACAACAGCCACAACTAACAAGATTATGGTGGGACACAGTATGAGGAAACACACTAGAATATATCTCAACCTCATCAGATATTACAAAGAGGCAATTATTTCTAGACTGATATTCACTATAAATTGTGTCAGCAAACATGATCAAGGTTTAGTAAAACAGATAATTGTGAGAGAAAAAAAAATAAAATCCTAATTGCCAGGCACACCACACAAAAGGGGATATCACTGCTTCTCAAGTTGGTATAACCATACAGTATTTTCCATATCACTTATTATTTTCAGGTTGTAGGAGGAATGGTGATAAAAATCAACCAACCAACCAATCAAAAATCAGTGATCATCCCTTTTAAGATGTGCTAAGTATTCTTTTTCTCTGTCTTTTCTTAAACATGTCCCCCTGGAAAAGGAAATGTATTTAAGCATACAGAGTAATAGCTAAGAAAAAAGAAAGCCTCAACAAACAACATGGTTCTAAAACTCAAGCCTCTTACCCTGTTCTGACAGAAAACTATCTAATGAACTATTTAATAGTGTTTAACAAGACTGTTTACTGTTAATCCTAAATGCACTAATAGGAAACCTAAGGCCTACATTCAATGTTACTTTGGTCCCTTTGGATTTTGATCATAATTACAGTTTGCTCTTTAATTATTCTTCCTCATGTATTCAATTTATGATTAAGACCAACAGCTTGCCCTGGAGGCTGAAAGTGCTGAGGTGGACACTGGTGAATCAGCAGAGAGCAACTCCTTCAGCAATGTGCAGAAGCAGCCAAAAAGCAGCTTTTTACACTAATCATGAAATTCAGAGCTCAAGACAGGGTAATACTACTTCAGCAAGTGAACAACCTCTGATAACTCTCTAGGGAAATGAAGTTAAAGAAAAAATCTATAGCTCTCAAATAAACACAAATGAACTTTTATTCAAGAAAATTACATTGTGTTGACAATTAGAACAGCTTCATCTATCTATTGCAGGTGTTCTACAGTCACATGCTACCCACCTTTTGCTTCTTCTATTTGCTGTTTTATTTTCCCTATTTAGCTATAGTAACCAATATGACATATCTGAATGCCCTCCCCTTGAAACTTCTATGAAAAGTAATTTTAAAATGAAATTTTGTTGAAAATGTGTTAGCAAAACAAAAAATAGTGTTTAATCTCTCCTGTCATTTGTGATGCAGAATACAAAGGAACTATGTATAGAAGTTTCTGTAGCATGAAGTAGTAAATGTCTGTAGCAGAAATATGTTGTATATGGGCCTTTGACTTAAAGAACTACAAGATTGATTGGTAACAGTAGATTTCTGTTAGTAGATTGTGGTTAAAGAATGCTAATGAACTTTTGAGAAGTGAATATAGATTGCTAATTCTAGGAATAGAGTTAGAAAGAAGCTAATAAGCACAAAATAGTAATACAGGGCATACACATGAGTAGCACAAAATTAGCCAGGTCTTGAAATCAGTCTAGCCCAGAGAAAAGCATATATCTATGTTCATCCCAAAACAAGAACATTTTGAACCTCTGTGGAGATGTATGCAATCTAATTTGCTGCTAATTTCTTCCCCATGTTACATATACCTTAAATTTTATTTAAAATCAATCATCTGAGATGAAATGTGCAACAGGTAGTTAAGACAGATGATAGATAGATTGATAGATAGATTGATAGATAGATTGATAGATTGTGGTGGTTCTGCTCAAGTGGGCAGCTGAGCTCCACCACAGCCGCTCTCTCACTCCCCCTCCTCAAAGAGGAACGGGGAGAAAATACGATGAAAAGGGCTCAAAGGTTGAGATAAGGACAAGGAGATCATGCAGTAATTATTGTAACGGGCAAAACAGATTCGGCATAGGGAGACAGTAAGATTTATTGCTTATTACTAACAAGCTAGAGAAGTGAGAAAAAAAGGAAAGAAACCAAAAGCACCTTCCCCCCCCCGCATCCACCCTCTTCCACCTCCTCCCTCCAAGCGGCGCAGGGGAACGGGGGAATGGGGGTTATGGTCAGTCTATAGCACTTCTCTGCCGCTCCTTCTCGGTCACTCTCGTCCCCTGTGCTGTGGGGTCCCTCCCACGGGATGCAGTCCTTGATGAACTGATCCAGCCTGGGCTTCCCACAGGCAGCAGCTCTTCCAGAACTGCTCCAGATATGGGTCCGTACCATGGGGTCCATCCCTCAGGAGAAAACTGCTCCAACCTGGCTCCCCCACGGGCAGCAGCTCCTGCCAGGTCACCTGCTCCTGCGTGGTCTCCTCTCCACGGGCTACAGGTCTGGCCTGGGATCTGCTCTGGCAGGGGTCTTCCACAGGCGGTAGCCTCCATTGGTGCAGGTCCACCTGCTCCACCGTGGTCTCCTCCACTGGCTGCAGCATGGAACCCTGCTCCACAGTGGTACTCCATGGGCTGCAGGGGGACATCCTGCTTCACCATGGTCTTCACCACAGGCCGCAGGGGATTTCTGCTCCAGTGCCTGGAGCACCTCTCCCCCTCCTTCTTCACTGACCTTGGCACCTGCAAGGCCGTTCCTCACTCCTCTCACTCTCCCAGCTGCTGTGTGGTGCAGCATTTTTTTTCTCTGTCTTAAATATGCTCTCACAGAGGCACAAAACAACATCGCTTATTGGCTCGACTCTGGTCAGCAGTGGGGGCATTCCCAAACATGGGGCAGCTTCTAGATCCTTCTCACAGAAACCACCCCTATGGCCCCCTGCTACCAAAACCTTGCCACGTAACCAACTATAGATAGATAGATAGATAGATAGATAGATAGATTAGATAGATAGATAGATAAAGTATCACTCTGTAGAATTTTCATACAGCACTTTTCAGTATAATTACTTTATACTTGACATTTAATTAGAATCATAGAATCATAGAATATCCTGAGTTGGAAGGGACCCTTAAGGATCATCAAGTCCAACTCTTGACACCGCACAGGTCTACCCAAGTTCAGACCATGTGACTAAGTGCACAGTCCAATCTCTTCTTAAATTCAGACAGGCTCGGTGCAGTGACCACTTCCCTGGGGAGCCTGTTCCAGTGTGCAACCACTCTCTCTGTGAAGAACCCCTTCCTGATGTCCAGAATTCTGAACATGGATTTTCTTTATCACTGAAGGACAGCAATGGCATTGTGAAATTCTTAGTGAGATCATTCCCAGGAATGAAAAAGCTCAAGTCTGGAATTACTGCATGCTTTGAAGTAAGCCTATTGGAATAACCCTTTAGGATGAGATCAACTCTAAATCACCTCTTTATTCACTGGAATCCTCTCCTTTCCTGTCTCTAAAGTGGTAAGGTCTAAGAATCATCCTTTTGATAGAACTGGATAGGCAACAGCATACACTGGATGACAAATAAAAAAGCCATGCTTTTAAAATAGTAACCAGTTGCATATACAAAGCAGAATTCATGGTATTTCTTTCTATTATTGTTTTCCACTATACTTTAGATATGTGTGTGATTTCATTAGCTTATTGCTTCTTTAAAGATTTTTCCAACCAAAATGTCTGTCAGTTCTGAAACTGAACACTCAAAGTGCTGACATTAAGCCACAAGACCCAATTTCATAGAGAGCTACTTAAGTATTCCAGAACGACATCTTTGTATCAGCCAGACCTTATTGTATTTGTGATTTGTGCAGTTTTAACTGGAAGAAGAAGAAGAAGAAGAAGAAGAAGAAGAAGAAGAAGAAGAAGAAGAACAACAACAACAACAACAACAACAACAACAACAACAAAAGTGTAGCTGCTACCACAGATGAATACAAAAAGCAATCTAAAAATATTTTAAGAATAAACGTGCTTTTCTTCTTGTATTTGTTTTTCACTGTTGATACCAGAGCTACAATTCCTGTCTTAATTCTTTGGGAGAAAACTATGCTTTCTTCAATATGCACTGAGCTTCTCATTAAAGGAGGTTATAGGAAATTGCTCTCAAGGTATCTTTTCAGGGGGAATAGCCATGAAATATAGCTTTTCATAATGTGTTATGAAACTTTAGTTCAGCTGTGACTCTCTTTTGTCATATATTTGTTAATATCAAATTCAAACAGCAAAACAATTGCCTTTCTTTACTAGTTATTTTGACTGTATTCAGTAACTTTTCATCTTTTTTTCTTTATCTAAAAAATCCTTTAGCCTCATACTCAGTATGAGGTTAAAGGCTACTTAAAGGTAGCATGAAACTTCTCTTTGTAACAGATAACATAATAGCAGGGAAAATTGTGTCTCTAGCATTAATACTCAATCCTGTTTTGGAACTGATTCTAAGAGAAATCTAAGAGAAAATCTAAGAGAAAATACCCATGCATTTTTAACAATCCTTTGGTCTTTTGGATAGTTTAATAACAATAGTTTATATGAATTCTTACAGCATGCTTGATACTCACTCAGACTCTGAATGTAATTCATTATTTGTTGTGTATGGCCCAAAAATTAGCTTTAAGAGTACTATATTATAAGTACCTATAATATGTACATATCAGTATATCATTTTAAGGATGAAGTATAGGACTGAGTGGTAATATTAATTCCTAAGTGAAGAACATAGTAACAATTATGTGAAATAAGAAGATGAAAAATTGGGGAAACAGAAGTTCATGCCTGGGGAGGGAGAGGTAATTTTATAGAAAAATAAGAGTAATGACAATTTGTCTGTTCTGGCAATTGAATGGAAAGTATAGGACA
This sequence comes from Anas platyrhynchos, assembly GCF_047663525.1. NCBI lineage: Eukaryota > Metazoa > Chordata > Aves > Anseriformes > Anatidae > Anas > Anas platyrhynchos. Next base: position 58,414,505 of record NC_092590.1, read on the forward strand.
AAAGAATTTGATCTCCTTCTATGACAAAGTGACGCGCTTGGTGGATGAGGGAAAGGCTGTGGATGTTTTCTACCTCGACTTCAGCAAGGCTTTTGACACCGTTTCCCACAGCATTCTCCTCAAGAAACTGGCTGCTCTTGGCTTAGACTGGTATACGCTTCATTGGGTTAGAAACTGGCTGGATAGCCGGGCCCGAAGAGTTGTGGTGAATGGAGTCAAGTCCAGTTGGAGGCCTGTCACTAGTGGCGTTCCCCAGGGCTCGGTACTAGGCCCAGTCCTCTTTAATATCTTTATCAATTATCTGGATGAGGGGATTGAGTGCACCCTCAGTAAGTTTGCAGATGACACCAAGTTAGGTGTGTGTGTCGACCTGCTCAAAGGTAAGAAGGCTCTGCAGGAGGATCTGGATAGGCTGGACCGATGGGCTGAGGTCAACTGCATGAAGTTCAACAAGGCCAAGTGCCGGGTCCTGCACCTGGGGCGCAATAACCCCAAGCAGAGCGACAGACTGGGAGAGGAGTGGTTGGAAAGCTGCCTGGCAGAGAAGGACCTGGGAGTATTTGTTGATAGTCAGCTGAATATGAGCCAGCAGTGTGCTCAGGTGGCCAAGAAGGCCAACACCATCCTGGCTTGTATAAGAAGCAGTGTGGCCAGCAGGGCTAGGGAAATGATTGTCCCCCTGTACTCAGCTCTGGTGAGGCCGCACCTTGAGTACTGTGTTCAGTTTTGGGCCCCTCGCTACAAGAAGGACATCGAGGTGCTTGAGCGGGTCCAGAGAAGGGCAACAAAGCTGGTGAGGGATCTGGATAAAAAGTCCTATGATGAGCAGCTGAGGGAGCTGAGGTTGTTCAGCCTGGAGAAAAGGAGGCTCAGGGGTGACCTTATCACTAAGTAAGTACATAGTACATTAAAGGAGGCTGTAGTGGGGTGGGTCTTGGTCTATTCTCCCACATGCCTGGCGACAGGACAAGGATGAATGGGTTAAGTTGCACCAGGGGAGGTTTAGGTTGGATATTAGGAAGTATTTCTTTACTGAGAGGGTTGTGAGGCATTGGAATGGGCTGCCCAGGGAAGTGGTTGAGTCACCATCCCTGGAGGTCTTTAAGAGACGTTTAGATGTACAGCTTAGGGATATGGTTCAGTGGAGGACTTGTTAGTGTTAGGTCAGAGGTTGGACTCGATGATCTTGAGGTCTCTTCCAACCTAGACAATTTTGTGATTCTGTGAATTACTTTGGGTTCGTTATTTATTTATTTAATGATTATCTTTATCTTATTTCTTACTTTTGAAGATTTTGAAATAAATCTGTTTCATGATCAAAAAAATAATATATTTTTTAAAAATTGTCTATATTTTTACATCATTATTCCTTCAGGAAAAATCTAAATGTAGATTTGAATATTGTTTTGTTCCTTCAGTGCCATTTATACAAACATTTATTTCCCCAATAAATAAACAACTTTGCTTTGTTTTCATTTTACAAAGAATTTCAGAAATCCTGATGAAGTTGAGGCTGTTACTTAGTGAAGGTTGAGAGAGCGATATAATTTCTACAATTTCTTGTAGTTTAGGTCTGGCCAGTTTTACTAGGGAAAAAAAAGTAAATAAATATTAAAAAAAAATAATAATAATCTAAAAGCACAGAATTGCAGAATTGCAGAATGTTTGAGATTGGAAGGGACCTCTGGAGGCCATCTATTCCAACCCTCCTGACCAAGTGGGGACACCCAGAGCAGGTTCCTTTACAAGGACTACGTAAGGACTAGTCCCATTTTTAATCTCTGTAACACAAATAAAAGAAAACAAACATGTTAAGGTTTTCTTCCGGGGAGATATGTGATAACAGCATGAGAGGATGAGAGGCTGGAGAGCCCCATGAAAAGGGGTCTATGGGTTCTAGTTGTGGTTTAACCCAATAGGCGACTAAGCACCATACAGCTGTTCAAGCATTCTTAAACAAGAGTGCAGTGTATGTAAGGTGGAAAGAGAAGGGATGAATACTGACTCCTTGATAAGGAAGAATTGATCTATTTAGTGCACCAAATTTGTGGTTATTGCTTTTCATAGCCCAGAATAGAGTACAAGATTCCTGGAACTCATCATTTCTCTTCTAACATCCAATATCACTAAAGCTCCTTAGCCAAGTGTCCATTATTTTTCTATGTTTTAGAGCGGAACAAGCAGCAGATTTTGTTCATATAATATTGCATACATAGAAGCAGACATTCACTTCAGATCTGTAAAATGGAAATTAAAGCTGCCAAACCAACTTCTAATTTAATTAATTCAATACATTAAATTGATTTTTTTAATTGCATTTTATTACTTTATATCAAAATTTTATATCTGAATGCGTACAAAGCAGTTCTTTGGGGATAAATCACTGTTTATAGAAAGGAAATTTTTTGTCTACAGACTATATGCTTCAGGCAGAAGGCTTCTCAAAGAAATTACACAGAATTAAAAAACAAGCAAACAAAAAAAAAAAAAACACCACCAACAACAAAAAACACCCAACAAAAGAAAACAAAAACCATCAGGGTTAAAACAAAGAAAAATTGTCCTCATGAGCTGGTTTCTCTCCCTGGTTCTGTCCATAATTGCTAGGATACTCAGCAGATTTTTTCTGAGTCATCAGTTATTTGCTTTTCTGTTTTTCTGTTTTTCTGGGCATCTGATCTCAGATTCTGAATGCCTCATTTACAACTGTACTAAGCAGTAACAGCTGCTCAGTAGGCACTGTGCTTTGAAGTTATGAAATATTTTATAAGGCAAGATACAATGGAAAATTCGGTTCTATGGTTCCAATTTCAGTATCCAAGATAAGTAGATGTGCTATAGATACTTATCCATCTGTGATTCAGATCTTGACGTAAAGAAGATAACATTACCATCTTCCATGTTATGGCCATTATGAAAATGCATTAATTAATGTTTCAAGACAATCAGAAACAACATTGTTGTTAAATGCTATGAAATGTCTATCTAGAATATCTTTGATAAACAAATAATAAATAAGATCCAGAGCTACACATTGAACTAGGAAGACATATTCAAACTAGGAAGTACATATTCAAATACTGCTTATTGATCATCAGTTGATCATCATCAATTCCATGCAATAAGTAAGGCAGACGACATGGAAAACATTGTAAATAATCATGAAACTGGAGACTGTAACATACTGTATACCCACAAGTTGAATGAACTATCTAAAAATTCCAAAATACTTGATTTTGTAACATTAATAATTTGTTTTTAGCAAAGTGGAGATGGGAATTTTTCATCTGTACTTTTGATATTTAGCTCTTTGGGAGCAAAAAGCTCCTAATTTTTTTTTTATTTTTTATTTTTTTTTGTGAGACAATATGAATTTCTTGTTCAAAGAGAATAGGTTACTATTTTTTTTTTTTTTTTTTTTCTCTTACGAATGAAACTATCTGCAATGAACTGTTCACAATAATGTGAACAAGTTTGCTCTTCCTAAGTTGCTTCTTTAGTAGTATCTGTAAGACTAGGATTGAAATCTCTCAGGTTTTATTTCTGTGACGCTGATTAAATTTGTAGTTATTTCTATGCTTACATTTTCAGTTGTGTTGATATAAAATCAGAAACCTTTCCTTAGTTAGATATTGCACACGATATTCCTTTTCTATGTTTTTGCTGTTTGTTTCAGTGCCTTCTTCCCCGTTTTTTGTTTTAGTTGCCCAGTACGGTAAAACCACCACAATAATCACAATTATGTTTGAAAAGGATTACTTCTCTCTATTTCCAGGCATTATTATTATTATTATTATTATTGAATTTAAATGTAAACAAAGGAGATAAAGTAGAATTTATCCTATGATCCATCTTCTTCTGCCTATATTTGCAGGTAAGAAACACAGAAGAATGTGAAATTGCTTTTCTTAAATATTTTAACTTTTTTTTTTTTTCTGCTGTCTGACTTCATTTCACACCACTTTCCTCACTATTTGTACTAAGAGATTCTTGGTTTTTCTAACAGTCAAATCAGGGGGAGTTTCTGTGGCATTAGAACTGACACAGCATGTGAATATATGAATATATATCAGGATCTATCAATCCTGACATATAATTAGTAGTAAGAAAAAATATATAAAGTCACTCTTTCCTACTTAGTATTTCCCTTCACAACTGTAAAGGTCCACTGAAGCTTAATCTGCTTCATTTTAAAGGGAAGATACATTATTCAAGAGGTTATTACATTTTTTCCATATACAATTGCAATTAAATATTGTTTCAAGTAAACATAGTATCATGGTTGGATATGTTGAATATGCAGCAATTTATAAACCTGATTATAAATTCAGATTCCCTAAATAGTATTGTCTGGGTCACCCTGGTCTGACAATTTCTGAGGTCAAACAAATATGGAATATTTGGAAAACGTCTGATTTCCAAACATCTGAAAGATGTTTAGAAATTCTTTTTAATAAAAGAGCAGAAAAACAAGAACTGTCAATGACAGCATTTGGTCCACTCAAAATTTAGTTAATGACACTGAAGGTATCCTCCATCTGTTGTTCTGTTGTCTCGTCCAGTCCTTTAACAAATGTCAGGTTTCTAGTGAATTGATTCCTTCCTATCAATGATGTCATCAATCTGTTGTCATAGGCCTGCGGTTTTTCTGACATATCCACTAGCAATGTCAAAACTGAGAAGTTTCCATTTAGTGCTTATTTATTTTTCCTCTCTGACAAAAACATAGAAGTTTTTCTCTGTTATGTGGGTTCCTAACTCTGTAATAGCCAAATTTACTTCCAGAAGTCAAAAGCAAACATTTTTGGCTATGATCTTGCAGATTTACGCAAGTGCTTCACTTCATTACTGTGAAGAAAGTTTATACCTGTCTCTCCACTTAAGGATTGAGGCTTTCAGTTACATTATAGTACATTTTGTCTTGCATAGATGGGAAGATGGCACTCTTTTGGGTTTTATAGTATTTTAATCCCCCCTAGAAATACTTTTAATATCTTTGTCACTGGAAAAAAAAAAAAAAAAAAAAAAAGTAGCGACATAAATTACTGAACAGGTTCAATCATAATTCAAAATGAGAAATTATTCTTTTATGCAGAATCATTAAGAAAATTAAATAAATATTGACAAGAAAAAGAAAAAAAAAAAAAAAAGAACAAAAAACACTTTCCAATGTGATAATTTCTTCCAAAAAAATATGAAAAACAAACAAAGCAAAAAAAACCACCTTTTCTTATACATCACTATAGCCTGAAATTTTATAAACAGGAAAGTAACCCTGACTAAAGGCTTATTTTAAAATATTATAAATATTATAAATATTTATAAAGCATAAATGGATTGCTACAGTCTCGTTATTGTATAGTTTCATAAGAATACCCATATTTTTAAATAATTGGAAAAAAATGCAAGCTACAAAACTCAAGTACATTAACATTTAATTTGATTTCAAGAATATGCTTGAATTCCAAATAACTATATTTTCTTTGATACTTTAAAAGATGTGTTTCTTATTTATGATTTCTTAAGTAATTTGTTTAGGGGTCTGTGAGAACTATGGGCTTTAAATAATAAGAACCAAAAATTCAAAAATCACAAAGATTTCTTATAGTCCAGACATACACACCAAACATAAAGACAGAAACAAAATTTGCTATTGTAAATTGGCAGTTTTGAGATTTTGATCAAAAAAAGTTATATCATTATGTATTTCTATGTTTTTGTGGTGATATTTGGGTTTCTACAACTACATCTGAAAAAGTGTATGAGCTAAAACAAATATGACCATGTGTTCATAGATCTAAAAAATACACAGAAGAGCTATAAAAAATAACTACATCATTATCCAATAGTTGAAAGTCCACAGTACAGGAGTTTGAACTGCAATAGAATCTGTTGCTGTTGTTTCGATTCTATAGTTCAAATTTTCTGTTTGATAAATGAAGTTTTCTTTAATGATCAGGTTTTATAAGGTGAAAGATGCTTCTTTAGAAGGTTCTTTTACTGAAATGGAAGCATAAGTTGTCATAATTCCTTTTTGTTTTCGTATCTACTTAACAACTAGGGAATATCACTTTGATGAATCTCTGACATTGGAGTTTAACAAAACACCTTTTTTCCTCTCTTTTCTTCCTTATCTCCATGTCAAAAAATCAATAGTAATAAAAAAATAAAAGTATATATATGTATATAAAATAAAATAAAAAATAAAATAAATACAGGATAAATAGCATTTGTCAGAAAAAAGATTTAGACAGGGTTTGTCTAAACAAGACGTAGCTGATACCTCATGGTCTCTTCCATCTGTATGGAAGAGAACCTTTTGAACCATCTGAACCTTTTTCACAAACATTTTCACACTTACTTTTTCTTATTATGTGGAGATAATGTTCATTTTCATTTGGAAAATTTTTTCAACAACAATTAAACTTTCTCAAGTTTCCTATGAAGTTATTTTCTAATTTATTGTGAAAGATATATTCTATTCTATTTTATGGAACTCTTCACATGATCCTGCTTTTATAGCTCAATATCCAAGATGAAAATCTAAAAATAACCTTTGCTAAGTTAAACACAAATTATATTTAGATTTTAATTCTATGATTTATTTCTAAAGTGACAAATTGAAATATATATTTTCTTGTCCACTAAAATCTGGAAAGATTTTTTTTTCTCCTTTGTTCCTAGTTTGCAGGCAAGGACAAATTAACAGACACAAATCTCCATAGTTAACTTGTCCCCATTATCCAATGGGGACTCATTTTAAAATAGTTCAGCTATCTCTATGTACAAACATTTTTATGGCCTTTTCTGGAAGAGGAAAATAAGATGTCTTAGTTTTTGCTAATGATTTAAAAAATAGCTTCTTAGCCAGCAAAGGGAAAAGTTCAACACTTCTAAAAATGTGTTATCTGCCTCTGCCCGATGCTAAGCCATTTCATCTTGAGAAAGTTCAGAATATCATTAAAAACACCTCCAAAATTGGGCCATCCTTGGATATCAGCTATTAACCTTAGAAAATCAGGCATACTTCTCAATGAAACAAATCATAAGTGAGTCTATCCTTACACCCGTTTGCAGGACAAATCAGAAGAGCATACCATTTTTAAAAGAACTGCTGCAGAAATAGCAATAGTTCAAGACCTTGCAGATGCAGTTTTGTCTGCTATGAGTAGCAAGAGTTCTGGTGTCAGACCGAGTCCCGAAATCCTCAAAAATCCCACAAATTTAAAATGAAAAGCAAAAAATTACTATTTGGTACTTCTCCAAAATCAGATAAAATGATATTTCCTTTTTCCTTTCAGTCTGAGTAAGGGATAATCTGAAACATGCTGCTTAGGTACTGAAACGTAAACCTTACCATTAGTGAAGTGCACCACTCTATGACTATAATGTTTCCCTCTTCAAAAACAAGTAATTAGCAAAATAAATTAATAATAATCATAAGAGAGAAAAAATACAAAAAAAAATAACCACTGGCACTGCTGTGGTTATTTTTTATACTTATATATTATAATATATATATATTATTTATACGTATTTATATACATATTTATACTAATATTTATTTAATTATACTAATATTTATATTAGTATATGTGTGTGTGTATATATATATTTACATATATAATAATTATAGTAATTATTATTTAGACTTATTTATACTAATATATTATTATACTAATAATAAGTTAGGATAAGCCATTGAGGAATATACTGAAGAAACAATTTATTATTAGTTTAGATGGATGCCTTATTTCCTGAATGTGAAAAAACTTATCATATTAAAAATATCATTTCTTGTGAAGCACACAGGAGATCTTTAGAGATGATCCTAGAAGGGAGTGACATGAAGAGTGTAGAGTAGAATAGAGTAGAATAGAGTAGAGTATAGAGTAGAGTAGAGTAGAGTAGAGTAGAGTAGAGTAGAGTAGAGTAGAGTAGAGTAGAGTTCAGAACTTGATTTAGGCTATCATCTCAAAACAAGATTTCCAATAAGGAATTTTCTAATTCCTAAATAAGACACTATAAGGTTATTTTGGATGTGTTGGTGAACTTTCTGAAAAGCTACAGAAAAATAAGCTGTCAACTATATTCATTAAAAAGTGGATGCTTTAGCATTTTCAAGTCTAGAACAAATTAAAATATAAAGAAACATTAAGATGAGTTGAATATCAATAGTTAATACTATCCAAAAAATTCTACTTGACCAATTGATGTTAAGCAAAATTCAAGATAAAATCAGAACTCTTTCACAGTCCTTTCAGCTTTTTACCTAAGCTACCTCTCTACACACAGTTTTATATAATTCATAATTAATAGCAACATAACCAGTTGCTCTAGTAATAAAGACTTGTATCAAACTAGCAAAAAGAACTGGAAAGCATTGTATAGATCACAAAAATTGTTTAGAGGTCATCACTGAAAATAGCTATTTCTCTGTGCTGTATTATGAAAGTAATTGTTTACACTGTTGTGAACAGTAAAAATATGTAGAAGATGAAATAAACCTAATTATTTTTTAAATAGGGCAATCACACCTCTAAGCTGACTATGGTAGTCAAGAACTACATAGAGAAATATGATAATAGGAATGAATACACTGTAGCAGCTAATATTAAGCCTTTTATGTACTTTTCCATTCAGTAAACCAAGTCTTGGTCACAGACTAATAACGCAAAACTCCGTCTTAAAATTAAATGTTGTTACTTTCTGTGTTTATCCTTTTACATCAGTATTCCAGTCTAATATAATTGATATCTAATTACATAGAGGTTTGATGTGGGTTTATTTGTTTGTTTTTGGTTTTGCTTTTTTTCAGCATCTTTTAAGTTATCCATGAAAATGTGCAACACATATCACTAAAAAAATCCAAGTCTTGCCTCTTTGAAAGGTTCTGTCACTGGTGTAAGACAATGAAAAAATATAAGTCTGCCAGCTGCTAGAGACCCTGTATTTGTTACTTAAGTAATGCTTTCTGGCGTTGTTCACATTAGCATCATCTGTGCCAAGTCCTAAGTCTTTCTGGCTTAAATAACTGGCAATGCCATTCATTTCCTATGAGAATTAAGGTTCCATGCACAATTCTGTAAGCAATATAATAAAAAAACAATAGGCAAATCTGTCATATTCATTGAAAAGAAAGATCTTCTACCTCTGTCAATGAAACTCACACATATTTAGTCAGAAATAGATGCAGTGATCTATCTTCACTGGTATATTCATTTTAGGTTTATCAGCCAAGAATTCTCAAATCAATGGTACATTAAAAAAAAAAAAAGTTCAAAGTTGGACAAGTAAATTAGATCTAGGTTTAATTAGGGACTTTGGAAATTAATTTTATATAGTCATATAGTCATGCAGTCATATGTATGAACAAAGTTTGATCAAAGTACTTTCATGTAAGTAGTGTTTTTTTTCTTCTTGTATTTATCTTGTAATCGTCGTCAACTGAAATCTATTCATTCAGCATTTCAGGTAGTTATTTTGCATATTTCTATAATATATGTCACCACAGGAGTTAGCACACTGTGGACATTATTACTGTTAGTTGCAGAGGACATAGGTGATGGCATTTTATCATTTAGGTAAACCTAAAATTGGGTGGGGAGGTTGACCATGGGGAGGTTTACTCAGCACCTGGCCTGATGGCTGAAGATGGGTTCCACCTATCTCAAAGAGGTAAATGGATTCTAGCCCAGGAGCTGGAAGGGCTTTAAACTAGGTACGAAGGGGAATGGAGGATGAAATGAGACTTGACAGAGATGAGCCTGGGGGAGCGATGCAAGGCTTGGGGGTGAGGGCAATAGCACAACTGAAGTGCATCTACATTAACGCATGCAGCATGGGCAACAAACATGAGGAGCTGGAAGCCATTGTGCAGCAGGCAAGCTATGACCTAGTTGCCATCACTGAAACATGGTGGGACCGGTCCCACAACTGGAGTAGTGCAATGAATGGTGATAAATTATTTGGAATGGACAGGCAACAAAAATGGGTCAGTGGTGTGGCTCTCCGTATTAGAGAGTGTTTTGATGTTGTTGAGCTTAGGGTTGGGAATAATAAGGATCAGGGGATTGGCTAAGAAGGTGGACATCCTGGTGGGGGTCTGCTATAGACCAAACCAGGATGAAGAGACGGATGCTCCTCAAGAAGGAGGTCTTAAACGTGCAGGAACAAGCTGTCCCCACATGCCGTAAGATGAACCAGCAAGGAAGAAGATCAGTGTGTCTGAACAGGGAACTTCTGTTAAGTCTCTGGGAGAAAAAGAAAGTTTATGTCCAGTGGAAGAAGGGACAGACAACTCAAGGAGAGTACAAGGAAAATGCCAGCTTATGCAGAGAGAAAAACAGGAATACTAAAGCCCAGCACAAGATCAGCCTGGCCACAGTGCCTTTACATCTGTCTTTACTAGTCAGACCACTTATCCTCAGGGTACTCAGCCTCCCAACCTGGAAGTCTGGGGAGCAGAAGACCTGGATGGGGAGCAGAAGAAACCTCCCACAGTTCAGGTGGAAATAGTTAAAGACCTGCTGCTCCACCTGGACTGTCACAAGTCCATGAGGCCTGAAGGAATTGTCAGATGTGATTGCTGAGCCGCTTTCTATCATCTTTCTGTGATCATGGTCATCTGGAGAGGTCCTGGATGACGGGAGACACCTGTCTAAAAGAAGGGTTGTAAGTATGACCTGGGGAACTACAGGCCTGTTAGCCTGATATCAATGCCAGGAAAGGTGATGGAACATGTCATCTTGAATGCAATCACACAGCATGTGTGGGTGTGGGTCTGGCTGGGATGTTAACTTTCCCTGCAGCAGCCCATACAGTGCTGTGCTCTGCACTTGTAGCTAGAACAGCACTGGTATCATACCAGTGTTGTGTCTGCTGCTGAGCAGTGCTGGTATGGCATCAGGACTCTCTCTAACCCTCTCAGAATCACCAGGCTGGGAGTGGGCAAAAAGTGATAAGGGAGTATCACCACAGCAGCTGACCTAAACCAACCAAAAGGATATCCATACCATATGATGTCACACTCAGAAATAAAAGAAGAGGGGAGGGGTGGGCTCTCATTGCAAAATTATGTTTTTCAAAACAGCTACGTGCATTGAGGCCCTGTTTCAAGGACGTGGTCGAGCATCTCTCATTTGTGGGAAGTAGAGAGTAATTTCTTTCCTCTGCACTTCCACAAAGACTTTGCTTTTAGTTTTTGTTGTTTGCTTGCTTTTGTTTGTGTTTTTTTTTTTTTTTCCCTCCCTTTTCACCTTTCACATTTTTCTCTGTAGTTAAATTGTTTAATTAATAATATTTTTTCCTTAATAATTATTTTTTCCTTTAATTAAATTATCCTTATCTCATCCCATGAGTTGTTTCTTGCCTTTACTTCTTCCCCTCTTCTGAGAAGGAGGGGGAGTGAGAGAGTGGCTGTGGTGGAGTACAGATGCCTAACAAGGTAAAACCACCACAGTGGGACAACCTCGGGATCAGGCCCAGTCAGCACAGGTTCATGAAAGGCAAGTCGTGCCTAACCAACCTCATCTACTTCTATGACCGGGTGACCCGCCTAGTGGAGGAGAGAAAGCCTGCTGATATAGTCTACCTAGACTTCAGCAAGGCCTTTGACATGGTTTCCCACAGTATTCTCCTGGAGAGTCTGACAGCCCATGGCTTGGACACATACACTCTTTTTGGGGGTTAAAAACTGGCAGGAAAGCTGGGCGCAGAGGGTGGTGGTAAATGGAGTTAAACCCAGCTGGTGACCAGTCATGAGTGGTGTTTCCCAGGGGTCGGTATTGGGGCCCATCCTCTTTAATATTTTTATTGATGATTTGGATGAGGGAATTGAGTGTTCCCTCGGTAAGTTTGCAGGGTGGAGGTGTCAATCTGCCAGAGTGTAGGAAGGCCCTGCAAAGGGACCTGGACAGATTGGGATGATGGGCAGAGGCCAAAGGGATGAGGTTCAACATGGCTAAGTGCCAGGTCCTGCACTTTGGTTGCAACAGCCTATGCAATGCTACAGGCTTGGAGAATAGTGGCTGGAAATCTGTGCAGAGGAAAAGGATCTGGGGATGCTGGTTGATATTTGCCTGAACATGAGCCAGCAGTGTGCCCAGGCAGCCAAGAAGGCCAATGGCATCCTGGCTTGTATCAGGAATAGCGTAGCCAGCCAGGATCTGGAAGACAAGTCCTATGAGGAGCGGCTGAGGCAACAGGGGTTGTTTAGTCTGCAGAAGAGTAGGCTCAGGGAGACCTTATTGCTCTCTACAACTACCTGAAAGAAAGTTCCGTGCAGCTGGGGGTCGGCCTCTTCTCACAGATAACAAGTAATAGGACTAGAGGGAATGGCCTCAAGTTGTTCCAGGGGAGGTTTAGGTTGGAAATTAGGAGAAATTTATTCTCAGAAAGAGCAGTTATGCATTCAAACGGGCTACCCAGGGAGAGATGGAGTCACTGTCCCTGGGGGTGTTTAAGGAAAGGTGGGACCTCGTGTTTAGGGACATGGTTTAGTGAGTGACATTGGTGGTAGGGGGATGGTTGGACAAGATGATCTTGGAGGTCTTCTCCAACCTTAGTGATTCTATGGCTGTATGACATAGGTCATTTTATCGTTTAGGTAAACAATAATCCTAACTTTTACACTATTTGACATGAAAATGGAAAGTACTTCTGATGGCATACAGCAACACAGTATTACTCTCCTCAAGTTCTCTAGTACACATGAGTATAAATGCAAACAAGCCCAACAAAGAAAACAGAAAGCTATGCCTGAACTAACTGTGGAACAGAAAGCAATACAGCCATACCAACAAAGTGAGGCTGGATTTATTATCTCAGACACGACATCACACTACATCACTTGGCTAGCAACAATCTGTGTCTGTAATGAACAATTTGTTTCATAGTAGCTGAAACACTTCTCTGAAAAGTAGAGGTAAAAGTTAAAACTATAGTCTATGCAATGAAAAGCTGTCTTGAAATAAATGGAAAGAGTCCTGGTCAAAGATGGAAGTAAACTTCAGATCATTTACATCTGTCTGGGAAAATAGAACGTTAGATTGTTAGGCAGATGAGATCTCTGACAGTAATTGATGCTTTCCCTCTGGTCTCCTAAAAATGTATTTATCTGAAAGTACCAAAACCAGGCTACGATTTACAAGTAATCCTAAAACTACCAAAAGCACATTATTAAAGGAAAATGCAAACACCCAGATCTGATCTGCTTTTGTTATTTTTGCTGTTGTTTTGTTTGGTTTTCAACAGCAATGCCACGGTTAAAAACTAAGGGCAAAACTAGTGACATGAAAAAAAGTTTGATTCAGTTTGCTGCATGTGCTCTACACTGATCAGAGGAGAACCATATTCCCAGGACCCAAGAACAGTGTAAGTCTATGTCTGCATTAGAAGTAGTACATAGAAAAAAGAAGCATGATTTTTCATGAAGTAGAAACAGTTCATATTGAGAAACAAGGAAATTTTACTTGGACTAACTCCACTTTGGTTCCTTGAAAGTTATACTAACCAGCAGTCAGAGCACATTCACTGTGCTCCTGGAGAGCATCTTCACGTTTAGTTTCATTTATACTTAAAGGGGTGAAACAGCTTCATGATGGAATGAAAGTAAGATCATTTCTATATGTAAAAATGATCAGAAAAGTCACTTCAAAAGCACACTTCTCAACAAAATTAAATCTAATATAGAGACACCTTTGAGTTTTCCCAGGAGACGGTGTTCCTTCAAAGAGACAAATCTTAAAAGACTCTTCAGTGCTTCTTGTGTAAAAGCACAGACTCTTTCAAAAGTTCACAGCTGCTTTAGTGATGAGTCTGACTGAGAGAAGACATGAACATATTGTGCTCCTAAGTCAAAGAAACATAGATGGTCTTTGAACAGAAACCATATATGTATTATGTTTCTCCTTGGTGAAGTGGATTTGTATCTTGCTCAGGCTAGAGCATCAATAAAGGATGCTGTCTTTGGGCCAGAACTAAACACAGCTTTGGTTTAATGATACATCATAAGATTTTTACCAGATCTTAACACTGTTTTGAGTTTAGGACAATGGTAATGATACAAAACTATGTAAAACTTAACAAACATATACTTAAGAAACATATAATTTTTATGCATCTGTAAGTCACAGAAAACAAAACTACATTTTTTTTTGCTACATTAGGAACAGTAGCCACTGAGTACTAGATAAAAAGAAACCGTCCAAAACCAACTTACCTTCTTCCACAGAAAAAAAGTTTCCATTGACTGTATCTGAAAATTTTGAACAGAATTTACATATTCCAAGATCATGAACAACACTTTTCAATGCAATTTTTTCTAGACATCTGTAAAAAAAAAAGAAAATAAATAAAAAAAAAATAAATAAAAATTACATATCATTACTAAAAATGGCAAATGAACAAAATGGTAAATAAAAGCAGACTTGGTCAGTATATTTAAAATATCTCTTGCATGCTTCTTATATATGCTTCTAAAATGCAATGCAACAATGTAATAATTATAGGAAATATTTTCCTTGAAAATTACAATCAAGGCCCTGAATAGATCCTCACTGCACCCTGGGGGTTTGGAGGACTGGGCTTATGGCCAAGGTAGTACAGCTGGTACCCTTAGGGAGAGGCTGCCAGGCAGCTATGATGGAAGGCCTCAGGGAGGGCTGCCCCTTCATTCTCTTGGGAGGTGATTTTAAGCTGCAGCTCTCATTCTGGGCCCTTGCCTGATCTGCAGTTACAACAGTATCACAGCTGTGCTTGCACCTGGACAAGGCACATCCATTCCAAGGCACAACTTTCAGGCTGCCATCCTGTCCCATCCTCAGCCCGTCCCATCCCCATGGCCCTGTCTGGCCATCTCAGGGAGGTGTGTGATCTTGTTTCCCCTCATTGGGCCTGATTTTGACCCCTACCTGTGGGCTAATGGTCCAGCACAACTCTGTCCCCCGGGAGGTGCATGATGCCCAGAACTGTCCCAGCTGCCGCCCAGCCTGCCCCACTCCCCATTCAGAGCAGTGGGACAGGCCTGGCTGCCAGGAAGGCAGCCCTTGTAGAAGGCTCAGGTATTTCGAGGACCCCAGCCCCAGTGACATGCTGGACCACAGTGCACCTTTACACTGAGACAGATATGCCATTGCTTCTCAAAGATTTCTGCACTTACATGAAACCCCTTTTTCTTTTTACTCATGCTGAAAATGTACATATAGAGACCTGTTCTGTAATTTTATGTAAAAGTGAGGCCAAATTCTCCACTGTAATTACAGAGGATTTGGGAATGCCTAAAGGAAAGCATAAACTCAACCAGAGGCTTCCCCACTCATAAAATCACTCTAATCTTCTTGTACCTCTTGCTACTTGTATTACCTGTCTCGAAGATTATTACATAATCTTTTGCAGAAATGTCTGGGATAAGAGAACTTTCTTTTAATAAACAGCTCCATGAAGACATTACCAAGCAGCAAATGAATTATGCATATGCCTAGCTTATAGCAACAATAAAAAGGTCATATTAAAGCACAGTTTTAAAACCTCTCACATCTTGTAGGATTTTGTCTTGTTTTGTTTTGTTTCTGAATCCAGCTGTTTGTTTTTTTTTTACCCACTTACAATTTTAAAGTTTATCTCTCCTGAAGATCCATAAATTTTCACTGGACTGGAAATAATCTCAGCAATCCCTGTGGGCGGCTGCTTAACTGCCTTAGTTTCAGTAATTCATCGTGGTCTGCATGACACTTTGTGCACTGTCTGTCGGAGTGGTTGTGCCACAACACTGCTGTCAGAACACATGCATATCCTGGCAACAGAATAAAAGGTCTTAACAGGCTGAAACACCTGCTTTTATCTTTTTTATGAACTCTAAGAGATCATGGCATATCCCACAAAAGTAAAATTATCTTTCCAGTAAAAGCAATATTGCTTATTACAGTACAGTAATTTTGTGAATCCAGAGATTAAGGAAATATTTGCCTTTATTACCTTTTAATTATTATTAAATTAAATGCTTGCACCATCTGGAAAGCCTTACCTGAAGACATACAGTTTTAAAATAATTTACAAAGTTATTCACTAAGCACAAAGATAAAAATTCACTCCAAATTATTAATAACCATGTACCATAAGTAGAATTAACATGTATTTGGCATTTTTTAGTGAGAGATAACATGTTTACTGATAACCCTTGCATCTTACCTCTTGCATAACCTTAGTTCTTTGATTGATACAGCATAACTAGGAAGTAACTCTTAGTTCACATAGCATAACACCAAAGCCCAGCACAATGACTAAAGCAAGGCAACTCTGTTGAGTGTTTCATAGTATCTATACGATCCTCGTGGAAAGAGCCTTTAAACTTAAGCAAATAAAACTACTTGTAAACTCATTTCTTTATTGTTCTTTTTTGGAAGCTGTTTTAGTTCATTTTTATTCATGAGACAAAATTTTAAGTCTCAACTAGCGATGAGAAGGGGAAAGAATTTTTAACCCATAAGGAGCATTTTTAACATGTCAAGGAGCGTATTTTGAAGGGTAATTCCCTTTTCTTTGCTCTGTATTTTGGAAGCAGGATGATGATCTGAGGAAAAGAGTGATAAAAAGAAAATACACACATACACACAAATACACATTGAAATCTTAAGCCTTCCTCCCACGAATATATGGTTTATTTTGCTCTGAAATTTACCATGGCTCTTCTTCTGACTGCAGTATGAATATTGTGTGCCTACTATAGGACATAGCAAACAGCACAGCAGTGTGCTCAGCAGGACTGTTTCAATTTCATATATCATTCACAGCTTGCTGTTGTGATTCCAAAACTGTCCTTAACTTTCTCATAATGTTATAAGGACAAGAAGTTTTAACTGGCTTTTAATCTTAGGGAATTCTTTTTGTTGTTGTTGTTGTTTTGTTCATTTGTTCATTTGTATCTTTGTTTGTTTTTCTCTTAAGAGGATGACATTTTGAAGTCTGATTTTCTAATAAGAAAAGGAATTCAGATACAAAGCCAGGATCCAGGAGTATAGTCAAATCCAAATTTTACTAGATTTTCAGAAAAGTTATGGTTGTGAATTTGTGGGGCAAATGAATGGTGCTCCAGTTGTGGGTTAACTGTGGTACAGTCTGCAGTGTGAAGCTACACTTAAATGCCAGTATAGTCTGTCTGTCATTCTTATTACTTACAGGTACATTTTTACTGAAAAAAAATAAATAAAGAGAGAATAAAAAAAAAAAAAGTCATCTTACAATTTTTCCTTCCCATGCTGGAAAAGCAGGAATAAGGCACCATGTAACAGAAGGCTGAGGATAAGGTTTTAGATCTGTAAGTATTTAACACCTAATGGCAACCTGAAAAATTAAATTAAATTTCTAAATTTGGGTATAAAGCTTCCAGTAAAAAGCAGACTATTGTCACAGAAAATAAAGCCATAAATAAATTATGATAAAATTGCAATTCTGAATTGATCATGTAGCTTTTAGATGAATTGTTTCCAAATGTAAATTATGGTTATATTCAAGAGCAACCTCTTTAGGGTACAAGAATGGTCCATTCTTCCCAAGGATGTGTGGAAAAAAGTCAGCACTGAGCTGTTGAGATGAACTCAACCACAGAAGGGAAGTATACAGATGATAGAAGTGTGGACAGACTAGATGGGAGGAATACTATGGCATTGCCTACTCATGTAGGAATGGAGTGAGTAAAGCCAAAACTCAGCTAAAGCTGATACTAGCAAGGGAGGTAAAGAACAGTGAGAACCAATTCTTTGCATACCTTATCAGAAGGAGGGTTAGGGATGGTGTGGGCCCAGTCCTTAGTGGAACAAGGGACTTAGTGATAAAGGTAATGGAAAAGGCTGAGGTACTCTGTACTTTTTTTTCCCCTTGAAAAACAATCATCCTGTTAATTACATTAAGACAGATTCAGCACATCTTGTACGTAAATTGACTACAAACCAAGCAAGCTCATAGTGTTTTCATAAGAAAGACTTCATTTGTGTCTTGTCACATGTAAGGCTTTGGAACTCTATTTGTGACTCAGAGTTGAGCTCAGGTTTCCCAGTAGTGAAAACCCTCTGTGCTTAATTGATAAATATTAATAAAATCTACATTTTTAAAGTAAGTAAAATTATCAAGGAATTTAGAACTAGAAACAGATTCTCTTGTAGTTCTAATCATAGAAAAATTTTCCAAAACTCATTGCATTCCAAAAATTATGGTCCTAATATATGGTTAAAGGAGAGCTGTGATAAACAAGGGAAGAATTTATCTTGTTGTTCCCTTTGACATTTTTCAGAATCTAGTCCAATATTTCAATCTGTGCAAAAATGTGCACAGTGAATTTTGAGAACATAATTTTGCAATCACTGTGTCTATTTGTGTTCAATATCAAAATACCTTTTGCTCTATTAGAATTATAAAATCGTAGTTTTTATTCTCATCTTATCTAAACGATTTTGGCAAACTAAGTAAAATGGTGTTGAGGGAAGCATGGGATACAGGGCTTCAAGTTCTGATAAATGGAAAAATATTAATGCACTATTCTGGTATTATTTATGTTTCAATAAATCTTGCCTCAGTATCTACATATTTTTACAGTGCCACAAAAATCTCTAATAACAGCATCACAACATCATGCCTAGTGCTTGCATGAGAAAGGATGAAGGAAATAGCTACCTTACTTATGAACAATTATTGTTAACTCCAGATATGCCACTTTGCCTTTGTGTTGAAATGTCAGATCTCAGATGTAAAGCAGCCCAGAGCAGAATTCAGCACTGATGTTACTTATTAGATAAGCAATGGCATAGAGGACATGGGGTTCTGAAGAATAATCCCTGCTGTGTGCCTAAGGGCACTGCAGAATTATGAAATTTAGCATGGCATCTGTGACAGGGGTGGGTGACTCTTTTTAATTATGTGTGCTTTTGGATCAAGGCATCACACAGAACCCTAAGTGATAGAAACTGGAGCATGAAACCCACAGTCCCAGGATAGACAAAGAATTCTGTTAACTCAGCAAGACTTTGGATAATCTACTGTAGGTATGGATTTGGGTCATAATGAAACCAAAAGGCTGATCTTTTGATGATATTAATATCTCAAATTACTTATAACATCACTATAAAATATCTTTTTTTTTAGCAACCACTAAATGCAATTACTTTAAATGCCTAAAATTAACCAGACAGTTTCATTTCATGTACTTATAACACAAATGAAATATATGTATTATAGGAGAGTTAAAGAAATTATCTGCTAACTTGAACCTTAAGTATAATACAGATTTCACAGGTGATTAAACACTAATACAACATGGGGACTGATATCCCAGCCCTGCCTTGCCTCCTCACAGTTCTCAGAGAGGTACCTTATGCCTGTGCTGGATTTGCCATATTTACTCCCCAGCCTAACCTTTCCCTGGCTGGGTCCTGGCTTCCAGGCTCTGGTGCTCTGGGAGAGATACTGTCTCAGGGTATTATTATATCAAATAATTAACTTAATCAGAATAATCTTTTTGAAGGTGTCAAATTGAGAACAACTTCAGTGAATGAAAAAAGAATTGGGTTAGAAATATTGAATTGAAGTTAGAAGTATTTCCATACTCAAACAGTTCTAATTGATATGGAGCATACATCATTAAAGATTAACTTTTTAACAGTTACTTTTTTATGAACTTTTCTCCCTTAATTTTATGTAATAAATTATAAACTTATGCAGATAATTTGATGTAATTCATTGTAAAATCTCAAAATATGTATAAAAAGTACAGTCAGTAGCATGTGAGATGTAAGAGCCTTCCTCAAGTGGATCATAATATGTCTTTTACAATCACAGATTATTTTCCCCCACAAAGGTGAACTATACTCTCTAAGCTTTTATTGCTGCATGCTTCTTCTGAGAACAGTTACAAATAAAGAATTCAGATAGTAAATCTGTTCTGTTTCCAGAAAGAAATAACATGAATATAGAAAGTTCCCAATAGCAACCTTTTTTTTTCCTTTTTTTTTTTTTTATTGTACTATTGTCATGAACCTGCAGCATTTAAAATGCCATTCACAAATAATGCCATTCACAGTTTTGTATCTCTTTTTTTATGCATATAATGAAAAAAAAAAGTTTTATTTGCTTTTTCCATTTTTAACATTTTTCTTTATTCTTGTGACTGCTACTTTTCTAAGAATGAAAGGTTACTGGTTGAACTGAGGTTTGATTTTGAAATGTATGTGCCTTTGAATCTTCCAACTGGGAAGATGAGTATTCTCTAGAGTGCTTACTAGTACTCTAGTACTAGTACTAGTAGTTACTAGTGCTTACTAGAGTGCTCTGTAGTACATAGGGGAAGATTTGTACTCTCTAGACACAGCTGAGAGGCACTCACAAGCAAAGTAAAATAATGCTCTATCCCTCTAAAAAAGAAATTTGTTGGCATTCAAATTTGTCTGTGTGGCTCAGCAGCAGAAAAAGCAAACCTTTCATCATCAGGTGTCTGTCAGAGAAGATAATAGCATGGTTAATGGCTCAAGGAAATGAAATGAACACATACAAGCACTCTGATTTTATTTACTCTATTATAATACTTTATAGCATACAGTTTCATTTTTGGGAACATTCATCATTAGGTAATACATCATAATTCATTATATTTCATACTGTTTTGTTGGTAGTGACTTGGTCATTTGGCATCTGTTTAAAAAAGTAGTTATTTCTGAAAATTCAGAGATATTTGTAAAACCTATTCACCTACACAAAAAAATAAGAAAATGCTACTCACAACTATGGTATTTCAAGACGAAGTTCTGCCTTAAGTTATATTGTAATTACCCTAGATATATTCTAAAATAATTGACTGGTGTAATTGGTTCTTTTCACCCTTTACGTTGTAAAATATGGATTCTAAGGATTTCATGTAATAGATTACAGCAAACAGCTAACTCAAGAACTGGGAAAAAAAATGTCTATGTCTAAATGTCTATGAAAAAATAAATAAGTGTATCTGAAATTCTCATAAGAGATTAAGTAGCATTGTGATTCATTGCAATTTACTGTTAAATATTAGTTGTTCAAAAAGTACAATGTTTAAAAATGACAGTTTTTAGCCAGCTTCTCTTATGTGCGTATTCTATGGTATGTTTTTGAATTCTTTTAGAATGATGTATTAAGTTCATCAGTAGTTTTATTTTTATTCTTGCTTAGTTCTGTTGATAGTGGAAAGATATGTATGCATAGGTAAAATATATGTATAAAAAAGTATGTGCATGTGTTTCCTTATGGAACAGATTGGTGAGTTTAGATTTAACTTAACACTAAATTCAAATCAAAACACAGGGTGATGACTTTATACTGTATATCACCAAAAAAAAAAAAAAAAAAAAAAAAAAAGTTATGTTTTGTTAAACTTGTTTTATTAAATGAGAGAACAAGATGAGTTCACCTTTTGAGTCCTGTACCATGGGTATCATCAGCGTTGGTCAGAGAAAAATCCCCTCTGGCTTGTCATCTTTAATTTTTTGAAAGCCTGTATTCTCAATCCAGCTTTCAGAAAGGAGATTAGGTCTTTATTTATTTATTTATTTATTTTATGCTAGCAAAAGTCATCAAGAGAATAGAGCTTCAATTTGGCAGAAGTTCAAAAGTTTCAGGCTTTAAAAATGCTGGGATTAATAGGCCAACAATCAAACAAGTTTTACAGTCCAATGAGAAAACAAATGCAGAAATGGATAATCAGCATGGGGTAGAAGAAAAGATCTGTTGCTGATTTGAAGCATATGTAATAATTGCATAGAAATAGAATTGGAATAAATTCTGCATATTTTGGATAACCCCAAATGAGACTTGGTGAATATTTCATATCAATTCGTTTCTTACAATTGCATGGCCAAATTCCCACTAGTATGATTACTGCCATGCCTCAAAACCAATATTGTCTGAGATGTCTCTTACTTATCTTAGTCTGGTTAGGAAGATAGACTGAAAACTCATGTATAATAGCTCTCCCTTGGTTGACAAAATGAATTTGAACAAGGAACAAGGAATCCCTAGGAGTAAAAGCATTCTTCTTGGAAATAGAGGGGAAAAAAAAAAAGAAGAAGAAAAAATAAAAGCTCTTCAGCTGAATGTCTTTGAACCAAAAACCCTGTTAGATTATTAGAGAAAGGGAATTTTATATTATAAAATATTAAAACTGCACCTATTGATGAATTCAATTGAGTTTCTAATAGAAAAATACTGGAGGAAGACATATACAATGTGCATGTATGTGCTGAAGGTTAAATTTCTCTATATAAAGTTGATATTGAGACTATATATTAACTGTTTACCAGTCCCTCTTCGGGCTTAGAAACTCTGAATGATCTGTAGAAACTGGCAGACCATCCAGGAAACTTCTCACTGGGATTTTCTAAGAAAAATAATTATATTGGACCTAAATTACAAATAAGCAACAATGAGAATAGAGAGTGTGAAAGTACAGTATAGTATTTCCTTGAAATTGTCCTTGTGTTCTGAAAAAAAATAAAAATAAATGTTATTTCTGGAAACACACACGGTATTTCTTTGATGAAAGAACCAAATATGTTGGTACTCTCATTTTTTTGGTATTAATTTTTCAAGTGAGCTGGTATTTGCCTTTGACTAAATCACTTCTCTTCTATCAACAGTATCACCAGGACTTTAGATCATACTAAAGTACTTTGAAGATGTAAAACAAGGGTTAATAACATTATTATTTGTTTAAATTATTTTCTATTTTTTATGCAATATAGACATTTGCTTTTATTAAAAGTAGGAATTATTATAATATAGAAATATTTTGAAATAATATTTTAATAAGATTATGTACATACTTATTTTAAGCAATCATAGATTAACAATGCTAGGAATTATGTTAACTTTCTGAAGTGAGACTATTTTTTGCTTCTGGTGTCAGTTAGAAATATTTATACAGTATGCAATGCTGCCCAGGGCATTTCCTTGGGATTAATGAACTAATTGCCATTTGGGATAGTTAGTTGCTTGAGGCAAAGCTGCTCATTAATTCCTTAGGAAATATGCAGGGTTGTGGGTGTTATACAATTGGGGGATTTTTTTTTAATTCATCCACAGAGTAAACTCTTGTAACTTTGCCTAGGAGCAGCTTCATTTTTCCACTGTGCCAAAAGTATATTATGTTTAAATGGGTAGTACTCCTTTTTGGGTACTCATACAATATTTATAGATAGCACAGCAGTATGAGGATTTTTTATTTTAATTCTTAAT
Source organism: Anas platyrhynchos (assembly GCF_047663525.1). NCBI lineage: Eukaryota > Metazoa > Chordata > Aves > Anseriformes > Anatidae > Anas > Anas platyrhynchos. The sequence goes on from NC_092590.1 coordinate 58,437,752, forward strand.
ATTCTGTCAGGAATTCTAATGCTAATAGATAATGTTCCTGGTCCTTCCCTGTGAGTCCTTCTGACAGCATTTACAACATATTAAATGCTACCAACATAAAATCATTATTCTGAATCCTCTGAGCAACATACCAAGCCTAAATAGAGTGGATTCCAGGAAAAACAAACAAATAAACAAAAACATATGTATCATATGAGAAGATGCCAAGGGATTACAAATTCCATTGGTTATTTTAAGAAAATTAGAGGCCAGTTGCTGAAATTAAGTCCAAAATATTTGTGACAGAACATTTTTAGTGTAACAGAATTGTATCACTCAGATATTCAGAAACATAGGTAACACAGGAAACAGTACTCAGCAGGAGCTATCTAAAAATTATTCATAATTTAAATCTCTATCCTGTTGAATTCTTCTGTTTTAGGAAAGACAAATTATTATTATTATTATTATTATTATTATTATTATTATTGTTGTTGTTGTTGTTATTGTTGTTATTGTTGTTATTAATAATAATAAAAAATTTAGAGAATAATAATAATAATAATAATAATAATAATAATAATAATAATAATAATAATAATAATAATAATAATAATATATAAACACTTTGAATGAGATCAGCTTTATTTGCCTTCCAAATGAAACTACAGAGTAAATTTAAAGCAATCATACTTTTATTACTAATTATATATCACAATAGGTATATTAGACACGTGTTTTTCTTGTAAATATATCAATCAAATAATATTTATAAAATATTAAGAGGTTAAATTAACATGATTTTCTTATGAGAGAGCTGAGACTGTTCAGCCTGGAGAAGAGGAGGCTCAGGGGAGATCTTGGTCTATAAATAACTGAATAACAAAGCCGGACCCAAGCTATTATCAGTGATGCCTGGCGCCAGGACAAGAGGCAATAGGCACTAGGAGCACAGGAAGTTCCAACTAAGTATCAGGAAGAACTTTACTGTGTGGATGACAGAACACTGGCACAGGTTACCCAGAGAGATTGTGGAGTGTCCCTCATTGGAGATCTTCAAAAGCCACCTGGACATGGTCCTGGATAACCTGTTCTAGGTGTCACTGTTGAGCAGTGATGTTGGAACAAAAGACCTACAGAGTTCCTTTCCAACCTTAACCATTCTTTGATTCTGTTTAACATCAAACTCCATCAACAGCAAACTTCTGGAATAAGAGTGTTGAGTTAGATAGAAGGGAGTAAACCAAGAAAGAAAATAACTTAATGCAATCATGGTCATTAAAAACTACACCATGAATTGGAATTGTTAGTAGTATGTACCACTCTTTTTCTGGTCTGTAATCCCATTTTTGAGTTTTATTTCTTCAAGATCAATTTTATTTTTCATGATCAAGATCGTGATGTGTTCTTTATTGACTGACTTTTGATGGTATTAGTGGTATTTTTTCAAATTCCAGGAACGGTTCTGAAACTTCTTCATCAAGACTAATGTCACTGTGTAACTGGCCTTTCTTGAACAAGTAAGGTACCTGCTGAGTACTGAGTGGTTTTGAAATTCTGTTCCTACCCCTAGGCTTTTAGATTTTATTTATTGTTGTTTGTTTGTTTTAAATCTGGACCATGAAACAAAGATATTGTAATGATTATCATGAGGCTCTTGTAAAACACCCAATTTCCTGCTTAGGGTAAAGTTTGATCAAAAGACATTTCCTGTAGAATCTGTCAATGTGTTTGCTTAGAGTACATACAAATCTTCACTGTTATTACATGCAGTGTGAAAAAGAGATTGAAGATGGCAAAAGGCACATGGGAATCTAAGAAATGTTTACCTGACAGTCTTTTCTGCTTCCCTTTTATTCCCTACCTTTCCCTTCACACAGATCTCACACCACAAGGATTATCTTCTGAATACTCAAACTTCCTTAGTTCAGTGATCACAGCTTCTTTGAAACTTTTGCTGTTAGTTAATATAGACCACGCATTTGTGATTTTTTTAAAAAACAAAACAAAACAAAACAAAACTGTATTCTAAAGAAATTAATGAATTGTGCTGTAGTGGTTTCAGTGAAAGCTATAATTGGCATCTATTTGAATTTCCTTCAAACTGTGGCAACTTTCAACTTTCTGTTCTATTTGACAAAGATTAAAAAAAAAAAAAAAAAAGATCTCAAAGGAAAATAATCAGGCAAAGAGAAAATCTCTTAGAAGGTAACCTAAAGGATGAAAAGAAAATGGAATAAAGGGAATATTTATCATAGAGTCACAGAATGGTTTGGGTTGGAAAGATCATCTAGGTCCAACCCGCATAAGATAATAATGTTCAAAGTAGCTTTCCCAGCTTATACCCACCAGGCTAATAGTACAGCACCTACATCAGTACAATACTGATGTAGGCTCAACTGCAAAAGACAGGCGTCTTTAATCCATGTGCGTTTGTTTACACCAAATACAAATATTAATTAATACCTTGATTAAATATTGAAGTAAATAAAATTAATATAAAATTAAATAATAATGTTAATGAATTAATATTAACACATTTATTTTCTGAGTTCATTTCTATGTAGATATATAGTAGTGTTCATACAGTTTTGTTACATATTTCAACAGGCCATCAGCTGTTACACATGTAATCTACCTGAACCTTGAAACATTTGTTGCACTTGACTGTGCTGTCATTTCAGGCTAGGTCTGGGTTGGGAGGATCTGGAACAGTAACTCTCTGAATGAGAAATAAACTTTTTTTTTTTTTAGCAAAATATTTCTACTGTTTAAGGCTATTTGCCCTCAAAAAACATTCATATATCAGTAGGTGGAGAATGAAAACCATAAGGAAAAAAAATTCACTTTACACAAGTTCTGCCACTAATCTTACAGCAGAATTTTGTCATTTTGAGTCACTGCTTTCCAAACCGTCCTTAAAAAAAATTAAACTTAAAACTTAAAAAAAGTTTTAAACTTTTAATTAAAATTTAAAATTAAGTGAACTGACAAATTTTGTGAAACACAATCAAAATATTAATAAATCTGTGAAACACAATCAAAATAAATAAGGATTCGTGTAAAAAAAAATATTCTTTCAAAGTTTATTAACGAAAACAGTATTTCACAAATATATTTATCAGTATTGTCAGAATTCCTTAATGACACAGACATATTCAATATAGATTTTATTGTTTATATGGTGGATACAAAAATCAATGTGCTACAATTTTTTGTCCTGAATTGTTCAGGGTGAAGTATTTTTGTTCATGGTGTCTTAGATCTCCTGAATGTTTCAAACCTTTCTTCACGTGTCAGTATATCACATCGGCCATAGCTAACTTCTTATTCATATGGAATAAAAAAGAACAAATGAGTTAAGACAATTCATTCTAACTTATGGTCATTTCTGATAGGAAATCATCCTAAAATGATTACTTTCAGATTTCTTTAGGCAATACGTGTTACCATCTTCATCTGCCCGTAATACCTGTCAAGGAAAAAGAAGAAATAGTTTCAAACGGAAAGCAATGGAACTACATGTGATTAATTCACTCTAAATCACCTATGATCACTTGCAGAAGTCATAAAAAATGCTGGAAAAGAAAAGTAGTGGAGAAAATTTAGTCTTAAATCTGACAGACAAGTAAAAATCTTCCTGGAGTATGTATTTCTATATATTTACATCTCCCTGCATGCTTGACTTCCTGGTCAAACTTTCATTAAAACTATAATGTATGTTATTTAAAATAATAACTATTAATAAATATAATTTATGTGTTTTTTTCTAATTTTCTCATATTAAAAAAAAAAAAATCTGATATAAAGATAGAATTTAAGCAGCTGTCCATCTAAATCTATACTGCAATGAAAATTTAGTCTGAATAACAAGCTGCTCCAAATGCATATGACACCTAAAAACCTTGGAAACTAGAAATCTAAGAGATCTATCTAACGGATTTGAAATTAGAGAATTCTGTAAAATGTCTGACATCTTTTCTTTCTGATATCTAGAAGTTGCCCAGATAATTTACTGATAATGTAAACAATGGACTTGCATTCAAAGTGCTTTTCTCAGACAGACTTCCTCTCCACTTTTTGTGAACTGTAGGCATTTCTTTCAAATAGTTGAACTGCTACAGCTTTTTCATTTCAATTTTGCTTTGGGTTCCTTCTTAATGAAGCTGGTATGGCTGAGTTCTATTTCATGTCAATAACTTTTGTTGTTTTTTTTGTAATTGCTTTGATAAGCCTCTTGGGGGGTCTTGCCCCATCAAAAGGTGCTGGAGAACAGGAAGACTCTGTTTATCAGAACAATATCTTAAGCCTCTCTCTAGTTTGCCAAATCCATTTAAAAAAAAAAAAAAAAAAAAAAAAAGCGCAGCTTTATTGGTTTATCACAGAGCTACATGTCTTCAGTGCCATAGTAAGGATCAACAAAATCAATGTAGAAAGAGGTAAAGAGGTCAAGGGCATAGACATCTTTTCTCACTCTGCACCTTCTACAATACAGGAATATGGTAATACATGCACAGAGTGATGTTCTCCACTATGAGTGCTAGGACACACTTTCGATGGATAGGGCCCTTGTAGGATGTTCTGGCAAGAACATATGTAGCTGTCCACTGTCCACTACAGAAGAGTAACAACTCAGTTGGAATATTTTACGTAAAAATCTTCTTAGGAAAAAAACAATATAACACCAGGTTGAGATAAAGAAAGAGCAGGCTCACACTGCATATGACAGCAAATCTAACAGTGAAACAGAGAGAATGATGTTCAGATGAAAAGGCAGGTGTAACATGAGGCTGCACTGCAGGCTTTAGTACACACAGAGACTTCATGCTGATTCAGATCCTGCCAGGAGATGCCAGTTTTTAGTTGAGTCAGTAACTGGACATGTTTGTATGTTACATTATGCTGATTTCTGATTTTGGTTCAGCAACAACTTCAAATAGCTTTTACTCTTCTTTTTGATTCAAGAAAAAATAAGTTATTCAAACAGATTTACTGTTGATGCACAGATTACTTCAAATGTCTTTCCTTCCAACAATATTTCTCTTAACCTCTGACCTGTAAAAAGACACTAAAATCTAGATTAATGTGTGAATACTGCCAGAACTCTTTAAAAGTTCAGAAAAGCTGCTTTCTTTATTTTTTTTTTAGCTTTTTTTTAACATCCTACTTCTACACCTTTCTTTTGCTAAAATATCATTTTTGCCATGTAAGCAAAGCTGAAAAATTTAACCTAAATGTGCACCCCTTAGAACAATAGACAGTAGAGAAAAGAAAATAGAAAATAAAATAAAATATGAAGTTGACTTTTAATAATAGTTTGGTATTTTAATATTGTCCTTTTCTTTCAATGCTGATATTTCCATCCTAATCAAAATAATTAAATACACAGCAATATGTACCTAGATATAAATTTAAAATAGATTTCCTTTACAAACCTTAAAACCTTTCAACAGCCTCAGAAAATTTCACATAAAAAAAAAACTACAACATGAAAAAGGATGTTCTCACGCATATAAAATATCCTTAGATTTTAAAAATACTGTTTTTAAAAATATTGAAATTTGTTCTCTTCCCCATACTTGGATACCATTTGTGTTGGACAAGCAGTACCCAGGACAAGAAAATTCGCCTGGATAACATCACTAATTACAAGACTTCCAACTACAGAATTTGAAATGGAGCCATATATTTCCAAATGGACTGTGAGATTTACGGGAGATAATAAAATTATCATTTATTGATTAAAAGAATGTTTTGTTTAACCAGTAAATAAAACAGCAATTAACCCCCCTGGCAAATACATACAGATAATTAACAACCACCCAAACAAATCAAAGCTAGGCATCCAGGCCAAGTGTAAAGGAAGAGTTTGAGATGTTTTTCTGGTAATACAGATGTTTCTTTCTAATTTATTTTGTGTGTGTGTGTGTGTGTGTGTGTGTGTGTTTGTTGTTTGGTTTAGTTTGGTTTTGGTTTTGGTTTCCTGAAGAGGTTTGATTGTGCATGTTCCCACTCTGAGCACGTTTGTTGGCAAATTGTTCCTTTGATTATGTTAGGAGCAGTTTAGAATTCTTTGAATTCTTTGGAACTTAGAAGTCAATGGAGAGTGACATTTTTCCTTTGCATGTTTGCAAAGGGATGTTATATCCCTTGTACAAAAGCCCAAACATTCACAATTTTAAAATTCAAAATTATTACGATTATCTAATCTCAACTGTATCCTAACGCAAGCCATACTTCAGTAATGTCTATGCATGTGTTCAAAGTATACTGGGTGATGAATTTCTGAGAAACAAAATATTGATTTAAACTTTTCTTATATGAGAGCTGTAATTTGTAGACTTGTTTGTTAATACATTTACCCTGAGTATCAGGAACCTGGATACAGTGTCCCATATCATATGCAGCAAAGAAAACTTCTGGCATTTGAAACTTATGTGCAACTATTAGTTAAAAAAGATAATAATTTACACCTAATTCTTGCATTTTACTTATGCAAGAATACATTCTATATATTCAGATAAATTTCAATAAATTTATGTACATATAAAATTAGAATTCTATTGGCTTCTAAGAGAAAATCTTTCTTATTCAATTCAAGCAGTTCAGCAGTGACTTTGAACCAAGATCATTCAAGTATGCAAGTGACCTCAGTCCTTTGTGTTAAGTGAAGTGAATGGCACAGCTATCTCCTCTGCCAGTGATCAGGCACCAGGCTCAGCCAGACAAGCAGACTGAGCAGTCGTTTTACTCACAACTGTCCCTTTTCTACCTATCCCCCATTTTTGTTCCTCCTGCTCTCTCTGCTGTATTTTTCCCTGTAGTTTGATAGTTCATCAATTACTGTGACTGGGAAATTTTGATTATCCTTTCTTTACTTCTTATCCCAATGCAGGGATCCTCACTCAAGGATCAAGGTTGTTGATTCAACCTTGCTTGAATCAACATTCCATCTCTTTCCTTATCAATTGGTATAACTAATGACTTTTCTGGTCATTTTCTTCCACTTTAGAAGTTCTCAATCAGATAACCCTGCTGGAATAAACATTCCTACATTCTTGCATGATATCATAAATCAGTGTGACTGACCAGACTTGGTTCCCATCACTGCCTCCCTTTATTGTTAACCCTTGTTGCCCTGGAAGAAAAGATCTCTCTTCCAGAGATTTGTACATTTGTGTAAGGATGTATATAATTATTTTAATCCATTAAATATTTTAAAATATTTGAAGATGGAAGAATTTATACACATAAAAATATTATTTTCCTTGTTACTAGATGTCTGGGAGTTTTTAAAACAATGATACACCACCTAAATATGTTAGTAAGCTTTAGACAGGAATTCTCCTACTACTATTTTACTAATTACTTAGGATAGCTCTACCTTAATCACCTTTCAATTTCTCTCACGAGCAATGTTGATGGTACAAGTTAGGCCAGGTGCTGTCAATTAAAGATCAGGTCTAAACAAATGCAAAGAGGAATCTGAAAGCAGTGAGACACAGCGGTGTAGTGACTTTGGCAGAAGGCCTGTTTTTTGTGTTGTCTACAGACTTTAGAAATAATGCAGTGCTTAAAAGGAAAGAGTATATATTGGCAACAGTACTTGATATGTGTTTCCAGGGGATGATTATAATCATATTCCCTCTCTAACACACCAAGAACATTGGAATAATGCTTTCATAAACAAAATGCTGCAGGCAAGTTACTCTCCCTCTTCTCAAATCTCAGAAGGTTAAGTACATGTCATGAAGCAGATTGCAAATGGTTCAGAATATACAAAAATACAAAGACTGTTATAACAGTAACAACTACATTGGCACCATTTCCAGAGGCAATAGAAGCAAAAACATTACATTCTTATATCAACTACAAATTTAATTTATGTTAAATAAATACCCAAGTTTTAATAGTTGGTGAAAGATAGCTTCCTACATGTTTCCATCAGGAAACACTGGTCCTAATATTCCTAACAATCCTAATATTTGTGGTCATAATAATCTTTGCTTTCAAAAGTATGTGTTTATAGCAGTACAAATACAATTCTCATTTTACCTAAAACACTGGAATGAAATACAGTTTTATTTGATTCAACAGGTATTTTGCCACATTTATGTTTGTTTACAGTAATATTGTAAAAGTAGCAAAAAAAAAAAAAAAAGTGCAGCACAAATATGCAAATGGCTTGGAGAAACTGAAAGACATTCAGAAAAGAATCGATTTGATTGAAATGTGATTGAAAGGAAATGAAGAGAGGTTAATTTGTTTAAGTATATGTATCCATATTAAATGTAATGTGATAGATGTCTGCATGTATTTAAATACTGGGGAAAAAATAAAATAAATAAATAAATAAATAAAAGTGTTTATGACTACAAAGTAGATTGCATTTAAGGAAACTGAGAATAGAAATAGGCCTACTACTATGTCTGAGCAGTGGATGGACCTGTTCTTGCTAGGACCTCCAGGCCTATATAAAGATCAAGAATATAACTGAAATGTAGTTATTTTTTTAATTTTAACATACTGTAAGAATATTGTTAGTAAAGAACAGTAACTATTTTGTTTTGTTTTGTGATAGTAGAAATTAGAGAATCATAGAAACATCTAGGCTGGAAAGGATTTATGGATGTAATCTTATCAAAATATCTGTTGAAACCGTGGCCCTAGACCATATTATGCAGGGCCATTGTGGTGGCTTTACCCAGTTGGGCAGCTGAACTCCACCACAAAGAGTCTCTCACTCCCCTAAAGGGAAAGGGGAAGAAAATACAATGCAAAGGGCTCAAGGGTTGAGATAAGGACAGGAAGATCACTCAATAATTATCATCATGGACAAAACAGATTCAGCATAGCAAGATCGGAGAAATGCGTTACCTAGTACTAACAAGCTAGAGAAGTGAGAAACAAATGAGCAAATTTTGAACAAATTGTTAGATTAGAGAAGGAATCAAGCAGATCAAGCATGGTTTACCATGTTTATTTTTTCCAGTCACTTTCTTGTCTTTCATGTAGCTTCTCAGATCTTACATAATTTTTCCAGGGGCTGCAATGAACTTTCTGCAAGCTTCTTTAAGAAATGCCAAGTAGACAATTCAACAGGAAAGCAAGTGTGTAAAAGAAAAGCCAAAGCTTCGTGAGCAGCAGGAATTAACAGCAATGCTTAACATCTAAGATAAGAAGTAAGCCTTTTTTTCTAGGAAAACAGCTGAATTTCCAGGGTAGAACAGCTAATTAAATATTAAGACAAACTTCTGTCTAAAACTGAATAACTGTAGCCACCTTCATTAGACGTTTTCAGCATCCATGACTCAGTATGAATGCTGTGCATGTGATAACAGAAAATCTGAATACACTACACTAACACTGAGCAACTGATGAAAACTGATTAAATCATGTTAGACAGTAAAAATACCAGAAAGAAACTCTTGACATATCCTGAGAGCTTTTCCTTTGAGCAATAAATATCTTCAGAGGCAAGACCCCTAGCTATTTGCCATTTTAGTGTTGCTTATTTGTCTGCCTATGCATTATCTGATATTGCATTTAATGGATTATTAAAAGAGTTCATGCTTTTATTAATCTACAGAAGTATGAATTTTACGTAGGAGTACAATCTACCACAGTTTTTCACTCAGCTTAACCATCTCTGTGGGATGCAAGATAGTTGATGAACAAATTTAATTGGCGATGCATTCTTGAAGATTTATGTCAGGAAGAACCTATTGCACATTTAAGAGCAAGAATAATTACCCCTATACTGAAATATTTATTAATTACTCTTGCTGCCAGTGGCTTCTTTACCAGTTCAGGGTTCTCATAGTAACCATGAATGGAAGACTGATCAAAGAAAATAAAGATATGATCTCATCTCCACTTTCCTCTTCTATTTATTTTCCTTTTTAAACTGCTCAGAATTGCACGGATCCATTTAATATTTCCATTTTTAATGGATCCTTAATAATTTTGCAAAGTAAGGATCTTGATCAAAGTAGGTCTTGATATTATTTTCACTTTGTTTAAACCTTATAGATTCATAAAATTAAAAGATTGTGCTTTGAACTTTCTAGCATGTTATGTAATGATACATATATGAGCAAAACAAGTGAAAGCAGGTGTAAAACTCAGATAAAGATTTCATTTTTATATCTGATGAACATCAAGAAGAGTTGATATATAAGCTGTATTTCACTCATAGATGAAAATATTGCCTTTTCACAGTGGCAATAAATTTAGCAGATCTTACGAGACTACAGTTTGCATCAGGTAAAAATGGTCATTCTAGCAGTCTGTTTCCACAGTGGAAAACAGGGCCATGTGCCCTGGGAAGAGTACAGAAATGCTTTCAGATGTGCAGGGATGGGATCAAGAAAGCCAAGGTACGGACAGAATTAAACTTGATGAGGGATGCAAAGAATAACAAGAAGTGGTTCTACAGGTATACTGGCCACAAAAGAAGGAGAGCATACCACCTCTGACAAACAAAGATGTAGAACTGGTAACAACAGACATGGACAAGGCTAAGGTTCTTAACAACTTCTTTGCCTTGGTCTTCACTAGGGCTTCCCACATCTCTTGAGTCCCCAAACCTCTAGGCAAAGGCTGGGGGAGCAGAGTTCCTCCAACTGTAAGCAAAGAGCAAGTTCAGGACCTCCTGACACAACTTAACAACTACAAGTCTATTGGGCCTGATGACATGCATCCCAGGGCATCCCAGGGTCCTGAGGGAATTGGCTGGTTCATGTGGTTTAATCTGGTCGGCAGCTAAATACCACACAGCCATTCGCTCACTCCTCCCCCTCCCTCTCTGGAATGGAGGAGAGAAACAGAAAAGTGAAGCCTGTGAGTTGATATAAAGACAGTTTATTACGACAGAATAATAATAACAATAATAATAATAATAATAATAATAATAATAATAATAATAATAATAATAATAATAATAATAATAATAATAATAATAATAAACAGTAATAACAGTAATAACAGTAATAACAGTAATAACAGTAATAAGAATATGTTTATTACATTATTATAATAATCGTAATAATTATTATTACTATTACAATGTGTATGAAACAAGTGATGCACAGTGCAATTGCTCACCACCCGCTGACTGATGCCCAGCCTATCCCAGAGCAGCTGGGGCCCCACCCCAGCTAGCCATCCCTATATATTGTTTAGCATGATGTCAGGTGGTATGGAATAGCCCTTTGGCCAGTTTGGGTCAGCTGTCCTGGGTCTGTCCCCTCCCAGCTCCTGCTGCACCCCGCTGACAGGACAGAGTGAGAAGCTGAGAAGTCCTTGGCTTGGTGTAAGCACTGCTCTACAACAATTAAAACATCAGCATGTTATCAGCATTCTTCTCATCCTAATCCAAAGCACAGCACCTTACTGTGGTGGTTTTACCATGCTGGGCAGCTACCAGACCCAGTACACTTACCATCTACTAGGAGGAAAATGAACTCTATCCTTGTTGCAGGAAGAACAGCTGAAAGCACGACAGACAACAGTATAGTCAGGTCATGCTCCATTTTATTACCCGAATAGTCTTACTTTTATAGTGAACTTAACAGGGGCGGATAGTGTCTCACACAAGATTATTGGTCAAAAGCACTCAGACAAACAACTACAAGAAAACAACCCCACCTGCAAGAAAACAACCCACTTGTGATTAGCAGTCACGTAGACCTTGTCCTTGAAGCTAACTACTAGCAACAATATTTTTCTAAATTCCTCAGTAGTGTGATGTGGGAACACTGTCATGGGAACTTCTCATAGTTGTCCTGGTAGCTTGGTTTGCTCAGCTGCAGCAAGCCATGGGATTTTTGCTGTTTCAAAAATTCCTCAACAATTCCCCCTTTTTCTTTTTGAGCAAACCAAGCCCGATGTAACAGTTTTGCAAGTAACCCTTTAACCACATTTATTACAATACAACACACGATGATTAACACCACAACAAACAGAATCCTTAATCCCTCTTTGACTAATCCCAGTAACCATCTATGCATCGTTTCAAACAAATCAGTGAGCCGCTGATTGAAAGGATTGATATCATATTGAATCTTTCTCATGTGCTCTTTCAGGAAGGTAATTGATTTGTGAATTAACTCATTATGATCAGAAAGGTTTAAACAGCACATTCCTTCAAAGTCCTCACACCCATGCCTTTGAGCCAAAAGCAAGAAGTCAATAGCAGCTTGATCCTGTAAGAGCACATGTTGCAGACTATTTTGATCTGGTAACATCTCGTCAAGTATCTCTGTTGTGGCATGGGCTTGCTTCTCAGCCCAGCATACCAGTTTTTCTAAGTTGTTAAGTGTGGCCACAGAGGCCACTTCTGGCACTAAACCTGCCAATGCCGCTCTAGCTGCAACACCAAGCAATTCAACATTATCATTGCAATCCGGTGTGAGCAATGCCCATTTATGTCCAGTGATCTCATGCAACTGCAACAAGCTAGGAGCAAATATAGTAAGTTTATCTAAGTAACATGGACCTCTGATAGCATTTGCACTGGTGTAGTCACCAAACCACTCTCTGTCATATTTGAAAAATCATGGCAGTCAAGTGAAGTCCTTGGTGACTGGAAAAAGGGAATCATCACTCCCATTTTTAAAAAGGGTAGAAAGGAAAACCCAGGGAGCTACTGACTGGTGAGCCTCACCTCTGTGACTACCAAGATAGAATGAATCCTCCTGGAGGCAATGTTAAGGCACAAAGAGGTGATCCGGGACAGCCAGCATGGCTTCACCAAGGTCAAATCACTCCTGACCGATCTGGTGACCTGTGATGGAGTGACTGCATCAGTCAACAAGGGAAGACCAAGTGATGTCATCTACTTGGACTTCTATAAGGTTTTTGACCCGGTCCGCATGCCATCCCAATCTCTAAATTGGAAATATATGGATTTGAAGGGTGAACTATTCAGTGGATAAGTGATTGGCTTGATGGCCACATCCAGAGTGCAGTGGTCAATGGTTCTATGTCCAGATGGAGACCGGTCATGAGCAGTGTCCCTTAGGCGTCTGACTTTGGACTAGTGTTTTTCAATATCTTCATCGATGACATACATGTAGATGATGGGAGCGAGTGTACCCTCAGCAAGTTTGTGAGTGACACAGAGATGACTGGTGGAGTTGATATCAAAGAAGGAAGAGATGCCATTCAAAGGGACCTGGACAGGCTGGAGAAGTGGGCCCACATGAACTGTACGAGGTTCAACATGTCCAAGTACAAGGTGCTGCACCTGGGTCAGGTCAAGTCCCAGAAAGGAGTACAGACTGGGAGAAGAATTCATTGAGAGCAGCCCTGTGGAGAAGGACTTGGGAGTTCTAGTGGACAAAGGGCTCAACATGAGCCATCAGTGTGTTCTTGCAGCCCAGAAGGAGAACCACATCCTGGGCTGCATCAAAAGACCTATGACCAGCAGGTTGAGGGAGGTGATTGTCCATCTCTACTCTGTCCTTGTGATGTCTACGTCCTTGTGAAGTACTCTGGCCTTGTGAAGTACTACTTTACAGGTTTGGGGCCCCCAACGTAACAAGGATGTGGACATTTTAGAGTGGGTCCAGAGGAGAGCCGCAAAGATGATCAGAGGGCTGGAGCACCTCTGCTATGAAGAAAGGCTGAGAGAGCTGGAGACAGTCAGCCTAAAGAAAAGAAGGTTTCAGGAAGACCTCATTGTAGCCTTTACTGAAAGGCATCTTATGAGAAGGATGTAGAAGTCTTTAATCAGGTAGATAATGATAGGACAAGGGGGATAGTCTTAAAGTAAAGGAGGATAGATTTAAACTAGACATTAGGAGGAAAATCTTCACTTTACGGGTAGTGAGGCACTGGATCAGGCTGTCCAGAGAAGTTGTGGATGTTCCATCCCTGGAGGTGTTTAAATCCAGGGTTGGATGGGGCCTTGGCCAACCTGATATAGTGGGTGGCATCTCTGCCTATGTCAGGGGTGTTGGAGATAGATAATCTTTAGGGTTCCTTCCAAGCCAAGCCATTCTATGATTAAGAGAAACAAACACAGAATTTCTTAAACTGACAAAACTTCAAATTTGTGGCAGTTTTGGTGGTACTTCCAATCTGGGATTGTGGTGGGTCAAACTTGATCAACTACCCAACTACCATACACCCACCCAGTCACTCTCTCACTTCCCTTTCTCAGCAAAACAGATAGAGAGAATACCATAAAAAAAAAAAAAAAAAAAAAAAAAAAAAAAAAAAAAAAAAAAAACACAGTCAAGATAAAGACAAGGAGATCATTTATCAATTACCATCACAGGCAAAAAAATGCTTGACTTGGTGAAAATTAGTTTAATTTTTGCCAATTAAAAATGTATTCAATAGTGAGAACCAAAGGAAAAAAAAAAAAAAAAAAAAAAAAAAAAAAAAAAACAACTTTCTACCCATTCTTACAAGGCTCAACTTCACTCCATTTTCAATTTCTCCCTCCCCTTTTCAATTTCTCCCCCCTCACCCACCCCCAACCCCCCCAAATGCACATGATAGGAAATAGGTGGATGTCATCAGTCTATAACAGTTCTCTGTTGCTCCTTCCTCCTCACACTTTTCCGTTGCTCCAGCATGGGTTCTTTTCCTGTCATGAAAATGTGCTCCAGCATGTTCTCTCCACAGCCTATAGTTCCTTCAAGGAATATCCACGTGCTCCATCATGGGGTTCTCCATGGATTGCAGCATGGATACCTACTCTGGTTTAGTCCTGTCCATGGAATGAAGGAAAATACGCACTCTACTATGTTCTCTTCCACAGGAAGGGGAAATTTTGCTCCAGCAGCTGGAAAATCTCTTCCTTCCCCTTCTGATCTTTGTGTTCACAGGGCTGTTTCTCACACTTGTCTTCTTTAGTTGTCACTGCTGGGCAGCATTTTACCCTTTCTTAAATATATTTTCCCAAGGTTTTCAAGAACTGCTCCAGTATGTGTCCATACCTTGGGGTCCATCTGTCAGGAGCAAACTTCTCCAGCAGGGGTCCCCCACGGGCAGCAGCTCCCCCTAGACCCCCTGCTCCTGCATGGGTTCCTCTCCACGGTCTGCAGCTCTGGCCCAGGGCCTGGTACTGAGGGGGCTCTCCGTGGGCCACAGCCTCCTCCAGGCCACATCCGCCTGCTCCACTGGGGGCTCCTCAATGGGCTGCAGCATGGAGATCTGCTTTGCCGTGGAACCCATGGGCTGCAGGGGGACAGCCTGCTCCACCAGGGGCCTCTCCACAGGCCACAGGGAACTTCAGCTCCAGCGCCTGGAGCACCTCCTGCCCTCCTTCTGAACTGACCTTGGCATGTGCAGGACTGTTTCTCACTCCTTGCTCTCTCAGCTGCTGTTGTACAGAAGGTTTTTTCCCTTTATTAAATCTGCTCTCACAGAGGCACAACCAATGTTGCTTATTGGCTCAGCTCTGACCAGTAGTGGGTCCCTTTTGGAGCAGTCTAAAAGTGACCCTTATCTAACATGGGGCAGCTTCTTCTGGACTCTTCTCAGAGAGTATGCCCTCACAACCTCCCTGCTATGAAGTTCTTGCCAAATAAGCCCAAGACAAGTGTCCATACACTGAGTCTTGTTCTTTAAACTAATTTCAGAATCAGTGGCAAATATGTTACTTATAAAACTTTCATATAACTTATAAAACCAATAAAATTATAGAAGACTATGAAATATGTTGCTTTTTTCAATGATCAAAAAATCCTTTGGTCGGTAATATGAAAAAAAGCAAAGAATGAACAACTTGAGAAATTAGAAGACAACATATGAGATAAGAAGAGAGAATGAAGAAAAAATCATTCTTCTGAATAACCGTCTGAAAAAAAGAAAATGTTCAAGACTCACTCTGCAATTTTACACACTGTACTGTACCTTGCAGAGGACCTGATTTTTTGGAACACAACAGAAAATGAATTTGTTCTTGGATTTCGTTCAGAGAGAATCAGGAGAGCAATTTACTTCTGATGCAGTTCCAGTAGAAAGCTATTATTTTGATTGCCATAAAGTTAATGATTTTAAATATGTAACTTTTATTCCTGAGTCATCATTTAGATAAAAATGGTCATTCTCAATGACAAAGATGTCCAAAATAAAAGTGACAGTTATATGAAGGTCTGTCTTCTAACTGTCTATTTATACGTGCCAAGTAAAGGATGTGCAGTAAGGCTTATAGAATCTGGTATCTCTTAAAATCAGAATGAGTTTGGGATCCCAGCACTTTCTTGCAATCATTCAAGCTCTATCTCATTTCATAATTACAACTGGTGCTATTTTAATCTTTTTTCCCAGTTAATCTTTTTCTCCATCTCATCTCTTTAAATCTTTTCTCTGATATTGTTTCCTACTATTCAAGCAGTCAGAGATTGAAGTAACACCACTTTAAATCTTGAGGCAACTCTCTCATTACCTAAGTCATGATTCGCACAAAACATTGTAAGTCATGCATCTTACTCTTAAATCTACATGAGCTAGAAATAAGATCTTTCCCACCTATTACCACCTTTTTATATAGCTGAAAGCAGATAAAAATAGCACAAGAATCTCTTAACAAAATATACCAAAGACAATACCTGATAAATTGAGGCATAGATAGTGCAAGGTGAATCACTAACACCATACAGATTATAGAGCTTTCTCTGGATAACTACCAGTCCAGAGGAGATGGAGTAAACAATATATTTTGGAAAATGTTTTCTGGAAACCATATGATATTATTTTGTTAGAATATTTCCTGCAGCTTGGTTCTTGCTCTCTAATGACACTACTGACTGTTAATGACAGCAATGATGGAGCTTTTAGACTGCGGTTTTGTAGTGGCCATGAACTAAAATGCAATTCAAGCATCTGTATAGAGCTTTGTATTAGGAAATTACACATCATAACCAAGTAAATTAAAATGGCTATAAGGTGTTTTAAAGTACATGGTATCAACAATGCCTATAAGATATCTGATAAAGGGTAAGTTTTTAAATGCAAAATAAACAGCAGAGATAAGAAGAAAAATAACAACAAAAATTGAATATTACCATTTCTTTATAAATAGAAATTACAGAAAGTGACAAAAAAAAAAAAAAAATCAAAATAAAAGTCTTAACGGTCATTTACTATGTGTTTCTGATTTTCTGTGTGTTTATTATTTATAAAGACTGGTGAATGATTTAACATACTAATTTTCAGAGCAAATTATGCAAAGTCTTCAATTCATGTAACAGTTCATCATTATCTATAGCACTGAGCCAGGTAGGACAAACCAAAGTTCTATATGTTGGAAAATAAATTCCAAATGATGGCAGACCATGAGTATTTTTAGCACTTCCATTAAACTTGTATTAAACACACTTGAGACAGTTGGAATTTTCAAGTATTGTCATGAATATTAGTATCGTCTAAATATTAATAGAACAAAACCAGTAAATCATATATAAGTGACTCGCTTTTTATGTTTATATATCTTTTTCAGCAGTTGTTAAGCCAGTGTTAACATTATCACATCTGAGATACATTACAAGGAAAAGGAAACCTATGATAGTTTACTGAAAGTTTATACACATGCTTTTAGAACTTGTAATTCTTTTTTTATTTTTTTATTTTTTTCTCATAGATCCATCAAATAAGCTATTGCATTTTGGTTTTCGTTTTGTTTTTCACAGAATCACAGAATCACAGAAGTTCTAGGTTGGAAGAGACCTCAAGATCATCGAGTCCAACCTCTGACCTAACACTAACATTCCCCCTAAACCATATCCCTAAGCTCTACATCTAAACGTCTTTTAAAGACCTCCAGGGATGGTGACTCCACCACTTCCCTGGGCAGCCCGTTACAATGTCTAACAACCCTTTCGGTAAAGAAATTCCTCCTAACATCCAACCTAAAACTCCCCTGGTGCACCTTTAGCCCATTCCCCCTCGTCCTGTCTCCAGGCATGTGGGAGAATAGACCAACCCCCACCTCACTACAGCCTCTTTTAAGGTACCTGTAGAGAGCAATAAGGTCACAGAATCACAGAATCACAGAATTTCTAGGTTGGAAGAGACCTCAAGATCATCGAGTCCAACCTCTGACCTAATGCTAACAGTCCCCACAAAACCATATCCCTAAGCTCTACATCTAAATGTCTTTTAAAGACTTCCAGGGATGGTGACTCCACCACTTCCCTGGGCAGCCTGTTCCAATGTCTAAGTTCGCCCCTGAGCCTCCTTTTCTCCAGGCTGAACAAACCCAGCTCCCTGTGCTGCTCCTTGTAGGACTTGTTCTCCAGATCCCTAACCAGCTTGGTCGCCCTTCTCTGGATTCGCTCGAGCACCTCGATGTCCTTCTTCTGTACTCACCAGAGCTGAGTACAGGGGGACAATCATTTCCCTAGCCCTGCTGGCCACACTGCTTCTTATACAAGCCAGGATGGTGTTGGCCTTCTTGGCCACCTGAGCACACTGCTGGCTCATATTCAGCTGACTATCAACAAATACTCCCAGGTCCTTCTCTGCCAGGCAGCTTTCCAACCACTCCTCTCCCAGTCTGTCGCTCTGCTTGGGGTTATTGCGCCCCAGGTGCAGGACCCGGCACTTGGCCTTGTTGAACTTCATGCAGTTGACCTCAGCCCATCGGTCCAGCCTATCCAGATCCTCCTGCAGAGCCTTCTTACCTTTGAGCAGGTTGACACACGCACCTAACTTGGTGTCATCTGCAAACTTACTGAGGGTGCACTCAATCCCCTCGTCCAGATCATCAATGAAAATATGAAAGAGGACCGGCCCCAGCACTGAGCCCTGGGGAACGCCACTAGTGACCGGCCTCCAACTGGATTTGACTCCATTCACCACAAGTCTTTGGGCCTGGCTATCCAGCCAGTTTCTAACCCAATAAAGCGTATACCAGTCTAAGCCAAGAGCAGCCAGTTTCTTGAGGAGAATGCTGTGGGAGACGGAGTCAAAAGCCTTGCTGAAGTCAAGGTAGACCACATCCAAAAATTTTCTTCTTATATAGTTTTATAGAGTCATTAAATGTTCAGCAATAGCCCACATATGCCTTGAAACACTACAACAATCTGCTTTAAGAGAAGGAATATTATTAGTACACCTAACACTACAAAAGGTTCCCTGGCAGTTAAGATGTAGATCTTTTAATGTAGATTCAATCACTAGCAGAAAAGAAATGACATTTCAATGTCTTTCAATTGCACTGCAATGTCAGCACTGGAACAGTGCCCAGGTCTCAGTGCTGTTCTCTAAAATGTACCATAAATGTACCTTAGTATAAAGTATGTACTTTCAGTGTTACTGAAATCTTATTATGCCCATATGTACCCATTGTGTTTTTTTGGTAAAGGAAAAAAAAAAAAAAAAAAAAAATTTCAGAATACTAGCATAGACACTCTGTAATTTTATTAATGTCACTGAGTTGAATGAGTCAGGGCAATATTTGTCAGTATGCAGAGAATACCTGATATTTCAGACTATGGAGCCCATTTTAGAAATTGCTTCAACCTCCATCATATTTTCCTTTTCTCATTTGACCTGTTAAGTACCTGTTAAGTTTGGTATTTAGATTTAGTTAGAAATCTGCTTACAGCTCCCTCCTGCCTCCCCCCTATTTTGGCTGTTGGAAATGTAATGACCTTAAGACATCTAAGGCTTGCTTAGATTATCATTAGTAGACAGTCTGCAAGATTTATAGTCTAGTTTCACTGCTACTACTGTAGTAGAAAAAAGTCATCTGATAGCTTGCGTTCTCAAGAATCAGAAAGAAAAAGTAATCTCTTTCTGCAATAATAAGTTCCCAAACTTATCCAGATGATTACAGCACTCCTCCATGATTACAGCGCTCTTCCCATGGTCATACTTCATTCCATTTCTCTCTGTCTTGTAATCCAAATCAGACTAAAGCAGTACCTGCTATACTATAGTGCCCTAGAATTCTAGGTGATTCCTGCAACATGGGATTTTAAGTTTTCTTATGCCAGCTATGTCATACTTATAAGTGTAAGTATAGATCTATACTTACAGATCTAAGCCTCTTTACAGGTCATTTTGTGTACATACACATGCACGCAAACTTGTGCATCTAATGTTACCTGCAATATATAACTCCCCATGTTTCAATATTAGAGGAAGATTGTGTTTGCTTAGAAATTACTTAGGTCTTCTATTTGTTTTAATGGTTTGCACTCCTGAATCTAAATTGTACTATTATTACTCATGATTTCTAAATTAACTCTTTAAATCAACTGTTTTAAATGACAAGAGGAAAGATGAAATAATGGGATCATTCACTTGTTTTTTGTTGCCATGTGTGAATTGGACTCTTAATTAACAGCTGAAGAAATAACAACATTGTTTTGATGTATTAGTACCTATGTATAGTAAACTGTAATCTGAGTAGATGATTTTTAGTTGAGATAGATCTATAATTTTTGCATTTATTCATATCAGTTTCTGGTTGTTTGGGAAATAACTTACTGGATTCAGACAATAAAATTAGGTAAAGTGTGCCCCTAAAAGTTGAAATGTAGGTACAACAATGTCTATGGCAAATTACATATACTTATAAAAAAAAAAAAAAAAAAAAAAAAAAAGAGAGAGAAAAAAAAAAAAGAGAGAAAAAAAGGACAGAAGATCAAGAATCTCAGATTCTTATATAGTTTGTTTCCTTTTGAAATGTTTAAAGATAATGAAACCATGTATGAGATTAAATCAGAAAAATGGTTTAAAAATTAATTCTAAAATATCCCTAATGGAGTTTTGTAAAGCAATTAGATATGACCATATGCGAAAATTAAACTTCCTTAAAACAAAATTTTAAATATTGGTGCTGACATTCCAAAATAGGATAACATCATCATAATTCTTTTTTTATGTTACACCATTTACATGGACACGTTAAGAAATAATAAAAATAAGAATGAAACTTTTTTCTAGACTTTTGAAACAGATGTTTAAAAGAAGCATTGGCATTTATTTCTGACACTGATTATCTTCTAATAATTACTTGGATCTTATACAGAGCATTCATATGAACAAAACACAAACACACAGACACGAAAAGGTAGAAAATGTGGAATGACATGTTTCCTAAATAAGAACTTATGCACTAAAATAAATATTGGTTTTCTGGTGTTTTTTATTTATTTATTTATTTATTTTTTGGTTGGTTGATTGGTTGTTTTTTTGGTGGTGGTGGTTGTTTTTTGTTGGTGTTAGATTTTTTTTTTTGGGGGGGGAGGGAGAGTATACTTTACAAATCATTAAAATGTTTCTCCTATTTTTCTATATCATTCTTTTAGCATCTATGTTAACAGAGTCTGCAGAGACATCATGAAAGGCAATTAGATCTGATGTGAATCTGACCACAATTTAGTAATGTTATGAACCAAATAATTTCTAAGCGTGAAACCAGGACTGTAACATATGTAGTAATATTTTGTGATTGAGTTTGAACAAAACAGAAATTTACACCTACCAATTACCTTCAACTTTTTTTTTTTTCTATCACTCTTTTCCATAAAAAACACTTGATAGTCTATGCTCGTGGGAAGTCATTGGGAAGACAATTGCTATCAATCACCTTTTCAATAGTTGCAAACACTGTTGGGTGTTTATTATTATTATTTTGAAAGAAATATGAAAAAAAAGAACCCCCCCCAAAAAAACAAAGAACAAGAATGACCTCAAGTTTACTATATTTCTCAAGTTCTGTAGTTAAAAAAGCTCTGTAGTAAAGTTATTCTTTACCGTATTCATGTATTCATTCTTTTTCGATCTTTTGAGCCTGAACATAGCTAACTTTCTCTAATTTGTAAAATTACTTGCTTTCTATCTTGTTTGAAATAAGTCTTCTCTGTATCACACTTGAGAATAATATTGTTTCTCAACCTTAGCTAATTCATACATATTTCATATTTAATTATATGTGCATATAGACTTTATAGAGAGAGACTAATGTGTTTGTTACAGTAAAAAGACCAACCGAATTATTGTTAGTTAGTTGAACTCAAAGAAATCAGTTTTTCTCAGATTCCCTTGAAAGACCAACAAGTATAATTTCAGCCTAATTACAAGGATATATTATACTTATGGTTACAAGACTTCAAAAAGTGGAAAATGGGTGTATGAAATCTGTGCAGAAAGGATAAGCCAAAGTCTATGAAAAAAAAAAAAAAAAAAAAAAAAAAGGAATACTTTGTGCACCAGATTCACTGTTGCAGTTGTGGACAGTTCAACAGATAGACTGAACAAAAATAAATAAATAAATAAAAAGGAGAAGAATGCACAACATTCTTTGCGCTGTTCTCTTAAAGTGTAATTTGGGAGAATTAAGGAACAGTTCCATAAAATTAAAAGATATGAAATTATTTTGTTTTTAATATCTGCAAGTTATTTTCAATAGCAAATTTTAACGCCTCTCTCAATATAAAACTACACAACTAATTGTATATGCTTGCTTAAGGTGTTTTTAGTTTGTATTGATTGTAATGATTAATGGCCATTATGGGGTAAAATTGAACAGGTGAATGTGAACAGTGGTAGTGACAGCCATTGCCTGTTTCCTAACTTTTCATAAGAGAACTAAATGTTTTGTATATTATCTAAATTGATTAATAATAATATCATACTTTTGGGTTTTGAACTTCAACAGCAGCAGAAGTATATGAATTATCTAAAGACCAGTTCTCCTTATTTAAAATAACCGTTTGATAATTAATGATTAATTCAAATCATTAGAAAAAAAAAATGTGGATCTTGTGGATCTCATTATTAAAGAGACATATTATTATATGTCTAGGTATGGACATTTATTGCTTAGAACATCTCCTATAAAAGGTGGAATTTCAATAGTTTAATATAATTTCTTAAAAATCTACTTTTTTTCTCTAATATTCTATGGACAGGTAGACACAGCTGGCAAAACTGAGTTTTGAATAGTTTAAGAATGATCTTCTTTTATGTTTAAGGGGCAGCATTTTGTCTGTCTGTAATATCCGAAAATGTTAGAGCTCATATCCATTGTGCATTTCAGCATTACTAATGTCCTAGTTAATAGTAGCTATTTTGTTAAGATTGTCTTGGCAGGCAGTGGACCACTTGGAAACAATTTCATTTGCAGCACAGGTTTATGCAGGAAAATATAGGTCTATTTGCTGCAGGTGGGCTGGTAACTAAGGAGTGCTACCAATTAATGAAAAGGATAAGATCCCCTTTTTCATCTCTGAAATGGCTAAACAGGATATTAGATTACAAGTTACTGTTAATAAACCAGCAGGATTATGAGCCAATTGGGGAGTTCATGAGAAAAGCTGGGGAATTATTACTTTCCACAATTTGCAAAATCTTCAGTTTTAGAGTGGATATTTTGCAGCTATCAGTCTGTTGGCTTCTTCCTCAATTTATTATCAAAGTCTAATTAAAATCTAAAAGTGATACTGAGTACTATGCAAATCTTCCATTAGTGCAATATCTTCTTATTCAACACAAAATATAGGATGATAGATTTGAACTTGATGATTGACAGAGGTGCCCTGGGGATCATGCTGGCTTTCTGGATCAAATGAGATAAGAATAAGACAATTTTTTTATTTTTTTTTTTTTTTTTGTGTGTGTGCAAAAGCTCTTTTCTGTCTGCAAGACAGATACTACTTACAGAAATAAAGACAAACAATAGAGGAGATACATGTATGCAAAACAAGTACAACATTTTAATACATATGAATGTTCAAAGTCAGTTCTTTGTGGGACGTCTTATAACTTGACACTAATGTCTATGGTATAGCTGTTATTGAGAAGGTAGTATTCATTCACTGTAATAAGAGGTTTAGAAGGAACTTATTTATATGGGCTCTTGGAATTTAGTGATCTCTAGTGCAAAATATAAAAAATTAAAGGCATGAACACTTGGAGTGTTCAAAGAGAACAGTAAATAAATTTATATATATATATAAAATAAATGGTATTACACAGGATTTTTCAGGCAAAACAATTCAGAGCCATCTACAGTCATATCTCATTGCCTGTAAGACTGACTGATACTGTAAAGACAACTGTGATTGAAAATTTTGCCTAGAGAAGCTGAGAAACAGGGAAGGAGCTCACAATTTCAGATTAGCAAGAAAACAAAACAAACAAACAAAAAATCTATCTTTTCCCTGTTTTATTTGAGCAAAGTGATGGGTTAACTGTAACAATGAGTTTGATAGAAAAAGAAAGAAAAAAAGAATGCTGGACATCATCCCCAAACTGGCTTCATAACTGAGGAATTAATACTGAAAAATATTGTATCATGACTTAAGTTAATGAAGCTACAACCTAATTAAAAAACAGAATTTTGTCTTATCACTCTTCCCATATCTTTGAGACATCAGGGAATCACAGAATGGCTGAAGTTGGTTGTATGAGTGTATTGTATACACTTTTACATATACATATTAATATATATAGGTATGTGTGTGTGTGCATGTAATGTTTAACTGCTACGTGAGTCTGAATTACCATAATCTAATGTCAGTAAGAGTATAGGAATAAAATTAAAGGTTCCAGACAGTCTATGTGCTTGAAGTATTACATTCCATCAAAACAACCAGTATGGGATACTATTAAGCTCTGTCATTTATTTGAAATACAAATAAATCCAACCCATATTCTCAGAACCTCAAAACTGGATTGTATAAAACTCAATCATCATCTGGTTTGTGAATTTAGGTCTTCCTAGGAAATAAATGAATATACGTGATTAAGAGTATATAACATTCGTTTTTTATACATGCGCATTTCTAAGTCATGCTGCCCTTGGAAAAAAATAAATAAATTCACTTATTAGTTTCCATTGTGCATGAGATTGGGATAATTCTAATTTACCTTTCAGAAGATAAGATGTTGCTACACTAAAGAAAGCAATGTATTCATGCACAAGATGTCTTGCAAGTTTGTCCTCCAGACCGTCAGGTGAAATGATAACAACCGCCAGCAATCTGTGGATAACAACCACCTCAAATCTGTAAGACAGTTTTATTACAGAAGGCAAAACAAAGACAAAGGAAGAGATAATGGTAGATGAAGATATTTGGGAACAGATTTTGGATTCAGGCCTCTGGTTTTATCTTTTTTTTCCACCAATTCCTTTAAGAAGCCCACTTGGGAAAGAAAGTAGCCATAAAAAGTTCTAGATTTCTTCTCTCATTCTCGCAACTTGTTTTATTTCCTGTTCTGAGAAAACAGTAAAGACCATTCATGTATTGTTCTGGCTTTTTAAAAAGCTATTGTAATTTCTCTAAATAAATAAATAAATAAATAAAAGAATACGCAACACATCCTGAATTCCTGCTTGTTTGCCACATTTTTCACATTTACCTTCAAATCAAGTAATTTGTTATATTCTTTATCTTCCTTGATTATTTTCTGTTTCTCAGGTAAAGTGAAAGATGACAGCATGTAAATTACATTTCCTCCTCTGTCACTTGTGGAATGTGATTTTTAACACAATGAAAGTATCATCAGCTTGGACACAACAGACTAAAATATGACATTCAGTCTCTGACATATTTTACTGTAGTCCAACTAAAATGTCTTTACAGATTAACAGTGAGATCTTGTTTAACAATCATTGCAACTCAGACATATTTTACTTCCTCCCTGGAGGACCATTTGCTTATCTCATCAGAAGGATGTTAATTCCTTCTGTCTGTCAGTTGATATGATCTTTATCTGGACGCAAAGTACATCAGCAGACTGAGCTGAGCTTCCAGCCTTGCTGGTGGTAAGGGATTCAAAACTCATGTTTATGATATGCAGAATATAGATACACTAGCTAGCTTCTGGCACTGCATTAGCACTAAAGTCCATTAATTCTAATTATGTTTTGCATATAGAGAATATTAAAATGTTTAAATTAATAAAGGAGAAGAGCCATCCCCTTGGCACATTTTTTGCATATTAATTCAGTTTGCTGTACAGGAGGTGAACTGTGCATGCAAGGAGCATTCCTCAGGCCAGTGGAGATTGAGCATATAAAACTATTTAGGGGGCATGTGCCAACCACAGCCATGTTGTTGCATCTCTGTTCATTAGTTCATGGAGTTTTATTTTTATAGGCTTTAGATAAGACTAAAATTGTTAGCTTCTTGCATTAAGGTAGGATGATAGTGATCCAGTTCAGCTGTGCATGATGTGCAATATGTGGATGTACATAAGAAGACTGCATAAAAGAAATGCTATTCTTATGGTCTGTGTAAGAGAATTAATTGTTTCAGCAAATCCCTTACAGTGATTCTGAACTTCGCTTTCATCTACATGTAGATATTTTTAGTATTCTTCTCGAACTTTTGATTCTGTCTTGGTGACCATCTGATAATTTCTAGTTAAGTGATGGCAAGAAGTAACCTTGTTTCAACTAATGAAGTCACCCTGCAAGATTTTTCCCTTTGTTGCCCTTTACTGTTGCCATTTGACTAGTTTCTATCTCTGTAGGTTACATCCTCTGCTCTCAGCTTTTACTTTATACATACAGCCTTATTTAATTAAATAATACAAATGTGTTTGGATCCTATTTAATAGCAATGGACCCAAAAAAGTCAACTTTCTCACGTTCAGTGCCAACAATAGCAAGTAAGAATTATCCAGTTAACTAACACTGAAGGCTATAATCTAGCATTTGTGACCTTAAAAAATAAAAATAAAATAAATAAAAAAAAAATAAAAAGGCATGTCCAAAACCAAACAAAATACAAAAAATAATAATTACAGCAACAAACAACCAAATCCAGAACATTTTAATCACATCCTACTCGTCCTAAAATGTTAAGAATCTAAGGAATGTGGTCCTAATATTACTGATAAGAAACAGAGTTGATATAGTTGATATCCGTCTTGGACCTTGCATGAAAGTAGTGACATATAATTGTCAAAATTTAATAGTAGCTAAAAAAGCATCTATATGGTTCATTTAACCAGGAAATTTCAGGCAGTGCTCAGATCTCTTCAGAAACCATTGAGAATTATCAACATTTTTTGAAATCTGTTATGGGTACATTCATACAGTTTTCTGAAAGACAAATAAAAGCTTGTTCTGCCTTGCTCTTGCTGGATGGAGATGTATCTATCCTCAGAATGTTATTGTACATGATCTAGAAATCCCTAATGAGAAACAAGTACTTTAGCTTGCACTCTGTGTTGTGATAACATAGCAGTTTCTCTATTCTGCTGGGAACTGAGGTCAAGTGGGAGTGTCAGCAGAGGAAACTAATATCTGCATACAAAAGCCTTTTTAGGTCTATCCAAATGCTCTGAATATTCTGTGGTACATTGACAAGTTAACAGCCCATCTTGTCATTCAATTACAAAATACTTTCTCCAGTTGTTTCATCTTTTAAAGCTCATCTGTATGAATGTGATTTTGTTCCTTTGTACAACGAGGATTTCAGGATATTTAGTCTATGCTCTCCCCTCACCTAATTTTTGCTAGCTAAGGCTCCTTACAGGGTATATGTCCCTACACAACCTTCTTCGTCTGACTTCTCTTCATGAAGATAAATATGTCCATATATTATGTTATTTATTTATTTATTTATTTATTTATTTATTTATTTATTTATGGGAAAAAAAGAACTGGAGCCACTGGAGCCTTGAATTTTTCCATCATCAAGAGTGTGGAAAATTTACACTTACCTCTGGTACTGTTTGTCATGCAGACTGCGTGACTGGTTTGTGCTGAAAGACTGAATAGTACTGATGCAGAAAAAAACGAGGAAACATATCCAACTGATTTACTTTGTGTTGGACTTCATTGTTCTGTCTCTGTCATAAATATAGCACTCTGTCCTTAGAGGATGTGAGGATGTGATTTCATTCTCATGCTATCATGCTATACAGATTCTCTAATTCCTTACCTTTTAAAAATAGTCCTTTTTTTTTTTTTTCCTACATAATTAGTTATTTTATTTCCCTTTCCCCACTCTACTGGCTCTCTTACTCTTCTAGTGGCTCACCAGCCTTTCTCTCACTGCTGTTTTTGTGTGCTGTGTTTTTGTTTACTTCAAGACCTGGACAAATGGAGGGAGAAACAAACTGTCCAGCTTAATAACAGAGTGCTGATACATGTAAGGAGAATAAATACAGAAAGCACAAAACTAGAAATACTACTGGGCATTAGAGCCTGTAAGTTGGCGGTATGCTCAATAACAATATTAAATGAGTACATTTCTTTTTTGATATATTTAGGAATTTGGTACACCAGAGTTACAATTTAATATTTGTAATTACTTGTTTTCTCAAGGATTGGAAAATATTGCTCTGTCATAACACCATAACTCTAGAGAAAAGGTATTGGAAGGAGGCATCATAAATTACCGAGGACTGATTTCAACTTACAACTAAATTTAATAATAAATATTTAATAAATATTATTTATATAAATAATAAATATATATAAATATATAATAAATATATTAATTATAATATATTTATATAATAAATATATATAAATATAAATATAAATATATATATTAAATACTTAATATTTACTTACTATTTACTATTTATTTACTATTTATTAAATAATATTAAATTTCATTTAATATTTAATTTAATGTTTGATAATAATTAAATAATAATAAATAATGAGTAATAATTAATAGTAATGATTATAATAAGTAAGAATGGCATGTATTGTGGTAAGCATTATATACCCTACTCATAATAAACCCTGCATTGCAGAATAACTAAAGTGGGATTTTCACAATGTTTTAAATATATATTCACAAGATATATTCCCAAGATGTGTGGTATACTCAAATGTGAGTCCTTGCTCTCTTATATAGTCAGTAGAAATTCACACTTTAACTTTTTCTTTTTGTTCAATTTGTTTCTAGCCAAATTGAACAAGGTATTTTTGTCTTTTTCTATTCAAAGGTACCCTAAAGGAAAATGGTATGGCAGATGTACAGTTTGTCTACATATTCAACTAGGAATTTGGCACATAATTCTAAGAACTGCTGTGTATACCCACAGAAAACTGGAGAAAATAAAAACGGGGCAAACCAAGTATAAAAAAATGGACATGGTGTATTTCAACAGAATAATATTACTTACAGAGTAATCTATGCTTGAGCATGGTTTAAAATCATACAAGGCTTTTTTTTTTTTTTTTTTTTTTTTTTCTCCAAATTTAAAATATAGGAATATTTAAAAGCCAAGCAATGCAATTAAATATTCTTATTTATAAAACTCTGGAGGATATCAAGAGAATGCAGAAAGATCTAAAAAAGTATTTCTAAATAAGATGTCTCTCTTGTTAGGAACAGTGGCTCGAAGATGAGGCTTCCAGCTGTTGAAATAGCTTGCAGAAGCATTACACTGCATCACTTTGTTTATATAAGTGTTTACCTTACTTTAGTATCTTTGAAGGCATGTAGTCATACAGTATTAGCCTCACAATAAAAAAAAAAAATGCAAATTTTAAATAATGCAAGAACTTGAACTTTGACTACATTCTGACAGATGCTCTACCTATAAATCTTCAAAACTACTAAGAAACAGAATGAGGAGGTAGGGAAGAATGATATATTCCAGCCATTTTACTCAGTTTGTCACAGAACCTTGCTGTCTAGGGAGCTGAAACCAATTAAAGGGTAGATAAAAAAATACAAGAGACAGAACAATATTGATGCACAAGAGAAATGGTAAAGAAAAAAACCTTTTTCCTTTTCCCCATGTCTTACAGAATTACCATTAACTGAAGAAAAAAAGAGAGATGCTACATGACCACAAAAAGCTAAATGGGATTCACATATACTGAATAAGCTTTATTCTCAGTTCCAAAGGGTGTTTTGTTTCTGAAAATTGGTACACCTTTTACACAATTAATTTTAATTAAAATGGAAAAAGGGTTTTGGAGTCACTCAATCTTATGAATTAATAGCGGAAGATTCCAATAGCCTGCCCTGGCTAAGGGCCAAAATTGATTTAAAGCGGTGATTTCATTTCTGTGGGAAAGCTAAGACCAAATTTGGCTTTGGCTTTACCATCAATAGAAAACATTATAGGGCTCTGTGGAATTATAAAAAGAGTGACTAGGTAGAATCACAAAAAAAGTACTTTTTTTTTCTGATTGACCAAATCGTTAGCATTGTATAATTCATCAAAAACACTGCTTCATGTTATGAATGATACATTTAGAATTCAGTTTTTTCATGTACAACTCGATATCTGTATTCATAGTAATAGATTGCATAAGTTATCCTACTATGAATGACAAAAATCAGCATTACCGTAAGATCAAAATCTAGCTTAAGTCAATAGAAAATACCTAACTTGCACATTAAAAATGTAAATACTGTTTGCAAGCTACAAAAGCAAACAAACAGGCTTTGGTTGTGGGATGTGCAATAAAAATATTAAATAATTAAAATATGATAAACAGTTAAATGAAAATGAGATATTTAGTATGAGCTACAGACTACAGTTATGATATTTATGCATTTGTAGCTTACATATTACTTATATTTATTTATGTATAAATAAATAAATAGATGGAAGTACTTTTGTGAGCCCCTAGCTCTTTCAGATAACCAAATGTTCTCAAAAACAAGGTGCTCAAAATTTATTTAATAATAATATGTCTTTC
Source organism: Anas platyrhynchos (assembly GCF_047663525.1). Taxonomy (NCBI): domain Eukaryota; kingdom Metazoa; phylum Chordata; class Aves; order Anseriformes; family Anatidae; genus Anas; species Anas platyrhynchos. The sequence goes on from NC_092590.1 coordinate 58,468,335, forward strand.
TTAATCTGCTACTGTGATTGGACCTTCTTCCTCTGACATTTAGAAACAAAACTTTTACTTTCAGGGTAAATTTTACTGCACATTATTTCATTAACTTGCCTTTTTAGTGACATTACACTTCAGGATAAATAACTCTCCTCTTCTCATTTATGATCCCCTCCTCTTTAACCTAATTAATTTGTAAAGATGTTCTTTAACTTTACTTTGCTACTCTTTTGTTACCTCCTACTCAGGTGGTGTCAAAGTTACTGCCACTTCTACTTCATATTTATGGTCATTTATTTCTTAAAGTAGTACACTAATAATCTTTCCCTGCATTGAAAGCATTTCCAATTTCTGTCATCAGTATGTTCAACTTTTGCACTCTTTTTATATTATTAGTGAAACCATTAAATAACATCCACAAGAAGGACAACTAAGGAAGTCCAAGCCTTCCATATGACTCACTGATACATTTCAGCTGTCCTTGACAGTGTGTTATCTCTACCTTCTCCCGTTGAAGAAAACAGATTTCAACTGATTTCAAGGTTCTTGCCAGAACCCTGAATCAGCTTTCTCAAATGTCTGGCAGTTTGCCTGACTGTGTTCAAGATCAGCTCGCTTGCAGTAAGAGTTGTTGTGTAGACAGACCTGGAAACAGCCTCAGAGTGGTATTTCCAACCTCCTTCAATTGGTAACCACTTTTTTAGTTGGTGTTTATATCCTTGGTGTCTTCCTAAACTTCACTGTGGCTTCACTGCAACTATGTCTGCATCTGATCTCACACCTGACTGGCTCTGATCTGCTGATGTGACTTTGTAGCTTGACCTTGAACGTGCTCATCACCACAGACCTACTGGATGGCCACTGAGCTGCTGATGGCCACTGAGCTGCTGCTGACCTTGGTTACATTCTCTTGGACCTGATTGTGATCTTAACTCACTGTCTCAGCATCCTGAATCCTTGCAGGTGAAGTTACTGCCTCAGCTTGCCTCACTGTGATGCTCAGTTGCTGTCCCATGCAGAGAACTTGCCTCTACATGGCAGTATCTACTAGTGAAAAATTTTGGTTCCTATTGACCTTTGCTGTCTCTGAGACTGTCTATAAATTTTAGAACAAGCTACTAACACAGTAGCTGGATGGGATTCAGAAATTGGAAAGCTTTCCATGTATTCAGGCCTACCTGAACTGCCGCTTTGATGGTATTTTTTATTTTTTTTTTATTAGTGGAGAAATGATTCAGTGCAAAAATATTAGTGTAGAAACATTGTGTTTTACTTTCCAATACAAGACAGTACATTTCAAATACATGTTCTACTACATCTTAATTCATAATTTAAAATCTTATTTATCATATTTAGATCTTTAAAGAAGAAATACAGTTCCAAATAATTTTCAAAGGTAACCCAGACTCGTTCAGTATCAAATTATCAAATAATGCATTTGAAACAACAGATTTAAATTATGAAATAATTAATTTAATATACCATTTTATATAACTTTGTCTTGATAATTTAGTATATGTTGTTAAATTATATGCAATATAATGAAGTAGTGATATAACAGCAATTCCAACACAAGGTGCAGGTAAACTTAAGACAAAACCAATGATTGCAAATCATAACAATATATGTTAAAGAAGGCCTAAATTGGGATGAGCATTGGATCTAGACACCATAGATTTTGTCAGTCATTAACATAAATAAAAATTCAGATCAAATGAATCAAAAACAGGACTTGTATCCAACCTGTTTGACTAAATTTGTTACTAAAAAATACCTGTGAAAAAGAAAGTGAAACAAATAAGCACTGAAAATTAGAATAACACAGCCAATGTAATTATCTTTTTGACAGAATTTGGCATGTTTTAAGTATGCTAAGCATGTTTTATTCTTCCTTCTCTAGTCTAAATTAATGAAAATGCCACCACTTATTTTAAATGGTGCAACATAGGCATTTCATTAATTATTCTAGTATAAGGAGCTGGCCAGAGATATGCCTCAGTTCATGTCTTCATATCAGTAGCTTCTGTGATAAACAGGAGCTGTAAATATAAACATTTCCCCACAAAACAAGGTATAAAGCCACTTCACCATAATATACATATCATTTAAAATAATTAATCCACTAGGTAAAACTAGTAAAGCTGTTTTCATGAGGGAAATGATGTCGTCTTTGTCCTTTGATGTCCTTTGATGATAGTCTTTTGTGATCAGTTTCATTAAACAGTAGCAGTTTGTTTTGTTTTGTTTTGTTTTCTGAAAGCCTGTGCTATTGCTTCCCTGTTTTGTCCATTTCTTAGAAAGAATACAGTGCTTGAAGGCAACAGGAACAAAATACTTTTGTGTTGCCTCTTTACAATCAGAGGACTAGGCTCTTCATCTTTCTTAAACTAGGCTTTTCAATTTTCTTAAAACTGCACTCTTGATCTACTGAGTAATTTTGCATAGTAATACTTTCAGATTATTCTCTCAAGCAGACAAAATACATTCTCAGCTCATCAGTTTTGTTTATTCCTTTAGCAGGAATAAAAGTTAATCATTATAATCCACAAGATTTGTCCATTTACCTTCTCTAATCTGTGGCTTTTTGGTATTTCTGGTAAGACATTGATTTGTGTGCAGGAGTCCAAGTTAAAAGTATTTGATTTTGCTCCATTCGCTTTTCTGAATATACTATATTCAACTTTTATAACAGAGTTGTATTTCTCCAACAAATCCTCTATTTCTCCAACAAATAATTCATCCTTGTAAATGTCATATGCATTCTCCCGTGGTCTTCACAGTGTGAGATGAAGTAGCAAGCTGACCAGTTCTTACAATCTTCTGACTGTATGTCTATCAATGTGTTAATATGCCCAGCTGTGATGGGCTGGATACACGATTAACATAACTGATAGGTTAATGCCCAAACAATTCTTATATGGTGAAATTAGGTATAGAAAAAGTACTGCACATCTGCCTATAAAGACACTTTGAGGATACTTTTGGTCATGCTTGGTATAGCACCATGCTTGGTTAAACACCAAAGCTTTTGATGTGATAGGTTCAAGTAAACAAGACTGAAATACCATAATAAAAAGTCATTTTAAACAACATCGCTTGAGTGGTAAGGCCATTCAAGACCGGGGGAGGAGGTGGCTACAGACTAATTCAATGGCTGTGTGCTGAAATCATATGAGATCGTAGGCACTTATTAAGTGGAAGCCATCTAAACACCAACCAGGTTTACTCAGCAATGAGAAGTCACTTATAAAAACACCAGGAAGAACACTATTGTCACTTTTTGGAGCTTCTTACAGTATTATTTAATTCATTGTATTCCCACACTTTTTCCTATATCATTCATATAATCTACTAGCTAACATAATGCTTGAAGCTTTTTGTATCTGATTTGAATGATTTTTTAGTTTATTTGCTGTTATTTGTCAGCTCTCTATTCTCTGTCCTTTTCTCTGTGTCAGATAATTTTTTTCTTTTCCGCCAGATTCTCACTGAACCTGGTGACCTCTGCTTGGAAAATTTTTAGTGTTTCATCATAGGTCAATTTCTCTGAGCTCTTCCTAAGTTTTGTTGTTGTTGTTTTTATCACAAAGTGATAAAAAAGTGCTTATTTTAGGGATTTGATCCCTTAATATTGCAAAATTGACACATTAGTTCAAATCAGTCATAAACTCTTCTGTAATATTTGCTTTGCTGGAATCCAATTCTAATACCTTTACCGTATAATCACCATGCTAGAAGTCAAACTTCCTTATTATCCTTCTAGATCTAGAATATAAGTTCCCTACTCTCTACTGAAGTATGTTGTGTGATTCAATATAAAAGGAATGTTTACTATTCCTCCAGTTACATTTTCTGAAGGAAAGCCACTGTGGCTGCTGCAATTTGTGCTGTATCAGGGATGTTGATGTGTGTTAAGCACACTCCAGTGTGCTGTGACAGATGTTAGCTGTTTCATTCATTGGTAATTTACTGTAGGGACACTATGTTTAAAAGGGAGTTTCTGGAGAGAAAGAAAGAAGGCTGACTTTGCCTAGTGTTGGCAGCTGTGCACTGTATTATATGAATCATAAAGCAGGAGAAAAAAATTTTCCGTGAAAATAACTAAGTGTGTTCAGCTAGTGAAATCTTCTAGAGTGTGAGAAGCTAGGGTAGCCAGATAAAGCATACGAGTTTCACAGCAGGCAGTGAAACTGCAACATGTGCAGAAAATGAAATGCTCCACTGATACATTTCTATGGAAAGACTGAACTTGGCAACCATGAATGTAGCAAACAGTAAGGGCAGGCTCAAACATAAGCAGTCTATGTTTTCTCTCAGTATGGTGGTCATTTTAGCTCACAGTTAAATAAGTTCACAATGATAATTCATAGAAGTTGTTACAGGCAGTCACATGGGGGACATGAATGGAGCACAGTGTCTTTTCTTAGACTGTTTCTTACACTAATGTAAAGATTTCTCCTGGGACCTGCTGACAATTGTATGGAGTTGATCTAACTCAGAAGTAACTGAAAGATGCTGGATGGTAAACAAGCCAGAAGAAAATACCCAACCCATAAAAAAATATAGGATAAAAGAAAGGTTGGTTTGCAAGCTTTTCATTTTAACTTGTATCAACAGGCAAAAAAAATCTCTATTTTCAAGTACACCTCATTCCTTTGTACTGATATAACCTAAAGATTCAAACCTCTTTTTTTTTTGTTTTGTTTTGTTTTGTTTTTATGAACATTTCATGAAACAACTGCTAGCAGTTTTACTTCAAAATATTGGCAGGAGCCTTTTCACACATGCAACCAGAGGTTTTAAACTGGTCACCCTCCTTTTTGGATTGTTATAAAACTATATCCTCAGATCTTGGTGCTCTCTAAATGCTCTCTAAATGTTAATGTGTGAGCATCAAATGAATATAAATATCTAATAGTTTTATATATGCAGGGATGAGAATTTTCTAGGATTCTTTTGCACTGCCTACTGTTACTTAATTTAAACACTTGAAGACCACTTTCTGAATATTACTAACTGTCATTCTAATGATTTTATTTTATTTTATTTTATATGCAGAACTTAATATTACTCAAATATCAGTGACTAGCTGTAATTAAACAAAACTAAAGATGTTCAGTTTTTCTCTTGGACTACCTGATAATATAGGGCTCCTAGGCCAACTGGAATCTCATTAGAGATTCCTCTACTCTTATAAACTGATTCCATAATCTCTACCAATCTCTCTCACTTTCCTCAAAATCTCTCCCTTTTTTCCTCAAATTTAAGCTGCTTTAAATTCGAGTAAACTAAATTCTGAGCTTCAAGCAGCAACTAGTTCAACTGTACAAGTCACAGCTTAGTTAGAATCAGATTGGTAGTCAGTATGAAGTAACTTCTCTTTTACATATTCTTACCTTAATTGCTCCATCAGAGGTTCACAAAGAAATTATAAATTCCTTTTTTCCTCTTTGGATGTTCTTCTTATGTCTTATATGGACTTGAATGGTGTTTCCTCAGAAGACTTTGCTTGTTGTTTCTACATTGTTGACCTGGAGTTTTGAAACTAACAGAAAAAAATAAACAGACTAAAAAAAAAAAAAAAAAAAAAAAAAAAAAAAAAAACGAGGGAAAGAAGCAAACCTTAAACAAGTACAGAGGAAGAGCTGAGATCCAGGCATTTTAATCACAGAATCATGGAATGGCTCAGATTGGAAGGGACCTTTAATATCGTCTAGTTCTAACCCCCATGACATGGTCAGGGATGCCACCCACTAGATCAGGTTGCCCCCATCCAACCTGGTCTTGAACATCTCCAGGGATGGGGCATCCACAACTTCTTTGGGCAACCTGTTCCAGTGCCTCACTACTCTCTGAGTGAAGAATTTCATCCTCATAACTAATATAAATCACCAGCCTTTTGGTTTAAAACCATTCCCTCTAGTCTTGTCATTATCTGACTGAGTAAAAAGTTGCTCTCTATTTTTTTCATAAGTCCCCTTTAAGTACTGAAAAGATGCAATAAGGTCACCCAGGAGCCTTCTTTTCTGTAGGCTGAGCAACCTCTCTCAGCCTTTCTTCATAGCAGTGGTGCTTCAGCCCTCTGATCATATTTGTGGCCCTTCTCTGGACACACTCTAACATATCGACATTGGGCTAAAATTTTAGTATGGCTTTAGTCTTATTTGCATTAGCTATTCATTATGTATGCATCTTCTATGCAGTCTAGAAAAGATTTCTGCTGATGACTTTTGAAGCCCAACCATTCATTTAGGTTTATACTTGCACTTTTGCATAGTTTAGTTCTGATATCTTTGATTGATGTAGAAATTTCCCACAGACTGTCAAAACATGCTAATCAGTTTTAATTCCAAGTACATCAAAAACATCACAGAAACTGTTGCTCAGTTCTGAGCCATTGTCAGTACTGAAAACTGTAGTTTAAAAAAAAAATGAGTCAGGAAGCAATTTGTGAAGATTGTATGAACATAAACAATATTTAAATTAAGTTAACAGTATTCAATATAATTTACTCTAATATTCAGACTTTCTCTCCATCTCTTTTGTAAATCACCTGAAATTTTAATTAAGTGATTTGATAAGAAGCTTTGTTCTAAAAGGTTAATGTTTGGTGGTGGGTTTTTTGTTTGTTTGTTTTAATCAAATGTATTACTGTTTCCTTCTAGTTCTAATATATTATTAGATTAAAAATTCATTAATAATCTTCATAAAGAAAAAATAACGAGAACTATGTAATGCAGCAGAGAAAAAAAGAATACTGAAATCCTGGTGGTCAGGAAAAAAACATGTGAATATCTATAGGTGGAGAAAAAAAAAAAAAAAAAAAAAAAAGGAATTATACTCCAACAAGCTTTCTGTAGGAAGGAAACTAGAATGAGTAATTTATCAGTGTTGAAGGAAAAGAGGTGACTCCTGTAGTACAAAATGCTTTTAAACTAAATATTCCAAAATTCACTGCATTCAAATAAAACAGCATATATTGAAATTCATAACCTTTAGTTAAATAAGAGGATTTTGTTTCTTTGTTTGTTTGTTTTTTCTTAATTTTGCAAGAAATTATGTTCTTCAGTTAACTTAAATACTCTGTCTATGAAAGGTTTAGGTGCATCCATTTTAACGTTATATCAATACAAAGAATAGGAATTAATATCAGGGAAAAAATATAAGCCGGGTTTTCAGTTAAATAATATTAAGTACTAATAAAGGATTAACACATTAACACATTGTGCTCTGCAACCAAGAGTAATGGAAACATTTTAGTAAAGTTTATTTATGTGCTATTATCCAAACTAATACTTTTATTAGGAAAAATTTCTGCTTGACATTTTGTGTTTTGACTGGCATTTGTTAGTTGCCAGCTGTCGTAAGAAAAGGACTGCAACACATGCCGTTAGCAGCATATGCCTTTTTGGGCGCTGAATAGTGCTTTCATACAAAAAATCAAATGATCCATAACATATTACGCTGTCATTTTAAAACTGCATCAGAACTGTAACATTTTTTGTACTCATAATAAATTTTGTTCCCCAAGGCTCAATGTAGCATTTTCTCACTGTTTGGGGACATAATGAGGAAAACATTTATTCTATTAATTGGCATTATTTTTTTCACTATGCTAATGATTTTCTCAGAATGTGGATTTCTTGCAAAAGTTTTGAGAAGAATTTCATTTCTATGCTTTGCTACTTTCTACTTTGTGAGACAGAAGACATACTATCTCCATAGTTTACAACTCAGGTAAGATAGAGGAGATTTGATAGCTAACCCCCCTTTTTTTTCCTAGTCATTTTCCCTTTTTGCTATTCTGCAATAAACTGTGGCATTATTGTGATAAGAACACAGATTTACTCCATTATTTGTATTACCTTTTAAGTGTACTTTGCTAACGATATATATATATATCATCACTTTTCTTTTCTCCAAAGAAACCAAACCCTGTTTGTTTCCTGAACAGATAAATTACAGTTTCTGAATGTTATACACATACACCGATTTCTGGGTTTCTTTTACATATTTTGAACTCCTGATCTGTCTAAACTAGCACAAAATTTGCCCTAAATTCCCTAATTCAAAATGAAAAGTGAGTATTCCCTTTGTGCCTGATTCAATCTATTTATCTTTCTGCAAGTAGTCTGCAAGGACTATTTGAGATGTTCAAACTGTGATACTTCCTTGAACAAACAGATATTTAAATTAGGAATCATAGAATCATAGAATGGCTTGGGTTGGAAGTGATCTCAAAGATCATCTAGTTCCAAACCCCAAGGCAGGGACACCACCCCTTAGATCAGGTTACTCAGGGCCTCTTCTAATCTGGTCTTGAACACCTCCAGGGATGCGCATCCACAGCCTCTCTTGGCAATGTTTCTGTGCCTTACCACCCTCTGAGTGAAGTTTTGACCCTGGATTATTCATGCTTTCACATAAGTGAAAGAGCAAAAGCAATAAAAAAGAGCAAAGTAGTAGGCAATCTAAGCTGTGTTGATAGGGGTGGAGATGATAGTTCTAGATGTCTGTGGTTTAATTTTTTCAAGAAAGCAAGAAAGACATAATTTTTTGCTCCAGAATTTAAAAAAAAAAAATGCTGAACAATCAACATTTTCTGACTAGTTCTAGTAAATTACGTTACACATAAATGAAAAATTTCATCAGTTTAAAGGCTTATTATTTGAAAATAGCACTTCTATTTAATAAAATGCACTTATGTCTGAGGCAGATTTCATTAATATTTACATTGTAAATTTTTTTGACAGCAAAACAAACAAAAAAAATTGCTTACAAGAGTGAGCACTATTAATAAACTATTAATATATGTTTAAAAATGTACATTTTCACTTGAACTTTGTGGAATAGAATACTTAATACAGAATCTTAAATAGAATCTTAATAGAGATGCACTGTATGTCAAATTTTGAGCTGAGAGATGCAAGTTCTGACTGGAAACTCAGTGAATGAGAAAACTCTCTCTTTTTCAGCCAGTTATCTTCTACAGTGATCCTTTTAGTAGTTATCTGATTTTGGGGTGCAAAACTGGAATCAACTGGACCACTAAGTCCACAAAGGCTGTCAATACAGACAGCTAAATGGGCAACAGCATGAGCTGAATGAAGTCATCTACACATAATAAATATGAATAAAGATCTATAGTTTATGAAATAATTTTTGTCAGTTTGGAACAAAATGTGATGGAAATACCAGTAATTAAGCAAAAAAAAAAAAACTTTACACAAATCCTAGTGACAGTCACACAAGAAGTCATGTTTTGCTCAGATTTTGAAGTTTTTCCAATCTGATCAAGTCAGAAGGACTCAATGGAGCATAATAACTACATGCATAGAAGATATATACTGCTTGATAACTTGATTCCTACAAAGTTAGTAGGGATTTCTTCAGCTCTGCAGAAAATTTTGTTTCTAATATAAACCCATTTCCATATATTGTCTTATATATTATGTCTTATATATGTCTTGTCTTATATATTACCAAAATATCAACATTAATACTTCACTACAATACATGGTCACAGTTTTTATATTACTAAAAGTAGTATTTCATTATGGAAGAGTTGAATTTTCTATATTCCAAAAACAACTACTTTATTTTTTGTTCACAAATGAGGGAAATAAAGCAAGGTGATCATTTTTTTCCCCATATTTCTTATTTCAGAAATAACAGCACAAAGGAAAATTCATCTGGGAATCTTTACAAAAACGTTATCTGTATATCAGTAGTTTCCTTTTCTACAAAGTTTCACTCATTTATTTTGAAACCTCTGCTCTTTACACTGATAGAGCAAAAATATTATTCCCACTAAGGACTATGAACATGTTAGTGAATAAACAAAATCAAGAGGTTTCAACCTTTCAGGTAGACTTAAAATAATAAATCAAGTATTTCAAAAGAAACTGAAAATGCATAAAGGTAAAATTATGGAGCAAAATTCTTATGATTACTCATTTTTGAATATATGCCTCCTAAACATTTATCTCTTTCACAAAAGATAATAATCACAGAAACAGGAAGTTGTTTAGATTGAAACGGACCCCCTGAGGTCATCTAGTGCAATGACCCTGTTTAAAAGGGGCATGTTTAAAAGGTCAAAAAGAGCAGGCTGTCCAGGACCATATCCAGACAGATTTTCAGTACCTCCGCAGATAGACAATCCACAATCTCTTACAACCTGTGCCAGTGACAATCTTTACAGTAGACAGGCATTTTCTTGTGTTCAGGTGGAATTTCACACCTTCTAATTTCCATCCATCCATTGCTTCTTGTCATTTCAATGGGTATCAATTAGAAGAGCCTGGCTTTGTCTTATTTATATTCTCCCTTCAGACATTTACACATATTGAGATCCCCCCAGATCTTCTCTTATTCAGGATGAACAGTCCCATCTCTCTCAGCTTCTCCTATGAAAGATGCTCTTACTCATTTCCATGACCCTGCACTGGACTTGCTCTACTCAATGTCTCTCCTTCATACAAAGGAGACCCAAACTGAACAATGCTCCAGCCATAACCCCATAAGTTCTGACTGAAGGGGAAGTATCACCTTCATTGACTTACTGGCAACACTCCTCCTAATGCAAACCAGAAATCTATTGGCTTTCCTTGCCACAAGGATACATTTCTGACTTACAGTCATCTTGCTGTTACCAGAACCCTCAAGGCATTTTCTACAAACTTGTTTTACATTTGTTTTACATTACCCCACATAATGCAGTGCTCAATGTTGTTCCTCCCGAGGTGTAGGAATTGGAATTTCCCTTTGTTGAGCTGCATGAAGTTCCTTTCTGCCAGTTTCTCCATCATTTTGGTCTCCCTCTGAATGACAGCACAACCATATGGTGTATCATCTGCTCCTTCCAGTCTTCAATCATCTGCAAACTTGCTGAGTGTGCCCTCTGTCCCATCTGTGCCACCTGCCCCATCTCATTAATGAGGGTGTTGAACAGCATTTACACTGGTACTGCCCCCTGTGGTACTGCCTCCAACTGGCCCAGGCAAAGAAAACAATGTGAATCTTTGCATTTTCTATATTCTTTGTCATCAGGTACCCAATTTAGCAGTGGTTTCATGTTTTATATAGTCTTCTTTTGCTTTCTTTCTTTTTTTTTTTTTTTTCTTGTACACTTCTTTTCTGTTGCTCTTTTCAGCCCTTGTCAGATTCATCTTCATGTTGGTCTTTGCTTTTTTAAACCTATTTCCATCCAAGAAACTGTGCTCTTCATAAGTCACTTGCTCCTGTTTCCACGTATTGTGTGCTTCCTTCTGTGTTTGAGTTCATTCAGGAGCTCCTTGCTCATCCATGTAGGTCTCTTGCAACCTTTGCTTGATTTCCTACTTGTGGGGTGCACCTTTATTGAGTTTGAAGCAGATTATCTTTGAACATCAACCATTTCTCCTGGACCCCTCCACTCCAGGGCCATATCCAGTAGGATTCTTCCAAACAGATCTCTGAAGTCATTAAATTCTGCTCTCATGAAAAACCAAGGTTATGGTCTTTCTTTTTCCATTGTCCCCTCCTATTAGGATCCTGAATTCCACCATCTCATGGTCACCATAGACAAGGCTGTCTCTAATTTTCATACCCCCAAACAGTTCTTCCTTGTTTGTAAGTCTGAAGTCCAGTAAAAAACTTTTCTTTCCTGGCTCCTCAATTATTTACTCCACCAAAAAAATCAGTGCTCTCAAGAAATGCCCTATATAGCTTGAGCCCTGCTGTAGAGATGATATCTTTCCAGCAGATATCAGGGTGTTTAAAATCATCCATGATGACTATGATCAGATGAATTGATCTTCTTGATTAGCAGGTCTACTGCAGATGACAACTACAACATCACCCATGTAGCTCTGTCCTCTAATTTTTACCCATAAGCTTGCATCTGACCCCTGAACTGCCTCAATGCAGAGCTCCGTATATTTCATTCCAGTAAGATGAAGATTTCAATCCTAGGTCCATAAAAATAGATAATATTGTTGTCAACAACCAATGACTTTATGTTAATGACCTCCTGTGGTTCAGAAATACATCCTAAACACACAGAGCTACTGCACATTCAGTGAGAAAGGATTATAAAGAAGCTGATTCTGCAAAAACAATTTTAACTAGTGCCTAGCTTTTAAAATGAATGTATACCTGGTTTCCAAGCGAAAACTCAATCTAAAGATATTCTTCTTAAATTTAAAAAAAAAGTCCTTTAATATATTCTTGACATATCATATTAGTTTTTAGCTGTATTTACACGACTGTTTCTCTTTCTGTAAGTGTCACACTGCCATTTCTTCGGGAAGAAGGATTAATTTGGCCGTTTGGTCAGCTACAAGAATATTCTGACAGTACAACAAGCTAAAATAGAAGGTTTTCCTTGTGTTTATTTATTTTATAATATGTAATCTATAATTTTCGTGAAGTAGGAGGATTACAAACAATACCGTTTCTTTACAAGGCATGCAGAGGAATAACGTATTCTGTTAGTGATTGGTTAGTGTCTTTAATTTCTTAATGTTTAATTCATAAATGTTGTTTAGATCTTCCTTGTTTACTCTTTTTGTCAGTTTGGGTGTTTCTCAAAAAAATTGTTTGCCAAGGGCTTGTTGGTATACAAAATGTCTGGACTTTCATTCTGATATCCCATATGGTCTTCCTTGGTTTCCCAACTGCCTACCACAGTGAAACCTATTTTCCTGGCAGCCACAGAGGTTTTTAAGAGTTCATGCTACTCATTCCCCATTGTTCAGAAATAGTTCTTTTTTTCCTTCTTGTTTTGGCTTATAACTATGAACAGGTGTCATTAGGTGCAAGTAGGCATGTGGTGTCGGTGTAGTGGGGTTGTCACAGAAGATGGACTTCCCTCCTCTTTTCCTGCAGAACAGATGTCCTTTGCAGGCCTGCCTATCTCAATCCCATTGATACCTGGCATCTCTGCCTAATGGTAAGGGCTCTACCAACTTCTGCATGGGCACCCAGCCATCCAAACAGATGGTCTTAAATTCTGACAGCCAAAAAAACATTTATGTAGATGTAATATGTTTTTTAAAGGCCATAATCCCAGCTGGGCACACTGAAATGGCTGTTCTATCTCTGTTCTTGTAGCTATTATTCCGACAATATGGTACTGTTACTTTGTCTTTCATTTAAATTAATGTTTCAAATTGCATTCTATAAATGTAAATAAATTTGTATTTGTCATGACATGACAACATATTTATATAAATATATATGAATATATATGCATTAATTATTCATCTTCAACACCTATATAATCAATCAATGTAATCAATGCAAATGCACATGGCAGAATAAGTAAAGTCAATATGTGTCAAAATCTATGACAATTTTCATTTCCTTCTTTGCTGGAAATTCATTTAAAGTACAACAGAAACTGATGCCTTCTTCTTATTCTTAATAAGCAAACAGAACTAATGAAATGAGATTCTGTATAAACCTCTGTAAGGAAGATAGTGTTATATTAAACTTTGAATGTTTACCTGTTTTTAGCAATACAAAATTTCAAAAGAATCATTGGTTTAAATCCATCAAAATCTTTAGTAATTTTTCTTTTAGTAATTTTACATGCCTGTGCTGTAAAGTCTTAAATTAACCAATTATGTATGTAACCACTTATGCATGTGATCATGTCGCTACAGTTTTTGGTACATTAAAGTTACATTAAGAATGAAATTATTTAGATTGGATTCTTATTGTATCACTGTACATAAAATCTCTCACCCATCTTTCTTTCAGGACACTAACACCAAATTAAATCTACTACACTATGTGCAAATATGTTTATTATTATTATTATTATTATTATTATGTAAAAATGTTTTAAATACAGTATTTATTCTAGTATACCCATTTCAGAATGGCTGTAGTAATTCACCTTTGAATGCATAAATGTTATCTGAACTATAAAAATATTTCCATACATGAAAATTTCACATGTGGTTTCATTACTATAGACTTAAATGCCAGTGTTCAGATTTACAGTTGTCAAAAACCTCCAGCCAAAAAAAATTGATTTCTAGAAGTGAAGGTCATGACATATTCCACCATCTTATTTTTTTTTAGCATAAATGACAACAGCTGCCATCTTTATTTGAGATCATAACATGTCCTTGGGGGCACATTATAAAAACAAGTATTGCATAACAAAATTGTATCTATGGTGGTGTAAATGCCATAAAAAGAGAATACTGAAATAAAGATCAGCTATAGGAAAATACGATAATAAGTTATAAATAGGTAAATGGAAGGCTTCCAGGATGAATAAAAGATTGAAAAGAAGGCCTGCAGTTGTCAGACATCCCCAACAATTACTTGATTATGTAGCATCAGCAGGAACTCTTTTTGCAGAGAAGTCAATCTGTCCAGCTTTGTTTCATAATAGTCTCACAGCATTATTCTCATCTATGATTTCTACCCAGTAAACCTCATCAAATGTCAGAATATGTAATTTGATGTAATACTTTTTAGAGGCAGTCCACCAGAACATTTTCATCATCCTCAGGTGTCTCCAAGGAAAGTTAATTGTTTTTCACAAGTTTGGGTTTTAGAACCCAGAGCAGACACCTGCCTGAAGTCTAGAGAAGCAGCTAGGGAGTACAGATGATTATAGTTTTGTCTAATGTTCCTTTTTCCAGATGAAGGTCATGGAGCCCTAGATACAAGACAGAGCAACACTTTCAGATCATGAAGGCTTCAAGGAGTTCGCCATCCATGGAAGAAGTACTGTGCTATAAGCCTAAACCATGATATTGAACTAGGCTTCTTTATAGAGCTTTATAGAATTTATTTGCTGTTGCTGTTTGTCCAATGAAAGATAAAATAGTTAAAGGAAAAAAATGGTAGAAGTGAATTAGGAAATGAGTAAAAAAAAAAATAAATCTATATAAAATCTATTATTTCTGGCTGCCTCCAAGGAAACCTTGCCTTCAGTTGGATTCAGATGTTCATGTTGTTTTTAATTAGTTTTGTTCCTTCTGACTAAAGTTAGGTTAGCAATTATCATACTTTAACTTATATTGCATACCTGAATTTTTTGTTAACATTTGCATTAAGAATAAATGCATGGCACGCCATACTGGAGACAGTAATTTTCAACCCTATTCTTTAAATCCTAATCTACCACAGCAGCATTCCTGATCATAACTTTATTGAGACAACCTGAAAAGGAGACTCTGGAACTACTGGCACCTGCATTTCTGTGCCACTGAGAAACCTCCCAGGGCAGAGAGGAAGAAAGGGTGTGTGTCTGTAGAGAATTGAATTTTTATTTCAAAATTGAACTACTTCTAATGAATTACCTACTCTAACTTAAAAAAAAAAAAAAAAAAAAAAAAAAAAAAAAAAAGAGAGAGAGAGAAAAATGAATGTCTCAACTCTTTCTATACTATTTTTCATATAAATGTTTATAAACACAAACCTTTACTGTTGTCATATTTCTAATTCTAATTTGAATTTGTCTCATCCCTTCTGTTTCCACTTTGTGTTTTTTTCTAATAAAAATGACATAATTTTTCAATGTTTCTTTTCTGAGAACATATTTATACCCTGTAATAAAGTCAATTTTTGATTTTATAATTAGAATAATCTAGTTTAACAGTATGACAGAGTAAGTGGAACCTGCAGGTGAAAATATGACATGTATAAGACTTTTACCTACTGCTTCCTGAAAGTAGTTTCAGGTACCAATCGTTATGGAATGTAATGTAAGCACATTTTTTACTTTTATAATTTTATTAATGACTATTGACTCTTATTTTAGTAGACCTCTGAATTATATGTTACAATGTAATGCTGACTAGATGTATTCCTGCATGTTGACACATCTTTGCTTAGAAACCAGTAAAAAATTATCCTTAGAATTTTCTTTTTCTTAAGGTCTTCAATTTATTTATTGCATAACTGTATCTATCTCTCAATAAATAGTGTAGGTCTAGTACAGATTATTGCATCAGTGATAATAGGCTACCTAGGTACATTAACAAGCTCCCAGTGCTGTGGGTGTTTCATAATAACATGGCTTTCACATGATCCTCTGGGAAGAGTAACACACTTTTACTGAGGGCTTTATTCAATTTTCTGGTAGTTGTTTCATGGTAATTATTATCTATTCAATAACAAAACTTTCTTGTTTGTATGTTGTATAAATTCTTGAAATGGTAGGTTTAATTATTTGTCTGTGACTCTACATCCACTGAAGTGAAAAGGAGAAACCCCATTTTCATTTCAGTGCTTCACAAAACAAGTAACTTGTACAGAATGTTACATTAACAGTATGACCTTCTGATTGGGAAAATTATTCTTAAGAGGAATACTGTCAAGTATATGACATGGGACTCACTGTCTGTGTGTTGATACTAAGATGTAATTTAATAAACTATGCTACTACTGGAAGCAATAAGTATATGGAAAACCAATGTCAAAATTGTTTTAATTAATACTCCTGTGCTAGTAAAGACTGAGGACCTGGGGTGAGAGAACATAGTGTCATTGCCTTCATTCTATAGTACTGACTGTGAGATTGTCTATTAATTGGGGTCCACCACCATAAGGAAGTGCTTTCCTTAATGTAGTATAGTAATGTTAGCTAAGTCACGTTAGTGAGCAGAAGGATATTTTGAAACATTCAAAAATGTTTGGAAGCTGGGTAAATCTTTCATGACTTAACAGGTAAAATACATGGCACAGATGATTAAATGAAAGAGACTGGATATCTTCATTGTACTTCTGAGATGACAAAAAATAACATAAAAACAACTAGAATGCTTGTAATGCTTGTGCTTTGGCTGGTACAGTTTCTTTTTTCAAAGATTGCATCCAAACATTCCCAAACATTCCCAGAACTTTTTTTTTTTTTTTTTTTAGTGGTGTCTTCACTAGATACTTGTCAGTTATCCCAAGAAAAATAAGTGATTAAGTGATTAAAAGCATAATTATATAATATTAATGGTTGCTTTATCTTATATTTACATGCAGAGTTCCTCAAAACTTTTTAATAAAATATGTGAATTCAATATTTATAACTCTTTTTGATAATAAGTAATTACATATAAGGGGTCCGTCTGGAAAATCTAATTTTCAAAGTCTCTGAATAGGTTGTTTTCATATTTCTATTTAAATACTGTTCATTTTTGAAGTCATAAGAGAATAGCTATTTTATAGATCTTTGATCATGTGGAGATAAATTGCAAAGAATACTCCATTTGTCTCTAATCCCTTGGGAATTGAAGCTGCTACATAAAATGAAAAGAAGCTTCCTTGCTATTATTTAATCAACCTATCTTCTATCTATTATCTGCAGTAATAAGAGCAAAGTTCAAAAGCTGTATGTCCCACTTTAAATTAAACATCATTAGGTTTAACCCCACATCAGATTTTCCTGAGATTTCTAAAAATACCTTCTTTGGATATCTTCACTAGACAATTCATTCTCACTTGCAAGTACTGAGCCTGAAATACATGTAAAGCACCATGCATGAAACAAAGAAAACTTCATAATACAGTAATGCAGAAATACTGCATCAATTTTTGAGAGAAACAAATCAATTTCTTATTGTAATTTTGAAATTTGCTTATTAAAGTTCTTCCTCCTTTTCGGTATGAACCTTAGGATCATTTATTTTCCAATGTCTTTAAATCCTATCCATTCCTGAATTAGTTTAAGTGTAAAATTCCATTTCAGAATCTATCCCTATGCCCTCCTGTCCTCTATTCCTTATATAGGAGTATCTAATAGCACTTCAAGAGAAAGAATGACCAGCCTTCCTTCTTTTCTGTTAATGTCTGACTGTGTCAATGTCATTTCTAAAAGTGAATTCATCTTACCCAGCTCTCACAGTCAGATCCTCAAGATGCATAATCTCAAATACAGCATGTGATCTTCAGTGACGTATTCACGGATGCTATTCATTATTAACAAATCACAGCTTTTGTTCTGCAAGATTTGGACCTATTTATAGTTAGCCTTGATGCATTTATCAATGGGACATTAAAACCTGACAGTGTCTTATAGAAAGGGAAAAGCTGTGATTCACCTAAGTGTGCTAAGCACACTGCAAAAGCAGGCAAAAAGTGCCTTCAGCAGAATTATCCAATACTTATGAACTAAATGAGATGGAACTTGGCTATGACTCTACTCACCTCTGCGCATTGGCAAAGATACCCTGAGCTAAGATAACCACTTAACAGTAGAAGTTGTCCAGCTCATTCACTTGTGTTTTGACATCAGACATTCTAAAGATGTACTGTTTCTAGCCATTACTGTTTGTATTATACTATGTTATCCTGCCTTCCTTGTAGAATCTCTGGCCTTTAAAGACCAAAGCAGATGTCATCTATGTCAGTGTTGTTGGCTTTTAAATCTGTTATGTCAAAACAGTATAAGAAAGATGGGGTGTCATGATTGTTGTCAAATATTATTCAATCCCTTCCAAAACCAACCAACCAACCATCCAATCAACCAACCAACTAACTAACAACAAAAATCCAGGAAATGAATAATCTTCATTCTTTTAAAATAAACAGTGAATATAGTTTAGACCCACAACTTACTCCTGAACAGTTTCAAAATATTCATGTTCCTCAATACAATTCATGCCTCATTACATAGACAAGAGATTGTTGATCGCATTTCCTACACAGGGTTCAAAAGTCTGAGAAAACAATTGTTCAGATCATCTGGAAAATTTTCAGTGAAACTTCCATTTAGTCCCAGGAACACAGATTCTGACATTTTGACTGTGTGCTCACTTCTAGCAGAAACAACAGTTATTCAGAGTGTTAAAACTAGAAGTGTATTAAGTCTGTTAAGTTCATTTGACTAACTTCAGAACAGCTATTTTTGTCTCAGCTTCAGATCCCCATATTCAGAGATATTTATGTTCCTACTTCATAAAGTGGGCCAACTTCTTTTTGGTTGCATCTCTGATACTTTTAAATGACACTTAGTTCTCAAAATATGCACATAAATTAGCTGGACAGAACACATCATTATATCATTCAAATCTTAAACTTAACTAACACTTGTGATTCTTTTGGAGGACACCAAAGGAAGACTTTCAAAGATATTTAGGAAAGTTAGATAACTTCTAAAAATGAAATTGAGTACAACTAATTAATCTAATTCCTATAGAAAATTACCAACCAATTATTTCTTCTTCATAGGAAATAACTATTACAAATTAATTTAAAACTTTCTGTTGGTTGGTTGGTTTGTTTAGTAGGTGGTTTTTTTTTTGTTGCTGTTGGTGTTTTGTTGTTGTTGTTGTTTTGTAATTAATGAAATACAGAAAACTACCTTTACATTTATTAAATAAAAATGTTCCTGTTAATTCAGTCTGTGGCATCGTTGACTGAAAATTGTCTTGCTGTTATTCTACCAATAGCAGGATGTCTTTGAAACCAAATCCTTGCTAGTAAAGAATAGGAAACATTAACTCTTGCATCAAGGGGAAAAAAAAAGGCCTAGTGTGAAAGATCACTGTGTATATAGCAAATGCTCAGCACAGGGAACATCGGTAAAAGCAAACAGGTGGTATGCATGAGAATTCTGAAAGTAACTGGTTCAGCTGGGTTCCCTAAATGTATTGCATTAAGGTAAAACACATAGAAAAAGAATTTTGTACCATGATAAAAATAATAATGATGATGATGATGATGATGATGATGATAATAATAATAATAATAATAATAAATACGTGGAAGTTATTTCAGTTTCTGAGTCTAGAATCTCTGTTATGAAGAAATTCACCTTTTATACTTTTTGTGTGTCCATTTGCAAACTAATTTTCCTAGTGATTCTACCAATATGGTAGAATTTTGCAAACACACAAGTCACAAAATGCTGAAATTTAGCTAGGGAATGCAGAAGAATTCTCACATGATGACAAATTCACATGAATAAAAATACAAGATTTTTTTATTATTATTATTATTTTAATCTATATATATATAAACAGGTATGCTAATCTAGTAAGAAAATGGAATCACCACACAAAGATGAACCAACAAATTGGAACTAACACATCAAATAAAACTGGAATTAAAGATTTTGTATATAGATTAACTATGCAAATAGAAATGTAAACTATGCAAACAGAAATGTATCATGACATATATCATATCTTCTTGTAAATAATGATATCCAATAAATTTTCCTTTACATTTACACTAATTGGACTGTATCCAGTATTCTTTCTGGTCACTTGACACCTGATAGAAAAATAAATAAACAAATAAAAATTATTTAGACAGTTCTGTTCTCCATGACTATTTGCTGACTTTGCCTTATAGGTTCTGTCATACAGGAAATCAATTTCTGTAACTTTAATTCAGATATAATTTTGATGTACCCTCTTTGCCTCTGAAATCTATCAACTTTCCAGCAATGAGAAATATTTATGAAACCAATAAAATGGGTTCAGATATTTGACAGTCATGCATATTAATGTCTTTTACCATATGTAAATGTCTTTTATCCATATGTATTTGGCATCCCTCCTTTTGTAGAAGGGTAATTTCAGATTCTTAAAATGCATATCTCTCAGCAAGGGGATAAAAAGAGAAATAAAAAGATGTCATTAGTATAATGAGGGCATAAAAACAACAATTAAGAGAGAACAAGCAATGATAGAGTGTTCTTCAGTGTAAGTTCATGAAGATAAGGGACCAGAACTGCAGATAATGAAAACATATTTATTATCAGTACAGCAAGTTATGTCAGCTGTAATTTTTGCCCATTTATTTGCTTTCTCCAAGAAATAGTGACTAACTGTATTGGGTTTATGTGGCAAGGGTTTGGTACATCGGGGGGACTGCAGGGATGACCTCTGTGAGAAGAGTCCAAAAGCTGTCTCAAATCAGATAAGAGCCAGTTTCAGAGGACTCCAAAAGAGACCTGTCACTGGCCAGAGCTGAGACAGTGAGCAATGCTGGTTGCACCTCTTTGAGAGCAGATTTAAGAAAGAAAAAAAGGTGAGAAGGGAAAGAAGCGATAAACAGTCCTGCACACACCAAGGCCAGTGAAGAAAAAGAGAGAGGAGGTGCTCCTCATGCCAGAGCAAAAGTTCCCTGCATCCAATGGAGAGCCACCCCAGGAGCAGGACCCAAGTCCACTAGTGACATGCAAAAAATTATATAAATCTATGGTGTTTTATGTTTTATAATAATAATTATTATTAATATGTATTTATTTATTTTATTTGTGTTTTATAATTTATATGGTATTTTAAAATTATATTAACCTATGGTGTTTTTTCTGTGATGACAAATGATGAGTGATCTCTCTGGCCTTCTCTCAACCCTTGAACCCTTATCATTGTATTTTCTCCTCCTCTGTCTTTTGAGAAGGGGGAGTGAGAGAGCGGTTGTGGCTAAAGCAGTTGTAGTTTTTCAGCTGCCCAGAAAGGTAAAAACACCACACTAACAGAAAGTCTTCCAGTCATGACTGTAGTCTGTTAATATATTATGGTGTACATTGGATATTAACAAATATTTAAGTCACCAAGACAATGGGATCAAATATTACTTTCAATATGATTTGTACTTGCTAACAATTGTTAATTGTAATTGTTAATTGTAATTAACAATTGTTAGTTGTAACAATTAACAATTGTTAGCAAGTACATTT
This sequence comes from Anas platyrhynchos, assembly GCF_047663525.1. Taxonomy (NCBI): domain Eukaryota; kingdom Metazoa; phylum Chordata; class Aves; order Anseriformes; family Anatidae; genus Anas; species Anas platyrhynchos. The sequence continues at coordinate 58,489,954 of NC_092590.1, forward strand.
TATTAATTGTTAATTGTTTATTAATTGTTAAAAACTAACAATTAAAGTATTTACCAGGTTAACCGATTAAATAACAGATGATTGAGTAAAATTTGACCCTTGTGGTTCAACATGTGAGTTAATACACAAGATCATTATGTCTCCCCAGTATAATATCTTCAGATTGCAAGAGATGGAACTGACAGTTCATAGTTGTGACATCACTTAGGTAAGTATCATGGGGAGATGTTTGAGGGAGCTGAATTAAAGACACTGAAGTAAAATGAGTTTAGCATATCTGCAGATGTTTTAAAGATCTGCAGCAAAACTGCTGCACTCCCTCTAGGAAACAGTCACAGGTAAATGAATGCAAAAACTGTTTTTAGAGAGAAGAACTACTGGAGATATATTAGTTAGGAATATCTGAAAAGAAAGAAAGCAACAAATAAGGAGAGGGCAAAAATAAATAAATAAATAAATAAATAAATAAATTAGAAGAAGTTGAAAGTAGTGTAACCAAAGAAATTTGAATGGAAAGATGAAATTCAATGTTCATAAGAAGACAGTTGCAATGCAGCAGGATCAGAGGGGAAATATATAATGAGATTCATAGCTGAGAGAAAAAAATGCTGCTGAATGTTGTTAAACATTGGAGCTAGGTGAACCAAATTTATTGGTCATGTAACACATATCTGAATGAGAATCTTGAGTATTTTATGCATCTAATGGGAAATATACAATAGACATTACTGGACTGCAGGCTCTTTAGTTTTTCTTTCATGTTTTATATCAATAAACAGTCCCAACCTAACATCAATTCATAATTCATTGGCTCACCATATGTTTCATATGTTTTTATGTTAATGGTTTATCTGATCATAAAGTTCTAATTAGCATTAAAAAAAAATAATCCTGTATCTTCCTCGACATGCCTCTCTAGAATCTGTGCTGAGCCTATTTCTTTCTCACATTTTTAATAATGTGTGTTTCTGTGTGTGTGGATAAAGTTATATTTTGGAGATAATTTATGTGGTCAGATTTGAAGGAGCTCCATACACTTTGATAAGAAAAATGGAAAAGTTTCATTAAGTATGTTGAGGCAGTGGATATACATCTTTTATGCTTCAGTGATTGTCTCTCACACGTTAGGCACACTGTAGAAATGCAGTGCAAAATATTGTTGTGAAGTGGAAAGATTCAGAGTAACATCATAATAAAAACATTGTCAGAATCTGGAATGATTGAATAAAACAGGATATATTCTCTGATCACTTGGGAATTCAAATGGGAATTTAAGAAATACTGTAAAGTGTTTAGTTTTTATTAAATATTTCCTCTTTGCAACTGATTTGGGACATTACTATAATATTATTGGATCTTTAAATCTACAGTCTATCATTCACTGATATGCCAAAATTCTTATTTATAACGTGGGTAGCTGTCTGTATCAGGTCATGTTGCACAAAGCTATCAAGTTCAAAAGCAATTTTTGAGCAGTCACTGCCAGTGGGTTATTACCTACAAGCACTGAGTCTTTTACTGTTATCTGTAGGAAGAAGTCTGTGGCAGGTGTTCTGCTTCTGGCATATCTCTGCTTTAGAATTTATGGGATTCTTTCTTTTTTTTTTTTCCACAGAAGCTTTCATTAAATGCTGTTACAGTCCCATATGCATAGTCAACAACTGTAGATTGAAATATAAAAGGTGAAAAGAATTCCTTATCCCTGCAGATTCTGAACAAATGAAATATATTATCCTAATGCTTATTGCTGAGAAGAATGATGCCTTGTAAGGCACCATTTATGGTTATAATAAAGAATGGGTCTCTGATAAGGCAACCTGTTCATTAGAATGCCACTGGCAACAACTGCAAGTACATAACTAGATGTTCATGTCAGTTTTTAAAATGTTTTGTGTTAATAAACAGCTTTTAGGATATTCCCTTAAAAAAATCCAACTATTTTTTGCCTCAGGAAAGTATAGGTATCTGATACAGTAAATCTATGATGTGCAGAACTTTATCTCAGGAACACCCCATACCCAGAAATAAGAAGTAATTATTCTTGTGTATATCTTTTAACCTTTATAAACTTCTTTCATACCGACTGTCATTTATCTAAAACTAAGAAATAAAAACTTTTTTGTTCTATCAGCAAAACTTAGCTCCATTTTTAGGATCTGCTTGTCATATATTAATTTTGTGTAACTGAATTACATGAGTAGCATCAGTTATTTCCATCATGGCAATAAAATTGAATACATTATCACACATAAAATTGATAATTATTTGTTAGTAGTTGAGAATAAGTATGAAATTTAATTAAGAGAATGAATTGATGTAATGATAAGGAAAAATGGATTTAGGAAAATTAAGTTTAAGTGGAAGTTTGTTATAATACGATTTATGTAATGGATAGTTATTTTCCTTACAGGTTTGCTACAACTTCAGAACAGTTCATTTTTAGGTCAAAGCCAATATAAATAACATACCAAATTACAATCCAAAAGGTAAGTATATTTCATTGTGCATAACAAAAGCTATTTAATATAATGGATGCTCATATGGGTCGATTGTATGAAAAGACTTTGAAGAGACATTCAAAGTATCTATCATACTAAAGCTTATCTTCTAGACATATTTATATGATTTTTTGATGAGCCATCTTGTTCTGCCCCTGCATTGAGTTAAATGGAGGTGAGACAGTGCTGATAGGAAAACTGGAGAATCACACTGGCAAGTTCCCTAACCACCGTAAGAATTGTGATATATACAAAATACCAGAACTCTTCTGTTTACTTCCACCTTTTGTATGCGTCCTTTTTTATTTGAGTTTTGTTAGGAACTCTTTCATCCACACATGTCTCTTGCAACTTTTGCATGAGAGCCTGAGCATACATATGGACCATTCTTCAGATTTTCAAGGTAACCCTTGAAAATCAACCAGCTTTCCAGGTTGCCCTTCCTTTCCCTCACCCTTTCTCCTCCGTCCTTCTCTCCAGGATGATGCTCCCCTGATAGTCTTCCAAGAAGGTTCCTGAACAGTCTGGTCTGTGAAAGCCCAGGGCTGGACACTGCTATTTGCCCTGCTAGCTTCTCTCATGACTGTCAACCTCACATCTTGCAATCACTGCACTCACGGCTGCCAGAGGTCCAGTAAAACAGTTTCCCTAAGCAGTTCCTCAATCTCTAAGTTATCTTCAGTGCACTCCAGAAATCTCCTTTGTAGGGAAAGTAGCAAATAGAATTGAAGCCTCAAAAGAACAGCTTAGAAAAAATAGAGAACTTAGATATGACTTGCTTCTCTCCTTTTGCATTAGACTACTCAGCATAACTAATGCAATTTTACAGAAAGTTATGAGGCATAGAACTGCATAAATACATCAAGAACATTCAATATTCTCAGTGAATGTCTCTTGATGAACTTTATGACAATAAACTGAATCCATAAACTACCTATGCTAAATTACTAAGCAGTTTAAAAGGAGAGAGAGCACCAGCATACTTCCCTCTCTTTCCATGAACACTTTACAGACAAATATTCAATATAAATTGAATATAAATATAAGTTACACTTTGCTCCTGGAACACTCATGCTCAGCCATCTATTTGTTGTGTGTCTCTTCTGTCCCTCGTAACTTTAATGCAGTATTGATGAAATCTGAGACTTTGCATGAATAAGGCACAATCACTACAATTCTGCTATGCACTGAGGTGCAAGCTCACACCATGCAGGACAGCTTTTCCTTTTAGGATCAAAATCTAGAAGATTAACTTAACAAAGCAGCTAGCTGTGAGATGATGTCTAGCAGATGCAGGAACATTGACACTCATGATGGTGACAAACCTTCCAACTTCAGAGGATCCTGCAGTACTTTGGCTTAACAGGGCAAATTAAGGACTGCACAGCTAATCTTTGTGGTTTGGTACTGTGTGTAGTGCATGCTCACTGTTACCTAGAAATTATAAAATCATGTTTTATTTATAGTGTTTTCCGCGCCAGTATCATGTTTATTTCTTTTATTATCGCTGAACGGAAGAGTTAGAGACTTTTGTACAATAGCTCCCACACAATTTTTTGCTCTATGTGCAAGATACTTTTTCCTTTAATAAATGTATTGATATCCTTCCCTTTGCCATGTGAACCATTAATCTGCATTTACTTTCATCAAACCATGTTTCCCATCTGTTATTCTTAGCATTTAAGAGATATACCTTTGTGTTCATCTTAATTCACTGGACCCAGAAATTTAATTCCATTTGTAAAATATGAACAAACAGACAAACAAATAATATCCTATTGCTGACCCAGACAACTACTGTAAAATAAATACTAAAAAGTGATAATAGTAATTAAACCCCTAAGAATTTAGCATCTATTCCTCTACTCTCCTACATGTTTTTTATTTCAAAATATTCTGCTTTCAGCTATTATTTGTTACCTTTCTTTAAGTAGTATTTAGATCACCATTTATTTTTATTAGATAACACTGAGATAATCTTTGCTATGAAGCTTGGTAGCTGCTGTCAAAAACAAACACTTGTCTGAAATAGTCCCCAGAAACTTCAGTTAAAGGCTAAACCATCTTCCTCTCTGCTGTTATACTCAAGATCTGCTTTATGGGCAAAGAAGAAATACACCGTATATGCATAAAAGCAAGAATTTATTGTTAGTCAAACTGAAATCTTGATGTTTCTAATTATTAGACCAGATCTAATTACTACATTAAAAAAAAAAAAAAAAAAAAAAGGTTACAAACTTAGCTTTTATCTCTTTTCTTAGTGGTATGTTGACCCTCCCCCTGAGCCTTTGGCTTCATGTGAGAACAGTTACAGAAAGCCATCAGTATCTGGAGTAGTTTGTCAGGAGTGTGACATTCCTTGATTCTTCTTCACTTTAAGTCCAGTTGGGTCATTTCTATATATCTGTTAATTTGCTTTGAAAAATCTTTTTCAATGATGTGCAGATCCATGTTAAAGCCAAATGTGCTGCATATAATGACTTTTAAACAGTTACTATTTCTTTCTCTTTTCTACCCCTAAAATATTTGTCATCCCACTCCAGTTTTGCATTTCCTTTACTGACTGTGGGTGAGCTGTTTATTGGATTTGATGATCTTGAAAGTCTTTTCCAAATTAGATGAGTCTGCGGTGTCCAGTGCCAGGCCAGTTCCACATCTCCTATCATCTCATGCCTGTGCTCCTCTGTGTCACACTAGTGTCTCCAATTCCCAAGGCCTCTGCTGTATTTTGCTGAGCTACATTCTATGCTAAAATAGTAAAACTGTTGTGATACCATACAAAGATAACAAAAGTAAAACAGAAATAAAAAAAATGCAGTTACAGATAAACCAGCTGAAGCAATATTCCTGACTTGCTTTTACACCATTGCATCTTTTCATATATCTAAGACAATTGAGTGCTTTTTGAACTTTTTTAGCTCTTATACCATTTTTTTAAATTTGCTTAAGATTTTTGTTTCACATAGTAGGGAACTCTATGACCTAGAGCATGGGGTAGGGAGGGGATCTATATTTATTTTTCTGCCATTGGATTACATTGCTGCACAACTTTAGTAGCATAACCATCTGCTTCTTTCACCACTTTTGAATACTATCCAAAATCTCAAAGGATTTTAAATGTTTTGAACTTGTTTTTATCCCATAAATAACATTGTTTAGTACAGTTCTCCTAATGGTAAAGCACTACCATTTTGTAGACAATGACTACCTTTTAACACCATTTTCAGAGGAAGTTCAAAGAGAATAAATGATTTATTGCATTAAAGACTGGGCAAAATGTGCATTAAAAATATATAGAGACCTAGATTTTAGCTGGATTGTCTTCACCAATGAACTTGAAGTGTGCCAATTATAAATATCTGACTTGGCTTGCACTTGTATACTGTATTTTTCACATCATTTTTTTTTTTTATTGTTTTTTCTTTAACTGGAGGGAATCACTGAGAAGAATTTCTCAGATTAAAAAATACTATGAAACAAAGCAAACAAACAAACAAACAAAAACAGCATTCCTTTTAGTATTAAAGGATTTAAAGAAATGTGAAGTTCCCTTTCTTAATAACTATAGTACAGCAATATAAAAATTCAAGTGATATGGCAAAGTATTTTGCTGCATCTAGAAATGTACTAGCTTCTAAGATACTGTTCCAAATATATTTGTCTTTGAAGCTGTTTACTTTAAAATCTGAATTGAATTAAAAGTCTCGATATTTATTTCTGTTTTAAAAACACGGGTTTGCATGAAGCAAAGGAGCAGTAAAGGAGAAAATCTGTCATGGTTGGTACATGACACCAGGCTACAGGAGTTCCTCTGCTTAATGATTCTGTTTACAGTTCAGCTGTTCAGTTGGTCTCTGTGAGATATTCCAGATTCTGGCAACTGCAAGCACTCCAAACAGTGGACGAGAAGTGCAAAGAATTTGCAGTAAGGGTGGGAAAAAACTGGCTAGTTGTTGCTACTGAATAGTGATTTATAATGATGTGTGCTGTAGTAGTTATGAGGCTGTGATCAGGTTACTTACATAAAAACATATCATCTTCATTTTATGCGTGTTGTATTAAAGGTCTCTCTCACTGAGAGCTGAGCTGAGGGGAGAGGAGAGGCAAAAGGAACTATTTGTCTAGGACAGTTGATGTGGTCAGAATAACGTCTCATTAAGCAGTAGATAGCTTGAAGTATCTTGATTTTGTACAAATGCCCTTCTCTTCCTAAAAATTCTCCCTCCTTGCAGAAGAGTTGTTTTTTGTTTGGTTGGTTTGGTTTGTTGTTTGTTGTTTTATTTTTTCATGCTACAAAGGATGCCACAGTTAAAGTCAACAAATTATCAGAGCTATCAACACTGCTTTTTGATTATTAAAGCAAGAGAACAAGCCAAAGACAAAATGTAGAACAGAACACATTTAATAAACAACTACTCTTTCATTTATTGTTTTTTCTTTATATCTCTCTGTGGAGAGCTTTGAGAAATATTGTCTTTGAGACTTGCTCTAAACTTAGTGAGGCCTAAAATATTCATACACACAGAGGAGAAGTGAGTTTTTTCTATGTATCTGATTTCATATGCAACTACTGAGTTGTGTTAATTTATCATAGATACTCTCATAGACTTATAAAGGGTGATGCTGTCCCTTCAGTATTGTTCAAGAAAAGGCCAAAGGACAGAGGGAAGGATACAGCTCTGCATGGGAGAGCAGGGAGCACCAAAGCCAAGTTCAATAGACAGAGGAAGGAGCTGAAGGACAGGTGAAGAAGTACAGGTGCAACAGCTCTAAGAAACATAAGTGTTTGGGATGGGAAGGAGTGGCTAGTTATGACACGTGGTTCAAGATGTTCTTGACCCAGCTCTGGCAAAATTGAGTAAGACAGCCCCATACAGAGACTAGTACACAGAAATGTAAATACATTTACATTTCAAAAAGGTTTTATTGCCCTCTTTCTCCCAGGTTCATAGAAATCCTTCGTCTGAGGACCTGCCTTGATTTCAAATATGCTACTGTCATCTTCTCATGATTCTGTATCATCATGATGCTCATGATTCTGTATCATCGCGTCTTAGTTAACAGCTTCAGCTCATGAAGTACACAGACAGCAGTACTATATTTTTCTGAACTTAATAGTTGTACTGGTTATGTCTCTGTGGCCAAAAGTTTGCTGACTTAAAAGTTTGAGGTGTTTTTTTTGTTTGTTTTTTTTTTTTAGGAAATATTAATTCACTAAGCAATATTCAAAGGCTAGTGAAATAAAACTCCTTTAAAATACTTCAGACTTCAAGAATACTTTGTATTCTACAAAACATTTCTTACTTCCATTTGCAAAGTATACTTTCAAAACTGATGAATTCTTTATACGTACCACTAAGTTCTAACAGCCACTTAATGTATCAGTAATTATATTATCATAGTAATTGCATCCCTGTACTAGTAATCAGTTGTAATAAATAGTTATACTGAACTGAACCCAACATAGAACCCATAGAGTTCTATGCCCTGAAATCCCTGCCACTCCTGTTGGAATATCCAGTATTCTTCTTTGGCAAGCTTATTTGAAACTGAAAACCTAAGTGAGAACTCCAATTTGCACTCAGAAAATTCTGAAGTTAAAATATTTGGAATTGAATTCTTAAAATTCAACAAAATAGCTCTTTTTGCTGAAATTTATTTAGTGAGAATATTTCCACTCATCTCAGTGATTTAAGAAATTATAAAGAAATTAAGAAATAATAGACCTGAGTCATGCTGAAATAACCAACACTTTCCACAAATTTTTCCAGTTTTTAATTTTTCAGTTAATGTTTGAAGGTCCTAAAGCTCTGATGAAAATAATAAAAATTAATTTCATTATTTCTTTCTGAATTTTTTACTGATTTGAACTGATGCTTCACTTCTGAACAAGAAGAAAAAGTCTGTTTTGACAGCTCTACTTTATAGTTTCCAATAACATCTCTTATGTAGCCTCCTCTTTGTAGTAAGATGAATGGGGTCTCTTCTTATTTCTTTTTCAGGTCTGTTCTGTAACATAAATATCTTATAAATATAAAAGGTTTCCACACCATCATTCTTCCAGCAGCAAGATCATATTAACATCAACTGGTAGTTTTACAAGATATGTCTTGCTTTTTGTAAGACTATTGATTTTAACTCTGTTAAAAATAAATAAATAAATAAATAAATAAATCTTACATGGGTTACATTTTTTTACAATTTTTTGTAAATTTTGTAAATTTTTTTTGTAATTTTTACAACTACATGGGTTTATGTTATCCAAGATGGAGCTGAGCTACACATAGCAGTTAGACAGCAGCTGTGTTTTTCTGCATTTGCCTAATGTTTCCACTTTCAGTTACCCCCATGATTATATGTGACTTACAGATGAAAATGAAATTCATTAGAAGTGTAAAATATATGCAAAAACATAATGGCTTTCTATCCAACGATAAGAAAGGGTCCCAGTCATAATTAAACAGCCTTCCAGGTTAGTAAAAGTAGCATGCTGATAAGAACTAACCAGATTGTTAGTCTTTACAAGGGAAAGACAAATTGTTTTTTTCCTTCAACAGTATAACTGTTTTGAAATACGCTGACGTGAAACTGACCATCTCCCAAATATACCTTCTCCCTCTATGCTAGGGTATGAGATACCACTTAGAGAAAAAGAACTAGCTCAACATTAACTTTTTCCTTGGCCACTTGGTAGGCATGCATTAGGGCTTTGCTGCAAGATACCAGGAATAAAGTTTGTGATATTTTTCTCAGGCATAACAGCATGAGAGTCATAAAGAGAATTACATTTCAGCACCACAACAAATAAAGGATCCTGGTTAAAGTGGAAATCTTTGAAAATATAGTAGCAAATAGCAAATTTCCAGTTCTTAAAACTATTCTTCTGTGAACTTCATATTTGCTACTACTGTTTCAGTTTCTGGAAAGTTTAGTACATCTGAGATTAGTAAATACCAAAAATGTCATCAGATGAATTCATTATTGTTTTTTCCTTGTGTGTATTCAATAACTTAAGAAGCTGTCTAATTAACAAGCATTATACTCAAGGTCAGGAAATGAAATTTATCAGTTCATAAAAAGAGATTTTTTATCATATAACATCTAACAGTAATTTTTGTTAAACCAATTTTAATTACTAGGACTAAGCTAAGATCTTAAAAAAATCTAAAATTGATTCCTTAAAAATAATAGCATCATGTTTGAATTTGAAATTATAAATACATTATACAATTCCTTGCAGTAAGTAACATTATTCTGGTTGTTTATGGAAAAAAAAAAAAAAAAAATTATATACTAACAAAATAGCTTCTGTTTGTTTTCTTATTTCACTCAGTTGAAGTGCTTTGTCATTGTGTTTTACTCCCTGTAAAAATATATATGTACATACATTTCTGTTATCTTCTCTCTTCAGGTTTAATAGCTTATAGTTATTCATCTCAGTAACAGATTTTACTTATTTTTCATTTTCAAGAAGCAAATTTTATTTTTAATTTTTCTTTTGCTGCTTTCAAATAAGATTTTTTAAAGTTATTGAAAATTGTTTTCTTAATAAAAGAAAAAGGGTTAGACGTTGTTTATCACATTTGCATCTGTAAAACAAATTAACATCCCAACACTGTATAGCCCAAAGTATTCATTATTCATGGTAGCTGAAAGTGACTGCCTGCGCTTGTTAAGTGTCCAAGGTTTTAAATGTAAATCTGATTAAAGCACTGGCTAATATGGGGTCTTTATTAGGTTTTCTAACATAATATTCTTTTAATTATACTCAACAACTTAATATAAACCTAAGCAGTCAGCAAACAAAATTACTGCACCTAATATACAAACTAGAGCAATATAAGCTGTTTACTGTGGAACAAAGTTTTAGTTAAAATAAATTTCTCCATAGCATCTTTCAGAATAGATCACAGTGACTGTCATCCTGTTAGATTCTGGATGAAATGCAAGACTTGAAATTTACTATGTTTGTTACTGTAAAGAGGGAGATTGAATTGCTCTAAATAGGAGACATTTCTTCTCAGAAAGAGTAGTCAGGCATTAGAATGGGTTGCCCAGGGAGGTGATGGAGTCACTGACCCTGGAGGCATTTAAGGAAATGTTGGACCTGGTGCTTAGGGACATGGTTTAGTGAGTAGTAAGGTGATGGTTGGACCAGATGATCTCAAAAGTCTTTTCCAACCTTAATGAGTCTATGATTCTAAAGCCAGATGTGGAAGGAGAAAAATACTGAAAATGTAGTTCAAAACTTGCTCATTTGTAGTCCAACTCAACTTTTTGGTATACAATACCTTTCTCTCTCTTAGGGAAAAAGAGAGTAATGCTGGTGCTCTCACTTGACCAGGCAGTAACTTTCAGCTAAAGTAACTTTCAGTAAATTTTCTGTTGTGTTAGGCACACACACAAAAACCCCTCTACTGACAATTTTTTGTCATCATTTTATTCATTAATTTTCCTCAAGATCTTGTGGTTACATTCTCAGGATGAGAAACAAGTGTTTCTGTCTATCTGTCACAGTAATTTTTATTAGGACTTTCAGTATCTCTTTGTTTCTCTCTCTGCCCTCTCTTCTCTCCGTTAGCAAAACAACTCCAGGAAGTCTTTCCAGAGGCTTCACAATATTTCCCTCATAACAAAACAAACTAGATACTTAGTATGATATGTATTTTTGCTCTTCTAAACTACATATTTCTTGAGTGGGAAAAATCAACAGCAGCAGCAACTAATGGTAAGTTCAGATATTAATATTAATGTTATTTCACAACACACATAAAATAACTATGTATAATCAGCTACTGAAATCATGTAGTGTAACACTGCATTTAAAACAAAAACTGAGGCAAACCATGAAACCTGAAGCTAATTTCTTGAAAGCCTTGATATCTGAGGCCTTTGTTAGTTGCATTAGAAAAGACAAGAATACTACAAGGGATGAAAATCACAGTTGCATGTGAATAGATTTCCTAATCCCTTCTCAAAATTAAAATCAATTATTTGTCAGCAAGGAACTTCTAACAGTTATACCACAGACTTGGTTTTGCTTAGATTTCTAGCTGAATATGCATTATGGAACTGTTCAATAACGGTTATTTTCTTCTGTTGTGTTAAAAATAATAATTAATAGGCCATATTTATTCCTGTGATGCTACACCTCCATTATAATACATTAATGATTAGAAGGAATGTTATTCGATACAAATAAGCAAATGACCATCTCAGTTGAAGTCACCAGAAGTGACCAACCATATATCCATCTCCTGTTGTATATCAGTATTTTTTTATTTGTCACCTTTTTTAAGATATATCATTACATACATTTCTTATGGGATCTGTAGCTTTTAGGTCAGTGGACTATGTACAAAAGATTTATCTGGAAAAGCTTGTTCCTGAAGGTACTTAACTCCCACTTTTAGTTTGGAAAACAATAATTGAATTAGTATTATAGCTACCTCCTCTTTATTTAAAACAATTAAAGATATTTTTTTTAACAATATTCTCTATTTTCAATTAAAGTTATTGAAAATGTTGTGTATTCTACCATTAAATTGATTACCTCTCTCCAAATTAATCTAATTGTATCATTTATTTGACATCCTTTCTCTGAATAACTAAAAGAGTAGTGAAAAAAAATAAATAAATAAAATAAATAAAATAATAAAATAAAATAAAATAATAAAATAAAATAAAATAAAATAAAATAAAATAAAATAAAATAAAATAAAATAAAATAAAATAAAATAAAATAAAATAAAATAAAATAAAATAAAATAAAATAAAATAAAGAGGGAGACAGAGGCAGAACCTGTTAAAGAACACTAGTTTGAAACTAGCTTGAATAACTAACAATAGTTGTAAATGGGAAGAGGAATAAAGTAAAGAGTGTTGCAGTTTCAGTGTCATCTAGAACTGATGTTTCTCATTCTTCTTGTAGCAGTAAGGTAAGAAAAATTAAGAACCTCTGGGAGAATGAAAGAAGATATTGATCAGAGATCAATAGAGCAAGCTCTAAATTCTTGATTCTAAATCTCTAAATTCTAAATTCAGAGCAAGCTCTAAAATCTTGTACTTGAATCTGGAGCAAGTCCTTTAAAAGAGCTCTGTAAGCTCAAAACTTGGCATTGTTTGAATGTGTGAATAAAAGTTAAAATGGTTGTACCTGGGCTTTCTGGTGACAAAGTGCTGTAAGGCCTTATTTAAAGTACAGTTAGAAATCTGCTGTTATTGTCACAGAGTGACACAACAGAGCAAATTTTCCGTTTTTATTTTTGCCTAAACTCTGATATTTCATGCTATGAATTACCTAATATTATAGATCTGTTCATTTTCTCTTGCTCACCTAGACTATTCATTATGTTACTAGGAGTTTACTGACAGAATTGAGGAACTTACAATTTTGCCTTTAAACATGATACATGAGATTTCACAAAATTATTTATACATTTACAGGTTTGACTCAGAAAATAAATAAATAAATAAATAAATAAATAAATAAATTATCTAATATTTGTATAAAGAAAACGATCATATTTAATCATGGGACAAAACCCCAAGTAGACACATACACATGTCATACATGCCTGTAGTCAGAGAGATTATATACCGGTTAGGTTACACTTGATACTTCTTTATCACTCCTGCCAGATATCACTTTATCACTTATTGCTTCTGTGAAAAGCAAGACAGAAAGCAATGAAAATTACTTGTATTTTCACTGTTTTTATCGGAAGTAGGAGTTTAGTAATGACTATCTGAAATAAATACAGAGTGGTGTGTTTGTTTTTCATCAGTCATTTGAGATCAAAAAGTTTGAGATGACTTCTGAAATAAGGAAATTTTAAAACATTTTCAGAAAACATGTGCCTTTAAGATCTTTTGAGGAAATGCTGACAAAAAAGAGAGAGGGGGGAGAGACAAGAAAGAAAGAAAGAAAGAAAAAGAAAGAAAGAAAGAAAGAAAGAAAGAAAGAAAGAAAGAAAGAAAGAAAGAAAGAAAGAAAGAAAGAAAGAAAGAAAGAAAGAAAGAAAGAAAGAAAGAAAGAAAGAAAGAAAGAAAGAAAGAAAGAAAGAAAGAAAGAAAGAAAGAAAGAAAGAAAGAAAGAAACTGTTTATTAAAGGAAGTTAAAACTATAATATAAGAGAAATCCCAATAAATCCCCATTTTGTTATGAAACAATATGCATTAATATACCTGCTTCACTAACAGTCTATATTGCATTTAATATTCTGCATCTAACTATATTGCATTTAATATTCCACATATATGAATGTCCAGAGGATGGAAAGCATAGTTGATAGGCAACTAATACCAGAAAGATTTTACAGATGTTCAATATGCTTACGACCATCATAAATATAGTTTATTGCAAAACTCATCCTTCCCAATAAGGAAGAAACCTGAAAGGTTACCTGATGTTTTGGATTATTTATTTTTGATAGTGAACCACAAAATCCAAATTTATTTTCTCATGCCAATAGTGGGTGGTTAAGAAGTACTTATTAAGCAGCCAATTAAAACACCCAATAAACTACTTAGGTACCTAAGTGAATACTTAGGTATTCACTTCTTTTCTCAGAAGGACATCAAGAACCTGCAGCAGCTACCGGCAACACATAATATAATCATCATGATAAATCAAGATGAGACTAATACAGATAGCCTGTTGAACAGAAACTGTGGAGTTACCTAGTAGAAAATATTAAGGATAGGGCAAGATGCAAAATTCTCTCCCCATGTAGGGTTAGGATATTTCACTGAAATTTTGAAAAAATAATCTTCATACTCATTATTGTGCAGTCGTCTCCTGAATGCATGTGCTTAAACTTAGTGAAATGAGCTCAACCAAAATATCTAATATAAAAATCTAACAGCTAGATCACCTGCACACTCTTCAAGGGCTCTTCCTATCAGTTAAAGAATTTACACATGACTACCAGCAGCTTTGTGTTCAGGAACAGTTTATCAAAAGTTAGTTTCTCTTAAGGAAAAATTCTGAAACATCTTCTGCAAGATCTACTATTTCAAAAGATACTTATAAACAAATGCATATACTATGCATCTCGTTGAAATCTATGCACAAGATTGACATTGAACTAACTGGACTGTGGAAGCTTGGAGATGTGAACAAACATAAGAGTAGCTCACTAGAGAACCTAAAACTTAAGCTGAAAAGTACCTAGCTTGGTTGCATGGTTCAAGATGTGCTGGTTTTGGATGGGATAGAGGTTTTTTTTGTTTTTATTTGATTTGATTTATGATGAAAAACAGTGTTGACAACACACTGATGATTTAGTTGTTGCAGAACATTGTTTACATAGAGCCAAGCACTTTTCTGCTTCTTGTGCTGCTCTGTCAGTGAGAGGAACAAGAAATGGCTGAACATCTGCCTACTGATAGGAATTAATTCTTTATTTTGTTATGTTTATACACAGATCTTTTTCTTTACCTATTAAAGTGTAAAAAGAAGAAAAAGTGAGGGGGAGGTTCACAAATTAATAATATATAAAATATATAAAAGAAAGCTATTAACTGTCTAAAGAGCACCCCTTCTTTCAAAACCTGTTACTAGGTATCTGCACTTTTAAAATAAATTAAAAATTTTTATACTTTGTTCAATTGCCAAGCAGATTTCTTGCACTCAAAAAAATATATAATAATAATATTATAATTAAAAATTACTTAAAACAAAGCAATTATGATCTGAAATCAATGATCAGTTAATTTCAAACAATTAATTCAGCATTTTATATCTCAGATATAGTTTAAAATGTGTTACTTTGTTTCTTTAGTCAAATTAATCCTCATATCCTCATTTATTTTTGATAGTCAAATCATATACATTATCACTTTTTTGAGGGACTGTTTTATACTTTTCTAAACAATCTAACAAACACTCTGGGGAACACATTGTTAACATATGTTAAAATATGGAATCATTCAAAGTCAAAACTAAAGAAAAATGAAATCTAAAATATGACAGATTGATTAGTTGGTGTATTGGAGGGCTTACCGACCATAACCCCCACTGAAAAAAATATAAAAAGATTTTTTTCTTGCTGTAGAATGACTCTGTACAATTTCATGCAGTATCACTAACAATTATAAAATAAGAAAGATGGTCAAACTCATTCACATATAATAACTAGGCTAGTAGTGTTCTGAGCAAGCTTGTTTTGTTTGTAAACAAGTGTTAGATTTTGTGAAAAGATTGTTAATGTAGTTTCCACTTATTAAAGAACTTATTAACATATGCAACTACTCTATTGTTAAGCTTGTTTTTAAGGGTGCCCTTAGATTTGTGAATATAACATAATTCACATACAACTGCTTTAAAAGGTTACAAATTTTTCAAAGTTAATGCATTAAAAAAAAAAAAAAATAGGAAGTACCATGACTATTTTAATACTAAATTCAATTTTCAGTACCATACCAATTGGCACAAGTAGGAATGTTAATGTTATTAAAATATTCAAGAAAATTAATATGCCTCAAATCAGCTGATATATCTTCTCTTTTTATTAAAGCTTTTTTTTTTTTTTTTTTTTTTTTTTTGTAATATAGCAACAGCTTATGTTGGTTTTAGTAGACTCAAACAGTTGACTGCAGAAGAAAATTTGTAAACTGTCTTGATACTAACAAAGTACTGAGCCTACATGCTTCAACAACACCTTTTTGGTTTGTAATGTCACCTATAAAATTTCAGCACAGTCATCAAACCCAGCTAGTGAAACAGTGTTAAGGGATATAGTGCTACATGTCATGACAGGGCTGAACATCATGTAAACATGTAAGTAAACAGAGACTGTAGTTCAGTTGGATCTTTCTTTATCTTTGCAAGGGGTATGAAAGTATCACTTTTACATTTGGGGGAAATCTGTCAAAAGCTTGCACACAACTGACCTCTTTTGCTATGTCTGTGGGAATGTTCTTTCTCAACCCACCTCATGATGCTTGCTTATTGTTGGTACAGTAGCTAATGCATTCACCATTTCCCACAGCTGATTTTTTGACAGCAGTCCAGTTTAGAAACTCGTCTTCTTTCATGGGTAATTATTTGATATATGTTTACAATGCACTAAATATTTCTTACTTTGTTCTCTCAGTGCACACAGACACACACACACACACAAAAAAAAAAAAAAAAAAAAAAAGATTCCTTTATGAACTAAAGATACTTACTCCTTTTTCAACCTGTGTCACCATGGGTGCACAGGTGTTTGGGAGGAGTCATATGTGTCACCAATAGAGCTCTTTCCTACCGCTGACTTGTGTGGCTCCTATTTGCCTCCTGATAAATCAATTTAGGTCTGTTGATCTCCACCTGGGACTTCCTGGTCTGATACGTAGGAACCAGGGAAATTATTCAATTATTTATTTGGCTGCTTAAAATTAGCAGTATTTTACTCTAGTATTCCTTAATGAGGTATAAGAAACAGGCCTTCCAGCTCTACCAGCTGGAAAGGGAGGAGCACTCATAGGGCAAGTAGAAATATTTTTTTGGCTTCTGTTGGGACCTAATCCTGCATAGCAATTCTGACAGCTATCCAGTTACTCTGGTCTGCCTCTATTGGTGGTTTGGTTGCCTTTTTCTTCACTTTCAAAAAAATCTTTTCACTTTTTGTTTGTATACTGTGAACTGAAACTTGTTTCTATGCCTATAATGTCAAAGTGGGGAGGAAATTTAGATGCCAGGGCCTGTGTGTCTGCAATAAAAAGGAATAAAGAGCTCAAATTGTCACAGTTTGAAAAGCTAGGATATGAGAAGCCTACAAGGCATGTGCTGAGAGGGATGTACAGCAGAATTAGGGAGGACTCCTGTATAAGACATGTAAAGGTTAAGGGTCTGAAAACTTTAGCTGCCAGGTCACATAAAATTAGGATAGGTGAAATGGGATGAAAAAAGAAGTCAGGAACAAAAATGCAGTTGCATTGTTTGTTTTCTCTTTTGAATAACAGATAATACAGGTAATAAAATCATAAAAACTTAGTGTGCTTGGAAGAAACTGAGTAAGCTGCACCCTTGTTTTAGTATTGGTGTCACCATTCAGGTGCCATGCTTTCAGCCTCCTTCAGGTTTTGGGAATATTGCACAGGAGCATGGCAAGAAAAAGTGGTCAGAAAGGACCAGGAATAGTGTTGTGAAAGGCATGTTTCTATAGCTTTCTCACCTTTCTAGAAATAAGGAGAGACTACTTTTTAGTAATCAGTGTCCCTGACACAGAATAACAGAATGGTTGAGGTTGGAAGGGACTTCTAGACATCACCTAGTCCAACCCTCTGCCAAGCAAGGTCACCTAGAGCATATCCCATGCAGGCGGGTTTTGAATATCTTTTGAATATCCACAGAAGGAGATTCCACAGCCTCTCTGGACATCCTGTTCCAGTGCTCTGTCACCCTCACAGTAAAGAAGTGTTTTCTCATATACATATGGAACTCCCCATGTTTCTGTTTGTGCCTATTGCCTCTTGTAAATGTGCAGTTTGTCACATACATGATATTTATGAACAATGTAACACATTACTTTTTATAATGCTCTTTTAATAATCGGAAACACAATCTAGTTGCCATAAAATTTCCGTAGTTTGACTAGTATGTAAAGTACAAGAAAATCTAGAATATCACTGAGTGCAATGTTTTTTCTGCCATATAAGTCATATAAGTCATTTTTTCTGCCTTAATATGGCACTGCTGATCCCCTAACCACCACAGTTAAGTTTATTTTGGTGGTGAAGCAAAACAAACATAACTTATTCTACACTCAATTGGAGGGAGGTAAGTATCACTATAAAAGTATTATCTTTTTTTTTTTTTTTCTCCATAAACTACAGAGAATCATGATTATGACAGCATAATTCTATTCAGTTACTGTTTACTTCATTTTGTCTCATTCCAAAATATGTGTGTGTGGCAAAAGAAGAGTTCTAAGTAACTTCAATGGGCAGAAGAGATGTCGTGACCATAACTCTTCTGTCTTATTCAACCTAACTGCTGGAGAAAACAGATATTTTTTAAAACTAAAATCAGTCACACTGTAAATATCTTGGAAAATATTATGCCCTAAAATGCACCAATTCTCCTAGAAAAATAAATGAAATGAAATAAATAAAATAAAATAAAAAGACAAAACAAAGCAGAGATATACCATGTTTGGGGGACAAAACACTTCTGTTTCTATTGATCTGTTCTCTTCAAGTGTTTCTTGTGGCTTCTCAGGATATTCACATCTCAAAACTTTACATTAACTAGCCTTCAAATAATGTAAAGCTTAATGTCCTGAAATAGACAATACGACTGTACAAGATAACAGAGTGATAACAGTTACAATAGCTATCAACAAATACGGCTTATGAGATAGCAAGGACAGCCAGGAAGTTTAAGAGAAATTTGAGAAGATTAATTCTTAACCTTGGTATCCAGTTATTTTAAAAATAATAGATAAATAAATAAATAAAAAGTATGCAATAGTTTTAACATGTTTTTACAAATACTCATTAAAAATACTTACAATAAATACTGTTACAACATTTCATAAAGCAATATCTATGATCAACAGCAAATATTTTTAATGAAATGGATTCAAATTTTCCTTGCAAATTCCACCATTGCCTTCTGTTAGTTTGTAAGAAGATAACGAGTCCTTTGAGATTAAGCCAAGGTGAGCAGGGTGGGAGGCTGCTTCAGAGGACAAAATAACTCTCTCCTGTTGACCTAGTTAGAATTTACTTCTCAAAAATAGATCTGTTCCCTAACTTTTGCATAACTCTCAGTGCAAAGAAAAATAGGAAGTAATTCCGTAAAACGGAGAAATTGATTGACTTCTTGTTATGCTCTGTTCTTTATAATGCACATGGGTAAAGAAATGAAGAATTCTCTTATTTTAGATAAGAAAGAGAAGAAATTGCAATATTGCTTTCATACAGTCTTCATAACACAAATCAATCTGTCTTTCAAGTGAAGTGCATAAAAGATTGGGGAATAGGGATTTAAACTTTTTTTAAAAGACTTCTAAGAGCTGGAGATGAAGTTTTCTCTAAGCTTCAGCTAAAGTTGTTTAGATAAACTGGGCTCAATTCATTCTTGGCTTTCAGTTTATATGTCTTTCTCTGCCAGTGCAAAATGTATGCAAAGTGGATATAAAATGCTACCAGACAAATGCAAACCAGACATGCCATTTTACACCTACTTTACAATCATTCTGTTCTGGCACAGCTGATGAAAACAAGGGAAACCTTACTCCCTTCTATATTAAGAACACTTTCCATGTGGTGTTAGTGCAAAAAATATATGGTAATGTCCTTTTTTTTTTCTGTTGTCTTTGTCACGCTAGTCATGAAGGCTTATGGAAAAAGAGACTCTATGTACTGATTGAGATGGATTTCTTCAGATCTTCTGAGAAATTAACCTTGCTTTACTACACTCTACTATTACTACAATAAACATTTTTTTGCTGCTGTGTTTTTTGTTGTTGTTGTTTGTTTGTTCATTTGTTTTAACCAGAATGGTCCATTTAACCAGATCTTTGAAGAGATCACACAGAGGAGTTCTGAAATCTCCATCTTTTGAGTTGCTTCAGACTTAACTGAACAAATCCCTGAGCAATCACACTAATGAAAAGTTATTGGGGGGGGGTAGGGAGGGGAGGGGATTTGATGACTTCCAGAGGTCTCTTCCAACCTAAATAATGGTTTTATAATTCTATGTGTAATACTTTTAATTTTACTACAGGGAAATAATGACAATCTGATCTAAAGACATGAGAAGGAAACTGAAAATATATGAAAATGCCACACCTTCACAATTTATCCCTAAAGAATCTTAATCAATGTCATACTGGAAATGACATTCAGAATGCAGTTGAAATGCTAAAGCTATGTATTATCCAGCAACTTGTGAAGCTTATAAGAAAGGAAAGAATCTTTCAGCATGAAGCATGCATATACATATAGCTGTATATATTGTAATTATGTCACAAACACAGAAATGTACATATAACAAAGAGCAATTGAAATCCTTGTGTACATGCATATCCACTATTGATATTGTAAGTATGAAAGTCTAAATATAACTACAGTAAATGATCTTCATACTATGTGATTAAGACCTGATACAGATACAGGGAAAAGTGATAACCATATAATATTAAGCAAAGAACAGAACAAGATTCCAAACCTGATAAAAGAAAAAGGATATTAATAATATGAAGTCTTGAAATGTAGATAACACGATCTGTTAAACAGGACACTAACATTATGCTCAAGAATCAAAATTACTTCTAACAAGTTTTTGATGGTAATTTATCATGGAACAGAATGAAGAAGAAATATTATTTTCACCTCTTCTCTGTATGTTTTAAGGGAACATCTCTTGATCACTGTTATGAGTTTACAAAGCATATAGTTTTCAATTAATTGGGTGATCCTGAAATGAACCAAATCCTTATATAAACAGTGCTTATTGTGCATTATTACTATAGTAGCCTAGATATAGTAGCCTTGTGAAAACTCTGAAAACAGCCATGTGCCAGCAAAGTTGCTTGTTCTAGCATAATTATCTGAAATATCAGTAGTGACACAAAGGAGATGTCTTACAAGAAATGTGTTCTCATACTAAATAAGCAAAAGAGATATTAATGATCTTTTTTTTTTTTTTTTTTTTTTAAATCATGAGCATTTGAGTACCGATTTACAGCTTTTGAACTCACAAATAAAAGGTAACATGACAAATTTATTGCTGAGCTGTTCTGAGTTTAAAAAATACAGCTCAAATGCACAAATGATACATGGCATATCTGGTAAGGTTTCTAAAACCACACTCAAACTGATATGCTATAAAATAAGCTGTAGAAATTTTCAGCAGCTGTAGGCTTTTGTAGTTGCACAAGAGCTTAGAGAATGCCCAATTTGTGCTTTAGACACCAGGGATATGTGCTTCCACCAAATTATCTTCCACATCAAATCTGCACTAAGAACAAGATCTCTCTCATTGACTCGCTCCATAAGCATACATGCTAATACACGTTAATTTTTTCATTTTATATACATGTATATTTTTCATCTTGTGTATACATATTGTAATTTGTATCAGATAATTTTATTACATTATCTGATATAAATTAAAACATTTATTAATAAAGCCTTATGAATCACAAGATCCTAACCTGAATTTTTCTATGCTTTCCAAGACTTTTTTTCCATCAAACTACTCAAAGTTCATCTGAATGCAGTGCAGTTTATACTTGTACACACTAAGACTTCAATCTGTAATAAATTATTCACAGTAGATTGTCCTTGGAAGTAGAGAAAAGACCAACCGTCTTGATAGTGGTGCTGGAAAAAAAAAAATCCTTATCATAAGTAAGGTGTTCAGTACTCTGCTCATATGATGAGTGACCCCCAAAGCCTTGAAAGTAATTACCTCAGAAAACCCAGTTTATAGCTTACTGTCTATTAATAGTAGAAAAAAAAAAAAAAAAAAAAGCTTCCTTCTGTTTAAGATAATGACAGCTACTAAAGAGCACTTCAGGTTAAACAACAAATTAAAAAATTTTACTTCCATCAGCAGACTTTTCAGAGCCTCTCTAAATGCAAAGTTCTTTTATGAAAAGTATGCTAGTTACTTGGTCATTCAGGAGGTAAGAAACACATCACTGGCTTTTTGGATGGATTAAAAAATGATTGGGAAAAAAACAAAAGACAGGCCAGAGACAGTTAACCCTTAACATCAGACACCTTCATGAAATCTTCCTGACTCATCACAGGCTTCCTTGTTCATGACAAGAAAAAAATAAAATAAAAATAAAAAATAAATAAATAAAAATAAAAATAAAATAATAATAAAAGTTACTTCTTTTTTCTCAGATTTTCATCTGAAAATAAGGTTAGAATATTTAGGCCAAAATCAAACAAATTACAGGCTTTATAAAGTTTTATGATAGCTTTCCCAAATCAGGTGTGGGTTGTTTTCTATTTTAGCGATCTTTTTCAACCAAAATCTTAAAATGCCTTAATTCTTCACTGGAAAGATAACATTCCTCAACTTTTTAAAATTCTATGTCATTAAAAGTGTTCAAAGTATTCTTTGAAAAAAAGAGCAGAAATTTGGTGAGTAGAAGAAGCTTTAAAGTGCAGTTACAAGCTAGCCCTATAGAATTCCTGACACTCCATGTCTTAGCAAGGTCAAGTAGGGATCTTCATTCATATTTAAACTCCAGCTAATATTTAGTGAAAGGGTTTTGCATCATATTTTCCAGATCTAATTAATAACATCTTGACATCTGGGAACAAATTTAGAAGTGCTAAATGTGCAACAGCTAAGAAGTTCATGTGCCAGATGAGAGAAGTAGGGAATGAAATATAAGTACTCAAGAGAATAGAAGAGATTTTTCAGTGAAGCACTTCATGCCTTGTTTCATCCCACAAATGTGAGAAAGCAGAAAAAGCTGCTACAGTAAAGCAAAGGGAAGATTTAGGGCCTGATCCTCCCCAGATACCTACAGTAATCAGGCCAAGCATCCTCAGCAAAGGGACAAGAAACAAACAGCTATGCAACTGCTAAGTGAGAGAGTAGAAAGTTAAAATTAGGTAGAGAGACAGAAGAAGGTTTGATTAATATGGAAAATCAGAATCGTTCATAATAAAGTTAAACTAATTTGTTATTGTTCAATGATAAATGGGATTGGAGTGAGGAAAGAGCAATTTTCTAAAATATTGAAAGTGGAGAACATGAAATGAAACCTGTCAAGGTCTTTTACATGTCCATAGCATCCTTTGGCCATTTATTGCTTTATTCAGTGTATTACAGAGTCAAAGGTGGTTCACTTACTTCTGCTAACAAACTCAAGCACAGCTTACTTTCCATGTCAATTGAGGAGCCCAAACCCTGTGAAGAGCTTGTTCTGACCATGTATCATATGGATGAATTCATATTAACAAAATAATGATATCAACAGCATTTTAAAAGTAGTTGAACATAACAGCAAGTTAATTCATAGGAAAAGTCTTGCAAGGCTTAAGATTTTGTAAAAGACAATGATGGATCCTATTTCAGAGGTGTATGGTTTAATTATATTGCCGCCTAGTTATATATAGAAATAGGAACTGTAAAAACTATGTTCAGCTTGGTGATTGAGATGCACAACACAAGTGTAAAGGAGAGATAGTGTTGCATCACAAAAGAAAAGACTGTCAAAAAAGAAGGATCATCTGCTATAATTTTCTGTGACTGTTAGATATGCCTGTCCAGAATAAAAATGCAAGTATTACCCCTTCCACAAATCCACTAAAATGTTAGGAAATAAATAACAAGTCAAACTTGCAGGCATTCAGTGTTTACAGATGTATGTACTCAAGGAATTAACCTCCCAGGATTAGGCTTTATATAAACAAGGTAAATTCAGCCATGAAGAGGAATGGAATCTCTACAAAAGTCAAAAGTATGGAAGGAAGAAAAGGAAGAAAAGGAAGAAAATTCCTTTACCAGCCTGGAATACGAAGAATGGAATGTCAAAATAGAAGTGAAAATAAATGTTTAAATGAAAATTTTCACAGGAAGTCTTGCACAGAATAAGATAAATGATGATATTTAAATAAAATGAATCTGTAAATGGTTACTGATCTCTACATGAATATGAAAAGGTGATATTCAACCTGATAAAAGAGGATTGATCTATACAACTAGTGCAATGGAAGCTAGAATTCTAGTAGTGCAGTGATGATACATGGTTTCATTTCCATTCACAATACTTCATTCACAATACAATATTGTGATTCATAGAGCTAAACTATTATAAAGTATGATACATATTGTTGCTTTGGTGTAAATGTTCTCTGGATTTTTTCTAGACAGCACAATCTAAAATTTTCCTCGTTATGGGTCTCCACAGATGTTACGCGGGAAACAGAAAAACTAAAAAAACAGAAGACAGTTGGCCTATAGGTGAAAGCAATCCCACACCTCAAAGAAAAGTACCCTATGCACAGCAAAGTTACATGAGAATAACACTAACTCTGTAGATAGCTGTGATGAGTTATGTCATTTTTCTAAATTATATCATGCCTTATAGCATGCATTTCAATTTAAATAATATAATATGTGTACTTAAAGTAAATGCCTTCATGCAGGCAACAGTTCAGACACCGTGCCACATTTTCAGTTATACTTTACATAACCAACAAAAATGTTACTTTTCTTCAATAACCTAGTCTATTGAAACCCAATAAACTATAGATTTAGCAAAATTTCAGAAATAATATTTTGAGTAGAGAGGAGACAGGAGGCTAAAATCTGACAACCTCAGTTAACTTATGATAATGTAAAATTATAAAGTACTCCAATAGTGTCAACCAATTGAAGATAAAATAATGCCTGTCTCAGTACTCTCTAAACTGGAAGCTGAGGAAGAGGACAGATGCCTTGGTGGAGAATATTGGCCATTGTGTGTTAGTCACTGGACTGTCTTCCGTTAGAGGCTACAGACATGTTTGTTAAGGGGTGAGGGGAGCCTTGTATTTTTAAGTCGTTATATTCCTTCTATCATGGTACTAAATGTTTCTCAGTATGTATTTTCTCAGTAGCACATATGATAGTTCATCACACTCTTTCCTCACAATTTTAACTGTGAAGTCTATGCCTTTTGGTAATGTTTAAAACTGTGGGCTGAAACTAGAATATATTTCCTGAGAGTATGATTTTTAAATGCCTTGAGGAAACTAAAACAGCCTTTCTATGCCCAAGACCTTGCTTCTGTATAATATTTGCAAAAGGATATTTCTGTGTATTAATTTGCCCCTGTGGGAAAGTTCTTATTCTTCTAAAGTTCCTTTTCCAAATTCAAACCAGATAAGTATTTTAGCTGATGAAGTACATAATTACAGTTACTCTCCTAGTTTCATTCATACAGTCAATAACCAATGGTATTTCTTTGCTGGGGCATAAACTATGTTCACACAGTTTTCCACTGAAAATGGTCAATATGATAATATAATTAAAAAATACAATATTAGATGATAGAGATAGACTTAGTAGGAAAACCAGTTTTGTTACTTACAATAAGTTCATGATGCTGTAAAGTTGTTTCTGCTAACTTTGAAATGTTGAAACCAGTCTTGAAAGGTGCCACTGCCTTCTAAAAGGTACTAAAGACTTTAAATTTCCTTTTAAATAGTCAGAGGAGCATATAAGAAGCACTCCACACCACACCATTAGGTTCTGACCTTATGCCTCTAAGAAGGTGTCAAAAGCCTACTGCAGTGGGACTGTGAATAGCAGGGCTTTTTAGTTCTGCTTCCTTCACCCTGTGCCCAACGACTCTCAGATCATGTGCAGAGACATACATCATACAAAATTATCCCTTAAATGATGGGGAGGGGTCCATATAAGCTAGCCATCCAGATATTGGTAAGTTCAGACACTGTAAAATGTTGATGATATTAACAGATCATGTATAGAACTTTAGACTATGTCATTCTTTCAAGAAGAGAAAATATGAACTGAGAAGGAGAGTAGAAAAGACAAATGAGCCAAGGTCATGAAACAGTTTATTCTAGGTTAGAGGACTGAGTGATGGGGGGGGGGGGGAAGAAAAAAAAAAAAAAAAAAAAAGATTGGACAAGGCAATATTAATGTGAAGCTGAAAGAAATTCATCAGATTAGTTTGTAGAGCATCATGAACTCTATTGTGATACTGAAATTACAGGCAGAGCAGAAGATATAAATAAACACAACCTGCAATAGTGAAGCGAATATATGATTTTGTGGAGGTGCTTACCTTCATCCTTATGGCACACTTTCTTCTTTGCCAGGGGCAAATTCTGATCTACAACCTCTGTCATTGCAAATTTACGGGGTGAGGGAGAGCATAAGAGTGAAGATTAATTTGACCTTTTGTGTTTTCCTTTTTGTTAGATGAAAATACATTAGCTCTGAAAATTGTTTAAATCCAGTGCTGCAATTGCTTAATCAGAAAAGCTTTTCCTCTGATGAACTAATTGTTAGAAGCAATACTTCCAGTCAATAGAAAAATGGAGCCCCTGTAGTGATGTTAATCCTTGGCTCCCACACTATGTCCCTACAGTAAAGTGCCTTGAAACTAATTATTGTGTGCAACCCCCACAGCAGACCTGAGGCATTAGGGATGATTAGAATTGTGCACTGGAGCTCTCATTAGGTGATGTGCTTCTGCTGTCTGCATCACCATCCTACACAGCTATTCAAAAGCTACAACCTTGTCTTTGCAAAGGCATGTACTGTTAGGTATAATACAGAATTATCATACAGTTCTGCATATTTGTGGCACAACTGCCTGTGTGAAAAAGCATTGAAAAAATACCATACCCCCAGGAAGAAAAAACTCTGTGTCTGTCTAGACAGAGGGATTCTGCTAGGCTCTTTCTTGAATGTAGTGATCACCTTTAAGCTGCAGCACCCTAAAACTCCCAGTGGTGGTGGATCAAGTATTTGGCTAGTGACCAGTGGCAGAGGCAGCTTTAACTCTACCTGCTATTCTCTGCTTGTGTTAAAGCCACAAATTTTGAAAGAAAATGGAGTACGCTTCTACTTTGGCAGCCCTGCATAACAGTACAGAGAGAAGGGCATTGGAGGTGACAGTTCTTGTTTGTCCTTACAGTTTGGATTCCTCCTCAGGCTCTTCTACTAAAAATATTCAGCACAATAGATTTTAATTTATTTTTTTTTTTTTTTAGAGAAGCAAACATTATTGCCTCCTAATATTCATAATTAAATATAAATAACATTTCATTTCTTTCTACACACTGAACTAGAAACAGTGCTAAATGAGCTTTATCATTAATGTTAATGTGTTCTGGGCTGCCTAAGAGCCAGTGTCACAAACCAACACCCTACTGTGCTAGGTATCATACTGATAATGAACAAAAAAGACTGCCTTTGTACCAAAAACGTTCCAGCTGCATTGTAGTTCAAACCAAAGAAAACAGGAGCCAAATGTAAAGTTCTGATATAACAGTGAGCACTTTCTCAGTTGTAGAGAATGAAGTGCATTTACCCAGATTGCCAAACTGTGTGTATTTTAATGCAGGCATGAGATTTATGTATCATATGCATTATGTATCATATGTATCATTGTATCATGAGCAGTCTGTGCTGTTAGAACTGCACTACTTATCATGGATTTGAGTTATGATATTCTATGGTTTATGTTGAAGGAAAAAATAAGCCATGAGCTATTATTATACTAGTATATTATTTTTTATATTAGTATACTATTATTATTTTCTCAGAGTTGAAGTTTGATGCAGTAGAGTTGTTTTGATTTATTCAATTAGTTTCTGTTTTGCTTTGTTTTCTTTTGAAAATGCATGCAAAACAGCTACTAGTCATAGCAATCCTATACTAATACTATTCCTATACTAATATACTAACAAGTACCTATCACTAATTTTCTAAGTATGAAAACAACAATGTAAATATTGTTTTCTTCATGACTTAGGCCTAGCGGTAAGCTATACCATCAGTGGTCAGTTGCTAGCAAGAGTGCTGTTTCTGTTTCTTCCCCAAACTTCCAAAGGATGTCTGCCATGCTATGAACGTGACCCCAAGTGCACCAGTTCAGTGAGCTCAACTTATAGAAAGCAAGGTAAAATCTAAAGGAGAGCTTGCAGAAGGGGAGGAGCAGGAGTGGGGACTGGCTTGGGACAGTCAAGCCTAGTAATGCCATGACACATCTCAGCAGTGACTATGGTACATATATGTTTCTTTACAAACATGTTAAGGAAACAAATACGGTATAGATCCTTTTCACAGCGAACAATCAAGAAAAATAAAGAGAAAATCATGTGATCCTTCATGAAACAATATAAATTGTTTTTCAAAATCTCACCTTCCTCAATTCATTTGTTGACTTTGGATAATCACTTGTGTCTTTATTTGAAAGATATTCTCAAAGATTGATATTGTAGCTCCTGCTAGGTATCTTCACTTTCTTCTTAAGAGATTTGAAAGGCAGATCTGTCTGGATCAGTTTATTTCTTGATGTCATGCTCTCCTTCCTCTCATGCATTTTTAAAAGCTATTTAGTATGTATGATTGCACCACAAATTCGGGATTTGGAATACCTGGGGAATACCTGGGGATATATGATCATTTAGTCTGAAGAGTAAGGAAAGAGTAAGATTACAGGCTTGAATCTAAGGATCTAACTCGTTGTCCTTAGAACGGCTGTAGAAATTTTAAACATCTTTCTCACAATACTTTTGGTATGTCTGAACTTAAACTGCAGTTTTGATTTCCTGTGGCTATTGTATGAAGGAACATTCCAATATTGTGCAGGAGATAATAAGGTTCAAATTAAAATAAAATAGTGAGATCAAAACCTCCTTTTAATAGGTGCAGTTTCTAACTGAATTTTTGCTCAAAATGAATTGAAATTTTAGGGCAAATAAGCTTTTTTTTTTTTTTTTTTTTTTTTTTTGTATTAAAATTTATCCCCATGAGCTAAGTTACAGTGGTATAAAATACATGTAGGAAAGGGATAGAAATATTTTTTTGTTATTAATGTTTAGTTTTCAACAAACATAATTTTGGGGTTAATCTATAAAAACTAAGTTCATATTAAAACTTAATTTAAGTCATTTATGCTTTGAATTATTTTAACATAGTTCACAAATAGTGATTAAACTTTATTATTCATTCCTGTGGCTAATACTCCATTTTTATCACCTAGCTCCAATGGTTCATTAACTTGTAAGTGTAATTTCTAGGGAAAAAAATAAAAATAAAAAAAAATTAGTGGCCTGTCCCTTACCTGCCTGGAACAATTACTAAGCAGACTGATTTTAGGTACAGGCAGGAAGGCCATTGCCAGATTCATAACATAGATGAGGAACAATAAAATATACATTTTGTTGTTTTGCATATTTTGTCTGTTTTGAAGCACTGGAAAGACAGGAGTGGTTCTACCAGGATCCTACCAAAGACAAGACATATGGGGTGACAGCTACTGCTAAATGGATATTTTCCAGTCTGTTCCATATGAGGCAGAAACCACAAGATTAGTTAGCTCCCTGAGTGACCTTCCCCATCAACAGCCTTTTCTTTCAGCTATTTTCGTTTTGCTGTAGGGGTGATCCACTTCAACATTTCATCCTGGGGAGCCAAATTTCATTTTTGCCTTTACTGATTAGGAATCCTGAGCTTATTTGGAAAATAATGCTCACCATTAAGAAATTTAGTTGGACTAAAACAGATAATGCTTGGATATCTATGCCATCTGACTTCGTGGGGGGGGGGTGGGGAGGAAGGGGAAGGGGGTAGCACACATTTATTTTCTGTGTTTTCCAATAACAATTGGTCAAAACCTTGTTTATCCATTAATTTGTTATAACTCTGTGAAACATATTTCAAGAAGCATAGCAGCTACTATCTTAAGCCATAAAACAAGGATTAATACAAGATTCAGAGACCAGATTACAAACTACTTGCAACATCACATTCCAGTAGATATAATGCCAAACACATGCATATGGTCTAAAAGATGACCAAACCATGGAAATGTTTATTAAGACATACACTGATTAAAAAAAAAAAAAAATGGTCCCAATGTTTAGTCAGCTAAATAGAATGTGTATTTTATTATAAGTGTAACTTCTATTTACTGCATACAAAAAAATAAATAAAAATAAAATACCTTCAGTTTAAAATCTAACCTGCCAATAGTACTGACAGCAGTACTATGCAATTTAGACACATACCAATTCATCTTACAAGCAAAATCCTCAGTTTATTCATTACTCTTTTTAAAGGAGGGAAACTAAATAAATAAATACATGTAATTTGGGAATGGAGCTCTTGGAAAATACGAAGGTGTGTATTGTATAGATCTAGTTTGACAGTGATAAGAAATTTCCCATTCTCACATTAAAATTTAATTTGAACATGGCCTTCTTATGCAATCCTTTCCTCTCTGGAAATATATTGCTGGAATCTTCCAATCTCTAATTTTCCAGAACAAACAAATAAATAAGAGCAGTATTCAGTAATTAGTATTTAATGTGTATGACTTATACACTGTAGGTCTGGCTTTCTAGTCTCCTTGTTCAACCACAGGAGAAGTTGCAATGGACTAAAATCATATGTGTTATTGGTCCAATTAATGGAAAAATAATAATAATCCAGTCAAGTAACATTTCAAGCTGTTTGTTATTTGGTTTGAAAATAGAAAAGAAAAAAAAAAAAAAAAAGAAGAAAGGAATGAAAGAAAATAAATATTTTAATTAAGGAGATATTAAAATGTGGACAAGCAGACAAGCTATATTTTTACAAGATGACAATAACAACCACAAAGTATGAGACTATAGGATAAGAAATGTGTACCTAATTTTCTGTTAGAGGGAAGGTTGTTTATTTGCTTGTACTTTATGTTATACAATTATTTTGGGGTCATTTAACAAATAGGGTAAATTTCAGTATCTGTGTAACTCTATTAACAGAGTGGTGTTAACAGAGAATACGAATAATAGTTTTGCAAGCATGAGCATTAAGCAGAGTGGCTATCAGTATTAATATGCACAGTGAGTCTGCTGGTTTTCTAAAGATTCTTTCCCCCAGTGTAATTTATTACAGTTAGGAAGCATATGCACTCCTTATTTTGTTTGTTAAGCAACAGCTTTTTTTTCATATATGAATAGGTTTAACTCACAGTCAAGGTATCGGGCATTAGATTGGATACTTTGCAATTCCAGATGTGAGTGTAAGCCAGATTTCTGAAAAACCCACTCCAAACATAACAAACATTTTTTTCAACAAAGATGTTTCTGACTTACTTATAGGTCCATTGTACAACATAAAATAGCTGAGCTGCAACTGCCTGAAACAACAAAATGAATCCATATAGATAATTAACTTCAATAGGAAATTTTGTTAAAAGCAATATTTAGTGTAAGACTTAGAGAATAACTAACGAATTACTCATTTTTGAAATTGCAGAGCTTTCATATTTGTATAAGAGGTTACTGAACACAGCCAAACAGGATATAGTTTGTGTTTACCTAACACTGACCAGAATTAAATAGGACAGGGAAAGTATGAATCTGTAACATTCTAGGCAAGCAGGAAAGTTCTAACAACATGGGAGATCACAAATCTTTACAGAAAAATTAAAATGCATGTCGACATTTCCTTTCTTTTCCCAATGAGTAGTCAAGAAGTAAGAATGCAGGAAAATTATTTTTAATTGAAAAAACAAACAAACAAACAAACAAACAAAAAACATTTAAAACTATGAAAATATTTAAATTATTTGGTTGTTTCATTCATTACCATGATGCCAGATGGTAACATCAGCCTGGAGAAGAGGAGGCTCAGGGGCGACCTTATTGCTCTTTACAGATACCTTAAAGGAGGCTGTAGTGAGGTGGGGATTGGCCTGTTCTCCCACGAGCCTGGTGACAGAACAAGGGGGAATGGGCTTAAGTTGCGCCAGGGGAGTTTTAGGTTAGATGTTAGGAGGAACTTCTTTACCGAAAGGGTTGTTAGACATTGTAACGGGCTGCCCAGGGAAGTGGTGGAGTCACCATCCCTGGAGGTCTTTAAAAGACGTTTAGATGTAGAGCTTAGGGATATGGTTTAGTGGGGAATGTTAGAGTTAGGTCAGAGGTTGGACTCGATGATCTTGAGGTCTCTTCCAACCTAGAAATTCTGTGATTCTGTGATCTGGCACCCTATATAATTCTGTAGTATCCTGTTAACAAAGAAATCACATAAATGATCTTTATGATTAGAGAATTTGTTACTTGAAGGCAAAAACAAATACAAATACTTTTTGTCATGTATTCATGAACAGCTTTTCCAGATAAAATATAGACATCCAGCAAGTTACAATACAGTCACAAAAGTTCAAGATTTTATAATACCCTTAGAATTTTATGAAGAGTTTTCTTGTTTCTTCCTTTACAACATGCGTTTTAAAAAATCTAGATTGACAATTCATTTTTATAGTAACAGAAATCCTAGAATATATTAAGTTTTACATCAGGTTTCTGACAGAAGATCTTTAATATCATTGTTTTCTGAGTTCCAGTTAAGTCATACTTCTGGTATGAAATGATAAGCAAACACATAAGCTAATACCTTACACCACTATTTCAGAACACTGTTATACTTCTAAGCTGTTCTGAAAATCTTAACTCTTCATTTTCTTTATATATTCTAATTAATTTTCCTAGGGATTACTGCAAGAAACTTGACATCTGCAAAATAAGTACTGTTGTATCAGGTTGATAGAAATTCTCACTGAACAGAGAGAAAGAGAAAGAGAGAGAGAGAGAGAGAGAGAGAGAGAGAGAGAAAGAAAGAAAAAGAAAGAAAGAAAGAAATGTGTGTTTCTATGTTTCCATCCAGAATTACTTATTTTCCCTTTACTGTAAAATCTATAAGCTTTCTATGTCCAGTTGATCAGGTAACCTATCATAATATTGGGTAATATCCTGAACTAATTACAGTTCAGATTTTCCAGGGGTGAAAGATGCCCCCTGAAGATCCCTACAGAATCCTGAGGTTTTGATACACCTCATGTTCAAATTAATGACACGGGGATTTGCCAATGCAAGACCACTTTCTCTCTCTATAGATGGGGAAAAAATAAGGAATTAACTCTACTGATCAAAGTTTCTACTCATATTTGAATATTTTGTGGCAGTTACATGCTACCCTGTAACTTCAAATGGTTTTCTATCAGTGCTGTGACAGGGACAAGAAAGACCCACATTTAGAATTTGAAGAAGTTTGTAATTGAAGTCACGTAGTTGTTTAAAATGTATTGTAATTACATTGTTACTTTAATGATTAATTTCTGTTGTGGTTTGGTACCATGAAGTTCAACATTTTCTAATTATTCCCTCAAGAACATTTCAACACAGGGAAAATGGAAAGTAGAGAAGAAAGAGCAGTTCTTGTGGTTTTATGTTGCTCATTTCAGTTCTTCATCTGTTATACCTACCTTTCTGAATATTAGACAATTCTTTTGTTCTTTCCACAGGCTTTATGCTCACAGTACAATGCTTTCTTACTAATTGTATATGGAGAGTAAGAAAGGGAGGGAGAAAGGGAAGAAGGGAGGGAAGGAGGGAGGGAGGGAGGGAGGGAGGGAGGGAGGAAGGAAGGAAGGAAGGAAGGAAGGAAGGAAGGAAGGAAGGAAGGAAGGAAGGAAGGAAGGAAGGAAGGAAGGAAGGAAGGAAGGAAGGAAGGAAGGAAGGAAGGAAGACAACTTTCTTATGGATACCAAGTTGTGGATGACATATACAAAGTAACATACAAGATATGTCTACATCAAAGTTACTGGTATGTATGCACAGCACAGTCACTGCTAATTAGCTTGCTAACAATGTTTTGGTAGCATTCAGGCAGCTCTGGCAGACATGAATAAATACTGCAGCAACAGGATGAAGGAAAGAGCTAACCCTAGTTGGACTGATATACCTGTAACATTAACAAATGAACTCAGTATGGAGGAAAAACTATATCATACTGAGTTTAGGTAGATTTATTGAACATGACATTCAGTGATTAATGAAACACTTGCTTCTGGCTTTTCTGGAACAGATGCACAACAAGAATACATAGAGGCTATATCTTTTACTTTGTAAAGAAACACAATTACAATTCTTACAGTTGAGCATTATCTGAACTTGGAGGTTTTCCATAGATAATATAAAGAAAATAAGAAAAAATTACCTTGTTATGCTGGTCATCCATAAAGATAAAATTGTGTTTTTTTTTTTCCATAGTGATTTATCATCCTCGGGCATTTTTAAGTCCTTAAAGTTCAAAATTACTCTAGAAAAAAAATAATTTAAAATGTGGGAATTGCTACTCCAGTTGCTCTGACTTGATTGCAGATCAATGCAGATCAATAGTAGATAGTTACAGGAATATCTAATGTCACAGGCACACTGAAGAAAAAGTAAAATAAGTAAGAAATCATCAAGAAAAGAAAAAAAAAGTATAATTTTTCTTTAAGGTCTGAGGCCTTTATGAGTGGATGTAGAAATCATAATTCATTAATACAAAAGTTCATCTTTGTTTTTTAACATCTCTTGGATATTAGAAGATCCTAATATTCTTCAGAACTTTGTTACGAGTTTTATTCTCTCCATGCTTTTTGAGTCAATGTTAAACTTTCTCTTAAATTTTTATTTGGAATAATGGAAAATTTTTAAGAATAAAAGCATCAAATCTCATCTTAATGTTATGGGCCTTATGTGTTTTTGGCCCAAGTGAATAATAAAGGGAAATTATCATGATGACCAGACCTGACCAGACCTGACCAGACCTGACCAGAGCTGTCCAGACCTGACTAGAACAGAACAGAACAGAACAGAAATAGAACAGAACAGAACAGAACAGAACAGAACAGAATAGAATAGAATAGAATAGAATAGAATAGAATAGAATAGAATAGAATAGAATAGAATAGAATAGAATAGAATAGAATAGAATAGAATAGAATAGTTGGAAGTGACCTTCAGTTGGAAGGGACCTTCAAAGATCAAGTCCAATTGCCTGATCACTTCAGGGCTAATGAAAAGTCAAAGCATGTTATTAAGGTCATTATCTAAATGCCTCTTGAACACTGACAGGCATGGGGCAGCAACCACCTCTGCAGAAAGCTTGTTCTGGTGTTTAACCATTCTCTTGTTAAAGAAATTTCTCATATTATCCAGTCTGAACCTCCCCCAGCACAGCTTTGTGCCATTCACGTGTCCCATCATTACTTATCAGGGAGAAGATATAGGCATCTCCCCCTCCATTTCCCCTCCTGGGAATGTTGTAGAGAGCAATTAGCCTCCATTTCTCCAAACAAGACAAACCAAATGTCCTCAGCCTCTCCTTATAGGACATTTCTTCCAGCCTTCTTCCTCTGAATGCATTCAAATATCTTAATATTCTAAATATAGCTGGAGAATCATCTCTTTTGACTGGTTAGCTATGTTGTGTTTAATGCATCCCAAAATACAGTTTTCCCTCTTGGCTGCCAGGGCACACTGCTGGCTCATGTTAAGCCTACTGTTGACCAGAATCTCCAGATCCCTTTCTGCAGGACCAAATCTAGACATTTTTCTCCAAATAGTATTTGTATATAGCATTACTCCATCCCAGGTGCAGAACCCTGCATTTACCTTCCTTGAATTTTTTGCCACTGATGATTATCCAATGCTCCAACCAGTCAAGGTCTCTTATCCTTCCCAGCATCAACAGCATCTCCCAGTTTAGTATCATCAGCAAACTTACTAAGGATGCGTTCAAATCCTGCATCCAGGTCATTGATAAAAATTCTGAACAGAACTGGCCCTAGAACTGAGACCTGGGAAACGCTGCTAGTGACTGTCCACCAGCTAGCCCCATGATCCTTTGTCTACGACGAACATTTGGCACTTCCATTGAGCCAGTTCATCACACAGTGTAACATGTACTTGTTCAGTTGGACAATTTTCACAGAAGGATACTGTAAGGATACTGTATCAAAGTCCTTACTAAAATCCAGAAAGACTATATCCACCATCATCCCTTCATCCAGTAAACGGGTGACTTTATTTTAAAAGGAGAGCAAATTACAGAGTCACAGAATCACAGAATCATCTAGGTTGGAAGGGACCTCCAAGATCACTGAGTCCAACACTAACTAGTCCTAACACTAACTAGTCCTCCACTAAACCATATCACTAAGCTCTACATTTTAATGTCTTTTAAAGACCTCCAGGGATGGTGAATCCACCACTTATCTGGGCAGCCTATTCCAATGCCTACCAACCCTTTCAGTAAAGAAGTTCAAATTACTGAGACAAAACTTTCCCTTCATGAACCCATGTTGACTATGTCTAGATTTGTTCTTTTGATGCCTTTTATTGGTACCCAGGACAATCTTTTTCTAGGTACTGAAGTTAGACTGACATATCTTTAGTTTCCTGGATGTCCTTCTTCTAGATCAGTATGACATTGGCTACCTTCCAGTCAGCTTCCAGACTCCCATGACTTTTGGTAAATTGTTGAGAGGGGTCCAGCTAAAACATTCACTAATTACTTCAGTGTTCTAGGGTGGATCCCATCTGGCCCCATGGATTTATGAACATTGAATTGATATAGCTGTTCCCTTACAATTTCAGTGGTCATAGATTGAAAGTCACTGCTCAGCTAATCAAGGTCCTCCAACTCAGAAGCCCTGGCAGCCCAAGATTTATCATTAATATTAGAAACTGAGGTAAAAAAAAAAAAAAAAAAAAAAAAAAAAGCATTAAGTTCTTCCAGCTTTTCCTCATCCCTGTTTGTTAGGTAACCATTTTCATTGAGCATTAGCCCTATGTTTTTCTTAGACCTCCTCTTGCTGTTGACATACATTTTTGTTGTCTGACACCTCATTGGCCAGTGTCAGCTCAACCCAAGCTTTACCTTTTCTTATTTTCAACCTACAAATGCAAACTACAGCTCTGTAATCTCCCTGTGAAGCCAATATAAATCCTCTTCAGTATGGACATAATCCCTCCAGGTGATAAATCACTTATGTTAGATTGCAAGTTTTTGAATTTTGCATTTTTTTGTCTTATTTTTAGCCAACTGGATAGTGCCCTATAAAAATTTACTCTTAAAATACACATATATATTTTCAATTGCACTTTTTTACTGATACATTTTTCTTTTGATTTTTTTCAGGATTTTTAAACAACATAACACAGATGGATAATTCAGGGGAAAAGTTAGTTTCTGTTGATTTCCTTAGAAACTGGAGGCATCTTCTCATCCCAAACATTAAAAAAAAAAAAAAAAAAAAAGGCATGGTATGATCATTTCTCTTTGATATATTCATTAGTCTCTAGCAAAACTCATTGAAAATCCAGTCTTTACAATTTGGAGATACTAGATTAACATAAATTTTAAGAGGCTGTACTGATAAACTCTGTTTTAGCCTTTCCATTCCCGATTTGTAATCTCTGCCAAACACCATGCTTCTTTAGGTTGATTATCTTGATTCAGAACCCACAGTGCAATTCCTAACATCCTAATTGTCTTTAAAAAAATAATAATAAAATAAAGAAAAGAAAAAGAACATTTGAAAGCAAGATGGCTGTTGGGACTTCTTTTCCCCTTTTATTTCAATGTGGTTTAGTTTACAAGAGGCACATTTTACCTTTATTATTTATTTTATTTTATTTTATTTTATTTTATTTTATTTTATTTTATTTTATTTTACTTTTTAATGAAGGCTTTGATTTCTATCAGGTGTTTGATGGCCCAGTTTCAATGTAGCCAGCAAAATCATTATAATTTACCAATTAAGATATTAATAAATTTTAAAATAAGAGTTTAATCTACAATTCTTTTCACTAAACTTAAACTTAGGCTTGTAAACTGAGCTTTATCTCCTACCTTCTTTACACATTCTTGCATAATGTGCCCACAATCATAGAAATTGCTTTGATTTTAATGAATAACATGGATGATTCCTCATTAGCTGACCACTAAATCCCTAACATAAGAACAAGATAATGTTTCAGGCATTTGGTGGCTGAATAGAATCCAGGTCTTGATCATCAGTTTTGGAAGATATAGGCACATTCAAGTAACTTATCTAGTATCAAATACATGCACATTGTACAAAGATTGTTTCAGTGCAATTTACCTCAGTAGGTAAATAATAAGCTTGGTTGAACAAACTTTGCATTAAATTTCTAAATGAGCCATTGCTTTTGGATGAGGAAAAATAATATAAGTCATACGGAAGTCCCCAGTGGAGCACAGGTAATATACAAAATGTATATGAAAAATAACATATGAAATATGATTCATAGTTGTCATCAAGCTCCTGCATCACTTTTTCCATTCTGAACTGTTAAAAATGATCCAAAAATAGATACCTGAAGTGTGCCTCTTTTTACTTCCTATGCAACAGGTTAGTTAGGTGTCTTTGTGACACACCTCTTTAACAGTTGGCAAGGCATCCTTCCCTTTCTAACATTCCCTTTCTAAACACATGGTTTCTTGGAGAAGTTATAGAATTGTCCAAAAATTTTGCTTGAGAAATGAAGCATTAATGAAGCATTTCCAGTTCAGGAAAAAGAAAGGACAATCTTTTTTTTTTTTTTTTTTTTGGCAGTAGTTAACGTTATATTTCAAGCTAAGATGACAGTAAGAACCCAAATACCAATCAAAACTCAGCCTGTGCTTCACATTCTGGTTCAGAGCTATATAGAGTTATAGAGTTCATATCTTAAAATAAGCTCTCAGCTGAAGAGAGACCTCTAATTACCAGAATATGTTATGTTTAAGTTTTCCATGCTTAAGGAACCTATTGGCTCAGTTTCAGACATACCTTATGATTTCTAAAACTCAGATTACTTCGTTTATGAACATTGCAATAAAATATTTATATCAGATTTATAATGCAAATTAAAATTAATCAAAGTTCTACCATGACTTATTCTGCAAACTCTAGAGGAATCAACAAAATAATTTATTTAAGAATTATTACTGCAAACTGCATTATTAGGAAATAGATTGCTTAAATGGTCTTTATTAGAACTTCACGTTTCTGAGCCTGGGAAATTCAGGAAGTTAAATTAAGAAGCAAATACTTTGTGTTTTTTTTTTCACTTCTGAGTGAGAAGAAAGAAGAAAATAAAAAGAACTCATCTTAACTAATTTTAAAAGCGAGCTTAAAATAATTTTAATATGATTCTATTCCACATTTATCTTTGGTCGAGCAAAAATAGAAAGATAATTTATTTCATTAGTAGCTGTGAATGGAGATGAAAGAAATGAAAGTCTAATGGAAGTCCAAAAAGTTTTCTCAAGCAACAAGTCCCAAGCTGGTGTTACAGATATTATTAGTGATTTCCAATTAACCTGTTTTCAGCAACAGGAGAGATAGTTATCTAGCATTCTGTTTAACTTTATGTACTGTAATTAATTACCATACTACAGTTGGCAACAACCTTCCATAAGGCAACATTAATTTACATGTCAGGAAAAAAAAAAAAAAAAACATAGGCATCAAATAGAACAGGAAAAAGATAGCATTTATGGACCCTACCCAAAGTGAACAAACAGCTTCTTTCATCAAAGGGACAGTCCTAGGGTTTAATCACTGATTACACTTGTTATTGACAATAGTATTTGAGAAAACTAAATTTAGAAAGGAAAAAAAAAAAAAAAAAAAGAGTAAAATGCCTTTGAACTTTATGACATCCTTCCACACTTCTATTCTTACAAGTACCCCTATGATATATTGATAATATTCAAATCAATATGTTTGGTGGTAACTATACATACAAATAACAAAGCTGAAAAATCAATCCTTATTTTACCCTATATTATCAAGTACTTAAACTGATTAATTATGCTAGTGTTCACGTGCACTCATTATAAAATAGAACTAATATGCTAATATTTTAAAATAGAGATCCCATTAAAGTATTCAAAACAGGAGCATTTTTCACAAAACTGAAGGATTATCTTTCCCAAAATATCAATTCAGATGGGAATACTCCATTATTTATCTTTTTCCTTTTAAAAAGCAGTACAGGAAAGGAAAAAGTTCTAGTTCTCACGTAGTGTACCAACCATTCAAAATAGTTTTATCTGCCTCCAAGACTACTGTAAAAATAATATTGAAGCAAGCCATCAAAATTCAAATGATACTATCAGTCTAACAATGTATTGGAAAACATTTCTGTTGCCTATAT
Organism: Anas platyrhynchos; assembly: GCF_047663525.1. Classification (NCBI taxonomy): domain Eukaryota; kingdom Metazoa; phylum Chordata; class Aves; order Anseriformes; family Anatidae; genus Anas; species Anas platyrhynchos. The sequence continues at coordinate 58,530,153 of NC_092590.1, forward strand.
CAACAAATAGTTTTACTAAGTCCTATGTTGCCTTGGGGACCACTAAAAGTAAATTTTTGCACTTGTATAAAAAATTAAGTACACAAAGAATATATTAGAAGTGAACTAATTAAAAAAAAAATGGAAAATGAAAAGAAATTAAAAGCCAAATCTAATTTAGGCACCATTACAGTAGGTGCTACACCTAAAATCCAAGCTCTTGGTCACTTAGCAGGATCTAAAAATGTCAGATAGATGTCTACATTTCACAGGAAGCCTACGGTGCACTTTGTTGGTTTCACCCTGATGGGCAGTTAAAATCCACCACAATCACTCTCACTCCTCCAAGGAAGATGAGGAGAAAATAGGATGAAAAAGGGCTCAAGGGCTGAGAGATAAGGACAGGTATATCCCCTGTCGATTACCATCATGGGCAAAACAGACAGCATAGGGAGATTAAAATAATTTGCTGCCTATTACTAACATACTAGAGCAGTGAGAAACTAACAGAAAACTAAAAACACCTTCCCCATATCCACCCTATAACATGTCCTCCCACAGGCAGCAAAGGGGAATGCTCCCCTGCTACACCAGGGGCCTCTCCACAGGTCACAGGGGAACGTCTGCTCTGATACCTGAAGCACCTCCTGCCCTCCTTCTGCACTGACCTTGGTGTTTACAGGGTTGTTTCTCTCTACATTTTCTCATTCTCTCCATTATCTCACTCCTCTCCCAGCTGCTCCTGTACAACAGTTTTATTTCCCCTTTCTTAAGAATACTCTCACAGAAACACAAACAACATCACTCACTGGTTCAGCTCTGGCCAGCAGCAGGTCCCTTTGGAGGTGGCTGGAGCTGGTTTTGATCTGACATGGGGCAGCTGCTGGGTCTGCTCACAGAGGCCACTCCTGCAGCCCCCTGCTACCAAAACCTTTCCCAGTAAACCCAATACCCAATTAGGAAGCTAATCTATAAAGCACTCAAAATGATTAAAAATGCATAAAACAAGTCAGGAGCAACTAAACATAGATCTGAAGTCCTTAGTTTTGTTGTAGTTATGATACAAGGAATTGGAGTCGAAAGAAAACATGTTCATGTACAACCCCAGAAATGCACATCATTAATCGAGGACAGCTTACTGATTACTGTTAATGGTACATGCATACTCACATACAAAAAGAGAAACAGTGCTTAATTTCTAGAGAACTTTCACATCCTCAACTTTCACAAATGTTTCCTGAACAAGCTACTTATTGTGAAGCCTTTCTCAATGCTTTCATACAACCTGAAAGAGAATTTTTGTCCATTTCGTGGCCAGAAAGCCAGACAGGAAGTATATGAACACAATAACTAGTGAATACATTGAGAACTGGAAATCTTTGCTCCTCAAACTGTTATGTCTGCATTGTTAAACAGTTATTAGAGAACTGAGACTAAGACTTTCTACTGGCAAGATTTATTTTTTTTTTTCATTCTCTAAAATGTCAGTGTTGTTGTTATCACCTTCCGCAGCTGTAACTTCATTTTGCAATGTGACAGTTTCTCTGAAAAGCATTAGATCAACAGATTTAAGTAAGCAATTACCCAGCCTTTCTTTTGTATTCCTGTGGAATTTAGGAGGTAGGCCTTTATGTTGTTGAAAGGGCAAAATGAAAAGTGTTGGAGTTCTGGGAGCTTTCAGGTCAACAAAACAAACGTGAGTTATTCAGGAAGTGGTGAACACTCAGGAGGACTAATAAATAGTAATTTAAGAGAGAGGCATCTGAAGTCTATCTAAGTGTATATAATCTTATTGGGTAAAAACCTGGAAAACCTGCTTGTTATTTTAGAAAGAACATCACTGACTGAAACTAGCAAACTGGTTATTTCACATATTCTGGGCAATACCCAATGCTTCACTTTCTGTTTGTAAGAGATTCAGAATAAGGTAGAGCTTGATAGACTGATACTGTATAATTCTATTACAACATGATTTTCAGCACATATTTTCAAGTGACTTCCCAGAAAACAACTTTAAATTCATGGATATGTAGACTGATCTGCAGATATTGATTTCTTCCACCATTGTAATTTCTGCTATTACCTCTGGATTCATTTGGATAACATGACAGTAAAACAAGTTCCAAGTTTTAAGAGATATATCCAAACAAATTAGAATAACCATGCTTCAGACAAGGAAGGTAATTTGGACCCTGCTCAGGTAAAGCATTTAATAACTTCAGAAACGGTGCCTTTATTTCATTTATTATCTACCCTATAGACATTCACTACTGCTGGAAGGCTACAGTTGGCTAGAATGCAAAAGAGATTAAATATGAGAGTTATCAAGGAAGTGCCCCCTGCGAAGTAAGTATTTAACAATACTAATTTCTCAGGATGATAGAAACAAGCAGAAAAACACTCCAGATTTTGTGGTTTGTTGTTGGTTGTTGTTGTTTTCATAATGGATCACTCTTTCTTGTATACTTAATGACTTTTAAATTGAGAATATGGACTTAAATTCCTTTCCCCAAGTTGCATCACATTTCAAGCTTTCAAATTTCAGCTAAGTCTTGTGCAAGGAACTATAACAAAATTGGAACTTTCAATTTCAAGCCCAAGTAAGGTTTCTGTGGAGGAAAAAATAGTATTTAGACCTCTGAAAGACTTCTACAGTCCCTCTAGAATTCTGTGAATTCAAATTTCTGCTATGCTACTATAAAAGCTATTTTAAAATAATGTAGCTTAAACACAAGAGGTGATAGCAGTGTACTTTTAATTTTTAACTCAAATGTAGCTGGAATGTTTTCAGAACTTTGCTTCGTTATTTCTGAAACACACTTTTCTTCAGGTTGGAAGTTTAGCTTACTTTCCTGTAGTCTGCAGGAGGAATTTTCTATAAATACTAACTAGAAAATTTTCTGTATTATTCAATGTGAAACAGACGTAGCAGACAAACCCTCAACTGAAAGAGCTTAAAATATTTTGAAGATTTTGAATCAATTTGAAATATGACTTCTTGCTAAATTCTACTCTTAACTCTAATGTAACTATTTTTTTATTTTTTTTTAATGCATTAACCTCTAAGTCCTTTAAAAATACTTATATCAAGGTATTTATATGATCGTTATCAGGGGAATATCTCATGTTATCTAACTTCTTCTCCAGGAGACTATAACCTTAGCATAAGTTAACTTTAATTCATGTTCTCTTGGTTTCATTTGATTAAAAAAAAAAAAAAATCTAAATTAAACTACTCACGTAAATTATTCACATATAATTTCAAATTATATGTATGAAATAGCTTAGAGCTCTTTTCTTCGCTTATCTGTAACATCTTGTATTCAAATGAGAGTGCCTACTGTGAGCTTGTTTACTGGGTAGAGGTCTATTAAGAACTTCCAGCAACATTCATTTCTTTTATTCCTTTATGGTTTTACCCAGCTGGGCAGCCAAACTCCACCACAGCCAGTCTCTCATTCCCCCTCCCCAAAGACAGAGGGGGCAAAAATATGATGAAAATTAAAAAAAAAAAATAATAATAGTTATTAAAAGGGCTCATAGGTTGTGATGAGGACAGGAAGATCACTTGACAATTACTGTCACAGGCAAAACAGGCTCTGCATAGGGAGAGTAATATAATTACCTATTACTAACAGACCAAAGCAGTGAGAAACTTAAAGCAATATAATAATTCAAAAAAAAAAGCCTTCTCCCACATACACTCTCTTCTACCTCCTCCCCTCAAGTGGTGCAGGGGAATGGGGATTGTGGTCAGTCCCTAATGCTTCTTTCCACCGCTCCTTCATAGTAACTCTGCCCCTGCTCTACGTGAGGTCCCTCCCACGGGATACTATCCTTCGCAAACTGATCCTGCTTGGGCTCCCCCCAGGCAGCAGCTCTTCTAGGACTGCTCCAGCATGGGTTCATGCCACAGGGTCCATCCATCAGGTGGCGGCTCCCTCCAGTTCTGCTGACCCTGTGGTTTTCTGCTGCAGGCGCCTGGGGCCTGTTCCTCCGGGGGCTCTCCATGGGCCGCAGCCTAATCCAGGCCACATCCACCTTCTTCACTGGGGGCTTCTCCATGGGATGCAGCATGGAGATGTGCTCTGCCATAGGACCCATGGGCTGCAGGGGGACAGCTTGCTCCGCCAGGGGCCTTTCCACAGGCCACAGAGGAACTTTTTGCTCTGGTTTCTGGAGCACTTCCTGCCCTCGTTTTCTACTGACTTTAGAGTGTGCAGTGTTCTTTTCCTCACATTTTCTCACTCCTAACTCCCAGATGCCATTGTACAGCAGTTTTTTACCTTTCTTAAATCTGCTCTAACAGAGACACAAACAACATCACTCACTGGTTCAGCTCTGGCCAGCGGCAGGTTCCTTTGGAGCTGGCTGGAGCTGGCTCTGATCTGACATGGGGCAGCTGCTGGGATCTGCTCACAGAGGCCATCTCTACAGCCCCCCCGCTATCAAAACCTTGCCTAGTAAACCAAACACTCCTCTAATCTGTTCTCTACATTATTAGTTAAGATCTGTATTGTTAGGAGGAATATTGCAGTTTTTTTGATTACATGTCTTCTTTGAAGCATGCACGTACATGTGTAAAACTATTTCCTTTCCACTGTAACGAAACATTTTAAAATAGAACTAGTTTTATTTGGTTGGTACTTCATAATTGAAAAAAAAAAAAAAAAAAAAAGCTATTAGGCTGCTATAAAGTTAGTTTTTCTAGGTTCTGTAGTTTCTTTGTAGAATTTTCTTTTGATTTCCATTTTTAATTGCTCCCTTGCTATAATTCTCCTTTTTCTTTCTTTCACTTTGCTGATTCTAATTTTGTTTTAACTCTACTTACCATCATTAAATTAGAAAGCTCCTTCCTCCAGAAATCTGAAGACTTATCTCCTTATAATCTCTTTCTTTCATTTTCAAGGCCAAGGCAAAACCAGGAACGTAAAACAGATGCCCATCCATTACCAGAGTTAGCACCTATTTGCTTGTATAGATTTCTTTTTTTTTTCTTTCCTATTTGCTTGTATAGATTTCTTTTTTTTTTCTTTGTGATCAGGCAAGTATTTATTTTGCACAAAACAAAAGCAATTTTACTTAGTTGTTATGCTTTGTTTTGTTTTGTTCATTTAGAAAGCTAAAATGAAAACAGTCAACAGAGTTGAAAAGCTTTATAATGCATTATGGAATACATGTCAGGAGTGTAGAGTTATATGCATAACATATGTTAATTTACACATTCAAACTAGAAGTGATATAAATTCACCTTTTTTATTTTTTTTTAATTTATTCTAAAGCATTTCAGCTACACTTATAGCACAGCATTTCAATTTACCTGAATTATAATGTAAACTCTGAATGGGACAATAATGGAAAGCTGCTGTGTGTTGTTTTTCTCTTGAGGCATTTTTATTACATGCAGCTATTTATTTGTACTTAATGATGTAATCTCTAATCAGGAATGTACAAGAACAGTGACTAAGAAAACAGTATAAAAAAATGATATGGCATTTTTCTAGTTGCTTCACAAAATCTCAAGATGTACTTGTTAAAACAGAAAGAGATGGGCAAGAAAACAAGAGAAGTGTGTAATTTCTGTGTACATATCCTCAATAGGCTGTATTTGATTTTAAACTTGAATTAATAAAATACGTGTTTTTATATGTAATAATAATAAGTTCCAGTGTATTATGTATGTTCCAGTATTATGAATGAAAAGCATTCAAATTTGTTTTTCCACTGCATGTACTAAGCATGAGGCTGGTTTGGAGTTACAGGATTGAGAAATTAGGACTTGGTACAAAACTTTATTCTGTAGTATTCATTCAAAATGACATGTGAATGTGTTGGAAACCTACATATTTTGGTTCTTGAAGTAGGCTTGATATTCACTTTGTGTCAGAATTTACATCCTGGATAACAGAAGACCTCAAGGCAAACTTTAACATCAAACTGTTTTTCACTACTACTAATCATCTGATTGAAAATGTTCTATAGTTGAAATAGCCTTGGCTACAGTTCTTCAAATAACACCACTATAATTACTTAGCATGTTTCACACACAAGTTTGCTCTCTTTCTCGAAGGTACTTGTTCAGCTTTATTGTTCTCTGTAGCTCATACAATATACAGATATAAAAGAATAAAACAAGCCATGTGGGGATTAGCAGTGGGTTTAAGTGTTAATGCTTCATAACTCTCCATATTCTGAGAAATTCACATTGAAATTCTGAGACTGGTGTAAGCAACGCAGAGTGTGTTTGAAGAAAGACTCTGTTAAAGCAGGGGGCTCAGGGAGTTATCTAGAGGTGAAAAGTGCAGTCAAGAAACTATGCTCTTAGAACTTTTGTATCACAACCAAAAAAGCTATATAATGAATTCAGCTGCAGTAACAATAATACTGTGTCTAATAATCACTATATAAAGTATTAAAAATTATTTCTGCCATATTCCTGATTTTTTTTTAATTCAGTACTTCTAGAAAGTATGTTATTAGTACTGAATCTGCGATTAATATTGATCATTTTCTGCAGATTTTACTCTAAAGAACAGGTTTGTTAGTGCAATAGCATATCATATTTTTATTCATATTTTAATAATCACATTTGGATCTCATCACAGTTGAGGTACTACTGATTCATTAAATTGTGAGAATGCCTGAAATTGTTTTCTTCCCATTTTTGATTGTGCTTATCTCATATCCTTTAATCTATCCTCCACAAAATCCGTTGTTAATTTCACTAATATTTCCACCAACAGAAGATCCCAAATTGAGTTTCAGCTTTTGTTTATAAAGAGTCATGAAAAAAACAAAAAAAAAAAGACGTGTCATAGACCAGTGTCTTCAATTATTATTTGCTATGTTGTTATCTGTTCCAGATGCTCATGCTGTTCTCTATGCTAACTTTGAGTTTCTCATTTCCCTGAGAGGGGGTGAGAAGTGAGTGATTTTAATTTCACCCCATTAAAAAAATATATTATATTATATTATATTATATTATATTATATTATATTATATTATATTATATTATATTATATTATATTATATTTTATTTTATTTTATTTTATTTATTTTATTTTATTTTATTTTATTTTATTTTATTTTATTTTATATTATTATCATGTTTCATAATTACTATATTATATATAATTACTATATACTATTACTATCTTACTATATTACTATATAATATATAATATAATAAGTGATATAAATATTTTTCTGTTATAATTATATTATATATATTATATTATATGTTATATAATATTACAATTACAATTATATGATATTGTAATATTATTATCAAATATTATTGAAAAATAAAGGCAGATTGTACTCCAGATTGTACATTGTTACCATTGTCACTCTATATCCGAAATTTTTTTTTCATCTACAAGGAGTGATCTGTACTGCATTTTCAGTTAGTTTGACATTTTCCCTTGATATTGTCTGATTTAATTATGAATGCAATGTATATTGTCTAAAATCTGACAATCACTAATACATATGATTACATACATAAAAACAGTGGTATTTTCCATGTTCTGTGCTATTGCACACTGCCTCTTCAACAGGTGTGACCTTTTTGTCTTCATGGTCTCTGATTTAACTATGCATGCAGGTTAAAATCATTAAAACCATTAAAATCTACCAGTCACTGTGATATTCGCTGTAGCATAATGCTATTTTTTATATCAGTGCATATTATTAATATTTTTCATTATGCTTTAATAAAAAGGAAAAGAAGCTTGAGGAAAAAGTATTCATAAAATGGAGCATCAGATTTTTGTGTTTTGATCACTGAGCAAGACAAAAGGTTGTTGGTTTTTTTTTGTCTTCACTATTTGAAGACTTTTTTCTTGTATATAGTTTTAGTCAGACCATAATAAGAAAAAGAATACTACATATGACATTATACTTCATGAAAAGTATAGTATTATAATAACAAGACAGAAGATAACTTTCCTAAGAAAACATATCATAGCACTACTGTATTTGAGTGTGTACCCTAGCTCTTTTCATTGCCTGATTTAAGCCATTCACCATTTGAAAAATAATGTAACAGCAAATAAGAGTAATCCAAAAGGAAACTAGAATTGTTATCAGTTAAAGGGTAGTTACCTTGGATTTCAGAAAGGGTTGTAAGTACAAATTGCAACAAGAAGGTTTTTCAAGTTTTGTTTTGAAATAACATTACAAATCTCTTACTAAAGCTCTTGCTTCAGTAAGATTTTACTGATTTTTCAAGCTTTCTTAAAAAGAAGAATTCATTCAAAATCACTATTATATTTAGAGAAAAAAAAGACACTATTGTCAAAAATTCTTTTCTTGTTCTACATTTTTAAAAAACATATATTCATTCACCTAATTACTTTTTAATATTCTAGGAGCTCCTTCAAGCAGAATATAGTGGGAAAGTCGAAAAATAAAAGGGTTCTTATCATAATATATATATAAAAATAAAAGTTGAAATTTTGGAATGTTTTACAAAACCTTCTTTTCCAATATTCTTTCTTTTACTAAAGTGATTATTGTCTCCTATTTAAATTCTTATAGAAAGGAAAGCTCTTCCAGAGTTTGCCCAAACAGCTCATCTACTATCTGTGTTTACATCCTTCTCTTTTTTTTCATTTTCTAGTACTGTTCTATAATTAAAAAATAAATAAATAAAATACTATCAGGTGACACAAAGTAAACTCACTTAGATTTTATATGCCTAACATTTATTCATTATCTGATGTGGTTGCTTATTTAGCCTTTTAAAGGTAAAAACTCTCTGGGAGAATCACTGAGCCTTTTTCATTCATCTTACCCTGACCTGTTATTCTAGATGATGGAAAGAAATATCCACTAATGTTAGCACGTGTGTTCTAAAGCTCTTTTTAACAAATACTGAAAACATACAAGTCTTAGGGGAAAATAAATAAATAAATAAATAAATAAAAATCTCAGCAGCAATTTGCTTGACAAAAGAAGGTTCTTTTAAATACATAAAATCTCCCTCTTTTCTTATGAAGTATATTGGCAAAAAGCTGCATATGCACAATAGGAGCAGGTGGAAAACATGATAGCGCTGCAGTACACCTAATACTTAAATTCCATTATATGCATCTGCATCTATTTTTTTAAGATTGTTTTTGTCAGACTTTCTCTTTCAGGAAAAAAAAAAAAAAAAAGTAATTGAAAGCATTGATATGAATGATCAATGCTTTCAATGCTACTGCTCATATCAAAGCAGTACCTTTTTGAAGAGCAGATTTCTAAATTAATTTGAACTGCATGTTCCTGTGGTAGCAAAGCACATTGGTGCTTCCATGTTAGTACCTACTGAACTTTGCTGAACCCAGTGAGCTGGCTTCTGGAACACATTTATGTTCTAATAAATATCAGAGCTGAAAGGAGTCATCTGTCTCACCACTTACCAAAGTGAGTAGATAACCCAATAGTAGAAAATATATCTGATCAAGTCTAGGTTTTAAGGACTTGGGCCATGCATGGTTCACTTTTTAACAAGAGACTATTCTTCAGCTTAGCTTTTCTTGAGAGTTTGTGTTAGATTTTATATAGATTTTTTTTTAACTCTTACTGTTAGCCTACTACATCTGAGTATTATGTCTTTCTTTCAGATTAGAAAATTACATCTCTTCTAAACTCAATGGCAAAACTCTCCTTCATTTCAAAATGACAAAGGATTTACCTTCAATTTAGTCTGTTGAGTGGCTACTTGCCCTTACTCACTGTATTGAATCACACATCCACAGAAATAATCTTTCCTGATTAGTGGAACTGTATATCAGTCCTTAATCTTACAATTGATAGCAGTATTAGGGATACTCGCTGTTCTCAAAACTGAACCATGACTGATGATTGCTTCCATACAGTAGAATCATAGAATCATAGAATATCCTGAGTTGGAAGGGACCCTTAAGGATCATCAAGTCCAACTCTTGACACCGCACAGGTCTACCCAAGTTCAGACCATGTGACTAAGTGCACAGTCCAATCTCTTCTTAAATTCAGTCAGGCTCGGTGCAGTGACCACTTCCCTGGGGAGCCTGTTCCAGTGTGCAACCACTCTCTCTGTGAAGAACCCCTTCCTGATGTCCAGCCTAAACATCCCCTGCCTCAGCTTAACTCCATTCCCGCGGGTCCTGTCACTGGTGTTAATGGAGAAAAGGTCTCCTGCCTCTCGACACCCCCTTACGAGGAAGTTGTAGACTGCGATGAGGTCTCCCCTCAGCCTCCTCTTCTCCAGGCTGAACAGGCCCAGTGCCCTCAGCCGTTCCTCGTACGTCTTCCCCTCCAGGCCTTTCACCATCTTCGTAGCCCTCCTCTGGACACTCTCCAACAGTTTCATGTCCTTTTTATACTGTGGTGCCCAGAACTGCACACAGTACTCGAGGTGAGGCCGCACCAGCGCAGAGTAGAGCGGGACAATCACCTCCCTCGACCTGCTAGCGATGCCGTGCTTGATGCACCCCAGGACACGGTTGGCCCTCCTGGCTGCCAGGGCACACTGCCGGCTCATATTCAACTTGTTGTCTACCACGACCCCCAGATCCCTCTCTTCTAGGCTGCTCTCCAGCGTCTCATCGCCCAGTCTGTACGTGCAGCCAGGGTTTCCCCGTCCCAGGTGCAGGACCCGGCACTTGCTCTTATTGAACTTCATGCGGTTGGCGATCGCCCAGCTCTCCAACCTATCCAGATCCCTCTGCAAGGCCTTTCCACCCTCATTCGAGTCCACAACTCCTCCAAGTTTGGTGTCATCAGCAAACTTGCTCAAAATGCCTTCTATTCCTACATCCAGATCGTTTATAAAAATATTGAAAAGTACCGGCCCTAAAATGGAGCCTTGAGGGACCCCACTGGTGACCGCCCGCCAGCCTGACGCAGCCCCATTCACCATAACCCTTTGGGCCCTGCCCGTTAGCCAATTGCTCACCCATCGTATGATGTTTTTATTTAGCTGTATGGTGGACATTTTGTCCAGTAGGATCCTATGGGAAACCGTGTCAAAAGCCTTGCTGAAGTCCAAAAAAATCACATCAGCTGGTTTCCCTTGGTCTACCATACGGGTGATCTTATCATAAAAGGAAATCAGGTTAGTTAGGCAGGACCTACCCTTCACAAACCCATGCTGGCTGGGACCAATGACTGCTTTGTCCCCCAGGTGCGCCTCAGTAAGTTCGAGAACCATCTTCTCCATGATTTTACCAGGCACTGACGTGAGACTGACAGGCCTGTAATTGCTAGGGTCTTCTTTCTGACCCTTCTTGAAAATCGGCACAACATTTGCCAGCTTCCAGTCTACCGGGACCTCTCCAGACTCCCAGGATCGTTGAAAAATAATTGAGAGAGGTTCCGCGATGACGTCCGCCAGCTCCTTCAGCACCCGGGGATGAATCCCATCCGGACCCATGGACTTGTAGGGATCCAGGTGGAGTAGCAGATCCCGCACACGTTCAGGGTCGGTTGGGAGTTTGTCATCCCCACCGTCCCGGTCCTCCAGCTCGGGGCACCCTGGGTCCCGAAGCCCATCATCGGCATTGAAGACAGAGGCAAAGAAGGCGTTAAGCGTCTCTGCTTTGCCTATGTCATCGTCTGTGAGAAGACCTTCCCTGTCAAGGAGCGGCCCTATGTATTCTTTAGTTCTCCTTTTTCCATTCACATATCTAAAAAAACCCTTTTTATTTTCTCTCACAGACACAGCCAGCTTCAACTCTAGGTGTGCTTTAGCCACACGAATTTTCTTCCTACAGACACGAGCAGCATCCCTGTATTCTTTCCATGTCACCTGGCCCTCCTTCCAGTAGCGAAACACTCTCTGTTTCCGCCTAATCTCCATAAGAATGTTCCTGGTCAGCCACGACGGCCTCCTGCCCCGCCTGCCTGACTTGCGATATTTAGGAATTGCCTGATCTTGTGCTTCTAGGAGGCATCGCTTAAAGAGTGACCAGCACTGGTGGACATCGAGGCCTTCAAGAGCAGCTTCCCAGGGGACCTTGCTGACTAGTTCCCCGAGCAGCCTGAAGTCCGCCTTCCCCATATCTAGGGATGAGGTTTTGGTGGCACTTTTCCTTCTGTCACCGTAAATTTTGAACTCAACCACTTCATGGTCACTATGACCGAGGCGGCCACCAATCACCACATCTCCCACCAGACCCTCTCTGTTTTCTAGCAACAGGTCTAGGAGGGCACCTTTCCTAGTTGGCTCCGTTAGCACCTGCGCCAAGAAGTTATCATCTAGGTGCTTCATGAACCTCCTGGACTTGCTCGTGTCAGCCGTGTGGCACTCCCAGTTAACGTCTGGCAAGTTGAAGTCCCCCATAAGGACAAGGGGAGTTAATCTCGAGGCCTCTCTTAGTTCTGTAAAGAATAAGTTATCGGCGCTATCGTCCTGGCCAGGCGGTCTGTAATAGACTCCCACAACGACATCCCCCTTATTCGTTCGTCCCTTGATCCTTACCCAGAGGCTCTCAACTTTGCCATCGCCGACCTGAAGTTCCACACAGTCCAGCCCCTGCTTCACATACATCGCCACCCCACCACCTCGCCTACCCTGCCTGTCCCTCCTGAAGAGCCTGTAACCGTCTATCGCAACACCCCAGTCACAGGACTCATCCCACCAGGTTTCGCTTATGCCGATGATGTCGTAGTTGCGGGACTGGGCCAGGACTTCTAGCTCATCCATTTTATTCCTCATACTGCGTGCGTTCGTGTAGAAGCATTTCAGGTGCGTCTCCTTACACTCAGCACCTTGTGGATCGAACCGAAGGACCTCACTGGCACACAGCCCCTCTGATTCTAGCGTACCATCCCTTAGGTCTTCACCGGCGTGCCTGGTTTTAGCCCCTTCCCCCTTCGACTCTAGTTTAAAGCACTATCTATCAGCCCTGCCAACTCCTGACCCAAGATCCTTACCCCTCTCCGAGAGAGGCCCATCCCATCCGGTGCCATCAGGCCCGGTGTAGCATAGACCTTCCCGTGATCAAAGAACCCAAAGTTGTGCCGGTCACACCAATCACGAAGCCACGAGTTTATGCGAACAGCGCACCTTTCAGCTTCCATCCCCCCTATCGGAAGGGCAGAGGCAAACACAACCTGCGCGCCTGAACCTCTAAGTTGTCGCCCCAAATCCCTTAAGTCTCTTTTGATCGCCTTTGGACTTCTCTTTGCTACTTCATCGCTACCAGCCTGAAAGACCAATAGCGGGTAGTAGTCAGTGGGCCGTACCAGGCGCTTGACCTTCTTGGCAATGTCCCTGACCCTGGCCCCAGGGAGGCAGCAGACCTCCCTACGGGTAGGGTCAGGCCGACAAATAGGGCCCTCTGATCCCCTAAGGACAGAGTCACCCACAACAATCACCCTTCTTTCGTTCTTGGTGGAGGCAGTCCTGATGCGTGGAGTTGACCTCCTCACCCTAGGAATCCTCCTGGGAACACTTTCTACCTCTTCCTCAGTTGCTGTTGATCTCTCATTCTCCAGGGCCTCAAACCTGTTTTGTAAGGGCACCTGGGAAGGTGGGGCCGGAAGGGGAGGGCATCGCCTGCCATGTCGCGCAGGGACCAGTTTCCACTCCTCCTCAACTCCCAGATCCCCTCCCTCTGCCCGACGGCGACAGGGCAGGGGGTCCACCCCCGTTTGGGGTGTCTCACCCCGGTACCTCTCCTTGAGGCCCTGCAGGGAGTTGCTCCAGAAGTCTATCTCCCGCTCACACTCCCTGATGGCCCTCAGCCTCTCCACCTCCTCCTTGAGCTCCGCCACCATGCGGATCAGGTCATCCACTTGCTCACATCTCACGCAGGCAGCGTCTCTGGCTCCCGCCGACGGCAGCAGCAGGCTCTGGCACTCCCTGCATCCCGTGACCTGAACCACTGCATTCTTTAGCGGGTACTCGGTCTGGGTGTGTACCGACCTCCTGCAGAGCGCTCCATGCCTGGTGGAGACCATTCTCACCTAGCTAACGACTAAATGAAAATGTATATCAGATGTAAATGAAATGTATATCAGATAAGTTACAGAATCACAGAATCTTCTAGGTTGGACGAGACCTCCAAGATCACCTCATCCTACATCTGACCTAACACTAACCAGTCCTCCACTAAACCATATCACTAAGCTCTACATCTAAACGTCTTTTAAAGACCTCCAGGCATGGTGACTCCACCACTTCCCTGGGCAGCCCATTCCAATGCCTCACAACCCTCTCAGTAAAGAAGTTTTTCCTAATACCCAACCTAAACCTCCTCTGGTGCAACTTTAGCCCATTCCCCCTTGTCCTGTCTCCAGGCACGTGGGAGAATAGACCAATCCTCACTTCGCTACAGCCTCCTTTAAGGTATCTATAGAGTGTGATAAGGTTGCCCCTGAGCCTCCTTTTCTCCAGGCTGAACAAACCCAGCTCCCTCTGCCACTCCTCGTAAGACTTCAGATCCCTCCAGGTCCCTCACAAGCTTTGTTGCCCTTCTCTGGACTCTCTCGAGCACCTCCATGTCCTTCTTGTAGTGAGGGGCCCAAAGCTGAACACAGTACTCGAGGTACAGTCTCACCAGAACTTAGTACAGGGAGACAATCACTTCCCTAGACCTGCTGGCCACACTGCTTCTTATACAAGCCAGGATGCTGTAGGCCTTCATGGCCACCTGCACACACTGCTGGCTCATATTCAGCCAGCTATCAACCAATACTCCCAGGTCCTTCTCTGCCTGGCAGCTCTCCAACCACTCATCTCCCACCCTGCAGCACTGCTTGGGGTTGTTGCGCCCCAGGTGCAGGACCCAGCACTTGGCCTTGTTGAACTTCATACAGTTGGCCTCAGCCCATCGGTCCAGCCTATCCAGATCCTCCTGCAGAGCCTTCCTACCCTCGAGCAGATCAACACATATAACTTGGTGTCATCTGCAAACTTACTGAGAGTGCACTGTGTCATTTGGGACACAACAGCCACTCTATATAATAATTAAACAGACAATGCTAAAATAAGATGATGACTTCTAAGATTTTTTTATTTATAATATATTTAATGACAGGAATAAATTTGTTTTTTCTTCTTTCAATTAATAATGGACCTGCAGGCAGTAGAATAACAAAATTAAATAAGAATATCTAAAAATCTGCTTAAAATTTGCACAGCACTTAGATATGACAGGTATATATTTATATATATATAACATAATAAAATTATGAACAGTAGCTTGCCTTCTGTTCACATTGCCTTTGTTTTCAGTTTTTCAGAAGTTTGTCTCATGCAGTAAGAATATATATATGTTTTATTTCTGCGGTTTATAAAACTTCTTTTTTTTTTTCTCACCTGTCTTCCACAGTGGTAAAACCCCTAGTATTTCATGTAACCTGAATAATCATTTTTATAACAAAATTTTTGAATTTGTCTAGGGAGTGTTTTGTTTGTTTGTTTGCTTGTTTTCTGGTTTTTAGTGTTTGTTTTTTTTGTTTGTTTGTTTGCTTTTTGTCTCTGATGAAACTCATTTTGAGACATATTGAATACTCTTACAACAATTCCTTATAAGTCTTTAGTAAACAGACTGCTAAAGTCTTTAATGAATTATTTGCACCACAGCCTTTTAATTATTTTGTTTATTTGTTAGTTTGTTTGTTTTCCTAGATGCAGGTAGAGTAGATTAGTTCATCTGATTTTTTCTGCAAAATTCCCAAAATTGTATGTAAAGTACATTTGGAAACTAAAAAAAAAAAAAATCTATTTAATATTTAGGTTAAAGATCTTTTTTTTTTTTTTTTTTTTTCCAAATAATGTGACGTTCTCAGCCCAGTCTTCCAAGTTCTTAGCGTAGTAATGTAAATGTAAACATTCATTACTATGAATGAATGTAAACATTACTATGAATGTTTACATTTATATTTTAAAATTTTAAATAAGTATATTTATATAAAAATTCTAGTCAATAGATTTAAACCAATTCACACAACTTTTCAAAATGTCTTTTTTCAAACTCATTCATAACATGGTTACACTAAAAATCACATCTTTGAGAAAGCTGGGTAGGTAAGTTAGGGGAGTAACCAAAATCTTTCTATGATTCACAAAAGAGATTCCACAGCTGATGTGACAGACAGTTTCTTGGCACCCTTAATTTTTTAGGAATTACTCATGACTTTTCTCTGCTTTCAGGGCATCAAATGATGAGATATAATAATATACTTGAAGGTTACTTCATAATTCTAGGGGTATGACAAACGTTTTTACTGAATTAATAATGTGTATTAAATATATGAATTAAATTTTGCAGTGGTAGAATGTGTTGGTCTACGAGTTATATCATAGTCTGGACAGTATGAGCTGTCTCCAGCAGATTCAAATTGAAGAAATTTGAAAAGACAGTGTTAATGATCAGTTTTTTTAAGGAATTTGTTTTTCTTTTGAATTGTTTATCTAATGCTTTAAATTACTATAGAAGTGAGAATGCAAATCTTAAGGCTCAAGTGATGTGAACACAAATTGACTGAAATCAGTAGGAGGTTTAAATCACTTTCCCTGCTGAAATAAATAAATTTGTAAATCTATAATATTTTTATATTAAAATATTTATGTATTTATATATATATATTTATTTATTTATTTATTACTCATACAATTCCAAGGAAGTTATTCTTAAGTTTATTTTTCTCCAGATTTGTATGAGGAGGTAGGTTAATCAATGGGCAGCACCAACATTTTCATTTTCCTTGCTGGCATTATTCTCACATGATCCCTTTTCTGGGCTATAAATCTGAGGAGTTCATAGAGTAACAACAGGCTGTATGCTGCAAACAAAAGCATAGATCAAATCTTATTTCATGTTCAGAAAAAAAAATTTATTCACTATCAATTCACTCAGTGGTTTCAGCTGTTTGTGAAGTAAATACAATTAGTGCCAATAATGAGAATTGTTTCTTGAAAACTAATTCATCGTTTTACAAACTTTTGAAATCAATTTAATTTCATGACCATTTAAAAGTGTCTTTACAAAAGAAAAAATAAAAAGTGACACATTTATTCCATCAGGAAGACACTTATATTTTAAAAACCATTTGTCTGTGTAGGGAAAGACTGTAATTTACAGGCAGCTCTTAAGGGATTGCTTTAAAAGATTTAGTCAGCCAACACTTTCCTTATTAAGTCTATTTGCATATGATATCTGTGAAAAAGTAGTGGCTAGGGCAAACTCACCCATCTTGCTTTCAGCTTTCAAAGGTTTGTTTTTCAAAGTGCAGCTGTATTTGATCCTACCTTCCATCCCATGCTCAGTCTTTGCTAAAATAATTGGTAAGTTATCGTATCTGTTGAAGAATTTAAGAAGTATTGATGTAATGCAGTCAACTTTTATAAATTACTTTTCATCATCATTTAGATGAAGACTGCTCTCATCAATTACAATTTGTCTAATTTTTTTCAGTGCTTAAGTAGGTTGCAAGATATCCCTAGGTAAATATGCATGGTATGACAGTTTAATCTGATCTTTAGGTACTTAATGATAAATTACACTGTAACTATAAAGAAAATGAAACAAGGTTTCTTTTTCCTAGAGTTTTAACTTTCAGGGAAAAAAAAAAAAAAAGAAAAAAAAACATTTGACAGAATAAAATCAACATTTAAAAATAACAACAAGATGAAAATAGCACAAGGGAAATTCTGCATTCATATATCTATTTGAAAATTCAGATTTCTTATCCAAATTAAGTTGATATAATTGCAGTCACACAAGACTGCAATTTTGGCTTACTTTACTGATGGCAAAATATAAGAACTGTCAGCTAGGGAAAAGAAAAAAGTACAAACTTAAACCAGCATTCTTTTTTTCTTTTTTCTTTTTTTTTTTTTTTTTTATGGATTTTATTAATTATGTTTTCCTGTTTAATACCTCTATGTATTTTTTCAGCTGTTAGTAAACTACACTGTTCTCATGACGCTGAGGTAAATGTTTTTAAAGGGGCTTCAGCTGAAGCAATCTATTCTAGCAAACCCTGTGTCTCAGCCTGGGTCTCTCAAATTTAAAGGAAAAGGTACTCTGTAAATTAAGCTTAATTTCATGAGCTCATTAGAAAATAAATAAATAAATAAATAAACAAAACTAACTAAATCAAAGACTCGATTCTCTTTGTACAGACTAGTCTAAAAAATGGATGTCTACATCACAGTTTTTCACTTCCAAAATCATGAACTTGGAACATTTGCACCTATTAGCAAAACAGTTTCCTGGCCTACAGCGAGAGTGCTGTTTCTTACTCCTCCATAACGGTGCACGCCCATCCACTGGGAAGCACAAAGTCCTCAGCAGCATGGCTGCTGTTGGGCCTGCTTCAAAAGCTTTTTGTGTGAAATGACATATATTATATGACATATTATAAATATATTATACATATATTATATGACATATACATATATCATATGACATATGACCCTCTAGTT
Source organism: Anas platyrhynchos (assembly GCF_047663525.1). Lineage (NCBI taxonomy): Eukaryota > Metazoa > Chordata > Aves > Anseriformes > Anatidae > Anas > Anas platyrhynchos. The sequence continues at coordinate 58,548,541 of NC_092590.1, forward strand.
TGGGTTTAGTACAAGAAGAATATTGATTTGTTAGAGCCGGTCCAGAGGAGAGCTGCAAAGATGATCAACGGGCTGGAGCACCTCTCCTAAAGGCAGTCTGAGAGATTTGGGTTTATTCAGCCTGGAGAAGAGAAGGCTTCAGGGATATCTTATTGCAGACTACCTAAAGGGAGCCTACAAGAAAGCTGGGGAGGGACTCTTTTTCAGGGAGTGTAGTGATAGGACAAGGAGTAATGGCTTTAAACTAAAAGAGGGGAGATTTAGATCAGATATAAGGAAGAAATTCTTTACCATGATGGTGAAGCACTGGAACAGGTTTCCCAGAGAAGTTGTGGATGCTCCACCCCTGCAGATGTTCAAGACTGGGTTGGATGGTGCCCTGAGCAACCTGATCTAGTGGGTAGCATCCCTGCCCATGACAGGTGGGTATGATTTAGATGATCTTTAAGGTCCCTTCCAACCCAAACCATTCTGTGATTCTACAGACAGAAATGGGTGGATCAATCATAAGAGGAATTAGTCATGGAAAAGCAAATATTTACATAGATATTATTGTTCAACTTAAGTATATAAATATATATATATTTAATATATTGTGTAATATAGATTAGGTATATGTATGTGCGTGTATAAATAAATAAATACATGGAATCTACTTGTTTTGCTTAAAATGCTTCTAAGTATCCAGACAACTAATATGCAGCCATTTACAAAAATGTTCCTATCATCTGCCAAAATAGCTTTGAAAATCCAGCCCTGAAAAATTTTAAGTATGAAGAATTGTGTTATTAACAGAAAACTGATGTAACATCTCAAAATCATTAAATATGCACCCATTGACCTACAGATGAAAGTTTACAGTGAGTAATATTTTTGTAATAATGTGGATAATTTAGTTTAATTTGAAAATTCCTGTTAACGTTTAGGTGACTAGACAGAAGAAACTCAGCACATCACTTTTATAGATAGTTATTTACCTTCACAGATCACTGACTATATCTAGATTCTATGATTAAGTGTGTTTGCTAAAAACAAAGGCTCCAAGATGCTTTCAAATGACTCAGCAGAAATGTATGTTTTTTTTTAACGGCACTATATTGATCTTAACTGCATATCCTTCAAAAAAAATCTATGTGTCTGGAAGCTTTGACCTGAATTTTCAAAGACAGTAAATTCTTTTTTTTTCCCCTGTTTTAGAGAGATTTAGCAGAGTGTCTTAAGGTTTACGTGATAAAATAATAATCATCATTAAAAAAAGTCTCTGGTAAAGCATTTTAAATGTTGCTTCAGTGACTGAAAAACATATTCTAAACTCCTGTGAAGTACCTTAAATATTTCACATAATTAATATATTAGGTAAAGATATGTTTTATAAAAACAAATATACTTTGAAGTAAAAGTAAAAAGAAAAGAGACTTTAAACAAAACTAGGATTTTTGTTCTGTTTGTTGAAATTCTGATCACTAGATAACACTTATATGGTAATTCCCATAAGATATATGTGAGCTTTTTAAATATGTAAAGTATGACTGTAACAAAACACCGAGGGAGAATTATCTGAATTCATTTAATTTAAATAAATAAATCATAATTCTCCTGTGACCATAAGCATTAAAATGAAGACAAGAGAAAGTGAGATCAAATATTTAAATAAAACGGAAGCATGTTATTATAAAACTATTCATTATAAACTAATTGCAGAAATTAAAAATATTTCTGCCAGAATATATGTAGCTTGGCAAAAGCATAATTAGCCTTAACATCACCCAAGAATGCTTAGGTAAAAACAGCGTCTTCAACCAGAGCTTCAATCTGCTGTTCATTTTCATTACCTCACACTAGGAAATAAGAGATATATGAGGGAACCTCAATTCTCTCTAGGAGAAAGTCCATGTGGTTTTAGAAGGTGATTACTTAGCTTTCAGAATATGGCATTACAGTATTACAGATTACTCATATGTCATCTGGAAAGTTCGGATGTGGTGAGGCATGGCCTTTTCAAGCATTAGTATGGTGATTATTAACAGAAAAGAACAGAAGTTTCCTTGCTAAGACAAATGAAAAGCTGAAGATTAGGAAAGTACTTGCTGGAACTTTGCTTACAGAGTTCTTTCAAACTTGTCATTTCATTCCATCTTGACATAGTCCTGGGCATCAAATCCTGCACCTTTGCATTCCTTGAAATTCTACTACATAGGCTCAGCATTTATCTCAAGCATAGGCCATTTGAAATTCACAATTCTAGTTTCCAAGGATGCCTTTCACTAATATGCATAAAACATGCCTAGCAAACATCAACCATTGACCTCATCCCAAAACAAAAAAGTCTTGAAGATAATGTATGTGTGAAACACGTGTGAAATCTAGAGTTTGCTGTTCCTGCCTTTCACAGGTCATCTAGAGAGGAAATGGGCTCAAGTTCCCTCAAAACTCCTAAGTGTTCAAAACCACGTCTTTCCAACTGCCTACTGGCTAGACAAAGTGGAAACTACTGTTCTTACTGAATTTGTGACAAGAATTCAAGGTTAATGAGAGAAGAGAAGGGAGGAAGACAGCAAAGAGCAAAACTGTAGTTGAGTTTTGGAGGAGGAGGAGCTGAGTTTTTGAGTGAGGAGGATGTTTATACATCTCTCATGGTTTGCCTTTTGGCACAACTGAAGTGGCATATTAGCCACACTACGGTCATGGAGTCTATTTTAACTGTTCCACCTTTCAGATTGGGAAATTCATCTGCTATTAATAGAAATTGAATGTTTTTATATTTTAAAATGCATCATTCCACATGCTGATATGCATTCTGTAAGCATCTTTTACTTAAAGAAAAGGAAAAGAAAAGCAACATCCAGCTTTATAAAATCACAGTTATCTTCATGTTTGGAGTCCTATCCCAAACCAGGCTTTAAAATAGACTTAATTTCTTATCGTTTTCAGAAAATCAAAATGTACAGAGTGGTAGGCTGAGGTAATTATACCTGCAAAAAGCTGTCTCCATTTTGTGTTTTTGTTGTATTCTACTATCTAGAAGTTGGTTAGTGTCTTAGTAGTCAGTGTCTGCAGTTAAGATTTGGATAAATATGAAATGCAAAGAAACTGTATAAATAGCTTCAGTCCTGTATTCAAAATTCCAGGCAACAGCCCAAAAATTCAATAGAGGCTGTCACTAGAGATTTCCAAGGCAGATTATGGAAACAAAATATCCTTCCGTGGTGGTTTCATCCTGACAGATAGCTAAACTTCACCACAAACCCTCTCTTACTATCCTTCCTTAAAGGGGAGGGGGGGGGGGGGGGAGAAAGTATGATGGGACAGAAAAAGGCCTATAGGTTGAGATAATGATAATTTAATTAAAGGGAAAATAAAGAGGAAAAAGAAATACATAAACAAATAATTTTGTCAGGCTTAATAAATGAACAAGCTGATATTTAACAAATAAAAATGAAGCATTGATCAAATACACATACATGTATATACCAATATATATATATATATATATATATACACCCCAATAACGCAGAAGAGAGCCGCAGCCCCACCCCGCCCCCCACCCCCCCGAGCAGGCAGGAGCTGTGCTTGTGCCGCCGAGGGCGCTGATGTGCTGAGGGTGGAGCCAGGCTTGACAACTGCCCACCCACCCCCAGTGCTTTAAAAGCAGTCCATAGGGAGCGCCGCAAACAGGACGCGCTAACAGGACCAGCTTGGCAGTTAGCGCAGGCAGTTTGTGCGGGGTAGGGAGGATAACCTAGACCTTGCCATGGTGGGCACCCGTCGCAGCGGTTGGTCCGAGGCAGCAACCCAGATGGAGGAGATGCTGCCTCTCTGGGCTCATGTGGGCACCCAGGTGGATCCCCTGAGGGGGGAGGTAGCAGTCCAGACAGGGGACTGCAGGGAACTCCAGAATCTGGAGGCCCATCTGGGACATGAGAGAGGAGAGCGCCGTCATGGGTGCAGGTGTGCCCTGCTTCAGGGACTTCTCAAGCAGGTGGCTGGGCTGCAGCAAGAAATCGGCAGCCTGAGGGAGTCTCTGAGGGTGACAGATAGGAGGGGTCTCCCCGCCCCTGATGTTGCTTGGCAGCCCTCTCCTATGTCCCAACAAGGGGTAGAGGCTGCCCCCGTTGAACACATGCGGAACAAAGGGTCAGACTGTCCGCAAGAGACAAGGGGCTGGACCCTTGCCTCAGCTCGGAGCAGAAAGAGACGTCTGCCCCCAACACCCACAGTGCCACCTACCCTCACGGTGTCCCTGGGAAATAGATTTGAGGCTCTCAAGGAGGTTGCGGAAGAGGCTGAGGGTCTTGACAGTAGTCTGAACCCGGGAAGCAACCCCGAGTTCTCCCATAGGATTGTCTGAGGGCTCCTCAGAGAAGGTAGCGTTCCCGATCCCCCATCCAGTATCTTCTTCTTGCATCCCACCAGGGGTAACTGCACCTGCTACTTCCCTAAAGTGTCTGTACACCAATGCACGGAGCATGGGAAATAAACAGGATGAGCTTGAGATCTGTATTCGGTCAGAAGGCCACGATCTCGTTGCGATCACTGAGACATGGTGGGACAGCTCGCATGACTGGAATGCAGTCACTGAGGGCTATGTCCTCTTTAGGAAAGACAGGCTGGGGAAGTGAGGAGGTGGGGTTGCCTTTCATGTGAGGGAGCAATTAGAGTGTACCCAGCTCCAGCAGGGGGAGGGTAAAGGACAAGTGGAGAGCTTGTGGGTAAGAATTAAGGGTTGGGTTGGTATGGGAGACACGGTGGTAGGGGTCTACTACAGGTCTCCAGATCAGGAGGAGGAAGTCGATGAGGCTTTCTACGAGCAGCTGCTAATAGTCTCACAATCACGAGTGCTGGCCCTCATGGGGGACTTCAATTACCCAGACATCTACTGGGTAAGCAACTCGGCCAGGCATGAGCAGTCCAAGCAGTTCCTACAAGGCATTGAGGACAATTTTCTGACGCAGGTGGAGGAGGAGCCAACGAGGCATGGAGTACTCCTGGACCTCGTTCTTACCAACAGGGATGGCCTTGTTAGGGATGTGAAGGTTGGGGGCAGCTTGGGATGCAGCGACCATGAGATGGTGGAGTTCCAGATGCAACTAGGCAAAGGAAGTAAGGCTAAAAGCAGGATTGCTACCCTGGACTTCCGAAGAGCCAACTTTGACTTCTTCCAGGACCTGCTTGGGAGTATCTCATGGTATAGGTTGCTAGAAGGCAAGGAAGAGAATGGTCTATGAACTGTGGAAAAAGGGCCTGTCCTCTTGGGAGGAGTATAGATATGTTGTCAGGGCCTGCAGGGACACAACGAGGAAGGCTAAAGCCCACCTAAAGATGAGGCTTGCAAAAGAGGTAAAGGATAATAAGAAGGGTTTTTTCAAGTATGTAAACAGCAAGAGGAAGACTAGGGATAATGTGGGTCCCTTGCTGAATGGGGGGGTGTGCTGGTCATGGGAGATGCTGAGAAGGCAGAGATACTGAATGCTTTCTTTGCTTCAGTCTTTGCTTCAAGGACACTCCCCCGGGACTCCACGCCCCTGGCAATAGGACAAAGGGTCTGGGAAATGGAGGGCTCCCCCCTGGTGGATGTGGGAGTGGCTCGGGAACGTCTGAATGGGCTCAACGCACACAAATCCATGGGTCCCGATGGGATGCATCCACGTGTGCTAAGGGAGCTGGCAGATGTGTTCACCAAACCACTCTCTATCATCTTTGAAAGGTCCTGGAGAAGGGGTGAGGTGCCTGAAGACTGGAGGATAGCCAATGTCACTCTGGTCTTCAAGAAGGGCAGGAAGGAGGATCTGGGAAACTACAGGCCAGTCAGTCTCACCTCTGTCCCTAGAAAGGTATTGGGGCAGCTTGTTCTGGATGCCATCTCCAAGCAATTGGAAGAGAAGGTTATGAGGAGTAGTCAGCATGGACTCACCGAGGGGAAGTCATGCTCGACCAACCTCATTGCCTTCTATGATGGCATCACCATCTGGGTAGATGGGGGGAGAGCAGTGGATGTCATCTACCTTGACTTTAGCAAGGCTTTCAATACTGTCTCCCATGATATCCTACTAGAAAAGCTGAGAAAGTGTGGGATAGATGAGTGGACAGCAAGGTGGGTTGAGAACTGGCTGACTGGCCGAGCTCAGAGGGTAGTGATCAGAGGGGCAGAGTCTGGCTGGAGGCCTGTGACTAGTGGTGTTCCCCAGGGGTCGGTGCTGGGTCCAGTCTTGTTCAACATCTTCATCAACAACCTTGATGAGGGAATAGTGTCTGCCCTCAGCAAGTATGCCGATGACACAAAACTGGGAGAAGTGGCTGACACACCAGAAGGCTGTGCTGCCATTCAACAAGACCTGGACCAGCTGCAGAGATGGGCAGGAAGAAACCAAATGTGATTTAATAAGAGCAAATCTAGAGTCCTGCACCTGGGAAGGAACAACCCAAAGTATCAGTACTGGCTGGGGGACGATTTGCTGGAGAGGAGCTCTGAGGAGAAGGACCTGGTGGACGACAGGTTGACCATGAGCCAGCACTGTGCCCTTGTGGCCAGGAGGGCTAATGGGATCCTGGCGTGCATTAAAAGGAGCATGGCCAACAGGTCAAGGGAGGTGATCCTCCTCCTCTACTCTGCCCTGGTCAGGCCTCACCTGGAGTACTGTGTCCAGTTCTGGGCTCCCTGGTACAAGACAGGGATCTCCTGGAAAGAATCCAGCGGAGGGCCACAAAGATGATATGGGGCCTGGAGCATCTTCCTTATGAGGAAAGGCTGAGAGACCTGGGTCTGTTCAGCCTGGAGAAGAGAAGACTGAGAGGGGATCTCCTCAGTGTATATAGTTATCTGAGAGGTGCGGGACAGAAGGATGTAGCCAACCTCTTCCCAGTGGTTTGTGGGGATAGGACAAGGGGCAATGGCTGTAAGTTAGGACACAGGAAGTTCTGCACTGACATACGAAAGAACTTCTTCATGGTGAGGGTGACAGAGCATTGGAACAGGCTGCCTAGGGAGGTTGTGGAGTCTCCTTCTCTAGAGATATTCAAGGCCTGTCTGGACACCTACCTGGGCAGCCTGCTGTGAGGAACCTGCTTTGGCAGGGGGGTTGGATCCGATGATCTTTCGAGGTCCCTTCCAACCCCTACAGTTCTGTGATTCTGTGATTTCCACCAAATACAAAATTGCTTCATCCCACTGTTTAAAAAATAATCATGAAACAAAAGAAGGCAGATGTAATGATCATAGTAAGTATAATTAATATCCTTATCCACTGAATGACGATGAAAAAATAATTTAGATATATAGGATCAGGAAATAAGAAAGGTAAAAGACATAAATATGTTTTCCCATGACATTTTTCATTGCTGCTGATCATAACATGAAACACAGAGATATAGTACAGAAGGTGAAAAAGTTCATTCTGGAAAAATATGAGCCAAAAATGAATATTTAGATTTACAAGTGCCTTATTTCTATGACTCTGAGTACTTTATCAAAAGATAGATAGATATTTACCAGATTCAAGAAATTTATATTTTCTTTTTCACATAGTAAATTTTGACACATTTAGATAGAAGTCAAAGTCCCTGATAGAAACCATAGCTAGTTTATAGCATCTCTATGTCTTCTTCTAGGATAAAACACGTTAATCACTCTAGCAAATAAAAACAAGAAATTCAAAAGCAAATCCTTTAATAAAATTTATTTTTAAAACATGTCTCCTTTTTCAGAATAACAGATCCAAGAATGTTAGCCCTTAATCAAACTCAGTATATTTCTTTCATTACTCTATTAACTCAATTTGTAAAATGTTATCACTGCTAAACAGCTAAGAAGAAAAATACTCTGGAGCTAGTCAATTTTCCTTTCAAATAAATTTATTATTATGTTTTTTAATTAGAAATGTAATAGTCCATTTTATTCAGCATTCAAGAAATAGTTTTAAAAGTATTCTGTAGATGAACTGTGCTTTTCTTCAGACCTCTCATCTCTTATAAACATGGCACTTTTAAAAATAAATATTTTTTTAGACTAGCTGTTTTGTATCTACAGGAATGATCTACCATGATCTAGTCTGCCAAATCACTGCCTGTAGCTAAGCACATTTTTTAAGGAATTTTCAGTCTTCTGCACAATTCAGTCTTCAGTTAAAATGACTATAAGATACGATATGATGATACTCCATGATCATCATACAGTAATGATTAATCTGCTTTAAATTATGTAATAGTCTTCAAGACTATTAAAGCTATCTCTATTATTATTATTATTGTTACCATCATCATCATCATTAGGAGATGTCTTGTTCATTATTTCTTACCAAGACAAAAAAAAAATATATTTTTTACCCATGCTGAAATACTTTTCTGAGATTTTTAAAGTTCTTTAACAACTTTATTTTAAAGTAGATGTAAAACAAAAGCTTGAAAAAACAAAAAAAAAGGAAAATAATTTGTTTGGAAAATCAAAATATATTTAAAAAGATTTGATTCTTTCAGATTCTTTTCACAGTATAACAGAATGGCTGAGAAGAGATCAGCCATTAACATAACAGAATGGTTGGAAGAGATCTCTTGAGGTTATCTTGTCCGACCTCTTTCTTCAAGAGTAAGGGCCACCTAGAGCACGTTTTCCAGGACTACACACAGGCAGCTTTAAATACCTCCAAGGAGAGAAACTCCACTACCTGGATTCTGGCCAACCTATGCCAGTCACCTGCACAGTAAAGAATCGTTTCCTGCTGTTCAGAAGGAACTTCATGTATTCCAGTTTGTGCCTGTTCCCTCTTGTCCTGTCACTGAGCACCACCAAAAAGAGCCTGTCCATGCCTTCTTTATGTGAGGAATGTTTTAACAATTCGTGTCCATAAAGAACAATCCTGTCTGCCTCTGGGCCCTGCACTGGCAATTCAATTCTTGAACCACAGATGCAGTGTGTCCCAGTCTCCCCCTCATTCTAGTCAATTTATCAAGTCTTCAGAAAATACTCCTCAAATTTATGAACCTGTTTGCTTTTGTTATTCCAGACTTCTATTTCTAACAGTTACAGCCTTTTTTTTTTTTTTTTGTCTTCTTCGAGATTAATTTAACACTGCTATAGGTGTGACTGTCCCTGTGAATGGCTGGTGAAGAATGTTTTAATTACTCGTGAAGTGTCAATAAGAAAGCTATTTGTGTTTGTATGAAGTCTTTGATGTCTGGGGGTTTCAGAACAACTGATAACAACTAGTGACTGTTATGGGATACTATGCAAGCCTCTGGTATCTGGCCAGGTGGCCAAGAGATTAAGAAGAAAAAACAAGAATCTGAAGGACGGCTGGGAGACAAGACCTGCAGGAAATGTTCTATAAACTTGATACGGTGCCAAAGGAGTACAAAGGGGAAGGACGAGAAAAAAACTTGGAGAGGAAGACTACAAGCCTTCAGCATGAAAGACCCCTAGAGACCCCCAGAGGAGACTGATGCACATGCTCCAGTAGGAGGGACTGGACCCCGGAAGCTAATTATAATAACCTGTTTTTTTTTAGAAGTAGTATTGAATATGTATTAGTCTAGGAGCATAAAAATCAGCTACTTGATGTAACTGGTGTTCGTCCTGGTGGAGTGGAGACTCCCGGTGCACCCAGCGCTGTTTGCTTACCTCTATTCCTTTAATAAATCCTATTTTTTTATTTAATCCTATTTTGAAGATTGAGCCATTTCTAGCATTTATATCCTTCCTTCGGGTATTCATATACATTAATGAGATCCCCTTTCTCATGTCCAGGATAAAAATTCCCAGCTCTCTCAGCCTTTCCTCATAGGAGAGATACTCCAGATAACTATCTTAATGACAATTTGCTGGACCATCTCCAGTAACTATATGTATTTCTTCTACTGGGAAGCTCAGAACTGAACCCAGTACTCCCAAGTGTAGCCTCACCAGTGCTGCATAAATGGGAAGGTTTACTTCCCTCAAATGGTGCTGGCAATACTTTGCATAATGCAGCCCAGGATACTAGCCTTATCTATGGCAAGTGTACTTTGCAGACTCATGTTCAACTTCATACCGTACAGGACACCCAAAAGGCTCCCCTGTTCCCTGCAAAGCTGCTTTCCAAATAGTTGGCCCCCACCATATTTTGGTACATGGGATTATTTCTCCCAAGGAAGAAGACTTTGAACTTCTTGTTGAACTTCATTAGGTTTCTGCCAGCATACCTCTCCAATCTGCTGAGGTCCCTCTGAACAGCAGCACAACCCTCTGGTGTATCAGCCACAGTTCCCACTTCTGTGTCATCTGCAGACTGGCTGAGGGTGCACGCTGACCTATCATCTAGACTGTCAAAGATATTAAACGATATTGGAACCCAATATTGACCCCCGGGGTACATCGCTAGTTGCTGCCCTCCACCTAGATTTCATATCATTGACCACAACCTTCTGAGCTCACCCATTCAGCCAGCTTTGAATCCACCTCACTGTCTGCCTATCCAGCCCATACTTCATCAGCTTATTTATGAGGTCCATATGGGAGACAGTGTCAAAAAGCTTTTTGAAATCAAGATAGACAATATCTACTGTCCCTTCATCTACCAAGGCAGTCATTTCAGTGTAAAATGTTATCAAGTTGGCTAATCATGACTTCCCTTGGTAAATCCATACTGACTACTCCATATCACCTTCTTGTCCTTCATGCGTCTGGAAACAGTTTCTAGGATTAGCTGCTCATCATTCTCCCAGGGACAGAGGTGAGTCTGACCAGCCTGTAGCTGCTTGAGTCTTCTTTTTTGTCCTTGAAGATAGGAGTGACATTTGCTTTCCTTTAGTTTTCAGGCACCTCTCCCAATTGCCATAGTTTTTCAAAGATTATTGACAGTGACCTTAAATATACATCAATCAATACCAGAAATTGTTGTGTCTGTCCCATTAGGTCCCATGGACTTTCCTCTGACTAGTTTGCTTAAGTATTATCTAATATGATACCCTGAAACCAAGGACAAGTCTTCCCTCTCCCACAATTTCCCCCAGGCTTCTGGATCCTTAGATTTCTAATGACCAGTCTTTCTACTAAAGACTGGAGCAAAAAGGTATTGTGTGTTCCTCAAACTTTTCCATGTCTTGCATCATCAGGACCCTGTCCCCTTCAGCAATGTGATGTTTTCCTTTGTCTTCCTTTTGCCACTTACATACTTACAGAAGCCCTTGTTTCCTCTAGAATCGCTTGCTCGATTCATCTCCAAACGGAGTTTGACTTTCCTAATTGTATCTCTGCATGCTCAGATAGTGTCTCTGTAGTGAAGGCTACCTTCAACCTTCACATCCCCAGTGATGCCTTCTATGTTTATGAGTATGATGAGGTCCAGCAGAGCACTTCTCCTCATTGGTTCTTCTATCGCTTGGGTCAAGTATCCACTGGCAGTAGCACTGGTGATTCCCAGAAGAACATTAAGGAATAATAGTTGGACAGGCATCAGCAGTCTCTCTCCATAACAGCCCACACCTCAGCAAGCAGAAAACTTCTCTAGATGACATGCCAGGTTTGTAGATGTGTACCTTCTTCCCTTGTAAAGGGGAGTTGTCCATTACTATCACTCTTCCTGGGGCTCTGCTATGACTCAGTTGGCTCAGATGCTTTACTAGAAACTCCTCAGCATGGAGGGCAGTGAACCTGCACTATAGCTGCAAGCCTTCAGGTGGATCATTCCTTGAATGACGGAAATCACCAGCTTTCTTACCAGTTTTCCTCCTTCACCTTCCCAGATGTTTGCACTTACTGCTTTGCTAGGGTCAGTCTCGTCCTGTGTCTTCATTGTAGTTGGCATCTGGAGTTCTTAAAGATCCTGTGATCTTTAAAGAGATGTAGTTGGCATCTAGAGTTCTTAAAGATCTTCTTAAAGATCTCCCCTCCCCTCCCCTTCCCAGTAACAGCCTGTTCCTACTTTCACAGACAAATTTAATCCCTTACTTAAATTCAATATTTTTACCAAAAATAAATAAATTTAATTAATCATGACCAGTAACTAAACTGCCATTTTCTTTATTAAAGTCCTGTTATTTCCTCTGCTATCTACAGATTTTTCATTGACCTACTTTCAATTTTTTTCACCAAGAGAAAGACATAAGATTAGTAAGATTGGTCCTCTATTTTATCTCAATAAATTATCATTCAATTTTATATTCATCAAGCCTATTTTTTTCTAATGTAAATGTTAACAGTAAAGCAACAAAAGGCAATGTTTTTCTGACTGAAAACAGCTGATTAACTTTTTTATTTAACATTGATTTTTATTATGTTAACCCTCAGATTTTATTTGTCTGTTATTATAAACAATGTTCACATAATTTTATCGAGTCTTTCTTAGAGTGTGAAGGGCAAGAACTCTATTACAAGACATGTCCAGAAATGCACTACAAAAGTGCAAGATAATTACTGAAATAGTAATTATTCAAGAAACATTAGCCTGGAAGATTTAAAATTAAAATGACCTTAGTAATAGGTCAAATGTTCACTCATATTAATAAGTCACAAGTATATATTTCTGAATATCCCTACTTAGTGGCAGTTTTTGTTTGTTTGTTTGTTTTGTTGTTTTTTGTTGTTGTTGTTGTTGTTGTTTTTTCCCCTCTAAACCTTCTCTCTTAAATCAAAGTGAATAAAATTAAAGGAAAATCCCTGAAAAGAATGAAGCTATTATCAGTCATTGAGCTCATCTGAGTTCATTGGGGACAACAAATAATTCAATCTAATTAATTAGGATGACAGCAAACTGTGTGACACATTTCTTATGGCTGGCTGGTTTAACATTCCAAACCCTCTTGTTGATTAGAACTTGCATGTTTTAAATAGAAAAGGATGTTAGACATCCCATCTGCTGTGTAACAGAGCTTCAGAAAAAAAAAAATACACTGAACTCTTGATAAGTTCACATTGCCAGAACAAGACAAATGCAGCACCTTAATGACACAGTTTCAGTTGTTTCTAAAATTCTGTTCTTTTAATCAAATTATATGGAGAAAAAAACAATCTTACTGTCAACTTGATTCTTTGATCAGTCTGATGTCATATTAATCAATAAAATGTCTCTGGCAAATATCTCTTCTTTTTGAGTGATCATAAGTAAAATTTTGAAACGGAATGCACATTTTGTTTAGAAAGCGCTGTTTGGCAAGTAATGGTATAATGCTGACTACTATGCAGAGCTGTGACTCTAATTATGTGCATATTCTGAAACAAATTTGTTAGAAAGCAGTGTGCTTAAAAATGCATGATTCTATTTCATGCCTCAATACACTTATGTGAAAGTACTTCTAGTATACTTCAAATAGATTTAGCAAATGTATGAAGGGGCAGTATATTGTTCATGAAGTCCATGTTAGAAACAAGTCCAAGTATGTTAGAAACAATTTCTTATAATAAGTTATTTTAACAATAACACATTGGTAATTGTCATGGTTTTGGCTGGGATGGAGTTAATTTTCTTGGTAGAGGCTCACACATTGCTGTGTTTGGGATTTTTGATTGGTGATAACACTCCAATGTTTTTAGTTGCTGCAGAGCAGTGCTTACAAAGAGCCAAGGACTTTTCTGCTTCTTGTGCTGTACTGCCAGCAAGGAGGCTGGGGGTGTACAAGAAGTTGGAAGGAGACACAGACAGGGCAGGTGACCCAAATGGTCCAAAGAGGTAATACATACCATATAATATCATGCTCAGTAATAAAGCTGTGGTAAAGAAGGGAGAGGGTGGGTGGTGGTGGTGGTGAGAATGTCACCTTCAGAATGATGGAGTCACAACTTAATTCCTTGCTTTTCTTTGCTTATGCATGCAGCTTTTGTTTTACCTACTAAACTGTCTTTATCTCAACCCATGAGTTCTTGAACTTTTACCTTTCTGATTCTCTCTACCATCCCATCTGGGGAGAGTGTGTGAGAGACTGTGTGATGCTTAGCTGCCTGCCAGAGTAATATCCATATCCATTTGTGTGTGTTAGCAGAAAATCTGTATGGAAGTATAAATTCTTGAGTACTAATGGGATCAAATTCAGAAATTAAGTATTTCCACACAAAAATTTTTATGATTCTATTGGAAAAGCTATGTTCTTATGGAATTATACTGAGGTTTTGTTGTGGTGGTGGTGGTGGTGTGTTTGTTTTTGTTTTGTTTTGTTTTGTTTTTCTGTTTGCTTGTTTTGATGTATGTGTGCAAATTTCTAAAATAAATTTTTATTTTTCATTGCTTTAAGTAGAAGCCTGTTTCCCACTAGTTTGAGGCCTCTTCCTTGACAACACCTTAAGTGTTCTTTTTGAGAGCTAAGGTGATTATTGATGTATTCATGCATGTCTTACTGAAAAATTAAAATATGGTTTAACAAGTAGTTAAGTAGTTTAAGGTTTTAAGTAGTTTAACACTGAGGACAAGTCAAATTCTTGTGGAACACAAATGCTGTCACAGAATCAATGACTGCAGCTAATAATAACCATGTAAAACACAGAAACTTCACAGCTGGACTAGCATTTTATAGGTCACAATAGAAAGCTTCCCATCACTTCTTTTTTTCTTATTCAAAATTATCTTTTTTAAACTACTTTGTACTTTTTTTGTCAGATATTACTAACTTAGGGTAAAATAAATAAATAATCAAATAAATAAATAAATGCTTGAACTAGAATTGTTCCCCATAACACTTTCTCATATCCATGGTTTAGGTGAATTCAAGACATTGTATTCATTGGGCTTATATTGCAAATGCTCATGCAGGCAGTTGTAACAGGTCTTAAGTTCAATGATCTTTAATCATAATATAAGGTATTTGATAGCAAGTATGTGTTTTAGGTTTACACCACAAAGTTTTGGTAGTGGGTAACTGCAGGAGTGGCCTCCGAGAGAAGAATCCAGCAGCTGCCTCATACCAGAACCAGTTCCAGCTGGCTCCAACAGGGACCTGCTGCTGGCCAGAGCCAAGCCAATGAGTGATGTTGTTTGTGCCCCTAAGAGAGCAAATTTAAGAGAGGGTAAAAAAATTGCTGTGCCACAGCAGCTGGAAAAGAGAGGAATGAGAAAATGTGAGAGAAACAGCTCTGAAGACACCAAGGTCAGTGCAGAAGGAGGGCCGAGGTGCTCTAGGCACAGAGCAGAAGCTCCCCTGCAGCCAGTGGAGAGGCCCCTGGTGGAGCAGGCTGTCCCCCTGCAGCCCATGTGTCCCACATGGAGCAGATCTCCATGCTGCAGCCTGTGTAGGAACCTCCGGTGGAGGAGGTGGATGTGGCCTGGAGGAGGCTGTGGCCCACGGAGAGCCCCCGCAGCAACAGGCCGTGGACCGGAGCTGCAGCCTGTGGAGAGGAGCCCACACACAGGAGCAGGGGTCTGAGGGGAGCCGCTGCCTGTGCAGGATTGCTCAGCAGTTCTGCTCCATGCTGGAGCAGTTTGCTCCTGACGGATGGGCCCCATGGTACAGACACGTGTTGGAGCAGTTCTTGAAGAGCTGCTGCCTGTGGGCAGCCCTTGCAGGCTCAGTTCAAGAAGGACAGCATCCCATGGGAGGAACCCCACGTGGAACAGGGGCAGGGAGTGACCGTGAAGGAGCAGAGGAGACAAAGCATTAGGGACTGACCAAAACCCCCATTCCCTGTTTCCCTGTGTTACTTGAGGGGAGGATGTAGAAGAGGGTGGATGGGCGGAAGGTGTTTTTAGTTTGCTTTTACTTTCTCATTGTGCTAGTCTGCAACCAATGTTTAATATAAATGTAATAAATACAGGCAATAAACTACATTAATTTCCCTATGCTGAGTCTGTTTTGCCTGTGATGATAACTGGTGAGGGATCTCCCTGTCCTTATCTCAACCCTTGAGCCCTTTTCATTCTATTTTCTCCCCTTCTGTATTTGAGGAGGGGGAGTGAGCAGTTGTGGTGGAGCTCAGCTGCATAGCAGGGTAAAACCAGCACAGTGTGCATGTCAGGTTGTTTTCCACTGGTATTTAATTCTTTTTCATGTTATAATATGAATGAGAACACTGATTTATTCTTAATAAACCCTTCTAGTCAGAAGCATTTGGAGTGAGTCAAGCAGATTTGCATGATTTTTTTTTTGTTGTTGTTCTTCTTCTTGCAGCTTGAGAGAGAATTGTTTCCCAGGCTCTTTACTCAGTTCTGTCCCAACATTTAAGCAGCTCACTTCTTTCTTCCCTGATTAGCACTTTTATGTTAAAAGCATATTATTTCCTCAGTTTATTTAAAAATAGCTTTTCCCTCTTTCCTGATCAACTGAAGTAATTATTCAGATCATTCAAACCCTCTGGTTTTATTACAAAGTTCTGTAACATTGTCAATAACAGCCATTGATAGATGTGATAGCATGCATTTTCAGAACAAAATAAGGTGAAGGGTAATAATTATCTTTCTCCCTTTTTCCATGCTGCAGGGACATTGGCTCAGTTGCTTATCCATGCATGCCTGAGCGTACTCTGATCTGAAGTTTCAGATGGCAATGCAACCAGATATTCAGTTCAAGTAACACATCTAAAATTATTCTATTTTATGACTGAAAAATTCATTTTTGTTACCCATTTTGATGATTATTTAAAATGGTGTCTATTGGTGCCTCACGAGTAATTATTTTACTTCCAAGCAAGAACTAACTTCTACTATAGAAAGGGAATGTATGCACAGTTTTTCTTTGCTTACACAAATAAAATCTTCTGCATACATACACAAAATCTTTTCATAGAGAACTGGTTCAGACTGAGTTTCACAGGAAGAAGACTCTTCTTTTTGTTTCTTACTACAAAAAGAGATTCTAAATGTCCTTGCAGACTTGGGAATGCTGTTTCTGGAAAAGATTCTAAAGAAAACAGACGAAAGACTGCTTAACTAAGCACCCTCTGAAACATTATTGTATATGAGAGCTGACAGAAACAGCATCAGAGTAATAAAGGATGTGTTTGAGCAGTTCATAGTACACAGATCACGGCTGCTGTTGCAGATTGTGTATCAGAATAGAGGACAGCACAAGCTTCTACATGTAAGTATTTATGTGAAACCTTCAATATCTTTTTGGTTTAAAAAATACGTGGCATAGTTTACCACATTGGAAAGTTGTTCATCAGATTCCATGGTGATCAACAAATGTGAAAGGACATTTATAGGAAAATAAAATTTCTGTAGTCTTTCCATGAGTTGAAGAAATAAGAGCCTAAGAGCCTAAGGCACTTGAAGTTGGGAGAAGTTTTGAGCCAACAGAAAGACAAAAAAGAATAAATTTAATACTTACAGAAACCATATATGTAGGTAAAAATGCCACATCAAAAGTTCATATAAGTTTATACCAAAAGTTGTAGCCCTAAGATGGCAGTTTTAAGTGATCAGAAGAGTAAATTTCAGACTCTGAGAAGTCTTCTTTACAAACAGCAGTGATGCTATATGAGAGATAAAGGAGATTGGATTTGGCCCATGAATCTAGCCTATACATATCCCTCTGCAAACCTTTCCTACCCTTAAGCAGTTTGACAGTCCCGCCTAACTTGGTATTGTCTGCAAATTTACTGAGGAAGATCAATATCAATATCAATATATCTGATAAGACTGACAAGACTGATCCCCTAGGGGATGCCACTGGTGATGGCCTGGATTGAATTCCATTCACTCTGACTCTTTGAGCCCAGCTATCCAGCCAGTTCTTCACCCACTGAACTGTACATCTGTCCAAGCCATGAGTAGACAGTTTCTCCTAGGGAATGCTGTGGTGTAGTGTCAAATGCTTTACCAGAATCATGATAAAAATTATCCACATAATTCCCCTCATCTACTAAGTGATTCATTTTGTCATAGAAGGAGATCAGGTTAGTCAGGCAGGACCTGCCCTTCATAAACCTATGCTGGCTACTTCTGATCACTTCAAGGTCCCATATGTACCATGTGATGGTACTCAAGATGATCTGCACCACAACCTTCCCTGGGACTGAAGTAAGACTGGCAGTCCTATAATTCACTGGATCCTCCTTCCTATTCTTCTTTTAGATTGGAGTTATATTTACTAACCTCCAGTCAACTGGGATATCCCCTGTCAGCCGGGATTGCTGGTCAGTTATTGAAGTGGCTTGCTGAGTGTTTCCACCAGCTTCTTCAGTACCCTTGAATCCTGTCACCATTTTCCAACTCAGGTGGCTGGGTACCCTGAGAACAATTGGTCTTTCTGATAAAGGTTGAGGAAAAAAAATAAAAATTAAAAAAAATAGGGTATTGACTACCTCAGCCTTATCTTCATCTTTCATCACTACATTTCCCCTGATATCCAATAAAGGATTCTTCTTCTTAATCCTCCTATTGCTGTTGATGTATTTATAAAAACATTTTAATTGTCTTTTATGCTAGCCAAAATGAGTTCCAGTTGGGCTTTGTCCTTTTAATTTTCTCTCTGCACAGCTTGATATAGTCCTCCTGCCCCTTCTTCCAGAGCTCATAAACCCTTTTTATTTCAGAATTCCTGAAGAAACTCTGGTCAGCCTGGCTGGTCTTTTCCTCTACCAGTTCAACTTTTGGGACATTGAGATTGCCTTCTCCTATAGCTCTAAAAATCTTAGAATCCATTCCTGAAGACAACCCAACCATTCTGGGCTCCTTTACCTTTCAGAACCACCTCCCAAGAGACTCTATCAACTATCTCTCTAAATAGGCCTCTGGAAATCCAAGGTAGTGGTTCTCAAAACCACCTTCCTTACTTCACCTATGATCAAAAACTCTCTTATTTCTTTATCACTGTGCCCAAAGCAGCCTCTGACTATTACATCACACCCACAAGTTCTTCCCTGTTTGCAAACAGGGGCACTGAAAACAGTTTGCAAACAAGGTCAAGTGGGGCACTTTCCCTTGTTTGCTCCTTCATGACCTGTGATGAGAAATGATCCTTGACACACTCCTGGAATCTCCTAGACTCTTAATTACATTTTAGATCTGATTGTTACTAAACTTTACCTGTATAGTCTAGTATAGAGAACCTTGGGCTTATGCCTTTCCTAGCAGAACAGTCTAAGCAGTAACTTATAATGTCGCTGTGTAGAAACAAAGCCTAGTACCCAAGGAGGGTACAAGCACATTTTCTATTTGCCAGCTCAGTACATAAATTTTTGCAGATCACTTTTTAGGTATATCTAATTTTCTTCATCTGCTGTGGATTATCCCCTTGAACCACCAAATTTTATCCACTGACTTCATGGAAATAAATAAGATCCATTAAATAAGATTTCTGCCATTTTATGTTCCACAAGCTTTGTATTGAGCTATCAGAACTTGTCAGGGCTTATCTTGGACTGAAGGGGTTTTGGCTTCTTACAACTTTAGTAAAAATTGTCTAGCAGATGGCCTAATTTATTTATTTATGTATGTATGTATGTATGTATTTATTTATTAAACTTAGCCTTCTAAACAAAACCACAACAAATCTATGTAGCCACCAAGGTACATACATGTTAAGCCGTGCTAGGACAGTCTGTTGTTTAACTCCTATCTAAGAGACAATGGACAAAACTTAGCTGGGAACTGAATATAAGGCACCTTACTATATAAAGTGAATCAAAACCAAAAATAAAAGTTCCCCACCACCATTATTTGTCCCCCAGGTGCGCCTCAACCTGGGGGACAAAGCAGTCATTGGTCCCAGCCAGCATGGGTTTGTGAAGGGTAGGTCCTGCCTAACTAACCTGATTTCCTTTTATGATAAGATCACCCGTATGGTGGACCAAGGGAAACCAGCTGATGTGATTTTTTTGGACTTCAGCAAGGCTTTTGACACGGTTTCCCATAGGATCCTACTGGACAAAATGTCCACCATACAGCTAAATAAAAACATCATACGATGGGTGAGCAATTGGCTAACGGGCAGGGCCCAAAGGGTTATGGTGAATGGGGCTGCGTCAGGCTGGCGGGCGGTCACCAGTGGGGTCCCTCAAGGCTCCATTTAAGGACCGGCACTTTTCAATATTTTTATAAATGATCTGGATGTAGGAATAGAAGGTATTTTGAGCAAGTTTGCTGATGACACCAAACTTGGAGGAGTTGTGGACTCGAATGAGGGTGGAAAGGCCTTGCAGAGGGATCTGGATAGGTTGGAGAGCTGGGCGATCGCCAACCGCATGAAGTTCAATAAGAGCAAGTGCCGGGTCCTGCACCTGGGACGGGGAAACCCTGGCTGCACGTACAGACTGGGCGATGAGACGCTGGAGAGCAGCCTAGAAGAGAGGGATCTGGGGGTCGTGGTAGACAACAAGTTGAATATGAGCCAGCAGTGTGCCCTGGCAGCCAGGAGGGCCAACTGTGTCCTGGGGTGCATCAAGCACGGCATCGCTAGTAGGTCGAGGGAGGTGATTGTCCTGCTCTACTCTGCGCTGGTGCGGCCTCACCTCGAGTACTGTGTGCAGTTCTGGGCACCACAGTATAAAAAGGACATGAAACTGTTGGAGAGTGTCCAGAGGAGGGCTACGAAGATGGTGAAAGGCCTGGAGGGGAAGACGTACAAGGAACGGCTGAGGGCACTGGGCCTGTTCAGCCTGCAGAAGAGGAGGCTGAGGGGAGACCTAATCGCAGTCTACAACTTCCTCGTAAGGGGGTGTCGAGAGGCAGGAGACCTTTTCTCCATTAACACCAGTGACAGGACCCGTGGGAACGGGGTTAAGCTGAGGCAGGGGAAATTTAGGCTTGACATCAGGAGGGGGTTCTTCACAGAGAGGGTGGTTGCACACTGGAACAGGCTCCCCAGGGAAGTGGTCACTGCACCGAGCCTGTCTGAATTTAAGAAGAGATTGGACTGTGCACTTAGTCACATGGTCTGAACTTTTGGGTAGACCTGTGCGGTGTCAAGAGTTGGACTTGATGATCCTTAAGGGTCCCTTCCAACTCAGGATATTCTATGATTCTATGATTATCAGATTTCTGGTGATGAACTCTGACTCTGAACCTCCTGCTCCACTTTGCTGAAGAAGGGTTGTTGCCCATGGTCTTAGAGCCCAAACATACACTAAAAGAGGGAAATGACACCAAATAAAACATATAGATGCTAGGAAGATTTCATTTGGCAACTCTGACTGCATTATTATTGATTTTTTTTCTGTGTTTGCTAGACACTTCAGAGTATGAGTGCTGCTGTTGTTATAACTGGACTAATAATAACTGCTTGTTATATTTTGATTATGCAGATAAGACTTTAATTAAATTAACAATAAATTCTTAGCTTTACATGTAAGGTGTGTTCCCGGCACATCTTATGTTGTCCATAACAAAATGTTTAATGCAATGTTGCTTTTCCGTGACATGCACTTCTGGAGCCAAGTCTCTATGTTAACCTCTATTTTTAGGATCTGTGAGGCCTATATCAATCTATGGTGCCATATTGTGTCTCCTAACAAATAATTATTTTTCTTCCCTATTAGCTGCCCTACAATTTATTTCCTGTTATTTCCTATTAGCTGCCCTAATAAAAGTTGTTGATCTACTCGTGAGTCTGTCCTGGCATAAGTAACTGGTGTAGGTACCAGTATTCAGTTCTATCAATGTTTTGAAAACATGTCCAAGAATCTGAAAACATGTTCTCGTGTCATGAAAACATAATGAAGTGCAAGACACCCAATGCTGTAGATTCTGCAGATCTTTATAAAAGCAATTTTATAAAGGGAAAACTAGTCTTCATTTGCTGACTTCAAACAGTTTTGGCTCAGGAAGACTTTTTTGTATTCAGTTTCTGTTTTGCTTGTCTGTGTCTAGGCTATATATCAATGCAACTGTCAAAGGACAAGCTTCTTTCTTCATAAAAATAATTACTGTTAGTAACAACTTTTTATGCAGTGCAGCTGCACAGTGTGGACTACCATGCTATGACTCTGTATTATCTCTATTTCATTGTTCAGCATAAAAGTCAAAAGCACACAGATGAACCATTAAACAAAAGAAATGTGTAATTCTCAATGGAATTCCTTTCAAATTATATCTGAGTAGCTGTTATTGGAATCCTGTTGTGGGGACTTGAAATGAATTCACAAAAATCCACAAATTACTTTCTCTAGGAGAGAGTATTGACTAGTGGTTAGATGAAAAGCTTGCAAGAACTAGATGATTCATTAATTACCATTTGCAACTGTCCTAAGATTCTAGCATAAATTTTTTCACTATGAAAGTGATAAGTATTTCTATTTTCTGAAATTCTGCTTTGCACAGAAGGCCAATATAAAACCATTGGTGTCCTATTTACAGGCTGTTTTGAGAACACTAAGAGTACTGACTCACATTGAAGTTGTTACAGCTTCAGCAGCTGAAGTTGTATCTCCTATACTGGTACACACAGAAAATGTAAGCTCATGTAACTTTAAACTTCTAATTGTACCTTACAAGAAGTCACATTAGCTTGAATTCACTGTGAGCTAATAACATATACTGGAATGAGTAAAACAGTTCTGTATACAGTGGTATACAACCATATAAAACAGTACACTTGTTATTTGGATCCAGATTAAGACACCTCAATTAGGTGTCTATATGTGCTATCCAAGACCCTACCATGATCTGCTGGTCAATATATTAATGGGATCTAAGGAGATATTCCAATAAGAGGACATAAATATCAGATCAACTGGATGGTACACTAATAATTGTATTATCAAAAGGATAATGATTGTATTATCAAAAGTATAATTTAGTAGGAAACACTCAATCACAGACATCTAGTACCATCTGAGATGTTGTTCAATACCCTGAACAGGATATTAGGACCTAATGGTCCTAATGGTCCAGCCTATTTGGACCTAATGGTCCAAAACGGCAAGGGCTTCCTGTAGATTTTGTGTCAGATTAGCCATTCCCACACAGGTGTCTCAAAAACCTTAAGACATCTTAAATGGCACATCTATGAACTGAATCAAACACATAATTGTAAAGCATTAAGTAAAGCATTAAAACAGTAAATTTAGCATGAAGATGCACCTTACATTAATTTGATCAATTGTGAGCCAAATTCTCAAAAATGTTTTAAAAATATGTTTTTGGAGGCTCGCATATATCTTCAATATATATGGCACAATCAAGTAATTTACTTCCTCCTTTAAATTAAAATAAAATTGTATTTTGATTGTGCATATTTTACAACCAAGCTATGAAATCATCCCTGGTCTGAACCATGCTAGGAATTGGATGCTACTAAATGGCCTTTTTTTGCTGAGCTATTTAAATTCTTCCCTTACATGTAGATTTTAGCTAAGACATTGATTTCCCTCCTGCTGGACCCTGCCATGTGCAGGTAGAATTTCAGTGGTGAACTAAAAAACATTGAAATCATTGTAGTTACTCAATTTTTTATTAGCACAGAATGTTTTCCTTTGCAATTAACCCACCCCGTTCCCTCTTTACTAGGTCTCATGGAAGCCTTTAAAGTCATTGAAAAGCAATACTGCCTTATCTCTTTTATCCAACATAGCAGACACTGCACTTTACTTTTCCAAGTAAATGTGTTGTTTTTTCTCCTGGCATGAAAAGCTATGGTTTGTGTATGAAGACTAGACAGCAAGTTGAATATGAGCCAGTAGTGTGCCCTGGCAGCCAGGAAGGCCAACTGTATCCTGGGATGCATCAAGCACAGCATCGCTAGTCGGTCAAGGGAGGTGATTGTCCCACTCTACTCTGTGCTGGTCTGACCTCACCTCAAGTACTGTGTGCAGTTCTGGGCACCACAGTACAAGAAGGACATTAAACTGTTGGAGAGTGTCCAGAGGAGGGCAACGAAGATGGTGAAGGGCCTGGAGGGGAAGACGTATGAGGAGCAGCTGTGGGCACTGGGCCTGTTCAGCCTGGAGAAGACGAGGCTGAGTGGGGACTCATTGCAGTCTACAACATCCTCGCGAGGGGGAGTGGAGAGGCAGGTGACCTATTCTCTGTAAACACCAGTGATAGGACCCACAGGAATGGTGTTAAGCTGAGGCAGGGGAAGTTTAGGCTGGACATCAGGAAGAGGTTCTTCACCGAGAGGGTGGTTGCACACTGGAACAGGCTCCCCAGGGACGTAGTCACTGCACCAAGCCTGTCTGAATTTAAAAAGTGATTGGACTGTGCATTTAGTCACACGGTCTAAACTTTTGGGCAGACCTGTGCGGTGCCAGGAGTTGGACTTGATGATCCTTAAGGGTCCCTTCCAACTCGGGATATTCTATGATTCTGTATGAAAAGGCTCATTAAATAAAAATTAAATATAAAGTTAAGTTAAATAGTTAAAACTTAAATACAAGTTAAATGTTTTTCTACTGTCACCTAAGAAAAAAAAGGGTGAATAGAAAAAAAAGTATTTCTTTCCAGTCTGGGCATATTCATTTTTGTCAATAAAAATGTGGAAAGCAAAGAAAGCTGTAATTCCTCCAAAGTAAGTAAATTAGAAACCCTTTTTAGTCTACTGCAATTGTAGGAGCTAACCTGGACGTCTGAAAAATGTTTGCAGTGAAAGTATAGGAGCATTCCTTCATTAGATGTTGCAATAATTGTGTTCATGGAGGAATAACTTACTTTATTATGCAGCAGTTTCTATCAGCCAATCTATTGAATAAAGAAATGGAAAATAAAACTTTAATTTTTCCTGCTTGAGTGCATCTGAGTGCACAACTTCTTTGAAATTCTCATGAATGTTACAAATTTTTGCCAATTGTCTTTCTAATTGTAGCAGCTTTAATTGTCAGCTCCTGAAACATGCTGAAATAAACATAAACATTGAATATATCTGCAAGGTTTTTCTTCAGATTTGTAATTAGTAATGCATTTAGCTAGGTCGTTATATCTACAGTGGTAGTTCACAACTCTTCTCACCCCTAACCCAGTTTATAGAATGATTCAGAGAAATATCTAGATTGATTTTGAGCATATACCTTATAGCTTTAAAATGAAATAGCCTTCAAGAATAGTATTGTAGACAGAAATAGTTGGAATAAACCAACTATTGTTGGTATTGTGGGTGTAGAACATACCCGTGATTTACATATGCATGTATTTAGACTTTATCAAACTTTTAGCTCCCAAAAGCTCTATTTGTCTCACTGAATGAGTCTGAGCTATCCTTTTCAATGAAGACCACAGGAAAAAAAATCAAATACAAACAAACTAAAAAGAAAGAGATAATGAGCAATGAATTTTTAGTCCATGAAAAACTGTGAAAAACAGTGAAAAACTTTTTAGCAATATTTTAATCTCATCTATTTTTTATGGTCAAAATCTTGGTCATGGGCACAGGAAAGCTGTGGTGGTTTTACCGTGCCGGGCAGCTAAACCCCACAACTGCTCTCTCACTCTCCCTCTTTTTAGATGAGGAGGGGGAGAAGTAAAGCAAAGAACAACTCACGGGTTGAGATAAGGATAATTTAATTAAAGGGAAATAATAATAATAATTAAATAAAGATTATTATGAACTAAACAATTTAACTAAAGGGAAATAAAAAGGGAGAGGGGAAAAGGGAGGGGGAAAGGGAAAATAAAAAGAAGGGAGGAAAACAAACAAATAAAATAAATAAAGGCTATGTGGAAGTGCAGAGGAAAGAAATTACTCTCTACTTCCCACAAATGAGCGATGATTGACCACGTCCTTGAAGCAGGGCCTCAACGCACGTAGCCGGTGTTCGGGAGGAGGACCGATGTTTTCACAACGAGAGCCCACCCTTCCCCTCTTCTTCCTGTTTCCACCTTTTATTGCTGAGTGTGACGTCGCATGGTATGGAATATCCCTTTGGTTGGTTTAGGTCAGCTGCCCTAGTGATGTTTCTCTCCTCACTTTTTGCCCACCCCCTAGGAGGGTTAGAGAGAGGCCCGATGCTGTGCCACTGCTGCTCAGCAGTAGACACAACACTGGTGTGATAACACTGCTGTTCCAACTACAAGTGCAGAGCACAGCACTGTATGGGCTGCTGCAGGGAAAGTTAATATTCCAGCCAGACCCAGTACAAAAACAAACCACGTTGATCAACCCAAACATATTAAAATAACTGAATATTAACAGCCTAATCATTATTAGTACAGACATATTTAATATAGAGAAAAAAAAATAGTTCCATACAAAGTCACATCAGTTGTAATAGTATCGAATATATATCTTAGGTTCTACTCTTTTTTTTTCTGGTATAGTGTTTAGCCTTCCATGACTCCTCTGTTTCCTGAGGTGACTAGCTTCACCCTACTGGTGTGAAAAGGGTGTTATATAATATTAACATCTGTAGTTCCCCCAAAGAATCCATTTATCTCCTGCTCATTCTCTCTCATGTTTCCAGTTCTCTTACCTTCTGGCCTTGGTTCCCAGTCTCAGTCTCTTGTTATAACTATATAGTTTGTTCTCTCCTAAATGCTCCTAGTGTTTTTAACAATAAGTTCAACTTTGCTCAACTCCTTTCTTTATAAGCAACCACAGATATCTTGTCCCTTTCTTTCTTTCTTTCTTTCTTTCTTTCTTTCTTTATTTATTTATTTATTTATTTATGTTCTAGTGGTCTTTTTCCTCCCATTACATTTGAAATTGAAAGCTTTCTTCTCCCTGGTTTTTGAGTACTAGTAAAAAATAAAAGGAAGTCTTTCAATAACAATAAACTTTTTTTTTTCTTCAGTCTTCAAAGCTAGAAAAAAATGTTCAAATTAAAATCTACATTCATTGTTAAACGTCAAGTATCTTTCACAAGACCGTAGATGATATGTTGTATTTGGGTTTACATGACAAGAACTTGGTAGCAGGGAGGTTGTGAAGGTGGGCTCTGTGAGAAGCTGCCCCCTGTTAGATAAGGCCCAGTATCAGATGGCTCCAAAGGGACCCGCTGCTGCCCACAGCCAAACCAATAAGCAATGTTGTTTGCCTCTGTGAGAACAGATTTAAGAAAGGGAAAAAAACTGCTGCACAACAACATCTGGGAGAGTAAGGAATGAGAGAGCAGCCGTGGTGGAGATCAGTTAACCAACTGAGTAAAACCACCAAACATGTAAATGTCATGAAATACTGAGAAGCTGTCAGAAAACAATAACCAAGACAATATAGTTTCACTAGTCTCATTTCTTTAAAAAAAAAAAAAAAATTATAAAAAGTCTGGAACAGAGTAGGAAACATATGAGGAATGCCTGGTACTGAAAAATTCACCCTGCATATTTTATTTGTGCTGAAGCCAAAGCAAAGAAAGAGTCCATAAAAATTTAATAAATGCATAGTAACTAGTACCACCAATCCCTCCTATTTGTGCAGTTTTGAACTAAAAGGACAGTAGAGTCCTCAAAAATAAAAAAAAAAAAATCATCTTCCAGAACTTTCTTTTGATTAGATTTTCCAAGATTCTCTTTTCAAACCATTTTCATTGTATGACTAACCTAGGCTTTGGTTGCAGCCATGATCTCACTAAAGAATCTCTTCATTATTATGTAAACAGCACTATGAACTGGGATACTTGCAGAAGTGAAATAAACCAGTGGCCCAGAGTCAAAACCAGCTCAGTGGCCCTCAAGAAGTACATGAAATGGATAAGATAAGAAATGAAGAATATTTTTTTAGTGGAAAATATAAGGTAGTGTATTTAGTATAACCTCACTGTCTACACGACTTAGTGGTTAACTACAGCTTCAGAGTTAGACTGAGAAGTTAAAATCTTGGTTCCATTGATATCAGTGGTAAGCATTCATAGAAATCAGACCAGGATTTCCACACTACTTATACTCTGAGAGGAAAAAAGAAAATCAATCAGATTTTTAGTAGACATGAGTGATTTTATTATGTTTGAAAAAAACAAATACTTAACTCAAGTGTTTGTTTCTAAGTTTAAAAACACCTTCAGAATGTCTATCATATTTCTGATAATCATTTTCAAACTTAGTTTATTATTAGGCTGTTTATGTTGTGTCTTATACCAGTCACTAGGCAATCTAAAATACTGTCCTACTTCCACTTGAATTAACTTCTCTCAATTACTTTTCTTTTTCTGAAAAAAAAAAAAAAAAAAAAAAAAAAAAGTGTTTACTTTGAAACTCTTACTGATTAATCACAGCCCAGCTCTGACTGCTACATTTTTAAGATTCTGATAAAGCCTTAAAAATCTGAAAGCGGATTTAATCAAACAGATAAAGCTGTCTGAATATTAATTTTATGAATAAAATGTGAAGTAAAAATAATAATTATTATTATTCCATTATAGAGAATAGTTTAAAATAATAAATAAATGAACTTCAAAACAGGTGGGATGTAAACATACCATATAGGCTATATTATATGAACAATGAGATGAAGCTCAGGATAATAACAGAAGGGAGCAGCATAAAAAACAGGAACCCAGCTCTGGATTTGAGGAGTGCTGACTTCAACCTCTTCAGAGATCTGTTTGGAAGAATGCCATGGGAGAAAAAGAGCAATCCAGGGAAATTGTTTGATATTCCCCAGGGAAATTTGTTCCCCAGGGATCAGTATTGGGGTCCATGATCTTTAATATCTTTATCAATGATTTAAATGAGGGAATTGAGTGCACCCTCAGTAAGTTTGCAGACAACACCAAGTTGGGTGGAAGTGTTGAGCTGTGGGAGGGTAGGAAGGCCCTGCAGAGGGACCTGGACAGGTTGGATCAATGGACAGAGGCCAGTGGGATGAGATTCAACATGTCTAAGTGCCAGGTCCTGCACTTTGGTCACAACAACCCCATGCAATGCTACAGGCTTGGGGCAGAGTGGCTGGAAAGCTGTGCAGAGGAAAAGGATCTGATGGTGTTGGTCAATGCTTGCCTGAACATGAGCTGGCAGTGTGCCCAGGTGGCCAAGAAGGCCAACGGCAACCTGGCTTGTATCAGGAATAGTGTAACCAACAGGAACAGGGAGGTGATCACGCTCTGGTGAGGCCACATCCCGAGTACTGTGTTCTGTTTTGGGCCCCTTGATGTCAGGAGGACGTTGAGACCCTGGAGCATGTCCAAAGAAGGGCTATGAAGCTGGTGAAAGGCCTGGAACCCAAGTCCCATGAGGAGCAGCTGGGGGAACTGGGGTTGTTTAATCTGGAGAAGAGGACGCTCAGGGAAGACCTTATTGCTCTCTACAACCACCTGAAAGGAAATAGTGGTGAGCTGAGGTTCAGACACTTCTTGCAAATAACTAGTGATAGGACAAAAGGGAAGAGAGTCAAGTTGTACCAAGGGAGGTTTAGGTTAGAAATCCTTGGTAGAAGAGGACTAGATTAAGGAACCTTAAATGAACTGGATGTTTGCAAATCCAAGCGGCTTGACAGGCCCAAGTGCTGAGGAGGCTGGCAGATGTTATTGTGAGGTCACCCCAATTACCTTGGAAAGACCATGGTGACTGGGAGAGATTCCAGAACACTGGAAGAAAGCAAACATCAGTCCCATCTCTCTTCTTCCTACACAAGAAGGAAGATGCACAGAATTGCAGGCCAGACAACCTCACCTCAGTTCTTGGGAAAGTGTTAGAGATAACCCTGATGGAAAGTATTTCCATGTATGTGAAGGACAAGAAGGTGATTGTGAGTAGTCAGCATGGATTTACAAAGAAAGGAGAAAAACTTTTTAATTAAGCTGGTAGACTTCTGAGGTGACTAGCTTAGTGAACAAAGGGAAGACAGTGGATGTTACTCACTTTGACTTAGTAAAGTCTTTGGCCTTCCTCATTGACAAACTGACAAAGTATGAGTTAGATTAGTGGACAGCGAGGAGGGTTGAAAACTGGCTGAATGGTCAGGCCTAGAAGGTTGTTACCACAGGCACAAAGTCCATATGAAAGCATACAATATGGTTTGTTCAGAAATTGCTTTTCTGCAGTCAGAAGTTTGGGGGAACTCACAGCCATTTCAGTTCTGAACCAAAGAAGAAACCTTGTCCTAAAATACTTATAAATGATAAAACATGCTTGCTACATGCTACATCGCCAGTAGCTCAATGATTCAATATTTTAAAAGTGATGGGGAGAACTGCATATTTAAACCATTTAAACCATAAAAGATGGTTTATGAGTCCATATGGACTCATCTTTACCTCTTTGAAACTTAATTAAAGTTTAATTGTAATTCTCCTGAGAAGTTTCAATTTCAATTTTGATTAGGCATAATTTTCTGATCAAGCAACATTTTCTTGAAGGAAAAAATAACCTATAAATTATCTGTAAACAGATTGAGAATACATTGCTTTTAATCCTACCGTGTTCAAACTTTTCACCCAGTTACCAATTAACACTACCTCACCAGTCAAATTAGAATAAACAAGCCCTAGAATCTCTAGAATTCAAAGGAATTAGCACTCCTTTGTTGATTTAATTTACTGCAAAACTGAGACTTGATTTATTGTTATTCTTACCTGTTAACATAGGAAGCAATGTATAAAAGAAGATTTTTCTGACATATGACACATGAAACAGTTGTTAGAAGAAGAACTGCCATTATGTGTTATGCATCCACTAGGTTTACTTCAGGAGAGAAGTTGCATAAGGGGAGAAGTAGTTCAAAGATTTTTAAAAGGAAGTCACTGATTTAGCAAATTATGGATCAGGACTTAGGAACTTCAGACAGAGAAAGAAAATACCTGGATTAATCCAAGAGAAAATTGTATTTGTACTTTTCTTCAATTTGATAGAGAGGGATAGAATTCTTCATACATTTCTTGAACTTGTATTGATTTTTGCTGGGCTACTGAATATGTTATACTGAGCTCCACTAGCGTCATATAACTAACTTAAATATATGAAATTAAACAAATCATTTTCTCATACAAGGTATTACATCAGAGTTTAAAAACAAAGTTGAAACAATTGACTTTCAGCTCTGCTGTAGAGAGCATTTTCCTCTTCTCATTTAAAATTTTGGCTGAGGCAATAATAGGAAGAACTGAGGGAATAAAGTTGGAAAAAACAGAATATATGGTATCTTTTCTAGTTAGTGCATACTACCTTATTACTCACTGCAATATATTAAATTGATGATACAATTATTTACCACACTGTATATACCCATTAGGCATTTGCTCTGTATTTCATAATTTTCAAAGATTATAATTTTGCACTTTATATTCTAACTTAACATGTAGCTATTTCTTTTTTTTTTTTTTTAATTTCATAACAACTAAATATCTACCAACCATTCAGTCAACCACCTATTCCAGAAGAATGGGAGGATGGAATCAGAAGGGCAAAAGCAAGAAAAGTCATGGGTTGAGATAAAGACATTTTAATAAGTGCAGAAAAAAATAAAAATGAACAGACAAACAAGAAATGTAAAGATAATCACTCACTACCTGCTACCAGCAGATTGATTTCTGACTAGTGTCTGAGGAAAGGCTACGTTGGAAAAGCAGCCTTCTTAGTTCGCCACCTGCACTCCTCCCACCCCCAAGTCTTATTACTGGGCATGACAACAAATGGTATAGAACCTTTGGGTAGTTTGGGTCACCCGTCCCAACTATGTCTCCTCCCAGCCTCTTGCCCATCCTCAGAGTGTAGCCTGTGTTGGGGGCTGGAGTGAGAACCAAACAGCGTTTACGATGTAAGCACAGTTCAACAACAACTGTTAAAACACTGGTGTGTTATCAATACTGTTTTGATCACAAACATAAAACACAGCACCAAATAGACTACTATGAAGAATATTAATTCCATCCCAACCAGGCCCAGTACAATCAAGAAAAATTAATAAAATAAAATAAAATAAAATAAAATAAAATAAAATAAAATAAAAATAAATCAAAACTTAAAGTTATGCTGCTTTTCTATCTTACAATTATGTAATAAGTTGTTTGCATGGAAAACCAAGGCTTTCCTGATACATGAAGTAGTCATCCTTAGTAGCCTTATATAGTGTCTGCATTTTGATGACTGATGAATGCTTTGTGATCTCCAGTAAAGGAAAGATATATAGAGATAGGTTTGTTTTGTTTTGTTTTGTTTTTAATGTAAATTAATTTCTTTAGCATTATGGCCCTTATCTCAAATGCAATGAAGCTATTAACTTGATGTCACGAAGAAAATGTTTTATTGCAGTCAACATATAATACAGCCAAATGTTGCATTAACTGCCATCTGTATCAACATATTTTCAGACAGGTGCAAATGATCAGCTGGCAAAGCTGACAGCCCATCTTCTCATTTTGTTTAGGGAATCTTCTTCACTTTAGTTGAAACTCATTATAGTTTTTCATCTTCCCAAAACTTCAAAAAATGATATTTGTTTTATTCGGTATTTTCAATATCCCCATTTCCTTTTGTATGAGGGGTTCAAATGATATTAAAACTTCTGTATAGGTCACAGAGACATCTAGTCATATTTAATAAGTTTTGTAGAGCAATCCTTGCAAATGGCAGGATGTAGATAAAATTCAGCATATGACAGTTGAAGAGGTGAATATTTATATATCATGATTCACCTGTGGTGGTTTTACGCAGCTGAAAACCTGAACTCCACCACAACCACTCTCTCACTCTCTCACTCCCCCACCTCCTACTGCAGGGGATAAAATATGATTTAAAAAAAATAATAATAAAAAAAAAGGGCTGAGGTTGAAATGAGTACAGGGAGATCACTCACCAATTGTTGTCATGGGCAAAACAGGCTGCACATAGGGAGATTAAAATAACATATTGCCTATTACTAACAGCGCAGAGCAGTGAGAATCTAAAAGCAAGCTAAAGACACCTTATTGGCTCAGCTCTGGACAGCGGTGGGTCCCTTTTGGAGCAGGCTGGAACTGGCTCTGATCTAACATGGGGCAGCTTCTGGACTCTTCTCACAGAAGCCAGCCCTGCAGCCCCCTTGCTACCAAAACCTTTCCACATAAACCCAATACACCACTGCATTAGACCTTTTTAATGTGTAATCTAAAGATGATAATCTCAATGTTCTTCTATTTATGTAAAATGTTAAACTAAAAATCTTAGTACAAAAATCGAAAAACATCTCATAAGTGAAGCCAAGAATTTATTGTTACAGTATCACAGTAAATTCTTAAAGTGTTAGTATATGTATTCTAACTTAATGTTGACTGTTATTTACAAATATTAAAACATTTCCAGTTAATGTCTGAACAAACAAAGTCTGAGTCATTAGTCCTATTGCTAGTAATAGATATTCACTGCCCAAATCAATATAAACAACTCTCAATAAAACAGCTGAAATTATTACATAAAAACTTTTATAGCATCCTCTCCATTTTCTGGTGATGTTTTACACACACTGCCCACACTCCTCAGCTCCTGAAGCCATTGGTGTCTGGAAAGAATCACTGTACCACCCTGAAATGTGCCCAGGACATCTGTCACATCACTAACAAGGACTTCTTTCTTCCCTTTACAACAAGGTGCAAGACGTAGATGCTTTCCGTCTTTTCAGTCCTAGAATCTATTCAGATACATTTTCCTGCATTTTCTTAGCACAGTCTACCTATCTACTTTTATAATTGACTCTCAACTATTTCATTTTTTATTTTTTTTTTTATTCTTTATCTAGTAGCACAAAAACAGTGAAGGGAGATTATATTTAGAGTACCAGGGTAGCATGACATTCATTAACATTGCTAATAACATCACAAAATGTTTTATATTTTTTTCCAAATATTTTTTATGATATTATATTATATTCTGTCTATATTAGAACTACACGGTTGGACTAGTTGATCTTCAGAGGTTCCTTCCAGCCTTGTCCATTCTGTGATTCTGTGATTCTCTGTTTTTCAGTTTTTTGAAAATGAAGGTATCAGTACGGTCTGAGATGAGTCCAACCAGTGAAATAGTTCAGTCAGTATGCACTACTCAGTAGAACTTACCTTACAGAGTGAGAGATAAAGTACAGTTTTGTACTTAAGACTATCTCATGGTTTTATCATTATGAAGCAGTGTGTATTCCCATTGACTTTTGGTTTGCTTCATGTCATTACCTGAAATGACTGCATTTTTGCATTTACTGCAGGTTTGAAATGCAAAATGTTACATAAAATAAATATGTATGATACTCAACACCATATGGTACTTATCTTGAACATACTCAGCAGAAGAAAAAATATTCACTTTGGGTTAAATGGGCTTTGTTGCACAAATCCAACAATAGGCTATACTTTATTGTACCATACCATTTTTTAATGATAGCTCTTATATGTATTTCATTGCTTTGATTTTGTCATCATTTTAGTATTTTCTTGATGTGATAGAAATGAATAAAACAATGTCTCTATAACGTACCAAGAAAAACCAGTTCCCCCAGCTGCTAAGCAAGTAGATGCAAATGTATTACCATTATTCTCCAATCAATATATGCAATTTTTGTAGACTGATCAGTGATAGAATCAAGACTCTAACCCAAACTGAAAGCTTAGGTAGAAAGCTGAACTACCAAAACTTAGCAGTTCACCAGGCAGCAGTTGATCTACTTCTAATCTTTTATTGCTCTTTCTTGCAATAACTTTGTATTTGTATCTTGAAACTGTTGCACAGTTTTTTGTGCAAAATCTCAGAATTATGCTGTTAGTTCATGATAACTCAAGTTCCCACATCATGAAGAGTACGCGTCAGGTAACGTAACCAACTCCTGCTATCAGAAACACTGATAAATTAAGGGAGTATTAATTACATAGTTTTAAAGAAACCATGTTTCAAACATGTTTCTTTGGCTTTATTTTGGGATGTTGATTTCCAACAAAAGTTGTTGGAAAGCCACTGAGCATGACTTCCAACAAAATGTAATGCAGCTCTTGCCAAGATAAAGTTGCCATTTGAATAACTAGAATGAATATAGTGCCTTTGGTTAATTATCTCACAGCTGATTTTAAGACCTATTCTATAGTATTGCCATGTTATCAAATATAATTTATAAAGTTTGTAAACTTGTTATCAGAAGGAATGTTAAATTATCTGAAATTGCCTTTTTCAAATAAAAAATCATGTATACACTGTTTTTAGCTGAACTAAAGGATAGATGTGGTAAAACACCCAGGAAAAAAAAAAAAATATTTAACTAAAAACATTCAGGAGTCCTCTATCCACCCCCCTCCATACCCCCCACACCCCCCCCCCGCTTTTTTTTTCTTCCTTTTTTCCTGTTTTTGTAGTTGTTGTTTGTTTGTTTGTTTTGAGTGATAGTCTTAGTATATCATAATCAATATTGTTATCTTCAGTATCTGGTCCCCAACAGTGAATATACTGCCTTTGTAGTTAACATTTTGTACCCACTCAGTTGGAATCGGCTGACAACTTTGAATAGAATGTCTGTCTGTCTGAATGAGGTCAACAGTCACGACTGTATTCTTTTTCAACCTGTAAGTAAAAGTTATGTTTTTAGAGTAGCATTCAGCTTCAAGAAAGGTAGATGCCTAAAGATACCATGTTTATGTCTATGACAGGACAAACAAATAACTTACATGCTTTTTCTCCTTTCTCAGTTTTCCTGAAGTAAATGATGGGCAATGGCATATATTTTTTCTCTGGATCCTACACATACACAACATCAGTTTTTGGAACAGTCAGCAAATACATAGAGGCTCACAGCTCTAAACCTCTAAATATTCCCATTCATCAGCATACCATAGGCTGTAGTTCAGTGAAATATCAATATCCTCACATTAAGGTCAAAATACATAAAAGAAATGAAACTGGCCTGTACTTTACCCAGCTGAAAAAGAAAACTGCAATGGATTAGAAGAAATATTGACTCCTTTTCCTATCAGAGGCACCATTGTCATTATCATCGCCAGTGTAGTATGAAGTTTGTTCTTCTTCCAAATTCTGGCTTTAAAAGAAGTACTGATTTACTCTATATATACATTTATTACTCTGTCAAACCACTATAGGTTACTCCTCCCCAAGATGAGTAAGAAAACTCTATGAAAATTCAAATCTATGTAAACATTACCTTAGAAAACCATGCCATTTACAGCATGTCACACATTTAATCATGTATTCATCACTGTTACACTTCAACGTTTTTTATCTAAGCAAATGTCTCTAAGATCTTAGAGATCATTCCCTTCACAGTAATTCAACAAGTGACTGCGCTCTATGGGAAAGCTGGCAGAAAAGAAAAAAAAAAAAAATGTTGGCAGAAACTCATTCTGAAAAAGGATAAATTGGCAAAATGTTCTGCATGACCAATAGTTGACTATAGAACTACCTGTCACTGAGGATTAAATAGAAGCTAAATCTCACCAGTTTAAGAAATTAAGTAAAACGTGATTCTGCCTTCACTACAATGTTTAGATGATCAAAGTATAAGCATAAAGTTCCATGGAAATCAGATTATAAATTAAGTTATTAAATAAATAAGTTATTTAGTGTAAATAATGCATATATTTTTCCAATTATCATTTTCAGTAACTTCATAAAACTGCAATAAACTCTGAAAAGTGGACAGCTGGAAAAAAAAAAAAAAAAAAAAAAAAAAAGAGAGAGAGATATAACCAAGGGGAAGTGAGTAATTGAGAAAGAGCAAGTGAGACAGTGAGAGATTGGTGTCTGAAAAATAAGATGTCAACATCTATCTGTCTTATTAGACACTTACATCCACCAGTTAAATGGCACTGACAGTACTGTCAGCTGTACTGTTGACTCAGGACTGTGACTAGGGGCAATACCCCGTCTCACATAAATAAATAAATAAAATACAAGCTCATAGAATATCACAAGGAAGGGAGGGAAAATGTCACACCTTCTTGGTATGTCCAGCCATGTGGCATTGTCAAAAGCATGGTTCAAAGGGTAAATCTCTACAGTCAAGAAACTACTCTTGCAAAACCACAGGAGATAATTTATGGTACAGAACTCCTGTACTGCTGCCTGAAACCTGAGTGACAGTCACCTAAACCCTGGGAAAGTGTTGTCAAAAGTGTTGGAAGAGACATTTTTACCATGACAGGCCAAAAGTCAGTGCTGTCTCGCTGGTGTTCAGCTGGTATTGCAGATGTAAGTAACTTGTTTAAACATTCAGAGCAATTAGTCTAGATACAGAGTATTTTTGTGTTTCCCTACATGAATTCTCTAATTGTTTATCAAATATATTGAAGTTTCTAAGTCTTCTTTAATAAATATTTGTATAAATATTTTTTATAAATATTTTTGTAAATATTTGTTGACAGAAAGATATGGATCTTAGTCTTTCACATCTCTACAGAATATACAAGCTACTGGACTACAGCTTCAGATTTTTTCTACAACTGGCACCAAATCACTTTTTATAGATAATATAACTTCTCCAGTATATGAGATGAAAATACACATCAGAATTCAGATCATATAAGACATTGAAGAAGTGGATTAAGTTTTGAGAGATGTTTACTGGTGAAAGATTCCCTCCCAGATGCCAACTTGACATAGAACTCTGATAAATATGTACTTTCTGGCCAGATACCCTAGAGATATTTATCTTTTGCCATTTTCCAATACACTGCTGTAGTTTAGATTAGATGCGTATTTAAGAATCCTTTCTTAGTCAACAGACTTACAACTATATTATTTAATGACCATGAAAACATTGAAGGAATGAGATTGGACACAGCAAAGTTCTTATTTTAAATAGCCTTCAACTCTTAAATGTCTGCCACCTAAGATTTACTTAAATGTCAAAAAATACTTCCTAGCCAATAATGTGAAAATCTTAGATGATCCTCACTAAGTATCTTTCTGATGCAAACTAAAATTACCTAACACACAGACAGTTTAGACTCCAGGCAATGCTATACTTACTGTTAGAGATGACAGATCCTAACACCTTCACCAAAGGATTACAGAAAATTTACACATTGACTTAGTTCAAAAATATCATGATGCATTTAACTGTCTTCAAAATATTTCGCTCCCTATCCCTAGATGGATTACCACTAGCTTGACACCATCAAAAACAAATTTTACTGAATTATTACTTCATTCTTTTCCTTCAGAAAGAATTATATGTGAGGCTTTACTTTCTTTCCTTTTTCTTGAGCTTCAGTTTCATTATCAGACAGTCCTAAGTAGTCATTTATTGTAAGGGAAAAAAAACCTTTGACTTCAGTGACAGTGGGATTGGCCCTAATGATGATAAAATATGTTTCTGAAGCTACTTCATTTTGTGTATGACTACTTACTACTTAGTTTCTAAGATTTACATTATTCTTCCTTAACAGCCAGATAAATTGGGATACTGTTAGTATCAACAGGATAAACTTTATTCCAATTGACTACCTCAAATAAGGTAAACATTCCTACTTTATAACAAACAAGCAAGCGAACAAACAAACCTGTCCCATAAAAATATTTTTTTTTTACTGTTTAATTATATATTGAATGATTAGATGCTTTGATGGAATAATTTCATATTAAAATTAAAATATGACATAAAAATGTGAGGTTTGGGGTGGGAAATATGTGAGAAAATCATGATGACAATAATCACGTCTACAAACAAAATAACTGTACAAAGAAAAAAAAATGGAAATAAAAATAATACGCACTCTTGATAGCACACTTCTTCCCTGAAAAACACAGCATATATTATACTTAACATATTACACACATGAAAAAGAACAAGCAGTCACAGAAAAAAAAAAAAAAGAAAAAAAAAAGAGTAATAAACAAACTACAGTATTCAATATATTTGTCATTAAACCTTTTATGTTGAGGCTACAGTGTTTTCTCAGCTTGTACTCATCTAAATTAGTAAGTCTTACCACTGCTCAAATCCAATTTGAATTGTTATTTGCAACCCTAATTACCAAGCTCTCTACACAGAACTAGTGATGGAATTCTACTTTCATTATCCCTCTGTTACTGCTGATAGTAAATTAAACACTCAACATAGAATGATTTTCCTCTATTAAGACAATACAGTGACATACTGATTAAATTTAAACTGTCAGATCTTATTTTGTTTATCACTATTAGTCGTACAGAAGACTATTGTCATTTTCTTTTCAGGTACTTTCATTTAAACTTTTGTCATCTAGGAATGGTGGCAATAGGTGACCCGATATTTTAGAAGTATTAAACTTATTTTGAAGCAGTTTAGAAAGTGTCATGATATTTCAGTTTTGGATCACTAAATGTTATGTGAATAGCTTCAAAGATGATAATGGAACTGAAGAATTATTTATTCGGTCCTGAGAAGCCTCCTCTCCAGTGGGCTTTGGACAAATATTAAATATAATTACTCATCTGAACAAACTTTACAGTGAAGTTCAAAGTGATGATGAAGAACATAG
This sequence comes from Anas platyrhynchos, assembly GCF_047663525.1. Classification (NCBI taxonomy): domain Eukaryota; kingdom Metazoa; phylum Chordata; class Aves; order Anseriformes; family Anatidae; genus Anas; species Anas platyrhynchos. The sequence continues at coordinate 58,587,656 of NC_092590.1, forward strand.
AAAATAACAAGAGATCTGTGCTAGTTCATTAACTTGTGTTTATTTTCTTTTTTTCCTGTAATCCACTTTCCATTATTTGACTTCAATGTAAAAGCTTGATTGACTGATTTTAATTTTAATAATATTGAAAATAGAGCTTCCACAAAGTAAAAAGTAGCATCTTTTTAGCTTATATAAGTATACAAAAAGCATTTTGTGAATGTACATAATTACATATCCAACATATATATTACGTAGTTTGCAGAAACACTAGTTCTCGGGAACAATTAAATTATTTATTTGTGTTTTTCCTCTCTCTACCAAGCTCTCTTTGTGATGGGAAATATTTGGAGGTATTGACAGTGTTTTGGAAGACACAAGAAGAAAGGCTTAATCTATGAAAGTAAACACAATTACAGAGTTGTTGTAGAAAGCATTAAAATGGAGCAAACAGATTCATTTCTCATTATGAATGAAAATATCCACCTAAACTCCTACATATTTTCAGGCTGGTTTTAGCTATATTATTTTCAATATTATTATATTATTAATGATGAATTTGGCATTGTTAATGTTATTTGCATTCTATGTTACTTTTATTTTTTTATTAGCTAGTAGGTAATAAGAGTATGGCCAAAGTACCAAATGCCTTTCTAGGTTTAGTCTTTCCCTTCAGTACTGTCCTTCAGGAATCCCATGTCCCAGAGGCCAGGCTGAATGGCTAGAGCAAGAAAACCAAAATCTTTGGTTGAAGAGGATCAGATCAGGGGACACTTGAGTGATCTGGACATTCACAAGTCCATTGGCACTGATGGGATGTACCTACAAGTGCTGGGGGATCTGGCAGATGTGATTGTGAGGCCGTTCTCTATATTATTTGCTCGATCATAGCAACCAGGAGAAGTGCCTGAAGACCAGAGGAAAACAAATGTCATTCCTGCCTTCAAAAAGGGCTAGAAGGAGGACCCAGGAAACTACAGGCTGGTCAGCCTCATCTCAGTCCCTGGGAAACAGATGGATCAGCTGATCCTGGAAACCATTTCTAGGCACATGAAGGAGAAGAAAATTATTAGGAGTAGTCAGCATGGAATCTCGAAAGGGAAGTCATGCCTGACCAACCTGATATACTTCTGTAATGAAATAAGCAGCCTGATGAATGAGGGGAGAGCTGTGGTTATTGTCTTCCTGGACTTCATGAAGGTCTTTAACACTGTCCCCCATAAGATCCTCACAAAGAAGCTGTTAAGATATGGGCTGGGTGAGCAGAGAGTGAAAGTGATTAATCAGATCAAAAATTGATTGGACAGCTGGACCCAGAGGGTAGTGGCCAGTGGTACAAGGTCTACTTGGATGCCAGTCACAAGCAGAGTTCCCAGGGGGTCAATATTGGGTCAAGTCCTGTTTAACATTTTCATTAACAATCAGGATGATAGAATAGAGTATACCCTCAGTAAATTCATGGATGATATGAAACTGCGGGTTAGTGGCTGACTCACCAAAGGGCCGCACAATACAAGAGACATGGACATACCAGAAAGCATTGAGCAGAGGGCCACCGGGATTATCAAGGGACTGGGGCACCTCACCTACGAGGAGAGGCTGAGAGAGCTGGGACTCTTCAGCCTGGAGAAGAGAAGGCTCAGGGGGGATCTTTTCAAGGTCTATAAATACCTGAAGGGAGAGTACAAAGAGAATGGAGCCAGGCTCTTTTCAGTGGTGCCCAACACCAGGACAAGAGTCAATGGGCAAAAACTGGAACATAAGAGGTTCCTTCTAAACATCAGGAAGCATTTTAATGTGTGGGTGACGGAGCACTGTAAGAGCTTGCCCTGATTGGTTGTTGAGTCTCCTTCCTTGAAGATCTTCAAAAGCCACCTGGATGTGGCCCTGGGCAACCTACTCTAGATGCCTCTCAGCAGGGAGGGTTGGACCAGATGACCTCCAGAGGTCCTCCCAACCTTAACCAATCATGTAATTCTATGATTCTATATGATTCTGGCATTTATTTTAAAGAGTAATCTGTGTGCTGTATAACTGTGTTCTGGTTGTGGCTAACATAAAGTTACTTTTCTTCATAGAGGCTCATATGATATTCTGGTTTTTGTGTTTTTTGTTTGTTTGTTTGTTTGTTTTTATGAAAATAGTTGTTATAACACACTGATGTTTTAGTTGTTGATGAGCAGTGCTTGCAGAGTCAAGCACTTTTCTGCTTCTCATCCTGCCCTGCCAGCAAGGATTCTGGGGGTGCACAAGAGGCTGGGAGGGGTCAGCTTCTGGGAAGCTGTTCCCCAGTCTCAAACTTGCTAAATTTGTGACAACTACCAACCTCAGATATAAAAATCATATGGAAAATGTAATAATATATGGTATGTAAGAAGTGTTTGCATTTACCACTCAGATTGTGATGCATCACAACTATCTGTTTCTGTTTGACCTGGTTTCTAGTGATACTGAATAATACAAAATGGTACTGATAACTCCAAGGAAAATGGAATGTAAAGTTAATGTAAAGCATACTGCTATTTTCTCAAGTGCCAGCACTGTGTTATAGGAGTTGAGAACTGAACTCCTGTGAGAATGAATAACAGGAATTAAATTTGTTCTTTGAGCCCAGACTATGACATTCATATACATACACAAGGTAGAAAAAATAAATAAATAAAATACTTATGAGTCTATACCAGAGTTACTGTCCACTGTCATTTGCAAGCAGAGAAGCATTTGTACCTGCAGATGGGATTTGTACATGCCTATTGGGGTGCCAGATGTCTGGGATTACCACACGCTGTTTACAAAAATAGCAAGGGTTAGAGGAGGTCTTCAGCCCTTCTTTTAAGGGATATATGAATTCACAATTTGGAAATCCTTTAAAATTATGGTCTCTTCTAGATCACTGGAAAATAGTCATAACTTTTTTTTTTTTAATAGACTATTTTCATCTTCTAAGTATCAAAAATGTAATTACTCTGTCATATCAGAAGGATATACTGGCTATATTTTTCGAATTGCATCACAACAAAATAAATGGGGCTGAGAAGAGTCAGAAATGGCCAGCAGGACTAGGGAAGTGATTGTCGCAGCACTGGTGAGACTACAACTCATATATTGTGTTCAGTTTTGGGCCCCTCACTGTAAGAAGGTGTCCTGGTTTCAGTTAGAACAGAGTTAATTTTCTTCCTAGTAGCTGGTAGAATGCTATGTTTTGGCTTAGGATGAGAAGAGTGGTGATAACACCCCGATGTTTTAGTTGCTGCAGAGCAGTGCTTATACTAAGCCAAGGACGCCTCAGCTTCTTGCTCTGTCCTGCCAACAGGCAGGCTGGGGGTGCAGCAAGAGCTGGGAGGGGACAGACCCAGGACAGGTGACCCAAACTAGCCAAAGGGGTATTCCATACCATCTGACGTCATGCCAAACAATATATAGAGGTGGCTAGCCGGGGGAGGGGGCTGGACTGCTCGGGGTTAGGCTGGGCATCGGTCAGTGGGTGGTGAGCAATTGCATTGTGCATCACTTGTTTGTACACATTATTAGTAGTAGTACTATTATCATCATTGTACTATTATTATTATTGTTATTATTATTATTATTATTTTCCTGTCTTATTAAACTGTCTTTATCTCAACTCACGGGCTTCACTTTCCATTTCTCTCCCCCGTCCCAGAGAGGGAGGGGGGAGGGGGAGCTAACGGCTGTGTGGTGTTTAGCTGCCGGCCAGGTTAAACCACGACAGAAGGATAGTGATTTGCTCCAGCATGTGCAGAGAAGAGCAATAAAGGTGGTGACAGAAGGAGAAAACAAGTGTTTTGAGGAGCAACTAAGGCAATCAGGGTTATTTAGCCTGGAGAAGAGGAGACTGAAGGGAGACCTCATTGTTCTACGACTATGTGAAAAGAGGTTGCACTGAGGAGAGTGTTGATTTCTTTTCTTATCTATTCTTATATTTGTTTCCTTACAGCAAATATTGCTGTTACTTTTCTACATACAGTTTTCTTTCAAACATGGCTTATTTAATAGATGATCATAAAATGGTCAATACAAGCTGCAATAATGGAAAATACAACTGTCTGATGGAACATGATTGTATAGCTCTTCATAAATAGTAGTACATGACTAAAATGCTGTGCAGAAGCATTTTACCATTACCTTCAACAAGGAGATTGTTACTAGGCTTACCTGACTCTTTCATTTCTCATATGCCTCTTATGTTGTTTGTTTTTTTTTTAACTTAACAATCTTTGATTCTTTTATAACATCTATATACTATAGACAAAGTGTTGTTTTTTGTTTGTTTTACACAATACCATTCACCTTTATTAATTGTTATCAATATTGTGATGTTTTGGAACCAGCTTCATATGGGGAAAATAAAATAATTTGTACTGAGTTGAAAGAAAAAACTTATTAAATTAAAATTAGAAATTATTTGATCTGATGTTCACTAAAATATCAGAGATGCTTTCTGACTAAATATGCAACTGAGTTATTCAGCCATATGAAAACTAAACATCACTAAAGGAACTATTTTACACTTCTGAGATACATAAAAGAGGTGATTTGTTGCATTTGACTATTCATTATTTCTCTTTTATAATTACTTATTTAGTAAGTAGAGTGAAACTGTGTACTGAAAAAGTTACAATGAACATTTATTCAAGTAAGTGACAGGGATAAAAGAAAAAAATATTGGCAATATTTTTGCTTCTGTCAAATTTTAATTATTGTTTAGTTTGAATTACTATAAACCTAAATAACTGTAACATTAAATTTGTAAAATTGCAGAATCATAGAATGGTTTGGGTTGGAAGGGACCTTAAAGATCATCTAATTCACACACCTCCTCCCATCAGCAGGGACACCTTCCACTAGACCAGGTTGCTCAAAGCCCATCCAACCTGACCTTAAGCACTTCCAAGGGTGGAGCATCCACAACTTCTCTGAGAAACCTGTTCCAGTGCCTCACCATCATGATAAAGAATTCCTTCCTTATGTATAATCTAAATCTCTACTTTCTTATTTTAAAGCCATTACTCCTTGTCCTATCACTACACTGCCTGCAAAAGAGTCCCTCCCCAGCTTTCTTGTAGGCCCCCTTTAGGTACTGGTAGGCTACATTGACGTTTCCCTGGAGCCTTCTCTTCTCCAGGCTGAACAACCCCGACTCCCTCAGGCTATGTTCATAGGAAAGGTGTTCCAGCTCTTTGATCATCCACATGGCCATCCTCCAGACTCATTCTAATACGTCCATATCCTTCTTGTGCTGGGGACCCCAGAGCTGAATGCAGTATTCCAGGTGGGGAATAGAGAGAATAGAGAGAATAACCTCCCTTGGCCATGATTCTTTTGACGCAGCCCAGGATATGGCTGGCCTTTTGGGCTGCAAGTGAACATTGCCAGCTCATGTTGAGCTGGCATGTCATCAACCAACACCTCCAGGTCCTTCTTATCAGGGCTGCTCTCCATCCATTCTCCACCCAGGCTGTATTTGTGCTTGGGATTGCCCTAGCCCAGGTACAGCACCTTGCACTTGGCCTTGTTGAACTTCATGAGGTTTGCATGCACCCACCTCTCAAGACTGTCAAGGATCCTCTGGATGGCATACCTTCCCTCCAGCTTGTTGACCGCATCACACAACTCAGCGCCATCGGCAAACTTGGTGAGGGTGCACTCAATCCCATGTCCATGTTACTGACAAAGAAGTTAAACAGTGCCAGTCCAAATGCTGACCCCAGAGGAAGACCACTCATTACTGATCTCCACTAGGACACTGAACCGTTGAGCACAACCTTCTGAGTGAGACCATCCAACTAATTCCTTACCCACCAAGCGGTCCATCCACCAGATCCATGTCTCTCCAATTTAGAAACAAAGATATCACGGGGGACAATGTCACATGTTTTGCACAAGTCCAGGTAGATGACATCTGTGGTTCCTTCCATATGCTTCCGTATGTTGCAACCCCATTGTAGAAGGCCACCAGATTTGTCAGGTGTGATCTGCCCATAATAAAGACACGTTGGCTGTCACCAATCACCTCCTTATTTTGCCATGTACATAACACGCATTACGTGGTTAACATTTTGATCTTACAAATAAATCATGAATATAGAAGATGTATATGTTATCTCTACCGGGTAAATCTATCCCAAAATGGTAATGAATATTGGTAATTTCATGGTAATGAAATCAGGTGCTAGACTTAGTACTTCTAACACTTTCAAAATAATAAATAATATGTTTCCAGACCAATTATTCCAAGAGAGAACAATATTACCTAATTACCAGACATCAAACATATATGCTTGCTACTTGATTTTCTCAAGAGCACTCAAACATGACAACAGGGATGCACACAGACATGTTCAGTGGACTAATTAGCAATTGATAATGAAAAGAAAATATTGTTGAGAACTCTCGTCTACAAGCTCATATGTTGATAGGTGAAAAGAACACACTTGTTTCTGCTGTATTTGTTTCTCTCCAAGAAATTTTAATTCTGTAATAGAAAATAAGTAGGCAGTTTAGAATTTCAGGAAACATTCGTCGGATTTGACAAAAGTACCAATTACAATAATTATTCAATGCTTTTAAATTTTATACAAGTTAAGAATCTATAGGAAAGAATCCTATTGAGGTAAAATAATAACTATGCCTAGTAAAAATTGTCAACAGTGTTATGTTTAGGGAAAAATATAGGAAGCTTTTTATACTTTCTTCTCAGACCAGTAAGAGACCTGTCGCACAACATATAATGAAGACTGAGATGTGTTTTATTTTTATAAAATTATATTTGTAATAATATAATATAATTTTAAATGTTTATTATTATAAAATTATATTATCTCATTATTATTTGATTTCTCCCTTGATTTCCAACTCCCTTACAGATCTAAAGGCAGAAAATGATTAGAAATATCTCATCTGTGCCAAAATCAAGAGTGACATGCCTTTACTAGAACTTTCTTAATGTCTGATCATGGAAATGATATTATTATTTTTTCTTCCATCAAGGATCTGTAATACTGGTGCATTCTTGATCGTAACTTATGAAGCTTATAAACCTTGGACTGACATAGACAATAAAATAAATGAACCTATCACTAGAAGAGGGAGTTGTTCAGTAGAACAAATTCTGCTATCACACACATATTTCTCTGCTTACAATGCTTTCTTTTTATTCCTTTTTATTTAATTTATTATTTTTATTCTTGTACCAATAATACATCAGAGACAGCTGAGTTTACAAGTCAGTGTTCTTAATTTTTACTTTTAACAATGTAAGTTCCATTTCAAAATATTGTCTCATTATTTCAACACTCTGTACTTTTGCAAACTTATATCTAGTCAAGTTTCATTAATAATGTTAATCCAAATAATACAACTTGGTTCTGTCTCATACCATTTTTTTTACATTTTCGGGGGGGGGGGGGGAATGGGAGAGGGAAGGAGTAGGGGTTGAGGGGGGGGGGATTCTATTCCTTAAAAACCTAAAGAAGAGAAAAAGTATTTCAGATCTTATGTCATATATTTCCATGTACATTAGAGATATTTTATTTTCATTTTTTTGTTAAATTTTATTTTAACTATTCAAAATAATAATAAAAAATGATAAAAACAAACAAACAAAAAGTCTACTGAACACCGCATAGAAATGTAAAAGGAAGCTGAAAACATGTTCTGTCTTTCCAACAAAACAAATTGTAGATAATGTTAGTGAAGAGGAAGCCTGTGACAGACAATCGTTTGTGTGTCAAACTGTATGTATGAGGAATGTATAACCACAGGCAAACCATTGTCAACACTGGTACCTGGGGGCAACAATGAATCACAAAAGAAGGAATCTGAAAGAGAGGAAAGCTCAAATTGTGTACTTGTGGCTTAGAGACAGCAGTCAGCCAACAGTAGTGTTTAATTCCTTTTCACACGGGAAAGAAGAAAATGAAAGTCACTGCATCCACTCTCTCCTTCTGGAAGAATCCGTGCTATCAGGCAGAACAAGCAAGAAGAAAGAAAACAGATGTCTTTCTAGCATACTCAATGAATATTTTTTGTGTGTTAATACATAGACACCAGGCTATGGTTAGACAAAGTAAAACAAAAACAAGAACAACAAAAAAAAAAACATTATTTTACAAATAAAATAGAATTTAAGTAAATAATCTCGTATAAAATCAAAGGAAAAGAAATCAATCTAAACCCAATAGCAGTCAGCTTCTAAACTCCATTTCAAGAACAGGTTGCCAGGACATTGCCTGTCATTTTTCAATACCTCTCTTCTAGAGGGCATCATTACTCTTTCTGAAAATAATATGTAAAACTTGAAAGGTTTATTGGGGGCCTTCTTTCATACACTTTTCATCACACTTGTATTTTTGTTCCTGTAATAGATAAAGAGCTTTTGAGCAAATCTGGATCAACATACCCTGAATTAAAGTAAAAGTATTTCTTTAATTATTATTTTAGTGTTTTGGGCTCATTATTAAACTCTATCTGAGACTCTCTGTCAAAAATATAGACTAAAGCAAAACAGACTAGTGCCTAAATACTATCACTCCAAGTATTCTTAGGCAGCTATTGAAACAACTACATATCTTTTTCCCTGAGTATCTCTTTTGCTATCTATCTATACATATCTATGTATCTTTTCTCTCTTCTTGCAGGATCGTAGAGGTTTCTCTTTTATACATCTACTGCTTCACAGGAATAGCAATAAATAACAGTAATTTTAACACAACATTTAAGTATTTAAAAATAGGAGGGGGAAAGTGGAGTGTTAATAGGATAAATACCAGAAAGGATTAACTAGGGTTAAAAAGGAGAGAAGATTAGTTATTATCCTATCTATACAGACATCTATACTTCATATAATCAAAAAAGATAGGACACACCAAGTCAGAACTGAAAAAAGATTTTTTTCTTCCCAGCCCTAAACTCAAAGTGAAGTCAGATTTATTAGAACCTGTAGTCCCTATCTGTAAAGTTACTCTAATCTTTCAAGTATTATAGAAAATAAAAGATCGTGTGAGAACACTCGATCTTCACTTTGACCAGCAGTTTTATTGTTATTGCATTGCAAATTTAATAGTTATTATTAATATTATTTATATTGATACATAAGTACCTAAAATTCTCAATGTTCTTGTAGGTTGTAATAGGTTGTAAGAATGTATAACAAAGCTTGGTTCTTTCTGGAAGGAGATTTGAGTGTGAGACCCAAGCTCAGAAATGGTATATGAATAAAACACTGAGAAAGAATAAACAACAACAACAACAAATCCAAGACAATATGCAACATCTTTTATTTAACTACAGTTGGTACTGCATTAAATCTCTAACCCTCACTTGCATTGGCTGAATAAGCCATTACAACTCCATTTGCTGTTAAAATAAGACGCAAGTCATGCACAGACTAATCTAGAAAATAATTCAAGTTCAAAACACAGTGTATGTTTTCTGAGCCATGTTTAACAGCAGAACTACCATTCAGCTTACCAGCAGTATGATCAATAAAGATAATTCAAATAGATGTTTCTGTTGAAGGCATCTAGTCCCTAAGAGGAATTTCGACAACTTAATGTAACTCCAAGCAAAATTTGACTTTATATGGTCATTCAAATATAAATCTACTATTTTCTAATCTGTGTTACTAAATTATTTCACATTCTGTGGTATCAGAAAGATTCATGCAATAACTACAAGAGATTATTTAAATTAAAAAAAAAAAAAATTTTAAGTATGCTTATTTTTTATTTTGCCTGTTGTTCAGATTTGTTATCTTTGATGATAGAAAAGAGCTTTCCATCTCTTCACATCCAACTTTTGATAAACAGTGCGATGAAGTAGTGACCCTACGTTAATGAGATGGTTTGTTGCTATGGTAATGCCTGAGTAGTTACAATTTAAGGCCTGACTTCATTACCAAATTGAAAGTACAGTTCCTCTATAAGGTGTTCAATGTTTGCTTAAATCCAGATATGTCTGATAAACTTTTGGTTTTATCCTCTATGAAAAGTGAACTACTTAGGAGTGTTTCCCACACACTCCTTTCATACAAACTTGATTAATAGGTGCTGTGTTCCTATGTGTTTTACTGTGTTTAGAAGCACATATTTGAACTTCGAGCACTGACCCCTTTTAAATGTTTGCATGTATGTTACCTCAAAAACTTAACGTTATATTTTTGCTCTAAAGAAGGTAAATTCTGAGTATAACATGATATATAGATTTGTTTCATTTATTTGTCATTTACATCTATAAAGCACTTTGAGAGCCTTGTACTCTTTAAAAAATATTATTGTTAATGCCTTGTGTTTCATTTTTAAATGTGATATTAACTTTTTCTATCAAACTAGAAAGGCATGACATGAATAACTCAAGGTAGTGCTCTTCTTATAATATAGGGAATGTATTACTGTCAAAGATGATGGTGATGTGCCTGCTGGTTGGCCTGTGCTGTTACAGTGGTTGTGGTACTGCCACAACCATGGTGGTCTGTACTGTTTCATTGGTAGGAGGGCGTTTATGGTTGTACAGCTTCACTATTCGTACTGAGCCAGTTCTGAAACTGGATGTATGGATGGGCTGCATCAGAACTAAATCTATGAATTCAGATCTGCTGAGCTCATGCTGAAATCAGTGTGCCTAAATCTGCATGCAATTACACTGAAATCAACACAACTACACCAACAATGCACTGCATCTAGGCTACAGAAATTACATTATATAGACATAATATCTTGGGTAGACCATAGATTCACTGCACTGCATAGTCATTCATTATTATCAATATTGAGAACTTTAACATTTCAAGGTATGGCATAATCTTAAAAAAAAAAACAAGTAGCTCATATTCATGTGGTAAGTTATCTTGTTTTATTTTCCAAAACGGTTTAATTCCGTCTCCCAATCCAGCCTCTTCAAATAACTTATTTTTGACTGTTTTTAGCAGTTTCATCTAAAGTGTGTGCCCTATGAGTTTGAGAGCCTCAGTTCTTATAAAGTATTAGTGTGGGAGCTGAGTAATTTGACTTAATCAAAGTCAAGAAAAGGTGGGAGTGGTGGGAGGAAAAAAGAAGCTGGCAAACTTCTATTTTAGAAAGCCTGCTGGTGCATATTCAAGAAGTTTGTGGCACAGCAGATAGTTCCAGGCCAGAGACATTTAATCTAGGGCCAGCAAAATTATGGTGAATTTGTAGCACCCTAAAGAAGTTAATAAAAAACAAATAGCTAAATTTGATATCCTACTGCAACTTGTTTTAGGAAATTTTTCAGCATTGCAGAAATAAAAAGGTACCATTTAGTACTGATTTAACAACTGTACAGTTCATTAAAAATTATTTCAGGCATCTATGCCTTTGATGTTATTTTTCATTTTGTTTTGCTTTTTAACATATATCTTTTAAAACAACAAAAAAGTCTACGTTAAAAAAAAAAAAAAAGGTCCTTGTGAACTCCATTTAAGTAGTTTTAAATTATTTCAGAGTTATTGTTTAAAAGAAGAAAAATAGTTACAAAACTTTACTTCACCTGATTATCAATTGCCAGAAAAGTAACTGAATGTTACATTAAAACAAAACAAAATATTATCATTACACATTACCTAAATTGATTCTCTTTATCACAGAGCCTTTGATGAGATGCAACTTGCAGTAATATGACACAATCAGACTTAATGGAATGTAGTAGATACAAAATACTTTGTTCTTTTTATGCATCATCTCTGTTTTATCCTTATCAGAAACTCAAATTAAAATTATTATTCAATAATTCCAAATATGTATAGCATAAAATAAACATACGTGTTTCCTTTTAGTGAACCAGAATTAATATTTTCAAAACAAGTGAAACAATATGCCTTTGATTACAAAGGCATAAAAAAAAATAACACTATGATTTCAGTTTTGGTATTTTAAAGAACATAATTCATACTGACTTGAGCAAACTTCACTGGTAAGTGTATTTTAAAACTTTTGTGGAATCTTCTCGGTTTCTCCCTTAATAGTGCAATATAATCAATTTCCTTAACTAAATCCTTTCCTTAACCAATACCTTGTTGTAGAGATATCCCTAATCCCCTGCTGCATAGAAATCACTAGAACCCCACTGTAAGTTTTTACTCTGGACATTGCCACGTACAAATCTTTAACTAAGGTGCTGTTTTGATTGTAGCAAACTCTACTGAATTATTGTGATAACTAGGATAATGATTGATTAACTGATGATTAAGTGCTACTAAAGAAAAACTCATACAATCTAATTTGTGATTTATCATAAAGGAATTAATAAATCTTAAATTGCTGATGCATCAGGTAAGTATGATTTTTTTTCTATACAGCAGATGACACAGGTGAATTAATTGTATGAAAAAAAAATAAAACAAACAAAAAACAACAGCAACAACAAAACATTTCATATCCCTTGTAATAATTACTACCTCAGTTGTGCACAAATAATGAGGAAACCCTGACTTAGGTCATATCCTATTACAGTAGATAAACTATAAATAAAATTTAGAAATAGTTTCATCCTCAAGGAATTTATGAATGCAACAGGTAAATTAACAGCTGGCAAATAAACCATGTAATCTGATAATATCTCTGATGATATAGGCAACTATCATGACATAGCAATTATCTAACAATTTAAGTTTTGTCCCTACATTTAAGAATGTAGGGATTAGTTGGATAAAGGAAAACCAACAATGAGAACTTTCAAACCAACAACTTCCATTTGTTTGGAAGATTCCAAAGAATGAAACAAACAGAATCAGTGATCAAGTTGAAGGAAATGGCTAACATGGAAAGAACATAAAATTAGAAAGTGATATTTATAGCAATAACACAAAAGTCTGTTGCTAAAACAAGATGCCTATCCCAAGCAAAGAATGTCGCTGTAGCTTATATCAGTGAATGTCAGTATTCACTGGCAGTTTTAACTGGCTTTAACAAAGCTAGTTCACAAACTGCCTTGATTGGGCTAAGCAGGAAATTTTTATCCTGTTCATGAACAGGATAAAAAGATATTACTATGTCGTGGGGGACTTCAACTTCCCTGACATATCCTGGAAGCACAACACAGCCCAGAGGAAGCAGTCTAGGAGGTTTCTGGAGAAAGTGGAAGATAGCTTCCTGACGCAGCTGATTAGTGAACCTACCAGGGGTGGTGCCCTGCTAGACCTTCTCTTCACAAACAGAGAAGGACTGGTGGAGGATGTGATTGTCGGGAACAGTCTTGGGCAGAGTGACCACGAAATGGTGGAGTTCACTATTCTTGGCGAGGCCAGGAAGGGAACCAGTAAAACCACTGTATTGGACTTTCGGAGGGCTGACTTTGGGCTGCTCAGGACACTAGTTGGTGGAGTCCCATGGGAGGCGGTTCTGAAGGGCAGAGGGGTCCAGAAAGGCTGGGCGCTCTTTAAGAGGCAAATCCTAATGGCGCAGGAGCGGTCTGTCCCCATGTGCCCAAAGATGAGCCAGCGGGGAAGAAGACCAGCCTGGCTCAACAGAGAATTGTGGCTTGAGCTTAGGAGGAAAAAGAGGGTTTATAATCTTTGGAAAATTGGGCAGGCCACTAAGGAGGACTATAAGGATGTAGCGAGGCTGTGCAGGGACAAGATTAGGAAGGCCAAAGCTCATCTGGAGCTCAATCTGGCTACTGCTGTTAAAGATAACAAAAAACGCTTTTATAAATACATCAACACAAAAAGGAGGACTAGGGAGAATCTCCATCCTTTACTGGATGCGGGGGGAAACTTAGTTACAAGAGATGAGGAAAAGGCGGAGGTGCTTAATGCCTTCTTTGCCTCAGTCTTTAGCGGCAAAACCGGTTGCTCTCTGGATACCCAGTACCCAGAACTGGTGGAAGGGGACGGGGAGCAGGATGTGGCCCTCACCATCCACGAAGAACTGGTTGGTGACCTGCTACGGCACTTGGATGTCCACAAATCGATGGGGCCGGATGGGATCCACCCAAGGGTACTGAGAGAACTGGCAGAGGAGCTGGCCAAGCCCCTATCCATCATTTATCAGCAGTCCTGGCTATCGGGGGAGGTCCCAGCTGACTGGCGACTAGCAAATGTGACGCCCATCTACAAGAAGGGCCGGAGGGCAGACCCGGGGAACTACAGGCTGGTCAGTTTGACCTCAGTACCAGGGAAGCTCATGGAGCAGATCCTCTTGGGAGTCATCATGCGGCACTTGAAGGGCAAGCAGGCGATCAGGCCCAGCCAGCATGGGTTTATGGAAGGCAGGTCCTGCTTGACGAACCTGATCTCTTTCTACGACAAAGTGACGCGCTGGGTGGATGAAGGAAAGGCTGTGGATGTGGTCTACCTTGACTTCAGCAAGGCTTTTGACACCGTCTCCCACAGCATTCTCCTCAAGAAACTGGCTGCTCTTGGCTTGGACTGGCGCACGCTTCGTTGGGTTAGAAACTGGCTGGATAGCCGGGCCCAAAGAGTTGTGGTAAATGGAGCCAAGTCCAGTTGGAGGCCAGTCACTAGTGGCGTCCCCCAGGGCTCGGTGCTGGGGCCGGTCCTCTTTAACATCTTCATCAATGATCTGGATGATGGCATTGAGTGCACCCTCAGTAAGTTTGCAGATGACACCAAGCTAGGTGCGTGTGTCGATCTGCTCGAGGGTAGGAAGGCTCTGCAGGAGGATCTGGATAGGCTGCACCGATGGGCTGAGGTCAACTGTATGAAGTTCAACAAGGCCAAGTGCCGGGTCCTGCACCTGGGGCGCAATAACCCCAAGCAGAACTACAGGCTGGGAGATGAGTGGTTGGAGAGCTGCCAGGCAGAGAAGGACCTGGGAGTGATGGTGGACAGTCGGCTGAATATGAGCCAGCAGTGTGCTCAGGTGGCCAAGAAGGCCAACGGCATCCTGGCTTGTATCAGAAACACTGTGACCAGCAGGGCTAGGGAGGTGATCGTCCCCCTGTACTCGGCTCTGGTGAGGCCGCACCTCGAGTACTGTGTTCAGTTTTGGGCCCCTCGCTACAAGAAGGACATCGAGGTGCTTGAGCGGGTCCAAAGAAGGGCGACGAAGCTGGTGAGGGGCCTGGAGAGCAAGTCCTATGAGGAGCGGCTGAAGGAGCTGGGCTTGTTCAGCCTAGAGAAGAGGAGGCTCAGGGGTGACCTTATTGCTCTGTATAAGTACATTAAAGGAGGCTGTAGAGAGGTGGGGGTTGGCCTGTTCTCCCATGTGCCTGGTGACAGGACGAGGGGGAATGGGCTAAAGTTACGCCAGGGGAGTTTTAGGTTAGATGTTAGGAAGAATTTCTTTACTGAAAGGGTTGTGAGGCACTGGAATGGGCTGCCCAGGGAGGTGGTGGAGTCACCATCCCTGGAAGTCTTCAAAAGACGTTTAGATGTAGAGCTTAGGGATATGGTTTAGTGGGGACTGTTAGTGTTAGGTTAGAGGTTGGACTCGATGATCTTGAGGTCTCTTCCAACCTAGAAATTCTGTGATTCTGTGATACTACAGATACTGGTATGAGAACATAGACTGGGCTGTAGTTGAAAGCAAGTGGGATTTAATATGTTTCTCCTTACTTATTTTACAGAAAAAATAAATCTACTTCTTGAATTACAAAAGTAATCTATAAAAGTTTTATGCGTTATTATACACACTATCTCAAAAAAGGTTATCACCCTTACTTGCTAAAGAATTTTTCTCACAGTTTTTTCCCTGTCTTTAGGTGATATGTCTTTAGGTGAGCTTCTAGCAATGTGGAACTGGAAAAACGAGTCATCCAGATGCAGACCCATCTGGACCACTAGCTGTGGAAGAAAACAGACTTGATGCATTTATCATCAGGATAACCGAATCTGTATGTGTCTAGGCCTAATTCTTTCTTACAATGTAAACTTTTCCTTGGCATACAGTAGAAAATTACTTCTACCTGTAACCAAAACCACCTTATATTTCACGATTCAAGTTTTCTTTCTTCTCATACTAGTATTTAAGAGAAAGAGGTTGAAAAAAAAGTGGAAAAGATAAGTGAGCTGACTTTAAATGAAACTGCATGAGGAAAGCAAGGAGAAAGGATGCAGGTTCTATTAAATGTCACTGAGTTTTGAAACTTCACAAAGCATATTAAACTACAAAAAATAACATCAGAAAATTGACTGATATATATCATGACATTACTGATGCTTACTAACAGCCTTCTAGAAGTTAACTGTTTCATAGAGGCAAACATCCACAAGACACTCGCATGTGCAATTGATCTGCTTTTGTTCAAAGGACTTTGAAAGAATTTGAATGATGACTGGGTTACTCAGGCTACTTCCTTACAACTGTGCTTAGCTGTTTTGCCTTAATACCCAATTTCTCACTTTTGAGATAATACTGACTTGAATGTTCAATGCTGTTTTGACATGGATACGCAAAGACTAAATGTGCTTTTCTGTAGTTACTGATATGCCGTGCCTTGGCAGAATGTAAGTGATTTAACCGTTTATACTGTCTTTGTTTTGAAATCCTTCATCTAGGTTGTACATGACAATATGATATTTACTTGTGACTTTTTCTTGTTGAAAAGTTTTTTTTTGTAATTGTTGTTTCTAATTTTTTTTGCTTGTTCTTAACACAAGTCTTGGTGAAAATATAGAACAGTTCTAGAGAATGTGAATGTGGTTTAATTTCATATGGCTAAACAAGAAAAGTGGTTCTTTGTTGGAAAATCATGGAATCATTGGGTGTTCACTGCTGAGCCCTTAAAAAAAAAAAAAAAAAAAAAAAAAAAAAAAAAAAAAGAGGCACTGCATATCCTTTTTTTTTTAAACTTTATTTTTGCTATGTTAGGAGATTCAGCCTTACTGAGTTTGAATATAATATATTTGTACATTTGTTATTTAAATTTCAACATCTTCAGTTTTTCCAAACTCTACTAGGTGATGTTTAATCTGTGGTATAACAGTTTATAGTTTTATTCTATAATGCAGCTTTAATGATTCTACTTTTAATATTTCAATCCTGTTTTTTGTCTTCAGTGGAACATAAATTCAAGCTGTTAAAAAATTAGTTTCCATTTACTTTACATTTCTTAACTATTATAGAAATGAAATCAACGTCACGTGTACCATGTATGTTGTGGGTAACTTTTTAAAGGCTAGGATGTGTGTGTAGGGGGGGACCTCATGTATTTAGAGTAAAAGCATAAAATCTGTTGCTTTAATTTCTGCAGTTTTTATAACCACTTCACCAACATCTACACACTATTGGCAGCCAGCTAATGCAAAAGTGACTCTCAATAGTTTAATAAAAAGACAAGGGATATGTTTGCACAGTGCCTGAGGTACCTTAGCCTCAGAAATGCTAAAGGCTTGGTATTTACAGCTCTGTAACTTTTCACTTAAGCTGCTGTAGCAGTGTATTTCCAGAACCTGCATGGCCATATTCCCATGTGTTCTCATGCTGCTATTCTGGTGTTGTTGGTCTCAGGGGCATCCACCCGCAAAACTTTATATTATCACTATGGCAGGTTCTCAGGAGAAGCAACTACCAATGGCTTGAGAGTGACCCTTCTTCCTCCCCCTTCATTTTATTTTTTTTTGTAAACTTTAATTAATATTATAAAAAACAAGTGTAATCCACAACAAAGTAGAGAGAAGTTATTGAAACTCCTTATAAATAATATCCAGTAATACATATACACAGAAACTTAGCCAATCAAACAGTTGTAATGACATCAGAAACAGGGATAACAAATAGGAAGTTTAAGCAGGTCCCACTGAAAGGAGGATAGTACTAAAAAACAAACAAACAAACAAACAAAAATGGTGAAAATCATCTTCATCATTACTACCTACTGCAGTGGGAGGCCCCACCCCAAGAGAAGGGGAATTTCCTCTGGGCCTACTATCCCCCACCATTGTTCTTCCCTGTTCTCATGTCAAGTTTTCCTCTTACCTTCCTTCTCTTTCTTTCAAGGTAACCTTCACTGTAATAGTTGAGGTACTCAACATCAGCTACTCATTTTGCTAATAAATATTCATATATGTGAACTTGTCTCAAAGTGCTTTCTATAACAACGTTAGTTAAAAAATCCCAATAATTTTGTAAAAAAAATAAAAAATAAAATAAAATAAAATAAAAAGAAGATGAGATGGCATGCTTCAGTATATGTTGTGTAATTTGTTTCTCAATAGGCCCTTAACCCAATTCACAATAGACACCTCCTGTGCATGGTTCTGTCTGCCTGAGGTAACTAGATATTTTAGTTCAGTTTCATGGTTTTTATTTTGTTTGAATGTTTTTGTCTGTTACACTCCTGAAGCAATAAATCATCCAGCTTCCCTAACTGCCCTTCTTGTCACTTGAGAATTTGAACAGAAATATTAGAAACACCCACCTCTTTTGATCAGATCAAAGGATCCTTTAAAAGCTTATATGCTGATTTATCACCATGGAAAGACAAATTTTCTCTCTGTATTTTATAAATTATTTGTCTCTTTAACTTTCTACATTTTTCAGAAGTCCTTTTCCTTCTCTTAATGTCTAATGAGATCATACCTTTTTAACATGGAAAAAAGTGTTATAAAGATAAATCTTACGTATCTAATCAATTAAATTGAAACTCATGTTACTATAATTTATTCAGATACACTTATATATTAGCTTAAAAATAAAATTCCATAGTTGATTTGTACAATCACAAAAGCTGAATAAGGAGGTAAATTAACTAATAATTCTGATAGGGAAAGATTTGATTGCCTGATTGTCAGGTATTAATTTTCACAGGACCTTTGCTTCAGAACATGTACTGTTTTTGAATTACTTTTTAAGTGTTTTATATATATGTAGGATGTTTTTTCTCTCCCTACTTTTCTTTTTTTTTTTTTAATTAAGGTACAATTATATTTCTTCTTGCTCTGTGTTAAATAGTTTAATATATGTTTTGCTAGCTCACTGAATTTCTCAGAAAGTTTTTTCCCCTCCCTTGCTCAAAGATCAAGGAATATTTTCATCAACACACCCATAGATTAGAAGATGTGGAAAACACAAATGATGTATTGTCACTGCTTAGGAAATGTAGAAAGAACAGTGAAGCTTATTTTTGGTAGTTACCATTAAAACAAAAGACACCACTACAAAAAATGAAAAAGAAACAAACAGAAACAAAAGAAACTAACTTGAATAGTCATATAGTCCTATATATAGGACTGTAACTTTGTTTGAATGTAAGCATAGAAGGCTAGAAAATATTTATGGAGCTATTCTTTATAAGCAGATATGAAAATACACAGAAACAGGCAAAGAAGATTTTCTGAAAACTGAAGGACAGCATTTTGGTCAGCACGCCTGAAAAACTAATGAAAATACAACTGGAAGTAATATTATGTCATTCTGTCTTTTCTCTTTATGCTATACTGTATATAATTAAAAGAAATTGAACTATGTAATCAGTTATCTTTCTAAGGAAACAGAAAATGCTAAATACTGATTCAATCCCAAGTACGGTAACTACTTCTGTTGTTATCTAACTGGTTGAATTTAAATGGTAAGAAAGAGTTTTAATTCTCCAGAGTATTGCTTTTCTTTCTCCTAGAATTTTCTCTACTATTCCAGGTTACTGCCATGGTATGGCACTGCCCCCACAAATGAAAATTAGCAAGGCACCAAAGGGGACCCCTGAATAGGCTCATCCAATTAAGTCCAACTATGACCTACTAAAGTCCCATTGATGAACCAGGTTCCATGTCCCATGTGTAGAGATTAGAAATGTCTCATGTATAGAAATCAGAAATGAGAACCATGTTTGCATTGTGATTCAGCTCTATATTGCAGCATTTACATGTATATTCTGCTAAATATAGTTTATACTTTTGTAACTTACAAACATTCTCATACAAGTCTTCTAAATCAAAATCACTTGAAAGATCAAATAGTTAAATATATTTGTTATTAAGCATGAATTCCTTCTCATGTGGAATATCTAAAGGAACACAAAAAGAGGTTATTGGACTCTTGACACCAGTCAGGGAAATTGATATTTTTTTGTACCTAGTAGTACACTTTCTATCTCTCTGGCTGCTGTTTGAGTTTAAGTCAAGCAGGACACCTAAACACTGAAGAAGAGGATGGGTATTTTGAAGCTCTTCTGTCTGCTAGAAGGCAAAACATAAGAGGAAGAACAGTGATTCCCAATAGCTGCCCAACAAATATAATTCTCACCATTACTGGTGAAATGCTGCAGTTAGTAATGGTCAAGTGTCTACCTGTTTCAGTTGAAGCTCTGGGAATGCCTTCTGTGATAAATGTCTGACTAAGTGAAGTAGCTACTTCTACACCCTCCAAGCCCCCTGCCATGAGCAGAGACAACTTCCATGAGACCTAGTTGCTCAAAGGCGCATCCAACCTGGCCATAAACACTTCCAGGGTGTTTAATTTAACTTATTGTACTTTTTGTATTTTTTTAGGTTAGTGTACCTTTTTAGTGTACCTTTTATATTTTTTTACCACTGTGATATTTAATAGTAGAGAGCTATTAAAATATACCATGCACAGTGAATAAGAATGATTTACTGGGTAAAGAAACACATACACACTCTTCAGGAGTTTTATTAAATTATAGTAGCTAATTTTCTGGACAGATACATAAACATATACTATGTAAACAGATTCAATCCCTTCTTCAGCTTGTAAAGTAAAATCTTCCCTCGAACTTCTTTTTCTTTTGGCAAAATCTTCCCCCCGCCCCAGTAGACAACTGATGGTCACGCAGGCAAATATAAACTAATTTTATTTTATTTTTTTTGTATAAAGGACACTAAAATTTCACAAACAAAACATGACATTGTTTCTAACTGACATAAAAAAATATATAAATGAATGGAGTTATTGGTTTATATATTTTAGAATTATTTTAACATAACTAAGACAGCAGAGTTAGGAAAAAGAAGACATTGTGTTATTTCTTGTACATAAATGAAATCCATCTGTTTGGCACCTGAAGGTGGTTAATAACCGGAAAAGTAGCTGGAAGAATTTCTTCCATCTACCACTCTCTGGGAACACTAGGAGTAGATGAATAAGCAGAATAAATGAATATCTGAATACAACTCAGAAAAGTGGAACACTGAAAATTCAGGTCAACATTAGCTTGAACTTTCACTCCATATGTCTGAAAATGCATGTTGGGAAGAAATGAAAAATCCAAATCCACATATAGGGAATGATGGGTATGACTGTCAACCTTCTTTTAGTTCTGTTCTATTCTGTAATACTTATGTTGCCTACAGACTTGAAGAGCTTCTCTCTGCCTGTTTTCAAGGCCAGAAGAGACCTCTCACAGCTGATGCAGTGCAATTGTGCAACAAAATGGATATGAATTTCAGACCAGGTCTAAACCTCTAAACACTTATCATTATTTCAGGACATATCTGGGTCTGAATTGTTTTCTTTTTTATCTTTTCTTTCTTTCTTTATTTCTTTCTTTCTTTTTTTTTCTGACCCACTTTTTATTTTATGTTTTTGTTTCCAAATGCTCAATATTAGATAAAATGGGAAGACAAAAACTAAAACAGAAACCCATTATATTTTTTTTCTTCAAATGAGTCATTGCCATTTAAAAAACAAGCAATTATTCACAATGGGACTGAATCATCAATAATCGTTCATTCCTTCACTCACTCTTAAGACGAATCAATTTTGAAGGCATTGAAGATAATGAATTAGCTGTGACTGTTTTAAATGAAAATAAAATCAGCTGTCTTTGGAATTGGGATTAAATGACCGTTTTTGTTTCTAAAAGTATCAAATTCAAAAAAAAAAAAAAAATTGGCACCCTTCAGTATTGTGGATTTTATGATATAAGAATTTATCTCGGAAGACCTAAACTTCTACATTAAAACATAAAAATAGACTTCTGTTTCAACCCAAACTTTATAAAATAATTGAAGGAGAAATAGGAAGTAAGAGCCTTGGAAAAGGCAGCCAAAAGTTTTATTTTCTTGCTTTACAGTTAAGTCTTTACCATCTTTTAAACTAAAGATACTGGGAGAGGGGAACCTCAATTCATCCTACTCTTCCCAGTTTGATGCTGGTGTCAGTGATAGATGCCTAGAGTCTGGAGAAGGGTCATGGATGTATTGGGTTTACATGGCAAGGATTTGGTAGCAGGGGGGCTGCAGGGGTGGTTTCTGTGAGAAAACCCTTGAAGCTGCTCCATATTAGATAAGGGCCAGTTTCAGCCAGCTCCAAAAGGGATCCACTGCTGGCCAGAAGTGAGCCAGTGAGTGGCACTGTTTGCCACATCGTGAACGTGTATTTAGAGAAGTGAAAAAAAAACTGTTGTGAAACATCAGCTGGGAGAGAGAGGAATGACAAAAAGCCCTGCAGACACCAAGGTCAGTGAAGAAGGAGGGCAGGAGGTTCTCAGAGAGCAGAAGTTCTTTTGTGGTTTGTGGAGGAGCCCACAGTAGAGCAGGCCGTCCCCATGCAGCCCGTGGGTAGCATGGTGGAGCAGATCTCCATGCTCTAACCTATAAAGGACCCCACGGTGGAGCAGGTGAAGGTGACCCGAAGGAGGCCACAAACTCAAACAGAAAAAGGAGGCCTACAGAGTATGAAAGCAAGGACAGATAGCCTGGGAAGAATACAGAGAAATTGTCCAAACAGCCAGGGATCATGTTAGGAAAACTAAAGCCCTATTAGAAATAAATTTGGCCAGGGACATTAAGGGCAAAAAGAAAAGCTTCAATAGGTATATAAGAGATAAAAAGAAGACCAGGGAAATTGTGGGCCCTCTCCAGAAGGAAAGGTGAGACCAGGTTACCCATGATATAGTGAAGGCTAAGGTATTCAAGGGATTTATTTCCCTCACTCTTCACTGGCAAGTATTATAGCCACGTGATCCAAGTCCCAGAAGGCAAAGGCAGTGACTGTGAGAGTGAAGAATTAGCCAGTGTAAGAGAAGACCAGGTCTGAGACCAGCTAAGAAACCTAAAGTTGCACAAGTTCATAGGAACTCTTGAGACAGATCCAGGGATCCTTAGGGAACTGGCAGATGTAGTTGCCAAGAAACTATCCATCATAATTGAGAAGCTGTGGCTATCTGGTGGAGTTCCCACCTGAAAGAAGGAAAGAAGGGAAACATAAACTCTATTTTTAAAAAAGAAAAATAAAGGAAAATCCAGGGAGCTAGAAACCAGTCAGTCTCACCTCTGTGCCTGGCAAGATAATGGAGCAGAACCTCCTATGAATCTATGCTAAGATTCATAAGGAAAATAAGGAGGTGACTAGTGACAGCCAACATGGCTTCATTAAGACACATTGAAATGAAGACTGAAATGAGGTAAATATGAATAATAAATATGAATTTATTTTTGCAAAATATTTTAAAAATATTCATTACCATTTTGGGATAGATTTACCCGGTAGAGATAACATATACATCTTCTATATTCATGATTTATTTGTAAGATCAAAATGTTAACCACGTAATGCGTGTTATGTACATGGCAAAATAAGGAGGTGATTGGTGACAGCCAACGTGTCTTTATTATGGGCAGATCACACCTGACAAATCTGGTGGCCTTCTACAATGGGGTTGCAACATACGGAAGCATATGGAAGGAACCACAGATGTCATCTACCTGGACTTGTGCAAAACATGTGACATTGTCCCCCGTGATATCTTTGTTTCTAAATTGGAGAGACATGGATCTGGTGGATGGACCGCTTGGTGGGTAAGGAATTAGTTGGATGGTCTCACTCAGAAGGTTGTGCTCAACGGTTCAGTGTCCTAGTGGAGATCAGTAATGAGTGGTCTTCCTCTGGGGTCAGCATTTGGACTGGCACTGTTTAACTTCTTTGTCAGTAACATGGACATGGGATTGAGTGCACCCTCACCAAGTTTGCCGATGGCGCTGAGTTGTGTGATGCGGTCAACAAGCTGGAGGGAAGGTATGCCATCCAGAGGATCCTTGACAGTCTTGAGAGGTGGGTGCATGCAAACCTCATGAAGTTCAACAAGGCCAAGTGCAAGGTGCTGTACCTGGGCTAGGGCAATCCCAAGCACAAATACAGCCTGGGTGGAGAATGGATGGAGAGCAGCCCTGATAAGAAGGACCTGGAGGTGTTGGTTGATGACATGCCAGCTCAACATGAGCTGGCAATGTTCACTTGCAGCCCAAAAGGCCAGCCATATCCTGGGCTGCGTCAAAAGAATCATGGCCAAGGGAGGTTATTCTCTCTATTCTCTCTATTCCCCACCTGGAATACTGCATTCAGCTCTGGGATCCCCAGCACAAGAAGGATATGGACGTATTAGAATGAGTCTGGAGGATGGCCATGTGGATGATCAAAGAGCTGGAACACCTTTCCTATGAACATAGCCTGAGGGAGTCGGGGTTGTTCAGCCTGGAGAAGAGAAGGCTCCAGGGAAACGTCAATGTAGCCTACCAGTACCTAAAGGGGGCCTACAAGAAAGCTGGGGAGGGACTCTTTTGCAGGCAGTGTAGTGATAGGACAAGGAGTAATGGCTTTAAAATAAGAAAGTAGAGATTTAGATTATACATAAGGAAGGAATTCTTTATCATGATGGTGAGGCACTGGAACAGGTTTCTCAGAGAAGTTGTGGATGCTCCACCCTTGGAAGTGCTTAAGGTCAGGTTGGATGGGCTTTGAGCAACCTGGTCTAGTGGAAGGTGTCCCTGCTGATGGGAGGAGGTGTGTGAATTAGATGATCTTTAAGGTCCCTTCCAACCCAAACCATTCTATGACTCTGGTTCTATTTATTTGGTCGTGGTGGTGGGTTTGTTTTGATTTGTTTGTAGTTTATACTTATGCATTTAAGAGAAGCAAAATGAGCTTAAATAAATCCACAAATCTTCAGGTTGTAAACATGCTTCTCTTACTCTAGAGGCAAATAAAATTCAAAAATGTTACCAATAATTTATGAAAGATATGTATGCTGTAGATCCTACGAAACAGTAACAGCAGGAGGCTTGATCACATGCACATGGAAATCCGTAGTAACTTACCTGTACCTGAATGGTTTTATCATTTTTCACTAAATGAATTGATTTTAAGTCTTAGAGCTGAACTGAGGACACAAACTTCATCAGTTTTGTCTTTCATCAGGTAGACTGCCTTCACCAGTGGAAAAAAAAAAACAGATTTCAGACCAGAAAAGTACTAAAAACTCTTCTTAATTTACCCAAAAGTCACAAACCTATTATAATTTGTCTAATTTCTTGTAATAAACAAATTATATGTTAAGTAGGAATCTCTAAAAGGAAAGAAAAAAAAAAAAAAACAAGTGTGTAAATAAGTAACAGGTGGTTAGATGGATGTTTTTAAATAAACAAATGGGACACATATAGTTGCTTGAAGTTGATTCAATGAGGACCACAAATATCATACTGACTGGATGGATCCTATGGTTTTAAAAACTGTGTGTTAGAAAAATATTAGAGCTTCATGTTCACACGCTAACTGAACATGCAATATTTTTGAATAGCTCTGAGACTGAATATTTTAATTTTTGATGGTGGCAGAGGGCTATTAACAAGGAGACATTTTTAAATTTTATGGGATTAACATGAACATACTGGAATACAGCCTCCAGTTCTAATGTCTACACTTCAAAAAGGGGTACTGACAAGCTGAGTTTAGAAGACAGAAACAAAGATATTTTGAAAAGTTGGGAGTAAGGGCCTGCATGCACCCGTAGATCTTAATGGTCCTTGTGACAGCTGTGGTGTCAGGGGACACACTGCTGTGTCTGGTCTGCTTCACTCTGCTGGTCTGGCCAAGGTCCATCAAGGAGGCTGCTGCCTAAAGCTCTGGTCCCACTCTCCTATTCTTCTCCTCCTTTGGGAGCATCTCCTCTATTGCTGCTGCCTAGCAGCCATTGCCTTAGCATTTGAGGTAAATAAAATTATTTTTCTGTATTGAAGTAGAAGTAAGAAATTTGATCTATATCAAAATGCTTCTCCATTTACTAAAAAACCTTGACTAAGGTATGATATAGTTCAGACTAGATGTTGTGCCTTTTTCAAGTCCCAATGCTTTTGCTGATTTTTTATTATAGTGTAAGTCTGAGTAACTGTATGCAGAATCATTCTCATTCTTTATCACTTACCAGTCCAAAAGGCCTGTAAAAAGATGTGTGGTAGCTGAGCATTGCTGATTTGAATGTGGAACCTCAGAGGTCTTGTGGTCATTTTTGTTCGGGATCAAACTAAATGGTTGTCATACTGTTCTCTGGCCTCATAAAATCTATACAATAAGTAGAATAATGATAACATGTAGTATGGAAAATAAAATGGCAAATATGATTTAATCTGCCTGTTCAAGGAAAAGTGTAAAAGTTAATGATAAGATATAGAAATTGTATTTTCATCATTTACACACCCATCCAGTGAACAAATAAAACTAAGATGAGTATGTAGAAACTGAAGATACAATAAAGTAAATATGACAAAATCAACAGTTGACATTAATGAACTGTATGAAATCCAGATTAACACACACACAAGCAAGAACAAATGTTTTTCTTAGCACTTTAATGAGATTTAAAAAAAAAAATTAATTCCTATCCATAAAATAAAATGCTAAATCTTATATAATTTAGTATGTCTCACACTAAGTACACAGCCATTTCAAATGCTGTCAGTAGTATTATAGTATTATAGTATAATATAATTATTACATTATAGTATACTTATATAATAATATCAATATTATTATTATAATTATGATTGGATTGATTAGTATTGATATTGATATTAAATAATCAAATATTAATAATTATAATATTATTAATGATATTAATATTACTATAAAAATAATTATAGTATTGTATGACATTATATATTATAGTATGCCAGGAGTAGTTCAGGAGCCATGCTGCACACCTTTATGAATCAGCAAAGTGTACCAAAAATGATATGTACTATCAGTTTCTTCTTCTAACTGGAAAAAAAATGTGTCTAATACACAAACAAATTACCAAAACATGAGAACTGAAACTCTCTGGTCCAAAAATATACCTGTTCAGATGAGTCTCTGTTGTCTCCCTCCTTCATTACCCAAATTTGCAGGCTGCTGTGGCTGATATCACCAAGTACAGCAAGTATCACCAACATCCTGGTGTTGATTTTTGAAGCAATGTTTTATTATCAGTCCAACAAACAAAAAGTGATATCCTTTGTATTTAGCAGTAGAAAATATTCAACCAAAAAGTGCATTTGTTTTCTTGTATATCTTTCTTTCCTTCTTAGGACAAAGATAATCTATCCTTTTAGAAATATTGTCCTCAAAAAAATCTATTCTCTTCTATTCTCTACTCTATTCTCTTTCTTTTATGTCTTGAAGCTCTTTTCATTATGCCAGCTAGGAATCACATCCCTGAACTGACTGGTAACCTCTGCACTCTTAAACACTCTTAAACATTCTGCACTCTTAAACAGAAGACCAATCTGGTTTTATACTGATATTGTTCTGGCATCCTGGTATGCCAGAACAATATTTTATCAAACCCTCATTCTTGAACATACTTGCCTTTGCCTTTGTCTTGGTTGAAAGTATGTAGTTTACTGCCTGTTAAAATAATTGGATAGAATGTTGTCTAAACAATACCCATTCATCAAAATTTCTATCTATTATTATTTTAAAATGATTATTGGTTAAAAATAATAATAAATGCAGGTTTCCATTTACCACTTTTACTATAATAGCAAAAATGTGATACCACAAATATGGCTGCATGTGAAAATAGCTCTACAAGAGATCACTTCAGATTTGTGATTCACCAGTTAAATATTTTAGATGTTCTGCTCATGGAGAAAGTCATGTCAGGGCTCTGTGCTAACATTTTTTGATGTATTGAAATAAAATCTTGTTCTGCTTTACAAATAGCTTTCACACACACACATTCAAAAATATAGTGATTTTAGAAGTTCAAACCACATATAGCAGTAAAAAAAAAAATCCTTAACTATGTTAACATTCAATTAAACAAACATAATTCAGGAATTCTATTTTAGGAATACAACCAACTGAACAGAAGGTTACTGATCATGTCTTGTGGGGTCCATCTTACTTACTTACATAGAAACACCCACTTAGGTAAAATTTTATTCATGGGTGAAATTAAACTTTATAGTAACGTAGACAGACAGCAAGAATAACTTTTTGCCTGCTCTGATGCAGAAGCATCCAATTCAATTTTATGGCATAATTTCTGTTATTCATAACCCATTTTTTCTCACTGTGAAATGGGGTTTGCATTGCAATTACATTGGAAATATAGGAAAATATTGACAAATATTTTTCTCCTCTGCTTGTCATAGTTTGGGATGTCAGCTTTATATTGTCTCTGCTGATAATTAATGGTTTAAGTAGAATCTTCTATGAAACTTCACAGGTTTCTCTGCATCATTCCCACTAACTCAGTTCATCCAGTACCACTGATTTCAAAATATCTTATTGCAAAAGCTAGAATAAGAATCTTAGTCTTAATTCCTAAATGTATGACTAACACAGAGGCTTCTGCTGAACATAAATACGTCCCAGAAATCAGGTACATTGTCCATCTTAAACCCAAGATCTTGCAGTTTGTACGATTGCTTGTCATATATCTTATTACTTACAAAGCAAAGCATAGACACATTGTGACTTAACGAAAAGTGCAAAAAATATTAAATCAGAGTTTAAAACAGAAAACGTCAGTTTAAAAGATTCTGATCAGGCTTAGCAGTAATATGATTTAAAGTACCCCAGGTAGATGCCAGCTTGAAAACATATTCATCATACTTACAAACTGTACAAGAGAATGTGCATTGTTATTGTGGGAAAAATATATATTGGCATAGAGGATATACCTTACTTTATATTATTGAAGTCAACATCAGAGTATCAGGAAGACACTTTGGTGATAACTGGAGTTTGCTGGCAGTGGCAGAAGTGCCCCCTGTTTTGTGAGTTGCAGGGAACTAATGACCTTCTGGCTAGGTGAAGAGTGTGAGGCATTGTTCAGATAGAATTTCCATCCCATACATCCTTGATCAATAACAAATCTAGCAAGGACATAAGAAATCTGCTAAATACCAACTAAAGAAATAAAAAACAGTAATCAAAACTATGGTGATGTGACATTAAAATTAATGCAAATGAGACTGCCCAGACATGGCTTTTTGCCTGTACTGAGGACAAAGAGCTTAGTCTCTCTAAGCCTCCCAGCTTGTAGGCTTATGCATACATTAACTTCAGTGATCAAAATAAGAATGAAATATATTTTTTGAAATATATATTACAGGAATTAAGGAGTTATGATGGATCTTTTCTTAACATTTAAAATGGAGAAGGAAATTAAAATTCCAAGATATAGTAATTTGTTATATTTTTCTGAAAAAATAATAATAATAATAACTAAAAAGGCGATAAGCCTATGGAAAATAAACACTTCAATTATTCTCATGCTAGTAAGGTTCCAATGATTACTACCCTGTCATAAGTTCATCATAAATATTTTAAATAGAATTAAAGTTCAAAAGTTGCAAGAAGAGTTAATAAATATTTGTGACTTGTACAGCTTAGCTGAACCTTATATAGAGAAAGAGACAAGCAAAGGTCAAATAGAAAGTAGATGTCCCATGTTGGAATTACTTAATTGTCAGATCATAGTGGTAATGAATTCATTTTAAAACACGCTTAGCTTTTGGACCTGCTGCTATGTAAGAAGACAGAAAATACTTTTTCTTTTTTAAATCTATTTCATAACTATAAACAAGAAGTCAAACAGTTTAGGCAAAGAAGTGTACTAAGTAATTGCCTCAGTTTAACATAAATTAAGTAAAAGGACCTCCATCATAAAATATATTTAAAGAAAAACAGGAACATGTAACCTGTTGTAATGAAATTATAAATTTATATACGAGCATAGTAACAAAAGTTGCAGAAACAAAGAACCAGAGCTTTTAATGAAACAGGTAGCATCCAGAGGGACTGAAGCACTGAGAAAAGAAACCATCCTTGATGATCTAAATGGCTTTTACTTCATCATCCTGAATTTTCCTTCTATCGGTTGCGGGGAAAAAAAATAAAAAAATAAATAAATAAATATATATATCAAAAAACTGTCAAACAGTTATGGTAAAGTCCCTCAGAAGCCACAATTTAGCTCATTTTGTGGCACATTCTTTATAAAATCAGACATACATACAGATGTACATAAATATTAAGATAATGTTCTGATGCAAATATTTTTCAATATGAAATTTATTTAAATAAAATCCGTCAGTGAGCAATAGATATTCACAATTACTTGTTAAGCTATGTAAATAGTTCCCAGGAAATATATGTAAGTGAATTGTTGTATATGCAACAGTAATTGCATTTCTAAGATACCCCTTGCATGAGAAAATACAATTAATATATACAAAGAAGCATATCATCTTCCAGAAGAACCAAAGCACTTTGAAGGAACCATATAGGGTAAATGATCTTGTTTGCATCTAAATATACTGCACAAAACTTGGTTGCTCCTTCAGGATCCTTCTGGCTAGGAGCACAGAGAAAGTCAATGTGATTCTCTGAAGAGATAGTCAATGTGATTCCTGAAGAAGGATGTCAAGAACTACCTGTGGGGCAAAAGAATAGGGACAACTCATGACACCCATTTGCCATACATTCTAAATTTGGCATGTGAGAAGCACATATTTTAATCATCAGGTACAAGAAATGATACCGCATGTAATGCCATTAACCTCATTATTTCTGTCTCTGCACTTATGTACATGCACTTAGTTTCTGTGTGATTCCCCTTTTCACTTCACAGCTTGTTAATATTCCATTCTGTGCACATTGGTCTCATTTCAGAAAACCACCATTTTATAACGAAGTCAATGGGAACTAAATTAGGGCTTAAAATAATGCTCAGACTAGAATGCAGTCAGAATGGTTTCACACACAAGCTCACATTCTTTCTCAAATGAGGTCTTTGAAGGCTATGTAGTTTCCTTCAATTCCTCCTGCTTCACTTCCACTGGTCTGTAACAGGCAAATAGATATGTCCCACCTCCTGGTTATTTGATTAATAATAGAGTTGACTGGCAAGTGAAGTTTCTGGTTTGCAACACAGTTTGAACTTTCAAATTTGTTTTTAATTCTGCTCACAGGATTTCCTTGGAAGAGGTTCACACCAAACTGCTGGTGTGTTATTTGGATCTCCCCCTCTACATTTTCTTCTTACTTCTCCAGCTGACATTCTCTTATACTCAAACTGTGACAGAGTATGACATTGACAAAATGGCATAGTTCTACAAATGCATATTTTCTGAACCCATTCAAGTCAGATTTATCCTTTTAAGCAATCCAAGATGAGAAATATTTTGGACATATTTGGAAGTATTTTGGCTTGGGCTTTTTGTAAACCAGAATATTATTTTATTTTCATGTGTCATTCCTGTTGCACATAATTTAATAGTTTCCTCATTGATGAGTCTGCATTTAGAAAAAAAAATCTATAAAAACTGCAGAAAAATAATTAGTGATTTAACTATTTAAAATACCTAGTGAATAATAAAAATTTCCTTCTTTTACAGCATCACTGGCTGAATTATGAGTGCATTATGCTATATTTTAAAATGAAGTAAAGAATATTAAATGCTCTGAATCTTAATTTACAGAGTTTATCTTGAAATTTTCCATCCTGTAGGTACAAAGATAAATTTCCTTTGTTTTTGTTTTTCCTCAGTAGTAGGGTTTTCTATGAGAAATATATCCATGCTCAGAAATAATAATCAACTCTGTCTTTGTCAGTACTAAAATTTTTGCCACAGGTAATCATTTGTACTATAGTTTATATCCATGTCTCTCAAAATTTAAAGAAAAAAAAATGATTCAATGGTTTTCTTTCTTTTCTCTTTGTGTATTTATAATCTTTATCTCTGAAGTGTATTTATTAAATACATATGAAAGACTTCCATAGCAGTTGTCTTTCATAAACAAATAACTTACAACAGTAACTTCCAAGAGCCTCACTAATTTCTGTTGTTGAAACCAAAACTTTTAAGGTCCAACATGAAGTATTAAATAATGGATAATTTGAGAAAACCATGTTCCCTTATGGGCAGAAGTACAGTTCAGAAAGAGACTTCAGACACTTTTTACAACTTTTTTATGTGATTCTGACCAAGCTACTTGATGTCTTGGTGCCTAAAGTCCTCATTGGAAAAATGGAAATAATTTTATTCCTCTTATAACCCTGTCTTTTTATATTTTTACATCTCTGATACAAAGGTTGCTTATTATTATCTACAATGCCTGAAAAATAAGGCATTGATCCTGTTTTGGCTGAAAGACATTACTGTCGTGCAAAATATAATTTAAAAAGTCACTGAAGGTGTTTTAAAAACAACAACAACAACAACAAGATTTAGTTGATTTGTGATTTCTTTTCTGGGGAAAAACTCTCGCTTTTATTATGGTGCATCGCACTTGATTTTTTTTTCCTGTCTTCTTTCTTTAAGGGACTAAGAGACACCTCTACATCATCTGCCCTTGTCCATATTGTCCACTTTCCAGATGTTAACTGGGAATACCACACAGCTAATACAAACAGGTCCAGGAGATTCCTAAAACACCTTGATGATAACTTATTGGTATCTAACAGGTACTAAGGGGGCCAACTAGGAAAGGTACCCTCCTAGATTCGTTGTTTGTAAACAGAGGGGGTCTCATGGTGATTGGAGTCCATCTTGATCATAGTGACCAAGAAATAGTTGAGTTTAAAATCTTTAGTGATAGGAGGTAAACTGTCACGGTAACTTCAACCCTGGATATGGGGAGAGCTAGTTAATAAGGTCCCTGTGAAACTGCCTTTGAAGACATTAGGATCCATCACTGCTAGTCACTTGTTAAGTACAACCTCCAAAGAGCACAGGAACAGATTATTCTGAAATGCCAGAAGTCAAGCAGGAAGGGCAGAAGGCCAGATTTGCTGAGTAGGGATCTTCTCCCAGAGTTTAGGTGGAAGAAGGAAGTATATGGCCAGTAGAAGCAAGGTCAGGTGACATGGGAGGACTACACAGACTGCTCACCATTACAAGGAGAAAATTCATGTGGCCAAAGCTCAATTAGATTTGAAGCTAGCCAGCATCATGGGGGACAGTAAAAAGGGCTTTTTAAAATATGTTAACAGCAAAAGGAAGACCAGAGATTACATTGGTGAGGATGATCACCTCACAAATGGAAATGTAGACAAAGCAAAGACATTTCATGTCTTCTTTGCCTCTGTCTTTTAGACTGATGATGGACCCTGGGGCTGCTGGAGTCCTAAGTTGGAGAACCATGACTGCAGTAACAATAAACTCCCAGCCAACCCCAAACTTCATGCATATAGGTCTATGGAGCCTGATGAGATTAATCCCAGGGTACTCAGAGAGCTTGCTGATCTCATCATGAGAACTCTCTCAATTATTTTTCAACAATCTTGGGAATCTGGAGAGGTTTTAGTTGACTGGAAGCTGACAAATATTGTTCCGATTTTCATGAAGGGCAAGAAAGAAAACCCTGGAATTACAGGGCATCCCTTCAGTGTCTGGTGACATTGTGGAGAAGATTATTTTGGGAGTTATTGAAAAACGCTTGAAAGACAATGCAGTTGGTAGTCACAGATCATGAGGGGAAAGTCCTGT
Source organism: Anas platyrhynchos (assembly GCF_047663525.1). Lineage (NCBI taxonomy): Eukaryota > Metazoa > Chordata > Aves > Anseriformes > Anatidae > Anas > Anas platyrhynchos. The sequence goes on from NC_092590.1 coordinate 58,621,284, forward strand.
TAAATGAACTTAATTTGCTTTTATGACAAGGTTACCCACCTAGTTGATCAAGGGAAGTTGATGTAATCTTTTTTGATTTCAGCAAAGCTTTCAATACTGTTTCTTAGGGTATACTTCTGGACAAAATATCCAGCATACACCTAAACAAAAACATAATGCAATTGGTGAACAATCAGCTGACTGGCTGAACACAAAGAATTATATTAAATGGGGTTACATCAGGCTGGCAGCCAGTCACTCACAGGGTTTACCAGAGCTCCCCTTAGGGGCTAGTTCTCTTCAATGTTTTCGTAAACAATTTGGATGCAGAACTTGAATGCATACTAAGTATGTTTGCAGACAATACTAAATTAGGAGAACTGTTGACTACTTCAAGGGTAGAGAGGCCTTGCAGAGAGATCTTAACAAATTAGAGAGCTGTGCAATCACAAACTGCATGAAGTTTAACAAGAGCAAGTGCCAGATTCTGCACCTGGTGAAACCCTGATGCAGACTGTGCGATGAGAAGCTGGAGAACAGCCCTGCAGAAAGGAATCTGAGGGTTTTGATCAATAGCAAGCTGAATATAACTCAACAGTGTGCCCCAACAGCCAAAAGGGCCAATTGTATCCGGCGGTTCATTAAGCACAGCTTTGCTAGTGGAATGGGTTTGAAAGCACAGCTTTGCTAGTGGAAATGATTGTCCTGCTCTACTTTGCGCTGGTGCAGCCCCACCTCAAGTACTGTAGAGTGCAGTTTTGGGCACCACAATACAATAATAAAACAGAACTATTACAGAGCATGCAAAGTAGGACTACAAAGGGTCTAGAGAGCAAGATGTATGAGGAACAGCTGAAGTTGATTAGTTTGTTCAGCCTTGAGAAGAGGATACTGAGGGGCAAACTCCTGGCAGCCTGCAGCTTCATCACGAGGGGAGCTGATCTCTTCTTTCTGGTGACCAACAATAGAACCCAGCAAGAGGGTGGTTGGGCACTGGAATAGGCTCCCCAGGGAAGTGGTCACAGCACCAACCCTGACATAGTTCAAGAATTGTTTGGAAAATGCTCTCAGAAATATGTTTTAAGTTTTTGTATGGTCCTGTGTGAAGCCAGGATCTGGACTCAGTGACCCTTGTGGGTCACTTCCAACTCAGGATATTATATGATTCTTTGATTCTAAAATAAGTACACTTTGTAACCTTGGTTTTTGAATTTTTCTGAAATGCTGAATTAAAAGGACTGTTAAGCATTGTCATGTGTGTTTACAGCATCTAACTCTGCAGCAGCTATGTGTTTAACACTGTCCACTAAATGTTGAAGCTTTGTTTTTTTTTTATACTCTCATGGGATCAAATGAACCTGTCACCTATATGTAGCATTTTCACATATGCTTAAGAAGTTATGAAGCAGGTTTTGCAATACATAAGTCACCTTGTTCTCCTAGAGTATTAATTGTATAAGACAGACTTCAAAGATCTGGTGAATACAAAGTATTTTGAACAGTATACAAAACTCACACACATCTCAGATGAAAAATCCAGTCTTGTAACTATGACATATTCTTTGATTCTCTTAGGAAAACTACCCAGGCAATGGTTTGAGTTATGGAGAAAAGCAAGTAGTAACAGACTATGGTTGGAATTTCTACTACCAATGTTTTCTGTAGTTACAGAGCCAGGGTAAACTAACTGGGAAAATAAATAAATGAATAGATATATAAAGAGAGAGAAATAGAGAAATAAATAAGAAATATTGCTTACATTGTGATGTTTCACTGTATTGCGTCTTGTCTGTCCAGTTGCAAGTGGTGTCCTGACATATTAAGCAATGAGAGAACAAACTCACAATTAAAATATTTAAAGTGATATTTAAGAACATGCCAAACAGTTAGAGGTGCAGCCACAGATATTAGATCCAGTAACGCTTAAAAGTATATAAATATAGCTCAGAAACCATGAGCTATATGAAGTGGCCTTCATGGACACTTTTATATAGATAATTCCATGAAGGCCAGTACTGAACTTTTAAAGTGGATTGTTCCCACTTGCTATGGATCCCCTTCAGATGATATCAAAGTACAATGTATGCTCCAGGAGCTGAACTGATGCATTCTGGATTTTAATGTGCATTTCACCTATGGGATCCAACTAGAGATAATCCAAAGACAGAAGTTCCTGCAGTATGTACAGTATACATTGGCCTTCAGGTCTGAAGCTCAAATTGTTTTAATCTACGGACACATTCCCATTGATCTGCCCTACTTGCTAATGTATGCATAACCACTGAATCTATCTGGCTTGGAAGTATCTTCTCTCCTAATAGCTCATACCAGTTGTCTAGGGAACATAAAAGAGTAAGGCAACCATTTAATGAATGTGGACTTCATGAGTCAAAGTGTCTTTATTTAATAGGACTCACTGAATTTCTTTTTCATTAATATGATGTTAAACAACACTTCTGTGTAAGAAGAGTTGCAGTTTATAGTATTATTATGGTGCTCATTAAATGAACTGGGTAGTCAGTAGTCCTTTCTGGAGGTTTTATTTAAACCATTTTTGAGGTTGCAGTGGTCATCATTAAAATATCATCGGCTGCCACATAGCCAGCACAGTTATTTCTTAGTTAAAATGAAACAGAAGTATTTCAAAGAAACTGCAGTGACTGTTGACTCTTCAAATGGTGACCTGATTATTTTCTGGTTTTGTCATGTACTACAGTTTACAGTGCTTAGTGTAACAGAAGGGATTTGCTTACACATTGCTCCTGGCATAAAGTCACTTTAAATTAGATGGACTAGTAGAGAAATTCTCTTAAAATCTCCCAAAGCTATACATTGTTATCTCTTTTGCTCAGTAATGAGAGCTAAACCAGAATGGAAGATTTATGAAGATATTAAGCATAACATCTGAGGATGAATTTCTCTTATCACAAACTCCATACTACCTAGTTTGTTTGGTTTAACCAATAAGAAAGAAAAATTAGCCTGAACCCACTAGGGAGAAAAAACAGAGTGAGTATTCCACATATACATATAATAAAATAATACAGATGTTGAAGACAAATGAAGAATTTAATAAGTAGAAGGCAAAGTAACAAAAATAATAATCCAGTATGGTTGATTGATTGTTGTTTTTAATCTTTCCTTATACCTTCTCCTGAATCAGGAAAAGGCAAACATGAAGCTTGAGAATTTATCACAGGGAAACAGTTACTGTTCCAGTTAATATAAATTTAATATTTAATTGATATTAAACATAAGCAGGATCTCTAATCCAGGTTTCCCCATATAATCCCAAATAATATAATTTAGAAATTATATTAGACAACTAAATCCACATGAAAAATCTCTCCTTTCCTATCTCTCACTTGCTCCCCCTCCCTTCCTATCTTTTTATATCCTCTCTCTTTGAGTGTGTTGTTTTTTTCCTAACAAGCATAATCTTAATTGTCATTTTTATAGAAAGATATTCAATTAAAGGAAAAGAAAGAGGTAAAAAATTCTAAAGATGGGAAGAAAAGAAAGAACTTTGAAAACAAAGAGGAGAAGTAAGAAATGTGGACTGAGGAAATCCCTTCCAGATTGAGAACAAAGTCACTGAGAAAGTCTCCTGGGAAAATAAGCAAACAGGATTCCACAGCCATCTTGTAAGAAATACATTTTTATTTCTGTTGCTTTTGTTGTTTGTTTCCTTGCTTGCTTTGATTTTTGATCTTCATCTTTAATTCTCTTCACGTGATTTTCCTTTACTCTCAGTTTCCAGTAATATCCCCTGTATCTTCCTCAGTTTATCTAGAACTTAAACTAATCTAAACTCACTGCAATTTTTAAATTATTGTTGGAAGGGCATATTTTTTCATATCAATCTGCTGGAAATAGCAAACTCATTACAATAAATAGCACTCTGGAAAAGTTTAGTAAATAAATGGTGTATAAATGCTCAAGAATGAGTACCTAGAAGTAGATACTCAGGTGGATCTGAAAACTTTTATTTTATTACAGTTACCGAATCAAATCTTTGTCTAGTGCACATAGGCATGATTTCAAATAGTCTGTATGGAATCACACAACTTTATAACAGCTGCATATACAACCATTTAGAGAGGAAGACACCCATGAAAAATACATACAAATGAGTTGACAAGCTTCAAAGTAGGCCAAAAACCTAACTGCTAGTGTTGGCATATTTATGACTATTCCTTTTCCTTTCTTTCTCCAGCAGCTTATTATTATTATTATTGCTGATGTTCTTGTTGTTGTCATTTTACATTAGAATATCTACTGCTAGAATTCCATAATTGTAAAATAAATCACTTCTGTATCTCCCTAAAATAAAGGTTTTTTGTTGTTGTTGTTGTTCGGTTGGTTGATTGGTTTGGTTTGTTTGGTTTGTGTTATTTTTAATATAAACTCTATCTACTAATTAGCTGGTTATTTATTAAAGACCTTTTCATGGGTTTGAATATTTGTTGGTTAAGTGGTTGCATAGGAGAACTTATTAATTTATATCTTCATTGCACTTGTAAATTTGCAAAAGCTGTGTACACAATAGTCATTCACATATTATTGGATATCTTAGATCACGAATGATGGATATTACAAAAACAATTTGAGAACACTGTTTCTAAAGAATGCATTTTATCCAATGACTCAGAACTGTGTATCATAAAATTAGATCATATTATAAGGATTCCTTTAAGCATCAATAAAATAATTCTATTTCCTTCTTGAAATAAATATAAAATTAAAGCATAGCTCTCTGAATTCATATTTATCAGTAAAGGACCCTTTTTCACTCACAGCCAGAACAAAGACGAAGCCAAAAACATCCCAAAGGGAGACCCAGTCAGCCATTGGCTGTTTATCTTTATTGCAATGTGAAGGTTCTGTAACTACCCAGTGCATCACTAGAGACTAAGGATATCATGACAGTGTGCCAGGACATATGTAAACAACACCATCCCCTGAGGAAGGGGAAGGGGAAGAAGGGGAAGGGGAAGGGGAAGGGGAAGGGGAAGGGGAAGGGGAAGGGGAAGGGGAAGGGGAAGGGGAAGGGGAAGGGGAAGGGGAAGGGGAAGGGGAAGAAGGGGAAGGGGAAGGGGAAGGGGAAGGGGAAGGGGAAGGGGAAGAAGGGGAAGGGGAAGGGGAAGGGGAAGGGGAAGAAGGGGAAGGGGAAGGGGAAGGGGAAGGGGAAGGGGAAGGGGAAGGGGAAGGGGAAGGGGAAGGGGAAGGGGAAGGGGAAGGGGAAGGGGAAGGGGAAGGGGAAGGGGAAGGGGAAGGGGAAGGGGAAGGGGAAGGGGAAGGGGAAGGGGAAGGGGAAGGGGAAGGGGAAGGGGAAGGGGAAGGGGAAGGGGAAGGGGAAGGGGAAGGGGAAGGGAAGGGGAAGGGAAGGGAAGGGAAGGGAAGGGAAGGGAAGGGAAGGGAAGGGAAGGGAAGGGAAGGGAAGGGAAGGGAAGGGAAGGGAAGGGAAGGGAAGGGAAGGGAAGGGAAGGGAAGGGAAGGGAAGGGAAGGGAAGGGAAGGAACAGATAAACAAAAACAAAAGAACAGAAAAAAAGCTATAGACTTCCTTTTCAGTATTTTTGTAGGAAAGGATTACTTCCACGTTCTTCTTATTATTAAATTGGTTAAGGGCATTAAAAGTGGTCATGTCTTTGTTTATTCATGAAGCAGATTTCACATATCCAGATAACCTCCAGCATCTCCACAGTTGCTAAAACTATCCATCTTCATGCCTGTCTATTGTTATCCATCATTTGCCATTTCAAGAATCAGTTGTAGCTTCTTCCACTTCTGATTCCAACGCTTCCAAAAGAGCATTGTAAATTTTGGGTCTGTCCGACAAATCTCATTAATTATACTTCTTTTTTGACATCATATTCAATAAAATATTGGGCAAATTCCTTTAACCCATTATAAGCTGATCCAGTTCTTACACGAGATTTGTTCTATTTTCAGTTATTTCTATTGTGTTTCATTTTTTCCAGTGGGTTATTAACTCACATTTAAGTTTAAATTAATATCTATATAGAAGACTTCAATGAAAAACACATTTAATGAATGAAGAATTTTCCAAGAATAATTTGTCGTTCATACAGGCATGTCCACAACAGCAAAATATCCCTTTAATAACTATATTTTTGAGGCATTCAATTCTGGAAAAAAAAAAAATCATTATGTAACAGATCCCATATTAAGCGAATATAAGTATGTTGATTTAAGCAGTGTCTAAAGTCCCAGACTCACAAGAACATGGCTGCATTTTTATTTATTTATTTTTTAATCAGCTGGAAAATAAATAATTAATTCAGCACTGAAGTCTTTTGTAGGAATATTTCCACTCATAGAAAAAAATAACTTTGTAGTTTAGATCTTTCTTTCAGGAATTATATGAGCCTTGCATCTTCTGTTCACTGACCTCTAAATAAAATGGCATATTCCTCTTCTCAAAAATACTGACTCTTCCCCTAACTATGACTTTTTTTTTGTCACTAAAAGTGCTGAGACCCCATTTGTCTTGGTATATACAAGGGTACCAAGGGACAGCTATTTAATTGTGCCATGTGCAGCTTCTGAAACAATTATAACTAATAACAGAATGTTATTAAATATCAAGTAATATTAGAAATCTAAGTTGAAAAGAAACTTCTGCCTACTCAGCAAGCAAATTAAAATAAATTATGAAAAAAAAAATCTAAATATGTTCAGAAGTTGTTATGAAGGGAATTCAACCTTGCTGATAAGCTTGACAGATTTGTACAATACCATCATTTTTTTATTGGTGGTCAAACATGCACAGCATTCCAGTGAAGCATTTAGTATAATAGACATGATAGATGATGAAGAGTTCTTTGGCAGAAAATGAGCTGAGAAATGTTGAGACTCATTGATTACTAGGTTTTCAAAAGTGTTTTGTTTTGTTTTGTTTTGCAACTTTAAATACTTGTTCATAAATTTTCAAGGTAAATATTGGTAGGAAATAATGAATAATGAATAATGAGTGTCTACTTATAATAGTCCAACCCTAGATTTCCCTTCCTTTCTTCCTTTCTTCCTTTCTTCCTTCCTGATACAAGGTGCAGAACATGAAGGAAAGAAAGTATTAATAACTGCACTGCTTGATTCTGTTCTATCTTGCATTATAACCAGCATATGTACTTTTGCAAGCAATGGACCTTTCATGAAATATCACCATAAGGTTTCTTTTTGTCAGTGTTACAGCACACCACATTAATTTTACCATCATTGATACTTCTCCCAGTTTATAATTTCATCTTCTTCTGAAGAAGTGTCATCCAAATTTGTGTTTTTTCATTAATAAGTTGTTCTATTGCTTGTTCTACTGTCTGAGGAAACTTCAATATAGAGTCTCTAAGCAATCCAGAAGACTATTAATACTTTTTTCAGTAGAAGTATATGCTATCTTGAACATTATCAGCTAAGAACTGTAGTGACAAAAAACCTGTTATTTTACATAAGATTCCAAATTTTGCCTCTGTACTACACATCACTAATTAATGTGCACACTTGTAAGAAATACATATTCATATCTCTTATGGAAAACAATAGAAAACAAAACAAACAAAACAACTGTCTACATAATAAAGTGGTGCTCATGACATAAGAGCTGATGCTTCTTTCGTATTTCTTAATATAAATCAATAGTTCAGGAGCAACCTAGAGATCACTGTAAGCATCACACAAAAGCTGATCAGAAGTGAAATTGGTATAGTTAAAATGAAGCCACATAAGCTTTCTTGTACTTTGGTATTTTAGCAGAATATGAAAAGAACTATTATTTTCCTCCTTGTGGAATAAACAGAATACATAATAAGCACTTGCAGCACTGCATGGAATCGATTTAACTGGAGAACAAATACATTTATAACTCACTTGTGGCTTTGGCTTTAGCTGAATTAAGAGGTGTTCTCATTACTTGTGGAATACGCTTGCTATTCTGTAAGCACCTAGATACCCTAATGTGTGTATATTAAGTTGGAACTTCATGAAAAAAATTCTACTAATTCTGAATATAGGCTTAGCATTTAGAAATATGTATATAAATTAAAATAACCAGTAAATACTGGTGAGTCCAAGGTACACCAAGACAAGACTTCATCAGCAGTAAAAGAATGAAAGAATGTAAGGGTTCCAACACAACCAATTTTGATTTTAATATTAATACAAATTAAAAAAAAAAAAAAAAAAAAGCAATATTTCCACAGTGACTTTTCTCATAATCTCATACCATTTAATATGTGCTAAAACATCATTATCAAAGCATTTCAGGAAGTCGCTATTTTCAGGCTTATGCTCAACGTACACTCTGAACCAACCAAAGATGTTAGGACATAATAGTCTGATGCAAACCTGACTCATTCCCACACTCAGATTTCTAGGGATTTTAGTCTATGCTTGGCACTTTGGTACTATTGTCAAACTACATTTCAATGTGAGCTAACTTGTGTCCTTCCTGCCCAGAGCATCAGCAGACCAAGCACACTTTTACTCCTAATGTCTTACACAGGAATGCATAAATTTCATGAATCTGTTTTTTTGCTTGTTTGTTTTTGTTTGTTTGTTTTGTGTGAGTGTTTCATATTTTTTTATTCATGTGAATTTTTTCCATAATATTTCCTGGAAAGTTTATTTCTGCCTACAGCAATATTAAATATAGAATTTGCAATCAACATTTTGACTGACGGAACGGATATACAACAGTATTGTGAAAGTGCTACTGGGATTTTTAGACATACAAAAGCCTGGTAGCTCCAAGCAAGGCATCTTTAGACAGGGTAACTTGGATTTACTTACAGAAAGAGTTCAATATATTATCTGAATTAAATTTCTGGGAAGAAAAAAAAGTACATGTCCAGGCAAGCCAAAACATGTGGTAGCTTTGGGGAAGGAGAAAGCCAGGTAAGTTATAGTTATTGCTCAGGGAAAAAGAAGAAAAAAAAAAAAAAAGTGTACAGAATGTGATTAATGGCACAATCTTCACATAAACTATAATATCTTAATCTCTGTCATACATGAAAGCCTAATAATCGTTAATATATTTTTTCCATCTTTTAGAAGTACATTCATTTTCAAAAGGAAAACTGAGCCATAGAAGAGGAGCTGCTTAGAAACAGTTTTGTTTAAGCAAAAAATTCTAAATGTAAACCTTTAAACTCTTGTTCAGCTGGCATGAAACAGCAGAGGTCATTAACTTTCATAGGGACCTGCATTTTCTAATTTCACAGAATCACAGAATCACAGAATTTCTAGGTTGGAAGAGACCTCAAGATCATCGAGTCCAACCTCTGACCTAACACTAACAGTCCCCACTAAACCATATCCCTAAGCTCTACATCTAAACATCTTTTAAAGACTTCCAGGGATGGTGACTCCACCACCTCCCTGGGCAGCCCGTTCCAGTGCCTAACAACCCTTTCGGTAAAGAAGTTCTTCCTAAGATCCAACCTAAAACTCCCCTGGCGCAACTTAAGCCCATTCCCCCTCGTCCTGTCACCAGGCATGTGGGAGAACAGACCAACCCCCACTTCACTACAGCCTCCTTTGAGGTACCTGTAGAGAGCAATAAGGTCACCCCTGAGCCTCCTCTTCTCCAGGCTGAACAAGCCCAGCTCCTTCAGCCGCTCCTCATAGGACTTGTTCTCCAGGCCCCTCACCAGCTTCGTCGCCCTTCTTTGGACCCGCTCAAGCACCTCGATGTCCTTCTTGTAGCGAGGGGCCCAAAACTGAACACAGTACTCGAGGTGCGGCCTCACCAGAGCCGAGTACAGGGGGACGATCACCTCCCTAGCCCTGCTGGTCACAGTGTTTCTGATACAAGCCAGGATGCCGTTGGCCTTCTTGGCCACCTGAGCACACTGCTGGCTCATATTCAGCCGACTATTAACCATCATTCCCAGGTCCTTCTCTGCCTGGCAGCTCTCCAACCACTCATCTCCCAGCCTGTAGCTCTGCTTGGGGTTATTGCACCCCAGGTGCAGGACCCGGCACTTGGCCTTGTTAAACTTCATGCAGTTGACCTCAGCCCATCGGTGCAGCCTATCCAGACCCTCCTGCAGAGCTTTCCTACCCTCCAGCAGATCGACACATGCGCATAGCTTGGTGTCATCTGCAAACTTACTGAGGGTGCACTCAGTGCCCTCGTCCAGATCATCGATGAAGATATTAAAGAGGACCAGCCCCAGCACCGAGCCCTGGGGGACGCCACTAGTGACTGGCCTCCAACTGGACTTGACTCCATTTACCACAACTCTTTGGGCCCGGCTATCCAGCCAGTTTCTAACCCAACGAAGCGTGCACCAGTCCAAGCCAAGAGCAGCCAGTTAATTTCCTGCTACAGCTTTGAAAGAGATCAGTAATTCACCACCTAGATGCTCTTGGGACTGAAGACAGCATTCTACCACCAATAACATTTCAGAGGGTTCAGATGTTAAGTTCAAAACAGGTCCCTGAATTACATTTAACGTAGAACAATAGCTAACTATAGTAACGTTTTTCCCTCCCTTAACACAAACTGATATGTGGCCTAGATGACAGTAATTTTTGATACTGAATGGTTCCTTTGATTGGAATTTAGGGCTTAATTGTGACAAGCAAGCACATGCTCTCTTAGGTAATGAGTTGTGTTTCACTCTTCTGCTTTCTTTATACTTATACTGCTATTTAATTGTTTAAAGTCTTCTTGGATGCTCAGATAGCTCCAGTCTCTGATGAGGAGCATCCAGGTGTTAGAAACTTTGGGTTTTCTTGGTGTAATCAAGAAAACTATCAAAGTATTTACAAAGTTGACTATTAAAGCATTTACAGATTTACTCAATTGAAAGTTATTTGGAACAAATCCTTTCTTCAATATTCCACAGACATTTCAAAAGCAATAAATATTAATAAAGACAAATGATTAACAAGTTGACAGGAATTTGCCACCCTTAATGGTGATATGGAATATCAAAATGTTGTTTTCTGGGATAATAAATTATGTGCTTATATTCATTTGTTTTAAAGACTTCTTGTTTTTAACAATACCAGAAAGACTATTTACCTTTAAACAACTGTGTTACATGGTAAATTTAAGATGGAGAAAAAAGATCAGTAAAGCAGCAAACTGTCAGATTATTACAAAGGCATACAGTTTTCTTTCAGAAAATGGTGCCTACCTCTTCATATTCAGGCAATTGTTTAATTCAGAGCTACATATGAAACCATTGAAATGGTCTATTACGTCTTTAGAAGAAAGTGCTAATCCTAGTGGATATGTTAAAAGTTTGTGGTTTGTTTGTTTGTTTGTTTTTCATTTTGTTTTAATGGATATTACTGGTACAGTCTAACATTATATGGCAGAAACAGATTAAGGACAAAAAAAAAGTAACATTTCTGGGGAAAAAAAAAAAAAAACAAACAACAAAAAAAAAAGTAGCACAGAAAATGCGAAGAACAAATGTGAAGTACAAATGCCCATTTTCAAGCACAGAAATCCCTTAATCCTTCTCTGATGTGGCCAACAAACAACTACCTGCAGTATTCCTGTTAGTATTTCTGTCTCAGTTAATTAACTATAACATTAATTCATAGAAATGTAACATGCAAGTCTACATATCTTCATTTGGATGAATAAGATTCTTTGGTTTCGTTTCAAACTTGTCTGAAGTTCATGGGCCACATTTGTTTAAAAAAAAAAAAAAAGCACAAACTGATGAAAAGGGAAAAGGGGAGAGGAGGGAGGTTTTTTTGTTTGTTTGTTTAATAAAAAGGAGAATTTGGCTTACTATGTTAGAAACAATGTGGTTCTATTCCTATGCTTGCTATGCATGTGTGCAGGGTTTATGTGGCAAGGTTATGTTAGCAGGGGGCTGCAGGGCTGGCTTTTGTGAGAAGGGCCCAAAAGCTGCCCTGTGTTATATCAAAGCCATTTCCAGATGGCTCCAAAGGGACCTACCGCTGGCCAGTGCCAAGTCAATAAACAATGTTGTTTGGGCCTCTGTGAGAAAATGTTTAAGAAAGGCAAAAAACTCCTGCACAACAGCAGCTGGGAGAGAGGATTGAGAAAGTGTGAGAGAAACAGCCCTGCAGACCCCAAGGTCAGTGCAGAAGGAGGGCAGCAGGTACTCCAGGTACCACAGCAGAAGCTCCCCTCCAGCCTGTGGAGAGTCCCCTGGTGGAGTAGGCTGCCTCCTGGCAGCTCATGGGATATGACAGTGGCCTGTGGAAGAGCCCAGAGGGGAGCAGGTGGATATGGCTTGATGGAGGCTGCAGCCTACGGAGAGCCCTTGCAGGAGCAGGCCTCAGGCCAGAGCTGCAGACCACGGTACCAACGTTGAAGCAGTTCTTGAAGAACTGCTATCTATGAAAAGCCCACACAGAATCAGTTTGGGAGGGATGGAATCCAGTAGGAGGAACCCCATGCTGGAGCTTGGGAAAAGGGTGAAGATGGAGGAGTGGCAGATGAAGTGTTATGGCCTGACACAACTCCCATTCTCCATCCCCCTGCACCAGTCAGAGGGAGAATGTAGAAGAGGGTGGATGGGGGAAGGTCTCTAACTTTTAGTTTCTCACTGCAGTTAGTAATAGGTGATAAATTATGTTAAGCTCCCAATGTTGAGTCTGCTTTGCCTGTGATAGTAATTGGCCATTGAACTACCTTACCTCAATCCTTGAACCCATTTCTGTCATATTTTCTCCCCCTGTTCTTTGAAGAGAGGGAGTGAGATAGTGATTGTGGTGAAGCTCAGCAACCCGTCAAGGTGAAACCAAGACAAGGCTTGTGACTTCTATTAAAATACTGGGTTCAGATTCACAGAGTGAAAACATTTGGTTCCTTCTTACTCCCTCACTCACTCTTCCACTCTTCTTCATATCCACAAATAAAAGGAAAGATATTTATCAAGCTTTTTCCACATTCATGTTTTCTCTGTGTTTTTAAAGAGATCTGTTTTTTGACAACCAGATCATTTATACTTTAATATTTAAAATTTTCTTTAAAAAAATTGAACATTATGTATATTTAGCCTCCCCACTTGATAGTGAAGAACCTTTGCAGTACATCAGATCTTTGACAGTCTTTAAAACCCTTATCAGCATTGTCATGCTAACAACTGTGGCTGTAAGAACACTGGCTGAAGTTGCAGGGACGCTCTCAGATATGCTACCAAGAGAATTTTATACTCATAACTCTTTCCCCAAAATGGAAAGAGCAGAACTTTGTTATCTTCTTTTGTTATCTTCTCATCCAAATGACCTGCACAAGACATCACACACACACACAGAATTTCTAGGTTGGAAGAGACCTCAAGATCATCGAGTCCAACCTCTAACCTAACACTAACAGTCCCCACTAAACCATATCCCTAAGCTCTACATCTAAACGTCTTTTGAAGACTTCCAGGGATGGTGACTCCACCACCTCCCTGGGCAGCCCATTCCAGTGCCTCACAACCCTTTCAGTAAAGAAATTCTTCCTAACATCTAACCTAAAACTCCCCTGGCGTAACTTTAGCCCATTCCCCCTCGTCCTGTCACCAGGCACATGGGAGAACAGGCCAACCCCCACCTCTCTACAGCCTCCTTTAATGTACTTATACAGAGCAATAAGGTCACCCCTGAGCCTCCTCTTCTCTAGGCTGAACAAGCCCAGCTCCTTCAGCCGCTCCTCATAGGACTTGCTCTCCAGGCCCCTCACCAGCTTCGTCGCCCTTCTTTGGACCCGCTCAAGCACCTCGATGTCCTTCTTGTAGCGAGGGGCCCAAAACTGAACACAGTACTCGAGGTGCGGCCTCACCAGAGCCGAGTACAGGGGGACGATCACCTCCCTAGCCCTGCTGGTCACAGTGTTTCTGATACAAGCCAGGATGCCGTTGGCCTTCTTGGCCACCTGAGCACACTGCTGGCTCATATTCAGCCGACTGTCCACCATCACTCCCAGGTCCTTCTCTGCCTGGCAGCTCTCCAACCATTCCTCTCCCAGCCTGTAGTTCTGCTTGGGGTTATTGCGCCCCAGGTGCAGGACCCGGCACTTGGCCTTGTTGAATTTCATGCAGTTGACCTCAGCCCATCGGTGCAGCCTATCCAGATCCTCCTGCAGAGCCTTCCTACCCTCGAGCAGATCGACACACGCACCTAGCTTGGTGTCATCTGCAAACTTACTGAGGGTGCACTCAGTGCCGTCGTCCAGATCATTGATGAAGATGTTAAAGAGGACCGGCCCCAGCACCGAGCCCTGGGGGACGCCACTAGTGACTGGCCTCCAACTGGACTTGACTCCATTTACCACAACTCTTTGGGCCCGGCTATCCAGCCAGTTTCTAACCCAACGAAGCGTGCGCCAGTCCAAGCCACGAGCAGACAGTTTCTTGAGGAGAATGCTGTGGGAGACGGAGTCAAAAGCCTTGCTGAAGTCAAGGTAGACCACATCCACAGCCTTTCCCTCATCCACCCAGCGCGTCACTTTGTCGTAGAAGGAGATCAGGTTCGTCAAGCAGGACCTGCCTTCCATAAACCCATGCTGGCTGGGCCTGATCGCCTGCTTGCCCTTCAAGTGCCGCATGATGACTCCCAAGAGGATCTGCCCCATGAGCTTCCCTGGTACTGAGGTCAAACTGACCGGCCTGTAGTTCCCCGGGTCTGCCCTCCGGCCCTTCTTGTAGATGGGCGTCACATTTGCTAGTCGCCAGTCAGCTGGGACCTCCCCCGATAGCCAGGACTGCTGATAAATGATGGATAGGGGCTTGGCCAGCTCCTCTGCCAGTTCTCTCAGTACCCTTGGGTGGATCCCATCCGGCCCCATCGATTTGTGGACATCCAAGTGCCGTAGCAGGTCACCAACCAGTTCTTCGTGGATGGTGAGGGCCACATCCTGCTCCCCATCCCCTTCCACCAGTTCTGGGTACTGGGTATCCAGAGAGCAACCGGTTTTGCCGCTAAAGACTGAGGCAAAGAAGGCATTAAGCACCTCCGCCTTTTCCTCATCTCTTGTAACTAAGTTTCCCCCCGCATCCAGTAAAGGATGGAGATTCTCCCTAGTCCTCCTTTTTGTGTTGATGTATTTATAAAAGCGTTTTTTGTTATCTTTAACAGCAGTAGCCAGATTGAGCTCCAGATGAGCTTTGGCCTTCCTAATCTTGTCCCTGCACAGCCTCGCTACATCCTTATAGTCCTCCTTAGTGGCCTGCCCAATTTTCCAAAGATTATAAACCCTCTTTTTCCTCCTAAGCTCAAGCCACAATTCTCTGTTGAGCCAGGCTGGTCTTCTTCCCCGCTGGCTCATCTTTGGGCACATGGGGACAGACCGCTCCTGCGCCATTAGGATTTGCCTCTTAAAGAGCGCCCAGCCTTCCTGGACTCATCTGCCCTTCAGAACCGCCTCCCATGGGACTCCACCAACTAGTGTCCTGAGCAGCCCAAAGTCAGCCCTCCGAAAGTCCAATACAGTGGTTTTACTGGTTCCCTTCCTGGCCCCACCAAGAATAGTGAACTCCACCATTTCGTGGTCACTCTGCCCAAGACTGTTCCCGACAATCACATCCTCTACCAGTCCTTCTCTGTTTGTGAAGAGAAGGTCTAGCAGGGCACCTCCCCTGGTAGGTTCACTAATCAGCTGCGTCAGGAAGCTATCTTCCACTTTCTCCAGAAACCTCCTAGACTGCTTCCTCTGGGCTGTGTTGTGCTTCCAGGATATGTCAGGGAAGTTGAAGTCCCCCACGAGTACAAGCGCCGACGATTTCGCAACTTCTGTCAGCTGCCTGTAGAACTCCTCATCCGTCTCCTCATCCTGGTTCGGCGGTCTATAGCAGACCCCGACCAGGACACTAGCCTTGTTGTCCCTGCCGATCCTAACCCAAAGGGACTCGATCTTGTCATTCCTAGCCTCGAGTTCTACAACATCGAAAGACTCTCTAATATAGAGAGCCACACCGCCACCCCTTCTGTGCTGCCTGTCCCTTCTGAAGAGCCTATAGCCAGGCATCGCAGCACTCCAGTCATGAGACTGGTCCCACCACGTTTCCGAGATGGCAACCAAGTCGTAGCCTGCCCGCTGCACGATGGCTTCCAGCTCCTCCTGTTTGTTACCCATGCTGCGTGCATTGGTGTAGATGCACTTCAGCTGGGCCTTCACCTTATCCTCCGGCCTTGCCATTGCTCCCCCTGGCACAGCCCCAACAGTCCTTGCTTCAGCCCCATCCCCCTTCTTACCTAGTTTAAAGCCCTATCAATGAGCCCCGCCAGCTCCTGGCCCAGGATCCTTTTTCCCCTAAAGGATAGGGACCCGTCTACGGCCATCAGACCAGGTGCTGAGTAAACTGCCCCATGGTCGAAAAACCCAAGATTTCTGCGTAGGCACCAGCCCCGGAGCCACGTGTTTAACAGGTGGGCTTTCCTTGTCCTCTCCGTACCCCTCCCTGTCAACATAGGGATGGACGAAAATACTACCTGCACTCCTGCTCCGTCCACTAACCGTCCCAGCCCCCTAAAGTCTCTTTTGATAGCCTTCAGGCTTCTGTCATCAATGTCATCACTGCCCGCCTGGACTATCAGGAGAGGATAATAATCAGAGGGGCGTACCAGGTTGGGGAGCTTCCTGGCAACATCCCTGACCCTGGCCCCAGGGAGGCAGCAGACTTCCCTACGGGTAGGGTCAGGCCGACAAATAGGGCCCTCTGTCCCCCTAAGGACAGAGTCTCCCACGACAATCACCCTTCTTTCTTTCCTGGTGGAGGCAGTCCTGATGCATGGAGTCGACCTCCTCGCCCTAGGCATCCTCCTGGGAACACTTTCTATCTCTTCCTCAGTTGCTGGTCTCTCAATCTCCAGGGCCTCAAACCTGTTTTGTAAGGGCACCTGGGAAGGTGGGGCCGGAAGGGGAGGGCATCGCCTGCCATGTCGCGCAGGGACCTCATTTCCATGTTGTCTGAGTACTGACTTTTAAAAAACATTTCTTCAGAATTAGTGGAGTCTTAGGGATCTTTTTCCCAGATACTGGGTTTTATTCATGTCAGATGGGTAACATTTCCAATATCAGAGATATAAAATATATACAAGAGGTCAGATAATTTTGCAGACTGCTCCATGGAAGAATCATATCATAAATTATATTGTTAATTGTATAATGCTACGCTAAATAATTACTAATTTAAAGGAAAGCTTCAAAAATTTTCTTTGAGAGAATATTAATCTTCAAGAAAATACTCTGCATAGCCAAAGAACTGAAAAATAGCATCTTTTTTATGTTAGTAAATGAATTTGACCATACCTGTCCTGTAAGGACTGTGTGGGTGTGAGATCAATAGTTCGTATAGCTGAGTTCATCACTAACCTTCAACAGTTTTTGAAATAAACTTTAAGTGAACTGTGCTTGAAATTCCTAGATAAAATGTCCTGAAAGTGCACATGTTTTTCCAGCATTAATCTCATACACAGTAGCTATTCTAATTATGTATAAATTGAAAGCTGAAGGGTACAGTAAATGGCCTTCAGATTTTAGATTAGACAAATAGCAACTGTATAGCAAGCCAGTGTATATAGTTAGACAAATGAGCTTGACATAAATGTGTATATTTAAATGAAAGCTACATAAGATGTGCAACTAATGAAGTACATAATGGAAAACATTAGCAGTACTATGTTATCTGTTTATCATTTAAATCAAATCGTGTTTTGTTTTCTTTTTCGTTAAAATGGTGGCATCCTATAAAAAGTATTAAACCCCCTTTCTCACAATGAAAATGTCAACTTACTGTGTTGCCATTAACAACATTAATGTTAAAAATAGCAATACTATGGAAAGGAAAAGTACAATAAGAATATACATTATGCAAAGTATGTTTTCCTTCCCCCCTTTTTGAATAAGTTAGATCATAGGGGAAAAAAAAACAACTGCTAAAGTTGACCTTTTTATAAGACTTTTTACAATTTAATTTACATGTTGATTATACAGCTAGAAAAAAAATACCTCTCGATTAAGTAAAACAGAAAGTGCTTAAGAGTAAATTGATAACTGAAATTTTAGAATATACTTCATCTAATTGTACTAATGAACTATACTGATGCTCTTTGTTCAGTAAGAGAAAGCCCTTGTGAACTTTTGATTTTGCATAGAGTAGAACACATTGTGTTTCGGGCTTTTTACAGTGTTCTCCTTACATTAAGCAAAATCAAACACTTTTATAATACTTGGTCAAAGTGAAAAAGTAATGGAACAATAAAGACTTTTAAATTAGTTGAAATGTTACTTATGTACAGTGAAGCTTTGTCTTTACTGTTATTGTTGTTTTAGATATAATTGCAAGAAGAAACAATTGCAGTCTGACATTTTCTTTGAAAAATATTTGTGAATAGTTATTCTAATAGTCTATTATTCTAATAGCTCTAATAGCTATTCTAATCTCTATTAACATTTGCCATGAGTGTTGCAGTACATGAGAAAATACAGATAGTTTCAACTTTAAGTGAAATTAGAATGTTTTTGTGAGCAACTAATTATGCTTGTTCATATTAATATTATTTACTCTCCTAGTTTGTTCATTTGAGATAATATTTGACATCACAGCTTGTGCATATATTTTCTGGAAGACATGAATAGATTGTGAAAAGTTAAATAAAACACAGACGCACACACAAAAATTAAAAACGTATGAAATATCTGCTCTATTGATTGTCTGAATTCCACTCAGACCTAAATATGAAGGTATTTGTGTGAAATAAATGGTTTTATAGTCATTTCCAAGATTTTATTTGGTTTAAGAGTTTGGTCTTTTGGGAATCAGTTATGAGTACAAGCAATAAAACCCATTTCTGTGGGATGGCATTTTGTTTTGAGAAATATATTTCTTATTTCTGTAAGAAATAATGGGTAAGAATGGATATTCAGAAAATTGAAGGATCCAGAGATATTCATAGCTGTAACATCAGCATTTTAACTATCTGACACAAAAGTGTCATAGTGAAAAAAGGAACACCAGCCAACCTGGCATGATCAATGAGATTTTCAGTGCTATCTTGTCTCTTTGTATCTTCTCTATTACTGACTTTTTTCTTTTTTTCCAAGATCAAATGAAACATGAAATATATTCTTTCCTAGCATGCACAACACGTCTGCTTGTCTTAATGGTTACTGCAACTTCAACTCATTGTTTTTCTTAATCATTTCTGTTTCTTTATCCTAACCGTAGATTGCAGTCAACAAAATACAGAAACCATCTTATCAGGCAATGTTACCAACTTTCCAAAAGTCACCGTTGTTCTGTTATATCTGAATATCTGATATATCAAATCTCTTTCCTGACCTTCCAAACCTGTTTTGTAATGCTACTTGGAACAGCTCCATTTCCAGCATACCATGCAACTTAGTTCCTTTGAAGGACTCTTTTGATGTGATTCTATCAGTCAGTTATCATCTCCAATTCAGCATCTAGTTTTTTGGTAATAAATAAATAAATAAATAAATAAATAAATAAATAATAATAATAATAATAATAATAAACCTTCAATAAGAAAAAAAGGTGCTTAAAAATTATAAAATTTATATTTTTATTTTGATAAATAAATTATCCCTGCACCCCTTCCTATTCCACAGCTCCTGTAACTATGGAATGATTTAAATGTATTGAATACCTATGCTTTCATTCATTTTTTTCTAATATCTTACATACACACAGTAAAATGAAATTTAAATAGAACTTCATTTATCTGAATCATATCAAAATGTAAAAAAGGATTTCAGTGCAAATATAATTGATTAGGTTAGACCTAGAGCTACACAAAGCTGACAGTTTAGCATTATTATGTAGGATATTTCTGGCTGTATTTTTATTCTTATTTATTTGCATTGTTTTGTTTACTGTTTTTATTTTCAGGTTCACCATATCATCTCTTTCTTCAAGTTAAAACTGATTTGAAGAAAAATCCTTGCTTAGGAATGGGAGTTTCACTTTGCCTGGGAAGTCCAGGAGGTCTGTCTGGTCGTTTTTTAGCTCCATAAGAATCAAACCCATAGGATAAAGGTTATATTTGTGTACAAAATGTGCCAGAACTTGATGGAAAATTAGATGGTAGATTATACTTCCTATCTAAAAGGTACTTCTTAAAAAATTGTATTAATATAAATTTACATTTCTGTGTGGCATCCTGGCTTATTTCCTTCTTATTTGACCTCCAAAAGGTAGAGAAAGTATTATCAAAAATTGTACTACTGATCAAATACAGGACATACTTAAACTGACACTTTTCCTTCTGAAAATCAGAGTATTTTCAACCAAAGATGAAACCTGAAAAAATAAGGTATATCCACTCCTAGGAAACTTACCTGTGTGCAACATTCCAAGATACGATAAGACTGTAATACCCAAAGCCTTCACAATACCAGGGGAACATAGCCCAGTAATTCTAGGAGCTGAATCCTGTCTGTGCTGTGAAGAAGAGGAAGGGAATAAAGAATAGAGGGAGAGGAAGTTTAAAAAAAGAGTAGATTCAAAATTTTTCTGGAGTTGTGGAGATTGCTCAGACTGAAATTCCATTGTCAGCATGCCCCTAAGCAGGTAAGCAAGAAACCAGCTAGTCATTAACATGAAAAACATTCCTTGAACTGTCTGTGATTACTGATCTATCTTTTTTTGGCTTTATCATGGCCGGTATCAGACAGGAGCAGAATAGCTGACAATGAGACGATTATACATCACACATACAAAACAGAAGAAAGCAGCTGATATGTTGAATTCTGATCAATTATTACAAGTGTGTATCACGTGGCCAATTCTGTTTGTTGAGGCATGCAAAAACTGAACGAAGATGCTGATTACAAAAGTTGCATCCTTTCATACGTTAGTCAACAGAGCTGAAAAGCCTCCCATTACCATTTTTCCAGGTGCTTGTATTTATACAGAGACCAATTTTTTTTCTCAATTTTCTCTTCAATAAGACATTTTTTTTCAACTCCTCTGCCCCAGCTAAGGATGAAATGATTAAACTGTTGATATGCTTTTATCTGTCTTTTCCACATCTTAAATATCTTCACATCTTCCAAATGTGAATATCAAAACTGGTTGGAGGTCTGCAACCTTTGGAAGCTATTACATGTACAAAAACAAGATGCTATAATAAATATACACATATATATAATCATAGAACCATAGAATGGCTTGGGTTGGTGTGGAGTAATCATCTGAGGTAACTTGGAAATTAAACTGATATTCACTTTTTAAAGAAAAAGTAGAGCATTGAAGAAGCTCACAGGGTGGAGTGTAACTGTATTACATAGAATTTCCCTAGGCCTCCCACCTTAGATGTTAATCACACCGGGGGAACTTGGTGTTCTGACTCCAAGAGGAACAGTATGGAGTGTGGAGTGGGGTGGAGACACCATGTGTGAGAAGATGCTCTGTGAGAAGATGGGAACTTGTTCTTGTGCACACCTAAATTGATAAGCTGCACATTTGCTATGTTTTCGAGAAAATGCTGTACTTTGGTGAACTTTGCTCATTATAATATCATTGTTATACCAAAAAACATCTCTATCCAAAAAGCTACCTGCATCCAAGGTGTGACCACCCCTCACTGAGTATGTGCTCTGAATTTCTCTGATACTATACCTTTAAACAAGGTGAGAAAATTTTGCACCAATCCTAACCAAGATATGCATGACTAGAGTCACTCAAGCTCCACCTAAAAGATAGAAAATAATATAAATTGTCTTAAGACTCAAAAGTTGTTAGGGAAAATACCTTTGTGAAGGATACTTTCTGACTTCTGCGATCAGTTGACAGGCTGAGTCCCTCTTCCCCCCCTCCACTTCCACCTCCCCACCCCAATCGGGATGCCTTTGGGTAAGATTTGAACACAGGTTATACCAAATGTCTCCTTGGGAAACTTTGAAATCCCTATAGTCACTTTTAATGTGTTTGTAGCCAGGCTGTGTTACTTATTCATTTGGTATTTGTATGTGCTTTGCAGACAGTGAATTTATCACCAGCAATCCAAAGAACCTGTGTACCTGTTGCTTTAATAAATTTCACTACTCATTAAATCTAGCCATGATAGTTCTACTGAATGCTACCAAGCGCTTTAAGTGTGGCCCTGGTATTTCATTGAATGTGACTAGAGTGAGGGTGTATTACATTATATGTGAATCCATAATTGTGATAGTTCAGTACCCTGAACATGACCAAAATTAGAACAGGTAATTGGGCATCACTCCCAGTTACTTTAACCTTTAATGCAACAGTTGGAAGGGCCCTTAAAGATCATCCAGTTCTACCCCCCCCGCCATGGGCAGGGATGGTACCTGCTAGATCAGGGTGTCCAGGGCCCCATCCAACATGACCTTGAACACCTCCAGGGATGGGGCATCCACTGGGCATCCTGCCTCTTAACATCATTGATCTCTTTTAGTTTGAAACTATTCCCCCTTTTCCTATCACCACCTGCCCATGTAAAAAGTCACTCTCCATCAGTTTTATAAGCCCCTTTAAATACTGAAAGGCTGTAAGGAGGTTTCCCAAGAGCCTTCTCTTCTTCAGGCTTAACATCCCTTGTTCTCTCAGCCTCTCTTCTCAAAGAGGTGTTCCAGTCCTCTGATCATCTTTCATGGCCTTTTTCTGGACGTACACTAAAAGGTCCACATCTTTCTTGTGCTGGGGGCCTCAGAGCTGAATGCAATACTCCAAGTAGGGCCTCATAAGGACAGAGTAGAGGGGGTCAATCTCCTCCCACAGCTTTCTGGCCACACCTTTGCTGATGCAGCTGGCCATCTGGGCTGCAAGAACACACTGCTAGCTCACATCAAGCTTTTCATCCACTAGAACTCCCAAGTCCTCTGCAGTGCTTCTCTCAATGAGTTTTTCTCCCAGTCTCTACTTATTTATGGGACTGCCCTTACCCAGGTGCATTTCCTTGCACTTGGCCTTGTTAAACTTCATTAGGTTCACTTTCCTGGCTATTCCAGGTCCCTTTGGATGGCATCCCTTCCTTCTGTTATATCAGCTGCACTACATAGCTTAGTGTCATCTGCAAACTTGCTGAGAGTGCACTTGATCCCACTGTCTATGTCACTGATAAAGATATTAAGCAGCACCAGATCCAAGACACAACCCTGAGGGACAACGCTTATCACTGGCCTCCACCTGGACACAGAGCCATTGATCTCAACTCTCTGGTTATGGTCATGTAGCCAATTCCTTATCCACTGAATAGTCCTCTCCTCGAATCCACCTCTCTCCAATTTAGAGACAAGGATTTTGTGTGGGGCTGGGTCAAAGGCCTTACAGAAGTCCAGGTAGATGACTGTGGTCAATCTTCCTTTGTCGACTGATATAGTTACTCCATCATGGATGGCCATAAGATTCTTCAAGCATGATTTGCCCTTGATGAAACTGTGATCTCTGTCAGATCATCTCCTGGTGTTATATACAATATATATATTTCTTCCTAAGTCTAATAATCCAGACATCATTCTCGTTCTCCCCACCCCCAGCATATCTATCTATCCTATCCCTTAGTTTTTTACACTGAGAATACATGTGGACAAGATTTTGTGTTGATCCCTAAATTCTTATTGGCATCATTCCTTTTCAAGATGTAGGGCTACCTAAGGCAGATATAAATCATAATATTAGTGTAACTTCACAGTGGCATGTTTCATTTGATTGTTAGCAATCTTACCTGTCTATCTTCTATTGCAATAATTTGGCCTATTTATTAGTTATATTTTAAATCACCCTTGAATTTTAGTATTTTTAATCAGTATTCTAGTGAGAAAAAAAATATTTCTCATACTACCTTTCTGATGCTGATGAATAAGACTTAATAAAAACAGTATTTTGAGATCTGTTGGTGAACCTTTTTTAAAAATAATAATAATAAAGCCTAATAAATAATAAATAATAATAATAATAATAAAAATTTAGTCTGTTCCACAGACTAAAATCGAGGTGCCATGTAATCCGAAGTCAAGACAAGCCCTTGCAAAAAGTCAGTTATGTTAGAGTATTAGCAAACCAAGATTAATATTCTAAAGTCAATAATATCTTAAAGGCTATTAAAATACTCCCCACTGTCATGTAGATGTGCACTTAGTTATAAAGAGAAAAATAAGTTAGTCATATGTTTGTATTCATATAGAAGCTGTAAGACTTTCAGTGAAATGAACAAGGAAAAAGATGTCAATATCCTTGTCCACATTTCCCATGCTACTGATGCAGAAAAACAGATTTATAAGGTTTCAGCACTACTATAGTGTTTTTAAGTGGTTCGGAAAAAATGACAAACAGAAGTACTTTACCAGTCAAAGAGGCAGCCTGATCTGATAGCTGCAATAAGATTCTCTCCAGAACAAATAAGTGGCAAATTTATGAACAGTACTTGTCAACATCCTATATCAATGATGATTAATAACTGACAACTACAGTATGTGTATGAACTGTTCATTGTTTTGTGGTGAATTTTCTCTGCAATATTCTTGTCTTGATCACAATGTGCTGTTATTTGAGAAAATATAACCTCTGGTTAAATTTCCTCATTTTTTTTCCTGCAATCAAGTGGATCTCCAGATGTTAACTGAATTCACACTTGTTGAAACAATCACAATAAATTAGGAGAAGATTATACCTCTAAAATGCTGTTCTGAAGAGAGAACATCTCAAGTTACCTATCCAAGGAAAAAGGAGAGCTGAAGACTTAAGACTAAAGGGCATTCTCTGGAGAGGTCACTGTCTGTTAGAAATGCAGTTAACGCTGTTCAGATAACAGGTGGGAAAAGAAATCTGTACTTTTAGTGCTTCTGAAGATAATGATTGCATGTGATATGCAGTGCCTCCCTTAAAACCAAATTGATTGACATTAATTATATTTGTAGTGTCTTTTTTATTATTATTAATGAAATACTGAATTTAGATTGAATTATTTTTGTCAAGAGTTAATGTAAACATTAGTTTGTCATTTCTGGATTGTCTTTCTGAAACAAACTTCAAAAATGTTCTTCTGTATTCTGAATTTTTCCCCAAAAAATGTATTTATAATTAGCTTGTCATTTATTCCTTTACTATATTGAGTGCACACAAGCACCCAGACCAAATAACCTTAAAATTTGATTTAGAAGAGTCTTGTTTCACAACTTTTTTACAGATAGCATGTGCAGCATTCTAAGTCCTTAGTATCCTCTTACATTAGTCCAAATTCAACATAATATATATACTATGATTCAACATAATATGTATATACTTCTGTATATATTTATATATTACCCACAAGGGTAAGCAAAATTCAAGAAAATTACCTAAGATAACTTCTTCTTCATTCTTCCCATGTTTTTGAGTCACTACCTTTATTCAGAAGTACAAATTACATTGTTACACCAATCAGTAGCACACAGGATTTTATTATTTGGCTGATCCTATACTCTTCTGATTCTATTTAACTAGACCCAGCTAGAGAAGATACAGGTAATAGCTATTGCATCCCACTTGAAAAGTATTAGCCTTCTAATTTCCTTTTCAAGTGTCTAAGATTTTATGTTCAAAAAGAAAGCCTTTCTTCAGCTAAAGATATTCTCAAAATACAATTTCCTTTTAATGTTTTCCTGTCTTTGAACACCCATATTGTTGTACAATATTTGTATGTACTTTTCATCTGATCTCAGATAAGTACCAAATGCATATTTAGATACCTAACACCACACCATAAAGGGTGTCACTACTTCTTTTTTTTTTTCTAGAATTATATATATATATTATATATATATATAAAATATAATATATATACATTATATATATTATATATTATATATATTATTATATTATATACATTATATTATTATGTATTTATATATTTATATATATTATTTATCATATATTATATATATAATATTATATATATATATATATATATATAAAACCAAAAATATGGATTTGATAAAGTTTGTGGTAACTTAAAAATCATTACAGCAACTGTATTGTTACTGTAAGCATATTGTAAATGCTAGTGCAATTTATCACTCTTAACACCGAGACTATTTTTATAAATACTTGTGAGTCTATTTCAATTGCAGCTTCAGATTCTCAGGTGCTATTCTGAAACATTGTGGGTGTAGATAGTAGGATTACGTTGTTTCAGCTGAGATGGTGGCTTGAGAATATAAGTTATGTTGAATTTAGACTTTAGAATTGGATAGGAAAGTTTTCCTTTAAAAAAAAAAAAAAATTCACATAACGAGAAATGAAGAAGCACTGAAAATTAACTCAAAAGAGTTGAGCTTGCTATTGAATGTAGACCAAAGTTCATAACATCTTTCAATTAAAAGAAAATGTAATACCAGCTTTACTTAAAATATTTTTTAAATTATTGTTATATGTAGCTTCCATTAATATTTTCTATACATTTGCAAATGTCATTACAAATGCATATTGGATATTTACATGTATATTTTCAGCTCCTGACCTGATGCAAATGGAGTAATACATTCTCAAGCATAGTGACAGCATATTTATACTTGCATCTCTGATTTCCTTAATATATCAACCACTTTCTCTGAAGGGTTTTTATTCCATTTCCACCAATCAAATTGAGTAATGTACTATTTAATCCTTTAAAAAGGTTTTATATAATCTTTATATAACCTCCTATGCAAGCCATATGTTTTTTTGGACCCTTAGAAATAGAGGCAATATAATTTATTGCAAAACACAAATGGGAACTCTTCAGTGAGGATTCCTTCAGGTGTTTAAGCAGGTAGAAAGAGGAGAAATAAAACAAGGCATAGAAGTGCACATACCTGCAGAGTAACAGAAGAAAGAAACTTTTCTCAGGAATGTCAAGGAGTTTGGTAAAGTTTACTAAGTGTAGAAGGACAGAAAAAGTTGTTGAAATGCATGAACAGGACTCAGTTAACAAGAAACCAAACAGCCAAATCATGCACAAATTTCTTCAATATTACTTTCCATCTTTCCCAATGTTCTGTGTTATCTCAGTTTTTAACCTTTCTATTCCAGTGTTTGCTTAATTATATACAGCTTAAAATAATTGGTTTGTTCTGATGTACTTACTCTAGGAAAATCTTGTCAGCAGAACAACCTGAGTGGGGTTTTACAGAGTACCTATTTATATCTTTGCTTCAATGGCAGTTTCACTGCACCTGCTTACATATTCACCTTTACACATAAAACTTTTAGGCTTTATACCATTAAATTGTAACTGACAGACTACTGAATAGTACTACCTTATTATACATGTGTGTGAAATACTAGTAATTGTAGCATATGTTTGCACCTGAGAATTATAGTTGTAACACTGATGTAACATCTTTTTTCTCTGGCAATGGAAGAGGATTTGTTTTATTACCATAGTGACAGGTTGTCTACTGGATATTGTTTCCAGTAAGAATAGCTCATTGAAAAAATGTCAAGCTTGGCCTTCCATTAATGATCTTTTCAATTTTGCTGAAAACACATAATCACAAATGACAACTTACTGCCATCTGCTCTTTGTCAGGACTTTAGAAATAAAAATAATTTCACATATTTTTATTTATTTTTATTTTGAAAATCAAAATGTTACCATAAAGTCAAACATTTGCATGAAGAATTTGATCAGTTTCACTGTCTCTCTTCAGAATTTGATTTTTATGACTTTTTCTTATGATGTCTCCGTTTGCCAGTCAGAGGCAAACTACCTGATACCTGGAGTTCTTAAGTAATCTCCCATTTAGCTACTATTCATTCTCACACCCAAAATGTTCACAAGCTTTGCTTGTAGCACATCTGTATATGAAAAGCTCTAACATACTCTGCATGCTGCAGATCTAATTCCAAAATCCAAACTGAATTACTTGTGAATAGTTCTAAGTATTTAATATTTAAATTTGAGTTGTTTAATTGAACATTTGAATAATAGAATACATTACTATTATGTAGCAGTGCTTAAATGAGCTGTTGATGCAATTGCTCACATCACTGATTACAGAATTTTTCCATTACTTCCTACAACATTTGCATCCAATTCATTGTTACACTGAATGATGGCGCATTAAAACTCTTGTTGGTAAATCCATAGAAACACTAAATAAATGAAAATACTATCAAAATAAAGTGATTTAAAACTATACCATATCTGCTGATTTTAATTTCTATTACAGTCCAACTTTTACTGGTCCTTGTAGTTTTAAGAAATATATATTTTTAATATTTAAACAGTTGCTCTCCATCCAATTATCATTTACTAGAACCCATCAGAATTATAGCTTCTGAGGCAAATTTGACATTTTTGTCAAACAGTAGCTGTTTTTCCATAAAGAAAAACATAGGCTATACCACCATAATGAATGCTTATACGTTTTTTATACTGGCAACAGTAAAATTTCCTACCTATCTTGCCTCCAAAACTTTCTTCTGAACTTCAGTGAGAACAAGGTAACAAAATGCTTGTAGCCAAAGATTATTCCTTTTAATACCCAGCATCAGAAGTGCTAGCGTTCTTTTAGTGGTTGCTTTATCTTGTTCATGCTCCTGAAAAAGACAGTTCAACACACATTGAATTTGACACCTCACTTCAGGACAAATCTGCAAGTGTGGTTTTTGCATTTTCTCTTCTATTCATAAATGCCTTGAAAATAAGTGGAGTTCCATCAAGAGTCAGCACTAGAGGTTGTGAGACTGACAGCATGTTTTACACACACATATACCAATGTGACAACAAAGTCCATTTTTAGAAAGCTGCATAGAATCTTCTCTGCATCAGTGTCAAATTAGAGATACTGTTCTGAAATAGTGATTACGGCTGCATATTTGGTCAGTGTCAGCTGAGGAGCTGTCTGACTTATCTATCCATCTACTGCTGCCTGCTGCTCAAATGAATGTCATCTTGTCAATGGGCTCGTCGTTACATTTAGCTGGAAGGTTTGCAGACTCTTTCAGCTCTGTGAGAGAGCTATTATGGTGTTTATGGATGACTTCAATTCTAACACATTCCTTTTTTAGGAGCATCAAACTTTTTGGCAATCTGTTTTCTAGAAAAAAAAAAAAAAAAAAAAGTGAATCCTTGCTAAGTTTAAGTCATGAGTCTTGTATACTAATTTTTCAAGGAATAATTCCTTAAAGTTTTTGTATGTTTAGATTTGCAAAACTTCATGTATAAAAGACAAATTTTATGGTTATGGCAAGCTAAGGTACAAGGCAGAACCATTTAGAAATACTTGATTTTTTTAAACCTCTGTCTAGTGATATAAAGTTAGTGTTTTATAAAAACAAAGTATTTCCTAGAAAGTTTATGACTTACAAGGTACCTATCAAGGTTGCCAAGGTTACACCTCTTGGCTGGCCTCCATGTTTTTTCAGGCAGTGGGCTGCTCCCTGGCATTATCTGGAACTTATGGGAAAAAAAAATAAAATTGTTTGGTTGTGTTTTTGTGTGTGTGTGTTTGTTGTTGTTTGGTTGCTTTTTTTTTTTTTTTAATTATTTCTTTATATTTGTGTGTGTGTGTGCAAATGTGAGTAACTAAAAAGAATTTCGTGTTTAGATGCTTGTATGCACTTTTCTTGAAGACTTTGCAGGAAAAAAAAGCTGCTAGCCTAAATTAATTATATTTGTCTATGTCATAAGTCATTGCAGTATTTAGTCTTTTGATTTCTGAAATTTCTAAGAGTTTAGAAATATTTGAAGGATAATGTAAAAAAGTCATTGATTTTTATGTATGAAAAAGATACATTAATTAAAAAATGTTCTTGAAGCAAAGGTAAGGTAAATGGTAATGTTATAAGGGATATACAAAAGAGAAGAAATTTGGGATTTTGTTGGGTTTTGTTTGTTTGTTTGTTTGTTTTTTACTCTGGACTCTGCTGTTGCTTGCTTTATTGAACCAGTCTTACAACATCTGATATCAAAGACATGATATGACCAAGCAGAACTATTAAAATTAAAGGTCATGATAAAATTGCACAGATGGAAATAGAACGGAAAAGCAGAATAATGCCAGGAAGAGGTAATCTCTTTTCTTCTGGTTGCTATCTATTGAAAATAACCACTGGAAAAAAAAAATGGATTAATAAATGTGATGCAAGTAGTTGAGGATTTATTTGTGAACAAGTATTTTAGGTCCCCATTATGCATATTAAACACTCTTAATATTTATTAAAGACTCTTCCTAAAATTAGAAAAATAATGGTTATACTAAAATTAATTCCCACATCCTTGGACAATGATAAATTAAACACACTAATACAAAAATAACAATGATAATTAATACAATAAATTGACCTTAATTTTACTTTTGTTTCAGAATTGTATTTCAATTTGTTTTTATTTTGTATGGTGTTAATTAAGCCAAGGCTTATGAGATAGCTATGGAATGAGGAGACGTGAAAGTGTCTCTAAGTTCTGGTTATCAGGGTTATCTGGTTATCTGCAGTACTTCTGGCAGGAAATATGGCCCAATATATTTGTATTTGAAATTGTATTTGTAATTGTTTTTATAAATTGTTGTAATTATAAATTGTTTATAAATTATAAATTGTTGTAATTTATAATTGTATTTGAAATGCCAGTTACCTATGATATAAAGTATTTAACAAACTGTATAATGGTTTTCTGCCCCTATATGTTTTTCTGCCCCTATAATGGTTTTCTGCCCTTTTCTGTGTTGCTATTCTTTACCTGCAGCTCTGTAAACAAATTAAATTTTGATTTTTCTTCCTCAATTGAAATAATTTTCGTTAGGGCTACTAGTGACACTGAATTAGTCATCTGATGACACAGAAGTGGAGGTGAGAAAAGGAAGAAAAAAAAAAAAAGAGAGAGAGAGAGAAAAAAATGAGCAAAAAAGAAGAAAATAAAAGGAAGAAAGAAGGGAGGAAAAAAAAAAAGGAAAAAAAAGGAGGAAAAAGAAAAGAAAAAAAAAGAAAAGAAACTGCATGCTAGCTTAGCTCAAAATATAATAGCTGCCATTTAATTGTATAAGAAAGGTGTTTCTGTAAGTTAACACCTTGGACTGACTTTTTTGTCCTACCTGCTGATTTTTCTAATTTCAGGTTATTCTTATCATCTCTGGTTTTTTGTTTGTTTGTTTTGTTTTGTTTTGTTTACATTTTACAAACATCATCCTCTCCTATTATTTTCCCTTTTGTGGTACTAGGTCTGGCAACATTTTTTTTATTTTTACTTTTTTATTATGTTTCTTTTTTGTTGTTGTTTCGTTTTAATGGCAACTCCTACCCTCAGTTGTCTGAACATTACACCTGCATGTTCTGTCTGGCTCTTTTGTAGAAAGGATCTTATGGATAAATGTCTGAATACTACTGAGACAAGCATTAGGGCAGAGCAATGAAAAAGAATCACTTAGTAGGCTGGCCTGTTCTGTCAGAAGTATAGATGCATGATGGTTGTCAGGATAACCTACAAGAGCAAGTTCTGGATTCTGCACCTAGGATGGGTCGTTCCTGGATATATGTATAAACTGGGGGATAAGAGGCTGGAGAGCAGACCATGGAAAGGGATCTGGAGGTTCAGTCCAACAGCAAAACAAATGTGAGTCAACAGTGTACCTGGCAGGCAAAAGGGACAATTGCTAGCCAGTCAAGGGAAGGGATTGTCCCCCTCTGCTCTGAGCTGGTGCAGTTTTAGGTGATACAATATAAGGATATAGAACAGTATTATAAAGTGTCCAAAGGAGGTTTACAAAGATAGTGAGGGGTCTACACGGGACGAAGTATAAGGATCAGCTGAGGTCACTTGGTTTGTTCAGCCCAGAAAAGAGGAGGCTGACGGAAGGCCTCATGAGAGCCTACAGCTCCGTCGTGAGGAGTAGAGTGGGAGGCACTGATCTGTTCTCTCTGGTGGCCTGTGGTAGGTCCAGAGTGAACAGCATGGAGCTGCTACAGGAGGGTCAGGCTGGTTGTTAGGAAAAGGTTCTTCACTGAGAGGGTGGTCAGGCACTGGGTCGGGCTCCACAGGGAAGCGGTCACAGCACCGAGCCTGCCAGAGTTCAAGAAGCATTTGGACATTGCTTTCAGACATATGATCCGATTTTGGGGTGGTGCTGTGTGGAGCCAGGAGATGGACTCGATGATCCTTGTGGGTGCCTTCCATCTTGGAATGTTCTATGATTCTATATGTTGTGTGAATCTAAACTTTCTATGAATTTGGACTTGTAAAGAAGCTTGAATCTTACATTAATTTCAGGTTTTGTAAAACACTACTTACAGGTCTCAATATATGATTAGTATAATGTAACATAATGTAATATAAAATATTACATATTGTAATATAAAAATATTATTGTATATATATATTCATATTTCTTAGTAATGTCTTCTAGAATTCGTTTTAGTGAAAATTTCCACAAAGCATGATACATGACTTTTAAATGTAACTAAAATTTGCAGGCAGTCCTGTTACCAGCATAAAAATCAAAATATTAGAGGGTATTTTAGAGTGTCTTAAATCTCATGATAAAGAAATAAGTCCAACTGACTCACAAAGGAAAAGGACCATCAGATCTATTGCAAACTCTCCCCATAGAGAAGATTTTTTTTTTTTTTTTTTTTTTTATAGTATACAAACTGCATATTGTATTTCTGTTCTGGAAGTCTGAAGGAGAAGTGTGAGAAAAAAAAATCATAAAATTCATTTCTGTCTCCACTGAAATAAGGCTGCCTTGAAATAATTTTCAGAATCAGCTCAATCATGCAAAGCAATACTATAAAATACATTAAGAAGGGAAGTAATTAAGAGTACTAGATTTCAATGAAACTGCAGTGTATTCAGGCAGACAGAAGCAATATTCAAACAGAAATGTAGTCAAGACACTGAAGTTCTGTGAGAAGGCAGTAATCGGACATTTTGTTACTCTTAGGTGAATCATTTTAATCATTAAAAATCAATTATTGTGCAAAAATTCAGTATTATGTTAAATAGATAAACAAACATGATTCCAAGAAGAAAATGTTGCTTAATATGCAAGGTTAAAAAAAAAAAATAAGGGGGAGTGGGGGAGCGAGGGGGGAAGAGATTTTCAGTAAACTATAAATACTCTGAGGCATAAGCTCATTACTTCTGTTGCAGTACAGAATCTCACTAATTCACATTATGACTTAGAGACCCACTGTAAATTATTGAAGTTTGTTATAAAACATTAAGTGAAATAAATGATAAAACTTTCATGGACTTTCAATTGTCATTTGATTAGTATTGAGGCAAATAACAATTTGCCTCAATGAAAAAAAATATTGTTTTGCAAGAATAATTGCAAAATATCTACTAGTCATTTATTATACAATGCTTAGCTTCACCATTTGGGGACAGTTATGATGATTTCTCTCCTACTTCCCCTCCCCTCCCCTCCCCACCCCACCCCACTCCCCCCCCCCGATCTTAATTAAGAAACACTTTTTTATTATTATTATTTTGTTTGTTTTGTTTTGTTTAAATCTGAACATTAAATCTTTAAAGCTAGCAGATTGTGCTGGTGATCATAGATGAGATAGAACTAGTCTAATCATCCTCTCTTTGGGTAGAAACAATGGAACAGAACATTATTCAGTTAAAAAAAAATACATTTATTTTTGAAACATGATTTCATCACACTGCAATTGTTGTTCTATCTATCTATTCAATAATTAAATAAAATCATAAACTTGGTAACAACTATTTCTGCCACAAAAACATCCATTTTTAAAGGTCAGATGCTAAGGAATATCATTATTCAGTCAATTAAAACACTGACTGTTGTAAGGTGTTGCTTTCATGTGCTTTTTCATGATTATTTTAAATAGAAATTTCTTTCCTTATTTCAGTGTTGATCACCATTTTATGCTTAGATGCACTAGGCTAGTGAGGATATATAACACTATCCTTTCTTGGGTATGTTTTCTATTTTGTACTTATATTGTGTTTCTCCTGATAAAATGGGAAAGATTACACTATTCTATGTCTTTGTGAATAGGAACAAAAAATAAATAAATAAAACTAAGAAGATGATTTCAAACTTTCATTAATGGTAAACACTTATCTATTCATCTGGAAAAATCAGTTGAAAATTATTTATCATTGACTGAAGGACATTAGGACATAAGGATGTTATTTGAATTTATCTTTATCTACTGTGCTTGCACAACTGGATATGGATTTAAAGATTTAGAATTGTGGCGAGACAGGAGATTTACAAAGGGAAGGAACAAGTTAAAAATAAGAAGAAAGAAAAATACCATGAGCAAACATGTCACAAGAAAGAAAAAAAAAAAAAAAAAAAAAAAAAAAACAATAAAATGCATGGAAGAAGACATATAGCCACTTAACTACTGGAAAACATCTAGGATTTGTGCCTATTATCTCTGAAAGATGGAAAATTAGTTCATACATACAATCTCACAAATGCAAAGTTGTTTATATATATTCTGATAAGTAGCTTTTCCACGTCAGTGAAATTCATTTTCAGGATTCTGGCAGCTATCTTAAATAAAGCAAGGGATTTCTGAAGACTACTTCTGTGACAAGTTCCAGCTTCTGATTCCAAGCAAGTAAGACCTTCCTTTTTTTTTTTTCACTAAGTTAAATTAAATTAAAACAAGCAGATAGTAATAGTGCTGAGCATTTTCAGTGCCAATCATTCACAGTTATTCCTTTATGTTGTCTTTATTACTACTACTACTACTACTACTACTACTACTATTTTGTAGTTATGGATTAAAGTCAAATCTCTATTTATTAAATCAAATCGCAATGTAAATTATATGTTTATATATAATAAAGTAATATTGCCCAGGGAAATGGTGGAGTCACCATCTCTGTGGGTGTTGGACTCGGTGCTTAGAGAACATGGTTTAGTGGGTGACATTGATAGGAGGGCGATGGTTGGATCAGGTGATCTTGGAGGTCTTTTCCAACATTAATGATTCTATGATTCCATAATATTATATTTAGAAACTTTTAGGTGCTATTTATATTATAATATACTTGCTACATTTATAGGACTTGTTTCCTTACCACAAGCATTTGCTCTGAAAAGCAAGTGATCTTCAGAAAATAACTGAAGTCCTTTTTCCTGTTTTAGAAAGAATTGTTTTCTCATCTTTTCAGATCAAGATATTCAAATATGGAGTCCAACCTCCCCTTCCTTTATGGCTAACAGTCATTACAATCCTTGAGTTTTGAGCCAAATCTAAATGGGATCAACACTTTGTGATTACTTTTTTTTTTTTTCTTTTTTCCTGTCATGTAACAATCACACTTGCATATGAAAAAACAACAGTTTATTAGAATTAGTTGCAATGTGCATTTGTCTGTGATTTCTGAACATGAAAAACTTTAAATAAAAAACTTTAAAGTGCTCCACTGAGGCTTTCAGACATTCTGAAATAAGGAAAAGATTCATGGTCATAGACTACTTTTCAACTGTGAGGGTTCCAAGAGTGTAGTTACTAAGAATTACACTACCAAAATAAATAAATAAATAAATAAAAGGTTTATATGTTCAGCAGCAATTAAAAGAGCAGTTAAGCAGAATTCAAATAAAATATGAGCTCTAGTACCAAGTGTAAAACTTGTATTCCTTTTTAGTGTATTCCATTAAAGTTTAAACAGAAATGCAATTTTATAAGAAATATCCTTCAGTTCCATTAAACTAAACTGCATTCAGAAAGAGAAAAGGTTGAGCTAAGAAAGAGACAAAGAACTAGAAAGTAGATCCCACATCCCCGTATAATAAAATAAATAAATAAATAAATAAATAAATAACAAATCCAAAAATCTCTCCTTTTTATCAAATATATCTTTCTTAAAGGCACCTTCTGACAGCCATGCTGACAGAGAAAATGGCTATTAGCAACAACTGGCTGCCAAAGAATATTGAGCTGCTTTGAGCTGTTCTATGAATATGAATTCTAGTGAACAAATCCTTTTACACTGGCTAAAAAAGGTTAGTTTTTTTACCTCTGATCACCAGATACTCAGTGAATAAACCTCTGCTGAAGCATCCCTCTGCTACAGCAGCACTTGGTGACATTTCTCTTGAAGCACTGTATTTTTATTGGATTCATGTACTCTGGCCTGAATTTTTTTTTTTTTTTTTTTTTTTTTTTTTTTTGTGACATAGAAAGAAAAGGATTAATACTTCATCCATGATATGGATGGATTTCCATTATATACAATATGTATATAATATGTACTTATAGATAATGAAAGTCTTTCTTATCTAGCAGCTCATGAAAATAATGAACATGAATGTAAATGCACTTTATGGTTCTTACAAATATAAATAACATAATTCGTGCTATAGCGTGGTTTCTGTAATCATAAAGATTGTACAGACTGTGGATAGCTGTTTGCAATCACAACAGGCTGCAACCACGTAGCTGCAACCACTTCAATGGCTCATGGCTTCCAGGTCAAAAGTTTTGTACTGAGTTTGCAAGGCCACAGAAGGCTTGTCAGGTTTGCTCTGTCTGTACTTTTCAGAAATCACCAATGAACATCCTGGTGAAGGTCTGAAGATGCTGATAACTCACCACAACACCCCCAAAAACAACAAAATGGAGCCACCAACTTTAGGACATAGTGGTATTAGGGGAAAGATTAGCATAATGCCAGGAAAAGGGCTACAAATTAAACGTGTGTGGAGGAATCTTAATTGCTTTATTATTTTTCCTTTTCTGTAACAATTAGAGCTAGACTAATAATGATTAGGTTGTTCAGATTTCAACAGCAATAAAACCTCATTTTTATTTATGTTTACGGTGTACTCTTTGTCTTCCCATAAACAAGATTTTGAACTATGCAAAGCCAAATATGACCACAGTGAGAATGAAGACTGAAACACAAGTTTAAATTAAAATTTATTGCTTCTTTGTTTGCTTGTTTGTTTTCCTTTGTTTGATTTTAATTCACATCCCATTGTTCCTATTCTTGAAGAAATAAAAAGAAAGAAACAACATGAGTATAATGATTTTCTCTAATGTTTCTTGATGTATTTTTTTAGAAATCAAATTTCAACCTGGTCTTCATGATAAATCATGGAGAAGTCAGTGTAATGTGGTGAGGTGAGGAAAAACACTCTAACACTGTTAGAGATAAAACACAGCTTTGAACTGTAGGCTTCTAGATAGTGCTAGGGATGTAGGTGAACCCTGTGAACCAATTACATACAATATATAGTATATATCCAAGTTTATTTTAATCAGAAATAGCCAAGAACACACAGTATATGGTAATATGCTTTATTGGAATGATGTAAGATGATTATGCTGTGTACTTGAGACCAAGTTTTTAAAATACATTTACAAACCAGACAGATGGTCATCCTCTCTAAAAAAAAATTTCTGATTATGTCTTCAGTGATCCCTGTTATTCTGGCATTTTTACTCTACATGGCTTTGGATAGAAAGTATCTGGAATATTTACTAGTGACAGGCTCTTTCTAAATTGTAGAATCTACACCTATAATAAATACCATCAGCTTATAGGAAGACACTAAGGTTATGTCACATTCTTTACAGAAGTAGGATAGTATAATGTAGAGTTCATGAGGCTTGTCATAAATGCTGTTGAAGAATATTTAGCTCACTTGTATGAGATAACACAGTAAGATATGTTTTTACCTGTGTAAATATATATTTTCAATACCCTGGAAAGTTGGCTGTGATCTAAAATCTTTGATCTCTAGCATCCATATGAACTCTAGGGATATATAATGAAATATACCTGAATGTGAAACCTATTGTTAGGAAGTTATTGTTAGGAAGTATGCCATAGCCCATCTTCCTAACAATAGGTATCTTTGAAGATCTTTTAAAGATATCTTGATGTCTTCTGGTTGATCAGTGTATTTTATATCTGCTAACTACATAAGATTCTCTGAATGTTTAAACCAGATTAGCAATTTTACAGACTGTGTACTGGATTTTTCCAGCCTAAATTATGTTTAAATCATCTAAGAACCTCAATGAGGTTACTACAGTATCTTACCTATGTTCAACAGCCATAATGTAAAGTCTGTATTTAAATTAATTTGGTTTTAGTTAATTCACCTACATGCAGCATAATAACAACAGGAGGGTGCTATAGGAATTTAAAACGTATTGGCGTCTCAGTGGTAAAAAAAAAAAAAAATGGTTAAAAAAATAAAGAAAGAGATAAAAAGAAATAAAGATATCTTTAAAAAGATCTCCTGGTGACTAAGATTTTTTTTTACTTTCTGAAAGGACGTGTAGTCTCTATGCAAGGTGTCTTGCTATGTTGCAGTCATTTCCCAGCTAAGTAAAAAGAAGTAAATTTTGTATGATCCGATTCTTTGGGAAAGACTATTGTGTAGGGCTTTTTGAAGAAATGCAGTAACATTCACATTAAACCAAAAATGTGTTATTGAAAAGTACCTTGACATTATTTGAAAACATAAATTATCTTTAATACGTTCTCTATAATATCTTTATCAATGATCTGGACAAGGGGAGAGAGTGCACCTTCGGTAAGTTTGCAGATGACATCAAGTTATGTGTGAGTGTTGATCTGTTCAAAGGTAGGAAGGCTCTGCAGAGAGCTCTGTGTAGTCTGGATCAATGGGCCGAGGACGACTGTATGTTCATCAAGGCTGTGTCCTGTACTTGGAGCAAAACAACCCCATGCAACACTACAAGCTGGGGGAAGAATGGCTCAAAAGTTGCATGGTGGAAAAGTAGCTGGGGGGTTGTCAATAGACAGCTCAATATGAACCAGCAGTGTGCTCAGGTGGCCAAGAAGGCCAACAGCACCCTGGCTTGTAACAAGAGTAGTGTGGACATCAGGTCCAGGGAGGTGATTGTCCCCCTGTATTCAGCTCTGGTGAGGCTGCACCTTGA
Organism: Anas platyrhynchos; assembly: GCF_047663525.1. Classification (NCBI taxonomy): domain Eukaryota; kingdom Metazoa; phylum Chordata; class Aves; order Anseriformes; family Anatidae; genus Anas; species Anas platyrhynchos. Next base: position 58,660,066 of record NC_092590.1, read on the forward strand.
ATACTGTGTTTAGTTTTGGGCCCTTCACTACATTGAGGATCAGGAGCATGTCCAAAAAATGGCAATGAAGCCAGCAAAGGATCTGCAACACAAGTCCTGTGAGGAGTGGTTGAGGGAACTGGGGTTATTTAGCCTAGAGAAAAGGCTAAATAACCTCCCCTCTTTTGGGGGAGACCTTATTGCTTCCTACAGCTACCTTAAAGGAGGTTTTAGCAGGCAGAGGTCAGTCTCTTCTCCCAAGCAACAATCTATAGGACAAGAGAAAATTGCCTCAAGTTGTGCCATGGGAGGTTCAGGCTGGATATTAGGAAAAATTCTTCACTGTAAGATTTATGAGGCTGCCCAGGGAAGTAGTTGAGTCACTGTCCCTGAAGGTATTCAAAAGATATGTAGATGTGGAGGTTAGGGATCTAGTTTAGTGGTAGACTTGGCAGTGCTAGGTTAATGTTTGGATTCGATCTTAGAGGTCTTTTCCAACCTAAATAATTCTATGATTCTATAATAGATGTCTTTTAAGTGGATAGACTAAAAAGAAATTGAATTCCTAAACTTTTGGAAAACTGTTATTTCTACACCTCTGCATTACAGGTCTGAGACAGAATTAAACAGATAAAATCTTTCTTCTGTTTTATAACACTAATGCACTTTTTTCCCCCCCCTGAAGGTATAATGAAGGGCAGCTTAATCTAGAAATAACTCATTTTGAATTCTTCCTCACTGAATCTCAATTATATGTTTTTTGTAGAATACAAAAGCATGGTGCAGTAATATAATGAGAAAAGCATTAATAATTACACTGATGACAACAAGAAGAAAAAGAAAATACCTGGTACAAAATGAATTAAAATAACCATTACATAATGGAATGCATCCAACTGCATTAAAAAAAAAAAAAAAATGCAAACAGATTTTTTTAACACAAAGGGAAATTCAAAAACAGTAGAGAGAATTCATTAAAAAATGCATATTAAATTGAATAAAGAGCAAGACGGATGTAGTTAGTCAGAGATGTTACTGAGATGTTTTTCAGTTTTATTCAAATTCAGTTTTATTCAAATTCAATAACATTTTTAATTATTTTATCCTCTTTTTTTTCATGACTGAAAAAAAAAATAGGACTTCACGTACCTTATTTTTTGTCAGTATGAAAGCTCTCATTACCTTGTTAAGAATATGATTTTAGTTTCCTGTAGTTCTTTAAGTACTTTTCTTGCAAAAACCTGGCTTATGAGCTTTCACTTTAATCCATTTATATGGAGTCAAAAGAAAAAAAAAAAAAAAAGAAATTAAAAAAAAAAAAGAAAAAAAAACACTCAAGACAAATGAAAACTTGGTTGCATCTGTTCCTCAATAGACCAAAATTGTCTGATAGGTCTTTTACAGTCATTGTCAAAAAAAATATTTGGAAAATGCTCCAGGGGTCTTTGAATCTTTGTGATGAATCTATACATCTGTAGTGCAACTAATCTATGCTGCACAACATTTTTGAAGTTCCTATCTATGAGCAGGATCTTACCTTACTCTTTACGGGTTCTACATTTCTCCAAACCCTTAGTTTTACCATTTTATTCAACACCCTACAGTCTATTCATCACATCTGTCTTCCTGACACTCCAGTCTTTGTGAGCTTTTTCCCAGTTATTTACCTTTCCCTACATGCTCACTTAACCTTGGCTGGCTGGTTCAACCACACATTCTCTCTCCACCTCTTCAGCAAGACAGGAGGAGAAAATGAGAAGGAAAAGCTTCTGTGTCAAGACATGGGCAGCACTTACCATTTGCCATCATGAGCAAAACAGATTCAAATTTGTGAAGACTGATTTAATTTATCACCAAATAATAATAATAATAATAAAGGATAGTGAGAAATAAAAACAAAACTGAAAAACAAGCAAATAATTTTTCCCCTACCTCCTTCTTCCCAGGCTCAGCTTCTACTCTTGATTATTCTCCTTCCTTACCCCCAGTGAGCACTGCGGGTGGGGAACAGGAGCTGGAGACAGTTTACAACACTTCATCTCTGCTTCTTCTTCCTTGCACTTTCTTCTGCTCCAGCTGGGTACAGTCCTTCATGCTGCAGTGCAGGTCCTTTCTACAAGAACTGGTCCAGCAAGGGTCCAACCCAGAGAGCGCAGTCCTTCAGAAACAGACTGCTGCAATGGGCATCTCCCATGGGTCACAGTTCCTGACAGAAAACCTACTCCAGCATGAGCTCCTCTCCACACACACAGTTCCAGACAGGAGCCTTCAGAGGAGAGGAGAGGAGAGGAGAGGAGAGGAGAGGAGAGGAGAGGAGAGGAGAGGAGAGGAGAGGAGAGGAGAGGAGAGGAGAGGAGAGGAGAGGAGAGGAGAGGAGAGGAGAGGAGAGGAGAGGAGAGGAGAGGAGAGGAGAGGAGAGGAGAGGAGAGGAGAGGAGAGGAGAGGAGAGGAGAGGAGAGGAGAGGAGAGGAGAGGAGAGGAGAGGAGAGGAGAGGAGAGGAGAGGAGAGGAGAGGAGAGGAGAGGAGAGGAGAGGAGAGGAGAGGAGAGGAGAGGAGAGGAGAGGAGAGGAGAGGAGAGGAGAGGAGAGGAGAGGAGAGGAGAGGAGAGGAGAGGAGAGGAGAGGAGAGGAGAGGAGAGGAGAGGAGAGGAGAGGAGAGGAGAGGAGAGGAGAGGAGAGGAGAGGAGAGGAGAGGAGAGGAGAGGAGAGGAGAGGAGAGGAGAGGAGAGGAGAGGAGAGGAGAGGAGAGGAGAGGAGAGGAGAGGAGAGGAGAGGAGAGGAGAGGAGAGGAGAGGAGAGGAGAGGAGAGGAGAGGAGAGGAGAGGAGAGGAGAGGAGAGGAGAGGAGAGGAGAGGAGAGGAGAGGAGAGGAGAGGAGAGGAGAGGAGAGGAGAGGAGAGGAGAGGAGAGGAGAGGAGAGGAGAGGAGAGGAGAGGAGAGGAGAGGAGAGGAGAGGAGAGGAGAGGAGAGGAGAGGAGAGGAGAGGAGAGGAGAGGAGAGGAGAGGAGAGGAGAGGAGAGGAGAGGAGAGGAGAGGAGAGGAGAGGAGAGGAGAGGAGGAAACTCTGGTCTGTTCTTCTAGTGTTTATACTTTTGAGAGGCTTCTGAATATATAGAGAAAAAATGTTTCTTTTATGCTTATGTAATAATGTCTGAATCTTTCCCTTTGTTATGCTATCAAGTGCTGAATTTTCTACCATAAAAGGAAAATGAAAAAGTATGATCTTCTATTTTAATGATCTTTTTAAAGAAGCAAACAGTGAAAAGACATTGAATCAAATAAGCAAATATCACCCTATTTTAATCTAATATTGTTATAGTGCTATTCAGTAGTCCAGTCCCAAATCAGAGAATGTGTGAGACTGGAGATGGCATATTGTTACACAGCAAATGTCAGTAGAAATATTTTATGGAGTTTAAAGAAATTTTGTAATAAGAATGCTGCAAAAAAATGATTTATCAGCACAGCTAAGTAACAACAATTTTCTCAAATTGTATGCACACAAAGAATTCCTAAGTTTGTGAATACCTGCCAAATACCAACGGCCTTATGCTTTTTAAATCTCTGCATAGCAACTAGTCATACTTTAGAACTTTTTTTAAAAGGTGGTGAAACAGGTAGAATAATATGAAAGCATAAATTCATCTTTCCTTGATGAGCATCAATTTATTCTGCATCTTGATTGCAATGGTAAAAGTAGTTTTCTTGAAAAATAGAAGATACATGGGAATAGCTGATTCTCAGGTCACTAGTAATTACTTTTAAAAAATAAAAAATAAAAATAAAAAATGTTTGAATAAATGTAAGGGAAAACTGCAACTTTTTTTAAAAGTAAATTAATTAAAATTTAAGTGGATTAAGTGGAAAATTTTACACCTAAATAAAATATTTGATTATGCTTATGGAGGATTCTTATTTTATGCAGGTTTTAATGCTTTCTATACAAAAGGACATTTTAAATCATTTAAGTATTCTTGAAGATAGAAGTGCAAAATATTCATTGTTGCTCTCTTCTGTCTATAAGTGGTTGCAGGAATAAATGAATGTAATTCTGTTTCAGAAAAGAACTTGTTAAGAATGTTCCTTGCTTAAAAATAAACATGTGAGATCAATTTAGAATATAATGTGTCATAAGTATATTTTGAAAGTCAACAGGAAGTAAACTCTTAATTCAGTTTAGTACTTTTGAAAAAAAAGAACTAAATCCTCATGAGATCCATTAGGATGTCAGGAAAAAAATACTTTTATATCCTGCTTTTTAGTTGACACAAAAAATTGGTTACTTTTTTTTTTTTTTTTTTTTTAGTAACAAGATTACACTGCTTGCACAATAAAGAAGACATATTTATCAATAGCTCTCTAATGTAGAGCACTCAGCCCTTATCTGCACCATCTAACAAGTTCTTACAGGGATGACAGAATGTAAACAACCAGCAGAATTTCCTTGTTATGAAGTAAAAGCTATTTTAAACTATGCCATGTAGGTCAAAAAGTTGTCTTTTGCAAGGAGCATGGAGGAAAGGAAAGAGCATATGAGGAGCATATAAGAAAAGAGGCTAAGGTATCTGTACCTGAAACTAGAGTTGTTTAAATATAGCTTTATCGTTTCACTGTTTATGCCAGGTTGCTTGTCTAGTTATATAGGGTAACATCCATCTTTGTGAAGGGCAAAAAAGAGTCAAATCCCCAAAGTGCCCTTTGATTTCTTCCTTTGGAAAAGACAATGAAGAAAAGAAAATATGCCACTAGGGTCTTCATCTGGCTTCTGTGAGCATGTTTATTTGCTTTTGACAGATGGTAAATGTTTTGATAATAACTTTTAAAGTGAAGTTTCATTTTGTTTGTTTTCTTTCTTCCTTGGACTTCTTTTAAATTTGAAACATGCTAGAACATTTAAGAATTAATGTAGAGCAATTATTCCCACAACAGAGGGATCAGAACAAAAGACTGAGATGTGTAGTTGAAAAGAGCAACAACATACCCACACAGACAAATCCTTTCAAACAGATTTAGGACTTTATAAAATATGCATAAATTGAATGAAGGATTAGTTAGACTTTTTAACATTAACCTTCCCTCTAGCTATTCTTGCCAAAGAGTTTGTCCTTTAAAAAAAAAAAAAAAAAAAAAAAAAGTGTGTGTGGTCACCCAAGGCAAAAAGTACCTTTTTTGGAGGCTGCAGGTTTTTGGTTTAATACAGCAGAGCAAAATAACAATAAACTGCATGCAAGTTCCACACACCTTCAATGCACCTTCAGCCTGATCTGCAGGGCTCAAACTGTCATAATCTGAATCCCTTCTGGATGGAAATGCCAATCATGCTAAACAACATGAATGGCTTAGCGACAGACAGATGTTCACATAGAATGAGACAGAGACCATCAGACTCACTCATTTGTGAATTAAACAGAATTTGAACATGGGCCTCCAGTGTGAAAGTCTACTTCATTAATATGGTAGTTTCTTTCAGATGTATTTTTATAAGATATTAAAAAAAAAAAGCCACATTAGTCACATTCCAACTTTCAAACTCTGCATCCTTCTTTGTGATTTTGTGTAAATTAAGAAAACAGCATAAGCTCTGAACTGTGTTTCTCCAAACTACTTATTTCAGTGGGAGAGAATTATGACACTGACATTTCAATGTAATAGTTTTAATAGCAAGAAAGAATCAGGAAGATGAAGTATTTTAATGCAAAATCTAAACACAAGAACACAAGAAGTGACTATCATACAAATAATTCTGAGATATGTTTTAGGTTTTTTTTCAGGTGATATGTTTATGTAGGACAAATTTTCACTGAAATATGGAAGAAATCCAAAAAGACTCTTGATGACTACAATAAGAAGAAAAATACATTTAAAGCATTTTATGTCTCCATGGTAAGACCATAGAGATATAAAATGGAACAAAACAGTGAAGGTGGTATATATAACTGAGCTAAATACACAAACACTGCACTTTTTATAATTAATTTTAGTGAGCACTAATTCTGTTTCATGTAATAATATACGTTCTTTTGTCATAGTACCTTTTGTCTAAGATGACTTTCTGAACTAAACTGTTTTCCCCCAAAAAACTTACACATCCATATTGAAATTTGTTTGCTCAGATAACAGACTGGACTCTTAATCTGAATAGAAAATTGCATGTCTATTGAAGTGGAGAGAGACCTCATGAAACTAGTGACTATAAGGATATGCTATGTGTTTACCTCATTTAAGTCTTCATTACGCAATGGAAAGAAATAATTTAATGGTGAAAGACTGATAAAGGATCACCATATCATGCTATATGCTGGAAGTTAATGATTCCACAATTTCACCTATGGGAAAATGTGAAATTGAGCCTACTCACAGTCATGGAATCACAGAGTGGTTGAGGTTGGAAAGGACCTCTGGAGATCATCTCCCTGCCAGACAGGATCACCTACAGTACAGGATCATGTCCAAATGTGTTTTGAATATCTCCAGAGAAGGATACTCCACAGCCTCTCTGGGCAACCTGTTGCAATGCTCTGTCACCCTCACTGTAAAGAAGTTTTTCCTCATATTCAGATGGAACTTCCTCATGATGAATCTGTCCATTCACAAATGAATGTTTGAAGTTACCAAACTTATAAACACTGAGATGGTGAATGATTGTTGTCTATAATTTGCTATGTGTTTGTTTGATTGATTTTTTATGTATTATTTTTAATCAGTAATTGCAGATACTCTGAGACTGACAGAACATATGCAACCCTTCAACTGAATTGAGAGAAAGAATCCCAGATTTAGGTCTTTAAATTCAGTCACTTTCTACTAAGCACTGAAAGAGTTCAGTTTTAGTCATAAAAATAAATTTAAAAAGAAAAAAAAATAGAAATACATTTGGTAGATAGCTGGTTTATCCAAAGCTAGGTAAATATTTAAGCAAGTGTCAGAGATAGCAAGTTAGTTACATTCCCTTTCTAATTTTTAGTTCAAAACTAGTTTATAATTCTGGTATTTAAATTAGAAATCAAATTTCAGATGGTTTGATTTTCAAAAAAAAAAAAAAAAGGAAAAAGAAAAAAGCAAAGTGCAAAACATGAATAATTTGCCTTTTCACCATTCAACCTCCTAGAATGAAGTGTCCATGATAAATACTGACAGAGAGTAGATTAAACATTGTTTTCAGACAAAAATGAAACAATTGTTGAAGTAAAAGAGTTATATACTGTATCTGGAAGGAATTCATTTACATACTTTCATTTCAAGAACAGGCTTCTTGCTTTGAAATGGAAACAGTTTTCCAACTTAAAGTAGGTAATTACACACTCCATTAAACAAGTAATTAACAGATTACAATTTAAAAAAAAAAAAAAAAACTCAAAATGAGCAATTCAGATGCTAAATGCAAAGCACACTTATAATTAGCATAATACTCTTTGAAATGGATTAACAAATACACAATGAAAATGAAAAAAAAAAAAATGTTCTCTGTATGCAAATCATATGCGGCAAATAGCATTTTATAGGCCAAACAATACCATAGGAGGAGAAGAAGCTAGTGCTAATATTTCATGTTAAACTACTCAAAAAACAAACCACACACACATATTCATGCACATTAAAAAAAAAAAAAAATGCATTGGTTGTGCTTTTTTCTTTTTTGAAGAAAACAAAAGATCAAAAGGTCAAACATTGTTTTGTTTTGTTTTGTTTTTATAAACATATGTTCTTCTTCCATTACCTTGCAGATGTATTTTGCCATGAAATTTTACCTACCACAATTTTGTAAATCAGGTTACCATAATACAGAATCATCATCTGACACTTTATGCTTTTATTCTTCTGCTTGTTTTATCTCATTAAGTTTCCCAAACTATGTCCAGATAAAATGGTGAAAACCATGAATGGATTTACGAACTCATTTATTCAACTCACTCCAGCTAGCACATACTGTCCACCTATCCATTCCACCAGCACACTAAGTATCATTAGCAGACTGTTCAGCTGCTGCCTTGAAGCAGTGGTAGCTCTGTTTTGAAATTATAGAAAAGGACTTTAACAGGAGCCACATTCTTTGTATGTAGCTAGAATTTCTTTTTACAGTCATCTGTTTTTTTCTGGTTGAAAAGATGCTAAATATCAACTGTAGACAAAAAACACTACACCCAGAACCACATTCTCAGAACAGTTTAAACCTCTCTCCAAAGGTGTTCAGCTTAGTTGTTCTCCTAAATTCTCATTTTGTAATCATCCTTTTATTTAGAGAATAATAAAAATCAGATTAACACCATCCTTTTAACAACTTTTAATTCTTCTTACACTAACAATTCTTTTAACCTGCAGGAAGCTTCTAATTGCTGAAACATTATTTCCATATGTTATTTCCTCCATAAAAGGGAAGAATTAGAATAAACCTAATGCCAATGTTCAATTTGGATCAATGTTCAATGTTCATTGAAAATTAATACAGATTTTTTTATTATTATTCAAAAGTCAGTAGAATGAAATAAGCAGTAAAGAGCCTGAAAAAGAAAAATTCCTGGGATATATTACAAATCCAATCCAAAACTCAAAAAAATAATAATGTTCTATCACTTCCTTCTTTTTTCATTATATTTTTAATGAATTCTCCAGTCCAGCTACTGGCAACAGAATCATACTTGGTTTATAGGACTTGACAATTAGAGCCCATGGCAATATGGCTGAACAGGAGCAATGTTTTGTTTTATGCATTATTGTCATGATAAACTGAATCATTCTCTTGCTAATGAAGACCTCTTTTGGTGTTTTTGTTAGCCTGGAAGTAGAGAAATTCAAATATCCTGGAATCACTTGAAGCTTAATCTGCAAAGAAACAAAACTACCAAAACACATATATTAAATTAAAATAAATTAAATTAAATATTAAGTGTTGTATAATACTGTATCCAATGCTGTATTTATGATCAAAGAAGACTTCAAGGCAGGCAAATCTTATAAACGGGAATTATTTTAGAGCAAATAAATATGACAATTGTCGTTGTGATGGGTTGCTACTACATACAGCACATCAGTTTCTCCCACTTTCATTAACCCCACAGTTATTTTGATGAAATACCAGCTCATATGGCTGGAAGGAAAATGGCATGATACGGAAAGTGAAGAACAAAGGCAATCTCTCACAATCAGAAAGAATAGTAACTTTTCGTTAGGATGTCTGATGAATAATGCCAGTGCCTAATGGGCCAATATTACAAAGTTTAGTAAAGGTCACGAGGCTCAAGGCATGGTATGTTATAGTATATGCAATCAAGTAAATAAAACTCCCATTGGTTTCTTTCTTACAGATGAATCTCACCTCTATCTTGGACCACTTTGATTGTATAAATATTACCATAGATGGTCATTTTTCCAAGATCATGCGTAAAAGCAATGGCAATTTAGAAGTCTCTCTTTTCCTTTTTCCAGTTATGAGCTACAAATAAATGTGAAAATAAATTTAGAGATGGACTTTCTCTTGCTCTGTTGTTTCTCTTACCTTTGTGAAAGAAAGATTTGTATGGAATTATTATTTATTTTCAAACTTTGAAAATAAATAATAATTCCATAATAATAAAGTGGCATGAACCACTTTTATTATTATTCCATAATAATAAAGTGGCATGAACCACTTTATTCAACAGACACATATTGTGTTGTAATATTCCCCAAAAGTCAAATAATTAGTAATTTGATTTTTGTGTATTTTAAATCAGATATAATTCAGTAATTGTTGAATGTATATAGCTTTCTAGCTTATTGTTGCCTTTTTCCACAAGTACAGAAAGCTGGTAAGGGAAATCTTTTAAAATTGGTTATGTTCATTAAATTCATATCAGAATAATATATTTTATAGCTCTATTTAATTTCTGAGAATGTAGCAGAAACCTCTGTTTAAAATAAATGAATAAATAATAAAAAAATAAACTAATTTCTCTCCATATACATGTGATTTAATGATATATAAAAGACAGTTCTTTCCTAGTTATTTCGCATATATCTTTACTGGACCTGGAGTTTTTGCTCATGAAGAGAGATTTCTGGTCAGTTTGTATAACTGTGTAAACTGTATAAACTGTCAGTTTGTAGAACTGTGGCCCATATATCCTCAACAATGAATAAATGTCTAAAAGTCCTAGTGTTTCTGCAGAAAATAATACAATCTATTTTATTATCAAATTTTATTTTATTCATTTTGATTTCCATCATATTTAAGAAAAAGGAAAAATATTGATAATAGATTAGACTAGGAATTAAGTAAATACTAACATTAGTAACTATAATGATCAGTCTTAGACATTATGAAAGCTATTGCAGGCAAAATTTTAATCTAGAGAAGTACTCTACACAGCCAGTAATTCTGATCCTCTTTCTGCACCTGTCAAAGACAAAATCCCTCTCACTTTTTTGTGTGACTTATTTTTTATGATTACTCCTCTTTTCAATGTCATACTTTTTCAGCATAATTATAGAGAAGTCAGTGCTGCAATACTCATCTTATCATAAAAGGATAATAAAAGTTTTTCAAATATTTAAAGCATCAATTTCTGACAAACTTTACATGTCTTTCAGACAATGCTAGAGTGTCCACATCAGTCTTTGAATGAAGAACCTTATAAAGGCAAGAGAACACTGTGGATTGTTGTCCACATGCCATTCTCTAGCAGACCAACAGTCTAAAAGGGTACAGTTTGCAAAATACTCCTATAAGTCATTTCATTATATATAATTTTGCATAGAGGAAAAATAGCATTGGTTTTCTTAAAATGTCTGTGTCCAAGAGGAAAGAAAATACAAAAATAACTAATATTAGTACTCCCATCCAGGCATAACAGGCTTACAGCTATAAAATGTAAGGTTATCAAAAATGTGCATCAACTCTCATCAACTGTGTGAATGAGAATTGAAAGAGATAAGTGAAAAAATTTAAATAAATAAAAAATAACAAGTGCTTCAAGAATTAAACAAGAATATTATGAGGTCAAACTGACTCTCTGCACTGCCATTTATGCGTGAACAAAGCAGGTATAAATTCACTTCATTTGGAGTGAAGTTACTCCAAAAGACTCACCTATTTTCACATGGAATTGCATCAAGTACAAAGTAGCATTTTTTTACACATAATTATGTATAAAAATAGGATTTTAGAAAAGATTTGAGTGAGTCAGAGCAGAATTTTGGACAAAGTTACAAAACACTTCTAATTTTATTATTTTACTTATCTTCAAGGAAGACGTTAGAAAAAAAAAATGCTTTAAAGTTTTTCATTTCCAATCTGAGATAAAGTTTAAATATTTAATCGGGTACAGAAACACAAATTAAACTATATTAATAAAAATTATGTGTACTTCACTAAAGTTATCTGTAAAATAATTACAGAGACAAGATGACTGTCAGTATGCCACACAGGACTTTCCATTTAGTACATTTGAAGCTTTAGGCAAAGCTTTTGGTTATGAAAACTGTACAGGAGATATTTTATAAACTACTCTATATATTGGTCTGTGATAGATTCAGTGACAAGGAGGTGATCCTTCTTAATCTGGTGTTCATCAGCAAGTAAAAAAAATTCTTTACTGATCATACTCAGTTAGGTATAATGTATGTTTTCTACTTTTTTGATGTCTCAGCAAAACTGTCACACAGTACTCTGAAAATTCCCACATTACAATGTTACTCATTAGTGCTACTTGCATAATTGCTTTGCACATGCTTCAGCCAGCCAATCTATCAGTATTAGAAATACGTTTGGAACACCAGTGTCAGTGTTTTGTTACAGAAACGAAACACACACTTTGGTTATGATTATCAGTGCTACCTGATAATTTGAATGTCCAGTTTCCATCCAAATTAATTGACATCCAAGTTCCCCAAGTGCCTACCTCAGCCTTTACCTTCTGTGAATCTTTCAGGAAGGAGTATGAGCTTTGACACTGCAAAGTTCAGTATGTTTAAATGTTCATATATGGGATGAAAATGTCTTACATATTCTAAATAATAATAATAATAATAAATGTTACAAATGCATAATAATATGCAAAAGGAGAAAAGTTAACATACTCCAGAGATATTAGATATGCTTGTTAGCAATATTTAGAATTACTCTGACAGCTTTCACTACAGTTTCTTCTCCCATTAATTTCTTTAAATATTTCCCCTCTAAAGAAATGCATTCAGCTATGTTATAATTAACTTGGCTGCCAAAAGATATTATATATCATCAAATGTTCACCGGCCTAAGGTAGTCAAAGAGTGGCAGTTGTATTGTTCAGTGCTTAATCAGGTCAAAGCTGTGGCAACTTTAATTATAGTTATTGTCAAGATGCTGTTTAATGCTTGCAACAAACCTTGTCATATGTCACCTCTTGAATCTTTTCTCTTAGCCAGTATAAGGGAAAAGAATGTCCCTGATGAATTTGACAAGCATGTTCCTATAAGAAGTATTGGTATATTTCTACATAAACTACAAACTGTTTCAACATGTAATATTAGGACATAAAGATAGGCAAACACATTTAGGCAAAATGAGATATATAAATGTATATGTATCCTAACTCTTGTAGCTAACATGGGACAAGAAGCCAGAGCAGAGAAAGCAAGGCCAGTGAACTATGCCTTTCTTCCTTTTAGTTTTCTTCTTCTTCCTCTTTTTTTATTTTTGTATTTTTAATTTTAATTCTGTTTCCATTGTCACAGTTTCCAACTACTGTGACAATGAATGTGGATGAGACACTGTCATGTATTCAAGATTTGAATACGTATGTTTGTGAATGGAGGTGAGGAACATCAATTACGCTTAAGTGCAGTATGTGAGAGTAACGTGGCAGGAAGTGTCTACTCACAGTTTTTTCACACTTTGACAGTTCCTAATGCAGGAACAAGAATTTGGAACTCAGTGAAATTATGGAGTCACTTGTATATGTATACATATTGTCTGGATAGCAAGATAGGACTATTATGTAATGCAATCTCCAGGATGTCAAATCACAACAGGACAATACATTGTAAATTGATAGCAGAGTGTCTCAGAAAACAGAATAATTCTGATCAAAGCTGTGTCCAGACTTTCACTATGATAGAGTTAATTTTCATCATAGAGGATTGTAACGTGCTGTGTTCTGCAGTTTTGGTCAAAGCAGTAGTGACACATCAATGTTTTTAGCTGTTGTGAGTGCTTACACAGAGACAATGACTTTTCAGCTTCTGGTGCTGCCCTGCCAGCTACGAGTCTGCAGGTGCACCAGGAGCTGGGAGGGGACACAGCCAGGACAGCTGGCCCAGGCTGACCAGAGGGATATCCACATGGAGTCATGCTCAGCAATAACAGCTGGCTGAAAGCAGAAGGAAGGGGAGGGAATATTCAGAGTGATGGCATTTGTCTTCTCAAGAATCCATTACATGTGATGAGCTCTGCTTTCCTAGAAATAGCTGAACACCTATGGCTCATGGGAAGCTGTGAATTAAGTTTTGCTCTGATTGCACACACAGCATTTGCTCTACCATTCAAAGATGGAGACTTTGCAAACTCTCCAGGATGCCTGTTCCATGGTTTAATTGAGCTTAGGGTTTTTGTTTTTTTTCCTTATACCAATCAGAACCTCTTCCTTTAATTAAAGTTCATTGTCTGGCATCCCCCTTGCCATGCACCTCTATGAAGATCTTGTTCTTGTTTTCTCAATAACTTACTCAGTAGATATTGAAAGGCTGCCACGAAGTGCCCCAAGCCATCAAGCCATCTTTTTTGTTGTTGTTGTTGTTGTTCGTTTGTTTGTTTGTTTTCCCAGGGTGAAAAAGCCTAATTCCTTCAAGCTTTTCCAGATAGAAATGCTCCATCCCATTGACAATCTTGACATTTCATATTATTAATGTCTTTCTTGCATTGGTAACCTGAAACTGGATGTTGTGCTCTAGGTATTGTTTTATGAGCGCTGCCTTGAAGGGAATGATAACTCCTCTCTCTGCGCTACCTTGTTGCAGAGCAACTCGTGAACTGAGCCTCATAGCAAGGCCAACAGGGCAGGAGCCTTGCAAGCAAGGATGCCATCCCATGGACCTGAGCAAGATAAGGCGGGGTGGCCCATGGCAAGCAGACAGTGTCAGCCCAGTGCCCAGATGAGGCAGGTCTGAATCAAGCCCAGTGGTGGTAATCAGTGTCAGACAGCCCAGTGATTTCCAGGCAGGTCTGTAGGGATGTAGCGGGTCAGAAAGCCAATCCACAGGTCAAGGCTCATTTCAACAGGGTCCTTGGCCAGGCACAGAGCTAGAGGCAGGCACACCTGAAACATACCTCAGGCAGGGACTGAAAGCTCAAGCATGACCTTAAATGGAGCCCTGGGCCCCAGGGCAGAGGTGTAACTAGAGGTAAGTGTTCTCAGAGCCATTAACGCCTATCATGGCACTCAGGGTCCCGACATGATATGAATGAGCATTAATTTTAATATGATGCAACAAAATCTAGAAAGCTAGCTTTAGATTACCTTTCTAATGGTTGATGTAACCTATTCAAGCTAACCTCAGAGTAACCTTTTCCAGGCATCATTTTCTCCCTCAAATAAAAATAACAAGCCTCAATTCCCAATTACATAAACTTCTGTTTGCCAGAGTCATAATATGAAACAGGAGAAAGAACAGTCACCTGGATGTCCCTTTCAAAGGCAGAGCTGTGATTCCTGGTGATATTGGCACTAGAAGACAACATTTGTTTTGTAACAGAGTAAGTTCTCCAGTTAAATTCACCAGGCAGTATGTTTTTCCAAGAAGTACAGAGGTTTAGAGCAATAGAAAAGGCAGCAAGCAATATCATAAAGCAAGTAAAGGAGGATATCCAAAATTATTTTGCCTTTTGTTGTTTGGATTCTATATGGTGCTAAAAGCATCATAGGTGTAGGCAGTTTGAGTGCTCAGAAAATCTTAACAAGATTAGGACTTCTGAATTATTTATGTTGATTTTATAAACTGGAAAAGTGACAGTTGGCTTTGGAAAAAATAACAAAAATGCTCATGATTTTTATATCTTTATGTATGTATTAATAGGCTTTCAAAGAGCATACTTTTAAATTAATGTTTTTACTAATATTCCACTTTAATTTTTCAGTTTGGAGTTTGAAAATTCTTCTGTTTAGCATAATGAATGGAATTAATAATTATTATTGTTTGGAGAATAGCAAGGTTTTACTGGAGTCAGAAGAAGTTATTGAAGGACATTACCTTTAGCTCTTAATCTGTTATCATGATTCTCTCTCCAGAATTAAGCAAGTCATATTACCTAGATTTTAGAAAATAGTTATGGACAGAATGGATCTTTTTCAATTACAATTCAACTAATTTATACTATTGTTATGCAAAACACTATGGTTTAGTGTCTTTCATTTTCTTTATGAGTTTCTTGAAAATACGTTCTCATGTTGTAGCTTCTTATTTTTCAGATAATGATGCACATATCATTTGAAAAACAATTCATATTAATTACCATAATGATAAATAAATTATGTTTATATAACATCTGTCATCTTGACTGAATATCCAGTATATGAGTAATGCATTCATTACTTGTGCTCATAATATGAGTATGCTGCTTCAAACATAATCCATACCTCATGCATACCTCCTCTGAGTGCTAACTCCTGTTCGTTGTGAAAGTAGGCAAACAGACAGACAGCTCTTCACACATTAAGAATTATTTATTTATTTATTTGCTTATTTTGAAGGAAGCCTGTTGTAACAAATTTCAGTGGACAGCTGAGAATAATAGAACCGTTTATAGAAAGTTCCAGTTACTTTTGAAATGTCAGAGTGGCAGCTGTGTGCTAAGAAACATTCTGAGGATATATTAATAGTAAGCTAACAAAGAGTTATTTGAAATGTGTTCTTTTTCTTTTCCTTTGGGGGTGGTTTTACATAAAAATCTGTATCAGAACAGAGTATTCATAAAGTAGTAATTAGTATATCTTCCTTATGTTGGTGAATAATGCTTATCATATAAAGAAATTGAAATTTCTTCATATTTTCCCACTGACTAAAGAATTATCAGATTTATAGAGATGTACAAGTTTTCCCAAAGAAAGCTTGACCATTTGCACGACCAGGTATATCTGAAATGCATCACAAATAAGGTGCTCATGAGATCAACGGTAACATCAAAGAAAAACAACAAAAACAACAGTAATGTTAACAGAGACTTCCCTTTCCAGATTGACCATAGAGTAGAAATTGAGGCAGTAGATCCTGATTTAAGTATCATATATTTAACTATTTAACAGCTCTGTATTTAACAGCTCTGGACAGTTATATCCTTCAGATATCTTGGAATTTGGACTGATCAGTCACAAATGTATCCACTGTAAAAACTGAACAGTTAACATAAAAAAAAAAAAAAAAAAAAAAAAGCTATATTGAGAAAGATACAATGCAGAATGTTAAGAATGTTATAGTTTACTGTAAATAGAATTAAAATCATATTTCAAATATTTTTCTTCTCTGAACTGCAGTGATATATAGCCTTTTAGTGATCATCTGTAAAAGAAATGTAAGTAATCATTTTGAGGTGAATCTCTCAAAAGTAATAATGACCTAATTCTACATTCACTAAAGATAGTGGTAAATTTTCATTGCATGCAATGGGAAGAGAATTTGGCCTGTGCTTTAAGAATTCCACCTTTAGGCTAAACATTATTCAAGTGCTTCATTAAAAATTCTGCTTGTTTTCTACTTGGTTATTATTCCTATGGTGAGCTTAATTGCTAGTATATGAACAGTGCATTTGACTGGAGATATTTATTAGTTTCCAGTTGATAAGCATTCATGTGCTATACACAGTTTGTGGTAAGTTATGTTAAACAGTACCCTACTTCTCTGACCACAGTTCATATGATACATTCTGTTAGTGTGGAACCACATAGAACAATTAATTTCTGCTGTCATTAACAACAGTCCAACCAAATTCATGCTGGAAGGATTTGGTTTTACACACTATTTTTCCCCAGTATCAGTCCCAGAAAGGACCATTATAATCATAATGGTAGGCAGACAAATAGCAACAATTAATATAACTAACGTAACATACAAGAAATATTAAATCTTCTAGTTTTTATACTTCAACTAAATACTACATATTTAGCTATTAAATGTATTTGCTTTCAGTCTTTAGAGTTTCACATAAGCATTTTTAAATTCTTCATTATTATTATTATTATTATTATTATTATTATTATTATTATTATTATTATTATTATTTAGTACACAGTTTTGGTATACTCCCATTTCCAATTTCTTGTTTAGCTATGTAGTCTTGTCAGGAAAATTGAAAACAACCAGATCCCAAAAGGAGTTGGAGGACAAAAGGAGAAAAGAAGCTGTCATACACCTGTATTTTCTAAAACACTCACAAAATTGTGAAATGTTCAGATGAAAGAACTACTTAGTAGTTCTGGTGAAGTTTCTATTTTAAAAAAGAATTGCAACAGTGATAAAAATGCTAAACCAGTAGTGTTTTCTAAGTCAAATGATTCATTTAAATGCACATTCTTCTCTGTGACAGGTCCACCAAAAAAAAAAAAAAAATGCCTACACTATACAAAATAATAAATACCTATTTTCACTGTGTTTGTCCTGGTATATGAAAGTCTTCCTAGGACACAAGAACAGGTTAAAAACTAAATCCTCAGATATTTTCATGGAATGGACAGCTTACTAGGCAGGGCCAAAGGAGAGGCAAAGACAACTGAGAGGCCATTATGTGAATTAATTCAAAAAGCCATTTTAGCCCTTGGAAGATATCCCAGTGTCCTAGAATTAAGCAATGACAAAATTGAGCTTTATGTGTCTTGTGTGCAATCACTTACTTCTCCACCTTTCAGCTGGCATTGTATGCCCTTTGGCCATTACTGTGAATGTAGCTGAGTTTTAACTCATTAATGTGATAACAACTCAGCAGCTGACATTGGAGGCCTTGTGCTTAATAGGCATGTTCGCTGAATTCTAGTGGGATTCCTTTGTGGTAAGTGAGAATGGATCAGAGAGAACCACCTGACTGCTCAGTAGTAGCAGCAGACATACCAGCTCTGTATGGGAGAAGTTCTGTGAATGACTCATGCTAGTTGCTGAAGAGGTGGCAACTGTGACCAACTGCTTTATTGCCTCTTTTATTAGTAAAATTTTAGTGTGACTAGGGAGGATGTAAGAAATACAAGGAAATGGAAAATGAGCTGGAAATGTTAATATGAAGTAGTATACTCTTCTTTCTGGAAGATGTGCTTTATTAATACTGTTGACTCAGGTTTATCTGTTTTCAGTCAATCTAACATATGTTAATACGAAGTACTACACTAGAAAATTGGCTTTGAACAATCTTTCAAAAAACAAGCAAACAAAACTCCCTGAACTGTGCTGTTAAAGTCTATTTTGGCTGCTCAGTACCTCAGGTATTTCATACTATCTGAAATACAGTACTGTATTATGTCACCACTTACTCACATACTCACTGTATGCCATTTGCCTTATTTATTCTTTTCAATTGCAGAGTCAAGGACATTTTTTTCTATTACTGCTGAGATTTGGACTAAGTCTCCCCTATTATAACTTACCAAGACACTTCTGTATGGAGGTGATAACTCCTTGACAAAATAAAGTTCTTTTATTATGCTACACTACAGATAGCTTTATTTTTACCATATTTGACCCTACATTCACTTCCTTTAGTGGTTTAATGATACAACTCCTAAAAACGAGCAGAAGAGCAAGGTTCTAAATACATATACAGGAAGTGTTTAATGTGTGTATCTCATACACAGCAGACCAAAGCGCTGGATTGGAGGGCAACAATGCTAAATCAGTATGGGTGTAAACAATGGTAGAAATCTGTACAGTGTCTATGCTAAGTACAGAAGCCTGTAGCTAGGAACAGGTTTCTCTCCAGAACTCAGAAGTTCAAGAGCAGATGGATTTTCACAGCTTGACATTTTGAGCAAGAGTGTTTTTTTTTGATATTTTTTTTGTTTGTTTTTTAATTCCCCCAAAGCTTCAATAGAAAGTGTCCCAAAATGTCACTGTTTAGAATCATTTTAGGAAAGCTAGAACAGTCTGGGAATAATTTGCAAAACAGCTGATAATTTTTGCCTAGTTCTACTTACATTGAAGCAAAGAGTGAAGACAGTAATACATGGATATATATCTTTGAGCCTTTTAATATGTGCTTTAACATTCAAAACGACTTCTGCTTTGGCTGCAGTGAAAGTGATCCCCAGTGGCATAAAGAAATGACTCACAGTACAGATGAGCATGTGGTAAAGTGTCAACACCAATACCATTCTTAATCAAATGAAGTAGCAAATTCCATCCTTCTTGCCAACGTAGTTCTCACCTCTTAAGTCACTATCTAGTGAGTTTAAATACCTCAGGGCTGGGTTTTTCCACAGAAACCCCTTTCTATACTTTGGCATCTGTTTCAGGTCATTTTTGTCACCAGCTATTGATATGAATATCAAGCTACATAAAATTCTTCATAACAGAAATGGTGACATACATCATTCATTTGCTGAACTGTAGAAAAACCATATGGTCCATTCTACTGTTTTCTGCTAACAATTAACACTAGATAAAACTTTAAAAAGTTAGTTTGGAAACAGATCTATTTTTTTTTCTATGTGTAAAAATAATAATGAAATAAAAACCACCTCATGATAATTCCAGTTATTCCCCAATACGAAATAATATGATAATAGTCCAAGGGAAAATCTCATTCATGTAGTTAGTCCCATGGAAATCATCTACGCTGTTGACATGGTGAGGATGCTTAATATGAGAAAGGCTTGCAAGATCAGTCACTTATGTATGTTGTTACGCTCGATTATTAACTAAACAAACAAACAAACAAACAAAAAAAGCCAACTGAAAGTCTTAAATCTTTAGAAGCATAGTGTTGGTAATATTCATGTTCAACCTGTTAATGGTAGATTATTTCTAAAATGAAGGTTAGTTACTCTAGGGCAAATCTAAAATATATGAATCTATCAGTGAAATAGAAACATAACATGTATATAACATGAAACTCAGCAGTAAGGCTGTGTAGCATGCATCACAAATTTAAACGGTTGTGTAGCATCATGTGTCTAACTGTGGTAGCTATTTTGATCTCTGTAGTAATTACATACTACTGATTTCTGAAAATTTGCTTCAGATTGTTCATTTGTCAAAGAGGCAGAAATCATATCCTGTGGCTTTTGAGAAGGATGTTTTGCTTTTGTGGTTATTTGGATTTGAAAACGCTAAGTCACAACAAAAAATAAGGCTTTTGTAAAAATAGAGAGAGAGAGAGAGAGATTAGGTAGGTAGGTAGGTAGGTAGGTAGGTAGGTAGTGTGAGAAACACTCCGTAGCCAATAACTTAGGCTTAGGTGAGGATCCCCGTGAAGTATTAATTTATTTGCGATTGCAATGGCGGGTGCCCCACAAGCAGAAGAGCGCATCTACTAGTTCCAAAACACAGTTTATATACTTTTTGATGACAGGACCCTCCCCTGTTTCCCCACTGAGTAGGTAATCCAGGTTCACAATCTATCTGATGCTTCACAGACAATGCATGGCCTTCAGTAGTCGGCCTGTCAAATTTCAGTTTCCTTTTGCCATTTTTACTGTTTGAAGTGGTAATGTTTCTTCACTTATCTGACTTGACTTGACACCGTGATTTTCACCTAATTGTCCTAAGGAGTCTGGTTGTCTGCATTTTACAAGGTCACCTGCTTAAGCTTTCTTATCACTGTAAGCATATCTCAGTACCACATTTCTTCCTTCTAAACAATGTAACTCTGCAAAAACAACATTTCTATTCCTACAGTAGGTAGGTAGGTAGGTAGGTAGGTAGATGATAATCAAATAAAGGTGAGAGGAAGAGGATAAAAAAACCCTGCCATGATGACTTGGATCATAAAAACCTTGCAATCATCAATGAACTATTTGTGGATATATTATGATGTTCCTGGGATTTGGGAACAATGTATATGAGGATTGCACTGAGGTTACAAATGAAAGTGCTACCAAGAAAGGTACAGAAATAAACTGCAAGCAACTTACCAGTTCATGGATGTTGTATCTTAAGGGAATTGTTTTAGAAGTGAACATTGAAAGTTTAGCAGCAAGCAGCATAGAAAT
This sequence comes from Anas platyrhynchos, assembly GCF_047663525.1. Taxonomy (NCBI): domain Eukaryota; kingdom Metazoa; phylum Chordata; class Aves; order Anseriformes; family Anatidae; genus Anas; species Anas platyrhynchos. The sequence continues at coordinate 58,681,181 of NC_092590.1, forward strand.
AAGCATTTCACCATTTCTGATATTTTATTTAAAATGTCGTGCAATAAAGATTAATATTTTATTTTTAATATTGCATAATATCTGGCAAAATAATAATAAAAATAATGAAAACTTTAAATGGCTTCTCCTGTTAGGAAAAGGAGATGATATTAATGAATGATTCAGCATTTGGCAAATAGTATGCTTATCAGTATTGACAACAGATTGGCAGTATAGTGAGTGAGCAGAGATTGTCACTGGAATAAATCAGTGACAAGATTTATTGGATCAATCTGGTAAGATTCCCATGGAGCTCTGACGGATACAGAGGATTTTACTATAGCCATATAGCAACTTTTATACCATCTTGAGGTCTCTTCCAACCTAGAAATTCTGTGATTCTGTGATTCTGTGATCTACAAAATTTTCTTCCGAGACCAGCACAGCATAGGTATTGTCATTTTGATGTTATGGCATAAGCATATTTTTATTCTATATTTACAGATGTTCTTGATAACAATTTAATATTAGCTTATATCTTCATTTGCTCATATGTATTTTTAGTGGTTTATAACATTATTACTAAGAATTACACAGGGTCCAGGAATAACTGAGAGCCTCAATTCCTCTCTCAATTTTTATGATAAGGGGAAAAATATATGAACATATGAAAAAAGTTTTTAAGAGCAGTATCACAGGTGATATTCTGTTTTATTCTACAGTATAACAGTTTGTCCCATGCCTTTCACGTTAATAGGTTTGTTACATGTTTTTTCCCCCTTCCAGTCCTAACATTTCTTAGTCCTAGCAATTTTCTATGACCTTTGGTTCTTTGGTGCTTTTACTACTCTCTCTGCCTCTCTCTCTCTCTTTCTCTCTCTCTCTCTCTCTCTGTGTCTCTCTCTCTCTGTCTCTGTCTCAGTTTGTTATTTCATATAGAGCTACACCAAATATAAATATGATATACTGAGCATTAAGTAGAGGGGTCCAGGTTCTAGAAAATCTCATAATACTATATTGGATTGAACATTGAATAGATTTGGGAACAGCTATGCCTATCCTAGCAGCTACTTTAAGCAACTCTTGGGATGTTAAAAAGAGTTGAATAGCATAGTTACCCATGACATAAAATACAAACTTAGGGGTATAGATTCCAAAAGAGTATAATTCCATAATATATGTATTTTAAAATGCCACCCAGAAATAGAAAATGAATCCATCTCACAATTTATTTTTCAAGGTTTGCTTTGTGCTTTTTCTTGATTGTACATTTGTTTGGATTGATTTGTCACTATTTATTTTCTTAGTGCTCTTTTCCTGAATGACACAAATGTAGCTATGTTAAACAACAGAAACTATAAGGATAGATATTCTCTAAATATGTGGAGAGATAAAATGTTTGTATATTAATCTGATTAACTATTTTGCATCAGATGAATGAAACTGAATCAGGCTGAATAATTATAAAGTTCATTGTGCCTTTGTTTATATAATTTTTTCTCTAAGCCTAGAGCCTCAATGAGGTTAGAAGATCAGCCAAAGAACCTTTTCTGGTTTTGAAGAATATACTGCAGGTGGATTTTAATATTCTGAAGATCTCTTTGGCCTGTGAGTTTGGCATAATTCGGAAATTTTCATGAACTTTAAAGTTTACCTTTGAAATTATTCTACAACATTCCTTATCTCATCAAATGTAATGTATATAGTAAAGCAAGTGCTTTGCAGATTTTTTTATTATTATTATTTTTTAAAAGTATACTTCTAAATTCAAGTTTCAAAGACTTATAAACACTGTGTTCAGTGCTTTTCAGTCAAGGAGTATATTGCCTTGAGTTGTACTGTTTCATTTTTTTATTACTTTATTGGTAATTGTTTAAATTTTACCATCACTCTTAAACTTAATTGCATTGCATATACAATTTAGTGTTTTATTTATTGTAGCTCAGTAATGGTTCTTTAATGTATGCACAGTTAAAGTAATAAAATTACTGTAGCACCTTAGCTTGAGAGCTGTTACTGAGCTACTGTTTTCTTAGACCTTTTATTAAATTGCTGTCACTAAATTTGTTGGCTGCAGTGACAGTCATCTCCTACTGAGATATTCTGCCCTTCTTCCTCTCTGGGTTTAGAGTTTGTATGAGACAGAGTTGTACATTAAAGGTCATTTCAGTTGAATGTCAGGAACTAATACAGGCATGTGCACACATCTAGATGCAAAGAAAATGCTGCTAAAAATAAATATGTTTTTATCTTGGGCAAAGATATGTCAGCAAATGAATTTTAAAATCCAAGACAGTTCTGTTCTCTTGTCTTTTTATTCTCCCACTGTATTTTACTAGTCCTAACTGTCTAGTTAAAAGGATGTCAGGAAGTTTTTCAAATGATCTTCTCAATATAGCCTTATCAAGAGTAAGCTTCTATGTGTCTATGTGTGTTCATGCCTGACTGAAGGATCGGTACTTAGCCTATAAAGAACACCATGGTGCAGTTATTAACAAAGATAACAAGACAAGGAAAACTTTTGCATAATATCTGTTGCTACTTTTTCTGCAATAAAATGTTTCAAATCACCATGTTATATTATAAATGCATACAAAAGCTGCAACAGAAAAGAATTTGGGGGGGCTTTGTTTTCTTGTAGTTTCAGTACCACTTCACAATAGGTTCTGCATTAACAAGACATTGGGACTGATTCTATAAATATGGATCACAAACTAGATATTTTAAACAAATATGACAGATAAAAAAAGAGATGGATCATTCTGAAAAATCCACTTCGATAGAGAATCCTTACAATGCAATTTCATGACATGTACTTGTTATATATGGAGTGGTAATTCGTGTCGAGAAAATGGTTGATATTGATAAAGAAAGGGGGAGATTTGGGAGTGTGGCCATGGGGGTTGGAAAGCCCCGTAGTTGAGATAACATTAGAGTCTTAACGATGAGGCCATCAGGAATATAAAAGAGTTTAGAGGGAACAAAGAAGGGTGATTCAGGAGACTCCATGCAGTCTCCGGTTTCTTGTTCTTCAGCTGGTCTCTTGTTCTCCAGCCATTAAGGCATGGATGTTTCTGGGTGTTTGCTGTTGTTGTTACATTCAAAGTTGTTTGACCAATGAAAAGTTGTTTTGAAAAGAACTGCCGTGGAGAGAAGGGTGTAAGAGGGGAGCCTGCTCTCAAGATAAAAAAAGAAGGCAACACGATGTGATGAAATTATGATCAATAAAGAAGCAGAAAGAAGGAATGAAAAGGAACAGGCTGGCAGAATGGAGGCCAGGATGGGAACAGGAACATTGATCGCCTCATGAAGATAGGTTCGGCCAAACTCGGCAAACTGCTCAGAAAAGCTTCTACAGAAAGTCGCTGGAAATAGGCGCACTGGAGCTGGAGAGAAGCTCAATCTGAGAGAAGCTGACCTGTGCACAAAACTGCCTCGTGCTGGTAAGCGGTTGCGCATTATGGGGAATCATATATCCTTAGGAACAAAGACTGTCCTGGTAACCTTACAGCTTATTCTCCTTATTAACAATTGGACAGTTTTTTTATTAACAATGGGACCAAATTGAGGTCAAGGTGTGGGACTCTGCAACTAAAAATGACAAGGTTGCAGTGGAATTGCTCGGCACCTGGCGAGCAGTCTCTGAGGCCTTAAAGAGCCCTGTGGGACCACAGTCAGAAACGTGTGGTTTGCCAGACAGTGAGGGAGCTGCGGGCTCCTTTAGTGATCGGACTGCTACGCCATGGGCCCCTCTGCTGCTACAGCCAGCGAAGGCCTTTGCTGTTACGCCCCCTGCTGACCTGGACGTGCCTTTTGACCCAGGCTTATTGGCCTTGAAAACGAGATGGGTATGCTTTTCTTTGATCCGGGAAGAACAGGATACATAAGGCCTGAAGACCGAGTTGCTTGACAACTTGGAGTGAGACATACTGTTCAAAAGGAATGGAAAAGGGAGACTTTTAAGTCATGGAACTTAAAGGATTGTTTGTTACCTTTCCTGATTGTACGTATGTATAGCCATACTCGGGTTTAGTATGTACAGCAATGTTCTATATATTTAGAATGTTTGATGTTCGTGTGTGCATGTTGGTGGAACATGGACTCCCTGCACACCCAGTGCTGTTTACTTGCCTTTTATACCTTTTATAAGTATAAATATTACTAAATTCAGATTGAGTTGAGACTTCATTTATAACATACTCTTGCAACTGAATATTTTTAGATGCATATCGAAAATAACTTTGATGGACCTGTTTAGAAGACTGACAAAATAGTGTAATTTCAAACTTTAAAACGAGGTTTCACTAAACCCATTCATTAATGATAGATTTTGTGATATTGTTTAGTTCTCACAAATCATTAATCATCATTACTATAAATACAGAATTTTAATATTTTCAACAGTTACATGCTGAATTACCTATTACCTAACAGCCCAGAGCTGTGTTCATACAGTTGACACTGATGGCTCCTTGACGATCTTATTTGCAGAAGTCAAGGTGATTAGAGTTGAGAGCTCTGAGAGAAGTTGGAACTGCACTGGGCTTGTCTTCTTCCTTCTGTCTTTCCTTAGACATTGTCACTGCTTTATGCATTGATACTGCTTTACCTCACTTCCCTTCAGAAAGAGATGTCATGTTGTGTAACATCTTTTTGACTTTATTAGTCATTGTATTTGTCATTGCATTGTTTATTAATCAGGACGTCATGCTTACTTGCAGCACTTTGCTCTTACGTTTATTTTTCTTAAAAATTTGTGTGTGTCCTACCTGCATATAGACTCAAATTCATATTGGTAAAGTATGCATGTGAAGTCCTTACACATTGTGTTTGGCTACATCATTGCAGTGCTAGGAAGTCTTTAAAGACAGCTGTTGGTTACCCTATTTTTTGTACATATATTCAGGTTCAAGGCATGCTGCTACTAACTACATACTGATTATATCCAGCTTATGCTTATACAGACAATGTAAGGTCATCAAAAGTCAATTAAACTAGACTATGGTAGAAAGTTAATCTGTTACAAAGAAGCTAGCTTTCCACTGGATCAATAAAGTATGTAAGCAACATCAGAATAGCAAAAGGAAAGGGCATGGTCTGATAGCTGGAAGACAAAGAGAAAAGAAGGAGGAACAGGTAAATAGAACCATCTTCTTTCAGCACAGATGAGCTGTAGATCACCTCACTTGAATTAAGGAACTGAACGCCTGAAGTTTCCTGACATTGATATGCGGAAAGATTCTACTGTTTCTGTTTACATCTCTGTCATTCCTGAACTCACTGAAGCTAGTAAATAGTACTAAGTGGGTGCCAAGCAGGCTCCTCAAATTGAGAATTTGATCCTTATGTGTAACAGAACAGCTGTAGATTCCAGTGCAACCAGCCAGAACAACAGGCTGTCTGAGCTATGGATTCTATCTGAGCTAAAACAAGTGAAGCTTGAACTATTCCTTCATCAACTTTCTAAATATTTTTGAATCAAGTAAGGATTCTGGAAATGAAATGAGTGAGATACTTCAACTACATGTAGCTATCTAGTTTTGGGGGGTCTGCTTTAGTGTGAATGAAGAGAAATCATCATAATTCATATTATTGTAAAACAGATGTGTAAATACATGACTTGCACCCAAAAGTAAATATTTATTTCTGACTGTAAAGAAAGCGTCTGGTAACCAGCTCAGATGCAGATGTCTGTGCTGGGTGAAGTGAATCTCATCCAGATTCTCAGATGGAAAGCTCATTGTATTTCCAGATTTCTACGCACAGAAAATTGCTCTCTGTAGTGCTTTCACTGTGTTGAAGGAAAGATCATTCTAGAAAAAAATAAATGCATCCAAGAATTATTGATTTATAACCACTCTGAAAACAAACCTCCTCGACAAAGCTTTAATATTGCCATCTTGACCAAAGTAACAACAGCTTTTATTAGAGTTTAGCAATTCTACATCACCTACACTGGAGTAAAGGTGAATTTAGAACTTCAGAAGCTGTTGGTAGAAACAGAATGAAAGGCAAAACAACTGAAATTAGTTTTCCTTGGTTTCTGAGATAAGAATCCCACAAATATGCAGTCATACATGCAAATTTTCTGTGCTGCTTTGGAACAAAAGTTCATGATGCCAAGAATTCTGAGAATATGGAACTCCAACCAATAAACAATTTTTTTTCCCATTCTGTGAGCTTACAAGCCACCAAGAGATACTCACTAAATGTAATAGAGAATTGAAAACTGGACAATAAGTGGGGCCACAAATAAATAATACAATTCTGCTATTTGAAAACAGTATAACTCTCTTAGCACAATGACTATTTATAATTATTTATTCTGTTAGATTTAAACAGTCTTTGTTAATTCTGCATTCCAATAAAATACAAATAAATATTATTCATATATTCATACTCAATGTTATCTGCCTTCTAAAGTAAAGGTAATATATGACTGCTCAACAACTAAGTAACACATGTTCATTGTGTAGGAACAAACATTTTCCAAGGAGTATAACCACTGTATTTATCAGTAAGAAAGAACAAAATATTTTTATTCTGCCTTATTTTGAAAATGATAGGTAGAATAGGGAAAGATGACAACAGACAGATACTTTTAACCAAATATTTCATGATTTTTTTTTTCTTAAACCTGACAAATTTGAGATCTGGAGATAAGTAGGCCAGACGGAAATCCAGCCACAAGCATTGCATACAGCAGAACATATTTATTCATATTTTAATGAAATACATATTTTAATATGTAATATGTGCATAACTTCCGGTTAAAAAATTGCAAAGTCTGCATCTTACACCACACAAGAGAACTGTCTGTCACCATGAAACAGAGATCCCCATGGGTATAGTGATTTCATTTGTGTTCTTAAGAGGAAATACAAATATTGTGCGTGCCCTTTTACCATTGTACTATGCTTAGTATGCTTAGTAACTTTTTTTTTTTTTTTTTTTTTTTACTGGCAACGTTTGTCAGAAGTATTAAAAGACGTAGAACAATTTTATTGAGAGCAAAATGAAATACTTTTTAACGGGTAAAAGGAAGTGAAATGACATTTGGAATGAAACTTCAATCTTGTTTGCTCTAAGCAGCATTTCTGTGAGTATCTAAGAGAGTCAGCAAGCAAGTTTACATAAAATACTACTCTTTTGTGTTCTTAACATCTGGAAACCATGTGTGGCATGCAGGAATTACTTTACTTCTTTCATGCTATTACCAGAAATTATTTGACCTAATCTTCAGTGCAAATAACCTAAGTAGATAAATAAATTTAAAGTAATGAGCAGTGTGTTATACAATAATTTGGCTCTTCTACCAATAAATAAATAAATCAGAATTTAACATCTAAGTTCATAGTTAGATCCCTAAAAAAAAAAAAAAAAAAACAAAAAAAAAAAAAACAGAGCATTTCCATGGTGATGCCTAAATCCCCAAGACATCTAAAAAGATCACCATGAATACCGACTTTACAGCCACTAGGATTCTAAAGAACTTAGGAAGTCTCAAAAATACCAAAAAGCTCAACAGCAATTTTAAGCCTACATTCCAACATTATTCACAAACAAAAAGCCTTTTTTTTTTTCCTAACTCACTTGCAAGATTTAGGCCTATTTTCTTGTTCTGAACAACTTGTATAGTTTCTAGTGTGAGAATCTAGGACTTGCCTCTCCCAGCTAAGTGCTCTAAACTCCAGGCTATACAAACAGCTGATTGTATGAGTAGATAAGCATTTTATATTGAACAATTTTACCAAAGGGTGTGAAGAACACTTCTGCTTTTCATTTCTAAACTTGAACATATGGAAATTGGATGCCAAAACTGTCCTTGATGAAAGTCCATTTGACTCAATGAGACTACTCTGTTTTAAATCATTTTTTTTTGCTTTAAAAGCAGGAAAAAATGTTATGTCCTGACATTTCCATGGAAAAGTTAAAATGACCTTCAAATTAACACCTTTTTAAACTTAGAATGTTCGTGAGTGTCTGGTATGCAATGAAGTCTCATGACAGTTTTTTTGTGCTGCAAATACAGCAAATAAATAATCACAGAATGCCTCAGGTTGGAAGGGACCTTAAAGATGCTCTAGTTACAACCCCCTGCCATGGGCAGTGATGCCACCCATTAGATCAGGTTGCTCAGGGCTTCATCTAACCTGGTCTTGAACACCTCCAAGGATGGAGCAACCACAACCCCTCTGGTCAACTTCACCACCCTCTGAGTGAAGAATTTCCTCCTAACACCTCATCTAAATTTCTTCTCTCTTGATTTAAAACCATTCTCCCTTGTCCTGTCATTTTCTGATTGAGCAAAAAGTTGTTTTGCATCTTTTTTTATATGCCCCTTTAGGTATTGAAAAGCTGCAATAAGGTCACCCTAGAGCCTTCTCTACTGTAGGCTGAACAGCCTCAGCTCTCAGTCTTTCTTCATAGGAAAGGTGCTCCAGCCCTCTGATCAACTTTGTGGCCCTCCTCTGGACGTGCTCTAAAAGATCCACATCCTTCTTGTGTTGGGGGCCCCAGACCTAGATGCAGTATTCCAGGTGGGGTCTCATGAGGGCAGAGTAGAGGCAGGCAACTACCTCCCTCGACCTGCTGGCCACACCTCTGTTGATGCAGCCCAGGATGCAGTTGGCCTTCTGGGCTACAAGTGCACACTACCAGTTCACCTCAAGCTTTTCATTCACCAGAACTCTCAAGTCCTCTGCTGGGCTGCTCTCAATGAGTTCTCCCAGTCTGTACCCTTGCCCAGGATTACCCAGGTGCAGCACCTTGCACTTACACTTAATGAATCTCATTAGGTTCATGTGGGCCCAGAATATTCAATATTATTCAAGCTTTTCCAGGTCGCTTTGGATGGCATCCCTTCCTTCTGTTGTATCAACAGAACTCATATTGGTGTCATCTGCAAACTTGCTGGGGGTGCACTCAATCCCTCTGTCTATGTCATATAGAAATCTAATATATAATAGATAAATAATATATAATCCTATATAACTATTTCTCAGTGACTTGTGAGAGAAACACTGTTTTAGGCATGTGTCAGAACACTGCAGTATCACTGTGGAGGTCCATCAGGTCTAAAATAGTACAGCTTGAATGTCAAAACCAAACAGGTTTGCTACTTGAATTAAAACACTATCTGTATTTTTGTCCTGTGGTCAAAGGGAAAAAGAAATATGCAACCAACAAAACTGAAAGAGGAGCTTTCATATTGGGTTTAGGTGCCCAGGTGTTGGCAGCAGGGGCCTGCAGGGGCAGCCTCTGTGATGAGAGGCCAGGGGCTGACCCATGCCAAACACAGCCAGATCTAGCCAGCTCCAAAGGACACACCACTGAGCACAGCTAAGCCCATGAGCCAAAATGGTGGTGCCTCTGGGATAACATACTTTAAGAAATGGTAGGAAAAAAAGAGACCCAGGAAGATAAAGGGAGAGAAAAAAAAAAAGACATTGAGAAACAGTAATGCAAACACAAAGAGCAGAGAAGGAAGGGGAGGAAGTTGCTAAGGTTCCAGAGCGTGCCCTGCAGCTCATGGAGAGGACTATGGTGAGGCAGGTGTCCGTGTTGGATCATCTGGCACCTATCTCTGCACAGATGTGAAATAAACAAATATCCTGACTTGGTGTGTTATTCAGCTCTTTGCACACCAGGTAACAGAATCCAGGTTTTGGAACAACAGAAAGAGCAGCAGAAACTCATATGTACTGATGACGGCCCTCAATTCCCTATCTTCTCATGCTGCTCAGAGTGGGGAGAGAAGCCAGGAGTGGCCTGTTGAGGATGAGTCCAGTTGAGTCTGGCAAAATGGACAGATGGAGAAGGTAGTGGTTAAAATGTATTTATTTATTCATTGTCTTTGTTTCTCATTACCTGACTCTGTCAGTACATAAAATTATTTTTCCCCATATTGAGTCTGTTTTGCCCATTACAAAAATAATTACAAAACTATCATTTTGTAAATGATAATAGATTTTATTATTCTTATTCTTATTTTTTTATTTTTTATATGAACCCATAAGCTTTCTCATCCTATTTCCTCTCATGTTGAGGAGAAGGAGTGAGAGAGCAGCTGGGTGTTTTTTCTGGCTGCTGGGCAAGGCCAACTCTACCACAGCTTTCAAGAAGCAAAATACTACTCAAGTTAGATATAAGAGCTCTGTGTGTGAGGAAGACAGTTACTAATGTTAAGTGCCAGGGCTAATTCTTCCATGAAAATATAACAGAGGAAAAAATAAGACTGTCAGTAAATAAGACAGACAAAGCTTAGTAGGATTCAAAAAAAAAAAAAAAAAAAAAAAAAAGATATAGAATCATTCTTACTGAAGGGCATAATAAAATCTTTTACATGTAGACTGCCATATAGCAAAGTGAATTCCATTCTGTTAACTCACAAAGACAAATGTACTGAGCTAGATCAAACTCACAATCATTTAAAATAATTTGAAAAGGTCTGTGTGTGTGTTTGTTTCCTCATTTCATTTAGTTAGAAAATCAGATTTTGTTTAAACTCACAGCTGGTAGACAGCAAGTGGTTTAATTGTAAAGAATCCTCTGAATTCACATGCAGGAAACCATAAATCTTTTATTATTATTATTATTATTATTATTATTATTATTATTATTATTATTATTATTATTAATATTATTATTATTATTATTATTATTATTATTTTCACTTGGGGTAAACAGGTACTTAATTCATGAGTACCAGAGTTTTTGACCTTTTCTGTTCTACTTTCAAACATAGTGATACTATTTCCACCCCAGCCCTATTCTAACAGAAGAAAAATATATTTTATTATTGTTTATTCTTTCTAGCTTTATATTAATGTATCTCTCTAATCCAAACAATAATAATTTCAGCAGGTGTTCATTGCTTGTTTATAGTTGTGGTGTTATTTTCTTTATTTTTTCTTCAGGGACTATGGCCAATAGTGCTTACAGCACCACAGGGTACATTACAAACAAAGGCTGCCCACAGTGACAATTAAACTACTGAAATGAGAGCTAAGAGAATCTCTTCAAGAAAGAATTAGTTTGCCTCATACTGTATGCAGTATTTTAGTGGATTTAGTGGAAGCATATACACATACACATATATATATATACACAACAAATGCAGGTAATACGGCTGACTTTAAGTGTATAAATGTGTTTTTGCACATGAAACTCAAAGGGGTGGAAAAATGAAGGACACAGAAATAAGAATACAAAGAATGAAGCTTGTGAAATGGCCTATATAAATTTCATAGAATCATAGAATCATAGAATCATAGAATATCCTGAGTTGGAAGGGACCCTTAAGGATCATCAAGTCCAACTCTTGACACCGCACAGGTCTACCCAAGTTCAGACCATGTGAGTAAGTGCACAGTCCAATCTCTTCTTAAATTCAGTCAGGCTCGGTGCAGTGACCACTTCCCTGGGGAGCCTGTTCCAGTGTGCAACCACTCTCTCTGTGAAGAACCCCTTCCTGATGTCCAGCCTAAACTTCCCCTGCCTCAGCTTAACTCCATTCCCGCGGGTCCTGTCGCTGGTGTTAATGGAGAAAAGGTCTCCTGCCTCTCGACACCCCCTTACGAGGAAGTTGTAGACTGCAATGAGGTCTCCCCTCAGCCTCCTCTTCTCCAGGCTGAACAGGCCCAGTGCCCTCAGCCGTTCCTCGTACGTCTTCCCCTCCAGGCCTTTCACCATCTTCGTAGCCCTCCTCTGGACACTCTCCAACAGTTTCATGTCCTTTTTATACTGTGGTGCCCAGAACTGCACACAGTACTCGAGGTGAGGCCGCACCAGCGCAGAGTAGAGCGGGACAATCACCTCCCTCGACCTGCTAGCGATGCCGTGCTTGATGCACCCCAGGACACGGTTGGCCCTCCTGGCTGCCAGGGCACACTGCCGGCTCATATTCAACTTGCTGTCTACCACGACCCCCAGATCCCTCTAAATTTGGGACTGGGTATATGCATTTGTAATCGAAATATTATTTGCTGTTGTCAATTATTAATTACTAGACTGTGTTAATTCTACCAATGATATTTTGTTTTCCTAAAAATGCCTTGGTTTTGTTTTTTCAACTTCTATAAGCTCTAGCTGCATTTCTAGTAGTAACAGCTTAGTGGTTGTCCAGCTTCCACAACATTACTGGGAAGCTGAGAAATGTTAAAAACCTTTGTTTACTCTATGAAGTATATTAACTGACACATACCCTATTTAAGACATTGTATTTATATATATATATAAATATATAGTAATTTTTCTAAAAGCTTTTATGGTTTTCTGAATAAAAATACCACGTGTTCAATTTTCCACGTTTCCAGTGTTATAGGGAAGTAGTCATTTCTGAAATATACCTTCTGTAGACTTGACATGATCTATATCTAGTTACTTTACTATATATATATTTATTTATGTATTTTTGCAAACATTTATTTTGTAGTCACCACATGTTTGGAGACAAATATTGTTTCCATGTTGACTTGATCCTTCCATCCATAAACTTAAATCACCATACTGTATTCTAAAACATATGGTTAATATACATGGATGACACTGAGTATATTACCAAAATTATGAATGCTCAATCTAACATTATAATTTTTTTTTTTTATGTCTTGCCAGAGTGACATTATCAGGATAAGAAACTGATGACAGCACTGAGAAAAATGAAGTAATCTATTATTCTTGTCTTGATATAATATACAATATGATATGACTTCTACTCCATGAGTCCAAGTCATTTTGAGAAAGTTAGATAACTGTAAGTACCAAGTATATCTAATACATACCAGAAGGAATGGTTCAAAATACAGCAGTGTTTATTTTCTTTTAAAACTCCAGAAACTGTGGTGATGCCCATTGTCCTGGTTTCACCTATTTACTTCCTTATAACATTGTGGGTAAACTATTCATTCAGGGGATAAGAAACATGAGCTTAATGCTCATATCAAAGCCTCATCTCCCAAATTCCAAGAGAACTACTTAACAAAATGGTAAGGACAATCTTTATGCATTCCATTAAAACTATGAATTTGCAGAAAACAAGTTGTTGTTTTTTATAAAAAAAAAAAAAAAAGGACGACTACATAGTATGAAGTGCTTTCAACTACATAAACATGATTTAGTTATTAGATAAAATACAGAGATACTAATAAGATATTTTAGACATAAGACACCCAGACCAACAATTCTAATCCACAATGAGAATACAAACCATTTGTTTACAGAATCATACTCCTCTTAATGCTTTCCTGTTTCCCTGTTAATGCCTAACTGCATTTCCTATTCAGTAGCACATCTTAAGAATGAATAGACTGCATTTTTTCTATTCAGACTAGGTGATTACTTCACAATGCTTTTTGATATTGTGAAAATGCACTCCTCAGCCCTTAAAATCAAATGCCTTTTTCCTAGGTAAGAGATCTAACCACTAGGCATTGCATGAAGGACTGATGGTGAACACTTCATATTTTCCCATCAGTGCTATTAAAAGTGCTATGGCATGATTTCAGACTGTGGATGGATCAAAACAGTGATCATTCACCAGATCATGGTGAAATGATCTGACAGGAACCTCCAGAAGTTCAACAAGGAGAAGTATACAGTTCTGCATCTGGGAAATCGGCAGGCACCAATACATGCTGGAAAGCAGCTTGGCAGAAAATGGGGTCCTGGTGGATACTAAACCAAACATGAGCCAGCAACGTGCCCTTATGGCAAAGAAGGCTAATTGTATGCTATGAGGGCCATTGCCAGTAGGTCGAGGGAGGTGATCTTTCCCCTGCTCAGCACTAGTGAGGCCATGTCTGGAGTACTGTGTCCAGTTCCAGGTTCCCCAGTGCAAGAGAGACTTGGAGCTGTTACAGAGTTCAGCAGAGGGCCAGGTGGATGATTAAGGGACTGTTGCATCTCTCCTCTGAGGAAACTGATAGAGAGCTGGTAGTGTGCAGCCTAGAGAAGAGAAGGCTTAGGGGGTTCTTACTAATGTATGAGAAGGCAGAGTACAAAGAAGACAGAGCCAGGTTCTTTTCAGTGACAGGACAAGAGGCCTGAAACAAACATTTCCATCTGAACATCAAAACACTTTACTGTGCAGGTGACAAAGCAATGGAACAGGTTGCCCAGAGAGGTTGTGGAGACTTGCTCCCTGGAGATACTGAGCAGCTGCCTGGACATTGTTCTGGGCAACCTGCTTTAGGTTGTTCTACTTGAGCAGGAGGTGTTGAACTTGATGACATCCAAAAGTTCATTCCAATCTCAAAACATTCTATGATTCTGTGAATGGCTTAGATTTCAGAAACAGCTTTGGGGAGGAAAGGGGAGGGAAGGGGAGGGGAAGGGAAGGGAGAGGAGGAAAAAGAAAAAGAAAAAGCGGAAAAGAGAAAATTATACTTCTGGAAATTATTCTTTTATATGTTTCTGAAATTTCAGATTAATTCATAGGCATTGAATTTTCTGAGCTCATCAGTCTTGTCAGTCAGCTTGATTAACATACTTCTTTCAGAGCATTATCCTGAGGTTTTTCTGAAGAGTTTTTTGTTTTTTTGTTTGTTTCAACTAGCTTCATTTCCCTTCAAACTTAGTGTCTCAGACTTAAGTTGTTGGGTAGACTATTCTCTAACTACAGGTTCCAATACTATATCCACATTATTTCTGACCTAAAGAATGGAAAATAGGTACCCGAGCCTCCAGTATCTTATTGCCATTTAGGAGATACTGAAATATAGGAATTTTGCAAAATTGGTTCCTGGCTTACCACCACCACCTGACTTTGAACAGCCCCATTCCTGCTACTCCTTTGCAAGAATCGCATTGTTTTGTCATTGCTTATTGTAGCAAATTCAGCTATTCTTTGCTTTCCATTTCTCAACTGTAAAACTGGAGTAACAGTAGATCCCTACCTCACAGCAAGTATGGATTATAGAATTCAGAATGCTCCTATATGATCCTGAGAAATGTCATATAAATGTATTTGTATTGACTCTGTAGCATTTTTATTTTGTGGTAATACATTTCAGCTATGAATGGTGACAGAGAAAAAGAATAATAGGTTTGAATTAGCACTAAAATCATCCATTTTGGGGTTGAAATGCTGTCTTTATGGTAGTATTCAGTGTTGGTACATGTTAATAATAGAAGAGCCAATGTTCTAACTACTTACAAAAGTGAACAGGTGAATTAAATTTACTAACCAGAATCTTCATAATACTGGAAGTAAATTTTTTTAACATCTTGTCTCTGCCTGTGGACAAAGTTTTACTTTTTTAATCCCAGCACATTAACAAAGAATGAAATAAAAACTTTCATTTGCAGGGAAGACTAGCAGTTAAATTCAGCAGGCACAGCTTTTCTTTTACTCCACTACTCATGAATAAAAGCAGAAAGCATTTAATATGTCAAAAATAATGGAAATCTTCCCTAGGGATATCTTCTATCATGGCTTTGCCATCGTGCATTCTCAGGCTCACATTACTTTGTAGGTTGTGGGTTGTTGTTGTTAAGGTGGGAATATACATGTTTTAAAAAATAATATCCACTTTGTTTCCTTGGAAGCTATTAGTGTTCTTCACTATCATGTGTTTTTTTTTTCTTTCTCTTTTTAAACCAATGAAGCCAATTTCATTTCTTTTTGATTTAATTGTAAAATGCATATAATAGATTAAAATAATTTATTTCCATGTTACGTCTAACACTACAGAATAGTTTATACAGTTTGTTGTCTTAAAAACAGAAGAACAGTGGGTTATAATCTCCTCTCCTCTCCTCTCCTCTCCTCTCCTCTCCTCTCCTCTCCTCTCCTCTCCTCTCCTCTCCTCTCCTCTCCTCTCCTCTCCTCTCCTCTCCTCTCCTCTCCTCTCCTCTCCTCTCCTCTCCTCTCCTCTCCTCTCCTCTCCTCTCCTCTCCTCTCCTCTCCTCTCCTCTCCTCTCCTCTCCTCTCCAAATAATCAGAGATTAACAGGAGATCTGTTCAGCGTCTAAAAATTTAACTGAACTAAAATTGCATTACTGGCTCTGTGCCAACAGTTCAATATCTTAAACAGCATTTCTTCCCACCCTCTAGGGATATTCTATATATTACAAGGCTTCTTTTGAATGGTCACTGACTAGTTTTGACCAGCCTAGCTGAACGAACAAAGCTATATACAAATCATGCATGTACAAAGAGATTGTGTCCTTCTCTGTAGATGTACTGTTGCCAAACTATAAAATAAAGATGCATATAAAGATGCTTACTTGGCAGTTGGAGTTACAAAATACAAGTTTTATTCATATTCACACATATGCAACCTTCCCTGAAATTACTGGGGCTGTGGTGGTTGAGAGGTGAGAAAAGAGTAAGAACTGTTGTAGTCTGAGGATTTGTGGCAATCACAATCTCTCTGCTACACACCAGATCTCAGCTGTTTTATCTCCCTTTCTTTTTTTTTTTTTTTTTTTTTTTTTCCTCTCTCCAGCTGTGGTAGAAACGGGATTTACTCTGTTTAGAAAATTGAGTCTGTTTTGCTTACGTGTACCACTTTAATAGACTTTGTTCATTTTCCTAACTTCATGAACATACAGAAAAAACAAGTATGAATTCAGTAATTCAAAATGACCATTTAGCTCATTAAACTAGCCAAGCAATTATTAAGACATAATTCTATTTGGCAAGTTTTGGTGTCATTAATGCCACCATTTCCCTACAGTCAGGAAGAAAATTATATGCTTGATGCAGTATCAGTGAGGTTTAGGTTTTCTCTTATGTTACAAACAGGTTAGAAAAAGACAAACAAGGTTAAGAAAGACATGTTCTGTCTAATGTTGCTTGATGAATTTTAAATTTTAAAATATTGCTTTAAGTGAAAGCAATTTTCTCTAGTAAGTCTAATACCAGCAGTTATAATATGGAAGCCAAATCCAGTGTATTTATGCATGCAGAGTAGCACAGTGACCAATCCCTGACTTCAGAGGAGTAATTCACAGGTGATATATGTACAGCTAGTTTTGCTTCGCATGCAAGGATACCCAAATTAATCCTAAATTATTAAAATATTCCATGGAATGTCTAAGGAATAGGAATTCCACCTCCTTTTTCTATGTAAGAATGCACCCAAAATAATACATTTATTATCTGAAATTATACAGTGAAGCCTGTGTAAGGATTTAATATAGATCTGGGAGTATGAGTAGGAAGAGTCCTTATTTAAACTTTAATTATCTGAAATTAGTATTATTGAGAGTGTGGGATATGCCCTGAATTTTTAATTTACTGAATTATCAGGTATATCTCCTCAGAGATAATCAGAAGTAATTTGTGTAAAGAACTGAAAAATAATCAGAAGTTAATGTTCATGCCAAGCCAACAGTGTCTACTATCTGAGGGATTTTAACAAAAACATTTTAGAAAAGGAAGAAAATGGATTTTTGTTCAACCACAATGTATGAGTAAAAAAACATAAATTATTAGGTTAAATATTTTTGTCCATGTCATACAGAAAGTCAAATAAGATAATCATAATAGAGCATGATTACCTTAAAATGCATCTTAAAATGCATTGCATTGTTGCGAAGATTTTCTTTAAAAAAAAAAGGTCAAACTCAAAACAGTAAAATGTTACTGCCATACTACATCAGACTACATCAGACAAATTAAATAGAAAGAAGAGACACACAGGGAGCTTCCTAATGACGGAGAGTGTAATATTGATTGGAAGTAGATTGGGAATGGTTGGGAATAAAATTCACGTCTGGGAAATGTTCTGTCTCATCAGTATAGTATACAGTATAGTGTACAGTATAATTGTAGGCTTATCATAAAACAGAAATCATAAAGGATTTATTCCCAAAATGCCTAAATTCTAGGTGCTTGTTCCACAAAATGGAAGCACATACTCTATTATTTAGGCTTAAATATTTCAGAGAAATTGAGAGTCTTATAAATGGATCCAAAACAATTATATCACTAAGACAGTTAGATATTGCACTCTAAGGAGGATTCTTTTCATCTAACTTTTGATAGTATAACAAAAATGAGGCTTTTTAAAAATAGGCATAGTAGAGAAATAAACATGAGCAAATGTTTTTTTACCCAATGTATTTTAAAAATCTACCTTGCAATAGGATGAACTACCTTCTGGAAGTCCTGTTCTTTCCCTGATGAAGAGATATCAGAGACATTGCTTCATCTCTGACTGATGAAGCAATTCTAGTGAATTCGTTCATTCTGACAGTAGATTGGTGAGCAATCCCCCTGTCCTTATCACAGCCCTTAAGCCCTTTTTCATCATATTTTCTTCCCCTCTTTCTTTGAGGATGGGGAGTGAGATAATAGTTGTGGTAGAGTTTAGTTGCCCAGTAAGATGAAACAACCACAAGTCCATATCTTCTTCTGGTTAGTAAATGCTGTTAAGTTTTTTATTTGAGCAATATAGAATATATGCACTTCCTGTATAAACAAAAAACTTGAATTTGTTCATTTTCACATGCTGTTGGACCACTTGTTTGCCCTCTAACACAATTTAGTTTAAATCCTTTTTTTGTGGAGTAACACACTTTTATATGTCTGGTGGGAATGGGAAGAAATTGATTCTGGCTCTGGGTTTTCTTTGGTGAGTAAAGTGCTGTAGATATAAAGTAAATGTAATGACAGTACCATAATTGCCCTACTTATATAGAAAGCAGTAGTTCTACCTCCAGTTCTCAAAAGCTCCATGCTAAGTATGCTCTGAAAAATGTATGAGGGAAAGATCCACAAGAACTCAGAAATGTTGGGGTCCTGACTGTGTGTTGGAATGTTGTTATTTTAAGTTGTATAGACAAAGGGGCCTGGTGCTGAATATTAATCCAAAATAAAGATAAATCTTGCTCATTTTAGGTGTTAGCTGACTAAGAGCTTTTAGTATCTTAAGCTACATTAATTTAATTGAATAGTTCATTTAACAATAAACAATATTTTTTTTCCTTAGAAATAGGAATTTAACTTCTTGAACCCAGCACAATAAAGGCTTTATTTAAGCATATGAATGATGAGGATATCAAGAGAACATTAGTATGAGACAATTGCTGGAGTTAAAAAGATGGGTTGGTGTCTTACTTGCTTAGTGTCTTACTTGCTTTCCTTTAGTGCCCCCTAATCTTAGTGTCCTATTGATACTTTCTCTGAACTCTTGATAAGCTCCCTTAAACTTTCCTTCTTTTACTGTTTTTCTGAGAAGCTCCATGCAATTTGTCATCAGGCAATGAACTCCAATTGATACCCCTTTATTGCACTGTTTATGCATCATGCTGCAAGCCAGTACCTTCAATGGCCAATAGCTTCGATGTGTGTTGAATTTTGTTTTTGTTTAGATGGTGTCTGTATCCAAATAAAATTCTGCTTGCCTATGGTCTTTCCCTGCTGGAACTGCCCTAAACTTTCACACCTGTAGAAGCAGTATTTTCCCTTTTAACCTTGACCTATATCTTAACTGCATAAGATTTAAGTGAGTGGTTCTTGTAATATCCACATTAATTTTCAAATAATGCAGTCTGGAACTGTTTATAAGTCCTTAAACACAGAGAGCTATGCAGGAATATCGGATGTGACAAGACATCTATGAGTCTTGACCTTAATTCTTATGCTCTAGTATCTAGGGAATTCTGAATAAAATTCTGTGAGACTGAAAACATAAGAGGAGTTTGTCATTGACATGCACAATGTAAGAAGGTAGCAAAAAGCTCTTTAAAGTCAAATTAATTAAAATATAGCACTTGCAATAGTAGAAACCATTTCTGGCATATCTCTTCATTGTCCCCCCTTACCCCTACTCCTCCTCCCCCCCCCCCCCCCAGCCAGGCTTGCAGTTTTTCATCATAATTTCCACATATGAAGACCTTCCATCTGAAAAGCTGCCTCGGCTGCCTCACACTTTTTTTTTTCTTGACCAACCTCACCTTCTGATTTTACTATAAACATTTCCTGATCTCTTTTTATCTTATAATAAGTGTCACTGTTTTGCAAATTATGGTGAACATGGGTAAAAAAGACCCTTTGTGGGTAACAATAATCTTGTCAGACTTTAAATACCAAAGGCAAAGAGTAAGTGATTCTTAGAATAACCTGACTTGCATTATAACCTTATTAGTTATAATCTTTAAATATAAATTGTTTGCTGAAATTAAATGATACTCATATGACCCTGGAGTGAAACTACTCTCCTGAACTTGCAGCTAGTGTATCAGTTGGTCCTTTTCGTGTTTTATTTCATATATTTATTCAAAATGTTATTCTCTTGCCACTCTGAAGTGGAATGAAGTGGTATGAAGATTCTGACCTTGGAACATGGGAAAATAAAATAGTCTGAGTGTCCTGATGTACATTTCCAAGTATGTACACCTGCTGGTAAAGCACTTGAGAGACACTGTTGTTAAACTAAGTATGATAAAAATAATAATAACAAAAAAATGTTTGCCATTAGAAGAACCCTTTAGAAAGCCATGTTCCAAAGCCCATCTGAAGCTATCTTGGGATGATATTGATTTTAGAGATACTAATATATTTCCATATGCTCTCTGCCTAAAATAATAATAAAAAATGTAATACTTGAATAACTACAGGATTTGCATATAAAATTCTGTATAAATAAAGGTATATGGCCATCTAGCTCATTCTGGTTTTATCAGATCTACATAAAGAATAATATTTGAAGAAGTATAGCCTGCGTTTAAGTTTAACAGCTGTGAGATTTTGCATTCACTCTTTCTTCATGTTTGCAAGAGCTATGCTCTTTGTAAGCCTTGCCTTTTATGCCACTTCATAAAACTGATGTTTCCCATTAAAGATTCAAACTCTCTTCAGGCCTGTAACCTTAATGACACAGAGATCTTTACAATGAGAATTCTAAAAATGACAGAACATATTTTGATTCATATTTCTCTCATTTCTCTTGTTGTATGGGAATATATAAAAGGTAAAGCTACTGGCTATAATTTCCCTAGATATTAATAAAGTTTTTAAAAAGTCTATGTTGTGTGAAATAATTTGCTTTTAAAACAGCTTTATGCTATTACTTGTCCTTGGATTTGGACAAATTTGAATGTTCTGGGAGGAAATAATAATGTATTCTATAAGTAATAATAAAATACTTGCTAATAAAGTAAGACAATATGCAATGATACAGATTCAAGCCTAAAGTTTGTGATCTTCATGAACTAAGACAAAAACCTAATAAAGCCACATAAACATAATGGTGGTCAGTTCTGGTCCTCTCATGGGCTTACTAGCTTCCATCCCAACCAGGATGCTAAGAAGGGAAGAGAAGACAATGAAGTGCGCACTATTTACAGGTGAAACCTGTAAATCCATAAATATCATAATACAAATAATTTAATTTTTGCCACCAGTATATCACTGATATATATATATATATTTACACATTTATTTATTTACTCTAGGTAGACCAGAATGTTCTGAAGATTTGATCACTCAAAATAAATGATGTGTCTTTTCTAAAATCCACAACTTAAAGTAGGACACCTTCCTGAAAATATTCTGGAAAATACCTTCCATAGTAATTTCTCTGTGAAATGTGCAATACTATATGAGCTAAAGCATATCTTTCAATAAAAGCAAATATTGATATAAATATAGGGAGTGATAGAGAATCCATTTTTCAATGCCATAATTTTAAAACCTTTTCATTACAATAATTATAAAGCCTACTGAAAACAACTTAGCCTGGAATACGCTTTATCAAGTTAAATTTCAGGGGATTTCACTGAGATCAAAGTAATGGATGATTAATACCAAACTTATATGTGATTCATTTTTTGCTACTCTTTAACGGAACTTAAAATGCAATTCAGCTGAACTCCACTTTGAAATCCCCAGGAATTCCTTTGTCAGAATTCCAGGCTAATTTGCTAGTTGCTAGTGTCAAAATTCAGTGGCACTGCAGCACAACCAGGCTTATTTAACACAGAATATAAACTGACCTGAACAGCAGTACCTAAAACTGCTACATGTACAGATGCACATTATTTTTGTACTTAAATCTGAAAACAATCAGAATATATATTTTTGCGGAAAATCAACGTGTCTAAGGTTAAAAGCAACCTCTTCTGCAGGACCACAAACTTAAGCTATTCCCTTAGGTTATGGAGTGTTTTCATACAAAGATGTCTTTTATGAATGTGTGTGTGTATATATATCACAGAATCACAGAATTGTCTAGATTGGAAGAGACCTCAATATCATCGAGTCCAACCTCTGACCTAAAATACATGTGTGTGTGTGTGTGTGTGTGGCATATATACTTTATATACTTTATTATCCCTTATTTTACTGCACCCTGATGCAACTGCATTTTTTTGAGCACACATAATTTTTTGATAATACACACGATACTTTTTCAGTAAAATATTGATTCTTCTATTTAACCCTTGTCCCCAAACACTGTGGAAAAAAGAATATATATATATATTCTTCACCTTCTGTTGCTCTTCTTGAATCAGTTCTGTGCCCTAAAAGCCTGGTTCTTCTGCTTTGATAAATAATTAATCTGGATGAGTTATTCATTTTTTTAAAATAAATACCAGGTGAAAAGTTCTGGCAAGAAATAACTTGTAATCTGCCCCACAGCAAAGGGAAAGTTTTCTGCACATGTACAGTATGGTTACAAAGCCTGGATTTTCCAGTCAATATATGAAAGTTGAAAATTCATTTTAAGCTAATGCAATGCAAAGTGGTCTCACTAGGAAGTTCAGTTTTCACTCATCTAGATTTGCAATCTCATTTACTTGCACAGGCTCACTAATTTGATTGTAATCATGTTACTTATCTTTTAATTTTGTGTGTGGCAGATGTACATCAGAAATGACATGCAGGTGGGAATATCATATATTAAATCAATTTAATCACATTTAAATATTTCAAGGTTTGAAAAAAAAGAAAAAGTCATAGTTAGATAACAATTTCTAAGCCAAGTGAAAATGCTTTAACATGATAATTGACCTTAAAATAATACAATTATGCCTGCAATTTAGAAGACGCAGCCAGCTGTTAGCTTATTTTAAGAGTGACAGAAGAATTTTAACGTTTGCTGAAGCAAGAATACATTTTTCCCCTATTCAAGAGGAAATTATAAGTCTTAATAAATGTATATGAATAATTTGTTTGTTTGTTTTCACCTTGAAAGAGTTATTATTATGTGCTCTCAGACACACATGCACATTATATCTTGTTTGGTTAAAGTCCAAGAAAACGTGCAATGGAAACCATTTAAGATCAGTGCCTGATTTCAGGTGTACCTTAATTTTCTATAGCAGCATCATTTGCAGTAATAACAATTCTGAAGACAAGGGGTCTTCCAGAGCCAGTAAGACTGGGAGCACTTCAGGTGATACCATCCTTATCTTGTTTGTCAGTCCCTTCATTACTATCAATCTCTGTGACATTTTTTGGAAGCACCTTATTACTGCTACTAAAATTTCTCATGTCTGGGCCTACTTCTGCAAAAGCAGGTCCAACAAATTACGTGGTTTAGTTGTTTAGTTAAGAACATTCTGTGCAAGAAATATTTTACTAAAAGTAGATAGGTAATAAAATCATTTTATGTAGAAAAAGAAATGACGTCCTCCCCCAAAAATTAATAAATGCATTTAAAAAAGCATATGTAATCCTTATGCAGATAAGTCAATTTCAACTTATCTAAATCTCAAAGACTTTATATGCCACTTACTACATATATTAGGGAGTTGCCAAATATGACACCAAGAGGCAAGGCTGCCACAGCTGCATGCCCCTAGGTTCAACCAGGAGCATGTATTCCCAATAGACACACCCATAAACACACACATACAATATACATTCACATGCATACACAGCAAGCCACACTGTATGCATGTGCATACAGTCACATGTAGTACTTGCAAAAATACAAACAGTACAAACAGCCTCATCCTGTTCCCTTGTGTCGCTGATCAGGATGAAGATCCAATAGTGAGAATACATACATGTTCACATGGATCCCTCCAGCAGCTGGACTCTAACAGCCTTCACAATAGCTGCTCCTGGATCCCAGTCTTCTCAGTTGCTCACACCTGGGTATGTCACCTCCAAAGCCACAACTCCACTCCAACTGCCTGTGTTGAGACTTACATGTACAGTAAGCAGTAATGCAGTAAGCAGCACTATAGACTTTCCTCCATTGTCTTCCATGTAGATATGCATGCACACAAATGGGTCTCCCAACCAACTTCTACAGTCCACAGTCTCTCCAGCAGCTGGCCAGGACTCCCCTGGTCTCTCCAGTAACCGGCTCCTTCAGTTGCCTCAACCACAGACACACACGTATGAATATCTGGTGCCAAGGGAGTTAAGCTACTCCCTGGCTAGGCTGACTTGATACTTGCTCAAGCAGTGACTTGTGTACACTCATTCACTACCATTGCTGGCAACCCAGACACACAGGCTCTCTCTGGCCTGTGGTTTTACTTCAGTCACTGGAATTTAGACCTCTGTATAAATACATTCATACACGAGAGTCCCCTTATACAAGAAAATATTCAGAAGCAGAGTTTTATGGAAAGACAAGGCAGAGTGTGGTGATGGCGTGTGTAAGACATGGCTAGGCATATATACTGACCAGCACTGTTTACAAGCAACAAGACTCTTATCCCCTTCTCCCTCTATTTTCCATGCCTTTTCCTCCCCAAAACACTTAAATCACCCTTTCCTCACCTTTGGTCCTTCCCTAAACATCCCATTGTTTTGTATAATCCCCAAATGTGCTTCCCCTCAGTCTGAGATGCGAACCACAGAGTTGCTCCCCTTGACTCATCTGAGAAGTGTCATAGCTGAACACTGGAACTGACAGTCTCTTGAGATAGCCAAGGGAGGGAAAGGGAAGGACGTGCGTTTCTCCAGCTTGTTTGCGAAGTTTCCGCTGCAAGTTATTGTTCTTTCCTCCTTGCTCTTGCATGTTTGTGGAAATTACCTTTTTTATGGGTTTATCACTCTCCCATGATAGGCCTGGGAACAGCTGGGTCTTCAGTATTATTTGGGCTCCCCCACATGCCATTTTTCCACTGTGCTCCTTTGTGTGTGTCAAGATGAACTTATCATGTAGCTGGACACACATCATTCAGCTGTACCTTGAAATGACAAACTAAGTGTTTTACTCTGGCTGCCTACCACCAAATGAAAATGAATGCCAAAGACATTCATAAGCTCTCAGAATTTCAACAAACAAGCAATTGATTACTGTGCTGTGGGTTGTTTATAATCATTAGGTATGCTTTTCCTATAAAATTTACTTTTCAATTAGTTTATATACAATCAGAGATATTTTACTCACTTTCTTGTAGGAAAGCTGAACAAATCTTGCAATGACAACTGCATGTTTCTCTTCAGCCTTTTTCTATCTCTTCCTTGTCTTAGTACTTGTTATTGATAGGATCAAAGTCCTACAGTAATGGAGAAACATCTTAGGAGAAATGCTACAATAATATGTGCTTTTATCTATATTATGAGAAATTATACTATATTATTATTATATTATTGTATTTATTTATATAATATTTATTATATTATTATTTATTAAAATCTGTACTAATATTAAGGGACATTCACCTGGAAACATGGATATATGAAAATACAGATTCAAGCACAGTTAAGGATTTATATACAGAAGAACTTAGAAAGCAACTTTAATTAACCTAGGTCTACATTATAAACTAAAGCTAGCATAGTTATGTCAAACAGATTGTAGGCAGACATCATGATACTATTGGCATGCAGGTGGAAGACCCCTGTTACAGTTATGCCCTCCAGCTGCTCATTATTACCCTTTTGCCAGCAGAACTGGGAGGGCAGTAACCTCCAGCAGAGTGGTTCCTGTGAGTGATGCCTCATCCACTTCAGACAAAATCACCCAGGTAAGCACAAGCAATTTAAATAGTTCGCTTGAGGCTGCAGGCAGGTACCCTCTTTCACATCTAGCTGTGTTGATGATTGTTACTAATCCTTTCTGTGTTGGAGTCTGTGCCACTGTCAGAAAGCTCAGCTAAATTTTAGATGACTTGGGACTACTTCTGAGACAAGATAGTTGAGACCTACATACACACTGCTTAAGCTCAATTGCTAACCTGATGGTAGCAATTCTGTGGTGGTCTCTGTTATAAGCAGTCTGGTGTGTGTGTGTGTGATTTTTTTTTCTCTGTATCATCTGAAAATTTGACTGACTTTCTTCTGAATGTGGATTAGAAACAATTTGCCAGAAATACTTCATAAACTGAGCTGTGGAAAGGAGTGAGCTCCAGCTAATGGAAAAGGGATAGATAACTAGGACTGGTATATCAGCAGCAGCAGAGTTGCCTGTTTGTAGCTTTGGGCAGCTAAGAGTGGCAAGAGATTCAATCCTTTACTGACATAGTTTTGCTTACAAGTGAAGAAGAGGCTTTACAGACACCATTATAAGACTGCATTTGTTCTGTTTGAGCCACATGTTAGAAAGGCTTTCTACACTTGTACAAAGCATGGTTTTTCATCCATGTCAGTATCATGCTGCCAGTAAAATATTTGATATTGCATCTGATCCCAAGTTCTAAATATACTACCAAAAGCATATGCCCTACTAAAAGAAAACTGCAGTTAAAGCAATATATAAAAAGCATTTTACTTATATCCTATTAGCTGATATCAAACCTGAGCCTTATCTAATTTAGTGCAATTAAATGTGACGATGTTAGGAAGCATACTGAAAGTTTTTTTGAACCTGTCTATTCAAAACACAAATTCTCTCAGTTTTGTTTATATTAAAGGCCAGCCTTTTCAGAATGTAAGCAATGAAGATTCATCTTGTGATTTTAAACAGCAATAAATAGTTTCATGGATAAGTCTAACCTATATTTTATTGAATATAATAAAACACCTTAGGAAGGGAAAAACATTTTAGTATTTGTGACATAATGAACAAGAAAGATTTTGTCAGGACAGTGTACGTTATAAATGTATTACCAATAAATATTGTGTTCATTTTGTAACTGTTAAAACTGCTGCTAGGCAGCATTGTTGCTTTGGTCTGAAGGGATTTAGCAAAACAGATGGTTGCTCAGACCTCTTCCAACCACGTAATAAGGAGGGGATGGGCAGAGTCACAAAGATCAGCTGCAGTGCACACCTGCTAGAAAAGTAGTCCCTTCTGCCAATGTCTTTCAGTCACTGTAGGTCAGTGTGTAATCACAGTACATTTAGTGCATGTGTCAGCAATATAAACAGTCTGTGACTTCAGTCAATGATTCTTTCACTGAAATGAACATCATTAAATAAAATGTACTGAAAACTTATTCAGTACGATTCAGGAAAAAAAATAAGAAAGAAAAAAGTAACAAAACTACATGAGCTTAAGTTAGCTAATAAAGAGGCAACATGATATGAATGGAGTAGGGTGGTCTTTCAGAATGGTCAAGTGACTGTGGTAGGGTTGGGGTTGTTAGCAGACACTTAAGCAGATGACTCCATGGATAGGATGAGCTAAATCAAGCTGGCACTTGTCATTAAACGTGCATTGTAATCACACTGTCATTTTGTTATACGGAAGTACTCTATTTTTTTTGTTGTTTGTTTGTTTGCCCTGCATTAATTCTACTTTTACAGGTGCTCATGATTCCTTTGCAATATACATACAAGGTGAATCAGTTATATGTTGATTAACATTGATGCCTTTCTCCAATAACCCCATGAATAATAAGTGAAGTAATGGAAGTGAATAACTGTCTTTAAATATAAGTTACTGTAAAATCTTCAACCTTGCATGCTGAATAATTTACTGAAATACTTAGTGCCACATACCATTGCTAGCTGCATCTGTAGCAGATTAACGTTTACCTTTTACCTTGATTACAACTGCTTCTTTAGTCTCTCTAATGCTAATCTTAGCTCTTTAATCTATTCAAATCACAGCTCCTAAAATTATCTTCTTCATCTCTCATTTCTTCTTTTACACATCAATGAAAAGTCCAGGTACTGATGCCCTTTTCCACAATGCAATAGATATAGGATCTCTATCTTGAAGACCTTATACAATTTAGACTTAATTTTTTACTTTATCCCTTCTCTGCATTGCTACTGATGGTCTTAATGTTCTGTTCTCTCTCCAAGTTCTACTTCAGGTTTTAATGTTGATTTATTTGTAAGTAGTATACTCCCTGATGCAAATTTTCTCATTTAAAACTTCCTAAGAATAACATTCTTCTATGAAGTTATTAATTACATCAATTAGAGAATGGGAAGAATAAAATCCAATGTGGTAAATCTCTGAGTTACCAATTTCTTAATTTTATCCTTATCCTTCTGATAATATAGTCTTGCCATATTTTGTACAGTAAAAACACATTATCTGTGAGAATTAGTACTAAACATTGATTGTTAATAATTTATAGTACTATACTTGCCCCCATCTGCCTTACTCATGGAATACTTTAATAAAGCCCCTATTTAGCAAAATGTTTTTCTGACTTGATATGAAAGAGAAACTTATAACCCCCAAATAGATACCTCAGGTTAGATCCCTAAACTCTTATTTGGCTGTGTATACTATTGGCCTGCATTTTTTATACCATCTAGGTGTTTAGAGTCCTTCACCAAAGCTGATAGATGAGCTTTCCAAATGGCAAGCCAAAACAATTCCACTACTTTCTGAAACTATTTTTTCTGTATTACGTACATGAGGTAGCATTAATTGGCTTACTTATCTGTTAACCCTCTTTGCAGCCCTCAGTACAAAACGTCTTTTGGAACATATTTCAATATTCATTAATTCTGACAATTTATCATCGCTACCTCATAGTTACTGTGTCAGTGACAACAAGTGTCACAGAGAACTTCTAAATGATGTCCCCTGGGATGACATTCCACGGCATATTCAACCTTGCTGGTAAGGTCAATGACACAGATTTGCTTTCAACAATGTAATCCAGGGCAAGAGTGACAGCCAGACTATGCAGCATGACAGAAGCAAGAAAGGTTTGAAAAGGCTTTTCGTTTGTAAATGACAGAAACAAGTCTTACTGGGAATTCCAAATTTAGCCAAGCTCGGAGCATCTTTAAACAGAATAGATCTCTACTTCTCGAACTTGTTTGGGATGTAAAAGTTGAGATACTAGTATTTTGGCTCTGTCATTCCCAATATATACTGCCTTCTCAGTGATTCTGGCATCAATCTATGTATTTTCCCTCTGCTTGGAAAGGGGGAGCAGAGGGAAACATCACTTCCATTGATAACCTTTCCAGTACTTTTTCCCCCACACTCCGTTTTTAGTAACCACAGATACATTTTTAAGCTCCATTCGATATTACAATTGTGATGTCTTCTTTAGATGTAAACTTTCTGGAGCAGCATACTCAAATGCTTATGTATTCAAAGAAAAAAAAAGTTCTTAACTCATTGTAGTGGGTTTACATGGCAAGGCTTTGGTAGCAGGGGGCTACAGGAGTGGCTTCTGGAATCCAGAAGCTGCCCCATGTTAGATAAGGGGCCCTCTGCTAGCCAGAGCTGAGGCAGTAAGTGGAATATGAAGAATTTATTCATATTTAAGAAAGAAAAAAACTGCTTTTCAACAGCAGCAGGGAGAGAGATGGGTGAGAAACAGCTGGGCAGACACCAAGATCAGTGAACATGGAGCACCTCCTGCCCTCCTAGCACTGGAACAGAAGCTCCCCTGCGGCCTGTGGAGAGGCTCCTGATGGAGCAGGTAGATGTAACCTGGAGGAGGTTGTGGTCTGTGGAGAACCCCTGCAAGAGCAGCCTCTGGGCTGGAGCTGCAGCCCATGAAGAGGGAACCACAAAGGAGCAGGTTGATGAGAGCCGTTGCCCATGGGGTACATATATATACGTTGCCTTTATGTGTGCCTATTGAGTAGTCTAACTCTTTGTTAGCTGGACCTGGGAACATGGAAATGTCTCTGTTGTCAACAAGATTTGAGAGCTCCTGACAACTTCTACTTTAATTCCTCTTGTCCTTGCAACTTACTTTTTTCACTGCTGTGGACTAGCAGGTTCTCCTGTTCCGCAGCAATAAAGTTAGCAGTGGCTTTATCTAGTGGAATTCAGACCTATTCAGATACCACCTAGGGGTGAGACAAAAATTCATCTCTTACTATAATTGTTTAGAAGATGGATATCAACAACACTACAGCAGCTCCAGGGCTGGCTTTAAAAACATACTTTTATGCATTTTATGTAAAGCCCCTAGTCTTTCAAAAAAAACTTAATACATATATGTCATCTGTCATATGTTGAGAAAAACATGATTTAAATAAAGAATTTAATTTGAAAAGGAAGTAAATATGTAGACATGGTTATGAATTGTATAAAAACATTGCAGATATCCTCTGATGTTACATGGGCTCTCTTCTAACAGTCACCGAGTAACAAGTCTTAGTAGTTATGTGCTCTTACCACAATAATCTCAGTTATGAAAGCTTTTAAGCAAAACAGTAATGACTACTGTGTAATTAAAAAGAATGCAAGGAAATTGTTCTCTTGACACTGAAACAAATGACTTCCTTGTCATCCTGAATTTAGCAATTAAGTTTTCACCAACTAAAAGGGAAGAGAAATTATAACAAAAGATTTACCTTATCATGTTAAAGAAGTTGAATATCTTGCAGTTCATGCTAAGAAGCATGATTTCATGTCAGTTCATCGTAAGGAAAAACACTTGTTATTGAACATCAATATGTTACTCTATATGTCTTATGTTTTCAAATATAAATGCTATCTAGCCACTGCAATAAAACTAATAGAAAGGGCTAGATGCAGTAGAGTATGTATTCATATCATAATACTTACCTTTAGGCAGTTGTTGCCTTATCTAAAATCCTGTGTCAGGTGTTTGGGCTCCTCAATGTGACAAAAACGAGGTACCTCAAAACTGTAATACAAAATACTATCTGAGTAATAAGTATTTATTTGCCCACGAGTTTACTTAGAAGTGGCTCACAGATCACTACAGAACAGTCTGAAATCACACCTCTCCTCAGTTCTAATAACACATCTTAATGACTCGATACAGTGAATGTCTGTGCTACAGGCTGACAGAACAAATGCACTAATTTAGGGTAGCTCATGACACTACCAAAATTAAGATTTCTGGAGAATGTGTGCAAACATTTGCCACATGGATGCAAAGAAAGGAGGTGAAGGATCTATCCCTGCTACTTGCAGAGCAGAGGCAGTTCAGAAAGCATGTCCTTACTCCTGTTAACTGCAGTCACAGTTCCCATTTGAGATCAGGTAATTGACTGTGGTTGAGCTTCTGTTCTATTTAAGTGCAAACCCTACCAGATTAACTGAAACCACCAAACACATTGTAAACTAATACATTTGACTTTGTCCAGAAAGGCACTAGCAGCATAAACACTGCCAGGTATGGATCAGAGGTAGTTGAAGCTGTTTTACACCGTTTTTCAGACTGTAACTGCTAGGTCTTAGATCAGAGAAATGCCTAGTGCACCAGCCATGGATTCAAATTTGACTTGCAAGCCAATGTCCTGCAGCTGAGATTAATATCAAGGAGAGGTCATGAACAGAATAGTTTAGGAATATCCTTAAACTACTGAATCATGAATACAGGAAGGTTCCACTGACGCATACACTAAATTTGTATCAAGAGAATAGATGTTTGGTGTTCATATACAGTTTCTCAAAGGATTCAATAATGTCTTTACACTGAAACATGGGCAAGGAGAAGAGAAAGCATTCTACTATTTAGATTTAAATTAGATACTTTGCAGGATAAAACATTCTTCCAGAAAAATGAAACAATAGGGTTCAGCCCTGCTGTCGTTTTCAATTAACTCAGATCAGTGCCTTCCCTAAGACCTCTGCAAGATTAAAATTATCAGATTATGAGCTAACTATGTAAATTCTTTTAGTGTCTCTGGTGTTCTGCCATGAGCCCAACTATCTGCGATTCATTCCTATCATTGGTAATGATGTCAAATCTTTTCCCTGCATAATGAATATTTTCATATTCAGTATGTCTCATGCCATCAAAAATTGCTTGTCACATTCTTGTCATTTGTGCTGTTTCTTGCAACCTACTCTTTTGCTTCTTTATTACAGAGTTAACCAGCATGGTAAATAGCAAATGATTAAGTGATTCAAATGCACTATTAAGTATCATTAGAATTTGAAGATAATTAAAAATATATATATAATGCAAATCTTCAACAATTTTAGTTAATTAAAGGTTTTGTGTATGTGTGTGTTTTTCCCCACTAATTATGGGTGGGTTTTTTTGTTGTTTGTTTGTTTGCTTGGGAGGGGGATTTTTTTCAGTCTGAAAGGTGTGTATATTTTATTTTTTTTATTTTTCCACTACTCAATATGAACATATATGAACATATAATATGAGTAGTGGAAAAATAAAAAAAGTTGAGTAGTTCATATTGCATCAAAAAGTTGAGTAGTTCATATTGCATCAAGCACGGCATCGCTAGTAGGTCAAGGGAGGTGATTGTCCCGCTCTACTCTGCGCTGGTGTGGCCTCACCTCGAGTACTGTGTGCAGTTCTGGGCACCACAGTATAAGAAGGACATGAAACTGTTGGAGAGTGTCCAGAGGAGGACTACGAAGATGGTGAAAGGCCTGGAGGGGAAGACGTACGAGGAACGGCTGAGGGCACTGGGCCTGTTCAGCCTGGAGAAGAGGAGGCTGAGGGGAGACCTCATCGCAGTCTACAACTTCCTCGTAAGGGGGTGTCGAGAGGCAGGAGACCTTTTCTCCATTAACACCAGTGACAGGACCCGCGGGAACGGGGTTAAGCTGAGGCAGGGGAAATTTAGGCTTGACATCAGGAGGGGGTTCTTCACAGAGAGGGTGGTTGCACACTGGAACAGGCTCCCCAGGGAAGTGGTCACTGCAGCGAGCCTGTCTGAATTTAAGAAGAGATTGGACTGTGCACTTAGTCACATGGTCTGAACTTTTGGGTAGACCTGTGTGGTGTCAAGAGTTGGACTTGATGATCCTTAAGGGTCCCTTCCAACTCAGGATATTCTATGATTCTATGATATTAAATCAGAAAAGCCTTCCCTGTTAGTTCTATTAAGAGGAGTTTCGTATACTTCATATCAATGCACATTTCAGTGATGGAGTCAAATAATAGCAATAAAAAAGGTAAAATCCTGATCCAATGGGATCCATACATGACTTGGTGTCATATTGTCAGAGATATTCAAGTGTGCCATTTAGGCACCTGGAGTTCCAAACTAGAAGTGCCTAAATAGCTTAAGAATCTAACTCCCACTGAAAATGAACTAGTAATTTTTCTCTCATTTTTCCTTAAATAACTTCAAATACTTTCTGCATACTTTCATTGGCTTGCAGCATATTCTGAATTCACATTTCAGATAATTTGGAACATTCAAAATACTTAACTAGGTTTCTAGGTAATATACGTTTTATTTCCATCCAAGAATTCTCCAAGTAAAAGACTTTCAAACTCAGCGCATAAACTTAATTGCTGTAGTTGTATAGCTTCATAATTTTAGTGAGTGCAGATCAGTTTGCAAAGTTGCATTCATGGAAGCCCCATTTCAGATCTTTATTTCTCTTTTACTTTTTTTTTTTTGGGGGGGGAGAGGGAGGAGGAGGAGGCAAGGGCCCAGAGGCAGGTTTTCAATACTTATTGAAGTATTTATTTCAATAAATTTGAAATAAATTTTTAAATTCAGATATTTAGTGGTAAAGCAGCTGAGGTACGTGCCAATGGGCTTAGCTACCCTAAAGGAAGGAGGCAAAGGTGGAGGTGTAGATTGTTCAGGGCAAAGTCTGTTGTAATGAAACTGTGAAATTTACTGCTTTTATTGTGTATCTACAAAGGACTTATTTTGTGTTGATGTATTTACTGGGTTGGCATGGCAACTCAAAAGGTACTTATGTGTTTTTGAGAGTCTACTATCTGCTTTCACTGTTGCATATTTTTTTTATTTTTATTAAAATAGGGAGAAAGCTGTCATCTAAGTACTTAAATTTGCAAGAAATACAAACTAAATCCGTTGCCTAATTTCCTGGGTTAACCTGAGCTTTTAAGTAGTTCTCTGTTTTCCTCCTGTGTGGTGATTGAGATAGTTTGGTTCTGGTTTCCTTGTTGTCTGGGTCCTAGGAAGGTTTCAACAGAAGTCATACCTAGTATAAACAAACGAATTACTTGAACTTATCATAGATTACTGGATTCTGTGTCATGGTATATCTGAATAGTTTTTATTTAATAATATACTGGCTTGAACATGTGCTGGGGAAACAAATAAGAGCTTTGTGCCTTCATAAAAAAAAGGGGGGAGGAGGGGGAATCAAACCCAAACTTGTTTAAGATACACAACAAATAACTTTTTTTTTTCCCTTTTTCTGAAGTGATAGCTTTGCATAAACAAATATAAAACTGAGAGGGTTGTGAACCTCAGTTAATGTTTTGTAGTGTAGTGGCTAAGTCAAGCACAAAAAGAAAATCTGTTTACTAGTAAATAACAGTTACTGTTGGTGTGTATGCAACTCCTATGTAGAGTAACTCCAGAGAAAATGGTCCTGTTTAAATGCTTCAGTTGTTTGTAAAAACAAATACAATGCAACTATTCTCCTATTAATGTTGAAGTTGCTTATGCTGTCTGAATACAATATATGAAGAAACATAGATGTTTGAAATGGGAACTAGACTGCAGGAACAGATATTTTGTCTGACGGCATTTTGGCACCCAAGCAAGTTGGTACTGACAGCTGTTCTCTATCAGAGAATCTGAGACAAGTATTCAAGGAATTGCTAGTCTGAGCACTTCCACAGGAGTTAGTAACTCTAATTCTATTTGATCCTTAGTGACAGTATTTTAATAGACGTTTATTAGTTTGTAAAAGAGTACTCTCTTCAATGTATAAGAGACTCCAGGGAGGATTTTTCTGTTTCTTTTCTTCCAAAGAAGATCAGTTTTCTCTTCTGTCCCTGTGGTGGTTTTACTCAGGTGGGCAGCCGAGCTCCACCACAACCACTCTCTCACTCCCCCTCTCCTCAAAGAGGAAGGGGGAGAAAATACAACACAGAGAACTCGATGTTTGAGATGAGAAAGGTTTAATTAAAGGGAAAGGGAATGGGGAGGAAAAAAACAGAAACAAAAGAAACAATCAGTCCGCGTGGAAGCACAGAGAGAGGGAAAAAAAATTATTCTCTACTTCCCATCAACGAGCGGTGTTCGGCCACGTCCTGGGAAGCAGGACCTCAAAACACGTAGTGGTTTTTCAGGAGGAACAGCCCCCTCCCCCACGAGAGCCCCCCCTTTTGTTGCTGAGTGTGACATCAGGTGTTATGGAATATCCCTTAGGTTGCTTTAGGTCAGCTGCCCCGGCAATGTCCCCTCCCCATCACTTGCCCACCCCCAGCCTGCTGGCTCTTGGGGGCTCAGAAGGAGTCCCGATGCTGTGCCAGCACTATGCAGGAATAGACACAACACTGGAGTGATATCAGTGCTGTTCCAGCTACGAGTGCAGAGCACAGCACTGTGTGGGCTGCTGCAGGGAAAAGGTGACTCCAGCTCAGACAGACCCAAAACAGTCCCATATACTGAAGGAGGCAAAAAGCTGATACTATTCTAGTGGGTAGAGCAGTTGAGAAAGTGATTGTTTTATCTCATGATGAACGTCCAGTTTTGCAAATTTCAACTGAGTAAGTCAGAGCACCTTACTGGAGAACTGTTTTGGGACTAGATAGTTGAGGAGAAAAATGATGCCTAAGGTGTAAGGCAGTTGCTGCTTTTTGGGCATCCATTCTGTTTCTCTAGTAGATGGGAGTGTGCCTTAGCCATTGTCTTGAAGGAAACAAAAGCTACTATAGTAATCCTGTTTCATTTATGGAATGCCTTTTCCAAAGAATTATTATTTTTCTATTGAAATCCAGTGTATTGTGGTTGGGATCGTGATTCTCTTGACTCAGTCTGCCATATTTAAGCTGCATAAATGAAAACTGATTTTGCTGAACAAATGGTTATCATAATTCTCTTTAAACATGTGCTATTCTTTTGGAGCGTGTTCCCAACAGTTACTCAAAAGCCTAAAGTTGGTAAACAAAGCCTCCCGTGTTTGTTGGACTCTTGTTTTTGACTTCAATATCTTTAAAGCTGGTGCTATCTCTTTCAAGATAGAAAGAACAGTTCTAATCAGAATAGTTTCTGAAATTAACTGATGTACATATGCATTTAAAATGTTACTGAGAAACCCCTAACTAAGATGGCTTAATTTTCCTTAAGTTTTATCATAGATTCATAGAATATTTTGAGTTGGAAGGGTGTAGTGGGTTTACGTGGCAAGGCTTTGGTAGCAGGGGGCCATAGGGGTGGTTTCTGTGAGAAAGATCTAGAAGCCGCCCCATGTTTGGGAAGGGCCCCATTGTTTTCCAAAATCTGAGCCAATAAGCGATGTTGTTTTGCGCCTCTGTGAGAGCATATTTAAGACAGGGAAAAAACGCTGCGCCACACAGCAGCCGGGAGAGTCAAGGGAGTGAGAAACAGCCTTGCAGGTGCCAAGGTCAGTGTAGAAGGAGGGGGAGAGGTGCTCCAGGCGCCGGAGCAGAAGTCCCCTGCGGCCTGTGGTGAGGACCATGGTGAAGCAGGATGTCCCCCTGCAGCCCATGGAGTACCACGGTGGAGCAGGGTTTCACGCTGCAGCCCGTGGAGGAGACCACGGTGGAGCAGGTGGCCCTGCACCGACGGAGGCTGCCGCCTGTGGAAGACCCCTGCCGGAGCAGATTCCGGGCCGGACCTGTAGCCCGTGGAGAGGAGACCACGCAGGAGCAGGTGATCTGGCAGGAGCTGCTGCCCGTAGGGGAGCCAGGTTGGAGCAGTTTTCTCCTGAGGGATGGACCCCGTGGTACGAACCCATATCTGGAGCAGTTCTGGAAGAGCTGCTGCCTGTGGGAAGCCCACGCCGGATCAGTTCGTCAAGGACTGCATCCCGTGGGTGGGACCCCACAGCACAGGGGACGGGAGTGACCGAGAAGGAGCGGCAGAGAAGAAGTGCTGTAGACTGACCATAACCCCCATTCCCCCGTTCCCCTGCGCCGCTCGGGGGGAGGAGGTGGAAGAGGGTGGATGGGGGGGGGAGGTGCTTTTGGTTTCTTTCCTTTGTTTCTCACTTCTCTAGCTTGTTAGTAATGAGCAATAAACCTTACTATCTGTCTTCTTATGCTGAGTCTGGTTTGCCCGTTACACTAATTATTGCGTGATTTTCTCGTCCTTATCTCAATCCTTGAGCCCCTTTCACATATTTTCTCCCCATTCCTCTTTGAGGAGGGGAGTGAGAGAGCGGCTGTGGTGGAGCTCGGCTGCCCACTCGAGCGGAACCACGACAAAGGGACCCACAAGGATCATGGAGTCCAACTCCTGGCTCTACACAGGACCACCTAAAAATCAGACCATGTGTCTGATAGTGCTGTCCAAATGCTTCTTGAGCTCTGGCAGGCTCAGTGCTGTGACCTCTGCCCTGAGGAGCCTGTCCCAATGCCTAGCCACCCTCTGGGTGAAGAACCTTTTCCTAACACTCAGCTTGACCCTCCCCTGTCCCAGCTCCATGCCTTTCCGTCGGGTCCTGTCGCTGTCCCCAGAGAGCAGAGCTCAGCGACCACCCCTCTGCTCCCCTCCTGAGGAAGCTGCAGGCCGCCATGAGGCCTTCCCTCAGCCTGCTCTGCTCTGGGATGAACAAACTAAGGGACCATCATTTGCTCATTGTATGTCTTCCCCTCTAGACTGTTTGCTATCTTTGTAGCCCTCCTTTGGACGCTCTCTAGTAGTTCTATGTCTTTCTCATAAGTTCTATGTCTTTCACCATAAGTGCCCAAAACTGCATGCAGTACTAGAGGTGAGACCACACCAGAGCAGAGCAAAGTGAGACAATCACTTCCCTTGACCAGCTCGCAGTGCTGTGCCTGATGTACCCTGGCATATGCCTGGCCCTTTTGGCTGCAAGCAGAAGATCTGATTTGGAAAACCTGTACTGCAAATCTGCGTTCTATCTCATGCTGAAATGGTACTCCTGAGTAATGGGCTATCTGACTTTCTAGAAAGCTTTCTATCTAAAAAGCAAAATTCATGTAAAGGTCTTAAAAACAGGCAATATCAACCTCTGAATATCTAAGGAAGGTTTCTAGTACACAAAATCCAATGACATTTATTAGCTTCATTTTAGATTTTAGCACTCTTTTCCCTGACTTTATTAGAAGTTGGCTGCCTTAGTTGAACAAGTGGACTTCGAAGAAGCAACATACTTTGGATTTTTATTATTATAATTATACACACACACACACACACACACACACATATATATATATATAACATTATCTGAAGGTACCAGATGTGTGACCTTAACTTCAGTATGGAAGGTCCTGATTTAGTGAACCCAAATGACCAAAATTGCATTATGTCATGGTTTTGGCTAGGATAGGGTTAATTTTCTTCAATTGAGGCTTGTAGAATGCTGTGTTTGGGAGTTTTGACAAAAATAGTGGTAATACACTGATGTCTTCAGCTGTTGCAGAGCAGCACTTACACAGTCAAGGAGTTTTCAGCTTCTGGTGCTGCCCTGCCATCGTGGAGGCTTGGGGTGCACAGGAGCTGGGAGGGGACACAGACAGGACAGCTGGTCCAGGCAGAGCAAAGTGATATCCCATACTATATGGAGTCATGCCCAGCAATAACAGCGGGCGGGGGGGGGCATTTGGAGTGATGGTGTTTGTCTTCCCGAGAAACTGTTATGCTGGAAGTGGCTGAACACCTGTCTGCAGGTGGGAAGTAAAAAATGAATTCCTTGTTTTAACTTGCTTGTGCACACAGCTTTTGCTTTACCTAGTCTTTATCTCAGTCCATGAGTACTCATGCTTTAACCTTTCTGATTCTCTTCCCCATCTCACCTGTGGAGAGTGAGTGGGTGTCTGTGTACTTAGTGCCTGCTGGAGTTAAACCCTAACACATTATCAAGTTAGCCAGTCGCTATGTTGTGATTAAACTGTATGAGGCTGGATTCTGACAAGTTTGCAAAACAGTTACTAAAGGTGTCAGTGATAACAGAAAAAACATGACTGTTTTAAAACAATACAATTATGAGATTGTATTATGGGAATTGCTCAGCTAACGAATGGAGGTTAATCTCCTGAAAGATAATGGCCTTTCATCATAGCCTAGGAAGTTGCTGCTCAAGTTTAGTACCTTAGGGATAACATAGCAATGGTGTCTTACAGCTTTTTACAAAGTCTCAATTCACTGGAGTCTAGATGAGCCAATTGCTGCTTATACTTAGTAATTAATACTTAAGATGCATTAGCTTTGAGGAGGCTGCAGAAATTGTATGAGCTTGCTGATAATGTGTTTTTAGCTTCTAACTTTAGATAGCTGTTGTGCGTTATCCAGGCAAATTATTGTAAATATGCAGTCTGAATAACAGGGTCAGTCGTTGTCTTTTCTGCTCACTGCTATAACCTTAGTGACATTAGTCCAAATGAGGAATTATAAGTAGGAGCAATACTTGTTTGTCAGTGTCCTAATTTAATGGAAAGATCATTTCTATACTGTTCTAAAATCTTAAGTATTTTATGTATAAATTACAAAAAAAAAAAAAAAAAGCAGTTTCTTCAAAACCAACTTTTTCAAACAAAATAGTTAACCCCAAGAAATGATCAAACACACGACCAAATAGGGTTAAAAGTTGTTTATTGGCTTTTGCTGTTGTCATTGTTCTTCTTGGTTTATTATTTTTTTTAGCAACACTTGATTAACTAGCAATCATGGTACTGTACATTCAGAATCAATGCCAACAATACAACAGATAATGCGAAAAACTAGACACTTAAAAATGTTGATGAATGACCACAAATTCGTGAGCACTTTTCTTTTACTAATTTCTCAAGGTCTTAATTACATGGACACATTCACACAGACACACGTGTACACACCCACACATTATGTTACCAATAGACTCCCTCTCATGGTACTCCAGGGTCCTCTGCTGGCACACACTTGCTTTGGAAATGGGGTGCTCTGGTGTTACACATCCCTGTGCAGCCAGCTCCCTACTACTCGTGTGCCTGCAGATGATGAAGCCTCACAAGAGTATGAGTACCTCCCCTCCTCCCTAGCCCCAGCCCCCTAGCGTGGATCCCCACATGCTGCATCCCACACTGTCACTTCAGGAGCTGGTGCAGGATCCTCACATCTGCAGACGGGATGATTGCACTGTCCAGCTTGGGTGAAGGCTGTGATGCCCCAGGCAAGCTTCTGGCAACACCAAACTGTTCTGTATGCATTTCTCTCTTCTCACTAACACAATTTTTCACATTTCTTTCATACTTCTTTTCAAGCTGACTCTTCTTTTTTTATTTTTTCACGTCTTTCTGTAACTCTTTAATTGATGTTCATCTTTGATGTTATTGTTGTTTTGGATTTTGTTTTTGTTGTTCGGGGGGGGGGGGGGGGGCTTTCTTTTAAAGTTATGTTCATTTCTTACCAGCTATTGTTATCGTCCAGATTATTTTTCAAGACAAAGCCATTAGGGTTATTGCAAAGGTGTAGTGCTTATAGTTTAAATGCCACCACAGCATTGTTACAGGAGCAGCCTGAACTCAAGTTGTCAACAGATTCAATCTATCTTGCTGAAATATTGAGGTTTGACTACAAAGGGCAATCCAGATTTCTGCAGACAGCTTAAGTGTCAGTATGGTACCATATATCCTATATTCAGGCTGTACATGCATATATGGGTTCTTTTGTGGTAGTTGTCCAGGCTCAAATTCTGTTCTTCCAGCCCCTCTAAATGATAGTACTGCTTGTGGCTTGCATTAATACTCTATAAAATGAAGTTAGGTTTATAGTTTCTCTTTGTTTGTTTTCCACAGGTTGATACTGAAAATGCACAGCTAATTTTTAAGGTCATCTTCCAGATGTGATAGAAACAGAATAACACTTAGCAGCAGCTACATCTTCAGCTGTTGAAAGGTAGGTGCCTGAGGATTTGATTTCCACGGTTAACTTCATGTGCGAGTGCTTTTTTTCTCAGTAGTGAGAGTACACACACTTTTTTTCTTCTCCTGTGCTTTGACTGCTATGATTTTGAACCTATGTAATCTCAACATCAGCTCTGCTCCATTTCTGTACAAGATACCTGAATTCACATTACCAGACTAATGTGAAGTAAATCTAATTAAGAGGTTTAGATTATTCTCAAAGACTGGTCCACGAACAAATTTTTGAACATAGCATACCTTTTGCCCTGCTCGTACATCTTCTGGACAGATATTGTGTTTAAAGCAAAACCTGCAGTATAACTCTGGTATGAGAGTCTTTGCTGTCTTGAGAAAATATCTTGTGTACTATGGACCAGTGCTTAGTGGGAGTATGTGTGTATGTAAAATGTTTGAACAAAATGTACTATTTTAATTTTGAGCAACTGATTTATCTGGCTAGCAGAACAATGGGTGTGATGCACCATAACCTCCAACATAAGCCTAGGGCTTTGATACCACTTAGTTCATCTGTCCAAACACTTTTTAAAATCCAGCTAAAAGGTGAAATTATGTGATGCAGCTTGAGCTGAACTTATGCCCCAAAACTGTTGAAAGGAGGAAGCTTTTACTTCCATTCTTTCAACTGGTTTTGTTTATCTTACCCTGTAGTAAGTCAATTCAGTGTTCCTAATCTGTTGGAGAACCCTTTTCAATTCTTGTATTGTTTTGTTTTCTTTTATTTTGTTACGTTATTTAACTGAGGAATTGAAAGGGTCAAGCGAATGTCAGTGGAAAGGGGAGGAGGGAGCATGGGACCTCTCTTTTTGATGAATAGATTTAAAATTGTAAGAAATATCAACTTTACCCTAAGACCTCTGAGGAAAAGCGGAATTTGTATGTCTGTATAGAACCCACAACAATCGAGTCTTGATCCTGAACTGAGAACTCCATTTTCTGCTGTAGTACAACAGTGTCTGAGCTATAAACATTTTATATTACTGAGCAGTAGAAAACCAGGTTATAAGTGAAGGAAAAATAGCCCTTCATGACTTCTGCCTCTCAACACCCCTCTGCATCAATGCACTTTCGTGTTCTTGGATTCATCTTTCAATTGTGCTTTTGCACAACAGTTGCTATAATGTGCCTCTGGGCATGACATTACTGTAATAAATAATTACAAGTATAATAACTCAAAGCAGGCATGACATCTTTTGCTTTTTTTACTTTAGAAATGAATCTGCTTGTAAAGCAATTTTCTTCATAATGTAACACTTGAAAGCATTTTGCCTGCTCTAACTGTATCCTCAACACTTCATTGTTTAAAGTTCATGTTCTGCTAGTTTCTTTAGGTAGGTAAATGTTTCATTCTTTTAAGTTGATTTCAGTGAATGATGAACCAGGGTCTGTTTTTTTTTTTGTATGTGAAAGTGTGAAATTTCAAAGACAGCCACTTGATCAATACTGCAAAATCAAGTAGGGTGAATTCTTTTTTTTTTTTTTTTTTTTAAGTATGATCTCCTAATGTGAGAAGCATCAAGTTTCTGAAGGTAACAGCCCTAACATATTATTCAGTTTATTCTGATGCATGTGTAAGCTTATAAGGATTTGGAATTCTAATGCTGTTATGTGCTCACTCAGAGATCAAAAGCAATATCAGCTTTGACTGAGTTCAGTCATGAAAGGGAAGTATGCTGAAGATAGAAGCGGGGACAACCTACCTAGGAGAAACAGATTTTGCCTAAGCATGTGGGAATAGAGCTAGAAAGGCCATGGACCATTCAGAAGACAGTGTCAGATTCATCTTGAAGATGCACAGATCTGTGCATCACAGATGAACAGATCTGTTCAAGTCTTATGTTCTCATCTGCTTGGTACTGGTATTTCTATTATATCATGATAATATGGGAAAACCATTTTTTCCTTTTCATTCTTGAATACTCTTGTGACCACACTTCCCATTCTCATCAAAGAACTGCAAACATAGAGCTTCATGATTTATGGGCATGGGAGAAGGGAGGCAAACCTCTATGAATTAGGAAAAATACAGAAACTGGACTGTTCCGTGTTCATTGATCTTCCAGAAAATTCAAGTTGTAATTAGGGCACTTCACTGTTATATTTCCAATGACAGTCCAAACAAACAAGATGCTGTACTGTGATGGGCAAGTCAAAAAGAGTGAAGAATAGGTTTGAGGCATATTGGCACAGCTTTGACAGGTATACCATGAAGATATGCTATTCCTGGTTGCTAGACTCTTCCAAAACTGTACAAACACAGTCAATATCACCCATCACCACTATTAATATTTTGAATAGGGGAACTATCTCTGTAACTGCCATGCATCAGAGGATGCAGAGTGAATGGAACTCAATATTCCTAGGCTAGCTTTATACTTTTGAGTTTCTTACTTTGTAGCCTTTTTCTGTACCCCTTGCAGTATTGGTCATGCCCTATTCTGACCCAGAGAAACAGTAGGAAGGTACTCTTTTTTTTTTTTTTTTTTTTTTTAAAAAAAAGGTGACACAGAAATTCACTTGTTGCATAGAATGACCAGATAAAAACAAACAAACAAACATAAAAGTATATTGCCTTCTAATTACCTGCACAAGAAACTCCAGTCTCTGGCAAATTGGCAGTTTTTCTGCTTTTTTTTTTTTTTTTTTTTTTTGTGTGTGTGTGTAGTTTACTGAGATTAAAATAATTAAAAAATGCCGTTGAAGAGCTGCATTTTAATTATGTCTCATATGGCCTAGTTTTTTAATTATGGAGTCCTTTGGCATATTTTGTTACATAACTGGTCACATTTCTGAAACCCTTGGAATATCCTGCACATTGCTGGGCTGCTGGAATTTAGGACAAGTGTACTTATGAATAAGGAGTTCGAACATCTACTTTACTGAATACAGTAAGTGGCTTGTTAATGTTCCTTCAAAATAGCAGGTCTGCTATGCTTGACAAGGAAGTGCATTATTTTTTCAAACCTTTTTTATTAAGCAAAGTTTAAATGGATCAACATAAAACCAGAATCATAGGCCCTCTGTTCAAAGAATATAATGTTTTATGTATCATGATGGGAATAAATGATTTTTCCTTAGTACTAGAAAATATCATAAAGATCCAGTGACAGTAATCAGTCTGAAATCAGTCTTAATGTAGTATGAAAATATTTTATTTTAAAAAATTATGAGGATTACTAATTCCCAAGGCAGTTCTTAATTTTCTTCATCTTGATGTTTTATCTCTTACACTCCTATTAGGAAGTTTTAGATAGGCATATAACAGGGCCTGCATGCAAAATTGAGAAAAAAAACAACATTCTAATGTAGATGGAACCATATTTCTAATTATTCACTCTTGCCAACTGGTCTATAAGAGATCAACTCCAGTCATAGTCTTCATGACAAGTGGGAAAATAAATTGTTCAAGATAAGATGCAAATTAGGGACAAAGTTCAGCTGATTCTCAGAATATATAATTATACTTTGATATGTCACAGAGTAAGACAGTCTTACTTGATTTAAATTTTGTAAACTTAGAATGTTGGAAAAATGGTAGAGGAGAGGAGTTTGAAAACTGTTAATTCTTGAGAAATGTCAATTTCACCTTGAAAAATATATCCAAAGCAACTTAGGAAAATGCCTTTCTTGAATGCATTCTCAAATGACAATAACGTACTGATGAATTTGTGATTGCATTT
Organism: Anas platyrhynchos; assembly: GCF_047663525.1. Taxonomy (NCBI): domain Eukaryota; kingdom Metazoa; phylum Chordata; class Aves; order Anseriformes; family Anatidae; genus Anas; species Anas platyrhynchos. The sequence goes on from NC_092590.1 coordinate 58,725,844, forward strand.
ATTGTATGGATGAGGTAGAATGGCCCTAAATGAACTAGTGATGGTCTGAAGGACAAATATTTTAACATGTGGACTCCTGAAGAATACAAATGCATAATATCCTGATAATGAGCAAAAAAGCATCAATAATGATGACAAAAAAAAAAAAAAAAGAGAAAAAGAAAAGGAGAGAAAAAAAAAAAAAAAAAAAAAACAGAAAATGAAGATTTGGATGCTTTGAAAAGCAGTCCTAGCACAACAAGATTTGAAAGTTTGAATATAATGTGTAAGCACAGAATATGATTAACAATGTGTAGCTGTCACTGCACAAGATTTCAAGAGCTGTGCAACGTAATTGGTTAATTGGTACTGAAAGTCAGAATTCCTAAAGTAGCTCACCATTAGAGTTGTTAGGAACCTCATTTTGATCTGTCATTCCTTGGCTACCCACTTGTATGTATACTTACTGCACATTTGTGCTGTATACAGATAGTTACATATGCAATCTGCATGTATGTACATGTATATCTATCACAGTATCAATTAATGAATATAATGTCAGCTGACTTTTTTCAAAGCTACTGATCCACTGTAATACAACATCTGTGGATGCCAGACTAATTGTGTGTGTGTAACATGGAATTAAGTGTTCAGTGTTGGAGAATACTGGCCAAGTAATAGATCAGCAGCATACAGAGAGCAGTTATACTGTGTGGTTTGGTATAGTTTATTCCGAGTAAAATTAAGCTTGCCCTTAAGCTCTTGATTCTTCCTTTAGTTTAAGCCTTGGTTGTGTTACACTTTCCTGCTCCCTGGCACAACATTTGATGGAAAAGCAGTGTTTTTATCTCACATAATACAGATGCCTAAGAGCTGGCCCTGAGCAAGATGGATTGCTTACACAAAGCAGTGTGGTGATGTGCAGAGGTGCTAGTGAGAGCTTTTGCAGCGTTGTAACTCTTTCATCAGTCATAACATTGCCTGTAGTCCTGTCTGCAGAGCACTACTTTTTCCTGCAAACTTGAAATAAGATCATAATGTTTTGGCTTAAAATCCCCATTTGCTAAAATGAAGAGCATTTTTTGGTATCTGAACTATATAATACTGTTCTGACCTGAGATAAGAATAAACAAAGTGGGAAAGAGGGAGATAGAGGTTGAGGGCTGGTTTACTGTATTGAGATTATGTAACAAGGTTTTGGTAACCAGTGGGCTGCAGGGGTGGTTTCTGTAAAAAGAGCCCAGAGGCTGCCTCGTGTCAGCTTTAGTTGGCTAAGAGTCAGCTTTAGTTGGCTCCAAAAGACACCTGCTAAGGTCCAAAGCTAAGGCAAAGAGTGATTTTGGTTGCATCTCTGTAAAAGCATTTTTAAGAAAAGGGGAAAAAATGCTGCTCAGCAGCACCTGGGAGAAAAGAGTGAGAAAATGTGAGAGAAACAGCCCTGCAGACACCAAAACTGGTGCATAAGGACAGGAGGTGTTCCAGGTGCTGGAGCAAAAATTCCCTTTGGCCTGTGGAGAGGCCCACGCCGGATCAGTTCATCAAGGGCTGTATCCCGTGGGAGGGACCCTACAGCACAGGGGACGAGAGTGACTGATAAGGAACGGTAGAGAAACACTGTAGACTGACCATAACCCCCATTCCCCCGTTCCCCTGTGCCGCTCGGGGGGAGGAGGTGGAAGAGGGTGGATTGGGGGGGGGAAGGTCCTTTTGGTTTCTTTCCTTTGTTTCTCATTTCTCTAGCTTGTTAGTAATAAGCAATAAATCTTACTGTCTCCCTATGCCGAGTCTGTTTTGCCCGTTACAATAATTACTGCATGATTTTCTTGTCCTTATCTCAACCTTTGAGCCCTTTTCATCGTATTTTCTCCCCATTCCTCTTTGAGGAGGAGGAGTGAGAGAGCGGCTGTGGTGGAGCTCGGCTGCCCACTTGAGCGGAACCACGACAGGCACATTGCTTGATTATATTCAGCCAGCCATCAACCAACATCCCCAAGTCTTTTTTTCTGCCAGACAGCTTTCCAGCCACTCTTCCACAAGCCTATACCACTGCATGAGATGGTTATATGACCCAAATGCAGCACCTGGCAAGAAGCCTTATTGAATGCCTTAAAACTGTGCGTAGCCCATTGATGCAGCCTATGCAGATCCCTCTGCAGAGTTTTTTTTGCTGGGACTCTTTGGGCCTGACCATCCAGCCAGTTTCTTACTTCGTGAACACTGCATCCACTGAAGCCATGAGCAGCCAGTTTCTCTAGCAAAATGCTGTGGAAGATAGTATCAAACAGTTTGTTGAAATCCAACATCCATAGCTTTTCTCTCATCCACTATGCATATCATCTTATCATAGATCAGGTTAGTCAAGCAGGACCTACCTTTTAAAAATCCATGTGGACTAGGTCTGATCACCTGGTTGTCCAATATATTCAGTGTGATGGCACTCAAGATGATCTTCTCCATGACTTCTCTTGTCACTGAGGTCAGACAGACAGGCCTATAATTCCTTGGATCCTCCTTCCTGCCCTTCTTGTAGATGGGCATCACGCTCACTACCTTTGAGTCAACTGGGGGCATCCCTGTTTATCCAGGACTGCTGACAAATTCTTGAAAATGACTTTGTGAGCACTTCTGCCAGCTCCTTCAGTACCCTTGTGTGGATTCTATCCAGTCCTATAGATTTGTATGTATTCAAATGGTGTAGTAGGTCAGTAAATATTTCCCTTTGCTCTATAAGGGCATCATTCTGTTCCTTGTCTGTCTTCCAGTTCACTGGGCTGGGTACCCCGAGAACAATTAGTCTTACCCATAAACACTGAAAAAAAAACAAGGCATTAAGTACTTCAGACTTTTCATCATCTTTTGTCACTGTTTTCCCCCACATCCAATAAAGGATGGAGATTCTACTTAGTCCTCCTTTTGTTGTTTATGTAATAATACATATATATGTTTTCTTTTACTGAAGTATCCAAGTTCTAGCTGGTCTTCGGCCCTTCTAATTTTCTCCCTGCATAACCTCACAGAATTTTGTAGTTCTCCTGAGTTGCCTGCCCCTTACAGAAAGGTAAAATGATGACCTAGGTATTCCGATGGCTGGAAAATAGCATATGACTCTATCTGTAATTTGGAGACCTTGCTATCTTAGAATTGCTTTCACATGAAGTCTAGAATATCAGCAATAGATTCACCTGGGAGCATAGCATCTTCTGTAAATGGAATTCATATCTGATTTATGTGTGTTTAACAAGTCCAGTCTCTTCTGTGTTAGGCCTATGATGTAGTAGGTATCACTTCTATGTTACCTACAGATACTGTATGTACCAAGTTATCTGTGAACATGATGCAGTCTTTCTCTGCATAGGTGTTCAGGCTGTGGCATTTGCTTTAATATATCATATTTGATTCTTCTATCTGCCACGGTGTCTTGGGTAGAAATAGGTCTTATCCACAGTGGTATGAGGTAAATTATATTAAAATATTTAATGATGTATCATAGATGAGTAGGATTTGTAGGAGTGGGTAATAACAAATCCAGTTTTGAAAACTAGATATATACCAGTGGAGCTGTATCACTGAAAATATCTGAAGGCTTGACTGTATTACTGTAAGATTTTTTTTATATAATTTTTTTACGATGCAATAAGTGAATATACATATTCACACATTTTTAGAGGGACATGAGATAAATTTATTTTAATAGAATTATTTAAATATCTACAACCCTATATTCTGAGATACTCATCTCTGTGCAAGTGCATCCAAGCTAGTACTGCATATTAAAAATCAGAAAATATTTGGATCGTAGAATAATTCAATTTGGGAGGGACATAGAGGGGATCTCTAGTTGAAAATCCTTCTCATATTAGGATCATTTATGAGGTCACACCATGTTTGGTCGGAATTTAATCCAGTAAGTTGTTGAAAAATCCATTGATGGAGACTGTACCACCTCTCTGGGCAGCTTGTTACTGTTCTTGACTGTCCTTACAGAGAAGATGTTTCTCCTTATATCCAGTCTGAACTTCTTGTGTTTCAGGTAATGCCTGCTGTCTTTCATCTCTTTTGATGCACCTCTGAACAACCTGTCTTGCCTTGGTGACCTCCTTGTAAGTACTAAGGGAATACTGTTATGTTCTTCAGAAGTTCTCTCCCCTCCAGCTACCTCAGCCTCTCCTCACAAGGCAAGTGCTCTATATCTGGACCAGCTCTGCTAAAATCATCCCAGTCTATCAGCAGCCTTCTTCTATTTGGGGGGCCAACATTGTATGTGGGACTCTAAATGTGCTGCTGAGGAGATGGGAATAATCACTCCTCTGGGCCATGCTTCTGTTAATACAGCTCAGGATGCTCCCAGCCTTCCTTATTGCCACAGCACCCTGCTTGCTTGTGGCCAGCTTGCATCCAGCAGTACCCCCAAGGCATTTTCTGCAGAGCTGTGCACCTCTGTCAGACCAGGTACCAGTCCATATCATTGCAGAGGACTCCTTTCCAAGGACAGGAGTTGGAATTTGTTCTTGCTGAACTTCATGAGGTTCTTGTTTCCCATTCCTCTGTCCAGTGTACTCTGGATAGCCATCCTGCCTTCAAGCATATCAACTGATCCCCCAGGTTGTCATAATCTGAAAAGTTGATGAGAGTGCACTTCATTCACTAACTCCAGGTTATTGATTAAGATGTTAAACAGGGACAGGTTCTAGGATAAAGTCCTCCACTTGTTACTGGCCTTCACGCAGGGTTAGGAGCCATTAACTCTGAGTTCTGTTATCCATCCTTTTTTTTTTTTTTTTTTCCTTGATCCATGTAGATTTTCCTTATGAAGTTGTTAATCCAGACTGTAATGTTCTAACAGGGATATAAGAATAACACAGGAGACAGTGTTGAAAGCCTTGTTTAAAATCAAGGTAAATGATCTCCACTGGTCTGCCCTCACCCATAAATCTTTTTTTTTTTTTTTTTTTTTAATCACAGAAGGCAAACAGTTTTCTCAGGCATGCTTTACGGTTGGTCCATGCTGACACTTCCCATGTACATTCTCCTTCATGTGCCTAAGAAACACGATTCCGGAGGACTTGTTCCTTGATTTTCCCAGGCACCAAACTGAAGCGGATTTACCTGTAGCTCTCCAAAGGTGATTTATTTCTGAAGATAATTGAAATATTTCTCTTTCTACAGCTGTCAGAACTCCATGACCTTTTAAAGATGACAGAGTGCAGTCTTGACATTATCTCTCTCTCAGAAATCATGGTTGCATCCAGTCTGATCACATGGACTTGCATGGGTTGAGTTGTGTGAAACAAACCCTGACTGATCCTTATCCAACTGTGATTGTTCTCTCTGAATAGTTTCACTGAACACAGATGCCTAGAAGTTCTCTGTGAATACTGAGGCAAAGAATGCATCGAATACCTCATCTTTGCACATCTATTGTCACTAAATCACCCACCCCTTTCAACAGTGTTCTTGCATTTTCCCCATTCAGCCTTTTGCTACTAGAGAAGTGGTAAAAGCTCTTCTTGTTGCCCTTGATATCTTTAACAGTTTTTGACTAAGGCCAAGCTTTCCTAATACCATCTTTGCATGTCCCAGCACTTCTAAATTTCTCCTCAGTAGCACTTTTTTTTTTTTTTTTTTAATTGGAGTTTCACAATGAGTTCCTTGTTTAGAAATGTGTTCCCTGTTTAGATAAGCTGGCTTCTTGATATATCTGCCTGTTTTTCTGGGTATCAGAATGGACCATTCTTGAATGGTCCACATTGTACACTGTGCTATTTATTTAAATCACTTTCCTCAGAATCTGAACTCCACTAGTTCATGGTCATTACAGACAAAGTTATCATTTATTATCATATCCCCAAACTTTTGTTTGTGAACAGCTGATCTAGCTGTACTTAACCCCTGGTTGATCTATCCATTACTTGTATGAACAAGTTTTCCCTGACACCCTCCAAAAATCTGTCCTGCTAAGGTGTTGTTCAACAAGATGTCAAAGAGGTCACCTATAAGAAACAGGGTCTATGATCCAGACTATTTCCAGTTGTATAAAAAGGACCACATTTATTTTCACACCCTGACCAGGTGATTTGCAATGAATTCCCACTGCTATTCCTCCCTTGCTGGCATCCCTTTTTGATCATGAGCTGTAAACCTCTAGCCAAAGTATTGTCTGTCCCATAGAAGGGCTCACGTACATCCAACCTGCTCTTTTGGTTCCCTCTTTACTCCATCCTCCTCTTCTCAGTCAGTCTTCAGTGAAGTGCTTGTGTCCATCCATTGCATCATTCTAGTTGTGTGAGTTCTCTCACCACTGCTCAAGTAATTTGAATTACACTGTAGTTCTGTGATTGCACATGAAGCTACATTCCCTCCTCTTTGTTTCCCAGTCTGAATGCATTTATGTACATATGACATAAATTTGAAATGGCCCCTCTTTTATTATTGTGGAGGCCTCTCTTGTACCCAGAGCTTTGCACCCTCTGCTGCCCACCACTTGATTTCTGTGGACTGTGGGTTCCAATTTCCTTCCACAGCCATTCCTAGTTTAAAGCTGTGTCATGTTTTTGACTGGGATAGGGTTAATTTTCTTCAAAAGAGGCTTGTAGCATGCTGTGTTTGGGAGTTTTGACAAAAATAGTGGTAACACACTGATGTTTTCAGCTGTTGCAGAGCCGTACTTACACAGAGCCAAGGAGTTTTCAGCTTCTGGTGCTGCCCTGCCATCGTGGAGGCTGGGGGTGCACCAGGATCTGGGCCAGGACAGATGGTCCAGGCTGAGCAAAGAGATGTCCCATGCTGTATGGAGTCATGATCAGCAATAACAGCTGGATAAAGGAGAAGGAAGGAGAGGGTGGGGGGGACAGTTGGAGTGATGCTGTTTGTCTTCCCAGGAAACCTTTATGCCGAAAGTGACTGAATACCTGTCTGCAGATGGGAAGTAAAGAATTAATTCCTTGTTTTAACTTGTTGTTTGTTGTTTGTTTGTTTTGTTTTGTTTTGTTTTGTTTTCACTCACACTACTTTTGCTTAACCTAGTAAACTATCTTTATCTCAGCCCATGAGTACTACCACCTTAACCTTTCTGAGTCTCTCCCCCATTTCCCCTGGGGAGAGTGAGTGGCTGTGTGGTGCTCAGCTGCCTGCTGGGGCTAAACCACAGTTTACTTGACTGGGGATTCTAATTTCCTTTCACATGTGTTCCTAGTTTAATGCGGTCCTCACCAGGTTGGCTGGTTTGTTGACAAAGATGCTCCTGCCCTTCTTTGTCTTCAGTCCTCAGAAAGAGGATTGTCAACATCATTGTGCAAAACCAGAAGAAAACACTATATGTAATGTTGATAATGGATTTCTCAACTATCTCCATAGGCTTTGTGCTGATTTGTTGCAGTTGAACATTTGGCCAACAAATCTTCATTCTTCTGTTATATTACAAATACATGCTTTACAAATCAGAAAACAGCCAGTTGATATGCATTTTTTTGGATGTAATAGGTATCGGACACTATTATAGTTCCTCAAGACAGGTTTTAAATCTCACTGCACTTTCTCTTTGAACTAAATTGCTGGTGGGTCACTGTATATTTCTTTCTTGTGGTTGAGGGAGGTGGAGAGAGGGGAGACTTGAGTTACTGCTGTCATGTATATCCTTGCTGCTACTTTCTGTTAATCCAATGCTGACTGCTGGCTTTTTCTCCCCAGGAAGAACTTTTTAAAGTCTTTAAGTGCAATTGGGAGCAAGAGGGTAAATGTTCTGTAATGACTTTAAGTACAGCAGGCAAAAATAGAAGTTTCTACAAAAGCTTGTGGAGAAAAAAAAAAAAAAAAAGACAAAAATTTGTCTAAAGAAGATGGTTTACCTTTGCGTATTGGGCAAGGGCATATTTCACAATGGAGTACCAATGATGTAGATCAATTAAAAAAATAAAATAATACATACTTAGTTATGATAAAGCTGTGCATTTAAGCAGATCCTTTGAGGTTCTGAAATTACCACAATAGGTTTTTGTTTGTTTGTTTGTTTTTTACAAAGAAGAAAGGCTTGAGAGATCTTGTTTCTGGCATTCAAACTGAGGCTATACTAAAGAGTGCAGTAGAATATGGTATGTCTAGCAAGGAAGGGAGTGTTATATTTTGTTTAATAAATACAAAAAAAAAATCTTTTTTTTCCCCCCCCTTGTTTGGTAATTTGAGTATACTGGGACAAATGTTGAAATTAGTCCCTGTGCAAACTAGTTCCTGTATGGGTAAATTGAAAATAAATTTGTTTAGTTATTCTTCAGTGTGTATACATTATAGCGGTGATCCAGAAGCACTTTCTTTCCATGACTGACATAGTGCAATTTTCTCTGGAACAGGGCATGAAAACATTTATAGCTTCTCACTTATTACACTGATAGCCTTTTTCTTTTAAAATATTTCAGTAAGAATTTGAACTATTTACAAATGAGTAGCAGGTGGATTCAAGGATTACAAATAAAGTAGGGTCTTCAGGCATGACTGATTCCTTTCCCTTTCCATTCTCAGTGTGTGAGCGATGCTGTAAGAAGCTGCAATGACTGGTATGTTTCTGTCACTCAGAGGCAAGGGCCTCTCACTGAGACATGATTTCTGATTCTAGCTTTTTCCACATAAATCACAAAGGTGGTAGTACATTTTTGGCGTTGGAGTGTGTTTTCTCTGTTGAATGTGACTGTATGCTTGAAGATGCTCAGGTTTTAAGAGTTAAAACAGGTTCTGCTGTCTTATCTTCTGCAGAGTGTTCTGCAGGCCAGAGCCCTGTGCCATTCATTGCAAAAAAATACTTGTATCAAGGCAAATAAAGATATAGAAACTAGTTCTAAATGATTTGGGTAAAGTGTGAGTCACATATCAGATTACTTGGTTATCATCTCTGCCCCATGTTGTTTTGTGCACGGTAGCAATATCCTTTGAGGGAGAAGAGGTTCTGCTCATTTCTATTCTGAATAAAATGCCAGAACTTGTTTCTCATGAGATACTGCAGGTTTGGCACATAGCAACATTATTGATGATAGTACAAGAAACTTGAGATACTGAGGGAGCTGGGGGAAAAAGCCTTTTTTCCTTTCATCGTTAAGGTAAACTTAAGTCATAGCTTTCTTGTAGTGCTGGTGGCAACTATGTTTTGGAAAAACAGTAAAGAACAGGAATGAGGGCATATTTCTATCCTTTTGAGAGATAAGTATTAATTCACTTTGGTCACTTAAATTGCTGCTTTTCTATTTGTATAAGCCTTCCAGACATCTTGTCAGCTAAGCCTAGCCAAATTGTCTAAATTCTTAACTTTGACCAGAGTGCACTTTGCTTAAGGCTTATGTGAGTTTGTGTAAATGATAACTTTTTATATATTTCTTTTAATGTTAAACCGTACATGCTTTCCAGGTCTTCCATTTTTGCTGCTGCATGTGTTGTAGGGAATAGTTTGTTTTGTAAGCCAGATCTGGAGCAAGAAGAAATTGTAATATCACTACTAATGGAAGATAATTTTACGTAGATAAGGAACTCCTTCCAGTATTGTGAATAGTCTACAGCAGAAAACTAGTGTAAAAGGAACTAAGATATATTCTATGTTTTCAAAAGTTGCAAATGCTTTTTTATTATTATTTTGCCATACATTTTTGTCTATATGAATATCTGTAATCAAGAGTACACAGCACACATAAGTGCCTGTCACCAATTTCAGGCAGGAGTTAAGTACATAACTATCTTTAAAAACAATGTAATGGTTTGTTGGCAAATGTTCAAATATATGTAGTAACTGTCTGTTACAGCGCTTATAACCTACATCGTTCTGTGAGTCTAGCTATGTCATCTTTTTCTCAGGCAGAGAATTTTAGAACTTGGTTAGTGAGAATTTTGGAAGTGTGGTTTAGGCATAGGTTATTTTTCCCCAACATCATCTCTGTTGGGGAAACATTATCAGAGAGTTAAATATCAATAAGAACATCCTGAAACAAAGGCTTTTGCTTTGTTGTTTAAGAAAATAGTGGTTCTGAGTTACAGAAAGATGCTTTCTGCTTCTAGTAGTTGCTAGTGTGTCCGCTTAGGTAAGAGAGTATGGCAAACAGATAAATCTTTTACTTGTGCCATTCTTAACCTGCGTCATTCACTAAAAGCATTAATCTAGAAACCTTTTTTCTTTTCTTTGTAGGGCCAGACATCTTTTACACTCATGGGAATGCATTCCAAAGGTTAGTCTCCTCTTACAAGAAGTTGAACAATTTAATGCACTGTATGAAAATGCACCATATTCTATATATCTTGAACTTATTGTTTGATAATTTTATATGGTGCTTCATAGCCCATATTAAGGGAAACTAAGAGTTTTCCTCACTTGTCTTTATTCATGACTTCATCTAGACTGTTGTCAAACCTCCTGGTTCTCTTCTTCAGGCTGAAGAGAGCTATTTATTTATAATTTTGATTTATATTTATTCCATACCTTTGATGACCCTACAAGTCTTTTAGCATTTATATATATATATATAATTATTATTATTATTTTATTTTTAGAGAGAGGAGTGGAGGTAAAAACTGTGAGAAATATTCATAGGCACCTGCATCTTGATCTAAGCAACAGATTCTGTTGGTTTTTGATCTTTCGTTAATTATAAGCATTCATATTGCTTTTGTTGGTGGTGCTTTTGTTTGGTTGTTAGTTTGTTTCTGAGTGTTGGTCAGCAATAAACTTTTGGAAGCTTCAGATTCCATCACCAAGTAAGGAAAGACAAGATGTATTATTTCTGAGTGTTAATAAATTTGTTTCATCTGCAGTCACTCAATACAACAAAATTATTCTGCAGCACTTAGATGTGACCTTCTCAGTCCATGGCTAGCCGAGCTGTCATCTTTATTTTTTCTGAAAGCTTGTTTTGACTAGCTGAGTTTTCTTTTGGAAATGAAAAGTGGTTATTTAGCTTTGATGTTAATATGTAATAATGTATCAACTAAATACATTATAGCATTTCATGGGAATTACAGTTTGAATGTCTTGTTCTTTAGGTGGTACTTTCCAACATCATCATTTCCCTTGGTCAATTCTATGCTGTCCTAAATCAGCATGTCATACTAGCTGCATCATTAATTAGTAATCATCACTGTAGTGATGATAACACAAGCAATCGGAATATGCAACAATCAGAATATTCAATAGGGACATCCAAAGTGATTAGAAACAGGCTTAAGTTACCAGGAGTGGGCAAAAGATGATTCCTTCTTTTTTGTATTTATGAAATATGGGTAACTGTACGTCAGAGAGACCTGGGGCACTTGTACATTTCGCTTTTATCTCTGAGTAAAGTACAGATTAGAGCAAGAAGAAATGCACTGCTTGTTGTTATAGGGTTGTACCCAGCATGTGGTTTGTTCTTTATCACACACAGCAGCTTTTCAGTCCACCCTGGAATTCAGAATTTATTTATTTATTTATTTATTCTTAATCAGCATTGCGCCAGAATATTCTAAATTCAAGGCATATTTCTTGTTCTAACACCTGTAAGGACTCTTTTAATATTCAAACTCATATTTAGAATTGTGTGTGAGACAGTCTACCATGATTTCATGGTCTTATCTAAAAGATGAGGATGGCAACAGGACGCCTGGCAGAGGTTCAGAGGTCAGCCTGGAAAATCATATGAAATTATCTATTGTTCTAGTTCAGAACAAGGTTGGGAAAAGCTAAGTAGGTGCCAAGAAGACTGCATGAGAAAAAGGAGATGAACTAATATTCAAAAACAAAACAGACAAAAAATGCCTTTTGTTCTAGCAATTTATACCAAATAGGAAACTAAAGAAAAACTAAGCTTTGGTAGTTATCCTATGTAAGATCACCACACCCTGCTATGTTAAGATAGGCATTAGTTTATATATTTGTTTGTTTGTTTGTTTGTTTCTTACTAAACCTTAGAATAGATTTGTATCTGTTATATATCTCCTTATTCTGGAGATCTTATTGTTTCTCTGACACTGGATAATGATAAATTTTATCACTTTTCTGGAATCTTCAAGAGTATCTTAAACTCTGCTTCAAAAGCCAGAGGTAAGAGGGTTATATAAACATACATGGACTAACATACTTAGCTTGAGCTAGGTCTCCATCACTCTAATTTTTTTTTATCATACTTTGCTATAGTTATTAAATTTTCAGCCTCATCTATTTTGTTCAGACTTAAATAATAAAATATTGCAGCGTGTGAATAAGTTTGTGGATATCTTTAAACCTTTCATCTTAAATTCTGACCTTTTTGCTTCTACTTGTCTTATTAAATATAAGACAAAGATCAGACTAGTTCCACCATAATCGTGGATCAACTGGAATTAATTTTGTTTTCTGGGATCATATAATTACCATGTAAGATAAAAAGGCTGCAAGAAGATGGTTTACCCCAACTAGACTTAGTGCAACTTACACAACCTGCAAGTTCTTTTGGAAGAAATGGAGTTGGATGCTTATATGGGGAAGTCTCCAGTACTAGAGATTCCATTCATGGAATTTTCTGTAGGTGCTGGAAATCCATGAGAGGTAGGCAATAAAAAAGAGATTTATTTATTTCCCCCCTCCCTCCCCCCCTCTTGCTCTTGTTTTTCTTTCCTTCTGTAATTCTTTACAGGGTTAGGAAAAAAAAGAAGTGTGTGATTCATTCCTATTTAAGTTGCTTTCCCCATGGCACACTCCATGAATTGACAAGTATAAGGTTGTAAGAAGTACCAAAGGGAGGATAAAGATGCAAAGTGGTGTACTGACCCTGTTCTTATGTTACTTTATTCCTGCTGCTATATTTTGGAAAGCAGTGATAGTTCAGAGATCTATATGTGTATATATATTTAAGGGTCATGATTACAGTGTAAATTTGAAGAAGTTAGTCACATTGCTGAAAATAGAAGGTGTGTTGGAATAACATTTTATGAAAAATATATCTTGGCCTTTCCAAACAGAGAATGCTTTAGAAGACTGAATTCTGCTTTAATAAGCTTGCAGAGAAAGAATAAGAAGATATAAATATTTTTAACCATTAATTAAATCTTTTAAAACACTACCTTAAATAGAATCACATGCCTTATAATTAGCAAGAATACTTTCTTGGAAATTACAGTACCGTACTGTAGATAGCTACAAATTATGCATTAATATCTCCCTATTTTAGGATCTTTAAATCAGTTTGGAAGTCTAAAGGGACTTATTTCTAAGATTTCTGTGCCAATTACACTATACTTATTTGCTGTTCCTTCTTCCTTCTTCTCCCAGAGGCTACCTGACGCCACTACGGAATAGGTATCTTAAATGTTATTTTCTTTCCTTTCTCTCTCTCTCTCCCCTCTCCCTCTCCCCTCTTATTGTTATAATATTATTATTATTTTTTCTTCTATATTTTTTATATATGGTTTCTTGGTAAGTCTATTTAAGTTTTTGAAGAAGGCATACTTTCTTCAGAAGAAATACTTGTATGAACTGACTGGAATCCTATCATTTTACTAAGAGATATACTAAATATTCTCATCTGTCTAACTCTGGTGTTGCTTTCTCCTTTGGCATAGGCTAGACGATTTGCACATTTATGAACTATTAACCATCTTATATACACTCCCCTCAGGAGGCTCAATAAAGACATGAAATTATTTCTGCCTAGGTCACGTTTATTAATTTCAGCCCCTGCATAAGATTTACATTTTACTGCAGTGCAGGAGGGAGAAATGAAGTCAGGGTTAAAGGGGAGCATAAATTGTTAGCTTTCACCAGTTTATATTATGCTCTCTTACCACTCTCTGTGGCTCAGGAAATTTATTTTATCTTCCTGTAATCACATTCTTGGATGCAGTTGGTAAACAAGAAGAATGAAGATAAAAGACAAAATAAATAAACATAAGGTCATGCCTTGTATACTACATCTAATATAAAATAAACATGAAAGCTTGATTGAAGTTACTCATTAAAATACTGCTACTGCTGAAAGAGGTTAGGGGTAGCTCATTCAAGTGTGATGTGGGAGATTTGGGGTCAGCTGGTGGATTGAATTTTCTCCACAAGCATGCAGATTTAGACCTCTGCTTATGGGAGGAAGAATCTTTCTTGACACATTCATTAGAGAAGACCAGACAATGTTAACTGAAAGCACAGTCAGAGAAATAAATTTGCAATGTAAAGTTTATTTAAAAGAAAAAGGAGGAAAAAAAAAGTTTTGGCCAGCCTGTATTTATTCACAACAAATCAAAGCCTAATCTGTAACTAATGTAAAAACCTGGAAAAAGCATTTTTTGTTGTTCAGTGGGGAATTCTGTACAATAACTTGCAAAGTCTCTGTAGCAGTACTGTATTTAGTATAAAACAGCACAAATGGGAGGCAAGGGAAACAAATGTTTTAACCTTTCCTTTCTCTTCCCTAAGCATATTTTTCACATATTACAACTGATGCAAATCTCAACTAAATGGCTGCTTTGGTACCTGCTTTATTTTAAAGCAAGCAAGCAAACAAACAAAAAGACTGTGATGCAGGCAGCAAAGGGATAAACTCTGCTTCTCAGATGTTCCTTCTTGAGGATAGTTAGTTCTCAATCTGTTGTTATGCTGAGATGGATGATTTGATTTATGCCTAGAAAGATTTTCATTTCATTTTTGCTCTGAAACACTGCATTAATTGCTTTGTTCTTTTCAACATAGTTGCTTCACTGACACTTCAGAAATTAATAGTTCTAAACTTCTTGGGGGAAAAAAAAAAACAACCGTGTAGGTAACTACAAAATTGTCATTCCATAATGGAAATAGCTGAGCTTTTACTCAAATCTTGTTATTTCCAGTAAGATGAATGCTTTAACCATACCTCAAGAAGAAGCCATTTTGAACAGTAATGGGAAGCAACTTCAGTCATTACAAGTACTTTATTTCGACTGTGAAAATAGCTGTATGCAGTCCTGAGTGTGAATAATCCCTACTGAATTTCATTCTGTAGACAAGTAAAACCTCAGCTACATCAGCAGCTAAAGAAATGGCCACTTACGAAGGCAGCTTCATCTTTGCCATGCAAAATATAGGTTAAATATGCAAACTATCATGTGCTTTAATCCAGTCAAAGTGGAGTGGCCTGTCAGAGAAAGTACAATGGCAAATGGGTAACCAGTTGAACATGTTATATTTTAATTTGCAGAGACAAAAATGACAAGCAATTTATTTACATAAAACTGTACAAAAGCAAATTAAATTATGTAAATATTTCATAAATAGAGGTGGACTAGCGTTTAATACATTTTGCCATGTTTAGCATAGTTGCGTGCATAGTGACTCATAATAAACAATGATAAATTGTTCTCTGCTTCACTATCAACATCCAAGTTGCAGAACAATAGTCAATGATTAATATTACAAACAGATCGTACCACATTGAATGCAAGTGCTTAAAATTTAGGAAAAAGTTGTCTGAAAGCGTACCCCAGGTAGCTGGTAACTATTGTCTTCTATCTTCTGTGTATGCTCTTCAGTCAGTAATACAGCTTAACTGATGGGCTTTCATCTCTATTGCTATTTCATTTGATTCGTTCCTTGAGGAAACACTGTATATTTATCACCAATGAAAGAAAAGGAAAAATACTTAATTTTTCAAGTCCTTAGAAGTGTTTGGTGGTGGCTGTACTTATGGCAAGTCTTCAGCCATACTTCTTATTTTCCTAGTTGACAACTTCCTAGGGTAGCCTTTCAGTCAATCATTTCAACCCCATTTAAGTTCTTCCCCCACATAAAAATAATGTTTAACACTTTTTTTTATTATTATTATTTTTCCTGAAACTCAGGCAGCAGGCCAGTCAGAAACCATATTGAATAAACATAGTGGATCTGAGATCCAAAATGAGCATTAGATTTTAGACCAAAGCTATTGAATTTTCTAATACATATAAAGTTATATACTAACGCATCAATCTATAAAGGTGCCCTAATGTAAAATACATGCAAAGCTCATTTGAGTTTCCCATGGAAAGAAATAAAAGGATGATTCCTATACTGTACAGCTGAAATGTGATGGCAGCTAAAAGCAATTAAAAAGAAATTACTTGTCAATTTTACTGGCAACATGAACTGCTGACACCTTGCTAAACAACTATAATAGAGACTGATCATTGTTCTCCAGGCAGCAGAATCAAAAAAACAAATGAAGACAATCCCAAACCTCACACAAATATTAAGTTAAAAAAGAAAAAAAAAAAAAAATCTCAAGACATACTTAAACCACAGCCTTGTGTTAATAATGCTTAAGACTGGTCCATTAACTGAGTTTGGCAAAAGGCTTATTTTTAATATATTATTTATAATTTCTCAGAAAATAAACACAGGTAAATATACAGGTTCAAAAAGGTTGGGAATAGCCCCTTATTCCTCAGTGTCCAAACCCAACTACCACTTTACCATAATAACAGGTATAAAAGGCACAGTTGCATATTTTGCATTCACCCTAATTATTTTTTATAGTTTGTTTATTTTTATACAAAAGCACTCTATTTATGGAGTGGCACCAGGTTTAACCTATTTAAAATAAAAAGAAAAATACGAAGACAAAATATATTTGTGTGTCATGCCAGGTCAGAAGAGTAATCAGCATGTTAATAGTGGCTAGTTCTACTAGAATTGTTGTGAATACTTACAGTAGATGGGACTTTAAAAAAAATTCTTTCACACTCATTTTAGTTCTAAGGAGATGCACACAAGTAAAGTATTTAATGACTGTTTTATGTGGTGCAAAAATCAGTGAGTGACTGCTGATCCATTTAATCTGAAGGTCTTCTATGACCTGTATCTATGACCTGTATCATTAGCCTTGTAGACAAAGGGTTTAACGATATATTGAACCAAGCTACCTAATTTTTTTTTGTGTAATATTAAATAAAATCTTATTAAAGGAAATTCTGTTGAACATTTGTTATGCCATTGTGTATTCTGTTGAAACGTGCAAGAAAAATGTGTATACATTACATAAGCATTTTAGAAGCATTTTTAAACAGGTACTTACAGATTATACAAAGCAGTAACTGCTTTATGCAGTCTCATAACAAAGTACTAGTTTGCATCTCTCCATATTACTTAAATAATTAAACTTAAGGATGTTCAATCATTATTAAACTTTAATATTTTCTTTCTAAAATGTGCCCATTCATCATAACTGCTATACACAAACTAATGTTACATGAAGAAAGTAAACTTGAGAAGAATGAAATGGCCAGAAATGGCACATCCCACTACGTGGAGAAGTGAATTCAAAAGATAAATGTGATGAGTTGTATTGATTTAGCAACCTCTACTATAGGCTGTTTAAGATTATTTCTATGCAATTCTTCAAAGCAAGGAACTACCCAAAGCTACATTGTGACTACAATATACTAGAGAGCCATCTAGCCATGCCTTAATGCCAGGTTAAACAGCCAGGGATTTGAATGCTTGTCCCCTTCTCAAGCTGTGTCATTCGATTGTCACTTTTGTCTGAATGTCTGAGCTCAGTTTGTCATTATTACTACAGCATCAGCTACAAAGCAACTGGCTGAAGTTCTGTATGTTTTGTAGCTCTTATTGCACAAAAACCTGTTTCATTTCCTCTTTCTTTCATGAAGCGCTCACCATGAGAATCATTACAGCCCGGAGCTCTTGCATATTGTGGACAGTTTGGATTCCTTTTGACTCATTCTTGACCTACTAGGTGAGTATCATATCACTGTTTATTTTCTACCTAGCCTAAATGTTCTGAGTCTTGACGCTGTTTAGTATTGCACTTCATTCGGCTTTAATGCACTTGTGTTTTAAGAAAAAAATGCATCACATCTTTGACACAATCAAATCAATTGGTAATCTGCAACACTGATGACAAAATACTTGGCAATCATTCCTTGTGCTCTGAAAAGAAGGCTTTGTATTTGACTTGTAATGTTCTCATTACTGTATCATCCCATTATCCACTTCTCCATCTAACCAAGCAGTCTCGTTATAACACAGCCTTCTAGCACTACTATTATTTTTTAATTATGATATCAAAAATTTCCTGGAACTGGCAGTATCATACAGCACTTGCTGCAACATATCATGTCATTTAAGAAAAAAAAAAAAAAAAAAAAAAAGGAAATTTAAAAAATCAGTTCCTTTGGGCATTCAACTGAACCACATTGGAAAAAACATTATGTCAGCTGGGCTTGTGGATTGTGCTGCTGTGCAAACTGTAACTGAAGGTGTGTTATGAGTACATATGTCTTATTTGTGAGTATATTAGTTTTCTATGCCAAGCCCCAATACTTAGCAGTTCCCCTGATCCATAGTGTGATCTTTGGCCTTTTTGTTATTACTATCTTCCCAGCTAGATGTTAGCCTTATCCAAAATAATTATTTAAAGAGTTTATCATTACTATGCTACAGTATATGCGTTACTAATTGTGTTTACATTGAAGTAATCATTACAGAGAACGAGAGAGGAGGAGAGAAAGAGACACAGCAAGAACACATTTGTTCTATGGATAAAACAGAACCAGAGTTCATGATTCATAGGAAAGTATGCCTTGTTTTGGACTGCAGTCTCAGGCTGAACGTATCTCTGTTGCTTCCAGCCTCAGATGAGAGGTGAGAATATTAAAGCTGTGGTCTTCACAAAGTGCCTATTAATGATTATTCTTTTGTATTTATCTCTTTATCTGCATGGTTTCTGAAGGGTTGTCCCTGGTGGGGATCAGCAATATTCAGATGATATGTTTTGAATACATTTTCCCTGACCTGTTACCCTTAACAAGCCAGATGACAATCAAACAAAATGAGTGGCTTAACTCATGCTTCTGCAGAGGGGAAACAACGTTGTGTAGTGTTCTTTTTAATCAAGCTCATTACTATGGGAGGAATTTGCACCATAGATTTAGGAAAATAAAAATCGGTGGGGGGGATTAGACATGCAAGTAACAACATTTTCTACATTGTACAGTATAGTCAGGCAGACAGTATAATTAAATGCCTGCTATGGAGGCAGAAGTGGCAGGCAGAGCTTTTGTCTCTTTGGTGGCCTCCTCTTTTTGTTTCTTATTTTTTGTTAAAATTGTTTTGCTTTTAGGACTTTTACCCCTTTTCTTTCCTATAACATGAAAGAAATTTGTTGCTGCTTTTTAGCCTACAGGTAAACTTCTCTTCTAGTTAGAGTATTGACAGGAGATGGCTTGTATTCCCCTGTCTGTGTGAGGGGAATATCCTCTGGATTGCCTTCTTCTTTTTTGCTGAAACTAGCCGCACTGAAGGTCTCATAGGATGAGGTCAACTTTTTGTTAAGGAGGTTTCTGTTGCGATCACCCATGAGGGAAGCTTCTCCATTGGCCAGCTTTTCCTGACTGCCCCGTTCATCAACAGGCATGAAAGTGGAGAGTTTTGGCTGGCTCTTCTGCTTCCTTTCAGGAGAAGTGCGAACTGGCATCCAGCAGGAGTCCGAGTGGCCATATTCATCACATTCTCGGGTACACTTCCCTGTCAGGGCTACATCTGGCAGAGGCCTTGAATCTGAAAGTAAAATAGAGTTGCCTTTACAAATGAATAATACTGCAATGTCTTCCAGTGACACTGAGAATCCTTAAACACACAATAGGTATTTTTAAAGGTCTTGGTAAGAATGTTGCAATAAGTTCCATGGTAATAGCTTCTTTTACATTGAATGTGCCCAATAGGTCATAAGCATATCAGTATAGTTATTCTGAACCTCGAGAACTGAAAAGTAAAAATGTTGTCAGTTTCTATGGCTGTAAATCAATCTCAAAAGTAAAATCACATTTGACATTAGTTACTGAATGACTTTTGATGTCTAAGTGTCAACCAAGCACTTAATTCTATTCTGCCAATTTCCTTGAAATTATTAAAAATACCTGAGTGGTTTTTTTGTTTGTTTGTTTGTTTGTTTTTTTCAAAGAATGTTTTGAACTTCTGTGAAAGAAACTCTAGGCCCTGGACTCTGCAAATTTTTATGAACATGTTTATTTCCTGGTGTGCGAGCTGTTCTGTTACTGACAATAGGACTCGATTTGCATGTAATCTCCACTTGTATTTCTTAGAACAGGGTGTTAGTACGCGATATGTTATGTGAGTGCTACAATCAATGATTAGTAAAAGCATATTAAAAACTACTTTTGGTTATAAACATAGTCTAATAACATAAACATATCTATATATAGGTAATGTTGTTCTATGTGTTGTGTGTGCATGTGGAGGGGCAGAGAGAATGAGTGCTGCCTGAATGTAATATTTTATATCTGACATGCTGTGTTAAAAGTTGTCTTGTTCTAGATCGCTTTATCTCAGTTTTCTACCTATTGTAGTCATAAAATCTTTCTCTGAAAAACAGCAAAATTCATAGGACTGCAGGGCTGACTCCTACTAGATACACAGAGGGTTTTTAATATTCCTGTTTTGATACCTGCATTATAATTTAGAAAGCCACCTCCTCTGTTTTAATGACTGGTAAGATTCTGAATGTTGTTTCTTTTTTTTTTTTTTTCCCCCAGTTTATTTATGGTCTATAAGAAATAAGCAGAGTTGCCTACAAAGCAACAAGATTGATATTCATATAGTTATGCCTTGCAAGAGAGATCTTGACAAATTCGAGAGCTAGGCGATCACCAACTGTATGAAGTTTAAAAGTGATGGATTCTGCATCTGGGATGGGGCAACGTTAGATCCACGTATAAACTGGGGGGTCAGCCCTGCAAGAAGGGATTGGGGGATTTGGTTGACAGAAGGTTGATTACGAGTCAACAGTGTGCTCTGGCAACCAAGAGGGCCAAGTGTATCCTGTATATCAAGCATGGCATTGCTAGCTGGTCGAGGGAAGGGATTGTCCTGCTCTGCTCTGTGCTGGTGAGGTCTCACCTCGAGTACTGTGTGCAGTTTTGGGTGCCAAATTTAATTAGGACATAAAACTATTGGAGAGTATCCAAAGAAGGGCTACAAAGACGGTATAGAGTCTAGAGTCTAGACCCAGCAAAAAAGACCACTCCTGAAGTTTATTTATATTAAAAAATAATAATAATAATCCTTTGCTTAAAATATTTTAGTTAAAAATATTTACAATAGATGCTTGCAGAGAAATCATTTTATTTCAGCATCTGCAGATTTAATGGTGATAAAAATGCAAAAGCACTTTAAAGTTAGATTTACATTCATCTCTTCCCGATTTTTCTGTGCATTTAACTATTCCTTTATTAGTAATTTGTTGCAGTATTATAAAGGGCTAAAGTTGCGCCAGAGGTGTTTTAGGTTGGATATTAGGAAAAACTTCTTTACTGAGAGGGTTGTAAGGCATTGGAATGGGCTGCCCAGGGAAGCGGTGGAGTCACCATCCCTGGAGGTCTTTAAAAGACGTTTAGATGTTGAACTTAGTGATATGGTTTAGTGGAGGACTTGTTAGTGTTAGGTCAGAGGTTGGATTTGATGATTTTGAGGTCTCTTCCAACCTAGACAATTCTGTGATTCTGTGAATGTGTATTAATTTTCATTAAGAGTTGAAAATATTTCTATAGCATACCAAACACTGAACAATATTTTTTATTGCAATATGTCACTGACTTCAACAAGGAAACCAGCACTGACATTTTCATAACTGAGCAACTTGAGTAACTGTAGCTGAGACGTGTAAGGCTGGGAAAAGGGAAACAAGGGATTTTTTTTCTTTTTCCAGCTGTACTTTTCAAGACTTCTGCAGTTAGATTCAGCCACAACTACCATATTTTTTCAATGAAGAATGCAAAGACTATGGACAATTATCAGCCTATTGGTTTTTAGACATCTGTGTTCTAGAGAACTACACAAAAGACAGTGACTCTATCAGGAATATTCTCTATTATTTGTCAGTAAAACCTAGTATTATTCTGGCACACCCTAAAGGTAAGATACATAATTAACTGCTGAACTGCACCTTATGTGCTTTAATTTTTAAACAGGAATACCCTCCTGATATTTTAAAAAGAGGGCATAACCACTTCCCATCTAAATCTCAATAAGAGATAATCTCACTTTCTTTCTGAAAAATGACCATTAAACATTAGGCTTGCTACTACTGTTTAAATTATTACTCTGACAGAATATTAGCAAATACTGAACAAGAAAATTGTTTGATCTTTATTTAAAACATGGGAGTACGTGTTTATTGAAAAATGTTGTTGATTTTTTTTCTTTTATTAGTACTATTATATTTTTATTTTTACTTTTTAGATTGAAACTGTTAATGTCTTATATATTTTAGGGTTCCTTTTTAGTGCAAGCAGGTCTTAAGCCAGCATCACTCAGGTTCTGCGCTAGTCGAATCACATACCTGAAAAATTACCATTTTGCATTGTAGTTTATTATTCATATTCATTCTGGACAAATGTAGAGTCCCTTATTTGTAAAGCATGAGACTTTCTGTGCAATTCAGCTTTACAGTGATATTTATCAAGCAAAACCTCTAAGTCTGAATGAGTGTGGCTCATTCACCCTGTTGGGTTTTGTGATAAAGCCCATCTGCATACCTACAAAGGAGCTCAGAAAGAAACTGGCAGCAGGGGGAACCCAAATAATACCCTGCCAGGCTGATCCCAGGCTCCTCGCAGGGGCCACTGCCTAAGGCTTAATGGAGCACAGGGATGTACAGTGGCAGATGGGAACCCAAATCAATGACTCGAGCAACAGCCACAGCTCCTGGGTCTGTCCCATCAGCCCTGTTGTCCAGGCATGGAACCAATGGCCATGAGTCATCAGCAGCTGCTCTCAAGATCACCTTTTACTCTATGGGGGGTTGTTGCCTAGGTAACATGTAGGAGATGTTACAGAATGCAGGGGAAAAGCAGTTTGGGATTGCACTCGACTTAACTATGGGATGTCTAGGGGAGAAAGAACAAGAGTGGAAAAAGAGGCATAAATATGTATACACATAAATAAACATATAGGTACACAATCCAAAAATATAAAAATAATTATATACATGTATACAATCCAACTATATATATACATTGTATAGTGTGTATATATATTGTTTGTGTATATATCTCATATATACATTCATGTTATATGTACATATTACATATATGTACACACACTAGTGGACTTCCATGCTGTCCAGACAGAGAGGGGAGCAGGATGAGGCCTTTGGTGCTGCCTGTGTTTGAGTTGCTCCGTATGTCTGTGATCTGCCAGCTGTGTCTGTATGTGGTATATACTTGTGCTCTGTGCACATGCCTGCTAGGAACGTATCTTCAGTTTTGCTACTGGTTGGACCTGGGGATGTGGCAGCAGACTTGCCTCCCATGGGCTGTTGGATCCAGTGAGATATATATTCCTCCAATACACCCTACAGTTAGTATTTGGCACATACAGTTAATGTAGTCTTCTACTCCATTGCTCTCTTGCAACTGTATTAAGAACTAAAATCAGGATAGCGTTTAAACATAGATTTAATCTAACATGCATATGAAGCCTGTTGCATTTAACCATTCTTCTGTTTGAAAGATGGACATAACATCAGCATTTGGTGGGGAGGTGTGGGGAAGGAGAGAATATTTTCTGTCTGCATTATGTTAGAAGATGGGTTAAGCAGGCATTGCTTTCATGCCTAAACTATTTAAAATACCTAAACTAGTCTGTTAAGGACTAGGGTATCTCTTATACACTGCAGTACTGCAGTAGATAACAGATTTAACTTTCATTCTGAATAAACAAGCACACAGCTTTAGCCGCAAAGTAATTAAATGTACTTTTGCTAATCCTCTGAACAGATTGACCCTCTTTTGCATAGTGACTGTAAGCTCCTTTTTTCACATTATCTAGCCTATAGAGTCATGAACAATCTCTGAGGTTGAGAAAAACAAACAAAAAAAAAAAACAACACACGTTACTCCTTTTTTCTTCTAGAATAAGTTTTGTCCAAACATATTTCTAAGTAACATGATTTTTTAAGTACTAATCATTTTAAAAGTTAAACACTTAAGTAGCAACTACCCTGCTAGCTGACAAACCTAATGGAACGAGACACAGCAAAGAATTTGTCATCACAGTCAGCAAATCATCAAGGAAGAGTGTAACAGATTTCTACCACAGTTATATATCTGGAAACTGGCTCAAATAAGTGCTTAAAATGCCAGTTATTAACAAACAAATTTTATCACAGTGCTTATTAGTGAGAAAGTAAACCTGGAGGGATGGTATTTCTTGTCATATAGAAATGTGTAGATTTTGAATTTAGATTTTAACTGTTTATACATAGAAAACTTTATGCAGAAAGTGCTTAAATTTGAGTAATCTTCTGAGATACAGTGGAACATGCCATCTAAGCTATTTTCAAACATCCTCTCATGGAGGCTCTACTCCAGAGTTTGGTATTGCTTAATTTTTTTCAAAAACATTGTAAATCCATTCCCAAAAAGCAGATATTTAGACAAGTGCTTTGGTGTACACGTTAGTGGTAGACTTAAAAAGCGAGTATTTAGAGAGCAATTTTCACTTTCAACTGCTCAGACTTCAGCTTAAAAAAAAAAAAAAAAAAAAAAAAGAATACTAATTTACAAATTTACAGAGTCCCACACGGAAGGACCACTATCTAATTTCTCACTGCATTCCATATAAGCTTGCACCACCAATTTGCAGAGTTAATTGATAGCTATCATTTAAAGATAAAATTGATCACTGATCCAACAAATCATTAATTTCTGCGATTTTTTTCCATAAAACCCTGTACAAAAGCTTACAAATGAATGGGGTTGTTTATATGTATGATCACGTTTCTATTGATTGTAGCTGGCTGCTGCTTTAGTGCTGGAAGGATTGCTTGTTATCAAAATAAGGAAGGCACCTAGTATGGCAATGCAGAGAGAAGAAATGTGAGGATTATATTTAGTTTAACCCCCCAAAATTTAACAACTACAATATTCACCCAATCAGTTTTCCATTATTATTTTCTCTCTTCCCATTCCTTACCAAAGAAGGTCAATATATGTGGACAAGGACAAACTATTATGAAATAAGTCAACAAATACATATTAGAAATGATGTGATGTTACGTACACTTATATACACTGCAGAAATATAATCAAGGTTGCACACTCACTCTGGCTCATCTTTTAGAACAGCCCATTCTTGCATGATATATTTTAGAGACATCCACTTTTTGCAATTAGTCCTAATGTATCCCAGCATACACAGTATTTTGGAGGAAGCTGCAATAGGCTTTTAATTTACTCATATTTTGTAAACCACGAAGCCTATAGGCTTTAGAATTAATTAGTCAAAAGCCCTCTTCCATTTATTGACCATGGAGATAAAAATCACTCAGGAACAATACTGACTCCATATCTGGATACATACAACTTGAACATTCCCAGCAAGAAGAACTCTGCACCAAGAAAGCATTCCTAGTTGTACACCTTTTCCAGAGCATGTGACTGAAAAAACTCATGCAAAACTACAGCAGTAGTACACTACTACTTTAAGCATGCATTGGTCCGTATGATTTGAAGAGTCACTGGTAGATGGAGTGCTGAATAGTATCTATTACAAATCAATGACTACATGCAGATTTTGCTGCCATTCCCCACTGATGGGACCATAATACCTCTGCATGCATTATTGAGGGTCTGTAAAGAACACCTGTGCCACGGTTACAGAATACGGTGAAAAAAGAACAGGCATAGCTACTGTCTCATGGTAGTGATGGAGACTGTGGCTTGGATGAACCAGTTTTCACCCTATGTTTTGGGGCACTCTGTACACAAATATACTACATTCAGAGAACCATCCAAAAATCAAGTGGAACACCACTAAGTCTATGTAATTACACAGGAATCCATTTACATAGCTTTTATATTAAATGGCTGTCTGTTTTATGAGCTGTGTGATTGGAGACACAACAGAGCTCTTAAAGCATAACAAGTATTGACTACATGATCAGAGAACAATAATGCAGAAAACAGCTGAGAGGGTGTGTATTGAAGAAATTCACTGTTCAAGAGAAAAAACAAAACAAAACAACAACAACAACAACAACAACAGCAAACTGAGCTACAGTGATACAGAGCTACAGCAGTACTGTCTTTGAAATTCCTGCCTCCTAATTGTGGTAATTCAGGAACTGCACCCTGTTAGTGCTGTGGCATATTCTTACATGCCAAGATACTATTAAAACACTTAAACACGTTTGAAGGCATCACTAGCTTCTGTCTCTGCACCTTAGGCTAAATACAGTTAAATACCAATTGAACATATCTCAAGAAGCATTTAGGGCCCCAAGGCTTGGACCGCTGTCATTCTGAATGTGGCATTATCATGTACTGCAGAGACAGTGGATGCCATCTCTAAAGCAGTCCTATTGAATAAAGTCAAATACAAATCCACTGTTTGAGACACGCCAAACTGCACTGAAGTAATTATTTCAATCTGAAAGCAATTAATATATTAATTTCATTCTGAAATGCTTTTCAATGCTTAAGAAATAATATTTCAGAGTACAGAAAGGCTCATATGTACGACTGATTAATATTGTGAGAGAAGGTACAACAGAAGGATATACAGTAATGAATTCTGAACATTTTTATTCTTTTTCTATGCAAGGAAAAATGGAACACAGAATGAAAGAGAGAAATTTAAATACTTTACTTGAAAAGTAGTATCCCTTACACAATTCTTTAGTATCCCTTACACAGTTCCTAAGACCAGCAAGACTCACTGCTGTATTATGTCAAAAGTCCAATCACTTAGCTGTTTTCAAGGTATTCCATAGTGGGATTTTCAAAGCAAATATTAAATGCTACATAGTCCTTTACTGGTAAAACAAATTTAAATAAATAAATACATAAGACAACAGAAATAGGTAACTGATTCTTTAACATTTGTAAAAAGTTTGCATTAGATGAATGAGAGTGAACTATCCAGAAGACAAGGCAGATGAGGGAGTAAACAGCACTTTGTCATGTACCTAAAAGGCTATAGTAAAGCAAGTGGGAACAGTTTGTTTTGCATGTCCACAGTAGAAACAACCAAAAATAATGTTTTGATTGCAGCAACGACAAACCAGATTAGAAATCAGAAAACAGCTTTGAGGATAAATATAGTAATGGAATATTATAGACTCTCTACCACCAGGAAAGTTTTAAGAACGGCTAGACAAATGTCTCCCAAAGGTAGCATAAACTTAGCTAATCCTACCTTGGGAAAGGAAGGATGCACTAAATGACCTCTAGAAGTTCCCTTCAGCTCTGCAATTCTGCTAATGTGATTACTAACATTTATGCACTTTGGCCTCAGCCCAGTCCTTAACTGTTCCTGTATTAAGATTCTTGACTTATTTGGTAATAAATCAGCCTTAGAAGTTCAGCTTCTGTTAAGCTAAAAGTCCATTTTTGCATGACATCCTCCTTAAAATTTTAAATTAATAGGATTACAAACTGAAAACAAAACTGTCTTACCATTTTAGATATGAGTTAATCAAATGAATACAGAAACAAAAAAACTAGTAATGTGAAAAAAAAGGCACTCTCAAGGCCCAACATGATAACCTAATAATTTGTCATACCTTCTTGCCTAAATCCCAACACACCAATTCCATTTGAAAGTTTAATCAGAAAATTAAGGACTGAATTTTGCTTCCACCTGTAGTGGTACAAACCAAATAGCATGCCACTGAAGCCTATTAAAACTGAAACTGGTGTAAAGGAGACTCTCTGTAAAGCAGAACATTTCAAGATTGTTTACTTCTTACATGAAATTTTGGTTTTGTTTATCTGCCTCTGTTTTATAGATGAACAGTCCAATGGGTGAAAGCAGGCATAAGATTTAGATGTTTTTTGTTTAACTAAACAGACTATACTAGAATTTATAGCTATTTAACGTGACTCTGACATCTATCCAAAGAAATATTACCCAAGCCATAAAAATACTGGCTTGAATTCCAGTTATTTCTATCACACTTGCTTCCAGTGGGTTAACATACAATGTTCTTTAGCAGTTCCTCTAATAGAATGACTCCAGAAAAAAAATTCTGACCTAAGTTAATGTTTGTACCAGCTCTGTAGTACTGCATCCGTGACCTTCAATGACTACCAATATTTCAAAATTGACATAAAAGATTGTTCACATGAAAGACACTGCATCTGTCACATTTTTTTTCTTCTTTTTAAAATAAATAAAAAACAACAAGAACCAGTTTGTTCTCTTACAGACCCAAGTGATATTAATCAGTTGGTTGTCAGTGTAGAACCATAATATAGGTTGTATACAGTGTTATGTTTAAGTGAAATCTAATTCAAAGGACTTAATTCTACACAAATGCTAATTTTAAACTTTGATTACATTATAATATAAGAGGAAGCATACCAGAAGCACATAGCTTTCTCTCACTGAAGTTCTTTTTATCTTCTAGTTAAGACTTTGTTACTTCATTTTAGTTCAGAAGACCAATAGAATATGTAAAACGAGAACTAAGAAGTACCAGCTTCCATGTACTGAATATACCACTATGAGCTTAAATTCCCTAGATTTTAATTTTCTTGACTTAAATGAAATTGTTACAAACCTCGTAATCCCATTAAATCCTTTGATGGTCCGATTTACTTCTATCAGTGAAATGGCAACATATCTTTCAGGAAAAATAGGATTTAGCATGGCTTCCTGAAGTAGCACAGACATTAAGATGTAGGACACATTTAAGCTGTCTAATTGTTCTGCCAATCTGATGCTGAAGTATTAATCTGTCACTGTGTCAAATTACATACCTTTAGTTTTTTCAGTAAAATGTGTCAGTGCTTAACAAACTCTGAGATGAAGCAATTCATGGAGCAATTAGAATGTCAGTTCTCCTAAAGACGACTTGAGAAAAGTCTGAATCAGTGCTCAAAGTCAACATAATTTCTTTGATACTCATAGCAAAGTGATGGGACTGCAGGAGCTCCAAAGGAACAGAGTAGCTAGCAGCCATTATTAGCTCATCTCAGCTGTATACTGTGCCACCCCTTTATTTTATTTATTGTTATTAAGTATTTCATACTTCACTGTACATTCAAACCCCACACACATGGATGCATAACTGTTTATGCATAACCAACAGGGCCAAAAAAAGGCAAAATGGAGTCACTTGTGACTATGGACTCAAATTAAAATAAGGTTCTTGTTGAATGTTGCTGTGTTTAAGAATTGACTTTAAGAGAAAACAGTTTTCTCTCTTTTACGTCTTTCAATCAGTTATCTTTTTCTTACCTAGTTCTTCTGCCACAAGGTACTAACTTTAACTTTTTATCTTGATACAGAATAAAATGTTATATAATAATCTATATTAAATATTAGTAATTCTTTCAGGAAAAATGGAATGAATCCTGTTCTCCAGAAGTTTTCTGTATGACCTGTATGTTTTGTTATATCGTAGAACCTTATGGTTAAACTTAAACAGTAAATGTAAAGTGTGCTGAAAATCTTTTAGTTTATATTGCATTATTTTCAAGTGGGGGGAAGAGTGACGAAGAGGCTGAAATTTAAGAAAGTTCCCCATGCTCTGCATGCAAACACTCCTGTAAATAATGTAGAGGTCAATATGGAGCAGAAACAAACATCTTAACTACTGGTCTTTTCAGTAACTGTCATGAAGAAGTTGTGGTGTAAAATGAAAAACAGTAGTCACAGAAAGCTTCATATAGACTTTTATGTCACAGCAAAGAAACCTTATCCACACAAAGGATTAAAAAAAACAGTCATCCGTTTATGCCATACATGTTTCTCTCACAAATACACAAATAAATCATAATTTTACACACTTAATAATCCTAGGAAGAGCTGGGACAAAACCAACTTCAATTGAATTGGAAAGTACAAGAATGCATTTTCAATACAGGCAGGTCTATATGATGCATGGTCTACATGAATGCTAAAAATAGTAATTAAAACAATTTAACAACATTGCGTTAATGTACATTTTTCTGTTTGTCTAAAGTCTTCAGGAGGATTCCTGAAGAAATTGATTAAATTTTATAATATGTACTGTTCATCTTCATTAATCATGAAGCACAGCATGAATATAAAGTCATGCAACTCAGATGTAAATGCTAATATTTTCACCTGTCACATAAAAATGAAATATTTTACTGATTATCTAGTTATGGAGTCATTTCTTTTACTCCATTCCAGTGGCCTGGGCCAGTGTCATTCTGTTCTTCAGACCACTTACTTTATAACCCTCAATTTTTTCCTAAGAATGGGTAGAATCTATTCTTAATTATTGTCCACCTAAATAAAACAACATATATATGTATATATAAATATATGTATATATATATATTACTGATTCTTTCTCACTGAGATGATGCAAGGGAGAGGGAGTGGGTTTTTTTTTGTTTGTTTGTTTGTTTTGTTTAATAGCAAGCACATGGAAAATGTCTTCACACTTCAAAAAAATCGAGAGACAAATAGATAAAGATAATGAATCTCCCAGCGTGATTCATGTCCTGCTCAAAGGGATTTTTTTTATTGATTTTTTCAGCTGTGTGTGCAGATTACAGCTAGTGAATTAATTACAAACATCAGCTTAGAATGGTTACGAATTTATGACAGCTTCATCTGGGTTATAGTCCATTAGTAATTAAGCATAGCAGTAATTCACCTTGTGCATGCACAGTAGGCTAGACTGTAATCGTACACATGCATCATAAGGACGTTATACAAAAAGATTAGAGAGAAGTATCACTGTTTATTTCACTATAGAATGTAAAAGTATAACATATATTTATTTGGATTATTAAGGTAATTGAAAGAATGGAAAAAAGTCTGAATGAGACAAAACAGAGAAGAAAAAATGAAGTTTTACTTGCAAACGTAGTTCTAAGGCTGTCAGAAATAGTAATTTCAACTTTTTTTTGTGGGAGTGGGAATTTATTGTAGCCAAACCTATGTATCATAGGTTTCTGGCCCCTGGTCTTGACCTTGAGTATCCTGTAGAGTTTAATTCACTCATCAGTTATAGGAGGTAAGGTAAAAATCTTAAATTATAAGTGGAACTGCGCTGATAAACTGTGGTATCCAAGTCAACATTTTAGGGAAGAGCTATCTCTTATTCCTGAGATGAAGATGCTGGGTTTTTGGCTGCTCCACCAGCTAATAGGTAAGATTTTCTTCAGACTTCCTAAGCCACTTACTTGCATGGACAATTGAGCGCATCCATTTACATGTCTCTTGAGATATTTCTCTACAACGTGAGATATT
Source organism: Anas platyrhynchos (assembly GCF_047663525.1). Taxonomy (NCBI): domain Eukaryota; kingdom Metazoa; phylum Chordata; class Aves; order Anseriformes; family Anatidae; genus Anas; species Anas platyrhynchos. Next base: position 58,757,018 of record NC_092590.1, read on the forward strand.
TCCTAGCCTAGTAAAGAAAGAATCTCAAGTGTCAGAAGCGACTGGAATACTTTTTAGTGAATCCATTCTCTTGGTTTAAGACAATTTAATATTGCAATTGAAACTCTCATTTCTGCTGAGCTACCCAATGTCAGCTGTAGTGGTCAAAATCATTTAGTAACTGCTGGAGTATTCTGACAAGCTGAACAAAACATGGAAATCTAATGGTTAAGGTGTCAATTACAGGAGATGGGCAGAACACAAAAAATTAGAAGATGTAAACAAATTTACCAAACTGAATAAGACTGGTATACACAATCTGCAGATCTTATTTGACTTGATGGACAATTACTGTAAATGGGAAAGGAACAAACTGTATTTTGGTGATTATTTCAGGCAAGTTTTTAGTAAATGAATTAACTGACTTTTATGAAGCTGCCTCCTATTGCCCCCACAATGACAAGAAGCACAAAAACATATCATGGCTCACACAGTACATATGCTGTGCAGGCATCTTGTTTCCAGGTGATTCAGAACATAGTTTCACCAAACGAAAATATTCAGGGGAAAAAAAAATAATAAAAAAAAATTCACTGCACAGTATCTTTATCTCTGGCTCCTTTCCAAGATCACAAGAGAGATGCCAGTTGGGACTGTAGTTATTGTGAATGTAAAGCATTGTGCAGTATTGCTTTTTTCTTTTTTTTTTTTTTCATATAATAGATTAAATATCAGATGATACAAATGTCTTTTACTTAGGTCAACTTTGAAGTTGCAACCTGAGGCAAAAAATTCTGTGTCCAAACATCAATCACTTGAATAATTGTCAGAGGATGGAATTATTCCAGGAGAATTATTAAAAAGAATGGAATTCTCCCAAGTCCTAGCAGAAACCGATCGCCATACAGTGAGCTGATGACCATATTTCATGTTCCTTTGTAAAGAAAGCACCTCTGAATTTTAGCCAGTAAATTAGGCCTAGACTAAGCACAGTAAATAAACTCAAAGGCCCCAGCAGTGGATACCTGTGATTAGTTTATGAAACTTACACTTCAAGTTTGTTAATTTAATTGGACTGATGGCCTGTATCTGTATTGCCACACACAGTTTTATTCTTTTTTAAAAAACTAGATGAGTAGCTGGCTAGTTAAAAAGTATCTGTATACTTTTGAGGGATAATGATAGGAAAGAATTGTAATAACTAATGTTCCCTCAAAACTTTTGACAAAAAGCATTTATCAACATTAAAATTAATAGATTTTACTCTTCTGTGTGAATATATTTTGAGAATTCTCGTTTTTATTGGACTGTTTATGTATACTCTCAAGTTCCTTTCCCATCAGATATGTGAAAACTCAATATGTTGCAGTGTAATAAACAACTAAACAAACTCTCAGTGCATACTGTACCCTACCACAGATATGACCTACAAATACATGTCTTCAGTTGTTAAACTTTTTTTTTTTTTTTTGTGCATCTGCAGCGTATTTTATGAGGTTTTCTCTGTTTCTGTTTGCTGTGCTTGCTTTGTGATGCTTTTAGTCATCAACAGTAGATGAGGTACAGAAAGAGGTCAAAATTGACAGCAAAAATGAATCAGGACTTCTCATGCCAATGAAATAATGAAAAACAGCACTGTTCTTACAGCAACAATAATGAATATAAATAGACAAAAGGCTACTGGGAGAAAGAGCATAAGGCATCCATTTCAAGAAAACGTCTTTTCCTGCCATCACAGATAGCTATGTGAACTGGCTAAATTAGGATGCCCTTTAAAGAATTTTCATGCTTCAAGAAATGTCTGTGAAAGACAGGTCTCCCTTATTTTCCTTTAAGGGATCAGACTTAATAGGCTGAATTTTATTCATATTTTCTACACCTTTATTTCTCATGCCAATCATTCCCAGATAAAATGAAAAAGTCTGTTATCTCATCTTTGACAAAGTTCAACACTATGAACGTTCTCTTCCCACCCTCCCAATTCCCCAGAATTTTATTGTCTCAAGCACTCAAGCACACATATCCATATCTCTTTACAGATAACATTAGAGGAGTGCAAGTACTGGCCAAATAATTGTCAAAGGATAATAAAGATTTGCACAACTCTTCTATCTATTTCAAAACCAAATCCCTAAGTAAAATAAGTATAAATCCCTAAGTACAAATCTGCATCAAAGTCATTTACTGGAATAGCTGTGTATATCTGATTTGCTTCTTATGTAAAAGGCTGGACAATTCATCCAAAAAAAAGATTAAAGAAACAAGTTTCTTTGCTTTTATGAATGATATCACGTTCTAAAACCGTAAGTCTAAAAGTCATTGGAGAGATACCATACCAATTAAATTCCAAAAGTTTATATGATTTTTGTCTGTCATTAAGTGATTCCATGGATTTAATATATTTTACACATTTGCTCAAAAGTAAGTAGAGAAGTATCTTTCTTCTAGTCAATACTGTTTGAAAATAACTATATCTTCTTCTGGAATAAGAAAATAGCAATCTGTTACAATACTTAGGAACCTTATAATACTGTAAGAATAATTCTTGTTAATTTATAATATATTTCACAGAATTGTCTAGGTTGGAAGAGACCTCAAGATCATCGAGTCCAACCTCTGACCTAACGCTAACAAGCCCTCCACTAAAACATATCGCTAAGTTCAACATCTAAACGTCTTTTAAAGACCTCCAGGGATGGTGACTCCACCACTTCCCTGGACAGCCCATTCCAATGCCTCACAACCCTCTCAGTAAAGAAGTTCTTCCTAATATCCAACCTAAAACACCCCTGGTGCAACTTTAGCCCATTCCCCCACGTCCTATCACCAGGCATGTGGGAGAATAGACCAACCCCCACCTTGCTACAGCCTCCTCTAATGTACTTATAAAAGAGCGATAAGGTCACCCCTGAGCCTCCTCTTCTCCAGGCTGAACAAACCCAGATCCCTCAGCAGCTCCTCATAGGACTTGTTCTCCAGACCCCTCACCAGCTTCATCACCCTTCTCTGGACTCTTTTGAGCACCTCGATGTCCTTCTTGTAGCGAGGGGCCCAAAACTGAATGCAGTACTCGAGGTGTAGCCTCACAAGAGACAAGTACAGGGGGACGATCACTTCCCTAGACCTGCTGGCCACACTGTTTCTTATGCAAGCCAGGATGCTGTTGGCCTTCTTGGCCACCTGAGCACACTGCTGGCTCATATTCAGCCGACTATCAACCAATACTCCCAGGTCCTTCTCTGCCTAGGAGCTCTCCAACCACTCATCTCCCAGCCTGTAGCTCTGCTTGGGGTTATTGCGCCCCAGGTGGAGGACCCGGCACTTGGCCTTGTTGAACTTCATGCAGTTGACCTCAGCCCATCGGTGCAGCCTATCCAGATCCTCCTGCAGAACCTTCCTACCCTCGAGCAGATTGACACACGCACCTAACTTGGTGTCATCTGTGAACTTACTGAGGGTGCTCTCAATCCCCTCGTCCAGATCATCGATAAAGATATTATAGAGGACCAGCCCCAGTACCAAGCCCTGGGGGATGCCACTAGTGACCGGCTTGCAACTGGATTTGACTCCATTCACCACGACTCTTTGGGCCCAGCTATCCAGCAAGTTTTTAACCCAATGAAGCTTACGCCAGTCCAAGCCACGAGCAGACAGTTTCCTGAGGAGAATGCTGTGGGAAATGGTGTCAAAAGCCTTGCTGAAGTCAAGGTAGAAAACATCCACAGCCTTTCCCTCATCCACCAAGCGCGTCACTTTGTCATAGAGATCAGGTTCGTCAAGCAGGACCTGCTTTTCATAAACCCATGCTGACTGGGCCTGATCACCTGGTTGTCCTTTAAGTGCCACGTGATGACACTCAAGATAATCTGCTCCATGAGTTTCCCTGGCACTGAGGTCAAACTGACAGGCCTATAGCTTCCAGGGTCTGCCCTCCAGCCCTTCTTGTAGATGGGAGTCACGTTTGCTAGCTGCCAGGACCTCCTGGGACTGACTGGGACCTACCCTGATAGCCAGGACTGTTGATAAATGATGGCAAGCGGCTTGGCCAGCTCCTTCGCCAGTTCTCTCAGTATCCTCGGGTGGATCCCATCTGGCCCCATCGACTTGCGTACATCCAAGTGCCATAGCAGGTCACCAACCATTTCCTCATGGATAGTGAGGGTCAAATTCTTCTCCCCATACCCTTCCACCAGTTCTGGGTACTGGGTATCCAGAGAGCAACTGGCTTTGCCGCTAAAGACTGAGGCAAAGAAGGCATTAAGCACCTCCGCCTTTTCCTCAGCTTTTGTAACTAAGTTCCCCCTCCCATCCAGTAAAGGCTGGAGATTCTCCTTTGTCCTCCATTTTGCACTGATGTATTTGTAAAAACATTTTTTGTTGTCTTTGACGTCAGTAGCCAGATTGAGCTCCAGATGAGCTTTGGCTTTTCTAGTTTTGTCCCTGCACAGCCTCACAACATCCTTTTAGTCCTCCCGAGTGGCCCGCCCTCTTTTCCAAAGATTGTAAACTTTCTTTTTCCTCCTAAGCTCAAGCCACAATTCTCTGTTCAGCCAGGCCGGTTTTCTTCCCCGCCAGCTCATCTTTGGGCACGTGGGGACAGACCGCTCCTGCGGCATTAAGATTTCCTTCTTGAAGAGTGCCCAGCCTTCCTGGACTCCTCTGCCCTTCAGAACCGCCTCCCAAGGGACTCTACCAACCAGTTCCCTGAACAGTTCAAAGTCGGGCCTCCAGAAGTCCAATACAGCGGTTTTACTGGTCCCCTTCCTGGCTTCTCCAAGAACGGTGAACTCTACCATCTCATGGTCACTCTGCCCAAGACAGTTTCCAACCACCACATCTCCCACCAGTCCTTCTCTGTTTGTGAAGAGAAGGTCTAGCGGGGCACCTCCCCTGGTAGGCTCACTAACCAGCTGCGTCAGGAAGCTATCTTCCACGCTCTCCAGAAACCTCCTAGACTGCTTTCTCTGGTCTGTGTTGTGCTTCCAGGATATATCTGGGAAGTTGAAGTCCCCCACGAGAGTAAGTGCTGCTGATTTTGCAACTTTTGTCAGCTGCCTGTGGAACTCCTCATCAGTCCCCTCATCTTGGTTTGGCGGTCATTTCCCCACCAGGATGCTTCCCATGTTGGCCTTCCCGCTGATCCTAACCCATAAGGACTCAACCTTATCATTCCCAGCCTCAAGTTCCACGACATCAAAACTCTCTCTGATACAGAGAGCCACACCACCACCCCTTCCATGCTGCCTGTCCCTTCTGAAGAGCCTATAGACAGACATTGCAGCACTCCAGTCATGTGAGTGGTCCCACCACGTTTCCGTGATGGCAACCAAGTCATAGCCTGCCTGCCGCACGATGGCTTCCAGCTCCTCCTGTTTGTTACCCATGCTGCGTGCATTAGTGTAGATGCACTTCAGTTGGGCCATTGCCTTCTCTCCCAGCCTTGCCATTGTTCCCCCTGGCACAGCTCTAACAAGCCTTGTTTCAGCCCCGTCCCTCTTCTTACCTAGTTTAAAGCTCTCTCAATGAACCCCTCCAGCTCCTGGCCTAGGATCCGTTTTCCCCTTAGAGATAGGGACCTGTCTGCAGCCATCAGGCTGGGTGCTGAGTAAAGCGCCCCATGGTCAAAAAAAAAAAACAAATTTCTGTGTTGGCACCAGCCTCTGAGCCATGTGTTTATCAAGTGGGCTTTCCGTGTCCTCTCTGTATGCCTCCCTGCCACCGTAGGGATGGACGAAAACACCACCTGTACTCCCACTCCATCCACTAACTATCCCAGTCCCCTGAAGTCCCATTTGATGGTCTTCAGGCTTCTCTCTTCAATGTCATCACTGCCAGCCTGGACTATTAAAAGGGGATAATAGTCAGAGGAGTGAACCAGGTTCGGAAGCTTTCTGGCAATGTCCCTGACCCTGGCCCCAGGGAGGCAGCAGACTTCCCTACAGGTAGGGTCAGGCTGACAAATAGGTCCCTCTGTTCCCCTAAGAAGGGAGTTGCCCACAACAATCACCCTTCTTTCTGTCCTGGTGGAGGCAGTCCTGAGGCGTGGAGTCAACTTCCTCACCCTAGGCATCCTCCTGGGTAGACTTTCTACCTTTTCCTCAGCTACTGGTGTCTCAAGCTCCAGGGCCTCAAACCTGTTGCGTAAGGGCACCTGGGAAGGTGGGGCCTGTAGGAGGGGGCATCACCTGCGATGTCGAGCAGGGACCTGTTTCCATTCCTACTCAACTCGTAGGTCCTCTGCCCTCACGAGGGCTGCTGGGTCCTGGCGGCTCCCTCGAGTGGGCTCGGTATGGGAAAAATTACCCCTGCCTGTCCTATACACTGCTCCGCTGCAGAATGTGCCTGCCCTGGAGTCGATTGCCTCGGCAAGTGGCTGCGAAATGGTGGTGGCGGGTGTATTTATTCATACAGATATTTTAATCTGAATTAGTATTTACAGAAATACCTTATATTTCAAATTCCAAGAGGTAAAAGTGAAGAAAAGGGAAGAAAGAGCAGGATGGGAATAAAATGTCCTTGTTAACGTCGCAAAAAGCATGTATTATTTAACTTATAAGTTGTTACAGTTTCTCATTTATTATACTTCAGCGTATGATTTATTTTTTTTTAGCTGCAGGCATCTCTGAATCTGCAAAACAATGCTTATATAGTTTTCTACAATAATTGGCATTTTGAAAACTCCCTTCAAAATTCTAAAATTATTTTTAAGACCTAACCTACAGGCCAGAGAAGTAAGCAATGGCTCTAACTATACATGTTACATGTATACATGTTTTAGGTTGGAAATGAGGAGACATTTCTTCTCAGAAAGAGCAGTCAGGCATTGGAATGGGTTGCCCAGGGAAGTTGTGGCATCACTGTCCCTACGGGTGTTCAAGGAAAGGTTGGACCTGGTGCTTGGGGACATGGTTTAGTGATGACATTGGTGGTAGGGGAATGATCTTGAAAGATGATATTGAAGGTCTTTTCCAACCTTAATGATTCCATGATTCTATGATTCTATGTCTGGGAGAATTTCTCAGGGGTTCAGGTTTACCTAATCTCTTTCAGGGAAAGGTAAGAGAAACCTAGTGCACATCTTTCATGAGATGCCCTACACCATCTGCACCCAACATTTGGAAGACTAGTCAGTACAACTTAATTTAAATTTCTAAAAAGCACAAAAAAATCCAGAGACCAACCTCATCATACTACCAAGACACACTTTGAATTTGATATTTCTCCTATCAATAAGAATCCCAAATTCAAAGTAAGCAAATAATGCTAATGACATGCCACAAATCTCTGTTATGCATGATCTAGATCTGTTCCAAAGACAGACATATATATATATATGGCTGTCTATAGATATATGGCTGTCTATAAATATATATGTATATAAAAGGAGTGAGAGAGAGAGAAAGAAAGGAATCATTAAAGAAAAGTTTAGAGGAAATCAACCTAATAGGAGATAAGCAATTATAATGCAATTTATGTTGTGTTTTGAATAGCTGTCCCAGACAGTAAACCTGACTCCAAATGCCAAATAGTATAATTACCTTCTTCACACTTCATATTTTGTTGTTCATCAAATGAAATGCTAAACAAGCTAACCCTAGGTAGTTCTGCAAGTCTAGATTAAAAGAAAAGTATTATCAATAACTACAGGTCAACTTATTTCATGAAAATCTATCAGGTACCTAACACATCAAAGCACTTACACTGCCATTCTTTCCTACTCTTTGTTTTTAATTATAAGTCTCTTCTCCACAGGAAACAATTCTAAAGAGAATTGAAACAATTTATTTTAAAGGCTGTAAACATCAGAAGGATTCTGCCTCATACATTCTGATATGCAGAATATCTTAACACTTCACAGCTTGTAACAGACACAAACACAACCCTTTTCCAGGTAGATACTAATTTGAAAACACAGCCCTTCACACTAACTTCCCAAATGGATTGCTTACTATTAGTAACCGCACAATCTTAATTTTAAAAAGAAAATAATATTTTATTGAGTACAATTTGACTGTTAAAAGTTACAATTTTCTAATGCCTAACTAAAAGACATATTTTGAATTTCCCATAAGATAAATACTGAGAAATAAAAAATAAATAAGGCTGCAAGTAGAACTTTTTTATTTTTTTTTCCCATACACAGAGAAGAACTTGTGTGGAAATTCTTAGATATGGAGAAAACTGAGTTTCAAACAAAAGCAAACATGTCTGTGAAAAGTCACAGTGACAGCATTAGAAATATTTAACTTGTTCTGAAAGTATATGCTTTCTGAGTTCTGCTGTGCATACTGAATTTAAACACAACCTTTCATTTTCATATTTTTAAAGCTGTATCAGCATGTGTCAGGGAACAAAAATGTGTATGGGTTTGGATTATTAATATTTTTGTACTATTTGCCATGATGTTCAGCACTGATGCTCTGCAAGACTTTTGATTTTATCACCCCAGATTTGAAACAAATCAAAACCCTGTCATGAAAATATTCTGGTTTACTACTAGTCAGTAAAAAAATAAAAACTAAAAAACTAAAACAGAAGTTTCACAGACAAAATACATAGTGGCTTAGCTTAATCTTGGTACAGATTTTCTTTTTTTTCTGCAAGTGATAGTTCAAGTCATCATGTCTGTGTTTAAACTTGGATATCTTATACACTCCACACTCTCCCAACTACCCAAATAGCGTGATGCAAGTGTTAAATTTTCTTATACAAGAGATCAAGAGTATACTCTGACTCTCCAGCTGAATGCTAGGCATTCTTCTGCAAGGGGAGGAAGGGACCCGTGATCAGACTTTTTGCTGGTATCAGCAGATATCCATCCCCAACTGAATGCCTGACAGGCTGCAGAGTCAAGGTCACTCTCCTTCTGTATACTCATGATAGTGGTTGCACAGCACACAGCTAGCAGGATGATGATGAATCGCACCAGAAAAAATTGGATGCTCTGGACTTGAATCCCCTTAGGGTAAATATAGTACCTGCAACTTCCAATAGCTGCTTGAATGAAAATGTTTGTGGTTTTTACCCTGATTTTAAGATATGTGCTGAGTTCATGTGTTTCATGAGCACTCAGAACTTAACAGCTCTTTTCTGCCTGATTTCTGGATGTTACTGGAGCATGGATTCCTAGATGAAATCATTTTGTAATTCAGAATCTTAACTTAGGTTCATAGGTAAATTTGTGATTCAAAACACAATAATAAATAAGGTAGCTTCTAAACGATTAGCTTTCTGAACCTCTTTCCTAAGCACATGTGCCTAAATCCTAATTTCACAGACAAAATAGTGCTGTTGGTCTCTTCCATTTGCCTGCATGAACCAGTCATTAAAGTTTTGTCTGGCACTAAAATGGATAAAGCAGTGCTAAGTTTTTTATTTTGAGAATGGCAAGGTCTAGAGCTACTCTCTAACACAAAGGTTGGAAGGGACCTTAAAAATCATCTAGTTCCAGGGATGCCATCCACTAGATCAGGTTGCTCAGGGTCTGACTCAACTTGGCCTTGAATGCCTCCAGGGATGGGGAATCTACAGCTTCTCTGGGCAACCTGTTCCAGTGCCTCACCACACTCTGAATGAAGAATTTCTTCCTAACATCTCATCTAAATCTCCCCTCTTTTACTTTAAAACCATTCCTCCTTGCTCTATCACTACCTGCCTGTGTAAACAGTTGTTCTCCATCTTTTTTATATGGCTCCTGAAGTAATAAAAGGCTGCAATGAGGTATCCCTCAAGCCTTTTCTTCTCTAGGCTGAACATCCCCAGTTCTCTCAGCCTTTCTTCATGGCAGACGTGCTCCAGCGCCTTGATCATCTTTATGGCCCTCCTGGATCCGCTCTAACATCCACATCCTTTCTGTGCTGGGGGCCTCAGACCTGGATGCAGTACTCCAGGTGGGGCCTCACAAGGGCAGAGTAGATATTTAGAACTTCATTAGGTTCACATGGGTTCACTTTTCAAGCTTGTCCAGCTTGTCCATAATACTAGTACTTAAACTAAAGCAAACACTAAATTTTGAGCTGCAATGATTATCAACATTTTCTCTAGGGCTCAATGTCAGGTATTTATTTCAATTAATTGAAGGTATGACACCTTCAATAGCATTTCAAAAAAGAGATGGTTAAATTCAGCTGAGTTAATAAAGCCTTTGCCCCTCAAAAGACTAAAACTTAGCTTATTACTGCCTTGTTCTGCACAGATTAATAGTAAGTCCATAGCCATCATCTTCCCTTGCAAAATATTCAATATCCTGCAATAAATTCCTTTAAACTAAATATAAAATGACAACTGATTAGAGATCTGTCAGCCTGAACAGGAATACTTGACACGTAGTTTCTAGCTCAATTTCAAGTCCGTTAGTTTCCATAATTGCACAAATGAAACCCTTGTATATTTTTCTAAGATGTTACTGCTATGAGCAAATAAGGGCTGTCATTTGCTTATTAACATGATCTAAAAGTAATATAATGAATGCTTGCTATTTGATTGGCCAACTTATTCTTTCGTGAACCAATACCATACGTTTTGCTAGACATTTTGAATTCCTCTGAGGGATCTGCATTAGACACACTGGCTCATGAAAAGCAATCCTTCTCTGTGTCAGTCACTCTCTACTTCTGTCAGCTTACTCTAGTCTCCCAACACTGATCAGCATCTCGCTAACCAGCATGACTAAACATGAGTTACAAGAGTACTGGAAGTAGTCTGACTAAGCTCATGTTCATTTAATATTTCTCATCAGATAGCTAGACAAATTACATTGAGAATTTAATGATTTTAAACCTTCAGAGAGAAGGGTTTGTCAGAGAGAGAAGTTAATGCTAACAGGCCACACACGTAGGCATCCAGGACTACCACTAATTAATTTACTTGCAGGCATTACAATGTCAGTACTTATTCAATTAAAATAAATAAATAAATAAATACATACATACATACTTAGACTCAGTTTCTCTGGCCAGAAAGTACCACTATGATCTTCCAGACAGTTCCTTGAATGAGTAAATTGACGATTTCCCACCTCCTGGAAGCAAGGTTAAAGTGTGTCTTCTACAAAGCAATATATTTTACACTCCAAATAATGTTAAGTTTATGATAACTCCTAGTAAATTGTTATTTTAATTACTTTACTCTTCCTTCTTACTCTTACAAGCTCTTTGGAGGCATTTGATTCATTTTTCCTTGTATACTGGGAACAGTGTGAGTCATACCATATACACTCATGTTCCAGGTATGCTTGGAAATGCAACTCCTGCCATTATAAACCAATTCTTACCACATCTGTAATATGCATTTACCCATTACTTACCCAACAAATATCCTTTATTGCATTTTAAGTCGCATCTTTGTTCCGCTTTAATTACAAAACTGAAAAATCTATCTTACCATATAAAGTATACATACTGCAGTATCCCTCCTGTTTCCTGTGTACTAAGTATTCTTCCTGATTTTTTAATGCCTTTTTTGTCTCTGAGCTGAATCATGTTACCAGAAGAGTTTGACAGACAGTAGAATTTAATTGTATATCTCTATTATTTTTCTCTGTTAGTGCAAAACACAAAACAAACAAATAACAAAAACAACCAACCAACCAACCAAAATACGAAAGAAATAGGAAAGGCTGTTTGATCACTGCTTAGCCTGAAAGCCATATTGTTCTGTTACTATACCCATATCATTATGGACTTACTGCAGATGTTTGTTTAGAAAAGGCATGCTATGTAAACACTTCAGTCTATGTACAAATTGATTCATAAGTACTTCATTAAAAAACAACAGAATCTAAGTTTTTAAAAATTATTATTTCCAATTTTCTTAAAGACTTTTCTATACTAAATAACACACTAATCTTTGCCAGTGAATATTAACATATGTTTGATTACTTTCAATTTCTCTAAGTAAAACATAATCTGCTGAGAGCAAATAAACACAGATGAACATGCAGTTTCCCAGCAAATAACAAAAACAGTCAGTGAGGCAAAAGCCATTAGAAGTTTTCAATCCATAACTAGCAATTAAGAACTCTTCTTCTCATTTAAATAGATGTTCTCCAGATAGGATGCTAGACATTGTAGTCTCACATTGATTCTTCCCATGGACAAAACAATTCCCCTACCACACACACATGCCTGCTGTATTATGCCATATGAAACAGTCTGTATTTCAGTCATAATGTTTTAGCAACACATTACATTGTACAAATAAAAAATAAATAAATAAATCAAACAATATTGTAGTCACAACAGTGTATCAGATTCTGTGATTCTGTAAAACAATGCAGAGCATTATCAACTGACAGCTCCTCAGTCTAACACCCTGATTTGCATTTCTATTCTGAGTCAAATGACAAGCAAACATTTGTGCCATAACCACATATTAACTGTCTGTCTTGCCCCTCTACCAACACACACACTTCCTAGAACTCATTTCTGTGTTTGTTTCTAACTTTTCTCTATGTTGGCAAATTTTTTGCTTGAGCTGGCACTAGTCAATCAATACATTTCTACTTCAGCTGTTCAAGCAGCAGCTAGCAGGGCAGCAACAACAAACACAGTTCTGGCAGCTTCTAATGTGTGTCCCTGCCTCTTATTCAGATGCTATTTACACAGTGTTTACATGTAGACCACGTAGCTTTTATAAAGCTCAGAGCTTGGATTTTAAACGGAAAGCTTATTAAGCATAGGAGCCTCTCAAATTAAATCATAATAAGTAGCTACTTAAAATGCTTTGGAAGAGTGAATCCACAGTAATATATTTTTATGCACAGATAGTTTTTGTCTAAAAAAAAAAAAAAAAAAAAAGAAATGAAAATACCAAATGTAATCAGTGAGATGTACTGGACACAAGAGCATTACTGCTGCACCATTTGCCTACAGTAGAAAAAACAAGTCTTTCTTGTCTTAATTTAATTTTGTATAGGAAATGTTGAGCACACAAATAAAACAAAAACACAAATGAATATAATTTCCTTAACTAAATCTCCAATAACATATACACACATTATAATAGTTTCTACTGTTATTTTTTATTTCTGGCCCAGTAATTCCAGGCAAACCAATTTGGACTGTTTCAAAAACCTGATAGCTTTTCTTTTTGTTCCCCACCTTCTTCCAACCCCTAAACTGCAAGGAATTACTCAGAGTTTGAGTGTGCAGAACCAATCCTTTAACATTTTTCTATTTCCTCTTCAGTTTACTCACCTTCAACCATCTGTAGCAATAACATAACCTCTAGAAAAACCAAAACTTACCCTTTATTTTATATTTGCATTGTGACTGTCTCTCCACTCTCTTTTCTAGTCCAGCATCGCACAGAGAGTATTCAGTTAAAATAGACATAAATATACATCCTACAAAGGTATGACCCTTCAACGGCCCCCTGGATCCAATAAACCTTTTGCATCAATGCCATTCTGTTCAGAGCAGAACGCTGCTAACAGAATTACCATTTTACTGTGCTCTTAGGGGATAAGGTTCACACATGCAAGCTAAAGAAAAAATCTTACAGAATGAGTTTGGGAAGTTTGTTTTAAGTTGCAAATTACTTCACTGTGTTATATATGGAGTGGTAATTCGTGTCGAGAAAATGGTTGATGTTGATAAAGGGGGGGGAGGTGTGGGAGTGTGGCCCTGGGGGTCAGAAAGCCCCGTGGTTGATGGTAATATCAGACTCTTAACGATGAGGCCAATAGGAATGTAAAAGAGTTTAAAGGGAAGAAAGAAGGGTGATTCAGGAGACTCCATGCAGTCTCAGGTTGCTTGTTCTCCAGCCGTTAAGGCATGGAAGTTTCTGGGTGTTTGCTTTTTTTGTTATATGCAAAGTTGTTTGACCAATGAAAAGTTGTTTTGAAAACAACTGCCGTGGAGAGAAGGGTGTAAGAGGGGAGCCTGTCCTCAGGATAAAAAAAAAAAAAAAAAAAAGGCAACACGATGTGATGAAGTTACGTCATCAATAAAGAAGTAGAAAGAAGGAATGAAAAGGAAGAGGCTAGCGGAACGGAGACCAGGACGGGAACAGGGACATTGATCGCCCCATGAAGATAGGTTCGGCCAGACTCAGCAAACCGCTCAGAGAAGCTCGTACTGAAAGTCGCTGGAAATGGGAGCACTGGAGCTGGAAAGAAGCTTGAGCTGAGAGAAGCGGACCTGTGCACAAAACTGCCCCTTGCTGGTAAGCAGCTGCACATTATGGGGAATCATACGTCCTTAGAAACAAAGACTGTCCTGGTAACCTTACAGCTTATTCTCCTTATTAACAATCGCACAGCTTATGATCCTGAAATATGGGACTAAATTGAGGTCAAGGTGTGGGACTCTGCAACTAAAAATGACAAGGTTGCAGTGGAATTGCTCGGCACCTGGCGAGCAGTATCTGAACTCTGTGGGACCACAGTCAGAAACGTGTGGTTTGCCAGACAGTGAGGGAGCTGCGGGCTCCTTTACTGATCCTTCTGCTATGCCATGGGCCCCTCTGCTGCTACAGCCATCCAAGGCTTTTGCTGTTACACCCCCTGCTGACCTGGACGTGCCTTTTGACCCAGGCCTATTGGCCTTGAAAAGGAGACTGGTATGTTTTTATTCGATCCAGGAAGATTAAGATACATAAGGCCTGAAGACCGAGTTGCTTGACAACTTAAAGCAAGACATATTGTTCAAAAGGAATGGAAAATGGAGACTGTTGTTTGTGTCAAGAAAAGGAACAGAAAATGGAGACTGTTAAGTCATAGAACTTAAAGGATTGTTTGTTACCTTTCCTGATTGCACATATGTGTAGGCATACTCGCGTTTAGTATATAAAGCAATATTCTATATATTTAGAATGTTTGATGTTCATGTGTGCGTGTTGGTGGAGCGTGGACTCCCCACAAACCCAGTGCTGTTTACTTGCCTTTTATACCTTTTATAAGTATAAATATTATTAAATTTAGATTGAGTTAAGACTTCATTTATAACAACTGAGAATTGAAATGTTCATGGAATATGTACCCCTGAAAAGGTATATGAGAAGGTTGAATACAGAAGTTAAAATTTTGATCCCTGAAGATAAATGTGATGTTTTAAATTTTTAAAAAGATTTTTTGTTGTTGTTTATAGTTTTAATTGCACTTTGAGCAGTTTTGCATTAGTAATGGATGTTATTTTTGCAACATTAATAATTTCTAATAGATAGCAGTTACATTGCAAAAATGTCTCTATAATATTGTGGTTATTAATTGCAGATTAAAATGAGCTTAATGCAAGAGACAGCAGTCCTAACTTCTTTACTAAATTATATTTTTCTGTATATCCTAGTAAGTAAAATAATATCAAACACATTGGGATTTACATATACAATCTGTTAACCTTAAATGACTTCAAATGTTTGACTAGTTAAACATTCAAGAGATCATGGTGAGGTCTACCAAAATGTAATATATATTGACAAGAGAATATAAAATTATATTAATATTACGCTCTTTTCTTGGCAAGACCTCAACTTCAAAACTCAAAATCTTTTCCCTGTATAATTGACAGCAATGTCTATGAACACAGTTTAGGAAAACTTTTTATGCTGCTCTGGAGATGGTTCTGAAGGCAGGAGATAATTAAATGCATGGGATGGATGTTACTGAGTGGTTAATGAATGTAAAATTTCCTTTAACAATTCAAATTTAAAGTCACTTTATTTCTTATAAATCTTACAGAAGTACAATTGGCTTAACTTTTTCTCCAATACAGCTATGCTCATTCTATTACTTCCATTTCTATTTTCAATCTGGATTTTCATGCATCTTAGAATTATGCATGACAAAAATAATTAGCGATACCAGATAGCCAACACCAAAACACTTGGTGAAAACCGTTTTTCTGTTGTTGTTGTTTTGTTTTTATCTTTCAGCCGTAGCAGTATGTGTATTTGATGACCTGACAGAATGATCTGTTAATGCCAAGACACCAATTGTCAGTAAAATTAACCTCAACAATTCTGACACTATACTGCTAGGATAATATACAAATAAGTCACCTCATTATGAACTATAACTAGCTTTTAGGTTGTACGCTAATTTCCTACATGTCTTTTAACTAACAGAAAACACATTCTACGGTTAAGGAAAACAAACAAGAAATAACAAAAGCCCACGATAATTTCATATTCTCTGTTTTGCTGACTTAAATGCATACTTGGTACTCCATAATTATGCATATGCAAATTATTGATGTTACAGTATATATCTTCGTGTAAGTACAAAGGGATCAAAAAAAAAAAAACAAAAAACAAACTACCACATTTCTTTCAGAAAGTCAAAAAACAAAACAGAACAAAACAAAACCTTTCAATGGAATCCACAGAAGGGAAAAACAAAATTATTGAAAGGAGGTGGTCAAGAAGGCCAACGGCATCCTGGCTTGTATCAGTAACAGTGTGACCAGCAGGGCTAGGGAGGTGATCGTCCCCCTGTACTCAGCTCTGGTGAGGCCAC
Source organism: Anas platyrhynchos (assembly GCF_047663525.1). Taxonomy (NCBI): domain Eukaryota; kingdom Metazoa; phylum Chordata; class Aves; order Anseriformes; family Anatidae; genus Anas; species Anas platyrhynchos. The sequence goes on from NC_092590.1 coordinate 58,773,453, forward strand.
ACCTCAAGTACTGTGTTCAGTTTTGGGCCCCTCGCTCCAAGAAGGACATCGAGGTGCTTGAGCGGGTCCAGAGAAGGGTGACGAAGCTGGTGAGGGGCCTGAAGAACAAATCCTACGAGGAGCGGCTGAAGGAGCTGGGCTTGTTCAGCCTGGAGAAAAGGAGGCTCAGGGGCGACCTTATCGCTCTCTACAGATACCTTAAAGGAGGCTGTAGTGAGGTGGGGGTTGGCCTGTTCTCCCACGTGCCTGGTGACAGGACGAGGGGGAATGGGCTTAAGTTGCGCCAGGGGAGTTTTAGGTTAGATGTTAGGAAGAACTACTTTACCGAAAGGGTTGTTAGACACTGGAACAGGCTGCCCAGGGAAGTGGTGGAGTCACCATCCCTGGAAGTCTTCAAAAGACGTTTAGATGTAGAGCTTAGGGATATGGTTTAGTGGGGACTGTTAGCGTTAGGTCAGAGGTTGGACTCGATGATCTTGAGGTCTCTTCCAACCTAGAAATTCTGTGATTCTGTGACAAATTTTAGGTTAAAACAGTAAATAAAGTTAAATGTGCAACCCTGACACTTCTTTGTTTTGTCATCTTTCCTAGGTAATTCCAGTATTTCTCCCTTGTATGCAATCCCTTCTTTCTGGCTTTCAGTGTATTAATTGCACTAGGAAAGTATTTTTGGAAGCCTTTCTATAGAATTTTCTGGCCTTCTCAAGGAATCTCTGCTGAGTGTCCCCATAACAAGCAGCAACAAACAGAGACAATATTCATTATATAAAGCTTTCAGAGAGAACATCTTTCTCACTCAACTGATCAGTGTACATGTACAGCGTGTTAGTATGCAAAAACCATTTCCATTTCTTTAGGTCTTTAAGATTGCAATCTGTATTTTGGATTGTAATCTAAATAATACTGGAAAATTTCCTATTGAATTTAATGAGTTTTCAGAAGAAAGAATATTAACTGTCCCAATATTTATCCAACAGATAATTTTAACATTTAACCAACAAAAATAAATCCTGAAAATCAATTTTATTGTTTTACAGGAAAAAATAAAATCTTAGACATAACCACAATTCCTACCTAGGTGCTACAAATAATTGTGTTCAAGGTGTAATCTTATATTTTCTGAAAGTTGGAAAGTGAACCGCATTGGTTCCCCATAATCATTTTATCCTATATTTACATACTAGAATTAACTGAATTGCTCCCAAACACTTTTTTTTTCCCAAACTCAGTCTTCCTTGCATTATCAGCTGAACTTGCACATTTTTCAGACCTGCTGATTCCAGACCAACTTCATGTTGTCTCCTAAATTATTTACAGATTAGTCTATCTTGTAGTTTTCTTTTCTCCCTAGCATTCACTTACCTTCTTCTCATGGCCAAAACTTTTCCCAATTCTCCTGAAACATTGAATTCTAAACTGTATAAAATCTGGTCAAATTGATCAGACAGACATTGACCACGTCACCCTCTCACACTATCTCTGCTTCCTGTTATGCTGCGTAATAGGGTACAACTGTAGGAACACTTTCAGCCTTTCATTCACTAACTACAAACCTACTTTAATCATTTACTGTTCATTCATCTGCTGTTCCCTATTGGACAAACTCACCTTCCTCCGAGACATTGGAAGTCCTTTTTACACAATTAATTAATGATCTTGTCCATCCATTTTTCCTCTTATGAATATCACATGTACATAAAGTCTATCCTGAACTGGCAACAATCCCATCATCTACTTTATCTACTGCACTCAGAAACACAAAACTAAAACTAAAAAAGCCAATGATTTGCACTGCTTGTGTATTTATTATTATAAGTTATTATAAATTCAGTTCTGTGTTCACCATAAGCAGTGTCTCAGCAATTGCCACTTCTACCCAGGTAATGTCTCTATAAAAAGTCTAGATTGGTGAAGAACACAGCCTTCTCCAGAGACTTCTTTCAAGGTTTTCATTTTCCCTACATCTTTCCCGTCTTCAAAAAATAAAAAGTAGAATGAGATGATGAGGAAAATTATGTTTTGCAACATTTCAGGTACCTTTATCTGAACTGAAGCATGAAAAAATTTCAGCATACCCCTAAGCAAGTTCAACTCTTAATACTAAACATCAGGAAGTACCAGCACTAAGAATTTTACATTTTCTTATGCATCCAACACAGTAAACTTGACCTTCTTGATTACATTTAAAAAATACTTTTAAAAAAAATTCTCTCAAAACAAAAAGTGGCAGGGATTTTAAGTTTTGTCCATTTTTGCTTAATTCTCCTAACATAGTTTTGCTTTATAAGAAGTTGGAATTGTTTTCCTGTGGCTTTGAGCATTAAGAATGCTAAAAAGAAAATATTTCTTATTCAGGAGGTAGAGAGGGAAAACAGGTGCAAGAACTGCAGGTATGTCTCAAGAGGGAGCTTTTCCAGTGGTACAACAAAGTATTAATTGAAGGGAAAAATACAAGCAACCAACAAAACAAAACACAAAAACAACATCAACAAATCAAGCCTAGGGATAACTACATCTCATACCTGCACTTTTAAAAAAGTCAGATGATACCATGAGGCAACTAGCCTTGCTCCCTTTACTCTCAAGTGCGTGGGGAGTGTGCATAAGTACTTGACAGGCTTATGCAGTGCTGTGAATGTTATTGCATCTTAAGGAATAGATATAAACCATTATCTGTGCTTCATTAAGATGTCTACATGCAGGATTCCTATCCGACCTTCCTATGCAAATGCTGAGCTTTTCTGGATATCAGTATCAATCAAGCAAAGGAGAAAGGAAAACTGCACACACCTTCATAGTTCCTCATACTACCTTAATTCTTGAAGCCTACCCCTGATTTTCATTTATTTTTTTTTCCTAGCATAGGAATAGCAGGGAAAAAAGCAGGGAATTAAAAAAGTTTAAAAATTATCTTTCTTCCTATTAGAATGCTATCAGCATTATGAGAGGCAATACGAACTAATATATACGCAGAAAACTAGAATATAAATGATCAAGTAGTTGTAAGATTCTTCAATGGTACATCTCTAAACTGAAATGTAATGCAGTTATACACCTTGAGCTCAAATACTCAGATAAAAGCATACACACCCTTTAAAGAATTGGCAATGAGACTCTAGTGGAGATGCCACCATGCCACTTTGCTGATCAGACTGATCAGACTTACTTGTTATCCTTAACTCTGGAGGAGAATCATGGCATGAATTCAAATAAGCTTTAGATTTACCTCAGAAAAAAATCTACTTCACTGGCTTATTTAATGTTATTTTTCTATCGTATTAGTTTTCAAGAAGCAGGACTTAAATCTGTTCCAGATCACACCAGCTATTGCTCTGTTGAACTGGATCTTGGTTAGTTTTGCTTTAACTTAGGGGGATAAACCATTTTAAGAACAATAATCTGAGACAAACAGCAAGTGAAACCTGTCTCCCAGATACTTAAGACAGATGATGGGAGGATGTGAGTATGTAGAGTTCACAGACCAGTAATGGAGTCTTAATGCCATAATCATGTCACAATTAGAAGGAAGAAAAACAAACAAACAAAAAACAACAACAACAAGAAACAGAAACAGAGGTTAGTCTGGAGGTAAATTCACTTAAAATCTGTGCCAGAGCTTTGTGTGCTGCCTTACTAATCAATATATTTATTTTCCTTGATAACAATAAAAGAACAAAATGTGAAAAATGCTGATGCAATCAAAGGTACACATGATGAGCCAACACTCAGCCACTAGAAGATAAAGATTGCTATGCAGACCTTCAAATGTTAAATGGAAAGATCACCGCCACACATAAACACAGGTTCTTTTAAATTTTGACCAGTCTGGAGAATCCCACTAATTCTTCATCCCCTCCAACACATTGAAAAACACCTCATAATCTGTATTTGCAAAAGCTTTACTGTGCACTTAGCATCTCTGCCATAAATGACAAATCTTGAGAAGAATGAACCAAACTTTATCAACAGCAGTTGTCTACATGCCTTCCTTAAAACAAGCTATTGAACTAGAATCTCATCTATACAGTACAGTGCCTTTTGAAACATTTTATTGCTGTGTCTTCCAAAGGAGAGTGTTTGGAAATGCTCATGCATAACATGGCAAAATTTCAGTAAAGTATAGCAGGAGACAAAATCAAAGATGTATATTATGGAAATATATAGGACTGAACATTTTCATATATATATACATATGCATACATATGCATCACAGCTTAAATACTGATTTCTCTTATGTCCGTTAAGAAAAACAACTAAAAAATATATTCCTCAATATGCTGCTGATATATACCATTAGACTAAATATCAGATTATTATTCACACCTGTGTTCTATTTCAAATCTTGTTTTAGGTTTTGTTCATATGACTTTTGCTTTCCTTTTTCTAGTCTTCATAGTTGATGTTCTAGTAACATTTGTTAGTCAGATCAAGGATCAGAGCCAAAATTCCTACAAATAAATTTGGAATACGTTGTCTCATATATATATATTTTCTTTTTCTTATTATTTGGGGGGAGGGGTGGGGAGGAGGAATGCCTGAATCTACTTGAAATAGTGAATTAAAACATTTGGTTTATTAAAGGAATAATACACATATTGTAAATATGCAAAAATAATATTATACATGCTCAACTGATTTCTTTCATAGATATATTGAATATACATGTATAACCATCCACAGGGGTGGCAGCTAGTAGATCATAACCCATCTATGGGTTGGATGAATGTCTGCAGACCTCAGCAGTATGATGTAATGACATGTACAAACAAGGTGTCCAGAGGAAAGCACCCTGAAATAATGAAGAGGACTAAGAATGAGTATATAGGTGAATTAACAACATGACATTGGCCAAGACACATTTTTGACACGTTTGAGGGAATTACTTTTTTTTTTTTTCTAGTTACCTACATATGCTTAAATTAATAGGGTCAGATTTGCATTTGGTTTTCACGTTTTAAAACCAGTGAAGCTTTTTGATTTCCAGTGTTTGTGACTCATAAATGCTGGATTAAACCGACTCTTGCCAGCACACAGTTGAGTCCTGAAGTCACTGAAATCGCTCCATTGTAAAAAACAGAGCAAGAACGATAACTAAGAAAAGCAGAAGACTTACATGAAATATAATTCCCATCCTTTATGTCCCTAACTTCTGAATTGACCTTCCAGGAATACTCACTGATCTGCTAGCTTATGCTGCTATTGCTTAGAAATGCTACACTGTACTTTCTGCTCCAGCCATTTCAGTTCACTTCTCAATTTCTCTGACAATGAGAGCTTAATGGTACGTATTTGCAGAGGTAAACAGTGTAATTTATAATATGGAAAGTCACCAAGCAAAACATCTGTCTTTAGGCTAAAGGAAATATTTTTTGTCCAGTCAACTATCTGCTCCTTCACTAGTAAAGTAAAATAATTTGAAACAATAAACAGTGATGGATAATTAAAAAGTTAAAAGCAGAAAATGAGACACTAATGGATGTTTCTAAATTCATAAGACAAAGGGTTTAAATTATACCACAAGCTCACAAAAAAAAAAAAAAAAAAAAAAAAGTATATAAACCAATCAGGAATAAGTATGTCAGAAATGTAAAAACAAAACCTGCTGTCATATTCTAACTTACATACATGAAGAGACATAAGTCGACATATTTCACAACATTATCAGCTGAGTGATTTGCCAGTAATTATGGCAGCAGAATTTTGCTTTTTGAATGTCTGAAGACTTTCATGGCAATTTGATGACCTAAATGAAATAAACCTTCTGTCTTCAAAGGCATCTACATTCTGTGTTACAGAAAGTTGTCCTCCCTCTGTCAACACTTCTGAATTCACAGGAAGCTGAATAGCAGCACTAACACAAGGCTGAGCCTGGCCTAAGAAGCCATCCTGAGAGATGGCATCAGAACAGAACTGCACTCTGCCCTGTTCAGAGCAAACTCATGCTTCCCCACCATATACCACGCAGTGAAACTTCTGCCAGCCATACTGCAAGTATCAACTTGAATTGGCATTTCCTGGCTTCCTTGTTTCAGGAGATAGAGCTCCTATAGATCCTGATTTTAAAGGCTTTCTCACCAACATCCCTTGGAGTAATACATCCTGTATCTTTTTAGCATTTATCCTACAAAGGATCTTCAACTACAATTACTATTAGACTGAAATCTTTCATTAGAAATATTTTTAAAAGAAACTAAACAGCCTTGCAGTGACAATGCAATTCTGACTTTTAGAGAAAGCAGCAGAAATAGTAAACACTATTTTGCAAAACTTCAGTTCCAAAACATGAAAAACATTGCCTTTTGGCTACAGTTTCAGCTCTGTTTAACTGCAGTATTAAGCAACTCATCTTTGTATAATGAAGAATATTTCCCACAACAAACCTTAACTATAAAGACACGAAGATAAATGTTTTTTATCCTGATTACTCTGCTCTAGAGCTTTTGCCTAATAATTGTCCTTTTTTTCCCCCCCTGCAGTTTCTGTTCTTCAGCTCTTCTCTGTTCTGCCTGACAAAATTGATGCCATTGGAAGCATTACTGCTAATCAATTGACACAAAACAGAGTAATTTGGCAAAACATGGGTAGATTCTAGAAAAAAAAATAAGCCATACAAAATTAGTAAGGTATTGTGGTTTTTGTTTTGCCTTTTTTTTTTTTCCCTACAGATGAAAAAGTATAAAAATGGGGATAGGATGGTGCCACTAAGAAAGAAGGTAGAGAAGAAAAAAGTTTTTATTTTCTTGAGGTCTATGTCCTGGCTTATTAATATTCCTGAAACTGGCGTGAAAGGTTTTATCCTTCCCTAGCACAGTCATTTTTATCTTGTCTCTGGCCAGATAACTATGTTTGGCAGCATTTAAATAAAAAGTACTTAATCCTCTGTACAAAGAAAGTCTTTCTGGTGTCTTGGATTTTGAAGAAATGCAATTTTTAAACAATATATATTCTATAACCCCATTATTGTACAAAGAACATGTGTTCTTCCACCTGTCATAAGATAAAAAATACCTAGATTGACATTTATCAGAAATTATTTAATTTCCAGAACATTTAGTATGAAGTTTAATTGACTTTCCCACAGGCTGGGAGCAGTGTGTGCTCCCAACCAGCTAATGGGGGGGGGACCAGTGTGAGTGAGGTAAACGTGGGCCTCCACACCAACAGCAGGGCCACAGGTCACAGCCCATGTACTTGGTGCCAGCTGCTGGAGTGCCTTAGCATCTGAATCTTCCCCAAACCTGGTGTGTGGGGTGTGTGTATTTGCTGGCAAACTTCGAGGTGGACTAACCTGTGAAGCAAGTAAGGGGGTCGGTATTTGGGCAGGTGTGCTGGACAGAGGGGCTGTGCCAGCACTCAAGGCTCCAGGTGGGGTTACTGGACAGAATGTGGGGCTATGCCAGTGTTTGTGGGATCTGAGGCAAGTCCTGGATGGACAAAAGGGCCATGCCAGGTACTTGAAGGATCTGTGAACATGTGTGTTCTTGTGAACCTAGAGAGTGCTGTGTGTGCGCCTTCATGAGTGAACTTCTGTCTCTATCAACTGGAGAGGAGAAAGGGTTCTCAGCAGTCAGTGTTTTACAAGTCCTGTGCATAAGTGTTGTTGAAAGCAGCCCTTGACTAGGGCTGCCTTTGTGGCTGGTTGTGTCAGTGTCCTGTCTCTGTATGTCTCTGGAACATGTGCTCAGCTTTGCTTACAGCTGAATTTGCAAAGGTAAAATTGCCAGTCACATTCCCAAGCCAGGGCAGAGACCCCACATCCCCAGGCTGGACAGGAGTAATCCCAGGCCAGAGCAGATGAAGGAGGTAGCCACTTGTTCTTGTCATGCTTTGTTTTCACTTAACAGTTATTTGATCCTCACTGGTACAAAAGTGAGAGGAAAGATATCATTGTGCATCATGTAGGCAATCTTCCTGTTCCTATTTTTATGAATTTCTTTGTTCTTCCTCTTTCCTGAGATCATTTTGGTTTCTATTCCTCTCTTCTAAAATATTCCAATTGTCTCCCAGAATAACATCAAATATGTAGCAAGAGTATTCCCTTCTTTCATCCCAATTTTTAATGAAAATGCTCAGCAAGTCCAGACTTGGGACAAATCCCTCTAGATTAAAAAGTAAAAAAGTAAACAGCAAAACCTCTGCAACTGTTTTCCAAATAGATGCATACTCTTTCATACCAGCTTAATTGATCATAATTCCCATGATTTCTTACAGGAATATCACTATAGTTATATGGTTGACCTTTCAACACTGCTGAGAGCACTGGCAGTAACTGGATAGCTTTGTTATCTGAGTAAAATTAGAGGATACAAAAAATGAAAGGGACAAAATAGATCCTTTAATACTTCTTGAAATCTATATGCTACTGATACAATCTGAGCTCAAATGTGATTAGTTTTGCACGATGAAGATCTAGTTCTGGCTTTAACATTCCAGTTTACAGCTGAAGAAAGAAGGTAGAAGAGAATAACTGCAAAGATAAACAGTCATTACCCTCATGAGCTAGAGATTGCCTCTACCTTGTGCAACTACTCTTGAAAATGGAAATAGAATCATTTTTACTGCATTAGTGTTTGTCAAAGATCAGCTAGTTCAGGAAATGAAGGTCTAAATGTGTTAAAAATCTATCTGACATTATTTGGGCTGAAAGGTCATATACCATTGCTCAGATGCTGCTTGGGATTGGATCCCCCAAAAGCTAGCAATAATAATAGTAATAATATGCTTCTATAATAACTGTCAAAAATCCAACGTGTTAATTTAGAGGTTTGTTATAAAGTCCTTCACAGATCCAGTACAATTTAAATACAGTTCAATTGCACCAATAAAGTAATTTGCTCTGTAAAATACAGTGAACAGCTTTTTGCTTCTATCTTAATGCTTCCCTACCCTGTTGTGATACTGTTTCCAAAAAAGACTTCTGTCCCTGCTGTTTGGGGAGATGTATCTATAATGTCTTGATCCAAGCATTTCATATTCAACAGATGGTGATCTTGGCTGTACATTCATTCTGGTTTCTCTGAGCCTGAGTGCTTAATACCTCTTTTCTCTGCCAATCACTTCCTAACTAGCAAATGAAACCTGATTTGACATGAACTCTTCCCTGTGCTCTCTCTCACCTTTAGTGAACACTGACACCTTCAGACATTATTCCGAGATGTTTGCCTTTGATCTGCCAGCTGAAGAAGGAAGCCTGTTATTCTGTTGATTAATCCTGCATACAGGTAGGGAAGAATAGAGGTCTTAGTTTATACAGAATTAATATTTATTTCTTCATCAGGAAAAATGTTCAACACACCTGCACTTGTACAGGTGAAGAAGCTGACACCTCAACCAGCTGACTTTTTAAATCCAAAGGCAAAACCACATTTGCACATCTTTTTTCCTTCCTTTTCCACATCTGAGGAGCACAGAGAAATGAAGTTACAGTCTTCCTGTAACACAGTTTTCACTTCATTTTTTCCTTCTTATTTAACAGATATTCAGCATGGATGGAAAAAGAAAATATGTAACTGTGTTTTTAAACAACACAAACAATACAACTCTGAACTGGATTATTCAGTCTTCTTGAACTGCAAGCCTTTATCCTGTCAGACAAAGTTTGCATTCGTTGTTGGCATTAGTGTTTGCCTTTCCTTTCAGATTCTTGGTTGAGGTTATTTTTTTTTAAAAAAAATAAAATTAGAAATGACCCCAACAGTCATAGTTCCCTTCATTTTTGTGTATACAGGAAGTGGTAAGGCAAAGCACAACGTGTTCATGTTGATGAACATGAACAAGGTTGTCTCTCTTTTTGCTGTTCTTTGTTGTTGTTTTGTTGTTGTTATTTTTTGTTTTGTTTTGTTTTGAGCTCAGAAAGTAGTAGAATAAATCCTGTAATCTGAAATATGAAAAGCTATGTCTAGCATGTATGTAAGGTAAGAAAAAAAAAATCTGTTTCATTAACATTTCCAAAACTCCATATACATTATTAATGCCAATACATTGCCATTAGTGGCAATGTCACCAGAAATGAAAGGGCATCCCAAAATAACCCCATAGAAACACCTGTTTACAGAAGTAACTCAATCATGAAATGACTGAATACTAGTATATGAAAAAGAGAATCTGAGAAGATAACTTCATCCAGATGTGGTTTCTTGACATCACTAACCATTTTACCATATTATTTGTATTCTGTTATGAAATATGAAAAGTATTACCACTGGCTTCAGTGGTTGATATATATTAATAACTGCAATTATAGAATTATATTAATATAGAATTATATTAATGATAAATGGTGGTTTAATTTAAAATAATAATACTTTGATGCCTCCCTAGATCTTTTCCTTCTTCCTTATTCACTAAACCTGATTACTTCTACTTTGTAAAAGCAAAGAAATCAAGTGAAATAAATTCAGATCAGACAATACTGGATTATGGACAGGAACTATGAAAACATCACAAACTTGCTTTACAGAGTAGGAGATCCTTTTTGTTTTGTGTCTGTGTAATGTGTGGTACAGTATATTCGCCTACTGAGATGAACTCCTAAACTACTTAACACTACAATTCAATACCATAAACATTGCTGTCATTAGTGATCACCATAATTTCATACACAAACAATTAGTACTTTGTCTTCAGTACTCTGACTCTTAGTCATGAATTTGCTTTCCGAGAACTATGCAAAACAAGTCTGCTCTAAATGATTTATATAGTCTCATATTCTGATATACCAGTACGAGTACAGACTGTACAAACCTGGAATATGCATTATCATTGCAGGCACTACAGACCCCACAATTTCAATCCAGAAACCCATGAATATAGAAACAAATTTCTAGATTAACTACTTCTTTCCTTTTAGTTTTTCCACTGACAATTTGAAATACTGATTACTTCAGAAAAACTTGCTTACTCACGAGTTTTCATTCCAATTATGTAGTCTCCCTGAGAGAAAATTCACAGGACTGCTTTAACAATCTATTTTCTTATTGTCTTAAATATCATATAATTTAGTCTTGATGTGAAGCACCATCATCCCTAAGGCATTTTACATCTTTATTCAGGTATGAAAGTATACACAACTTTTCAAACTGTGGAGCTTGCTGACTTCAATTAGAATCCACAGCATTTGATTTTCATTTTTTTCTTGTTTAGAGAACATTTCAGAACACAGTCTGTGGGTTCACTATTTTTAGACCTTCAGCTAGAATGCTGGAGTATTTTCATTTTCATTCTTGCTTACCTGGTGGCTATTCAGCTCAGTAGTAGTGTTATGTACTGTCGATTTTTTTATTGGAAAAATATTTTGGGAACTCCCCATTGTATAAACTGAAACAACAGATTAATGTGAATAACCAAAATAGAATTCCCGTGATCAGCTCTATCCAATAACGTCTAGAACTTTGACTTCAAATAACTTCTGCAATTCTCTGCCACTGAAAAATGAGCATATTGGAGACAAGCTGGAGTAATTTGCAGGTTTGTTTAATCGTTTTGGAACATTTACAGCATCTCAGAACGTAGAAAAATGTGGAGCAGTAACCAGGATCAAATAACTCTTTTAAGGTCACAAAATGTTAAGGTTAATGAGGTGGTCCACTTCCTACTTTGTGCAAAGTAGTAAATATTGGAAGTAATATGCTAATAAAAGTCAAAACTGGAAGACTTGTAGTGCCCTATACCATTTCAGTCATATTTTGTATGCACCACAAAAAAATCTCCCATATCTAGTGAGTATCTACTCCACTGTGAAACATTGTATTTTAGGGGTTTAACTACAACTTTCTTTTCTGCTACCCTTTTATATTTGTACCTTAAAAATACTTGAAGGAGGAAGAAGAAAGCACACAATTAATCTTACTTTTACAGCTCCCATTTCTGGGTACTACTGAAGTATTTTTCAATAATGTAAGCAGATCTTTCAGATCTCTTCTAAACCTGTGTTCTCTATTATTCTAATTGAACAGAATTGCTTGGTACTGTAATTCTTAACATAGAAATTTGTTATTGCATAGCATATTTAAAATACAGAAACATAAACAGATTTGCAATTTTGGTTTCAGAAAAAAAATAATATCAGAAATTAATCAATGTCACAAGCTATATGCAGAAAAATAGGGGGAATTTAGAAACATTACTCAGCCATGTAGAGGTAGCATGAGGAAATCTAAAGTTCAGTTGGAGCTAAAACTTGAAGAGGACATCAGGGGCGACATGAACAGCCTCCAGTGCTACATTAGAAGCAAAAGGATACACAAAGAAAATGTGGGCCTAGCTGTAAATGGGGTAGATGAGTTGATGAAAGTAGACACAAATAAGGATGAGGTACTCAGTGCCTTCTTCACCTCGCTTTTCTTTAACAGCGCCTTTGTGCTTACGACATGGAGAAGAATCATCAGCAGAGGATGAGTATTAAGTCAGGGCTTACCAAAGGGAACTGAACCTACACAAGTCCAGAAATGGAAACGGCAAAATGTTACACATGTGGTAAGCCAAAATGGTTAACCTTGGAATCTACAGTCCTCACTTTGGTCCCTGGGAAGATAAGGCTGAGTCCTCTTGCAACACATTTCTCAGCACACGAGGGAGAAGACAGTGTTTGGGAACAGCCTGCATGGATTTATTCTGGGTAAATCATACCTGACTAACCCAACTGTCCTCTATAATAAAAGTTTGTGGATAAGAAAAAAGCAGTGGAGGTCATCTACCTCAACTTTAGAAGGACTTTCAACACTGCTTCTGGCATTACTTTGTTATGCAGGCTGAAATGTTACCATCTGGACAGGCAGACAACCAGACCTATAAAAAACTGTTTGAATGACTGGGCAAAGAGGGTACTAATTAGCAGGTTTTATTCTATCTGCATTCCAGCAGTGAGTACCACGAGGGTCTCTCCTGGGACCTGTCCCGTTTAACATCTTCATTGGTAAAATCTGAATGAGGTGAATGGATCGCACTCTCATCAAGTTTGCAGATGACATCAGACTGGGGGATCAATTGATATGCTCAAGGGCAAGGTGCCCATCCAGAGGGACCTAGACAGTCTGGAGAAACTGGCCAACAGGAACCTCATAAAATTCAAGAGCAAATGCTAGTCCTGCACCTGGGTAAGAAGAGCCCCTATTAATATGCAGGCTGGGACAAAGCTGCAGAGCAGCTTTGCTGAGAAGGACCTGTAGGTGGTGGTAGATGACAAGCTAGGCATAAGCCAGTAGTGTGTCCTGGCAACAATGGCCAAGAGCCTCCTGTGATGTACTCACAGAATAATGGCCCGAAGGATCCATGGTAGTGATTGTCCCTGTCTCCTAAGCACTTGTGAGACCGCATCTATAGTCCTGTGTCCAGTTTTGGGCCTCCTGCTCAATACAAGAGACACGTTGACATGCTACAGTGAGTTCTGCAGGGAGCCCCCAAGCTGATCAGGGACTGGAGTATGTGGCCTGTGAGGAAAGGCTGAGGGAACTGAAGAAGAGACTGCTTCAGTGGGGTCTAACAGCAACAAGAACTGGTGAGATCGGTGAGACAACACAACCAGGCTACTCACAGATGGGCATGGAGGGAGGATAAAAGAGAACAGCCGTAAGTTGAAACAAGAGAAAATCCACCAGGCTATAACTAGAAACTTCTTCACCCCAAGGATAGTCAAATTATGGGACAGGTTGTGCAGTCACCATCCTTGAGGGTTTTCAAGACCTGACTGAATAAAGCCCTCATTAACTTGATCTGACTTCATAGCTGACTCTGCTTTAAGCAGGAAGTTGGATTTAGAGACCTGAATTCCCTTCCAACCTGAATTATTGTATGATCCTATGATTAAAGATGAAGAACGTTGATACTCATGTATGACCTTCATCCGCTGAACAGCTACCTCACTTGATCAAGGAGGTAAAAATAATAGTCTGAACAGTGATAAAATCCTGCACGATCCTTTCTATCATTTCATTAGGTAATTTGCAGTATCACTGCATTTGGGAATATTAACGCATACACAAAAAAAATGTCATTAGTGCATATATAAAGCCCCTGAATGATGAAGAAAAAGCTAATTTCCCTTTCCATTACTCTTTGCTCATTTCTCTCTGTCCTTAGAATTGTTGAAGTAATTTGGGTTACTCTAACAAAGGGAAGATTAGACTCATTCTAGAAACAAGTGTCAATGAACTTGCTGAGATAATGGAGTGATTTATTATATTTGGTTGCTTAGAAAATATTATCCTAAATGATTACTTGCACTAAAACATTCTACAGTATTGGGACTTAGGGCATGGTGAATAAAATAATAGCAGAAATCATACATCTAACTTCTGTTAATCATATAAACAAAATAAAATAAAATAAAATAAAATAAAAAATAAAATACTGCATGTGATCTTTTCTATTATGGCAGTAAACGTCAACTCCAGAGACCCCAATCAGTTTGATCACCATGAAGTAAACTTTAATTTGGATGTCTTTATATCCCAGTAATTGAGTCCCTTAATCTATGGAATAAACTTTTTCAATTCTACTTCCTACTGGTGTAGGAAGTAGTTTATAAGAATGATATTCTAAAAAGCATTTAAAAATTCTATTCTATTTTAACAAAACTAAGATTTAATCATTAAGAAATATTTAGAATGCAGATTATTCAGACTAATTTAACTTATCTATTTATCTTACATAAAGTTTTTACCATGAAGAATAGGGACATTATCAGCTATTATATATTTATATTTTATTTGTCTTTCACTCACAAAAGAATTTTCCTATTTACAAAAGTACAACACATTCTCTATTCATCTATTTGCTTTCCTTACACTGAGAAGCCAAAAAGCTATTTAAATGAAGTATAAAAATAATCCCTCTAGGGGAATAATGCTCCCATAAGAGGTTAATATCTAGTATCCTGGACACAAGGTTAATTATTGTAATTTAACACATTGAGAGAATCTACAATATTAACAATATCTCTTAGGTTGTAAGAAAACTGGTATGTTTCATGACTGTTTTCCAACTAGGTACCATTAATAGCATATTAAATGTATTAATCTTTTTCACTTTGTTTCCTCTGACTAAACATTTGATAGACTCAGTTTATCAAATAAATATCACAAGGTCTAAAATATTATTTCATTCAGCTACAAAGGAAACAAAAAGGCTCAAGGTGAAAATGGTATTGAATAATTTCTTACACATCTATAATAAGAATTTAGGTTTCCGATTTGAATTCTCCCTTCCACCTTGTTAACATGTGTATATAGAAACGTAGAATATCCTGAGTTGGAAGGGACCCATTCCAAGGGATCATGGAGTCCAACTCCACACAGGACCACCCGAAAATCTGACTGTGTGTCTGAGAGCATTGTCCAAATTCTGCTTGAACTCTGGCAAGTTTGGCGCTGTGACCACTGCCCTGGGCAGCCTGTCTCAATGCCCGACCACCCCCTGGGTGCAGAACCTTTCCCTAACACCCAGCCTGACCCTCCGCTGTCCCAACTCCATGCTGTTCCCTTGGGTCCTGTCACTGTCCCCAGATAGCAGAGCTCAGCACCTGCCCTCTGCTCCCCTCATAAGGAAGCTGCAGGCCACTAGGAGGCCTCCCCTCAGTCTCCTCTGCTGTGGGCTGAACAAACCAAAGGACTTCAGCCACTCATCATCATACATTTTCCCCTCTAGTCTCTACACCATCTTTGTAGTCCTTCTTTAGACACTCTCCAGTAGTTTTACATCCCCCTTATATCGTGGCACCCAAAACTGCACACATTACTCAAGGTGAAGCCACACCAGCACAGAACAGAGCAGGACAATCACTTCCCTTGATATAGACACACTAAATAGTCACATAATTACCAGAACACTTTATATTTATTTGTATTTATCTATAGTGACTATAAGGCATGATTAGGGTCTTTTCAGAGCATATCTGCAGCTCAAGAAAGTGATGGTGGAGGTGTGCACATTTCACTGTATAATTCTGTGTTTGTAATGCTTATCAATAACACTGGAAAACCACATACAGTTCCATACTCTTTCTCCTCAAGATACAGAACTGTTTTCCAGTGTTTGGGCACACACATATTCCTACCTGATGAATGTTCTGTATTGCATAAAATAATATTTATTGTTTCCCTCCCCCCTGTCCAGGTGGGAATAAATATATGGCTTTATAGCTCCTCTACAACTTACTAGTCAAGATACTCTTAGACTTATGAAAAACAATGCAGTACATATTGAAATGGGGTTTCAAGCTATAACCCTTTTTTTCCTCTCACAGTGAGCATCCTTAACTACAGTAACATGTGATATTCCATTTCTCAACTACATGAATTATTCTCAGACTTACAGAAGAGATGTAGCAGAAGAAACTATTCCACATAAGTATATTCTATAACCAGTCTTCTAGTGATGCTCCAGAGAATTTCTAAGTCACAAAATCAGAAAGAAAAGTGAACACAGGCTGCCAGTATTCTGAATGGAATAACAGGAGATAGCATCCCTGACCATACATTAAAAGTAATAAAAAATGTACAACAAGGAAAAAAAAAAAAAAGACTGTTGCCTCTTGAACAATGAACTTAAGTTCATTCATTAGTGACTTCTTTAAAGAAGATACTCAAGCCTATGAAAACTTACTGGAGAAAGGCATCTCAATCCCATGTCTCCCAAACCTCAGTAATAAAAACACAGTTTCTGCTATTTGTGTTGGATTGTAATGATCATGCTCTGGGAAGCTAAATATCTCCTGGTTAATGTACAGTGAGCTCTCTGCGATAAGCTACATAAAAACTAGTGAACTATACTCTTGCCTGAATTTCTTTTTGGATCTAGCCCTGTATTTTAAAAGGACATTGGGACATTCAGATATTTTGTGTTTTCATGCAAATTTAAGAATTTCTAGGATATTTAGGGCACACAAATACTGCATTCTTTCTGTTCATTTGGGATTTCAGAAAAAAAAAAATATCAGAATATAAGTAAAAGTCTACAAAAAACAGACTCATACTGCTCATACTTACACTAGCCATAAAATAATGGAAGAAAAAGCAGAAGACTAACTCAGACTAACTATAGATCATTAATAATTTGGGAGTAAAAATGAATAGTGACTTCAGTAATTGGAACAGAGATTCCTTTTAGGTCTTTCTACTACCTGAGGAGCTGGAGAGGAGGGCCAAGTCATTCCCAATTAAATCCATGGTAATTATATAGAACAACTTGAAGTAGTTTGAAGGAGGAATTTTTCCTGTAGTTAGGCCACAAGATCAAGTTTCTTCAAAAAAGACAGTCAAGAAGCTGGAATGAATCTCTTCTCAATTTCATCTATTAATATCATTCTATCACTTTGATTTTCAGTCTGAAAGGGTTTTGTTTGGAAAACATTAGGATAATTTTCATGTTACCCTTTCAATTACTTATTGTAATCCAAGTCACGAAATTCAGAGAAGAAAAAGAGAGAATGAGAGGAGTATTTATTTTATTAATCTCAAGAAAGATTCAAATTTATCCTGAGTTTTACAAAAAATGATTAGTTTTTATTTGATCTGAACCTGTACTTCTAGAGACCCTTGGAATGAAACACTGGCACAAAGTAAGCAATCTCCTATAACTTACTACTTACTGCAGTTTCATACTCTCACTATCTACACAATTAATCATTTTTTAAAAATAGGAGAAAGATTATGCCTCTGCATTCGTAATAGTAAAGGGAGAACAAAGAAAATAAAGTTTTGAGAATTAAACCCTTTTTTTTTTTCCAATAAAGAAATGATAAAGAACAAGTCAGTAAACCTCCCCAGTCTCTTCCCCCTCCCCTCCCCAAGTTCTAAAAACAGATGGACCCTTTGGTAAACTTCTATTTGAGCAGTACATTGTTTGATATACGTTATGAAAAGAAATATTGCATAAAAAGAAATATGCATCTTGCATATTTGCCTAAGCAAAATACATCCAAAAAGGGCAATATATTAACCTACAGTTTTATTAGATAAATTGACCTCACAATCATCAATATGATGAAAAA
The DNA here is from genome assembly GCF_047663525.1 of Anas platyrhynchos. NCBI lineage: Eukaryota > Metazoa > Chordata > Aves > Anseriformes > Anatidae > Anas > Anas platyrhynchos. The sequence continues at coordinate 58,791,439 of NC_092590.1, forward strand.
ATCATAATCAGCAAAGATGAAAAAAAACACATCCCATTAAATACCAACATAGTAGTGTTTCAGGAAATACAATTTTAAATGATCACCGGTTGTTAAAATAATGCTCCTTTTAAGTACATATTTCAATTGTTAATACTGAATGAAACAAAACATCTCTGCCAACTTTAGCTTCTAGCTATCAGATTTTCATGTTTTATTTGTTTTTAAAATCAGTGTATAGCTCACTTATTTAAAAACAAACCACAGTTGCAGTTAAAAGAATTGTTTTAGTGTCAGAAATACTCTAAGTGCCTATATGAGGGGAAAAAAAAAAAAAAAAAAAAAGAACAAGCTACACATTAGCCATTAGATTCATTCTGCAAGGACCTTTATATGGAGGGAAAAATAAAGTGATAATCCACTACACAGTTCATTTGTGCAGTACCACTACCTATAAATCCTTCTTTTCATTCCACTGGAGTCAATATATATGATGATTTTAATAAAAAGACACCAGTATTTAAATTAATTTATATCCAAGTAGCATGTTGTCCAATAACATTCACAGCCACCACACATTTTGAGTAAATGTGGCAGATAGATATGGTTACACTCATGATGGTCATCTAGCTTGGCAAATTATCACATTTCTGAAAAATAGATTAGTGTTGTGAAGTGAAAGCCAAGTTTTTCTATCAAATTGGCTCACTTTTATTCCCTCTTCAGCTCTTTACAGACAAGGATGTGACAATATGAATTTAACCTGATTTTGTAGTCACACAGTCTGTAGAAGTATTTGAGATTTTATCATTTGCCATGTCATGCAGCAATACATTTTTTCTGCAGAACAAGCCTAAGGCAGTAGGTATAGATATAAGCTGTCTTGACAGGATTGAGTTTGTGCAATGCTACTACAAAAACAAACTTTATTACAACTTGTTTAAACTGTGCAATTTAAGTTGTTAAATCCTTCTGACAAACCCAGTTTCTATCTATGCATTTTAACATTAGAAGTGGTACCTGGATACTCTGGGCAAAAGCTTGATATACCCGTGCTTTGTCAAAAGATGTTCCAAAAGATGTTCCATTTTGCATGGATATTGTACCAAGAAGAACAGGTTCAGTAATCATAATAGAACCCTCCATGAAATTGGCTGAGTGGTTTAATTTATATGTTACTGAGTTATTTGAGAGGATCATTTCCTGAGCAGCTTGTAGTTCTAAAAAATTCACGTTAAAATCCATGCCAACATAGAGATCTTTTTCTACAGTATCTGAACATTTGTTATGGTTCATTTACTCGATATGTTAAAAAGTTTTCAGGAACAGACTTTTAGTTATTTTAGTTATTTTAATTTGTTTAGTTCATTGTAGTTATTTTAAAACAAAAAAAAATCAAAAAAAGCTTATGAAATAACATTATTAGTGGAGTTTATTTTTATCAAATAGCTCAGTTTCAGAATAATAAGCTTAACAGTTTATATAACTTGTTTCATCAATGAAATAGGTATATTGAAGTTTATCTATATTTTTAAAGGAAAACAGTGAAGCACATTAACTTTTCATTTACTCAGACATCTATTTTACTGAAAGACAAGAAAAGAAACTTCAGGTTTCAGTAGCCTAAAAACAGTACTCACAAATTAATATTCTAGAAGAGAAATAATTATTTCTTTTGCAGTTGATAGGTAAACCCCACCAAAAATATGTGCTTTTCCTCAGCAACTTGTTTACTATCATGTTCCCCAAAATATTTACCACTCCATTTTGCTATGCCTATATCTATATATTATTGTGGAAAATAATACAGAAGGTTTTCTAAATATGAACAAATTCATACTGCTTAGTTATAAGGGTACAGGTCTCTAAATACAAATCCGAAGAAAAGGCATGCACCTCAATTACTGCTTAAGAGACAGATACTGCTATGGTTATTCCCGGGAGCAGATTCACAGACTGTTGAATAGTGTTCAGACTCCATCACTGCTATTCACGACCTCTCATCATGTTTGCTATCACATATATGAGGGTCTAGTAATCTAAGTGTGGCACTTTAAAGGGCTGGCAGTGTCTGAAATACCTTCTCCAGACATGAGTGATCCAACAGAGGCTACTCTTAAAGCCTCTATATCTCAGAAGCTATAACAATCAAACTGAGAATGGTACGATATTTCTTTAGTAATACAAAACCAGCAAAAAATGACACTTATTCTTGGCAGATGGCTTATGCTCAGTCTTTCACTGGGAACAGAAATGGTGCTCACCCTGATCTCACATAAGCAAACAATTTTTGCTCATTCTCATGTCTTACGTACCTAGTCCTTCCTTTTCACCCTACTAAGAATTCTTTCAATCAACATAGCATCAAGAAGAAATGTATGACAGTAGGAGATGAGAGAGAAAAATTCATTAGACACATCAAAATATATACCTATTGCAATAGTTACAGGACACGGAATAAGAAAGTCTGGGAGACAAAAAGGTATTCTACAGTGTTGTCTGCCAAAGGGTAAAGCAGAACAGGATTTTAAATTTTCCTTGACTTTCTCCCCTTTGGAGCGTGTGTGTGTTTGACAAGCAATGCTGAATAAAGCACATTACTTCTGTAAATAAAAGCACTTCAGACTGAGTTAGACTTCAAGGGGTAGAAATCTAAGTCTCCAGAAGAAGAGTTACAATGATTAACTGACCTTCTGGATGAGAAAATTTATTTCTCATTTTGAATATAGTTCTTATTTTGAATATGTTTTTTTTCTCATTTGAATATATTTTCCTTAAGTTTCCAATCACTGCATTACAGTATAACTTTATCCTCCTAGATGAAAGGGCATTCTTCAGTTAGATGTCCTTCTAGAGCTTGGTATTTGAAACCATGGTCAAGTCACTGTGGTATACTGTTGAGAATTAAATGTATTAATTATTATGTATTAACATTAATTTATCCATCAGAACATTAAAAACTTAAAAACACTGGTATGAACATCCTTAAACAATTATATTGTTGAGTCTTTATTGGTAAACAGTTTACTCAGGACTCCGGACCATTCTCTCTCATCTACCATTAAAGGCTTTAGATATTTTTTCACGTCATAGTTAAAGACCGTCTACACACACACATGCTACTGTCACCATGTCATCTGCCACTATTAAAAAGAGGAAATCAACTCACATTCTAAAAGCACCTATTCAAAAAAGCTAATCCAATTTCCTTTATTTGGAAGCTGTTCTTACAAGATGTTCTGCTATCCCATTGGTAACCACTGACAAAATCAACTGTCGCAACTGTAAAAACATAAACAACAAATCAAAGAGAAGTTCACTATCTGTAGAACAATTATTGTTTTACTTGTTATAAGACAGTAAATAAAGTTGCTTATGGTTTTGTGTTAATTAACATTGTGAATCAACCTGCCAAGTATAAACACATTCATGCATGTGCATGAATGTAAAATCTGGTAGGCATAGTCAAGATATTGAATTAGCTGCATTACTAATCATAGACATACGGATAACTCAATGGGTTAAAAAAAAAAATAAAAACAAAAACTTAAATTTAAAGGCTCTGCATACTTCCTGTTAATCAACCATTCTTTCAAAATTCAAAACTGAATGCCACCTGGCACATCTATAATTATAGACAGAAAAAATAAATAAATCTGGAAACAGCATTCTGCAACCCTCAATGAACATTAAAAAGTTCAAAAACCTGAATGAATTTCATAGCTGTAAAATTTATAGCTTTAAAAAATTTATAGCTATAAAAAAGAATTTATAGCTTTAAAACCCATTCAGCTTTTTAGCTTTAAAATTTATTCAGGTTTTTAGCTTAAGTGCAATGGAAAAAGATATAGATTGAAACAAGCTAGTTTGATAACTGCAGTAAACTAAATTATGACACAAGATCCATAGTATTCTTTAATTTAGAATAAACTGATTGCTAGTCCGTCATCTGCAGAGTATGAAGTACCAAGATTTACCTGCAGACTCCTGGAATGTCAGGGCTATTTTCTGTGCTGGTAAAAGTAATTATAGCTTGATACTGTCATGGCTGTGACCAGTTTTGTAACTAATCAATGACTGTCAACAACTACTGTGCAAGAGGGGTTTTTTTCTTTCCATAAAGCTTGTGTCTTACCACACCAAATAATAATGACTTACCCTATATGCCTATATAAATTTCATTTCAGATAATCAATATATCATCCTGCTCATAAATAAGGAAAAGCCACTACCACCTACTTAAAGTCATTAAACATATTTCCAGTGAGAAGTGACAGTCGTCTTAGGGCTGGATGGACAATTTGCTCCAAGCTGATTCACATTAAGATTTTGTAATGCTTTTCTATCAAGAAAACAGAGGTAAGTTTTCTCTCTGTAAGAATCTAAAACAATTCTACCTGTGAACAGGCTTTGAATTACTCCTCTTCTGCCAAATCCATTTACAATCCCAGCAGAACAAACCTCTGAAAGCAAATTTGAATAGAGGTTTCTGAACTTGCTTCAACAGAACTAGTCTTCTCTCAGAGGCAAAGCTTGAGATTGAAGATATCTATAGCACTTAATACAAGCTCGGCTAAATGCTGCATAATTCCCTTTCTTTAAGCTGTTTTTCTTTCTCTTTGAGCTTGCAATAATGGAAACTCCATTTGGGATTGCTGATTTGAGGCTTTTTTTTGTTTGTTTGTTATTTTGTCTACTGACTAGCACCTAGAGAGATTCCAATTTCAAGATACATGGATGTGAAATGTATTTGCATATTTTTTCAGTAGTTTTCATTTTTTACAAGCATTACGTAAAATATTAACATTTTACTGTCACTAGGCTAGTTACAAACAACCAATATCTTTTGTGTATAAATATTTGTATCTAAAATGCCCACTTATATGTTAGCTTACTGTGGAAAATCTATTCTCATGCAATACACAGCAGCCACCTTATGTGCATGTCTACAAGTATTTCTGGGTACACAAAGTCCTTGAAAACTCTAAAATTTCCCTTCCAATAATAGAGAAGCACATTCTGCAGTGACTCCTAATTTAAACAGGAAGATGGCCTGTATTGTATCTTATATGATCAATGAACACAAAGAACATTCCCCAACTTGTTTGAAAAGCATTAATCATCAGATGTCTGTCTAAATACTTAAGGCCATTTCAATTTAATGAAACAGCTCAAATATTACATTGCTGACTGATTTTGTTAGTGTGATAGATCAATAACTCACTCTGACAGACGTTATACAATACATGTTGAAGTGTATCTGGAACCAGAGAAACATACTGGACATTAGGTAGAGCTGTAGCTCATTTGTTCAGTTCTTAAATTAACTGTGACATACTCAAAGCTTTTCTTTTGCCAGGAAACTGTAAAACAAATATAAACAAAGCAGCCTTTGTGTTTAATAGGTCCCCTGTATCTTTGTTACTTTTGTAATTATTTTGTAATCTTATGAAAATTCAGATTTTACAGATGATTCATTAAGCATAACAAACTCCAAACTCTGTGTTTTCAATGGTACTTTATAAATCATAATATAATATTTTAAAAAGCTAACTAAAAACACAGTAATTTACATTCCATAAGTTTATTGCTTTTTTTTTTTTTTTTTTTTTTTTTTTTTTTTGGTGTGTATTAATTTGTACACAAATGCAAGGCTGGGGATAGGTTTTGAGAGTACAGAACCAACATGCTACATACACACAATATTGCTCATAAACTAAGTGAGCAGCCAAACTTCAGTCTTGAGATGAGTTCTTGCTTACACAACCTGACTTGCAAGGAAGATTCTTGACTAGTAAAGTTGTGCTTACTTGGAGAAAGGTCAGTTGCCCCATAGTCTAGTGCATTTGCATGCTGCCATCAACTGCATGTACTATCAGCATGGGTAGCAGCAAGAACAGTTTTCCCTTTGAAAGCAATGTACAACACAGTACACTCTATTTACAACATTCTGCTCCTTCAGACATGAGATGTTACCTTTTTTGGACATATCCATCACCTTTGTGCATAAATGTTGCTTTTTATTCTGTCCAATACAGAGCATTTAAGTATCAGGAGAAAATCAAAATGCTGCTATATTACCAGTGAATAGCATATCGCAGGCAAATAGAAGTTGCTAACAGAATCACTATCGCTAGCCATCCAGTTATTAAATTTGTTTATCATATTATCTGATTTTCATATTTTGACAATATTAATGTGATCCGACAAGCAAAAAACTGTGATAATTAATGAACTTTTAGAAATCCAGTCACTCATTTGGTTATCCAAATTTTTGGAAGTCTTAACCATGAAATCAACCTGTCTGAAAACCACATCTATAATATTTTGCCATCTCCACATGTTAGTCTTATTATTAATATTATTATAGTAAAGCAATTGTTGTTAATAAACTTCATGAGAACTATAAATATGCATCTCTTGATTTATTTCAGCATAAATAAGAGGACAAAACATGGATGTCTATGCACAAAGGCGTAACTTCATGAAAGAAAGGAATTTTAAATACCAAACATCTCATTAATGGGCACAGCATCTACAGCTTTGCATGTCTGAAAATCATTTAGTATTGTATAAGGCTTAGTTTCTTCCCCCCTACTGTGTCTGTTTTGCAGGGTTCCACTAAGAAGCAGATCCAGCAGCTCAAGGATTGCCCCATGGAGTAAAAACAATGCTTCATTTACTCCCTATGGCATGACCTGAGTCCCTCTGCCAACTTTTCTTCCTTACTTACTTTGCAAACATTATCTGCATATCTCAAAAGTAACAAAAAAATGTAAGAATGGACCAATCAACTCTCAATGTTCAGACATTTCTCCTTTGCTGAAATGCAAAGGTAGTATATACAAATGAAAACAAACAGGTGATATCACTTTTTCAATTTCAAGCTTTTTTCAAGCTTTTTACTTATTTATTTATTTATTATTAAGGAGCTGAAGTTCATTATGAGGCAGTGAGATTAAAGGGGGAGAGGGGGCAAAATAAGCAAACACTCTGATGAAAAAAAAAAAAAAAGAGAGACCATGCAAAAAATACCATGCAAAAAAAAAAGAAAACAACAAAAAAAAAAAACACTAGAGGAATTACAGTGTGTGGGAAAGAAAGGAAAAGGCAAACATTGGTATCTCTTGGTGCTGATGTTGTCCCTTCACCTTTTCCCCACCTTGCCATCTGTAGCTCCCTACCTACAGAGCAAGTCCTTTATCAATGCAGTAATAAATTCATACATTCGACCATCTGCCTAGCAGATGGGGCAGGTGCTGAGTATCGTCAATCACCAGCTTCCACTTGTGTTTGTCATTATCAGGAGTTAATAGACTCCAGGGCAGGAGGTTGGCCATGCACGCAGCAAGAACAGCAGCATGTTGCACCATGTTTGCTCACCCAGGGCCTCCAGGGAAAAGGGAAGCAGTGGAGGAAGGAGGCAAAGGAAACAGGGAGGTTTTCATCTGCCGTGTCATTACATAGCGGGCAGTAAGTGTTACCTCAGCTTGGTAGCAGATGTTACCTGTCCTGTGCAGCACATCCCTTACATCTAAGGGACATACCCTTGTACTCTAAGCTCACAGAACACTTCCCAAACTGTTGACACTTGATTTTTATTTATTTTGTGTGTGTGTGTGTTTGTGTGTGTGTGTGTGGTGGAGGAAAACCAAGAAAATAATTTTTCTTTACCTGGGAAAAGGATACAAAGGCAAAGAATATTGGAGGGGAAGCCGGAGGGGGTGGAAAGGCAGTAATTGAGCAGTTGCAGACATGGGCATTAATTTTTAGTAAACAGACAAAAGGACCATGTAAGGATTAAATTTTTCTTTAATTACTTAGAGCAGAATTCCAATACTTATTTCTTATCCAGACTAGGTAACACCGAGTTTCAAGAACAGTTTCCTTTTTTCCTCTGTAGGTTTATACTTCCATTATACATTTGATGTGACTGTCAATAAAAAGTTGACATTTACTGTAAAGAATCCCCACAGAAATCTAGGAAACTTCATAGCTTGTGCAGTGTTTCTCACTGAAGTGTCAATGAAATCTGCTTGTGACTTACTGTCCCCACAGAATATCGCCAGAGGATGTGACCTCTGTTATTTAGCACTCTTTCTATAACTAGAAATTTTGGCTCTCATAATGTGAAGCAATTATTTTCTCTCTACATTTAACTGATTGATTACAGAGAGAACTTTCCGTTTCAAAAGATGCTGAGATAAACACATAGGAAACACACACAAAGAAAAAATTGTAATTATGGAATTATTGTTGATGTTAATTGTTTTCCTTATTTAAAAAAGGAAGCCAATTTCAACTGCTGTTTTTTTTTTTCTTTCTTTTTCTACTAACACTATTTAAATGTTATTTTAGGTTTTTTACTAATATCATTTTCAAATTTATTTTTATAATGAGCAGCCAACTAACAACAAAGGACTTCTTTTCTAGAAGGCAAGGCATCTTATTATCATTTAAATTTAGTTTACACCAAATAGCATCACCTGATCTTCTTCCCCAACTATATTTCATCTCTTTATTTGATACCAGTTCTTTATTTCAATTTCTTCTACCCTACTGAGCAACTCTGTGTGTTACGGAAAACACACCTTCTCAAATGGCGATGAGAAATTACATGCCTGAGCACAGGGTAGATTCCTTCCTATTGAAGTCAAAACTCTAGATAATCTTCCACGTTCTCACCAAACACAGTATATTCACAACAAACACAGTTAATTCTGCTCCAGAGCACATCTTTCCTGGGTAGCACGATGACTCACCAAAAAAACAGTCAATTGGAACATGTATAAATAAAAATGGTTATGAGCAGAACACGGCCACTTGTGTTTAAACACAAGACAACTGAAAATGATGAAATGGTCATCAATTTCTAGCTTTCCTTACACCCTGATTTTTTGTAGGAAGCTCCAGTTGACAGATTCAGCATGTGAGCAGTCTTGTGTTACTGCCAAGTATCTTCATGTATATATACATATGTTATATATACAAAAGTTGTATGTCTAACATACACAAACACACATCTTGTTCCCTCAAGATATTTTGTTTCTGATTTTTCTTTAAATATATTTTTTCAAGAACACTATCACCTCCAAGAGAAATATACAACAACCATTATGAACAAATGATGTGAAAGAGAAAAAAAAATCTAGACAAGACACATAAGCTTATTAAAAATAATAATAAATATGGAAACATTTAAAACCATGCAAAATACTTCATAGGGTTTTAGCACTTTTCCTTCAAGCAGGTCTTGTGAATGTATTTTCAAGCTTTTACTGTTAACTCATAAACATCTGCAGCTAATGCAGTTTTTTAGCATCTATTTATCTGTCATAACAGCACATCTATCTCCCTTCAGAAAGTCAGAGAAATGTACTCTCTGAACCTCATAAGTATGCAGGCCCTGACTTAACCTCATTTTTTGACTCTTATGACCCAGAGCTCAAAAGCTTGAAATCTATACCACAAAGATGAGCACCAGCTGTTGACATTCTTAATCTCTCAACCTAGGAAAGAATATATACATTTTTCTTTTATGTTGCATTCTCAAAGTAGCACAAAGACATTTACAATTAAAAACAGAAATTGGGTGCAATGAACTCAGTCAGAGGGGAAAAATGAATAAACAACAGTTTCACTTTGTCTGGGCCCTGTAGCATTTTGATAAAGTGGATCCAGAAAATGAGAACGAGAAACCAGTATAAAGAGTGGATCATGAACAGAGATGGAAATTGTTTTTATTGATTTTCACTGGCAATGGAGCTCATAACACAAGGGTTATATTTATAAAAAGTTGATCCTACACAGAGCACAGACAAACTCTGTTTCTCATCTTTTAATTACTACCATTTTCTGGTGTCTGTACGTAAAAAAATAAAAAACATAAGAAATGTTTTTAAAATAAAATTTCCTAACAAATGTAAACTAAATAGGAAGAAACAAAATTTAGATATAAACTCAAATTTATCGCTAATATTATACAGAATCAGTGCTATCCCTATGTAATATACACCATTACTACTAGTATATTATTGCACTTTCAGGCAGAATCAGAATCTGCCAGATCCTTTGTATTAAGCGTTATACAAAATATGCAGTAAAAAGCCTTCATGTGCAGACTTTCTGACCAATTAAACAATGTAATAGTTATTACCATCACTTTTTTTATAAAAGTCTTCATAGGACAAACAGTGGAATTTGTTGCTGTTTATTTTCTAACAATTTTATTCTCCAGCCTGCTAGAACAGTTTGAGCTTAGATGCTGATAGATTGCAATAATGTCTGTGCCTTCAGATTTATCAGAGTACAGTGCAGTGACTGTTTGATCCTCTCCTCTTTAAACCTGAGACATTACAAAACTGCATCCAAAATAGATGATTATTATTCTGCCTGTGTTCTCAAGTTTGAAGATAGCTTCACTCTAGAAGATCAGGACTCAAGTCACAAGGTCTGATTGTATCCTCATTTACATTTATGTACATTGTGAATAATTCCAAAAAGGGCAGTGGAAACCTACTGAGGTAAAATTGGTGTGAGGTGACTTGTGAAGTGAGACAGATTTATGTTTTTCATATAATGAATTGCCTCATCCACAAGAAAGCACGTTGAATTGGAACAATTTATAATGCACAATAATAATGCACTATGTATAATTTATTTTGTTATTATGCGGTGCTTTCTTCAGTGCTGTTCCTTGTCTCCTGGCTCTATTACTTTTTCTGTTTCTATTTCCTTTCTACTTTATTATTAAATGCTGGCAGTTTTACACTCTTCCTTAACTACAGGACACAAAACAACAGGATTATAAAAGGTGGGAGGAAAAAAAATAATATCTACCTGTTCTTGTCCAGAATTCAAACTTTGTTTTTAAACACAGGTTACAGGAAAAAAAAAAAAAAAAAAAAAAGCAGTTTAGATGTCTATTTAGAAACACTTTTCAGAAAGTGAACTACATTAAAGCTATGTTGTCTCCCAGTTCTTTGTATGAACATCCCTTGACCATCAATGAATGCCAGAGAGAAGCAAGAGGGAATGAAGTATTGCAATCTATACCCCATAAATAAGTATTAAGTGTCCTAAAAGTATTTTTAATTAAAAGTGTTTAAAACACTATTTAATCACCTAGGATGGGATTTATAAAAAAACAAAACAACAAAAAAACAAAACACTGGAAACAGAATGGACTCTTAGAACGTGCTGCTCTTGCCTAAGTGGCCTAAGACCATTTGGGATTCATATCCCCAAATACCACACAGCTGCAGTAATGCTCAGCATCACCTTTTTCCAACTGTTAGTGCTTTACCTCCAAAAAGGCAGAGGTGACATAATGCACTCCCATGCCCAATGCTTGGGAAAAAAAAACAACAACAACAACAAACAAAACCATCCCCCAACATCTATGATGACCTGAAAGATTTATAGAACTAGGTGCCCAGAAATGAAATTCAAGACCAATAATATGCCAAAACCATGTTCCTAAAACGATGAAAAGAAAGTAGAGGCAGATGTTTTTGGAAGTCCATTCTTCTAGGTAACTGAGGCACCTTTGCATTCTAAGTGACACAGCATCAGGCAAAAGTAAGTACTGCTGAGAACTCTGAGCTAGCCGTTACAGCCATGTTACTGATGATGATGTGCTGTACTACTATTGAGTGATGAATTGCTTCCAAATCACATTCAGCATCCAGGTCAAGCAAAAATTGTAACAAGAGCACTGTCAAACACATATGAGCTGCGTTTAAGAGATCTAGATTTTGGGAATTTGGAATTTAGGCATCTGCTTTCTTTTCAGATGATGTTTTTACATGAAATTATACCAAGTATCACAAAATACATATACAAATATGAATCCAAAACTGGTAATAATCAGATTCTTTTACCACCTATAAAGGATGGAAAGACCAGCAAAGAAGCATTCTGGTGTTCTGGCACCTAGTAGCAATGAAAGAACTACAAGAAAAAAAAAATAAATCACAGCATCGTTGAGGTTGGAAAGGACTTCTGTAAGTTGTCCGGTCCAGCCTCACTGCCCAAGCCTAGTCACTGTGACGAGATGAGTATGGAATATCACCAAGGAGGGAGACTTCATCACCTCTCTGAGCAAAATGCATTTGTATAAAATTGTACAACCTTATTTGTTTCACACAATGCCTTTTTACAATTTTAACTCAATTTGCATTGCACAGTTTATCATTCCTTGGATTCTGCTTTTATAAAAAAAGATCATTTTAATTTGAAGACAAACAGAAAAAATTAACTAGCTTAAATATGATAATGAAAATAAAAAGTTTGTAGATCATGATTGTTTTCATTTTTTTTCTTTAAAATAAGAACCACACAAGAAAAACTCCTGAAAAAGATTTGTTGCACACTTTCTATCAAAATACTGCTTAACATTCAAACAGCCTGCAGCAAGCTAGATATTAATTTCCAGATTGCCTAACCATAACCATCCGTCAAAGGACACAGTTCACAATAAAATTCCAGGGGGAATACAATTGATCAGAAAAGTCTATTACTGTTGCATGAGCACAATTTAACTTTCCTATGTGGGGCAAGGCTGCACATAGGAGCAACATTTAAAATCCTTAAATAATAGTTATACAATAAATTTTATTAAAAAAAAAAAAAAGAAAAAAGAAAAAAGAAGAAAGTAGCACAGATCAGTTAAATAAAATTATGTACAGAAGACATTGTGCTGTTAACCAAAATTTGAGTCTGGCATGTGGTCTACAGAAAATTTTCTTTTGAAAGTAAAAAGTGAAACAAGACACTATAGAATGTTAGATATGCTGTGAATCAGTACTCAGTGTACTTTGACTAAATGAATCATTTAATGTGTTGCAAAATGCTTCTTGAAGGTAATTCTAGATTTTGTGTAGAGAGGTTTAGACTGTGAGCTAAAAGAGGGGGAATGTTTTTAAAGCAACGCTGAAAACCAAAACTTTATTAACAAACAAACTAAAAAATAAGTAGGCTTTTCAAAGCACAGTTATACTTTTGAGATACCATAAAGAGACTAAATGACAGAGTATAAATTAGAGAGTAGTAATACATGTATTTTTTTTAATGAATATTAATGAAACTGTCACATATACTACAGCTAGAGGGGAGCTTCCAGCTAGAATTTAGGAAGAAGTTCTTCACTAAGAGGGTCACTGGGCACTGGAACAAGCTCCACAAGGAAGCGGTCACAGCACCAAGCCTGCCATAGTTCAAGAAGCATTTGGACATTGCTTTCAGATTTTTGGGTGGTCCTGTTCAGAGACAGGAGTTGGCCTCAATCATCTTTGTGGGTCCCTTCCAACTGAGGACATTCTCTGATTCTATACTGATGCTAAAGTTGTTTGAGGAATTACAGCTAGCTAAGGATTTTCAAGGCAGGATATGGACCAGATGAGATAAGACAGAAAATACCATATCAACTATGTCAAATTCTGGGAACGGAACTGTTTGTATAGAATAGAAATACAAGTGTGCTCTGAACATAATCTGAAATAACTCCTTAATTTCAAAACTAATTTACGTTATCTTGAAACAAATACTACATTCATTCCAGTTCAAAACTTCAGGATAGTTACTTAATAGTAACTAACTTAATAGCTTTTAACAAATTCTTTGACTATTTCTTTTTCCATTCCATCAGACACACTTAGTAGCATGTGTACAATAAAACTGGTATGCTTTTTCTTACTTTTTTTCCCCAAATGGGCAACATGACAAGATTATCATTTTCAATTAGAGTTCTAAATCTAGTCTGGCAGTTCTGTTTTTATTATACATTTTCTTTGGAACTGTACTTTATACACTTAATACATAAAGCCAGTATATAGTCTGAGAAGTTTGCTGTTCCCTGACTCCTCCCTTACAGAGGTTGAAAGCTGGATTTTCACTGTTTCAAGATAAACACAGTGAACATGAGGCAGCTGAGTTCCTCATAATAGAAACATCTTAAAAGGTGGATTTCTATACTGTAACAAAGACATCTCAGAATTACTGAGTTGGAAGCAATTTACTTCCACTCTCCTGCCATGGGCAGGGACACCTCCAGCTAAACCAGGTTGCCCAAAGCCTCATCCAACCTGTCCTTTGTCACTGCCAGGGATGGGGCATCCACAGGTTTTCTGTGCCAGTGCCTCACCACCCTCTGAGTGAAGAATTTCTTCCTCATATCTAATCTAAACCTACCCTCTTTTAGTTTAAATCCAGTACCCCTTATCACTACACTACCTGAGCGTAGTGCTTTATTTCAGCTTCATCAGCATCATTTCAGCTACACATCTCAGATTCAAACTATGAAAAAAAGTTCCAGATTTTGAGTTAAGCAAAGACTCCTAAAACCTTCTCAAGAATGAGAACATGCAACGTACGATCCTGCACATGACAAACAATTGAACTGGTGAAGCAAACAAATGAACAAAAAGCATAAACTTCCGGGGAGGGAGGGGGGAAGAGAGAGAAAAAGAAAAAAAAAAATACACCAAAATAAGCAGCATATTCTGATTCATAACATGAAACAAGATGGGTACATTGCTACAGGGAATTTGATTCACCACCAAAGCACTAATAATCACGCAAGTCAAACCAAGCCATGGTGTTCCAGAACATCCGCTAATTCTACTCAGATATAAAACCGCACTAGCAGTCTGGAAATATATAAAAGCAGGCAGACAGAATAGAAAGCTACATTATGACAAATCAAGAAAAGTGCTTCTGAAGTTAAAAATAGATGACTTGTGCACAGAGCTAAGATGATAAATACAACTGAGCCACTGAAATAACACTGCAAATGCACCTTGTTCCTACATAACTGAAACATCTAAAGAACTGTGGTACAATGGATGACAACTAATAAAAGAGAGAAAAGCAAAATATAAACAACTCTACCCTCAGACCAAATCTACAACATTTTATGGATGCGAGATAAAGAATGGAGAGCTCACAAAAAATACTATAATCAAATGACTGCATCTAGTCTGAAGTCAAAGGTAAAAAAGACTAAACCAAAAGACAAAAAGTATTACTCCAGTAGGTATGCCAATTCTACTCTAATGTAGAAGTCTTTACTAGGTGATCTCTAAATATAGTATTTTTGTGACATTATTGTGACTAAATATAGTATTTTTTGACATTCAATTTGTCTTAGTTGAATATTTTCAAGGAGTAACAAAGAGTATTCCTTACCACCTCAATTTCAGCAAAACTGAAAGCAGTTTATTCAGACCTCTAATTTAAGCTATGTTATAAAGAAAACATTAGTAGACTACATGAAGATTGTGGTAGTGGACATATGATATAAGCTAGTGATTTATAATGCTTTTCTAGAGATTTTCCTATGATACAAAGAATCATTTATTGAAAGTGCACTCTTCCACTTCCTGATGTTTTGTTTGTTTTTTTTTTTGTTTGTTTTAAAACTTGAATGCTTCTGATCTTCAGGACTTGATTACACTGACACTGCTCACGGTACAACTAGCCCACAAATACTCACGTGTATTGTATTTTTAGATCACTTTGGGTTATAATATTTTTCTAGTCCATCAATTGCTAGAACATTTTTTTCATACTAAAAAGGATACTGCGAATATAGTAAAGCACTGATATGGGTGGTATTACTAATAGCATAATAAATAAAAGTCAATATATAAAAGGGAAAAATGTAAACAACTTTATATTTTATATAACATTTCTAAAATAAATGTATTCATTTTAATTATTCTTAGTATATTTGCTAGTATACTACCACCTAATGGTAGAAGATAATTAATATAGTATACAACTACATAAAGATGCCTGATAATCTCTACAATTCAAATGTCTGTAACTGTCAACATCCTTTTCTCTGTCTGGTCTCTATTTCTCCCACCATAAAACATTCTTTGCACTCTTTTATTTATACTTCTAGTACTTTTCCTGATCTTTTTACTACTTCAATTACATTTCCCAATCATGGTGTCTTCAACAGTACAGAAATTTTCCATCCACATATAGTAATGCTAACAGTTGCTGTAAGCTATAGAACTCCACTTTTCCTTAAAATAGAATATTAATCTTCTTCCCATTGTATTTGTGAGACATATGCACATCATTTTATAAAAAAATGATGTGCTGGACATGTTGAGCAGGAGCAGTGGTATATCCTTGTGGCAAAGAAGACCAAACACATACTGGGCTGTAGTACTAAAAGCATCAGCAGCGGGGTAAGAGAACTGATACTTCCCTACACTTTAGCATGTTGGAAGAATGTGTGTGTCTCTAGTTTTCATCCTGTTAGTTAGAAAGACATTCATTTACTGTTTTAGTGAGTTGGCGGTTGGTCTATTCTCCCACGTGCCAGGTGATAGGATGAGGAGGAATGGACTAAAGTTGCGCCAGGGGAGGTTTAGGTTGGATATTAGGAAAAACTTCTTTACTGAAAGGGTTGTTAGGCATTGGAATGGGCTGCCCAGGAAAATGGTTGAGTCACCATCCCTGGAGGTCTTTAAAAGACGTTTAGATGTAGAGCTTAGTGATGTGGTTTAGTGGTGGACTTGTTTGTTAGGTCAGAAGTTGGACTAAGTGATCTTGGAGGTCTCTTCCAACCTAGAAGATTCTGTGTGAGGCACCAAAAGGTTTATTGGACTGAGTCATGTGATACAAGAGGCTTAAAGATTATGTTTATTCTTAAAAATAGAAGACCAAGGACAGTTGCAGTAGACCAAGGCTTGTTGCAGCCAACTACCTAAAAGGAGAACACAGAAGAACACAAGCTAGACTCTTCTTGAAGATGCACAGAGAAAAGACAACAAGGAAAGGGTAATTAACTGCAGCAGGGGAAAATTTCAATTGGATATTAGGGAAAAAAAAAATTGACAATGAGTGCTGTCAAATACTGAAAGACACTACCAGACAGGTTGTGAAACCTCCGTCATTGGACGTATATGGTGGTTTATCAGCCATCTTAATTAGCTGTTTTAAACCATCTGTCAAGGATTTCACGTGGAAAAACTACCAATATCACCTTTCTGACCTTCTCCCTACATTCTCTCTATTTATCCCTAACATAACAACTGGTTTAGCACCATTTGCTTCAGAATGAAGACTAGTATGTGATTTCTCCCTGCCCTCCCTCACAGCATGTAATACATGACAGCTTAGAAACAAAGAGATTTTTAAAATAAACAACAATGAACAGTAAGGATGAAACAATTTGTTTACTTAAATATGTATTCTTTGTTAACACAAACTGCAGATGGTTTTAACCCTAGTTAAACAGAACAAAGATGAATTAATATGATGCCTTTAAGGTTTCAATAAAAATATTTCATGGTGCTCATGATTGTAAACATATTTTTGAAGAATGCAATAACCAGAAAAAGAAAAATTTGGCCCATAACCAATATTTCAGTTTAATTTTAAAATCTCATTTTTATTTACAGCTTTTAATATGCATTAGAATTAAATATCTAAATTAAAAGCTTCCTTAATTTATGTGCTAAAGCTCAAACACATAATTAATTTGTCAACAGAAGTGATTACTAATCCAATTACAAAACACGGATCTCTGTTTATCCATCTTTGTATATGGAAATATACCACCAATATAATAGTTTTTGAATGAGTTTAGTAAGCAATAAATTGAACATTCTTGCCCCTCTTTTTTCAACCTTGTGTCTCAGTATTTGCAGCAAGCAATTGCCCACTGAAGTTCTAAATAGCTTTGAAGTTCAAAATAAACATTCTAGATCAAACAACATATATATATAATACACACAACTGTGTATATTTTGATGAAATGTAACTGAGATACATGTTCAGTTTTTAAAAATTAAGTAATTTTTGGAAAAATATTTATTATAAAATATCAGAAAGTGCTAATTAGATGATACTGGATACAGTTATTACACAGTATCATTGTTTTAAAGAAATGGGCTAGTTAGATGAATAAGTTCAGCCGGCTCAATCAATAAATAAATAAATAAATACCTAAATAATAGCCCTTTTCTATTTCAACTTGAGTTTCTCAAGTCAGCTGTAATTTGAAACATGGCAGGGATTTAATCTGCTCTTTTAAATGTTTTCATATTTTTTCTGTTTTATAAGCACTCTTTTTTAATCTTCAGATTGAAATACACATCGTGCACTTGGTTGTCCTTCCTGCATACCAATGTCTTCAGAATTCTAAGGGAGCACTCTGTCCTTTTGCATTGATGTCTGTGGAAGATACCTTGTTAAGACAACCTTCTGATTTAATGTTTCTGTTGTATCTTTTGGCTGAAAAGCTCAGTGTGCACTTGGCTACATGCATCTTCTTTGCTGAAGTGCAAGAATGCTCTTGTTTGATGAATTAAGCATTCTGACATTTCTAAAGCACAGTTGTGATGTTTTATCCTATACATACGTTATATACAACCCACATCAACTGTTACTAGTAAAAGCTTGAGGCTTATGACCACTTTTGTTGAATTCACCTTTCATCCCATATAAAGTAAATGAGTTGGAATTAACAGGTCTGCCTTTGCAAGAGTAAACAGGAAGTCTGACAAAGTAATTCCCTGATAATCATAGCAAATTAGTCTTGAAGTCCACTGACATGGAAAGATTCTTACTGGCATCAAGCCTGAGGAATAGTCATAAATCCCTTATTGTGAAACAGTAGTATTGACATGGAAATCTTAAATAGGTTCTTTTTCTTTTTTCTTTCCTATTTTTATCCTGGGTTAGAAAAAAGTTTGCCAAAAATTCCATGTACATGAACACTGTATGTACTCACACTAGTCAAAATACTTGCTGGAAAGTTTACCTACATCTTGCTTAGGGAGCTGTGCATAGGGAAAAAAAAAAAATCAGACCTATCAATTGTGAATATGGAAATGTTTTCAAAGATACAGTTTCTCACAATTGCATACAACTCAAAAAGTTGCTATCTAGACATGACAACTTATTCAGCAGCAGTCTCAATGCAGTAAGCAAAAGGGTCTGAGTGCAGCCTGAAAGCCTGAGGCAGTGAACAAAAAGTAAAAGCCCTAAACACCAATCCTGGTAACAGAAGCAAACACTCTGGCTTTGCACATGGGTCTTGAAGCTGTCAATCTCACACTAGGGGGGTGATACTGATGAATTGACTTAAACTGCTGAAGAAGCAGGAATTAGATAATTACAAGACAGGCATGCCAAGTTACTGTTGCAATTGTATGCATGTTCCAGCATGTTTTGCAATTGTGCTTCTATTATTGGTTTGAGTTTCTGTGTGTTTGTCTGTACATGTATGAGATCTTAGATGCATCAGAGCACAGGGAAAAGAAATACACAGTGAGTTATTACAGAAGCACGTCATTGCTTTCTACATGATAGAAGTGCAGGATTTTGAGTACTCAAGATTGGTACCATTAGCTGCAATGAAACAAACTTAATTGACTTTTTCTGTTGTTTGACTTGCTTTGTTTTGTTGTTGCTGGCTTGGGTGGGTTTGTTTCTCTTTACCAAGAAAACTATTGGTAGTGACATTCTCCTTGCTACTGCTGTCTTTATGTTGGTAGGAGTCATTTGGAAACAAACTAGTATTTTAAATTTTACAGAAACATGCAGAGCAAACTGGTCAGAATCTCTGAAGTTTCCAATCCTCATATTTTTCTTATGCTGGAGCTTTTTCATTTATTTTGCTAGAATGGCAAGATTGTACAGATTTATGTCTACACAGACTAAAAAACACGACCCCTGTCTACAAGACAAAGAGAATTTAACATCATAGACCAAGGAAGCCTTGTAGTAAGTTTGTAACATAGACATGGTTTGTAGTATAGCACTTACAGAAGCACAGAATCTCTTCAGGATAAAATGATCCTCTAAACACCCCCAAATTGACAGTTATATGTACAAAATTTTACACACCTTCTACACAAGTGGCCCTATAATTATATACAAAAGCAAAAGAGTTCTCAACATACTTATGATCATCTACATAATGGGAACACAAATAGGACCAGAAAACTGAGGTCTAAAAATGCTGAATGCTGAAATGGCATTACACAAACAAATAATAATAATAATAATAATAATAATAATAATAATAATAATAATAATAATAATAATTTAAGTCTGCAGAACTCACAATTAAAGCAGAAGTCAACAAAAAATGCACAAAACAGAATGAAAGTTAATACCATCTAGGATGATACAGCAAGGCAGTGGTCATGATAAGCACTAAGCTGACACCATGAAAATGCCCACATCCATATAAATTGTACCTCAATGCTCTAACTGTCCACATTTAAATGCTATTTTTTGGCTCTCAGTTTGAAGCTGCAAGTCAGAAGGACCTCTAAGACAGGCTTGAGCTCCATTCACATCCACTCTCAGCAGAGATACCTTTCAGCCAACACACATTTTTTGCAGTTTAAAGAATGTTCTTAGTCCAGGCAGCGATTGCAGTACATACATTCACAGAATTGCTGAGGTAGGAAGACACCTCTGGAGGTCATCTAGTCCAACCCACCTGGCTCAGAGCAGGGTCACCTGCTGCACATTGCTCAGGGTCACATCCAGTCAAGTTTTTAAATATCTCTAAGGGCAGAGGCTCCACAATCCTTATGCAACATGTTTCAGTGTTTGACCACTCTCACAATAAAACAGTTTTTGTGTTTAAGTGGGATTTCCTGAGTTTCAGTTGTGCCCACTGCCTCTTGTTTTTTCACGGTATCCTATCAAGAAGAGTCAATCTGTCCTATTTACTTTTTCTAATCAGGTATTCATACAGCTTGATAGCATTTTCCTGAGACACCTTGTCTCCAGACTGAACATTCTCAGCTCTCTCAGCCTCTTGTTTTATGACAGATGCTCCAACCCATTCATTATCTCTGCTGTCCTTGTTTACACTCCAGCACATACATGGCACCTGTGCAACACAGGTTACAGGTCCAGACCTGGGCACCATACTCCACATGCGTATGCTGAGTAAAGAAGAAGGATTACCACCCTCAGCCTGCTGACAAAGCTCAGCCTAACAGCCCAGGAGGCTGTTGGCTTTCACCACAAGGGCATACTGCTGGCTCCTATTCAACTTTGTCTGCCAGGATCCTCAGTCTTCTCTGCCAAGCTGCTTTCCAGCTGGTGGGCCCCCAGTCTGTCCTCATGCATGTTGTTGTTCCTCCCCAGGTACAAGATTTGTTATTTCACTTTCTTGAGCTTCATGAGATTGCTGTTGGCCATTTATACAGCCTGTGGATGTACCTCCAAACAATAACAAATCTACCTGACGTATT
This sequence comes from Anas platyrhynchos, assembly GCF_047663525.1. Classification (NCBI taxonomy): domain Eukaryota; kingdom Metazoa; phylum Chordata; class Aves; order Anseriformes; family Anatidae; genus Anas; species Anas platyrhynchos. The sequence continues at coordinate 58,812,660 of NC_092590.1, forward strand.
AGGTGTATCTCACGTACATGATAATACAGCTTGAAGATTCAGAACAACAACAACAACAAAATAATAATAATAATTTTGAGGTTGTACCTCAGTGAGTTCAAGTACATGAAAAATGGCTAGACCTTCCCACCTCTTAAATTGTCACTTAGAAATTACAAACTTCAAAATTAACTTATCAACTAGGGCTTCCCCCCAAGATATCAAACCCACCTTTTCCTGTGTTAATATGGAATATAATCACATACTAGGATATCACAACTCTTTGATGATATCATTGACAATGACAAGTATTGATGACACTTTCAACAGTGACTCAAGATTTCTATTAATCTGTCCATAAATTGTAAACAAAAAATCAGTAAGTTACCTCAGAATTTCAGATTTTGCCTATATATACTCTAATTGCAGAAGAATAAGACTGCTCCAGTCCCTTTTTCAAGTCCAGGATCTGCTTCTTTGAGAACACTCAAGGGACTGGAACATCTCTCCTGTGAGGAAAGGCTGAGAGCTGGGACTGCTCAGCCTGAAGAAGAGCAAGCTCAGGGGGAATCTTATCAAGGTCTATAAATAGTTAAGGGGAGGGTGCAAAGAAGATGGAGCCATGGTCTTTTCAGTGGTGCTCAGTGCCAGGACAAGAGGCAATGGACACAAACTGGAACACAGGAGGTTCTGTCTGAACATCAGGAAGCACCTTTTTACTGTACAGGTGACAGAGCACTGAAATAGGTTGCCCAGAGGTGTTGTGGAGCTTTCAGACGGTGAATCCTTAGCTAAGGGACATCTTCATAATATTTCAGTTATTTCCTTCTGACTAACAGGCAGTTTTACTTAGAATGCTGCCTCCTGCGAGTCTTTCTCTCAAGCATATAACCACATATAACCGCATGGAGAGAGGCATAAAGAATCAAAGTCCTACAGACATCAAGCTCCCAACAAGTTTTTGCATTATATGATATACACTTTGTAGATCTGTTTCCAGATGCCCACTTATATTAACAAACAAGTATCTTTGAAAATCTGGCTTGATATAGCCAAATCAAGACAGGAACATCTGTAAGGTGTCTTCAGAGTCAAACTGATAAAAGTAAATGCCATGAACACTGGAAAAAGAAAAAAAAAAAAAAAAAACAAAAACAACAGGTGAATTTCACCATTAAAACTACTTTGACTGAAAATTAAAGACCAGAATGTCTTTGCAGTGTCAAACACTGTCTTTAGCAATACGAAATTGAGGAAAATGATGAAAGAGAGATAAGGAGCTTCACCAACAGAATAAGGAGATGTGAAAAACAATAGTTCATTAGAAAGGAAAAGGTAAAACATAGGTGTCTTTTTGCTTCATTAGAGACAGCATAAAGCAAAAGTATGAAAAAAAAAAAGGTGCTAATTTGGAATGTCCAGCTTTAACAATCATGGAGTGAGAGTTACATGTCTGTGGAGGAAGGCAACATCTATACTCTGTTCAACAGCAAACTGCTCTACTACAGGTATTGGTTTATTTATATCTTCATTCATAATACACCTTTTACCAATATTTACTTTCCATAAAACATACTGGGAAATAGCTTTAAGGGGATTTTTTGATTAGTATATTGTACATGAGAAACAAAGTTCTTATACTTTTTAAAAGACCTTTAATCTCAAGGTTAGTAACTGGTAGTTTGCAACTAAGGTAATTCATAGTCTGTGGATGATAATATAAAGAAACTAGTCCCATTTCGTTATCACATTCCATCACAACTGCAATCAATACACAGACCCTCAAGATATGCAAGAAGCACATAATTGTTTTTTTTCTTCTAAAAGCTATAGTTATATTTGTACTGTATCTATTTTCCCTGGTCAAAACCACTAAAAATAATAATAATAAAAAAAAATCTTTCCATAGCTTTCACTTTCAAAGGGGAAAAGAAAAAGTGGCTGTCTCACTAAACTCCTAACACAAAATGATACTGATTATCTCCCCATGAAATGTGCATCTTGTTTGCTCTTACTATTCATCCAACATTCTTTACTAAAGAGGACTTGTTCTTTGTCAGACAACTTCTTTAATAAAGCTAGCAATGGTGTTATCATGCTAACAACAGAGCAGTAGAGATACAATCATTCTTTGTCATGCAAAAGCAGATAAATAATCAATCATGTTGCAATTAACAAGAAATAGCATTCACTTTATCAAGCTTTCTGGTCTTGCATTTCATAAGCTAAATTGAAACCATATAGGAGGAAAAAGAACAACTTTAAAAGCCAAGGCTTGGGATTTTACCCAAGTAACTCAAAGCATGGATATTTATAAAGCTGATAGTCTTTTTCCCCTGCGTAAGGGGTTCTGATGATTAGAAAAACAGTTGTCCTGACAGAGGTAACACACACTCATTTTTCATATTAGTTTTCTTCTCATTTTTGTTTTTTTCTTAATATTCTGATGGGCTACACACCACCACCACAGACAACCAAACCTTATTCCACAAAAAGCAGTGCCGTTGCTTTGCATGTTAAGTGTTAGATATCCATGCACTCATTTAACAGAAATGCTTTAGATAAACTGGGGTGAGAAAACGCAAACTTTTAACAACTCTTCTCTTGAAGGTTTTGTGTCTTAAGCACATTCTTTAATGTTGTGGATTTGCTCAGTTACTGAATTGCAAAAGTACATGCAGGTTCAGATTTTTAAAGTTATTAATTCTCAAATTATATGATTCATGGTGCACAAGCATAAATACTATGTAACATTTGCAAAAAAAAATTATTTCAGTAGGTTTTATGGTGGTTTTGGTTCTTTGTTGATTGTTGTTATTTTTTTTTCTTTTTTCTCCCCAGTGTGTATGTACCACTGATAGCATATAAGCAAACATGAATGTAAATTATGCTTTCAGGCTCTTCTGTTACTTGCATTTTAGAAACACAGCTGCTGCCAGGTTAATAGCAAATTTAGTCAGCACAAGTCTCTCAGAATCATTCTCGTGATTCTCTACATGAAAGGATTGTGTGCCTACAGTATCCCCAAAATAGTTTGATATTCACTTACTGAGTTAGGATTTGCAACCACGTAATTGGTAGTGACTGGATTTTGACACAGTAAGCATCACTGTGCTCCTTCAATTAAGGAAACAGAAATCCGGAAGTAGGGGAAGAAATTCTGAGAAATATTTTGGTATGAGTACACTGGTACACCATGGCAAAGGTACTCACAGTTTTGTATTCTGGTCACTTCCATTATTTAAAGGTCTTTGCAATAGCCAGACTGATTAATGAACATCCTCCCAAATAAACAAACAGAAGCACATTTTTTTCCCCTGAATCTACCACTGCTATTGGCAAAGGAGATGATTTTGTAGGTTATTAGTCAAAAAATCTCGTGCATTTTTGACATGAATGAATAGGACAAAGGGACACTGCATAGTAAATAAAGCATTTGCTCCCAGTGCCTATGCATTTTGGGGGAAAACTATTGCATGTGAATCCTCTTAGAGGCACTGTTGTTCAATATTTTCTGAGATACTTCTTTCCTACCTAAAAATTGCTTTTGCAGCTTTGAAGCTATTGGTCTATAGGTAACTTGTAATCTATTCTAAATAACAACATTGATAGGAAAATCTCTGGAAAGAAATGTAACCCAGTCAGAGTTTTTAGATTTCTTTTTTTTTTTTTTTCCTAAAAGAATGATACCCTCACCATTAAATACACAGAGCATACCATTCTCCAAGTTTTATCCAAAGAGATATCTGTATTACAGTGCATGAGGAAAAACAATTTTCAGAAAGCAAGTGCTTACTTATCTCTAAAGAAACTAGCAGTACTGAAGCAGGAACTCCCAAAACATTAGCTAGCTACTCCTAAAGAAATTTTCCTGTGAAAATCTTGGGAAAATCTTTTTTCCAAGAACTTCAGTAGGCACAAATCTTGTTAAAATTTAGTCACTTCAAGCTGCATTTCTGGAACCAGTTCAACAGAGATCTAAATCTAGTTCCATACTGAGAAAACCCTGACAATTTAATTTCTGTGACTATGGGCAGTATTGGATTCAAAACAGAATTTATGTTAGTAAGCTACTGTGACAAAACAACTTCCAGAAAAAAAAACAAAAAACACACCTTGCTTGTTCAGTGCTATTTTCACAGTTGGCATTGAAGTTCCGTTCTAAAGAAATATGTTAAATGAAACACACACTTCATTACAAAGCATTGCCATTCCCCTTATTTGTAACACAACTACTAAAGAATACAATTTTTCCAAACACGTTTTTTGGCACACCTGGATGAGCAAGAGAGAATTCTACTCACAAATGTTAGTATGGTAAGACTAAGCACTACATAGTCAAGATGAAAAAGAAAGAGTTGTTGATTTTTACACATCGATGATTCAACTTTCATTTAGGAGCCAAGGAAACAACTGTTGAAGATTACCTGATTTTTATGAATTACAGAAAAGATTTCTGATTTTAAAGGGATCTAAGAGAAAGAGTAAAAAAGATAATCCTTGGTATTTCCATGTCCACCACTTATTTTCTTACATATATGAACAGAAATAGCATACCATATGCAGTCATGTATACCACAACTGCTTATATCCTTGCATGCAATTTCTGAGGTGCACTGGGAATTTTTATTTACAATGGCATTTTCAGGACTATGGTCTTCACTAACCTGAAAACCCTTTATTTGCATAGAGACCTTGGTAGACGAACAAGCATTGTGGAAATATGAGACACTATTTACCTTGCACATAAAGAGTGCCAATGGCAATGCCCAGAAACCCACACAGCTATAGCATAACACTTCAACTACTAAAAATTACAACATGATTTTAGCTGTGTTTTGTTGTGAGAAGGAACTCTAATACTAACACAGCTTAACATCCTGAAAAGGGACTATACCTGCAGCTCTTAACAGAAGCATTTGCTCCTTGTAGCTCAGGCATTCAGGCTCCTGTAGGAGTTTGAGATTAAAGTCTCATTAATCTCTTTTGAATTTCTTACTTAGTTCAATAACTGACTGACTGTTTTTGCAGAACTCATTCTTATGTGTCTATGTTATACATTGCATCGTGGTCTGAGATGATTAATTGATAAGTTATCTCAAATGTTTCTACATCATAGTCCTTTTGTATATCCGGTCCACAATGTTCAAATACATGCTCCTAAATAAATGCTCCTAAATACAGAGTATCTCCCCTTTCCCTTTATTATTCCTAAAGTGTAACATTTAAAGACAACTCGTCGACATGGTTATATATGGACATTTAAATTCAACATACAAACATCAGCAATAACAACTACCAGGTCACAACATCATTAATTGGGTACTAAAGAACTTGAATACCCCTGAGAGTATGGAAACTGATTAGCAAGACAGAAGGAAAGAAAACCAAAAGCTTTTGCATAAAACCCACTTGCCTTTAGCATTTTCAGCTCAAAAACAAAGATTTAGATTAGATATAACCGGAGAGACTCTGGTAAAAGCATTCAAGTGTTTGTGCACTCTATCAAAATAGACCTAAATTATGTTATTCAGTAGAAATCAAAGAATCTTAAAATCATTTGGTAGGAAAAGACCTTAAAGATCATCAGGTACAACCATCAAATGGCTAAGATTAATCAAGCAAATTTGCAGGTTTGCAGATTTTATTAGCCCAGTTCTCATGGCATGCTAAAGCACTAAGAACATACTGACTTGATTTGATATTGAGAGCAGGATGTCTGCATTTGTTCAATACTTAACCTGACCTAATCAACCTTGTAAAACAAGAACAGCTCTATGTCACTGCCTCTGCAGCACAGTTACTCTACAGACTGGATAATCCACCCACAAATAAAGAATTGACTTTAAGATAGGCAATAGGCTCACAGCAATAGGCTATACCTTGAACCTTTGTAACTGTAACATAAGTTTTAGATTCTTTTTCTAAAATACATGTGCACATCAGTTATATTTATTAAAAGATACAGAAGAAAGTAAGTTATTAAAGTGTGAAATTACAGCAGCACTAAGTTTAGTACAGAGATCTTCACAAAGACAAGCATGCTACTAATTTTCTTCTCTGAGGGAAAAAAATATTTAACAATAAAGAATGATAGATTTTATCTTTTTAAATAATATTTCATTAAGAACTTGAATGGATCTGTCCACAACCTTTTGCTCAGTGCTTAGCTACACGAAGAAAAAAGGGTGTTTCCTAAGCTTGTTTGTGTGCTATTCCAATATTACTCACACAAGCAATTTGTTTTAAGAGTCATACTATTTGCAGCTTGACTACTACATTACAGTTGTGAAGAAAATTGCAGCACACAAACCCCCTAACCTCCATTAGTCTTCAGCTGTGTGGAATGCATTTTAACCTGTCAGATCTTGTGTTCCAGTGCTCTAAGATCAAGCCATATTTAATATTCATCAGTCTAAATAATGTTGGAGACAACTACTATTCACAGCAACTTCCTCAAACACTGAAACTAGTAGCTGCTCTTGAATATTGTAATACCATTTTGTTATCTATTTCAGCAACAGTGAGAGTTCATTATTGAACAAATTAGCTTCCAAGTCACTGATGCTGAGCCATAAATAATTGGAATCAGCAGAACTGTTCCCAAGCATTTTACTGCTGTGCTATTGCATATATAAGATAAGTGCTTGGAATAGGTAAAAGTAGTATATTTCAAGAAACTTTTCCTCTCTATATAAATGTTTTTATAGGATTTATTGAAAGCTATATAACATCAGGTTGATCTTGTAAATGAAGCTGTTGGAGACAACTTTCTTTAGTATCTCAAAGACTTCTAATGGCAATGTGTTTTATGAAGCTGCTAGCTCTGCAAACAATACTCTTTTGACTTAACAGCATAAAGATGCTGTAGGTAGTGTCAATTCATACTTGTACAATGTTATCTGGCAGGTAATTGAAAATTATAACATTCCAGAATAAGGTGAAGAGTTTTCTTCTAATTAAAAATAAATAATAAAAGAATAAAAGCCTTAAACAAAAATTGTACCTTTTGCAGAACCACAAATATATAGGGTGAACAGTATTTTGCCTCCATGGATGAAACTAGCTCCAGATAGAACAATACAAAGCAGTGGCTTATGCATTTGAGCAACTGCTATGTTTTCTCTGGTAAGGTAAAGACTCCAGTATCCTAGTAAATCCACAGATAATATGCTGATCCAGAAGCTTGTACAGAACGAAGGCCAATGCAAATTCATCTGGAACTGCTGCCCCAACTAAGGAATACTGTTATAGCCTAGTGGAGCACCAGCTCCCCTCTCTTCTCAGTTTAGCTAGAGTGAGGGTGAGGATGTAAGAATGGAGACAATTAGCCACGACTGGGAGAATAACCTTTGCAAGGAAGAAAAAAGCAAAGAAAATATCTAAGTTGTAGCTTTTTTATTTTGAATCACCTTGAGAAAAAAAAGCTTGTGTGACTATGTGTAATTTCCCATATCAAAATCAAATACACTCATGATAAAATCTAATTATGAAAGTTGCTAAAACTGATCTTCTAAACCAGTTCTATTTTTCCATGATTTGTCTATATACTAAGCTCATTTAACCTCTATCACATTTTCACTAACAAAACAAAACAAAACAAACAAACAAACAACAACAACAAAAAAAAAACACTGAATTTTCACAATAAACTAAATTGAAACTTAGATGCTACCTGATGGCTTTAATCCTATTTTCCTTACTTTGCTGGTATTAAATATTAACCATATGCTTTTGGAATTTTACACTGTAATGATTGCCACTTCTAAGAATCCTCCACTGCACATGAGGCTAAAAGGAAGTAGTAAAGACTAGTATTTCCCATACTACATATATAAATTTTCTCAATACGTTCAGCGTTACAGTACTTTCTCCATTCTGGAAACAGAGTACAAGCTGTATGTACCATACAGGCTATGTATCTCAACTCATTCTGTCTATGCAGTGCAAGAATGCATTGACAGTAGGAGGCTATCCATATCTGGAAAACAGTTTATGGAAAATAAATATGTTCTCATCCTTCCCAATGAATGATTTTATTACAAATAGTTGTTAGTATATCGTAGTTATATTTAAAATATAGTATGCTTTTGAATTGATAACAATTCAGTTACAGTGTTGAAGAGGAAAGGTATAGCCATATGGGATATAGTCATACAGTAGAAGCCAGCAGAAAATGAAATAGGCTTCTTCCATTCACTGTTCTGTTAAACCGTGACTGGAAGACCATTAAATCCACAAGTTCTTCAACTTTCTATCCAACCACATAGATAGTAGGGCACAAACCATTTCTGGCATTGCAAATTAACTCTCAAGATAGGTTTCCATTTTTACTCTTTTACTAACATTTATTGAAGGTGCTGCATATTGAGTATATTTTTCAGGATAACTAATTTGGTAGCTAGTCAGTCTGGTTTTGCACTTCTATTGGCATTAAATATTTACCTTCTACTTCTGAAAATTCAACATTTTAATGAACACCTTGAAGCTTTATCTAACTCCCACCATCTTATATCATTCATGTAGTTTGAAAGTAGTAGGAAAGGCTAGGAAAGACCTCATCACTTAGAAGATTATACTCATATCAGAAAAACTGATGCAGAAAAGGTGTTTTTGTAATAATTAGGTCTCAAGTGACTTTAAAACACACTCAAATTTCCCAAATACCAGAATGACTGATAAAAAAAAATCTTCCTCCTTTTAGTATTTTTTTTAAATGCATACCATGATTCTTACTTTAAATTAGTTTTCAAATTCGATCATGTCAAAGTAGCCACTATGAAGTAATAGCCATGTCTAGGGATCCTCTTTACTTTCTGAGGTTAATAGCCTGTGGTAGAGTCAGTTTCAGTGAAAGAAGCTTCTGCATTTCCCACGTCAGTTAACCAAGAGGGCATGTGAAGCATACTGACAGAGCAAATCCTGCCCCTCACACAATGTACAGCATTCCTACTGACAAAATGTTACTGCATTGCTAGGTGCTGTTGAACTGCACCTGTTTTTTTTTTCAAATTTTCTCACTGAACCAGAGGGCTAGGGAGTGATTTGAATAGAAACTGCCCAAGAAATAGAACACAGTTCAGTATATGACCTTAAAATATGGTTGAAACTTTCAGAACCCAGTGAAAAACAACAACAAAGAATGAGCAGAACCAGAATCTCAGAATAATATCACAGACAACTAACAGAACTCATCAATAGCTGAAAATATTGTACGTGAGAAGAGACAAAAAGTAGCCTACAATGGAGAGGGCTCTGCTCTAATTTCTGTTTTCTTGTACTAGGCCAGTAAAACATGTACAAACAAATACACATTCCAGATGGCTAAGGCAAGCACAGTCATTCCTAATGGATTCAAGACATTGTTTAATACCAACTTCACTCTCGTGGAAGCAGAGTTATCTCTACAAAACTGCCAAGGTCAGTGAAAGCATAAGTTGCCTGCTATGCGAGTATCATTGCACCATCAGAACAGCCCAGGAGATTCACTCTAGGTAAGTGTCCCCATCCACATTAAGCAACATCCACTGATAAATTGTGCTTGCATAGGCATTAGAAGACCTTAACTAGAGCACAATTACATGGAAATTGAGCAATAATCAGGCATAACTAATTCATAAAAAGTCAACATATAGATCATAGTTTTATTTGTTAAATCTTGCCATCTGTTGCATATGTTGTAAGAAGAAAAATCAAGGGAGGAAAGAAGACGATTTTTCCCCTACAGTGATTAAACTCATTTGAATTCTTCCATCTCCTTTCAGATCATAATACACATAAGTTCCTTGACTTAAGGCCATTTTGCAAGTTTCTAACAGCAAAGAAACAATGAAAAATAAGATTATCATCTGAAATGATGCCAAGCATTTCAAAACAATTTAAAAATTATAAAATGTATCTTTTCTTCTATTTTACTCTTTTTGTTTCCAAAACAGTTTCAAACCATGCCACCTGCTATGTTAAGAAACAAGCAAGTTTTTTATATTGTTTATAAAAGTTAGCAAAATTAGTTTTATATAGTAGCAGAAAAATAACTCTCTAGTGAACAAACATACAGAAAGAGAAGTTAATTTCCAAGGCTCTTATATTCAAGAGGACAAAAACAATGTATTTATGGACTTATATATTTCCATTTTCAATTTAAAAAAAAAATCACTGATCAGTAGAATGTGACAGTAGGAAGTCACATTATCATACCTTAACAGTAAGCATGCACAGACAGACATATATCTAAATCTATTTGCGACTTTATTAAAAATGAATTTTCTGAAGATGAGCATTTTGCTATGTTTTTCCTGTCATATTCTGTAGTTTGGAATAATCCTCAAAGACTTCAAAACTCTTAATGGAGCATAAGTATTTACATAACGTGGGTGCATATATGCATATGTGTACACATACAAATACATACACATACACACTTACAAGTAGTTACTTTGAATGCAGGTGGCTACATGTGAAAAACATGCAGGCACACATTACCTTCACATCCTTAAGGCAGATGCCTGGGAAAACCAAGCTGGATGGAGGGAAAAGCACAAGATAAAATATTAACTTTTACATAAAAGCAATGGGTGAGGGATTTAAGCTGAGCATTCTGGATTGAGATGTTGAGGATGTCATGTCTGTCTTTGACTATACCATCTCATTGCTTATTAGTAAGTAAAAAGCAAGTAGAATTATAAAGAGCTTACAAACTGACAACAAACATTATTGTACCAATAAGCACTTGAGTGGCATCCTCAACATTTGCAGTTTTGTACCTATTGCACTGGGCCAGATGAGCTGGTAGAGTACATTTTAAGTCTCATAGCCAGGCATCACTAACGGGCAAGCCTATCTGTTATAGAACCAGATTGTATTCTGCCTCTGTTCTTGCTATCTACTTCTCCAGTAACTGATCAGTGTGAGGCTGTAAACAGAACCATCTGCTGGTGTCAGTACTTTCTCCTAACCAGGTAATCGCTTTCTGTGTATTAATTGCTGCTCATTTCTTTCAGATATAATTTTTGAAAGGGAAAGAGGAGGCTAGAATAGGAAACTCACCAAGATTTGTCTTCCAACTTCCTTTACAGACAGCAAAAGTGTGGTTTAGGCAAGGTAATCTACAATAACAATTCCATTCACAGATCATTAAAACAAACTGCTAAGTGTACAATGTTAAAGTTTTATAGGTCTTGGCTTCACAAGTCAATTAAAGGCAGACTTAATCTTTTCAGCCTTACGTAAGCATGGCCACACAGTAGCCTGAAGGGACTGCTGGCTCCGGTCAATTTTAACAGATTGATTTATAAAGTGTTACAATGCATCTTAACTCCTTAATATGAGTCAGAATGGGATTTTCAGTCATATTAATCCATCTTTATTGATCACCTTTGGTTTCTGAAAGAAAATGGTTTCCTCTAAGAGTATGCAAGGTCTTTATGTAAAAGCACATGCAACATCACCTATGAGGAAAGCTTGGTATTTTTAACACCATCACTTAGCAATAACATAAACAATGTCTTGTATCAAACTTTTCTTATCCAGACTTAAGGAATGCTTGCATGAGACATATTGAAGGTTACACTAACTTCTGTTTTTTCAAGATGTTTGAAACTGATACATTACACTTGTCTATCTAAGAAGATATTAAACTCCAGTAACATTTCCATTACCCAAAAAATGAGTAAGATGACAGTTTTACACTTAAAAATTCTTTGAAAGTCAGTACCTGGTGTAGTCTTAGCCAACAGCTAAGTATACAAAATCTGCACAGCATGATACAATTAAATCAAGCGGTCCTGACAGCACAAATGGTTGCATGCAATGAACAGTTGTTTACTTCATGCAGCAAAGACAAAACTGAAGAATTCATCCAGTGGTAAGATGGCATCTGAGTAAAGGCTCTCAGGCAGAAAAGCATCTAGGTGAACCTATGTTCTGAGCATAGCACGTAAAACCATGAGTGCATCCGTGCTATTTTAGTTATTAATGCTGTTAAAAAAGATAGTTTAAAACTATTTTAGTTATCATCTTCTAATGTCAGAATGTTATCTTTCTAGTAGGCTAGCAATGACAAAATGGAAAAAAGAAAGCTATATTTCAGGAAAAAAATAGTACTTTGTGTTCTAAGAAAACAGAATATTCCTATATTATCCACATCAGGATTAATATATATAAATGTAAGGTATATTTTACATCATAGTATTTTGTTGTACCGGAAAAACTGCTCCTAAAATATATTTTACTAAGAAATACCTTCAAGGCATTGGGTTCCTTGTGGTATAATTCATACATTTCAAAAGAATTGCATATAGGATGAATGAGGTTCACAATGTCTGCCACTGGCATTGTTTACCTCCAGGTGGAATTAAATTCCCTGAACTCTGAAAAGCAACGTAATGGTAATGTGACATATGTGAAATCAGGTCATTTTATTTTTATATTTTTACAGGTCATTTTACCTGTATTTTGAATAATAGTTCATCAGGAAATTATATGGAAAAAAACAAACAAACAAACAAACAAACAAAAAAAAAACAAACTAAAAAAACACTAGAAGTTACTGAATACACAAATTAATCATTTTCTGTGCTAAATAAACATGAATTAATAGCACAGAAAACCTGAAAATTTCACTTCTTTCATGCTTTCCTTTTATATATTGACAGGACCACATTACTAATGTGGTCAGTTTCCCAGTCTCCAAGGATTGAGAAAACATTAATAGCTCTTGCTAGTAATATTTTTGGAATAACAAAGACATATAAACTCACAAGTTCAGAACTGCAAGTTGAAGACTGCATCAAGAATTTACTACAATCCTCATTTCAGTTTTTAAGGAGCAACTAAATTAATGGCAAGATCAATTTCCTTTAGCCCTCACATTCACATTCTGGTAATGAAACACTTGACACAAATTTAGACACTGAAAACAGAATCATAGAACTTAATAGTTTGCTTCTACAAAAATAGGGAAGTGCAGTTCTCAGGGATGGATTCTTCACCGTTCTATGAGACCCACTGCTTAACTCATCCCTACAGAAGATAAGCTGAATACCAGATTAGGGAAAGGGAGGAGATACAACTTTTCAAGTATGACTGATAGAAGCATGAAAATGGGTGAAAAAAAAAAAAAAAAAAAAAAAGGCAAGGCATGGTTTTCTAAAAAAAGTGTTTAAAATTGTTTCTAGGGGCAAGGGTTGGAAGTTTGAGGGAACAGGGGAGGGGAAACAATTGCCTTGGAAAGAAAAGCTGACAAAATGTTCAACAGTGCAATAAAAGCATCTGAGCCTTTTCACATAGACTAAATAGATCAGATCATAAGAAGCCCTTTATAGTAAAATCAAGTCCTTGCTTCATTCAAGAGTGGGTTGTTGGTTTTTGATTGTTGCTTTTTGTTGTTCCCCCCTTTCCTAAAAAAAAAAGACCAATTTATGTTTTGTTCTTTAATGATGTAAAGAAAAAAAAATGCTGAAATTTAAAATTAGTTTGAGTTCAACACATGAAAGTCCTTCACATATTATATGAAATATTTTTACTTATCTCATTATCTAGCTCTAACATGCTAATTAAAAGAAGACGAAGAAAAAAATATAAATCTGTTTATGATTGGCCAACGGAAGTAGAAGTCTTTGTTTTACTGGTTGTAATGCATACAGGGGTGGGTGAGGGATGGGCTGCAAAACCAAGAGGTTCACAACACAGGGCCATTTCCAAGGTTAGCTATGTGCACAGTTAAAATACGGGAGCTGTGGGGGACTTCCTTTGTATTTAAATAAATGAGAATGCTCTTTCCCATGCCTAGTGGAGAGAGATACATGAGACTTCCAGCACAGTGCAAACCTTTCATTCAAACTGCAATCCCCACTTGGGATCTAGTGCTTCAAGAAACTGCTGTATGACACATCTCAGCTCTCCTCAGAGAAACAAGATTGACAAGGGGCGAACAACTTTAGAATAGTATCATCAACTCCAAACCTAGTGTGGTTTGCAGTCATGCAAAGTGTGATCTAGAAAGGGTGCTATGATGTTAGCCATGCCAATACTTCAGAGCTCTCCATATCACAGCTTCAGTCACTCCTCTGAGTGCTCCGGCACTGCATGAACAATCTAAATTCACATCAAAACAACAGCATCAGAGTGCCTCACAGCAGTAGAAAACCAATAGTGCTGCATGACTTATTCTTGAACAGTAATTGCAAAATCATTTTAAAATGAGATCAGAATTGCTGCAGCTATTCTTGAGTTTCTTTGATTCTCTTTATTCAATTCCTGTGGTTACCCAGGAAGCATTAGAGTAACAATACACATATGGAATGAAGTCAGTGAAGTTTTCTTCAGATTGTACCACTGGGGGGGGCGGGGAGGGGATGACACAACCAAATATGCTTAGCAGATGTAGCTGATATAGCGTCACCATATACAGATAAACCTTAAGTCTCAGGGATAAAAATATATATATATCCTTAAGGACTTAGTATGAAAATTATGGCATTACATATCTGTACTACATTTGCACTGTTGCTAAGAATTGACAATTACCAGGATGCATTTGCACAGCCCCAAACACATCTGATGAGACTTTAATCACCATAATCACCACTGGGTGAAAACTTCTTTTTATTTTTTGATTTTTTTTTAAAAGGAGTAGTTCACTGTGAATAAAAAGTAAATAAAAAAATAAGGTTATGTACAGACAAAGAATCACTCAGCTATATGGAGAGCACACCAAATATTTACACTGTGTTAAACAATTTCCTTTGGGTGACAGTTGTGGTCAGTGAACTACAATAGCTAATCTGCTATGAAGATTCTTCATGCCCCGCTGGATCACAAGCTTACTAGAGCTAGTCCTCCAGTAGAACTTGATAGAAACAAAAGAGCAACTGCTACCAGGGTAAAAAGGCATTCCTTGACTGTAAAAAAACATGTGTTTTCCTGAGAAACAGTTTCAACTAACTTCAGCTGTATCTGATATTCCATCAGAATGCTACACTAAAGGAGAAACAAGTGAACAAGAGCATAACTAGCAACTTTTTGTGCTACAGTATTTCTTATTTAAGTATCATTTAAGATTACGTTTTATGTTGTTTAGGCATGGTTTGACACAACCATTTAGCAAGAAAAAAAAAATACGATGCTGCTGCTCTAGAAAAAGTCCTTTAACGGGGGACAGAATGTTCAGACACTAATATCTCCATTAATTTCTCACTGTAAAAGTGACTCCAAAAGCATGAAGTGTCAAAGCTGAGATTATGATCCTCATTTTTTCTGCAGTTTTTCCTCCATCCATGAAAGATTAGAGAAACACAACTTAAAATACTTCAGTACAATACCTACACTGCCAACAATACAGAGCAAGATTTAATGACAAAATTTTAAAATTAATTTCACAAAAATTTGGTTTAGAGGAAGGATTATCTGATATTACTTCAAGTCACACACACTTGTCACCTTCAGAAATAAATCAAGGCTATGACTTACAATTTCTTTATAATTCTCTTGTTGTATATGAATTTTAGCTATTAATAGCTCTCCCAATAAAAACTTGTAATATGCACTTGGAAAGTAGCACAGAAGATTTTATGAACACTACATTTAATTTCAGCAGACTGCAGATTATTTCCACTTTGCAGTTTTGAAACAACATTTCAGTTAGTCAAGATCTTCTACAGATCTGGAGAGATGCTAACTTGACTACAAGACTCTACTGACACAATTCGTACAAATTCTCTCTGCTCATACATCTGTGATTTCCAGGGAAAACAAAATCATTAGGAAAAACAGGAGAAACAAACCTGGGGCCTAACTTTAAGACCTCTTTGGACTCTCACCTGGCAACAAAGACTAAAGATATAATTTATATTTTTATTATTATTAAATCAAGTATACATTGAAACAAAGAATGGGATCTAGGGCTCCTAAGCAAAACCCACTAATCTTTCTGTCTGAAACAATTATATTAAAAATAAATAAATAAATAATGTGCTAAGAACTATGCAGATAAAACATAAAGGTAGTGTAATTCTTAGTGAACTCCAGTTCACCAAAATGTACAAATAAAATGCATGATTTCCTTCTATTAGTATAATGGCAAGAAACAATTTTTCACATCATTTCTTAAAGATGGTTTGGGCTGTAGCATAGTTGTAACCCTTGCTAGATGACAACTGTAAGTGAGCATTTTTTCTTTTATAGAAATGGCAGCAAAACATCAGTTATATGAATGCCAGCTAAGACTTACAAATCCTTAGGCTAATTTACTCTGACATTATCTTAATTGACTTCACCACAAACAGTGGGGTTTACAGTACAGAACACAGCAAATACTACTTCCAGATTGCTGTCCTATGATCTTTGTTGTTGTTGTTAATGAAGATAATAATAAGCTCCCTGCTTTACAGGAGTATATATTCTCATTTACTTCGTTTCTATTTCTGAAATGATTTGGGGATGAAAAATCTAATTCAAAGTCTAGGGAAGTTCACAAAGTCTCCTTTCTGATCTAATGAATGGCATAATCAACAGTGTCAATATGCAAACTACGAATGCTAATGACAACGGACCTTGATCAGCAAGCTTCACAAGCATGACAAAAGTTTTAGAAATCATTAGTTCCATCAGTGATTTAAGATCAGTGATTTAAGATCAAGTGCATTGTTAAGTGAATTTGATTTGAAGTATTTGTGAACTACTGCATTATGTTTAGGATTTTCTGCGTGTTCAACATTACACAACAGGGCACAACAGGTTCCAATCCATCTGCCACTGTGTCATTTGCATACAGGTCAAAACAGGCACCTTCTATAAACTCAGGTCTTCTTCTGCGATGGTTGGGAAAGTGGAACCCACCATACTGTGCCATGTTATAGTACAGACCAGGAACATCAGCACCAAACTATAAGATACATAAGTTAATGAATCAGCAAATTTTATACAAGAGAAGCAGTAACAACTACTTGTTAAAATTTGTTAAGAGTTGTTAGGTCAATTCACTCAGATTTCATTTTAAAAAGTGTAAGTGATAGATTTCACAGGTTTGAATATGTCTTATTTATTTCTGGGAAGACAGATTAAAGCCATCTGTTTCTTGTTGCAGTGTTTATTGTTAAAACTTTTCATTGTTCTACAACCCTTTTCATATAACACAACTCTTATCCTTTTCAAAACAAAATTGCTACAAAAGGGAAAAACACTTCAAATGCTTTGATACGTGAAAGAAAGCCATAATGATTTTCCTTCACAAAAATTTTCAGTTTGATTTCATTTCAAATCTCAAAACAAAGCCTGATTTGGAAGCCTTGGTGAAATATATTCACTTATTGTTAGTGCTCAGATGCGTTTTGGAAACAAAAACATTTTGTGAACATTGCGTGTAAACTTATATTATTGTAAATAGACAAGTAAATAATTTCTGTTAATGAAATTTAACCTCTTTATCTCTGGATTTAATTTACTCTTACAGATTTTCATTAAAATATTTTTTCTATTTCCTGTAGTGTAGTTCTTAAAACATAAGACATGCATCATAGCTCTTGCCCTGGTAGAATAAGTCTTTTCTAGAGGTCTTCACACAATTTCTATTAAGATAAGTAAATTAGAAGAACTATCAATCTTTCATTGCCATGTATTTTTTTTTTCCAAGGGAAAAGTTTTATTTATTATAGCATCCCTTCCAAATCAAAATACATACGAAGATTTATCACTTAAAATAAGTGGTATAAGACTTTTTAAAAAGTTTTGTTCTGATTGAAACAAAAAAAAAACCAAAAACACAATGATGTGAAAAAACACACACACACACAAAAACCAACATATTACACCTCCCTAAGCAGGTTTCAAGATCAGAGAACATTTTTTGCTATTTCAGTTGAGCAACATAAACAAAACCAGAGCAGTTTTCCCTAAGCACTTTCTCCTCATAACATGTAAATTAATAATAGCTTTTGTGTATTCTCATTTATCTAAATAAGAATTAGTTAATTTATATAGTTATATTATATCCTGATTTGCTAGAAGTGACACACAGACAAAAGTCAGAACAAATTTACTCCACTTAAGCAGCACACGAACACTTCTCAACAAAAACTACTACTCTTCATAGACAGACTGACACATATGCCTCAATAGCCACATACAGAATGAGCATAAAATAATCAGCCATATTATTGCAAAAGAAAAGAAAGTTCTTACACACTTTTAATACCACGTTACTAATGGAAAATACAACACTAGTGTACATCAAGATGTTTATACATATACAATTAGTGTTAATTTTTCTTTTTTTTTTTTTTTTCCAGATTGTTTTATTTTTGTCTTAATAAATTGCCAGATCAAGATACGACAACTTTCATTTATGCACTCATGGAATTACTTGGTATGTGAGGGAGCAGAGAGAACAATACAGAGTTGGAGACTAAGAAGGCTATAACCTTTCTCCTAATACCTGCCATCTCTTTTCTCCTTTTAACAGTGCTGAAAATTTACATTATCCCCAGCTGCTGTTTTGCACTTTGACTTTTTCCTCTAAATACTCCAAAGCCAACAAAAATAAAGTGAGTCATAGCCAAGGACTGTCTCCCTCGGTCTGCATACCTGTAAACCAGGCAACCACAAGATTTGCTGGGTGAGTGAAGTTTGGGAGCTTATACCTCTCTATTCAAATGAAAAATTCACTTTAAGATCAGATTTGGATACTTACAGTCTCAAGCAGCTTCACTGAATCATTACCATAAGACATAATAATTCCACATGAACAAGGACTATTTATCATGTATCATGTTATGAGAAGTATTACTAATTAATATTTTCATTAATTTAAATAATGTAGATAGTGCATAATATAACGTAGATCTGATCACAGTTCGAGTACTCCTAAGCATTAAATATATATACAAAATAATTCATAATTTGTAACTCTTAAGGACAGATAAAAAGGGAAACTTCTCACCCCAGTTAGTTGGTCAACAGCAGCAGTTATTTCTGCTTTGAAACAATGCATACATATATATATATGAATATATAAAGTCAGAACTTATGTTTCATGGTTCAGAAGTAATTCACATTCTAAAACCAGATAGAAATTGACTTATCTGAAGAAATCTCAAGTAGGTAGTGTGAAGTACAAGTTTAAAAACAACCAAGAACTCATGTATATCCATCTATTTATAAGTATATATTTAAAATACTTTTTGCTGTGCTAAGTAAATCAAGGGGGCGAAAAAAGTCATGGTCTAACCTTTCTCTGAATCTGAAACACTTCCAAATGGGTGCTCTGAGAAGCGATGGCAATCTCATTTCCCACTTGTAGAATACAAAACATGGATTGGAGGGGGGGTGAGGGGAGAGGTGTCCTATATGACACACCACAGTGACATTTTTAAATTAGAAGAGCATTTCATTTTTAACTGCCCCACCCTTCATTATAATGAAGCAGCAAAGAGATTTAAAAGTCCATCCAAGAACTGTTAGGCTATGCCAGATGAAGACACAAGCTACTTTTCTTTCTTCTGGTGTACACAAATAAAATGAGGTCCTAGTACTGTGAAACAGTATTCTCATTCTAAATGGAGCATAGTACTCCCAATTCCCATTGACTTCAAGTGCTCATGTTAAGTATTATTTGTTGCACTGAAACATTTTTCAGTCTCAGGAGGTTTAAGCTCCACTTGCATGAATAATATCCATTTTCCCATGCAACTCATAGATTCAGGGAAAACTGTTCTTCATGCAAATTAGGTTATACCATGAATAGAATTAACCTAAAACAAAGGTATAAGAAAAAAAGACATAGAAAGCTTCCCTTCCATCTACATTTCAAGTATGGGGGTGGAGAAAATCGTCTGCTCTCTGTGTGGATTGCAGATCATTTGGGTACTGTAAAGAACTCAATGGAAACTGTAGATATTGCTGTTGTATCCTGTAGGTGCTCAAACTATTATTTCCCTTTTTATTTCAAATAAGTGACAAAATAAACCTACTGTAAAACATCCTTTGTTAACAGTATCAGTTGTGTTCTTTTTGTCTTTTTTTTTTTTTTAAACTGTTTTTTTTTGGAAGCAGCAACGTGAAAATACAAAACCAAAACTATCTGGTCTCTGCTGAGAAGTTCTACATTCCCTAAAATTCCCAGTTTATTTCCATACAATTAGATGGATTGAGATTGCACGCAATTGGTATTTCCATGCAATTGGTGGGAATCCAGCTCCCACCCACTACTACAGGAATACATTTCTAAAGTGCAAGTAAACACGCCTGAAAACATAGTCTAACACAGCTGTGATCAACAGTCCCCATACATTTCTCTCACACTAGAGAGAGCACTGGCAGAAAAACCACTTCGCTCATTTTTGGAAATACTTAGGGTATTCAGTGGCAAACAGAGGAAATAAAACTGTCCATAAGAAGGTAAAAATGCTAACATAATCCCCCACAAACCCCCTGACACACCACCTCCACTCTATCAGAAGTAGCTTAGCTTACACAAAGTGAAGAATTAATGACAAATAGATGAAATGTAGAACATGTGGCATACTTGCTTTAACAAGCTCCTTCTTCCTACTGCTTCCAGAGTCTCTGGTAATAACATCCCTCGTAATACACAATTTTTATCCAAGCCTTTTTGCCTACGAAGTAGGACTCATTTTTCTTATGGCTTTGGAATGACCTATTCTGCAAGGTGTCTCATTCATCTCATTTTACTCACCTCACATAGCTCTGTATCTATCCATGATATCTAATTAGGGCTAGATTCTACTGGCAGAAGAGGGTGAGGGAGAATTAAGAACGATACCCTGCAAGAAGTCTATGACAAACTGCAATCCAGCATTACTTTCTTAATTCTTTTCATCTGTTTCCAATGCAGATGTGCCCAAATTGGCACACGAAACTCAATTAAGAAACCAGGAAACATGCCTGCCTCCAATTAAAACAGAGAGGGAAGAGCATACCTCACATAACTTCTTAACCAGGTCCCACCTTCCCACCCAGTACTAAAGAACGGAAAGCCTTTTCAAAAAGAAAAAAAAAAAAGCAAAAGAAGTGTTTTCCAAAAGTGAAATGACATGTTGAATCATAGAGTATCAGTTTAAAATGACACTGTCTTTCAACAAAATATTTCTTCTATTCTGCTGCTGATTAATTTCTTATGCAGAATATTTGTCAATGTATCTTTATGCATGCACTGGTATATAATGTAGTAATTGAGCTCAATAATGGAAAACTGTCACTTTACTTGACTTACTGTTCCATTAACATGGCCCGCTTCATGGTTGAAAAGTTACTTTAAGATATGCTTGAACCACAAAGTATTTTTCAGACGCTTCCTCTCTGCTCCCAAGGGTTCCTTCTTTACTTGCACATTTCCATACAGAAAATATTACAGAAACTAATACAGATGGAATGGATATGCCTGTATTTTCTCCTCACTGCCATGACCAGGGTGATTTCTCAAATCTTCATAACTTCTTATCATTAAAATAAAATAACACCTTATTGACCTAAACAGACATTTACAAATACACACAGTGATGATGCAAAGACATCCCTTATCCATCAAAATACAGCTTGGCAGGGATGTCATTTAACAGTAATTCATGGCCACTTTTCAAATGTGTAACTACCAGATTCACATACAGACTGTATGCAACAGATCCTGACCTCTGCTGAAAATTTCATTTTTAAACTTTCTCTTGGAATAAATATAGCTTACTCACCATCACTGAAATATTCAGTAGTAGTTCTCAAGACAGGCTTCAAGTGACCTATATTAGATGCAGTTTGGAGTGAAGCTCATTATAAATGAATTATTGACTACAATACAGGTGGATGCATTTATCTTGTCTTTCCCCTTCACTGAGTTATATCAATACACATTTGTATGCTTTAGGCTTCAGGTTTAAGACATTTTTTGAGAAATGGATAGTATCAAGACAGAAGCACTACCTGTGCTATCAGACAGGAAGTTATTTTCTGAATTGCTGCAGGTTTCATCAGTGGGTAGGAACTGTGCTGGATCAGACAGAATGTTATTTGGATTATATAACCCTTTCAGCTAATATCACAATTCGGATATTTGGGATCTCTTTTTCACGACATGAAAGCCCAAGGTCTTCATGTATTTGCACAAACCATTGCAATCAAACAAACAAAAAACTCCTCATGTGTATTGGATAGCTACCAGTGCAAAAGTTTCCCCAATTTGCATGTTTTTACTACAGCAATTGTGCATACAAAAACAACACACTGACCTTGGGCCTCAATCGCATGAAATTCAAACTGCTTTGCTGCTTTTCCAGCAATAAATAAACAGAAAGGCTCTATTTAAAAAACAAAAACAAAAAAAAAGTTTATTATCTTAGGAAATAAAACCAGTTATTAACCGGGAGCAAATCCTTTTATTGACAATCTGCAATAATTTCATTATTTATTTTGCTCATTGACTTTCTAAAAATGGCAGGGAATTTCAAAGAGTTATTCAAGCTGATGACAGAAGCAGCACGTTATACGAGTACAATATCTGCCATATTCTAGCTGTAGATTCTGAGGGATTCAAGGCTAAATAAAAGTGATACAGAATAGCTGAATCTAATTTGGGGGGGAGGGAGGGGGGTGCAGGGATGCAAGGGGGAGAAGGATGACTTTGAAAGAAAAGACTCATGAGAAGATAGAAAAAAAAAGCATTAATGCTTTTAATCACTGGTTTATGTAAGCAGGCACAACAGAAGGTAACTGGACAGATCTGGAGGCAAAAGCTCTGCCAGGTTGTGGAGACAAAATTAGAAAAACTAAGCCAGTTTATTCGTCGAGAATTACCGCAGTTTAAAGCCAAGGCAGTAAAAAAGGTCATAGATAACATAGCAGTGTCAGACCCTGAGAGAGGGAAAGAGATTTATTTTCCTTCCCAAAAATAAGATTTCGGTCTTAATATCTAGAAACTCAAGCACCTCCATCATATATATAGCAATGAACTAAGACCAGTGTAAACACTTACTATTTGGACTTTTTCCCTCAAGCTGATCACATGCAAGGCTCAGTTGCTAGAAATATAGCACAGTGTTACTTGTATATCTGAAATGAATCCTGATTGAATGCACTATATTCAGGGAACTATATTCAGGAACAGCAAAAAATAGATTTTTACTAGTAGACAATAGGGGAAGAAAATACCTAACAATTTTTATGACGGATGTTGATATAGAATTAAAGCTCCTTAGACTGATCTTTTTTAATAAGACTGTGCTCTTTTTTTCTTTTTTTTTTTTTTTCCTAATAAGCTGTTAGGCAAATCATTCTTTCTTTTTGAGCTTCTACTACCATTTTCTCAAAAATTCTTTGTTGACATTTTATACCTTGATTGCCTGCCCCCCCAAAAACTGTTGTAAACATAATGAACTGTAACAGGCAAGCCCACATCTCTGATCATTTAGATGGCTAATGCAATGGAGCCTGCTGCCAGACTTACAAAACGAACCAATAATTTGCCCTGTTAAGCTAGAATGTCAAGTTAATAGAAGATGAAGCAAGAAGCTAAATAAGAATACTGCTCATGTTGAACACTGTTTACATACTGAATTTGAAGGCAGCAATGAAAAATAAAGGAAAGGGTAATAAAAGAATATGACCCTAGAGATGAAAAATATCTCACATATTAGCACCAGGAATGCAATGTTTATATAAAATACACCTACATGTGTATTTCATACAAAACGGAATCTCAAGTGCATGTGGACATGATCACAGGTGTAATTTATGAACAGTTTATTCACATTAATTTATTTTATCAGATGCAAATGTTTCTTAGTAAAGAAAAATACACCTAAAGGGTGTAAGAAATACAAATCCATCCAAGAACTCAGAAAACCCACTTCTCACAAACTATTTTGGATTTAAGTTCTGAAAAAGCTATCTACTTTTGCTGTTTTCAAATATCTTTATTTTGTTTGTTTGTTTGTTTCATTCTGTTTTAAAGTAAGCCAGCTAAGAGCTGGGTCAATGGTCATCAGCTTCAATTCGAGTAGAAGTAAGACCCACATTCAATCAGCTTAAAAAAAAAAAAAAAGTTCAAGTTTTTAAACTTACAAGTGGTGCTCAACCTACAGAAATAAAAGAAAGACAATAAAAAAGACTAATTTCCTCACTTTACAAGTGCAGAAGACAAATACAAGTGGCATCCACTGGTTCCCAAAAGCAGAAGGATTGCTTTTGATTAGCGTCTCTAACACCATTATTCAGTCAAAGGGAAAAAGGAAGTAGGCACAGCTGAAACAATTGCGCTGAAAACACCACTGTCTTGCTTCAAGAGGATTTCCTGGAAAAGGTAAATAGCACTTGGTTTTTTGCTAGCACAGGTTTTTGCTTTCATCACGTTTAAGCCCGTAACATTTCTGACCTACTCCTGGGCTGTATAAAGCATCTATAAGTACTAATATCATTCCAATGGAACTAAAAGTTGGTTATTTTTGTAGTTTTTTTTTTTTTTTTTACTGTCTTCCTGATCATAACAGATCATATATATATATATATATTTAAAACGAAAGCAGATGGAAAGGGTAAGGTTTTGAAAAACTTACAGAAAACTTTTACAAATGTGAGATGAAGCTACCTGAACAAGACAAAAAAAAAAAAAAAAAAAAAAAAGAGAGAGAGAGAGAGAACTCTAGTATTTCTGTTCAACTTTATGAGGTCAGTGTTGTGGCACTAGTGCTTAAATTCCACTGCTGTAGGAACCCGTCAAAGAGTTAGCTCCAACAAATAACGTATCAAGGGAAAAGCCTAAGTTTCATAGATGATAGGACTTAAGAATTGAAAGAAATAGTCAAGGTTCACAAGCAAGACCACTTTTCCCAAAATCTATCCTCAGTTCTTATCAATAGATTTTGTTCTATTTGTGGTATGTCATGAAACTGTTGGTGACTCAGTGCAATCAAAAGCCAGCCTACAATTCTACATTTATTCTGTGATTCAGGAGAGAAATATGAAAGTGCTCACAACATTTTCACCTAAGCTCAAACTATGGTTCTAGTGTAAGGAATTTCACTTTGGATCTAAAAGTGGTAATCAGCACAACAAGAACTCCTTAGATCATGTAGAGCTCAAGTATAAAGGAATAAAAAAGGAATAAGAAAAGATAACTGCTGAAGGAAGTAGTTAGAAAACTGTTTTATAAACAGTACGAACAACTACAAAAGAGTGGTTCTGGTTTAAAGCTACAGACAAGGCTGCTACACAAACATTCTAGATCTCCAGGAAACTAGGAAATAATTTATATACAGAACTCCTGGTTAAATTAGGACTAATTTCTGAAAAGAGTTTCAGAAAACAGAACACTCTGTTTCTTTGAATCTGTTAGTACAGTAGCTATTTCAGTGTTACTATGGTACAAACTTTTATTTCAAATAAATGCCAGATGCTTTATGATGAAATAGCTGCTTAAGGCAAAAATATGATTATCAAATACTATTCATAGCCTTTTAATTTAAGAATAAAAGTAAATGCTAAATTGATGCCCTCAATAGGTTTGCATACAATGTGATATACATGTACACTACAATGTAGTACTTATAGATCCACTGTGTACAACTATGCCAATTGGTATGCAAAGTTGTGTTTTGTATTTTGTTTGTTTGTTTTTTAAATCTCTCTACTGAAATTCAGAATTTGATTTTCAGTTGTGTTAAGCATTTTGATACCAAATGAGGCACTTGCTTCAATGAATGCTCTTACAGTGTGGTTCACTGTGGTGTGGAAACTTTGCTGTTTGCCATAGCACACAGAATGATTATTGATTAACCTTTTTTTTTTTTTTTTTCCAGAAAAGCATATAATACGAAAAGGTAACCTGACAGACTTTCAATTTTTATCCTTAATTTGTAAAATCCTATAATTTGAAGCACCTCTGTGCATTGAAAATACGAGGTCTGAAAGTCAAAGGTGATAGGACCATCCTCCTTGATATTTAGGCTCTGTGTGTTTTTTTTTGTTTTTGTTTTTAATAAATTAAAAATCCACTTTAAGTGAAAGCAATATATTAAAATACAAACATTAATTGAAAATGCAATGTTAAAAAAGTAAATATTAGGAAGTAAAAATAAAGTTTCCACACATCTCACTCCAGTAGATCAAATTCTTTACTGTTCCTGGGAAAGCTTGCACAGATATTAATCATAACAAGTCTGGGTCAACCAAAACCTGATTTTGACTTTTCAGCTAACCTCCTTTCTTTCACTCTGCCTCTAGATAGCATGTTTGCATATTCTTTTATCTTGCACCAGGCCTACCACACAGCAATGGGATCTGCCTCCAGGCAAGTCATCTGCCAACTTGCTAAAATACCTGGGATGATTTAGCAACTTTCTTGCATTCCACACAGAGCTAGTAAGTCCTATCTCTTCTTTATAATTCAGTCCCTTGAAGCTGGTATATTTAGCCATCAGTTTAATTATTTTACTGCTAAGCTTTTAAGCTAAACCCTGGGAACCCCACAACAACCACAGTGTTAATGGGCCTTTGCCCAGGCACGTATGCCTTTGTAGTTGTTTACATCACTCTCCAATTACCTGTCTGCTTTAAAGACAGCATATTATCAGTTTTGAAACTTCAAAGATGTAAAAAGGCTTCTCATCAAAACATGATGCCTCTTGTACATTTCTCCATTCCTACAGTGCTTTCTGAAAAGTGAGTCAGAATGATTCACATTGTATCCCAAAATCAACACAACCTTTCCCTCTCAGTGGAGTATTGTACATCTAGTTAAACTTGTTATTAATAGAAACTTTCTTTTAAGACAAATTGTGCATGGCACTATCATATCACTATTCTCAATTGTAGCTTTATTTGTATAAAGAAAACCTTTTATTCTTACAAGAAAGCATCTAAGGGAAAAATACACAAACAGAACACCCCCAAACTGCACTCTTGTCTGATTCTATCCTTAGCCTAGGCTTATGAGTTTTACATACCTTTTATATATACATGTACATATACACATGCCTTTATACCTATGTATAGAGGTGCCTTTGTGTGTGTGTGTATATCTATCTATATATATATATGTATATCTATATATATACACACACACACACAAGGGTACACCACACTGTAACCAGCTTGTTATGTCTGACATGTTCAGAGCATACAATGAAGCTCAAACCTATTCTGGATATACTTTGTTAAACAAGAAACTGCTGCTAATACATAGAGAAAAGAAAATAATTCCTTCCAGCTAAACAAAATATTTTTATGGCACTAACACTTGATCTCTAAGTACAGTTTAGTAGTGTTGAAAAGAAAAACAGGAAAAAAAAATCGCATGCTCATAATTCATAAATATTGCTGACCTCGTTTTCTGTATGTCTGGTTTCTCTCTTTCATTTCTATTGCAGGATTCTAGCCCTGAGTAAACATGACAATTCATATGATAGCTATGCAGTAACAGTCATTTTTGCCTGTGTAAAAGATATAATTGCTGTATCAGAGAAACCAAGGTAGAATACAACAAAATAAAAACACAAATCAGACTAGAGAATACAATTACAGAAGGAAAACTACAAAAATTAAATTTGTAGATTTGCTCCATACTACGTTACTTCCTTTCCACTTCTCATCAGACTTCAACTTTATATTTAATACAAAACTGTTTGCTAGTGGCAGTTTTGATTTAAATTCAGGTAAATTTAATAGCTTTCACAAAAACTGACAATGACCATAACACCTTACATTTATCTAAAAAGATACTATAAAACCTTTAATTTAAAATGGATGTACTTAAGTATAACACTGCACTCAAACTATATCATTTATATAGAACTTTTGGGTCCACAACTATTTTATGAAGAAGGTCTTATATTAAGAATCCAACCTGAGGGAATAAATCTGGATCATAAGAAGTTTTCTAGCCTGGGACCGACCATGTAAAAATGCATCTCAAATTTTGCATTTACTCACTATTGCACAGAATGTGTAAACCACACAGTCAACATTAATTAACTCCCAATAATAAAATTAATGCAACACATTTAGTATCACTGATAAAAAATTAATATATACTCTTTTCATTATTCCATCCTGAAATTCTGGGAATTCATTAACTGTGAAACTTAGAAGGTCATATATGTCTTTAATAACAGTACAGGTTTGTCTAGCATTCTGCTTATGATTCTGATCCAAAATAAACTTTTGTTGCCTTCTCAGAGTTATTTTTACAATTAGAATTTAAATTGGGTGTTTTAGACTGCATCAATATATCATTAGCATCTTACCTGTCAATGTAGTAGATTTAAGAGTCAATTCTTCCAAGTGATGGTGAAAAACTATATTCACTGCCTGAATTTACTTTCAATTAACTTCATCTGCATTAATTAACATAAGGAGTAAGCATTCATTCAGTATGTTATTATATAGTAAGGTGAGATAATCCATCTCAGGTTCTGCCTTAAGTGCTTTGTAGAAGGATACAAGGAAACTTATTTCAGATGAAAATAACAAAAGAAAACTAACAAAAACAGCTAAAATAAAATCCTAAAATACTCAGAATCTGCACAATAACATTCTATTTGTGGAGCACATATTATTTTTTTCTTTGTGCTCCCTCAGCAAGTTGGACAAATCACTAGTATTCCTTTAGAGAGGAAAAGTTCTGCTCTGCAGTCTATATATTGAATAACTAGCAACTATCCTTGTAGATTATTCCTATGTGGGAGAAGAAGTAGTTTGTCAAAGTAATTTTATTTATTCATGGTAATAATACACTCCAGTGAAAAAATAGATCACATTTTATCTATTCATACTGCTAAACACCTAATTTAACAAGGTGTTAAGTGTACAGCCACCCAAACATCAACATTCAGAACTTCAATGGTTATCTTTGGAAGTGTATTGTGCTATATGAGAATCTTAAAAAATAGGGAGGTCTAAAATCCTGCCCAAGACACCTTTCTTCATCTAACTGTATAAGGGCAAAAAGATTCCTGCAGTGCTAATTCTACAACATTGGAAAACAGCCTTTTTTCACAGCTGGACCTTCTATTTTTTCTTCAACCACATTGAACTGTCTCCTCATGTCTTTAGCATTGAGCGATATACAAGAGCGTCATTTCTTTTTGTTCAGCTAGCACACTCTTAAACTTTGAGTAGTGGCAATTACCTGGGCAGCCATTCATTACTTGGGACAAACACAATCTCAAACCTAAGGCTGAATTTAGACTGCATCAGTGAAATTCCTGAGCTGATTTTCCCTAACCTTACATTAAATTATAACACTTCATGCCCTTCAACCTAATCCTCAATTTATCAATAGAGAATTGTTTCAATGTTTGGAAAAAAAAATATTTTTTTAACCAGAATCATACAGTTTAGGTTGTATTTTTAAAATATGTTCTCCAGGTCTCATATTTACTTTTAATATATAATATATATTTTACTTAAGCACATGTAACTAAACTCTACAGCATTTCTTCAAAATATGAACTGAACAATAAGAAAATCATAGAAACACAGAGTGGCCTGGGTTGTGTGGGAATAGAAATGTTGTTTTTGCAGAGTTACATTGTTTAGAAGGAGGGAATGTGGTACTGAGATATGCTTACAGTGATAAGAAAGTTTAGCAGGCGACCTAGTAAAATGCAGACAACCAGTCTCCTTAGGACAATTAGGTGAAAATCACGGTGTCAAGTCAAGTCAGATAAGTGAAGAAACATTACCACTTCAAGCACTAAAAATGTCAAAAGAAATTTGAAATTTAACAGGCCAGCAACTGAAGACTATGCATTGTTTGTGAAGCATCAGATAGATTGTGAACCTGGATTACCCACTCAGTGGGGAAACAGGGGAGGGTCCTGCCATCAAAAGGTATATAAACTGTGTTTTGGAACTAGTAGATGCGCTCTCTCCTGCTTGTGGGGCGCCCGCCATTGCAATCGCGAATAAATTACTACTTCACTGAGATCCTCGCCTGAGCCTAAGTTATTGGCTACAGAGTGTTTCTCACAATTTGGGGGCTCGTCCGGGATCCAGTCACCTACTGGGGAGCCCCACCGCCGCAGCAGCAGGAAGGCATGCCCCGCTGATTTCAGCGGTCCTGTGCATCGACGGTGGCGGTTCTGCGGAAAGCTGACAGAGGGCCCGAGACTGGTTAAAGAGGCAGGATCCGTGAAGTAGTGGGGAAAGGAAGAAGGTAGGCACTCCGGGTTTTTAAGAATCGATCCGGTAACTCTGTGCACAGACCAAGGTAAGAAATATTAAGTATTGCCTTGGGGGTCGGGTATCTGGTGTATGGTAAGCCCTTGCACGGGGAAGTGCTGGCACTACACCAGGGGAATCTGGTGTACGGTAATCCTTGCACGGGGAAGTGCTTGGAAGTACACCAGGGAATCTGGTAAACTCAGGTGTGCGGTAACGCTGGCACGGGGAAGTGCTTGGCGGTACACCCCCATCTTTCAGTACGTTGGTGTGTGGTACACTGCAGAAGGGAAAATTCTGTAGCACATACTGGCGAGGGTTAGGAAAGATGGGAAGCACGAGTTCCAGGGAATCTGGTAAACTCATAGGTGTGCGGTAACGCTGGCACGGGGAAGTGCTCGGCGGTACACCCCCATTTTTCAGTACGTTGGTGTGTGGTACACTGCAGAAGGGAAATTTCTGTAGCACATACTGGCGAGGGTTAGGAAAAATGGGAAAATATGAGTTCCAGGGGACAGGGAGATATCCCTGGGGGAGTGCCTACTAATAGTTCTTCCTGAAGAATGATAAGAAATTGGAAACATAATCCCAAAATTAGAGGGGTTGTAAAAGTGTAAAAGAAAAATAATTTATTTTTTTTTTAAAAAAAAAAAAGGTTAAATATTGTGTATCAGTCTGGACAAAAGAACCAATTAAGGAAACAGCAGTATTTTGGCCAAAATACGGGTCTGATGAAAATTCAGGCTTTAAATTTATGTGCAAACAAGAAGATTCTTTTTTCAGAGAAGGAGCCAAGTTATGCTCCCTATAATCTTAATATTGAACTGGTGGCAGCAGCAGTCACTCCAGGAAGGGAGACAGGGACTATAATTAACACTGTCCCTAAAAAAAGTATCGTACCCTAGGCTCCGGCAAGAATTAGAACAAGGTAGAAGAGATATTGAGAATTTTGCCTTCCCTGATACTAACAGTACTAACACTAACTGTGTATCCTCTTAGGTGAACTACCCCCTCCTCCTTACCAGCAGAGAGGTTAGGACTTAGGACTTAGGACTCTTAAGAGGAAGTCTTTATTCGAGGACCCCAACAGCCTAGTTGAACAATTAGACCAGTTCCTACGACCTGATTTATACTCTTGGGGGAGGGAATTATGTCTATAAGTATGTTGTTTACAGGGAAAGAAATGGGAACGATTAGGAGGAGAGCTGCTATACAAGAATGGGAAAGAGCTCATCCTCCAGGACCAGGGGTAATACCGGCAGGGCAGAAATACCCACTTGCCAATCCTGGCTGGAATAATAATAGTGTGCAACACAGAAATCATATGAGAGACTTGGGGTCAGAATGAGAAAGTACTTGGGGATGAGACCTGAGGACCCAGTAACCCAAGGGCTCTTGAAAGTTCATTGTGTGATTAA
This sequence comes from Anas platyrhynchos, assembly GCF_047663525.1. Classification (NCBI taxonomy): domain Eukaryota; kingdom Metazoa; phylum Chordata; class Aves; order Anseriformes; family Anatidae; genus Anas; species Anas platyrhynchos. Next base: position 58,844,216 of record NC_092590.1, read on the forward strand.
AGCCTGGCAAAATACGCAGAAAATGATTCAGAAGGTGGGGGGATGTAGTGAACAGTCACTGGGGGACCCTCCTGCGGGAGGCCCTGGAGGTGTGTGTCCGAAGGGGAGATAAGAAGGAAAAAAAAAAAAAAAAAAAGAGCGAAACTAATGGTATTGACAGTGCAGCGGGTAGTGAGGCAGAGGGTTGGAGAAAGAGGAAGAAAATCTTCAGGGAGAGTCAGGGCCAGGATGGAAAGGAGAGGAAGAGAGATGAAGGAATGGCAGGCAAAGAAGGCTGCCTGTGTTGTGGCCTGAGTCCTAGCAGGGAAAGGCTTTGATAAGATGTTTTAAGTGTGGCCAGGCTGGCCACTTCGAATAGGAATATGTGGAGTGGAAGAAGGAGGGAAGAAGGAAAATGGGATGAAATATGCTATATTGATATGTTGTTTATCTTGGAGGGAAAAAGTATGGAATTAAGTTGGACCCTGACTGAGCCTTTGGTGCTGGTATTAGAAAAGTACAGGCTGGAGAAAGATAAAGGAAGTGTTAAAAGGGTTGCTGAAGGGGTTAAAGGTGTGGCATGTAGTATTTAACAGAGCTGTTTGAAATTGAATGAGCAGGGAAAGGTGATGTAGGCATTATCTAAGTAACAGTCTGGAAGTTTTGGTATATTTGCGTATTTGCTGTGGTGTTTGGTCAGTTTCCCAAGCATCGGGGAGGGGGGAACAGCCTGCTCCACCAGGGGCCTCTCCAGCGGCCGCAGGGGGGCTTCGGCTCCAGCGCCTGGAGCGCCTCCTCCCCCTCCTTCTGCACTGACTTTGGAGTCTGCGGGGGGGTTTCTCGCTCTCCCAACTGCTGTTGAGCAGCAGGCTTTTGTTTGTTTCTTTGTTTGTTTTCGTGGCTGTGCTCTCACAGAGGCACGGACTGTATTGCTTATGGCTTGGCTCTGGGCGGCAGTGGGCCCCTTTGGGGCCAGATGAAATTGTCCCTTACCTGCCACGGGGAGGCTTCTGGGTTTTTCTCACGGGGGCTGCCACTGCAGTTTCCCACGCCCCCCACTCACAGCCCCCGAACCTTGCCATCAAACCCAATACACTGGGGAACAGCTAGGTCATTACTGACTTGTAAAGTATCAGGGATTAAATTAACTAATGAAACCCTAAAAAGTGATGGGGGCAGAAGGGGCTGGAATAACAGTGCCACTTTTGGGGGATACCAACCTGAGACCAGGGGATAAAATGATCACTGGGTAATTATTGTATGTACCCAAGGCAGGGACTAACTTGTTGAGAAGGGATTTAATGATTAAATTGGGCATTCAAATAGTAAATTGTTAGACTGGAATAACAGTGTTATTAATGGAGTGCTCTCAGGCCCTGAGAGCAAACATACATGTATATTCACCTCTGACTGGAAAGACCCTGAAATGGGGGCGGAAGCAACAATATAGGTGGACAATTTTACCCCGAGGGTTTACTGGGCCACCTATCTATTTGGTTAAGTTCTAAAAAAAAGATTTTGGAGCAATTACAACCTCCCAAGGGGGTATTAATGTTAACGAATATATGGATCGTTTTCTATTGTCAGGACAGGAGAAAAGAGTTGTGAAGAAAGCTACTAACAAGCTATTCAACTTTCTGGGAAACCAGGGCTTGGGAGTATTAAAAAAAAATAAATAAATTACAATACGGAGAAAGAGAAGTCAGGTATTTAAGGCATCTAATGTCTGAAGGAAAACAAAGAATAAATGCAGAGAGGATTCAGGGAATTGTTGAAAATTAAGAAAGAACTAAAAAGTTTTAAAAGAAAGATTTTTTTTAAGAAATCAGGAGCCATGAAGTCTGAAGGAAAATGGATACTCCCTGATGGGAGAGAAATGCTGAATAAAGTGATAATGAGGCAAATATTAACTGTTTTACATCAAAAGAGTCATTGGGAGGTGCAAGCAATGTGTGATGTTGTGCTAAGAAAGTATGTCTGTGTAGGAATATACACTTTAGGGAAGCACATATGTAGAGGATGTACCATATGTCAAAAGGTAAATAAAAAGGTCTTCTGTAACCCATCTAGAGGGGGACGGGAGCCAGGGGTTTGACCTTTCCAAAGTATACAGGTAAACTTTACTGAGTTACTTGTTTGTCCTAATTGACCACGTGACTGGATGGGTGTAAAGCTTTACTGCAAGGGTTAAAGCAGGCCTTAGAGATTGAGTGGGATTTTCACAGCCCCTGGCACCCCTCCTCTTCTGGGAAGGTGGAGCGAATGAATCAGACATTAAAGAAGCAATTAACTAAACTAGTGTTAGAAACCCAACTTCCTTGGGTAAAATGCTTACTCCTACAGGTTTAAACAGCACCAAGAAAGGATATAGGAATTTCACCATATGAGATGCTGTTCAGATTGCCCTATCTGGGCAGAAGGGATGAGATACCACAATTCAAAACAAGAGAGTTTTCTTAAGAACTGTATTCTGGGTTTGTCCTCTTCTTTGTCATTTCTCAGGACCTGTGGGTTGTTGGCTCAAACCCCACCTTTGGAATTCCCCATTCACCACCATCACCCAGGAAACCGGGTCCTGATTCGGACCTGGAAAGAGTCAACTCCGGCCTGAATGGGAAGGACAATTACTAACCACTGAAACAGCCCTAAGAACTGCGGAAAAGGTTGGACTCACTATACTCGAGTGAAGGCATCCGTCGACGCTAGTACCTGGGAAGCTGTTCCTACGAAAGACTTGTTGGAAGTTGAAATTGAAGAGAAAAATCTCATAGTGGACTCTGAGCAGGATAAGAGCTTACAATTGTAAACTAACCTTTTATTTTCACAGGTAACTAACGACTGTGACTTGTGATTGAGAGAAAGAACAGACCTATAGCGAATTGCAGTGCTCCCAAGGGGGGGTTGTTATAGTAGTAGTGTACATCTTATTTTTTTTTTGTATCGATAATTATTTGGAAACCTAAGGTTTAAAAATAATGACAGGGAAAAATTGATTACTAATTTTGTTTTTAGTGATTCTAGGCCTCAGAGAAGGCCTTGGTCAATTGGCAACTTGCAAAAGGCATGACCAGATAATAGCAAAAACGGGATACCCCATCAAAATATGGGTGACTGTGACAGAGGGTTATGTACCACATTCTGTCACGTTTGATGTTTGTGAGGTGTTAGCTTGTGGAGATTTAAATGCCCAACGACAATTGAGCAGAGAGAACAAATAACTGGGAGAGACCCAACAGCCAGATTGAGAATAGCTGTATGGAAACAATCCTCTATTGCCATCAGAGAAAGGGAGAAACTCAAGGAGAAAACAGGAGAGAAAACAGGAAGCCCTCTGAAATGTGTCAGTTCAAACAAGGTATGGGGATGTGAATGCCTGGATAGAATGGGTCAAATATACCGTCCAGAGTCTCAACCGTAGCTATTGCTATGCTTGTGCCTCGGGATGACCGATTGCCCAGATAGTGCCCTTCCCATGGGGGTGGACCAAAGACTCCCAAGGGATGCGATGTATGATTGCATTGTACCAAGAAAAGACTGCCTGGGGAAATGAGGCCTGTAAGTCTCTCTTTGCTGTTCCTTGCATGATAACAATATCGCGGTTCCCCCTGCATTCTCTACAGCTATAGGTAACCATACAGCTTGCCTCTCACGGCAGGGTGTGAGTGCTACCTGGCATCTGGGAGAATTTGCCTTGTGCTACCAAGGACTTGATGGGAAACTGCTCAAGACTAGAGATCCCCAGGGCAGATCTCTGGTGGTACGGTGGAGGGAAGATCTTACAGTCCACCCTACCATCTAATTGGGAAGGCACTTGCGCACTTGTTCAATTAGCTATACCCTTCACCCTGGCATTTGAAAAAGAAACATCACAAATACCCAGAAGTAAAAGAGGCTTAGGAATATCATTTGATGATAGAGTATATATAGATTCTATTGGGGTACCTAGAGGAGTTCCAGATGAACATAAAGCCAGAAATCAAATTGCTGCAGGGTTTGAGTCACTGTTCTGGTGGGTAACAATCAATAAAAATGTGGATTGGATTAATTATTTCTATTATAATCAGCAGAGATTCATCAATTATACCAAGGATGCGATGAGAGGAATCGCTGAACAACTAGATGCCATCAGCAAAATGGCTTGGGAAAACAGGATAGCATTAGATATGATGCTCGCAGAGGAAGTAGGTGTGTTTGTGTGTGTAATACTGAGCAACCATTGTTGCACTCTTATACCCAACAATAGTGTCCCAGATGGCTCGGTAACAAGAGCATTGCAAGGGCTTACCACCCTTGCCAGTGAATTGGCAGAAAAAAAAAATAATAAAATAAAATAAAATAAAATAGGCATATTTGCAACATTGGTCGTAGTTGTAGGAGTTTTGACAGCCATTGGTTGCTGCATTATCCCCTGTGTAAGAGGACTAGTACAGTGGTTAACTGAAACCGCACTATTGAAACAAATGACCATGGAGCTACCACCTTACTCAGATAAGGAGATAATGAGGAGATGGAAAGCAAAGAAGAAGAAGTCTATCACATTGCACCTTAGAGAAAGGTTTTGCAAAAATCAACAGTTTATAAAAAAAAGAAAAGGGGGGAATTGTGGGAATAGAAATGTTGTTTTTGCAGAGTTACATTGTTTAGAAGGAGGGAATGTGGTACTGAGATACGCTTACAGTGATAAGAAAGTTTAGCAGGCGACCTAGTAAAATGCAGACAACCAGTCTCCTTAGGACAATTAGGTGAAAATCACGGTGTCAAGTCAAGTCAGATAAGTGAAGAAACATTACCACTTCAAGCACTAAAAATGTCAAAAGAAATTTGAAATTTAACAGGCCAGCAACTGAAGACTATGCATTGTTTGTGAAGCATCAGATAGATTGTGAACCTGGATTACCCACTCAGTGGGGAAACAGGGGAGGGTCCTGCCATCAAAAGGTATATAAACTGTGTTTTGGAACTAGTAGATGCGCTCTCTCCTGCTTGTGGGGCGCCCGCCATTGCAATCGCGAATAAATTACTACTTCACTGAGATCCTCGCCTGAGCCTAAGTTATTGGCTACAGAGTGTTTCTCACAGTTGGAAGGCACCACAAAGATAATCTAGCTCCAAGCCCCCTGCCATAGGCAGGGACACCACCCACTAGATCAGGTTGCTCAGGGCACCTCCAGGGATGGGGCATCCACAACCTCTTTGGGCAAGGTGTTCCAGTGCCTCACCACCCTCTGAGCAAAAACTTTCCCCCTAACCTTTAATCTAAACCTCCCCTCTTTTAGTTTAAAACCATTCCCCCTCATTCTGTCAATATCTGACTGAGAAAAGAGTTGCTCTCCATCTTTTCTTCTACCCAGAAGCCTTCTCTTATGAAGGCTGAACAGCCCCATCTCTCTCAGCCTATCTTTATCAGAGAGATGCTCCAGCCCCTTGATCATCTTTGTGGCCCCCCTCTGGAAAATGATAAAAAATACTCTGAAAATAAATAATACTGCTTTTAATTCAATAAGTGTTCATGAGGAAATAAATAAATACTGTGCAATCTATCGCATTGCTTTTAGGAATCACTAATTTTATTACTTTAGTTCTCTATGGCAATTAGGAGCACGGTTACAGCCAGAGTACAAAGTAATTTAACTGTTTTGCCAGCTCTGGTGTAAATCATTTTCATTGTAAGAATAAAGAAAATAATTCAAACAATGCTGATCCTCACACAAATACATTGTGAATATGTTTATTTAGATAAATATTTGTATTATAAAAGCCTCTCAGGAAAATTAGTAGAAACTAAAATTACTCCACATGTAAAGAATTAAAACAACAACAATGACCAGCAACCAAACCAACCCTACATGATTTAGTTTGGAACATACAATAGTTAAGATGCTAAGGAAGGTGGGGAGTCTCTATGTCTGACAAAATACGATTACTTGTTCAACATTCTCTATGTTTTTTTTTAATTTACAGAAAACAGTTTAGGTGAGCATCCAAGATCATCAAATGCCACAACACAGAATAAGCCCCTTATTTTTCCTGTTACAAAGGATATCACTTATCTTAAGCAAATATCTGTACCCTATTGCTGTTAGTAAATTGTATTAATCAGAGCTAAAATACAGAAATGTGACACCTTCTCATCTGGAGGAAAAGAACATCGATGCACTATCATGATGCACCAGCGTCTTTCTTTATCTCATTACTGTTGTGTGCTTTGGTTGCCTGTTCTTAGAATCACACAATCTTTTAGGTTTGAAGAGAACTTGAAATTCATCAAGTCCAATCCTCAACCTGACTGAGTCCCATTGCTAAACACATCCCTTAGTGCCATATTCACACAACTCAAATATCTCCAGGGATGGGGACTCCATCACTACCCTGGATAGCTGATTCCAATGCATAAAGACCCTTTCCTTCAAGAAATTCTTCATAACATCCTGCCAAAATCTACACTGGCACAACTTAAGACCACTTCCTTGCACCCTGTCTACTTGGCACCTGAGACAAAGGCCCAACACCTTGCTTGCTACAATCTCCTTTCAGGTTCTTGTAGAAAGCAGTGTAGGTAGCATGCAAAGTGTTCACAAGTGTTCAAGTATCAGAATGCAAGAAATACTTGTTGGGCACAGTCAAGGAGTAAAAATCAATTGAGCACAAATTAATTGTACAATAGCCCAAGATCTCTAGATACACTTTTCGCCTTTCTCCACCCAGTGCTAATTACTTTTATTCTTTATTCTTTTTGCCACATCAGTTAACTGGTTATTCTTCTTTTCCTAAATCTTCCCAGTTGTTACAAGGTAAATATTATCTCCTGTTGTTCAAGCTTTGCCTCATTTTGTTGCTGACGTCAGTCAGCACTGCAATCTATAGACCTTCATTTATTTGGATTTTCCCTTCTCAGAAGAATCTTAGCATGTAACTTTTGAGTATAAATATATACACCCCTACAGCCATGACCAGATTGAGTCCTACAAAAGGGAAAGAGCAATGGTCAAGAGACCAGGAAGAGATAAAACAAATCATATTCTAAACAGGGTGTAGGAATTCCCCCTCCCTGATCTTACTTTAATTACTTCATGTCTTTCATACCAAAGAAACAACAGATCCAAAAATAGGAATAATAAAAAAATCTGGCCTATAGATAATAACATAAATGTATCTTAAACAGAGAGTTGATACAAAGTCTGAAAAATGCAGACCAGACATCAGTTTCATTGAAATTCAAGATTCAAGAAAGATTTATTAAGATACCATAGGAAGAAGAAAAATACTAAATAAGCACAACTTAAAATATTTCACTGAAGCAGAAAGAAGTAAACCTGCTATGCATATCCACATATTATGAAGTAATTATTTTGCAGCCTCATGCTCTAGAGTAGGTTACTTTACATCATTAGGTGGAAAATTGAAAGGTTAAAGATTATAATTAATTATCACTTCATTCTCTAAGAAAAATAAACCAATCTCAAAGAATTAACTTTACTTTCAAGAAGAAAACAGAAAATATCTTAGTAGATAATCAAGAGCTTAAGATAAATCTTAAAAAAAAAATACACGGCATCCAGTTCACTAATATTAAAAAAAATACCTGATTGAAAACAGAATTGCCATCCATCATCCTTGATTGTAAGTTTCTGATAATATAGAACAACACTGGTGGTTTAAGATCACTAGGAGAGATCATCAAGACCTGCATTTACTGCTAAAATTGTTTCAGCTTTCTCGTGTTTCGCCTTTTTTTTTTTTTGGTGAAGCTGTTCCAATGAAAAAATAATGTAGTTACCTCTATAAAGCACTCTCTGGGTTCTTTCCTATATGTTATATGAAGCAAGATCTTGCTTTGTATTAGTAATAACACTTAGATGACATCACTCCTAAATGTACCCATAAAAGAAATAATTCAGTTACTTAATATCCCCCTGACATTTATTTTTCTTTAATTGATTTTATATCCAAACTCTTATGAGGCCTTAGGCAGCAAAGATCCTCCTTCTTTATGTTTGTTAACACCTTTATTTCTCCATCTTTCAACTTAGTTTCTCTATGTATGAAATACATTGATACTGTTGCATATGGACACCAGCTGACCTCTACACTTAATTAGAATATACGTTCATGAACTAATGTCAAAAATACTAATATACCACTGCATCTTTTATGTAGGCATGTAGTTAGACTTTATAGCAATTTTCAAGGGCTGAAAGACTTAATCTGTACTATTTTAGCTTTGGTATATGTCACCACTATTAATGATCCATAACGATAATAGTATCGTTAACAATATTGGCAACAGAAATACCTGGTAACTGCAAAAGTGGCTTAGTATTTATTATTTACAAAGAAGGGAGAAGTTTATGCAACTCATTTAGTTCTAACAACTCTTTTTTTTAAAGTTGGGTTAAAAAAAAAGTTTAAAAATACACAGCAAGATAATTTTGAAATAACATAATCACTGACTGGGGAAGAAAAAAAACAGCAAATCCTTATTCTACGCTAAAAGATACATCCTTGCCTTTAAGAAAATATCTAACTGGAACATGTTGCTGAATATGGTTATGAACAAAAATCTCATCTTTCTATAACCTTGAAACATTCTAGCTTAATGAGAAAAATGCATCTGCATTTTCCAGATAGGAATCTGAGCATTATGCTCAGAGTACCTATAACCCTTAGGTACTCTTAAATCAAAGCACCAGATTAACTTAATGACTATACAAGGTATTTGGACTCTAAATCCAAATTATGTTTTTTAAAGTACATGCTTTAACTTTATATTATGCTTTTTTCTTTCAACACACAAACATAGAAGGAATAAATTGTTTCAGAGAGAACAAACAGGAATATGGTCCCTAATTATCATCATCATCACTGAACACTGTTCATCCTGAGCAAACTCTATTACAGGTGATAATGCATTAAAAAGAAAGACAGGATGAATATATTTCCAAGACCGGCCATTAGGAAATAAATGGTCTCTTAATTTGATCTCAGACTTGTCAAATGCCTGAGCAAGGAGGGATATTTTTCTTTCCTCAGATCAACTATGAGTATCGATACATTTCAAGAAGATTTTAGGATGCAGGACCACATAGACTTTTCTCTAGTGTTGATATATTTTTTTTTCTTTTAAATTTCATTCATTGATACTCCTTTCTTTCAGTTGTATCCACAGCGATCTCATAGTTCAGCACACCAGGAAAATATACACACAGAAAAGAAGCTACATCATGAAAAGTATTTGTTTTATCAGACTATTAAAGTTACCTTCTCTCCTGAATAAGCTCTTGTCAGTATAACCACTTTGTCCAAATAATACTTTTTGCTCTTAACATGACTGACATAGACATGCCTAGAAACAACTGTTGTGACTGCATGTCATCATAATACCAGAAGAATACAATGATAATACCCATCTTATTTGAGCCTTCATATGCTCTTCAACAAAATGTACAGAAAAGGCAGATGTTTCTGTGAGGGGTTAGGGGGACTGAGAAGAAAAGTATTTCTGAGACTTGCATTGACACCTGAAGAAAAGCTTCTTCCAGATAAATTTAATTTATTTGATTCCTGCAACAGATTATAACAATAAAGATCTGGCACCTGCAGAAGAATTCTTTTATTGTCACTTCTCATTAGTAGATCTATGAAGTTCCTTGTTCTCTTTTCAGATTATTTTTTTTCTTTTTCTCCAAATGTTTTAAATTAATAGAAGACTTATAATTTGGTGGAGGGGAACAGCAAATTTTGATTTTACTTTTATCTAGAAATATAAAATCAATTTAGTTTACCATTGTGATAATCATAAGAAAGTTCAAAGCAAAACATTTTAATATATTTAACTGATTCAAATAAATTTCTTATACTATGCAATTCTAACCAGTTTTTGTTCTTGCATGCCATTTCTAATCATCTGTTTTTGCAGTTTTTAGAATATATTTCAGTGCGTCACTCACTCATACTCTGTCCAACAAACAAAAACCTATTTTATTACTTTTGTCTTGCCTGTTTGGGGCCAAAAAGTCCCTCAAATATCTAAACAAGTCTATGTTTATGTTACATGCTGATGATGGTTCAGTTCCTAGCTTAACTGTTACATAGCAAGACGTTAGCATTAATTAAAGAATATGTGATTGTTGGTGATGCTCACATAAATATATGTGAGCATAAATATATACTCAATAAAAAGAGAAAGTTGGAAATATGCCCTGAAGAGCTTGATTTTATGTGCCCACTCTGTCACCTCTAATGATTTATGAATCTGGGGTTATTCTATACCTAATCTGACAACATCATGGTTATTCCACAGATTATATGTTCTCACCATTTCCTTGCTAATAGGAGAGAGTCCAAAGAATTCCTCATATTGAACAAGGCTACATCCTCAATCAGTTATATTTGATGCTATATCAACCTACAGGTCAACTTCAGCTCAGTCAGTCAGAGGACTTTTTCTTAAAATATTTCTTCCTTTGAAAGGCCACTGGAGACTTGCAGAAAATGATTTAACATAATAAGCTTCTGTCATGACAGTGTACTATGTTACCCATACAGTAAGCATAGAGTTAGCTAACTATGAACATTATTTAAAGATAACACAAAGTTGATCAGGAACCTGCCAAGCAAGCCAAAAGCAAATACAGAAAGCAAAAAAAGGCATGTTGGGCTTTAAGACCAAATTCAAGCTGGATGCAGGGTGCTGGATGCAGACTGCTTTCATTGAAGCTGTTGTTGCTAGATAACCTTAGGTACTGAGGTAAGTCCATTTGAAGGGCAGGCCACTGGAGAATCTCTCATTAGCCCAGTAGTAACTGGAATGAGAGACCACTTTAACACCTCTGACCTTCCATTCTGTATGACAACCTATTTACTAGGTATGTAGAGCAGAAGGATGTTAGCTTTATACCCAAATGTTCAGGGCACTCACCTTCATCATGGAAGATTAATTTTCCAGTCTCTGTTCCCTAAATAATTAATGATCTATACAAATGTGGGTCCGAGAACAATGGACTATGGTAAGCATGTTGGGTCAGGGCAATCTCACTTGTAATGAGAAAGTAGACTGAAATAGCAGTTAACTTGGTGACTTTAGCACAAATTAAAGTAATGAAACACAGATTCACAAGGAATTAGGACAAATATACCAGTTCAGTACCAATAAACATGAGACTGGACTGAGTCTGACTTAAGTAACACACACACACCAAATATTGTGAGATTCATGACAAAATCAGGAGAGTTGGTAAATCTGGTGGCAGCACCTGTAAAAGGTTAGTTAGCACATACACTTACAGGTGTATTACAGAAAACTGCAGACACACTACAGATATACAATATTTGCATATAAAAAAGACATAACATGCACTTCTGCAGGCACACTACAAGTGGTAGGTATTGCAGCTATGAGTAATGGCCATCATGCAAATAATAAATTGATCCATTGCTAATTAAACATTCTAATAAATCAAAATTCATAACCATAAAGAAAAATAAGCTAAGTCATTAGATCATTACTAAATATTCTGTAGTTGAGATGTGAAGAATTTATAGCTCCGTACTTCAAATGTACTGAAACGTTAGTTATGTTTTGTTTTTAATGCAACTGCTTGATTTTCATGTAAGTTATACCTGCGCAATTAAGATTTTATGAAATGTATGTATATAGCAAAAAACAAAAAGCAAAAAATCTGTTTAACAAACATTACAAAATATGTTTTAGATTAATGAAATTCTCATTTGATTCAAAGTACTATAGGTTCAATTAAAAACAGAAAAACAACTAAGAATTGTCTAGTTTAACCTCCTTTTGTGTATACAGATGTATCAAGAACAATGATTGATTTCTTAAGACACCTTACACATTTAACTTTCTGCAAAACTTTTTCTGTGAAAGACAGTGACTTGAATGAACTAGTTTATGGGTAGCACAGAAAAGCATGCATTAACACTACCATTGCTGTAGATGGCCTGCAGGTAAACTGAGGTCTTCCATTCCCAGTCTCATTTGACATCTTTAACTCAACGCCGAGGGTAGGATTTCCCAACACTAAGTTCTAGCATTGAAACGATCAAAGCTGTAGCAGGGTTTAGTGTTGCAAATCTCAGCCTTGCCAAGATCATATGCTTCTGTGGCAGTTCTATAACCAATAGCATAATAAAATCGAGATTTTGACTATTTGCCTCGGAATTTGTACTTTTTTTCCATAGAACACGTTGGCTTAGTCTAAGCAAATACTGTGTAGAGAGCAAATATCAAACCAAGTGAGAAATACTTAGGTTGATTTTATCTTTTGTATCCTCAAGCCTAGATTCATTCAATACTGAATGTACATGAAACATGAATATTAGAAAAGGGATGGAATATGACAGTGCATATGGAAAATGTTAGGTTTCCTTTTTCTATAGGAACTTTGTTTCAATTTAATTTTGACTAGTGTTTTAAAAGGTTAGAGTAGAACAGTTAGAAAAGTGACAGTTGTTTTTTTAATATATATATTGAGTGTCCAAAATAATCTATTGTATAGTTTGAACAATTTCATTGGTGTTTATATTTTTATTTTAGTTCAGTAGTGTGCACAAGATTTTATTTACATGTATTTTTTTTTAAAGTTACCACAAAATGCTTCTATTTGCATTCTCAATTTCATCTATAGAATGTTCTTTTAAAATGTCTAACATATTTAAAGTGATTTGGTATTACTTCAAAAAAAATGTGAATTGTAACCTTTTATTTAATAATAAAATTATTCATATAAAAGAAATTTTATTAGGCAATCTCTGATTTTAAGAGCCTTCCATCTTGGGGCAGCTCATTCTTGCTGATTTGAAAGCTCATTAATTTCATGTCTTCTGAATTCTCAGAACCTCCACTAACACAAACAGTGAATATTCAGGATGCTTAGAATTTCTAAAAATCATGCTAAGAAATTCTCAAATTGTTGTTTGTTAAAAAAAAAAAAAAAAGTGTACTGGGTCTGTCTGGAATGTTAACTTTCCCTGCAGCAGCCCATACAGTGCTGTGCTCTGCACTTGTAGCTGGAACAGCAGTGTTATCACACCAGTGTTGTGTCTACTGCTGAGCAATGCTGGCACAGCATCGGGACTCTGTCTAACCCTCTGAGGGGGTGGGCAAAAAGTGAGAAGAGAAACATCACCAGGGCAGCTGACCTAAACCAACCAAAGGGATATCCCATACCATACGATGTCACACTCAGCAATAAAAGGTGGAAACAGGAAGAAGAGGGGAGGGGTGGGCTCTCGTGAAAACATCAGTCCTCCTCCCGAACACCGGCTATGTGTGTTGAGGCCCTGCTTCAAGGACGTGGTCAATCATCGTTCATTTGTGGGAAGTAGAGAGTAAATTATTTCCTCTGCACTTCCACATAGCCTTCATTTGTTTTATTTGTTTTTTTCCCTCCCTTTATTTTTTTTTCCCTTTCCCCCTCCCTTTTCCCCTTTCCTTTTTTATTTCCCTTTAGTTAAATTGTTAGTTCATAATAATCTTTCTTTAATTATTATTATTATTATTTCCCTTTAATTAAATTATCCTTTTCTCAAACCCGTGAGTTGTTCTTTGCTTTACTCCTCCCCCTCCTCATCTAAGGAGGGGAAGTGAGAGAGCGGTTGTGGTGTTTAGCTGCCCAGCACGGTAAAACCACCACAGAAAGAAAGAAAACCCCAAATACTGAAAAAAATGAAGAAATCAAAATTAGAGGTTGCTAAATTTCTGCATTTTAATATATTTTTTATGCTAAGGGATAAATGAAAAAAATTTTCTTCCCAGATTTTATCCTATCTAAAAAATAAAAGCTCAGAAGGCATCTACATGTATTTCCCTAGGACCTTTGTAAACACTTTGTATATCTGCTATTCCTTGTCAGTTTTGTGAAAGATCTTTGTCATGAAGCATACAAATCTTTAGATATTTAGAACAGTAGCAAGGCCACTTAAAACCATCCCATTACATAGCATGCAATTTTGTTAGTAAGTGGAAAAAAAAAACTAACAGCCTGCAACAGTGTATTTATATTACGTATCAGTTTCCTTGACTTTCATGGTCTTAACAATATTTGGAGGATGTTACAGCTCTCAGAAGCTTCCTCAACATGAAAATAGCTGTGATTATGCTCAAATAATGACAAGAAGGAACAGTTTCATTACATTAGCAGCACAGCATAACTCTGGAATGCTGTGTATCTACACACATGCAAATCCATTTTGACTATTATGACTCTATTAGAAGTATTTATAACAACTCTGCTACGTTTGATAAATGAAGTCACATTAATTGCTTTCAGGATCTTATTCTGGCTATGGCATATCCAGTAACAATTTTGAATATGAAATTACGTATTTCAAAATGTCAGTTTTGTTACAGTTCCACATGGAATGCATACTGATTAGTTATTTCAAAAACATAGATGCCCTAATAAAAACAAGAAAATCACATTGTACTACTGGAAATTGTGAATTTTTGTCAAAGTGTTCAATAAAAAACAAATAAATAAAAGGATACATGTATAGTATAAAATCTACTAACCTACTAGAGCTTTTGTATAGGAAGAATGAGAAAAAACATCTTCTATACATGTAGAATTCAGTAGTTGTAAGACTGAGATCTATTAGGTCATTTTATTCTTAAGTCTAGAGATTAACATATTTTTAGTGATATCTGTGAGGGCAGGTTTCTCTGAAAACAGTTATTTTAGATGCCAGTCTTGCCTTCCACACTATTCATTGTTGCCTATCTTGAAAACAAACAAACAAAAAAATATTATAGAATATTTATTCATTCTAGATTAAAAATAATAGAACTCTACAGATAAGACTTCTTCAGTATAATTTTAAGTGAACACTATATAAAAATAAAAGTTCCTTCTCCCCCAAAAACTCAGTTTTTCACACCATTGACATTTGTTTCCAAAACTACGTCTTCTTTCGTCATTTTTTTTTTTTTTTTTTTTTTAGAATTTCTAGAAAGTATGAGTTGTTCTGATTTTTAGTTAATGATTTTTATTCCAACTCTGTGTTCACTGACAAACATAATAGGGAAAAATAAATAAACAGTGTTTTAAACAGAGTTTTGACTGATGTGACTTCTGAACTGAGGTCCGTTTTATACTTTATCCTAGAGATAATATAAAAGGACGTTATTAGTATTTTCCAGAAAGGTTTGTAAGGAATTACTGTAACTGGTAATGTCTGGGAGAAGAAAAGAACATAGATCTGATCACGAGAGACTATGTTGTGAAATATAATTGAAATGTGGTAACACTTGAATTCTCACACCCAGAAACCATCACTCATCTTTTATCACTCATTGCAAAGTTGTGTCAAAGAATTCTATGGTTCTGTGAAGTTATGCCTGTAAATTCATAGTCATGAATGTCAGTCCAGCATTTTGAAAACGCAAAGGCTGCTGAACCTATGATTGTTTTCATATTTATCCAAAAATTACATACCACTTCAACTCAGGTCTTGAGGTGCTTAATATAGTACCTGCATTTTGACAATGAAAGGATAATCACTTGTTTCAATTAAGAAGATTGCAGACCCTTAAACAGGTGATATACAAAAAGCTGAAGAAACTACATACTGCTGTGGAAAAGTCAGTACAGAGAAACATTTTCATTTGAAGTTATTTTGTCCCACCATGATGCTATATAACAAAGACTCGTCTTTTAAAACTCAAGCAACATGAACTATCTGTATTTTTTAATATGCGTAATGATACTAGTCCAGCAGAAAAAAGACCTTTTCCCTGGATTTTCTGGATCTGGGTACATTCTGAAATACATGAAAATGATCAGTACTTTGTGGTACAGGAAAGGATCAAATAGCAGATCAGGTAGTTTATACACTGTTGTATTATTCACTAACAACATACTTTCTGTGTATTAACATACTTTCTATAAAAATAAGGATGTCATATGAGCTCTAAGCAGAATGAACTAGATTGTTTGGGTAACACTGACTGAAGAATTTGTCTTACCATATTTTCATGACACTTGTGCGACTGAAATAACATACCATATCATGTATTATCATGGAATTCACACTAAGGGACTTTACTGGGAAGGCATATGATGTGATCTCATCACTCAGTTGCTAAAATGCTTTATCTTTATTCACTATCCTTCATATGCACATTGAGTAAAGTTTTCCAAGAGTAACAGAAGATGTGGGGCTTGAATTATGAAGGCTGTCCTCTGATACAATCAGATCTTTAGCCAGAATTCAGCTCAGCAAAACCACATGGTTTGTAATTTCACTGATACATTTTCCAGTACTGAGACTTATAACACTGATGATTTTGATAGTCATCCATGTATTTTTTCATGTGACAGAGATGAAAAAATGACCAGTCAACTAATTTGTTTCTATCTGGCCTTGCTAGACTGTTCATGGGATGGCAATATCCACAGCCTGTTGGTTCACAGCAACTCACAGCACTGCTGACCATCCAGTGCTCACTTTCTTACCGAAGCTTGAACTGAACCGTGTCATGTAATGCTTTGTATACTGCAGACAGCCAAATCATGTTGACATTTGCTGATAGAAATATCTTCTTGTTTATGAACACGTTTATTTAAGTCAGTGGACCTGCTACTGTAACTAAGGATTTGCAGAACCAATCCGCTAGAAGAAACAAAATGTAAAATACAACACGCATATCCAAGTTCTAGGTCTTATTGTCTATCTTAATACAGGAGCCCCAGACCAAGACACTCGTTTACTATGTACTGTATACCCATTTCCAAATGCTGATTTGGAAATCCCACTATGACTTTGTTGCTGTTAGGCACTTATATAAGCAAGTATATCATATCCTATTGTTATCTAAAATGGTGACATACTCCTCTTTCAATCTTGCAATAGATTCTCATAGTTCATCTTTCTCCATTTATTTATTCCACTCATCTTCCTTTAATAAATTTGCTTACAAAGGGAAGTCTCATTATTTAAATTACTACTGATAATTGATTAAGCCAGCATCTGTTACTAGTTCATTTTACAATATGTACATGTCTCTGTATAGCCCACTGAAATTTGTTGTGTAGATGGATTTTATTCCATTTATCATTCATAAGTATATGTTTTATTTTTTACCCACTGCAACAGTGTACTTGAAGTGAGGGCAGATGCAGAGTCAACTCCTGCTAGGTGGCTGGCAGCTGTTCTCTTTTCTAATGAGAAACTACAGATCACAGATAACAAAATACATGAAATATCTTGATCTAAATGAAAAGCAATGCAGATTGAGAAAGATGAAATGAGAAGCTAGTATGCGATACTCCATTATTGCCTGACTCTTCTCTCTCACAAAGGAGAGTGACTAAACTCCTGGACACTTTTTAATTCAAATTGAGCATACACATTGAGTTATGTAATTACCTGCCAGTCTCTGCTGCTCAAAAGCAAAATATATAGGTTTCGTAATATAGCAGTGCACTCTGGCTTAATGCTACTATGATAAACCAGGATTATTCCTACTGTTACACATGTACAGTATTAAAAACTAAGAAAATATTGAAAATTGGACACATCTTGTGTTCACCACAAGTAATCCATTACTGGGCAAGAAAAGGGATGACGAGGTTAATCTACTCATACCCAAGTATATGTTATTTATCACAGTTGTAGGGAGTTGTCCATTAACTGTCAACATTTATAGCAACGTGTTACCTCTAAATAAGGAATGAGTTTTAAGTTATAAAACTGTTTATTGTTTAAGTTTTGCACATGGTTTAACTACACTTTTAAGTAATTTTTTCCTTTGTCATGTAAATAAAAATGGGCTGCACACAGACATGCACACAGTATACTTTAAAACGCATTCAAAACACAAATTCTACTTTTGATTCAATGCAATCTCAGTGTTCAGGAATGCATCTTTACCTAAAAAAAGGCAACGCAGTTTCTTTCATCATTTGAAAGATCTCAAAAACAGTCTTTCCATCTATATAGGACAGTTTAATTGGAAGAGACCTTCAAAGATCATCTAGTCCACCTGCCCAAGCACTTCAGGGCTGACCTTTTAAGGCATATAACAATGGCATTATCCAAATGCCTCTTGAACATAGGCAGGCATAGGGCATCAGCCACCTGTATAGGAAGCCTGTTCCAGTGCTTGACCACCCTGACAGTAAATAAATTTTTCCTAATGTCCAGTCTGAACCTCCCATGCTGCAGCGTTGTGCATCCTGTCATCAGTTACCAGGGACAAGAGACTGGAACTTCCCTCTCTATATCCCCTCTTCAGGAAGTTTTAAAGACTTCTGTACAACCGGCATAAAAATACTGAATTTACTGATTTTTTCTAAGCAAATTAGTCAATGACCAAGAGGTCAGATGATGTTCATATGACACTAAAATCCTGGACACTTCTATTGACTAAATATTTAACTGAAACACAGATGAGGAAAAGAAGAAAAGGGCACAGAAAAAGCACCACAAAATTGGTGGCCAGAATCCAGATAGTACATTCTACATTTTTAAATGCAGTCACATAAAATAAATCATAACTGATGACAGTCCCACAATGACACAGTATGTTAGCAGAAGTTTGCTTCCAGTTATGCCGGCCCTATGAACTAAAAGCCCACTAGCAGCTGGGGCACATTACATGTGTTCCTGTTCTGGTTAGTTTCTCTCTAAATGACTTCAGTCCTCTGCACAGCAACACTGCAATAGGAAGAAAAGCTCATTAACTCATGACACCCTTGCACCAAAATAAAATGCTGACATAGTCACACACAAAGACGAAAATTGAGGGGGGGGGGGGGGGGGGGTGGAAGTAATTTGACATTCTGAGGAGCTTTACTTTAAACCTGCAAGTTCTAGCATGAACCTTCACACTCAGAGCTACATTGGCTTTGACCAGGCTAAGTATGTATGAGCTAAGTGCTCAAAAACTGATTAAGCTACACTTAATCAGTTTTTAGAAAACAGGTGTTTTTTCTGTTTACAAGAAGAAGGGAAGACTACTCAAAACATTCATTCTGATTGGGGAAAAAAACATTCAGTTCTTCTCATTTGGAGGGTGCTAAATATCACATTCCACTTCCCTGATGATGATACACAAACACAATGCAATCTACGCAGAGGGTCCTTTGCCTCTTGCCAAACTTTTGACATTGTTTATGCAAGGTCAAGTCTATCTGAGCAAGAGAAATAGGAAACAAAAAAAAAAGTTTCCATATTAGTTTTTAAAACATTTGGTTGTACTGTACAGGGAGGGATGGAAGTGAATGGGAATTCTGTTTCGTATCTTAGTATTTTATCCAACAACTGCATGATACACAAAAATAGCCTTGGGAACAGGGATCATAATCTTAGATGTTCCCCTCCTACACACAAGTACAGCGTTGCTCATAAATATTATTGCTTTTGTTTCTTAATAACTTTAGCATGAAAAAAGGACTTGGCAAACTCATTGAGGTGGATTTGGATGTCATTTATCTGAAGGCTAACCCAAGCCTATCCCCCACTCCAAGGCAACTTATGGTAGTCAAAGAAATAAGTTTGATCTGATTATGTAGGCTATTAAAGTCAATGACCTATTTTTTCTTTATGCTAGTAATATCTTGAGCACTAGCACATTCAGAACATTTTATGTCTGCTAACATATTAATGAATCACAGGAAAAATGACATCACCAACTCAAAGACCAAGTATTTTTCACCTGTGTTTGTCATGTGCAACATAAATTCCAAAAATGCACGTTTCAAGGTGCTGTAAAAACATTAGGAGGTACTGAGGGATCTTGGCTAATTTATCTAGCCTTAAGTACCCGCATTTGAAAAATAATTAATCTGTAAAACATTCCAGATTTTTTTAATCCACCTTACACCCCTAAAGGATGAGAACAAAACAGCTGAATTGTTGTAAAAGAGGATTAGTAAATTACTCTGCTTTCTCTATCTACTTAACCACACTGGGTGGTCTGCCCCCAAAATCTGTCTGCTAGCTATCCAGCTGGCAAGTACAAACTACTGTCTGTTGAAACTACAGCACAGCTGTATGAATGCCATGAAGGATTCTTTTCCTGCACATATTACAACCCAGTTATTTAACCCTGGCTAAGCTGTGAAGAAAGCTGCATTAGACAAATAAAATGCATAACGCAACCTAATGTTTCATACACTCATGTCCATTATTTAATATCTTTTTTTCCAATATAAAAAAATGCCAGTGAAGTAACACATGTGCAATAGTTAGAAAATAGTTAGAAATAGTTAGTTAGTATGTTGACTATGTCTACTTTATTTGTGAGTTAGACAAACTTATAATAGAGCCTGGAAATAAAGAATCAAATTCTCTTACACTTTACTTTTACAGAAGTCTGTGGGATTGCATTGAAGATGCAATCAAAATGGACTGTTGCTTGTACACTCAGCTTGTTTGATCCTAGAGGTATTCAAGTGCACTGAGTTCCACAAGGGGAAAAAAATTGTCAAAGAGAAATTGCAAGCCATCTACACCTACCATTTTACTGATATCCAGACAGCACAGAACACAGCAGACCTGAAAAAGTAGGTGATGCTCATCTAGAAATACCAATGCATCCCAGCAGTTTACCCATTACGTAGACTTCTTGGAAACAGATGCACAAGAAAGGGGAAGTATACACAGTGCATCATTTTCTGTGAAATTTTTCTTCTTCTCTGTTACTGAGTATAAACTGAAGGCAGTCTTTCTGCTAAGATAAATAGTTTGAAAGCATTGACCATAAAGCCACAGGGAAAAAAATAAAAACGTTCTCAAATCACTCACATGGCATCTTTTAGTCATATTGGCTAATCTTCCTGAAGTAACTGATTACTGGAATTTCCACCTATTCCTTCGCTTTTCTTTTGAGGATGAAAGATTGTTATAAAACAGCAGGCAGCACCAAAGGAATGCTGCTCTTCTGGGAGATGTAGCAGATGGCCAGATAATGCAGCATGATTAATAAAGAGAAACTTATAGGGACCAAGCTTTTGCAGTGTGCTAGAACAGGTGGCCATGGTTAGCAGGTGAATACTAGCTTGAGTGGTTTGTTTTTTTGGCGGGGGGCAGTGGTTGTTTAAACTTTTGCTATTCTGATTAGCAGATTTATTTTGTTTAATATCAAGGAAAAAAATAAGATTTTTTTTCTTCACTCCCACCCCAAAGTTACGTATCTAACTCAATGCTCAACCATCTAAAGTAGTAGTTTACTATTTACAGGTGCTTACTCTGCTTCATTTGAAGTCAGTAAATTATGCTTCAGAGTATATTTAAGCATTTTTAATTTTTTTTCCATTTTAATTTAAAAGTGTAGTCAACTTAAATAATTTCAGAATGTATACTCATAATTTGTTTGGCCAGTTTCTACCACTTAGAAGGTTAAAGTTGACTCCATTTCCACAACTCTCTCTTATTTAGAAAATAAATTGGGAGTATAATCTTAAAAGAGGGAATTCTTTAATTTTATGCAGAACTATATCCATTAAACACAAGTTTTCACTTATATTAGGGACACTTCAGTTACCAAAATTGTACTCAGGTCAGCTGGTACTTTCATTAACAACATGTTCTGTGAGCCTGGGGGATGGGGGGGGAGAGAGGGGAGAAGTGTGGGGGAGCTAAAAGATTAATTTAACTGCAGAAAAGTAATATTGCTAAGCCTGATGAGAAGCTGAACATCTGACACATCCATAAGATAAGAAACCCAATGTCGAATTGGGAAATTACATTGTTATATGTTACTATTAGAAAAAATATAAAAAATTAACACATACTTTTACATAAAAGCCATGCGTCACTGTAGGAAATTAAAATGAAAATAACAGATACAAAATAAAACTGAAGGATGGTCCAAGGAATATTGCCCTCTCTTCATTGTAGAACCATGTCAACCCAAGATGACTGCTTACTTTCCTTTTCCCTTTCCTTTTTCCTCTCAGATAAACTTTTGTTTTTTAATTCTTATCCCAAACACGACATTTAACTATTTCTATACAGATCTTACTCAACAAACAAGAAGGAAAGATGTTTCCTTTGCACCTGAGAATATCAGCAAATAAAAATATGCCTCATTCTGTTGATCTTTAAAAGAAAATTAGGCATCTACTTGGATTTCAAACTATGCTATAGGGCAAAAAGCCCATATTTTTACGGTGCAAAGCTAGAGATCTCATAAATCATTCATCATGTAAAAGAAATAAGTATTTTCTTCTATGTATAGGAATTCTAGTATTAATATATTAAAGGAAATAGAAGAAAGAAAATCTGTTGACTCTGTAAGACAGTAAAAGCCTGATGCACTAATAATTATCATTTCACTTCTTTCAGAGAAGCGTAATGCCATTAAGAGTTTCATCCCAGCAACAGGTGAGATGGGGGAATCAGAAAGGTAAAAGTGTGTTAACTCACGGGTTGAGATGAAGACAGTTTCCTAGGTAAAGCACAAGCAAAGCAAAACAAAGAATTCATTTGCCACTTCCCATTGGCAGGCAGGTGTTCACACACTTCCAGCAAAGCAGGGCTCATCACACACATAACAGCTTCTTGGGAAGACAAACACCATCACTCCAAACGCCCTTCCTTACCCCAGCTGTTATTGCTGAGCATGATGCCATATGGTGTGGGACATCCTTTTGCTCAGCCTGGGTCAGTTGTCTTGGCTGTGTCCCCTCCCAGCTCCTGGTGCACCCCTAGGGAAGCACCAGAAGCAGAAAAGTCCTCGGTTCTGTGCAAGCACTGCTCTGCAGCAAGTAAAACACCAGTGTTATCACCACTATTTTAATCAAAAATCCAAAACATATTGCATGAGCCTCTACAAATAAAATTAACTCTGTCCCAGCCAAAACCATGACATGAATGTTAAGGATTCAACACCGGCTTCTTCGTATTGCAGAAAGAATACAAACACACAGGGGTCAAAGAAAAAATACAAGCCTGAGAAAGCATAAATCTGTATCCTACTGCCAGACACAGCTATGAAAGTAGAATGCTTGTTCTCTGGATATTCTGTGCATTTCTTCTATTACTGAGCACATATTACCGATCCAGTCCTGGGAACAAAAAAAACAATTCAAGACTCCTTCCTGTGATTGTAACAGTCAGACAGAGAATCTTGTATCCCAGCCCAGCAGTTCTTTATTCATTTTACACAAGACAGTCATTGGATAATGCTTGGTGGTTAAGGCACTCCTGTGGGTTGTGGGAGTATGAATTTCAAGGATCTGCTAAAACTAGAAAGACTTGAATCCCTGTTTGCCTGTACGGCTAAATTCTTTCATTCCTGATCTACACTGGCATAAAAGAAACCCATAGAGATAGCTTAGAAGACCTTAGAGCAAGCCAAAGAAATCAGGAGAAGGAAAAAAAAGGAAGGAAAATACCTATTCTGAGAATCCTTGTTCACAGTTCTGGGATTTTATCTAGCACCAGAGCTTAAGGATGTAGAAAGGTAGCAGCAATTAAATACTGTTGTATATATCCACCAATAAGAGTGTAAATGCTTGGAAGATTAGATTCAGCTAAGTTGTTTTGAGGTTATCACTGACAGGTAAATGACAGATGAGTACTTAAAGAAAGGAGATAAACAACTAGCTTTTTTTTTTTTTTTTTTTAAATTTAGTTATAACAAGTTACTTTGCATCTGCCTTACCTAATTTCAAGCCTCTTAATTGTCAGCTCATTGAAAAGACTAAACAGGAATTTTTTTTTTTTTTTTTATAATCACACAACCTTCCATCACAGAAAAAGTGTAATTCAGTGATCCTAACAGGATTGGGCTTGGGTCAATCCTGAATCCTCTTGAAAGGCCTGTCTTATGATGCATATGTACTGAAAGTGTTCATCAGAAAAAGACTTCCAAGAACTGACTTCCAGTGAAGTGACTGCTGATACCTGTTTAGAAAAAAATAATAGTCAATTTGAAAAAATATATAATTTAATGGCCTTAATAGGAAAATAAAGATAACACCCAGAGCTTTAAAAAAATTGATTTGGTTTAATCATATATTACATGACCTGGGAGATGGTCACTACTCCATTCATACTGATATATCACATTTATATAAGAATATGAAGGGTTACCAATAAAAATCAACATAGGAAAAAAAAAATGGATTCTGATAAAATGAGGACATTTCATATAGCAAATAACCTCCTGACCATACTGGAAAACCAACATGGGCTATATTGAAAAGGGAACAGTTCTGGCAAAACAACCTGACAGTAATTTGCTGCATCCCTTAGCTGGTATCAATGCAGTAAAGGCCGTGAAAATTGAAACATGGTTCATTAACTGTGTGGGGGCTTTTGATAACCAACTCTGATATCTATGTTCTCTCTGATGACCAAGAATAATCTGCACTGCAGCAACATGATGATGTGTTTCAGTGCATAGCCTATTGACCACCTGCTGCTTAATATGCTACAGATGATACTTTAACAATTCAGAAGAAGCTAGGAATAGGCAAGAAAAAGCCTCCCATCTGAGTGAGCTTCAATCCACATTACCAAAAAATCAGCAAGTTATTTGAGATAAAAAGATAAGGAAGCTATAATTCATAATGAAACTCTTTTCCCTCCTGAACTTCAGGATGAAACCTTCACTTGCAAATAATAAACAGTTAAGTGAATTAAAGTGTTTCTACTCAAAACATAAGTAAGCCTGCTGGAACAAACCTTAAGAGAAAGTGCCAGGCTCATTACTTAAAATGTAGTAGGAGAACAAGAGATTATGCTTATATATTGAAAGAAGGAAGATCTGACTGGACATAAGGGAAAAGGAACATAACTGTAAAGATACCAAACAGGAGAGCCAGTTCATATTATTAGGTTCTGGAATCTCTGTCCATGGAGGTTTCCAAGAACCAACTGAATACAGCCTTGGTAAGGACTCAGTCTAAATTCAGGGTTGATCCTGCTTTGAGTATCAGGCTGGATTCAACAAACTTTCTTCTGAGCTGAAATGATTCTATGGACAAACCAATGACAGCCAAAGAGGTCTGAAATTTTCATGCTATTTTGTAGATGTATTATCTAAATATACAGATGTATAATGCAGATGTTTAGAAGAAACCAGGACTTTAAAAAGAAACAATAACACTCAGTACTGGTTATCTAGCATCTATCTAAAGGAGAAAATCATATTTTTTAGTCCTCTACAGTCAACAGGCACATATATATACTTATATATATATATATATATATATATATATATATGAATAAACACAATGAGGTGCAAAGTAAGGATTCATCTTTGCTTAGCTTCCAAATAAAATCAAAGTAAGAAGTAATTAAATCTTTTTTTTTTTTCCTAAAATTAAGAGAACGTTTAACGTTCACTGGGGCAGTATGTTAGGTTTAAAGTAGGTAAGCTACTATGAGATAAGTAATTACTTCAAAATATAGTTGAACTATTTTCAAACTAAAAGCTTTGTAAAGTGAAAAGGTAGCCCACTACTGCTGCAGAAATTAATTATTATTTTAGGGTTGAAACTTCCTTCTTTTCCTGAAAACTCTGTTGCCCTCCCAAGATCCTCAATTTCTGAGGTATTGTTTTGTTTTGGTATTGAAGCAGAACTCAGGATAGTCAGTTACTGAATAAAGATTTCCAAAAGCTTGTATTAATACAGAACAGTTTTTTCATTCCAACTTTGTAACTTGAGAAAACAATGTGTTCTGCTTGCCGTAACTGTAAGATACAAAGAATCTTAAGAATAAGTTTTAGTGACATCTATGGAATGGTCTCAGGGATAAATTAAAGAGTTCTAAATTCTACACCATAATTCCTTTTTATCTTGTGGAGCTTTGGCATAGAGTTTAACCAAGTCTGAGAATTTTGTTTACAGATGAGAAGTTGTTGCCTACTTTTAACAGCCCTAAATAAATTACGAAGCTGAACAATGGTATTTCGATAGCATTTTGGAAAATTCTTTGTCTTATTATAAGTAGTGAAAGAGTTTTGATCATTGCAGATTAAAATGTCTATCTTCATCCTTAAGTATAAAGTCCTTACATTGCTATCTATTTTGTGTATTTAAGAAAGAATTAGTATGTAATTTTTCTCTCTTCTAGGAAGTGAAAATTAAGTCTGATCCCTATACATGGTGCATAAAATGGATAGTAAAGTTTCACCACGCTTTGAAACAAAATATATTTAAGGAAAATAAAAGCAGAAAAAAAACTTTGTATCTTGCTCTGACAAGTGGGAAGAGTGAAAACAATGGACATCTTACATTGTTTTGTATTCATGTAATAGAAAAATTCCTCTCCAATATGTTTCTGACCACTTAAGATGTGCGTTTGTGTTTTATCTAAATCAGTCTTTTAAGCTATCTGCAAAAACACTTCAGGTTACTTCTACACTAGCAAAGTTGCAAACAATAAAACTCAGTATCCTGATGCCAACGCACTGACTGAAGGAATACTGCACACTACTAGTGATCATTTCTAGACTTTTGAATAGTAAAGTTTAGAAAGAGAAATTTGAGAGAAAGTCAAGAGAAACAGAATGTATGATCAGTTATTCCATCAGTAACGTGAGCAAGTATGCAAGTAAACTCAAACATTCCCTGAAAGCTTCCATTTTCCATTCAGTAGCCACAATAGACATAAATTTACTGAAGAAACAATTAGGTAGAAAGATGTATGCATGTCTCCTTCTGAAGCACAGCATATGCTAGATACCTCACGTGCTAGATAAGTTTCCCAGAAGAGTTAATCCATGTAAAAGGGATTGCTGATTTGATGCCAAGGGCAGTGAGACCTTGAACAATCTGCTGAGTAAGTATGGGGTCAGATAAGTTAGAGCTGCCTGAAGCCAAATTGAAGCCATTTTTCTCCAGGATAAAAATCAGAGGGAAAAACATAAACAAAACACATACTCATCTCTGTTTCTCTATCTGGCAAGTTTGGTTAAGCTGTTACAGCAGAGGATACGCTGCTACAAACATGTTTGCATGATAAGAGAAATTTCTAGCACTATTTTTGAAAAACTGTAAGGAAAATGGGGGGAAAGAAGCCAACACAAGTATGCAACTTATAAACATTGTGCAATCAATTAACTTGTTTATGTATTATTAGTTTAGAAAACCACATTAATAACATAGATATCTTCAACTGTAAATAATAGGTCCTCTCAGTAAATGGAGGCAAATGCAGAGGGGAAAAAAAAAGTCTGCCTTTATTTCATGTTTCTCTTCAAAAGAAAATAGAACTTGGCTACATTAACTGGAGATATGAAATCTCTAATGACTTCTAGCCTCACAACATAAGCTTAGTCAACATCTGGCATAATATTCTACACTTAGAAGTCTTAGTCTTGACTGACTAGATTTAGGCATGAAGCCAGAGGAAATGGTGAATCACTCTGAATCTCATCAGTCTGATATTGTTAAATCAGCAGAAGTCAGTTGAAGAAAGAAGTTGTTTGTTTTAAGCTGCCTAAAAGGCACAGTCTAATACTGAACTGAAATTTCTCTGGTTAGCACAGTCATATTTTGGTTAGCCTTTATGTTGTTGTTACTGTAATTGTTAAACAGATGATAGCATATGTTAAATGTAACTGTATATGTTAAGTGGAACAAAGTTTTAGTGAAGAGGTTTCTCATCTGGAAGCCACAGAAATAATTTCTAGTCACAACAAGCGTCAGCATAGATTTATCGGTTTTGTCCATAAAAATCCTATTAAGATGACAGGACTACTGTGTGATTTATTCAAATAATTTGAATAAATCAAACACCTGTGAATATTCTCAACAATAAATAATTCAGAGAGAACGAGTACATATGGCTGAACAATCGCTTGACGTAATTAAAACGGTGACTGACTGCCTTAAAAGAGAGCTGAACCCTGCTAACAGTACGACTAAAAAGCAGTCAGATAACAGGTATGAATAGCAGCTTTTCAGACTCATTTTGTATTGATTCATATGGCTTATCCATATTATTTCATCCTGTAATGCAACCAACAGTCGAAACTCAAGCAATTACAGAATAAATGGGCTTCTGCAATTGCATATCTAAGTCTTTATTTCTCTTTCATAAAGACTTCAGTTTGAATTCCAGAGAATATAAGCAAATTACAAACACATCTACAAAATTAGGACCTTTATGCTAGGAGGAAACCCAAACAGCTCAAATAGCAGGTGAAACAGAAGTCACTTAATAGCCTGACTCTCCAATATAAACAAGAGTAAAAATCCAACATCTATGTTACAGGCCATCAATGGTTGTCTCAAAGCCTTCAGAATTCCTAAACATTAGACATTAAAAATCTCTGGGCTCATAGCATGTGCTAAATTTATCACTAACCAGAGAAAATCATCAGAAGACAACCATCTAATGAACATGCAGGTACAGAAACTTGCACAAAAACATATATTAAATATATTTGGGCAGTTTGAGAGCAAACCAGAGACAAGTTCAGGGCACTAAATACTTGTGAATATCTTCTATATGTAGAAAGCAAGCTGCTAATACCACATGATCTTAAAACATAATAAACATAATACCCATTTCATACTTGATTGCAATACCTTTTTTTTAAAAAAAAAAACAAAACAACAACAACAAAAAAACTATATTCCTCTTATATATAACAAAGGGATACATAGCCTACAGCACACTAAATCTTCAAAACTGAGTACAGGTAGTTTATTTGTACACCAAGGTGAGGAGCATCTGCCCTGTGAATGAGACTGGAAGCTCTCTCCGTATATGTCATTTAGCTTACTGCTGTAAGATGCTAAAAGGATCTGCAGCACCTTTTGCTATCATCTTTCCTTCAAGTTGGTAACTCCATTCTTTAATAATTGTAAGCATCACTATAGTTTTTCTTTCAAGGACAGTTTCATTTAAGTCTTTTGTTTTACTTATATATAGGAAAAAAAAAATCATGTCATTATCTTTTAGTGGTTATTTCGTGAACCTTTTGCCATAGTGAGATTAGGCCACAAAATTATAAAAAATATAAAGGGTACATTTTGATCTGGCTTTTAGCCAGGATGAATCCTTGCTGTTCAAACCTTATGTTGTTTAAATTGAAGGTTTAACTGTCGCTGGCATGTATTCTGGAGAATGACGTGCTTTACACACACACTTATGAACATATGCTGGGTAGAGTTTAAAAAGCCAGTATACAACATCGGTCATTGCCTTAAATTTCTTCAGAAACATAAATGGGACGACTTTTGGTAAATTACACCTGAAAGCAGACCACCATATCTACTGTTTGATATGAATACAAAGATATTAAACATTCAGAGTACCTGAAGGGCTTCTCTACAATTCTTTAGGTGGTTTAAGTCTTCACAGTTATTCTCATGTTTAAAAGCTTCATTTTCTACTCAAAGAGCATAACTGACTAAAGATGCTGAAATATGCTGTGTGAAAGGGAAAATGAATCTTTTAAACATATAAAACTCCTTTAGTGCTGCCCTTCCCATGGGACACATTGAAGATGAGCTAGAAGAGGTAAGTAAAAAATATCATAGAAATGTTGTTCACTTCCTACTTTGAAGTGAACAAAGTTTGCTGAACAGAAGCCTTTGTTTTTCAAAAGTATATTACAGGAAAGAATGAAATCAGGTTAAATTATAGATACATTTTAATAACATTAAAATATATATATATATATATTATTAGTTACCTTAAGTATCTTACCCACTTAATTTGAATGCAATCTCAGAAATTACAGAATCATATAATCAGCATACCACAAAAATCAAATAATAATCCAATAATTTTATGTGTTTGTTCTACAAGGGAGCTCCTCTGCCCTTATAATTGTTTCCAATTTGTTGGTCTTAAGTCTTTCAGCATGGATTTTTAGTATCGATTTTCGAGTTGAGAAGTACATCTGAAGTATGTTCTTTAAACAGAAAAAAAAAATGCTGTCATCATGACATTTATTGCTAATGACCAAAACATACTGACAACTTGAACCTTCTTACTTGAAGAACTTTTAAAAACTAAAAATCATTTTATGTTTCTCCTGTAAAACTTTTCAATTCTTCAACATCCTTGTAAAATCCTACATACTAAAATTACATGGGCTTCTGAATGTGCAGTTCAGAAACTGGTGTTTCTTCCATCCATAAAAGAATCCTATCTAGAAGAATTATATTTCTTTCACAGGTTTTCTATTTTGAGTTAATAAAATTTGCATTCCATTTTGCACCTTCAAGTGCAGAGCTGCTTCATCCCACGTTATTGTCTCCAATACAAGAAGAAATGGAGCTTGAATAAGCTTCAAATCAAGTTTTTGGTCTGCTTTTCATATTAAAAAAAGAAAATAACAAAATGAAACAAATATAACAAACAAACCTATCCCACATGAAAAGAAACATCTCCCTCTACTCCAGCTTGTGACTAAGCTTTAAAGACTGAAGCACTGTAGGTGTGTCCAGAATTTCATATTGGCTAACTCTGGACAGCAAACATAGCACATATTATTTGTTTTTGTTTTCTCTAGCTCTTTTATTTATTTACAGTTACCTTCACAGAAGTTAAAAAGTTTCAAAGTCTATTCTTGATGTGCACCTGAAAAGCAGAGTATACAAGTAACTATTTTTCTTTCCAAGTCATCTGCTAGCTCTACCTCCCACCTCATAAGCCAACTTTCTTTTTCTTCTCTAAAGCATACATGATCTCATTTGCAATTACTACCTTATTTATTAATTTTAATAAGCCCGTTATTAATGCTCAGTAAGACCTGGTTTAGATTGACACTTGCTCCCCTATTATCGCAAGATGTGCCTTAAATCTGACCCTTAATTTGATAGAATGTCTACCTCCTTGCCTGTAGAGGTCTCATACACTCAGACTTCAAGAAAAAACATTGTTGCCTGTTGCATTTTTTAGAAAATGAGGAAACTTGAAAGCATAAGCCAACAAACTTACTGTCTTATTAGTAGATGCTAGAACCCTCCAGGCATTACCCATCAGGTTAGTTAGTTATGATTCATTGGCACAGCTGTGACTCATTACACTCAACACTGACTATAAAGGTAATAGAAATTATTTTCTTCCTAGAAGTCCTAATGGTCTAAGGGAAAAGCCCTGACTGTCTGGCAGTACTTGGATTTTGTTATATTGGTTGTCAGATAACAAATGTATTTTCTTTCAAGAATGAGAGAGATCCTCACTTTTTTGTTTATTTTTGTAATGACCAGCAAGTAGTATGTGTGAAGATGTGACTGCCTGAGTACTTGTTTACAATGTGAACAATAGATAGGAATGCTGGCTCTACTCAGGTTATACAGCTGAGCATGACTTCATGGCAGCACTGACTGTGGCTCAGCTCAACCTGCTATTGATGGTTGTGTGGTCAGGTGAGGGTTCTAGCTGGTAAGCAACACATCTTCAGCTCAAATGGCAGAAGCTAGCTGTGATTACTACCTTCCAGACAAGATGGGTGCTTTCCTGAATTAATTAACCTGCTTAGAGTTTGGCTAATAGTCTCAGTTAATTTGACTAATTTTTAGAAACTGGAACCAAAATCTTACAGTCCATTCATCTGCGTTAGAGGAGACCTGTGTCAAGATTTAGGAGCACTGTCAGTGGGGAAGCAACATCTCTGTTATTTCAAGAGGTGTCAATGTCACAGGAATAGGTAACAGTGCCCTATGGATGTATTCTGCTTCCTAGAGACAGTGGTAAAGGGAAGCACCTATGGTCAGGCTCCAGAATCAGCTCATGTAAGTGAAGGAGTAACTAATCTGTTTAAGAGCTTGGAAAAGCTGCAGTTCAATTTTCAGCGTAATGAACTGGTTTGTCTCTGGTCTTGAGCAACTGCAGCTTCAACAACTGTTAACAGGGAGCTGCACCTTGGCCTCCGAGTCTTACATCGTAAGTACTAAATTTGTTCTCAAAAATAAGTTATAGAATATAGGTGGTGAACATGTCTTACTTTATACCATTGTTAAAGCCATGATCCAATTAAAAATAATGCACGTCACAATCTCCAGAGACACTTTGATGCAGAAACATTCAACACATCTACTGAAGTATTTTTGGTCTTCCCTTTTTTTTAACTTAAGAATGTTAATTGGAGTGTAATTGAAGATGATGTATCAAATAACACTTGGATATTCTCTTATTCTTTGCAGGTTAGTTTGTCTGTTTTTCAAACTACCTTACATTATTCTAATGATTCAAAGCAATATTGTATTGCAAAGACCACCAACATTTCTGCAAATACCAAAGAGTGGAAATAATATTTGTCTAACATCTTGAATCATTACTAATTATTTCTACACTGCTAACACAAAAAAATTATTGCATCTGGAATTGGATATTACCACTTCTGTTTCTTCTTTTTCTTGTTTCTTTAAAAAAAAAAAAAAAAAAAGGAACAGAGGGAAAAAAAAAGAAAAAAATTGAATATTTTATAGAAACTTTTTCTCTACTGCATAAATGTGTTCTCTCTATATATCTGCATATACAGCTTTGCATGTATGTTCCATGTGGACTCAAGTGTTATCAACAACTCAGCTAGAATACTGCATATACAAGTCTTCATCCAGGCTTCTGGAGAATTTGCCAAATCTGTGGGGTTTTGCCAATACTAGATGGCTTTAAAACAAATGCTTAAAGCTTGGGATCACTCCACACAGATAAAGGAAATGAAGAACATTGGCTTGGAGACCACAGACTTAGGCTCAATGAAGAACTGCACTGCAAAACATTTTGTACTTGAAAATTTTGACTATCTCATAGCCCAGAAATGGAAAGGACTAAAGGCATAAGGACAAAAAGGAATGAAGTGGCCATACAATCATTTTTCATCTTCAAAACTGTAGACTCTGTCTGCCTCATAACAGAAGTGTAAAAATTGGCTTTTCCTTCTTGTTAGTCATATTAAGAAGGAGCTCAACCAAATTTATAGCAGGAAGTATATGACAAAGTTGTCTGTGAGAGAATGGGACTGCTGAGTGGGAGGCTTCTTCCACTCTGTACCGTCTCTGTTTTATGAAAAAAAATAAATCTCAAAGGTAACCTTTTCAGAAGAATGAATATTTAGAGTTGCTGTTACTTCTTCCATGTTGCATGGCTTTACTGAAGGAAATGCTTTCTATGTCTTTCAAGAATGTTTTAATTCCAACATGATTTGGCCTATGGATTTTTCTTGAAAATAAAAACTAGCCATGTTAGATCAATCTTTATTATTTGATTGGAGATATATAAACAACTGACCTTTACAGATCAAGTATGGACTGGGTATCTTTAACAAACAGGTCTGTAAAACACTCTTTGAATAAAGAATAGGAACATGGTCAAATCTGTGCTCTTCTCCTTTTTCTCCCCACAAACAACATTCCTTTGTGCTACATAAAAAGTAGTTTCTTGAACTGAAGATTTAAAAAAAAAAAAAAAAAAAAAAAAAGCCTTAGAGTGAACCACTCCTTTTTACAGCAGACAATAAAAAGATGAGAATTTATGCAGGGGATAAGTTATGTTATTTGGATATGCCATGCAATGTTGCACCCTAACAAAAGGTCCTGTATTGCTCAGAGACCTAAGTAAAAAACACCCATATTCTGTTTGCATGCTGTTAAGCACATGCTACTGTAGGGAATAATCAAGCAAAGCAAAGAATTAGGTCATCTACTATATCTTCTGCATAATAATGTCAACTTTTTCATGGTAGACTTCATTTGGGTAGTTTTAAGGAAAAACTATTATCATATGTTAGGTTTTGCTCTGAATTTTTCATTTTCAGTGCTCTAAACAAACTAGGTAGGAAAAAAACTAGGATTTTTTTTTTAACATATGTCTACCATTGTTATTAGTAGTTTGCTTGGTATTTTACTGTAAGACAGGAAATCACCAAGCAGTGATAAAAAAAATATTTCTGCTGCAGCATGTCCTGCTGCTTTATTTTTGCACCCCTGCAAGGTTAATAAGCTACATGATATATTATCATCATGATGTGATGGTAATACTCACAAGAGACATTAAGTATTTTGCCATTTATTATACTTGAAGTCAAACAATTTCCTTTACCATTAGTATAATCAACTATTGACTACAAACCCTTCACAGAAAAAAGATTTTAAAAAAGCCCAAAGGATTTCAAAACCTACACAGCTACCAAGAGTAACTAGAAATCAAAAGAACATTGCTTTTCTAGAGAATAAAATTATAAATTGGATTTTTCCTTCATATGTTAACATAATATTAAAATAAATGAAAACAATAAAAATAGTTCAAATGCAATTATATAATGTAAAGTGAACTCCAAAAAAAAATTTAACAAAAATAAGCAACAGTAGTAGTAGTGAAATTTGAATGTAAAAGGTGTGGGGGGGAAAGGTTTGGAAGTTCTTCAGATCTGAACAGTATGTATACCAAAGTAAGTGCAGATTATAAAGAAATACACTGTAGGATATTATTGCCTGTAATATCAAAGAAGAGAATTCTGTTTCATATATAGAATTCACTTCTTGAGAAACACATGACTTAAATCAGGTTTGACTGAAACAAAACTCCTGTAATTTTTCCAGGAAAGGGGGTGGGGGCAGGGAGGGAACCACCACTACTCTTTTAGACTGCTGATATTTCTGAAGAATTCATGCCCTTCTTGCAAGGAAAGTCCCTCTCTACACGCCCCCCTCCCTTTCCTCATTCTCCTCCCACTGAGGGATTAGAAATTGGCATATGACCAGAATGAAACACCACCTTTAGTATAGGAACATCTTTTAAGCCGGCATTTTAAAGAAAAAATGTGTTTACATGTAAAAGAGCAACTGAGCTTTAATCTATGCAACAAGAGTTCAAAGGTCAATAAACCTAGAAAAATTTCCATAAATAGAATCATAGAATATCCTGAGTTGGAAGGGACCCTTAAGGATCATCAAGTCCAACTCTTGACACCGCACAGGTCTACCCAAAAGTTCAGACCATGTGACTAAGTGCACAGTCCAATCTCTTCTTAAATTCAGTCAGGCTCGCTGCAGTGACCACTTCCCTGGGGAGCCTGTTCCAGTGTGCAACCACCCTCTCTGTGAAGAACCCCCTCCTGATGTCAAGCCTAAATTTCCCCTGCCTCAGCTTAACCCCGTTCCCGCGGGTCCTGTCACTGGTGTTAATGGAGAAAAGGTCTCCTGCCTCTCAACACCCCCTTACGAGGAAGTTGTAGACTGCGATGAGGTCTCCCCTCAGCCTCCTCTTCTCCAGGCTGAACAGGCCCAGTGACCTCAGCCATTCTTGAGCTCAACAGAGCTCAGAGCTCAAATAGCTCAACAATGACAGAGAGGTTCATGGGTGCACAAGGAAAGAAAGTGTGAATGACCTAGAATCAGAGCCTTGTCTACCTACTCTTCTAATTCAACAGAAGGAATAGAAAAACACTGCAGTGTATGCCAAAGTACCTATGTGCTTGAAATTATTAAAATCCATTTTCCTTAAAAAAATGCATAATGAAGTATTTAATGGATTTTTCTTATTTAGATTATGATTATTCTTAGCTAGCTGAACTTAACCTTTAATTGAATGTAACATAAATAATTTAAAACGTTAGATTTATGGCTCCTTAAAGTGTAAGAAAAAATGTTAAGTATAATCCTAGTATAAATATAAAATGCCCTTTTCTCGTTGTCTCTAACTAAAGAATCTCATTTATTATAATTAATGCTGGAAAGTTACTTTTGTTGAAGCCATTTTCACATTAGTGGTTATACTGTTGTCACATAATTATCTGCTGTAAGTTTCTTTATTTCTTATGACAATTACAAAAATTAAAAAGCTGCAGCTATGTTGGCTAATATGTTTCTGGAAGGTTTGCATAAGACACATGCTTTTTAAAGTTATTAAAAACCCAAAATGAAGCATAAATCTGCATTTTGGAAGAACTAAGAGGCATCTTCACTAATATACAATTTGTGGCATTGCTTCTTGCTTTGAACTCCAAAACTACCAGAGAATAGACTATCATTTTTATCAGGAAGCTGTAAAAAATATTTTTAAACACCTACAAGGATGATTTAACATTGCGTTAATTACAGTGTTAGCTATTTCTTCATGCGTAACAGAAGGGTAATTATTCTTTACGCCTACCAAAACATTCAGCAAAATGACCTGTGTTACCTCACAATCAATAGTACTCCTATATACTACACTAAAATTAAGTCATTGTTCAAAAGATTATTTCTTTAAGATACCCAAAATACAAACATACAAATTCTCTTGAAAACTACTGTATTGTGTTAAAGTTAGGTGTTAAGATAGGAAAGGCCCTTCACTACAGCTGCTGGAGTAGTGGAAGCTTTGTGAACTTCCTCTTCCCCGACACGCACAGACAGTAGATATATTTGTTAATAATAAACCTTTCAGGGTAAAACAAAACAAAAATAAAACAACACCTAGGTCTGGAAAGAGTCAGAGCAACCTGAATTGAGCAACCTGAATTGAGCACTGCTACTTCCATTATAAAATCAATAGGATGGGCACATAGAGCTTAGCTTACTTAATACACTTTTCTCATCCCTGGGGGAAAATATTTACTTAGGCAAAAGAATATTTTGTGCCATATCTAGCCACTATATGTCTTTTCCCTTGTTGTTTTTTTTTTTGTTGTTTTTTTTTTCATTTGTTGACAAGTACGCATTTGGAAAAAAACAATGAATATAAAGATTCTCTGAAGAGTGAGAATAGTCACGGTAAAGGCTGAGCTTACTTTACCTAGTGCTTGGAAGTAACGTACATGAAAGTTTCCGTTATCAGCAGTCTTCACTTGGAGAAGCTCACTTCTAAAGAATTTCCTATTAACTTTATGAAATAGATTTTGCATCTGTTTTTTGATTAACAAATTAGCTCATTGTCTAACACTGACTGCAGCAGAGCTGAAAAACAGATCCAGGACTTTCCAGCTCTTGGTATCTGTTCTCATATATGCTGTGAAATGAACTCTTAAGTTGCACTCAAAGGTGGAAGCTGTTTATTTCTTGCTGACGCAGCATGATGCAACTGCAATCCTTGCATGATGCAAGGATTACTATTTGGCTACCTGAGTTGCTGATTAATCACTGATTAATGGTTTGCTTATTGTTGGAGTAAGGGTATCATTTTATTTACCCGTAATTAATTTCCAACTTTTTTTTGGTAAAGTGTTTTGTTGATGTTTTTGTTTAAGTCTTAGAAGTCTCATGTCATAGACGTATTTTTGTTTTCTTTCTCTCACTTCACCAAAGGTAGGGTCTTTGCAAGAAATCTCTACTAAGGTTAAAAAAAAAATAAATAGTTTTCTCTACTTGACCGTGGTAGTAACTGCAAAGATTTCAAAGTTTGTCCAAGCTCAGGTTTCAGACTAGACAGTACACCAAAATTTTCATAAAACCTTTACCTGCTAGAAAGCTGAGGAAATAATAAAGTCCTCTCACTGTTTTCTTTAAAAATAATAAGATCATCTTAACATTTGTCTTTTTTTTTTTTTTTCCAGGTTTGAATTCCAGTTATCAGAGATTTGGAAAGTACAGACATTGCATTTTTTGTCGGATTTTCCATGACACAAAGCACCACAGCTCTCACTAAGCTCAGCAACATTTTATGTGATGCTATGGGAGAACAAGTCATGCTATTTCAGAATTGGATATATATATACATAGCGAAGACAATAATCACTGATAGAATAAAAAAAAGTAAATGGTCTTTTGCTCTAGGTAATGACATTATTTTATAGTAGGAAGATTTCTAAATATAATTATCTTTACTAGTCATCTTAATGATTCTTCTTCTGCATTTCCTATAGGAGTGTCTTGTGGGACATACAGAAGTGCCAGATTGCAGAAATGTTATTTTTGCTAAAGCCACAGCTCCAGGAGTTATGAGCAATATGAAATATATATATATAGCTAGCCTTCAGGTGTTAAAAATGAAGCACAGAAATAACAAAATAAAGTTGAAAATATCTGAAGGT
Organism: Anas platyrhynchos; assembly: GCF_047663525.1. Taxonomy (NCBI): domain Eukaryota; kingdom Metazoa; phylum Chordata; class Aves; order Anseriformes; family Anatidae; genus Anas; species Anas platyrhynchos. The sequence continues at coordinate 58,882,086 of NC_092590.1, forward strand.
AAATTAAAACTATCATAAATTCATATATGTCCCTTTGAGGTGGTCAATCTGTTGTCTGGCGTTTTTTTCATTTTTTTGTTCTGAGTTTTAATTTGGTGTGTGTGTGTGTTGTTTTGGTTTTCAACAGAGGTTTTCCATGGCTCCTGACATTAAGATTCTACTATATACAAGCAGCTCAGGAGTTGTAGGAATTAGACAGTTTAATGTGCTTTAGCATACAGCTAGCATTCGATTCAAATTTCTACAATCAAACATTAAAAAATAACATCTGTAGCTATTTCCTACAATTCTGCATCCCCACTGATAGCATTAGTTATGACACAGTGGTAGGGAACAGGTTGCCTGGTTGAATAGGTTCTGTGTGGTGTTTTCACTATGTCTCAGTGTAAAGCTTAAGTTAAAAGAAAAACTGTTGCAAAATATAGGACCTATATGCTTTTAAGGCTTAAATTAAATTTAGCTATTTCCAACAGTTAAAGAAACCCTCCTTTACACAGTTGCTACAGTAGTGTGGGGGAAGTTTTAATCTAGCTCCTTACAGCTGAATCTTAAGACATGCTTGTATGCTTAACTTTATCCCTTGTGCAGACTGCAGTTCCCAATGAAAAAAAAAAGTAGTGATTACTGCAGCATTGTTTAATGGAAATTTTAGTCCTATATGAGATGTGGAAACGTAAGAATAACTCAGATTTAGTCTCTCTACAAGAGGTTGTTTTAATTGCTGTAAATGAATAATCCTTTCAGGATTAGTAGCAAAACATGAGGTGGGCAAGTCCTAGTAAACCCTCTCATTGCTTAAGATGTTGGAGATGTTTAAACCAGATTATGAGGCATAACACAGGGATTCTCTGCTCTCCAAGAATACATCAATGATCACAGCAATGATCACATTTTTAAAGGCACTTTTATTCCAACTCTCCGAACTACAGAGATTTCTTTGTATTTGACTGTTCTCTCAACATTTATTTGGGAACTATGCTGTATACATGTGTATATATATATATATATATATATATATATATATATATATGCACATATACATATAATTGGATGAAAATGGGATTATTTATCAATGAAGTAGTAAAGATACTTGGAAAATCAAAACACAAGAAGGTTTCAAGAGATATTTGTGAGAGAAAATAATGGAACCAATATGGTAAAGTTTAGAAAAATTTATTTCTCTAAGAGAGCAGAATTTGTTAGAAGTCTCGAGCCTATTAAAAAATAATATATATATATATATATATATATATACACACACACACACACACACACACACACACACACATATATTCAATTCTGATTGTTCCATACTTTCTGGAAGAGAACAACTGACCTTATTTTCAGTGAGTAGAATACAAGCACTCCTGAGTTTCATTGCTAATAAAGTACCATTATTTTCCAGAAGACAATACATAGCATTTTTAATTGTGGCAGCATTTAAAAAAAACTCTTTATATTGTGCTGATCTGAACTTGGAGGAGTTCCTTCATGTTAAGAGCATTTAAAATTAGGTTAGTACAAGTGCTCAGAAATAGAGGAACCCATTCTGCTTTGAAGTTTATGCCCTGAGTAATCTCCTTTACTCAATATCACTATTCTGTTCAGTAAAACTATTTAAATCCATTGTTGAAATTCAGTCCTAGGTGGATTTTTTATTTCTGCATAAGCCTGATGCTGATAGGAAGTGACAGGTTGTGATTAGACAGAAAATTCTGTCCATGATACATACATAGTAGCATTTGGCAGCCACTGTCATGCCAATAATTGTGGACTTCATATCAGATCCTTTTTTCTCAACTGTTCTGGTTACAATCTCAACCAGGATGCTAGTTAATGCTTCCTGGGGGCATGAGCACCTATCCAATAGGTAATGTCCTCTGGGTGCTAACTCAATTTTACACAAGCAACTTAACTGCCGCCTTATTGTAATGACTTTCTATCACTGTTGACCTGGTCTTGGTTCAGTTCTCTTACTGTTTATCTTCACTGTAATAAACAAATTAGTCTTCTCAGTACAGTTTATTTAAGTCCTTCTCAAAAAAAAACCAAAACTTCTAAAAGTCAGGTGGCAGTAAAAACAAGTGCCTGGTAGAGATGAACTCTGTTAGAGACTTGAGTTTTATAACTTCCTTAATTTACTCAGTTAATGTTTGTCAAGAAATTTCAGGGTAATGTCTTAAGGTCCACTTAACATTCACAGCGTGAGCAATAGCATATGGGACTCTACCTGGTAAAAGCTAAAGGCAATTGTTTCCTTTTCAACAGAAAAGCACAAGAAAAATATTCACTTATCTGAATCTTTGGGGGCATCTTGAGCTTTTCTGTATTCTCCCATTACTATTTAGATTAGATCTGACTGTGTCTCAGGTTTCTGTATCTGTGCTCCTAGCAAGTGAGCTATGCCTCTGAGGAACATTCTTTGTTAAAAATGGTGCGCTGTGACAGGACAGAGCCTGTCCTATGTATTGCTCTTTGTAATACCTAGGATGTATTCCCCTTTGACTCTCAGCCCATGTTGCTTCATCAGAGTCTGTCCATGAACCAGTTTCTCGTGCCATTGTTATTTCCCAAAGTTTAATTCTGCAGATATGGCCATTTCCAGTATAGGTGGAAACAGAGGGTAAGAAAAATCAATTCTACTCATGCCCTTTGCACACTGCTGTTGAGTCCCTTAGATCAAAACACACACGGAAGACATTTTGGTACAGATTAAAATTTGATATACTTTTTTCCTATTACCCTTTCCCCTCCACCTTTGGTGTCATCTAGGTAGAGAACTATGGGCAGAATAGATTATTTTGCCTTTTTTTTTTTTTTTTTTTAATAAAAAAGGGTAACATACAGTGTCAAAATTGTTAAATCCTGTTTTCTTTCAGGTCTCCTCAGCCTATGCTAATTGTTAAAATCTCAGACTGTTGGCCACAACATTCTCAGAGTAGAACCAAAGCCCACGCTGTTTCTTTCCTCTGCCAGTACGCTGTACTTCTGTACAGCAACATGCTGGAAACGGGGTCCCAGTATGGACTGTAACACTTTTAAGTCAGAATATGCAGGCTCCTTGCATATTATCAGATGGATCACGCAGTGCTTTTCCAGTGCTTCAGGGCAGCTTAAATATTTTCTTGAATGCTTTACAAGGCATAGTGAAATTTCTATCATCATGCCATTACAAATCTTCACTAAGCATAAAAACATTTGTTACGTATTTTTTAAGCCAAGATTTAATTTTAGCTTTCTTTGCCTATTTTTTTTTTTAACCAAACATTGTCACACAACAATGAAACTTCATTAAATACAGTACCTTAATCATGCTGTGGGACATTGAATCAGACATCTTGAAACACAACACAAATACTTAAATAGATTGCATTTTAAAAATCATCCTATGTAATAATGCTGCTCTTTCTTCTCCCCCGCCCCCCCCCCCCTAAAAAACACGAGAAACCTAGAAAACAACTAATGTTGACTATTTTATTACTCTCTTATGTACCTGAACGACGGCTATGTATGGAGTAGCAGAAAGAATCACATTCCCAGGGCTGTCAAATCTACTGGCATATCACAATAATCCCTGTATTATTACTGCAATAGATGGAATATGAAATGTATGTTAGCACAAATTACGCAATTCAGTAGCAGGAAATGACAGCTACTGGTAATAGAATTAAACATTGAAAGACATTAATAAAATAGCTTATGATACATGTGCTTAAATTTATTTTTTCAAATATTCTGTTAAAACAAAATGGTTTCTATTCTCCACATAGGGAATAAAAGATTGTTATTAGCTAATAGCAGTGGAAAGTGAAATTACATCAGATCTCTTTGCCTTCTGTTCATAATAAAAGCTTGCAATGTCAAATTCCATTGACATGTTACTTCAACATCTCATGATAATATAAATGTCATTGCACTGCCCCAAAAGAAGGGGACACATTCTCCTCTTTAAAGACAGTATGAGTTAATTGTAAGTAAAATGCTCCTGCATAAGAAAATAATTAACCTGCAGCACAGTTGAAACACTTTGAGGGTAGTATGACAGCAGCATACAAATGCTACAGGCTTTTTGGTTTATTTGGATTTGATTTAAGAAGTCTTTTTCCAAGATCTCCTCTATGGACACTGGTCTTTATAACACTGTTGAAATCTCTGGGGGAAAAATAAAAAAAGAGGACAGAGAGAATCCTTGGATCAAGAAAACAAATCTGTCATAAACCCATAGGAAAAGAAAACACTTTGGTTTGAGCTTGTCCTATGGCTTGTTTACATGTGATTTCAGATATGATGCACTTTGATTTTACTTCTCTCGTTGATGAAATAATACAGATTGCTTAGTAAAAGAACAAGTGCCCCCGCAGGGTGCTTTAGGGTTGATTTGTTCCTTAGATACAGCAAAAAACAGGTTAAGACAAGCAAGTTGGGAAAGCCAGTATGGGCACGTTCATTTGGTTCCAAGAGCAACCAAACAACTAGCAAAATAAATTAACTCCATAAATGCTGTTCTTCCTTTACTGCCTGTACGCTTTACTTCTATCACCCAAGCAAAAATTTTTACTCTTGCCTTAATTTCAATTATTTTATATGGTAGATAGAAATGCATATTGTAATCATCTATCCTTTTTATTTGTCTATATTTTATTATTATTTACTGAGATGTGTTTGTCCTTTACAGTATGAGAATGGGCAGCTCTTTTAAAAATCAATGGATCAATCATTGATGTTGATTTATTTCTAATAGCACATTTAAAGTAAACTGTGATGTGAGCTTTAAAGTATTAGAATACTTCAGTCTAATGTAAAACACAACCACCCTTATAAAAGGCACATTAATAAACTACAGTTTCTCCCATAATAAATTATGTCTTTGCTTTTGCTTTTATCTGTGCATAAAACTATGTTTGAGCTTTAAAATCTTTTTTGTTGTTGTTGCTCCTTGCCCAATACAAGTCAACCTCCTCTGGAATTTTATTTTAAATTTCTGTACAAATAAATTGACATAATTTATCAAAAATCCTAATTCGCATGAATAGCACATACTATCATTTTTCTAGGTATTCAATCATTTGACATTCACATTGAATGCTGTGTTGCTGAGACACATAAAACACACTATAGGTGACACTACAGTAAGATTCAGCAGTATCTGAAATGTCTGAATTTATATTACCCTGCCCTTGAAATCCTCTGGTCCTTAAAGAAATTGCTATTTTTTCTCTGAAGACCAATTATTTCCTATAAAGTAGAATTTTCAGAACTCCAAATGTTGCATATCGTACTGGGGCTTCTAATTCCTTTAAATAACATTCTGTACATTTTGGCATAATCTCACATTAATATTTGCTAAAGTACATAAGAAGAACACAGCTACTTTCAGTCTAATTTTTTTGTTGCTTTTTTTTTATAATCCAATGTAAAAATGAATTAGATGTAAAAAGAAATGCAAAACTGATTATTTTTTGTATGTATGTTTTGTCAGTGATTTTTAGATTTTTATACATCTTTAATACAAATTATTTAAGAAATAACAGTGTAAGAAGTGACTTTATTTAGATGTGAAAATGGAGCAGCCTATGTAAATTCTCTAAATATCAATAACTCAGGATAATACTTACATTCTTTGTACTTGCACTCCACTATAACTCAAGGTGAAGTTTTACTATATAAGGGTAGTTAACTGATCTAAATGTATGATTATAGCATATATGAGCCCATTTCAATTCAGTGCACTTGGTATTTGAGTTTGTATGCAGATTTTTAAACACCAATCTTTGTTACTGTTGTGAATCATTTAGGTGCAATTGTGAGGGCAACTAGATATGCTCTTGGCCCTTCAGCCCAGATACACCATTTTGAAAATACTGTCAGATATTTGTTCTGGATAGCAATAAAATAATAACTGTTGGTTTTTTTTGTTTTTTGTTTGTTTTTAAGTGGACTCAATGAAAAGATAGAGATTCTTCTCTTGATTTCATCAATCTTTTTTTTTTTTTTGCATGTAATAAAAACTACCCCAGCTTTTAAAACATCAAAGTGCAAACATCTAAACTGTATGAGAAAGTCCAAAATGGTATGATCAATTTTATATAGGTATTATATAATAAAATATTGACATCTGGTGTAATGAAAAATGAAATAAATGGAACAGAAGAAACCAAGAAAACAAAATGCGTTTTCCAGTGAAATGGAGAAGAAATACCCCTTATAAAGGACTTCTTTTGGATCATCCTTATACTTGAAGATTAGAAGGGACAGAAAGATCTAATGTTGTCCAGGAAACTGAAGAAAATGTCATTAACTACAGAGTACAGGGGAAATGCAGCATGCTGAAAGAACTCCTTGGGACTGAGGAAAAATAAATTTCCGTTGACTATCTGCATTTGTTTTTGTCCAGAAAAGAGCCTGATGTGGATGCAAAGGTTGCTAAATATTCCATTCATAAACCTCTTCTTCCTTGAGTTTGTAAATTTTGGAAAGCATTTTGTCCCCTGTCCACATTTAGGACTCTGACAGTATCAAAGAGTTCTGCAGTCTGCATCAGTGGGAGGCAGCCTGAGCTACCAGCTGGCACGGAGGACTTGGATAAAAGCCTAACTCCACTAAGTCAATAGCAAAACTCTCATCAACTTGACGGCAAACTGGAAGTTGGTCTCCAAATTATTACTCCTTGGGGAATGGACAGTGTTTGGCTTTACCTCTTGGATCAATTACCAGACAAAAGATCAATTCACAGGATGACGTTGGACATACCACCTCACTTTATGATGATTTAGTTCTCCATTTCTCAGTTTAGTATGTTCTTTCCTATCCACCTCATTGAATTGATTTGAAATTCATAGATGAAGCAGGTTATGTAAGTGCAGCTGTATAGATCTCATGGGTATTTGCAGTAAGAACTGACTCACCAAGAAGTGTACATGCATGCACACCCACATGCATGCATATAAACCCTTCCCTCACTGTTTCTAACAGACAAAACTGCAGTAACGCATCCTTAAGAATGCATCTTTCTCCATTTTCAAGTTATTGATTAAAAACTGATGGAATATGACTTCATCTTTTAAAGGTAATGAAAGAGAAATATGTTTTAGTAAAAGGTAGTTCAAGTTGTCTGGTAATAATATACCATTTTTAAGAGTGGCAAGCAATTATTGTCATATGTATTTTCTTTTCAAGAGTAGGATACTGAAATCATAAGTAGAGGAAACAATCTTATAATATTAATTTTTTTAAGTGAGCCATATGCTGCTCTTCACTATGAAGTACAAAGGGAACTAGAGCAAATACAATGCGAGAGCAACAAAGAATAGCTGGAGAAATAACAATGCTATTCAGAATATCAGAAAAACAAAGAATTAGCTTTGCTATCAATGAGTAGGGGTAGATTTCCAACACAGAGGTGTGCATTCCTTCTATGATTCCAGCAGATCCAATCATGCACTGTCTGAGCACCCAAAATCCTAATCAAGCTGAAAACAATTCACAATGATACTTGGGCATACTTCATGAATAGAAAGCATGCAGCAGTTGTTGGTGTTTCTCTGGATAGTCACAGAAAATAAAAAGATAAGGAGAGAGGACATAAACAACATACTGTTCTGGTAGTTTGAAACAGTTATTTCTGCTCACAGTTGGCCTATATTTGGTCCTTTGCTTTGCATGCTGAAGTACAATGTAAACATAGAATAGCAGATAAGATAAAATAAGTGTAGTGCCATGTAATTCACAACCTAAAAGAATTGCTTACCTTTCTATATTGTCATTAACCTAATGAAGTAAAAATATATGAGCACAAGCAATGTATAACCCAATCAAAATATATTTCCCTCATTTTCTTTTTAAGTATACATATATAACACTTCAAAGTGCACAGTAACTCTTAAAGAATACCATGCGGTTTTGAATTTTAAAGTATTACTATGCACATAGGTTAGCAAACCATACGTTCTTCTGGTAAAAAAGCTGACATATGCAGTAAGGTCATCTAAATAAACATGGTAAAAGATTAAAAAGGGGGAAAGAAATCAAGGACCAAAACAGCCCAAGTTTTTCCGAGGTAGGTTCATTTTCTTACATAAGGCTATACTACTATAACACAGATCCCTGTGAAGTCGTCTTCTGCTTGAGAAACTGATTTTCCTCTTATAAAATTGCCTTTTACAGATATTATCAGAATATTCCATTCTCAGAACAAATTGGCACAAGACATATGTCACAGAATATGTGTTCTAAAACATTACCATGTATATATTGCTAGATTTACAGACTCCAGTGTTCATTGTGTGTATATTTATAGGTTGGGATTTATCAAAAACGAGGATAAGAACTCTTATGTATATACATTATACAATAATTTGTGCAGCACTGTCTGGTATTTTGGAGTCGTGCAGGGTAACGTTTAAGAAACAGGGGATGCAGCACTGAAATAAGAAAAAAAAAACAACAAAACTATTAGCATGTTATCACTATATTGAAAACCTTTACTGATTCAAACCCTCTGATGTATGCATCAGCATTACTTGCATTAACATTTTCAGTAGAGTTTAAAAACAGAACTATTCACATGCAATTTCAGGACCTGAATTCAAGAGTACACCTGAAAATAATGGGAACTGCAAAGATTCTTTGAAGCAAGCCAATGAATGTCTGGTTTACAATAAGGACATTTAACTCTTCATGAACATTAACCTGTATTTTTATTTGCACTGTAAAAACCTAAAGGGAAATGGATTCTGTAAACTAATTGATTCTTTTTTCACTTTATTAACAGTTTTGTCTAGAAAACAGACAGATACTCTACCTTACAAGCAAAAGTGAGACTCATAAATAAAATTAAGTAAACCTATTAATCATCAAAATTCCTTTCACATTTTCAAGTCATTATCTTACATACCATGAATTCCTGCTCTACACTGAAACTTTGACACTTACAGTTAAATCTTAAATTGTCGCTGTGAATGTAGCATATTATCAGACTGTATGAACCTTGATAATGCACTTCTCTTTCTTGGTTTTTAGTCCTCCATGTGTCAGCTGGAGTGTAATTTATCTACTGATTTCTTTGTAGGAGTCAAGTAACTGAATCACAGAAATCCTGAGCTCTTCTTCAAACTCTGCCCCTTATTTCCTGTGTGACTTCAGACATGTTCCTTAATCTTTCTTGACTCCATTTCCCCTTGTAAAAATGTCAGCTGTAAACCATTCCCTTATTTTTCCTTCTTTCACAGAGATGACTGCCGTTCTCCCACCTTTACATATTCGCTACTGAAATACAGGCTGAGTTAGAATGCTGCACTGCATTTTAAATGCAGATAACAGATATGTTCATGCAGAAATACCTGAGCTAGCATTAACGTAGATATCTCAGATGTGGCAAGCAATTACAACTAATTACAACTGCATGGGAACAAATCTCCTAAGAAAGAGCATGTGAGCCAAAATCTACAGTGCTGCAGATTCACTGCCAGAGGTATTTATCTATATTTAACAAAGAATCAAACTGATTAGGCCACTTAAAAATAAATACCAAATATACAAAAATCTGAAAAACTGGAGTATAATCAAATATTTCTAAGAAGATTTCAAGAAAGACAAGAGAGACCTAGCAGAACTATGTAAATGAATGTGAAACAGAACAATGAAAAGTTCTGCTTAAATATTCTATGTATGATTAATAGCATAGAAATTAATATTAAAAGGATGTTTTGTCCATTCCACGAATGGTGAATATTCATCTCTAGTTACCCCCACATTGGAATATAAAGCAGAAGCTCATGGAAAGAAAAAAATTAACACGCACATCTTGACCAAAGACTAGGAATATATTGTTCTGAGAAAAGACAAATGATAAGGAAACAAAATCCACAGTATTTAAAGAGTAAAATTGAATACTTCCATGCTCTTTCTTATAATTATAAAAAAGTACGTATACTAAAGATGTATAGTAAGAGAAAAATGTATAAAAAGCTAATAAGAACAAAACAATTTTAATAGCCTTCAAAGGAACTCACTGTTGAAAGATATCATTCAGGCCAGTAACACTAAGAAAATTACGTCTCATGACAACTTAGGTTCCTTTTTACTACTATCTTTTCGAAAATCACAATTTAAAGCATATGCTGACTATTAACTGTTAGAGTCAGGAGGTAAAGTAGTTCTGGAAGTAGCTGCCATAGGATTTTTGCATTAGGCATTGTCAGAAACAGAAGGCTATGACTAAAAAACTAGGAAACTCGTTTACCATGGTAATGTCTTTAAACTTGATATACAAGTACAAATGTAATAAAAATGTTCTTGAGAAAATTATTGTGCAATTCACATTAAGACAGTGCCATTCTAACAGCAAAATTAGAGAAGAAGGCTGTACATATGAGCAGAATTTCCTTGTAAGGAAAGCTCCAAGGGCAGGGGATAAATTAACTCAGAAGTAACTTCTGGTTCTGCAGATTTTACTAATTAACAAGATCTTTGCATATTGAATTTTCACAGTCAATCTGCTAGCATTTCTTTTCTTTTTTTTTTTTCTTTTTTTCTTTTTTGCCTGCATCTGACACCACAGCTAATCATCAGAACAAAACTTCAATCTACATCTGACAGTCACGTAGGCTGGCAGGCAATGCACAACATATTCTTAAAAAAAATGACCCCCTTTCCCTGTTGTTTCATTTTAGTGGTTTACCCTAGCCTGAGAAAGTAGAAAGAGGCATCTTACCAGCAAACAGAAAGTTGAATCTTGTATTTACTCTTGTTGTGAACTTAACCTTCTCACATTTTCCTTAACTATAAAAACGACTCGTTTTCCTTAGTCATCTTATCTGGCACAAAAACGTATCAAACACATCAGACGGTTTATTGAATAGTGCTGAAAATGATCTTTGCAAACTTTAAAATGAGTGGAAACCCAAAGCAATTAATTATAACTGCATTTTTTCATGACAAATGAAATTAAATAGTAAATATTCCAAGTACTAACAAGAACTAAGGTAGCTTTCAAATTGTCATTTCCATGGAAAATCTGAATGAAAACCCAGTATAAATTCTAATTAAAACCTAACCGAGCTAAACTCTGTATCTTACCTAGTTTCCAATTAAATGTGACAAATTGAACACTTGACAGATTTCAATTCCAATTCTATTTCTGTCAGACTGATCCATTAATATTGAAGATTACATTATCAGAATTTGAACAATACAATTGTGCTTAAAATAGTTAAAATACAAGTGGACTTAAAAAAAACTTACTCAAATGTCAGATGTTGCATATATGGAGGAACAAAAGTACATTCTATCCTGTTCTGTCATTATTTATAGACTAATGTTAACAAAAAAATTCTGGAGGCGGATGACATCCAACTGTTGAAATCTTGTTTTTTAAAATGTGACAGAAAACTCCAAAAGTCTGTGGATTATAATTTTCATCACAGTGTCACCCACCTTTCAAAGGTCTCAGTTCAAGGTTATATAAAGGAGAAGGAATCCTTAATTATTGTATGCAGTTCCTGCCATACAATATTTTTTTCAAGATACTTTTGATTCCAGTCAGTTATTCATGTAATAACACATTTGTCTATACGTTTCTAACTACTCTATCTGTACAATACTATTTTTAAAACTGAATCAAACAAGTTTATCCTACCAAACATAAGTTATCATCTTTGAAAAAATCAAAGTAATGTTTAAAAATACTTCTATTACTAGAATGCATTGCCAGTTTCAACATCAACTAAAAAAACTTAAATAAACTGGTTTGCTTTCATTTTTCACACCACTCAAGCACTTTTCATTTTCAGTTATGTTTCAGTAAGGTGGTTATTTTCATTGGCTACAGAATATACTCAAAATTATGTTCAATTGTTGCTCTCCAGTTTTTCCTATATGGTTAAGACATACTCCATGTTAACACGCTTTCTGAACTCAGAATTTCATGTCCAGCAACCAACTATACTGCTATATGTCTAGGGAAATGAACAAATTGTTTAGTTTGATTTTCTTAACCAAAGTCTATCGCAAAACAGACAATGAAGTAATCATCCTATTTTAGGGTTAATGTCTGGAAATCTTTTTTTCTGCAATTTTTCTTGTAGTACCAGTATCATTTTTTCCCCTATCACTCACACAGAAAAAGTAAACATGAAGAGACATATTCATACAAACAAACAAGTAGAATACATATACACACACACTTATACATAACCTAAAATATCTTATTTTTAGATGGATAATACCATCTTCTTTTTGAATTAATTGATCAATTATTGGGGGAATATACATTATAAGCAATTGTAGAGTGCTACAGACATTCTTCAGTCAATTATACTAGATTTGGCAATATCTTACCATGGAAAACAATTTACTTTTATTTGGTAAACGTGTCTATCTCAGGAAAGACAGAAAATGAAGAACAATTAACCAGTGCTGTAATCTCTGAAAAACTAAAACATATGCTTATCCAAACTCATTCAGTCAGTCTATACCAGAAAATACACCACCCCTCGAGTATACCCAACAATTCCAATTGGATTAGCAAACCCATTATTTCATTGGTTATCAAAAATTTGTACACTTTGACATACAGTAATTTATTTTATTGTTTATGGACAAATCAAAACACAATGAAGTCAGTGCCTGACTTCATAAAACTTTAGATGAAGGCCAGTAAGTGGAGTGCAGTAAATCATTCAGGGTTTATGAAATATATTTCAAATTGAAAAGATTTTTTTTTAAATCTAAATAGTTTTAGACAGAAAATAAGAAATTTAAATGACTTTTATTTTGCAATTGATGAAAAATTACTAGAGCATAAATAAGAAATGAAATTTTTCCCCTTCTACATAAATAGATGCTGAATTTGAATAAGATATTCTAAAAATATTGTCCAAAATAAAGTGAACAAAAGGAAAGTAACATCCTTCTTTTCTAAATAACGAAGAATGGACTTGACACTCAGTGTTATTTTGAATACAGACTATATAGCATTTTGGGGGAAAAAAGAATTCTCTAGAGTGGGGTTTTTATATCCTGCTTTCTTTCTGTGATGCTGTACATATTACATTCTGGGAAATTTCCTAAGTAGCTGTTGAATCAAAAATGGAAGGAAAAGAAGATATATGGTATTTTATCTAAAATGAAAAATATGGAAATTAATTCAATTACCATCTCCCCAGGCCTCTACTGGTATTTTGTCAATGTTTTAACTGCTTCTGCAGTATAGTTTTAAAAACATGTAAAGAGAAAAAAGTGCTGGGTTTATTAGTAGTGTTATGTTTCATTAATTTATGTATCTGGATTTTAACAAAGTTTAAAATAAAAAACTTACAATTAAACTATTTAATTAATTTATTTATTTTTTTGGACTGACCTTTCAAAAGTCTACTTAGTATCACTTGCTAGTGAGATTATGTGTGTGAATGTTGTGTTTGCCCCTACCATTTTCCATATGCTCTGCCTCACCAACACTGCCATCCGGCGTAGTCCTTTCGTAGTTGTCCTCTGGGAGTGGAAGGGCACCCAGTCTTGGCCCTGATGAACTCTTACTGCTTGGTGTTTCTGACTCCTCCAGACCGCTGTCATAGCAACTCTGCAATGACCCTTGATGTGGGTCCTGAGGCTGACTCACAACAGAAAACGTCACTCTACGAAATGGCTGCAAGAGAAAAGATTCTGAATGTCACTGAAAAGTTCAGTCTATGAACAACTGATTCTCAAAACATGACTTAAGCAAACTAGTATTTCAACATTTACTCATTAAACAATTTTTTCTAATTTAAATCAAACAGTAAGTACAGTCCTTAAAAGGCCACTGGATAGAGTATCTGGGGACTTTTAGTGTCATAGCCAGTCTAGAACCATCATGCAGTTTTGTATAGACTCCTTTCAAGCAGCTGCATAAGCTAAGCAAACTATTTTATGATTATTTATAAATTCTGTTCAGTTTCCCTTACTCAATAGTAATAATTTGAATGGAGTTTATATCAGACTGCATAAAAGTACTTGACAGTGTGTGCATGTATATGTATAAGAGGGTATGGGTGGGTATAAATTCTCACAGGTAAACTATATTATGTGAATTGGCAACATAGCAACACATCCATAAGGCTTCTTTAAAATAATTTCTTGTGGTTTTAGAAGCTAGTTGACACCAAAAAGTTAAAAAGTGGAGAGGGGAGAAGGGGAGGGTAAGGGGAGAAGAAGGGGAAAATTGGAAGGGGGGAAGGGAAAAAGAAGTTTGAGTTCAGACTCTTAGCTTCTTCGCCATAAAATTCAGTGCCTGGAGATAGGGTGTGTTGCCAGCTAACTTAATGAAGTCTTTAAAGTACTGCAAGCACAGCTGACACCACATGTTTCCACTGAGACTGTACAAACATAGATTGTTATAGATTTGTATTCATTCAAAATGACAGATATTACTGTTGCTCTAGAAGTCTACATGCTGAACTTTGGCATTTGTGAATATTCCAGGAAGTGGGAGAGTCAATCCTTCCCATTTCTGAGGACACTAAATGCAGGCAGGATATTCAGTAAAAAAACTAGTGGATTCTCCTAGGATTTAAACTGCACTTCAGCAGTAATGATACATTTGAAATAATTTACTGTTAACAAGGCTAGAAAACCACAGAAAAGCATCTGATATTCTAATAAAGAACCTAATTTCACCACATAGATTTGTATGCCCAAATACTGTGTATATATTATATACATATTATGTATTATATGTTATATATGTATGTAAACACAGACAAATGTGTTTACACACATACATAATATGTGCATGCAGGTATATACATATTCTAGAAAGCACCTTCTAAAACAAACACTGACTGATCCTTTTTATAAGACACTCTGCAGACTTCCCTATGTTTAGAATATGAGATCTGAGGGTGCTGCTTGTCTTCATATTCAGATGTGTTTCCAGCAGTATGTTAGAATGAGACACCCTTACTGGCACCTCTCATCACACTATAGGGTGGAAATGTGTATGCACAACAGAAGGGAGGAAACAGCAACTACAGCCACTTATACAAGTCTGGATGAACAGGAGTCCACATTACATTTAGAAGTAGAGGGCTGGAGTTTCAACTGGAATTAGTATTTTTACAGTTGTTTTTAAGATATAATGTAATATTCAATGCTGATGATAAAGTGGCAGGAGTACAAATATAACACTGAGCCTTCTTGGCACAAGTAGATCAGAACTTTACAAATGTGAGTGTTGCTATAAATATGAGAAAATTCTAAGCTACAAGTCATGATATTCTTCTGGTGAGTCTTTGACCTTTTAAAGTTTCCTATTCTTCAGCTGAAAAGTGCTTTTATAGCAATTTAATTTAAGGCTTCATAATATATCAAATGTGAGGAGAATAGAGGAGCAAAACAAAAGAATTGAGAGCACAAATAACGCAGATTAAAAGAGCACATTAAAAATAGACTTGCTGTTCCTTTCACTGAAGTATGAGGAAACAGTATAAATCATAGAGTAGGATTACAACTGCTAGGTTAAGACCCTAGATCTACAATATACAACTTTAATATTTTTCCCCATAGATTCTCAGTAAGATCTTTCTCTTCCCCAAGTACTCAGAAGGAAGCTGTTTGTTGAGCTGCACAAGTATTCTAAAACCTTTCCAACTAACTTTAAATCATAATGGAAGGACAAAGACCTTTAAAATAACATGTCCCACAAAGTGTCTGTGTCATTTGCATTAAACTTTAATATTTTAATAGGTTATGTACTGTATTACTGACAATTTGCACACATTAAATTACCTCAGAGAAATAATAAATCAATGTGAAGATCAAGTATATTTACCTAAGCTATACTTTTAGAGGTGAACAACTGATTTTCTTCCATCATTTCTTTCATTGTTGTTTTTGCTTATGTTAACAATCAGTTCTCTTCTTGTGCTCTCCACAGGTTGACTTCTAAGTATATAAAAAGATGCCAGACAAAGACAGTATTTCATATCTTGCAAGCTGGCTCTGCTGTTTCATTCCAATCTGACTATTCCCAGATCAGCCCAGTAATTTGAACAAAGCTGTAGCTCTGTGACTGCATGCAGAGCTGCAGTCCCTCCTGCTTGTTTCCCAGTCTGCTTGCATTTGTATACATATGGCATGCTGGAGGTGCCCCTGCATTTACCCTGCTTCATCATTGCAAAAGTGTCTCTTGTAGCTGCCACGTTGCACCCAGTGGTGCCCACCCCTGCCCACCGCTTCCTTACTTTACTGTGGTTTTGATTTCCCTCCACAGCCATTTCTAGTTTAAAGATCTAGAAGTGAAATCCCTTTCTTGCAAGACCAGCTGTTGGTCCTCAGGATCTATCTTCCCAAGCCTTTCAGTGTCAAAACAACACCTGGTCCCACATGCTGTTCACCCTCTCCCATCAGAGACATGCAGTCACCCCTTGATACAGTCAACAACTATCACCAGTGCCCAGGTGGATGAGGAGCAAAAGTTGATAGTCTGAAGGTGAATAAGCCTCAGGAGTCTCTCCAACCCATCCTGCATCTGAGCACCTATCAAACTGCAAATCTCCCTAAACATCAGGCTAGGTCAGCAAATGGGGACTCCATGCCCTTGGAGAAGAGGGTCTCTGATGCTTCCTCAGGCAGAGTTTTTACCCCTGTACAGATGAAAGAGCTGTCTGCCCTGTGTTGCAAGAAATCAAAAGCCTACAGTCTCCCCCTTCTTGGCAGGCTCCCCAGTGAGCACACTCTCTGGCTGTTACATACTCTGTGCAATCAGGGGATTAGGCTCTATGGGTGGTATATGGGTATATATACATAGTATGCTAAATAGTATTTAGTGGCAATACATATATATGCTTGGAGTGGAATAAACCTGCTTTCAGTTAAAGCATCTAGGCATGTAAGGAATATCTGTATGTTAGTTCTCAACAGGAAACTGCATTTTGCTTTAAAACAAGATCTAGCTTAAATCACACAGCTTATCTTTGAAATGACAAGCTTTTGTGGAATCACACATACAGGCAAGAGTGATTTGTATATTATCTCCCATATTAAATATTAAAGAATATTAGTAAACATACTTAATATGTATTGGTAAGCACATATGTAGCATATACATTTCAGGAAAAAAAAAAAAAAAAAAGAACAGATTTAGCAATAACAGGTGCAAGACCAGCAACTTTTAAAGTGTTTAGCAAAGTTCCATGTTCAGAATTAGTTTTTTACTGACAATTTATGATAGCTAATGTATATATTAAAATGGATCCAAAACTTCCACTTGACTACAGCTAAAGATATACATTTTCACTGATCATACTGACACTACAAAAATAACTTTACAAATCCTTGTTTTGGTCAGTACTTAGGCTGTGAACTGTTTGACAGACCAAAACATCATGTAATGAGACACTGTATGCTGTAGCTATATACATGTATGCATCAATTACTACTAAATTCTGGACCAACAATATAAACTTTGAGAACCTCACACAATTTGGATTTACTTAGATCTTCTCCCAGAGGTTATTCTTGAATATCACAGTATAACTCAAGTAAGGAATTAACTGCTAGGGATACTGTGACAAGTTTAGAAAACTTGCAAATTAAGGAGGCAATGCTGATAATTTCACACAGATTACTGCTTTGTTTGCTTGTTACCAAATTCCTTGAGAAGGCATAAGAAGGTACATTTGAAAGGCCCTATAGACCTATATGTATATAGCCGTATCATGAACTGGTAACTCTTAAACTCCCAGTGAACCACAGGCCACAGTTTAGGAACCACTGTTTAAAAGATGCTAAATACCTTTGGATACAGATTACCTCTGAAGTAGTAAAAGTAGCACTGCAACTCAGAGCTAAGCTCAACAGAACCTACCCTTAAAATATGAAGGTCCTACCCCTTATTCAGGTTTCTCCTAGGAAAATCACACCTGCACTGTATGTAACTGTAGATAACTGGAGAGTATGACGCTTAGAGACACTGGAGACCTCAAAGAATTCAAGGGTGAGATGCAAAGCCTGTCATAAACAGTTACCGCATACCTGTTGTCCTACTTAAAAAGTATTCAAAAGACTAGTTTGGGATAACCTCTTTGAAATTTCACGTTGGAGACAAATATTACCACTCTCTCTTTAGGGTTTTGCTTAAGGTTTTTATGGTTTCATTTAGTAAATGTTCCGCCTCCTTTTTCAGATATAATCTTGTAGCCAAGACACACTGCACCATAAACACTCTATACCATCTGCAGTTACTACAAGAACCAGAGGGATGCAACTTAACACTGGAATTAAAAGAATTTGACTGTCCTTTTTCCTTTCCCGTATTCTTTAAAGAATATATGTTGTTCCTGGGTGGCATATAGAGAAGAATATACAGAATAGTTGCAAAACCAGATTGTTTTATAAATAAGACTGAAAATCCCTAAGAATATAATAAATTATTCTCTAAACTAAGAGAAATTTCACATGCTTTTACTTAGTTATTAATAATGTGCTTTAAAACAGATCCAGATGTTCATCTTGCTTTTTTTTTCTCAAGTGCTGAACTGAGTAGGAATTATCTGACACAAAACTAACACAAGTAACATTCAGTTCAGTTCACCCATATAGCCCATTCCACAGAATATTAATGAGTATGATATAATGCTGGTGAAATATTTTCCCAATGAATGATGTACATGTTTAATTGTTATTCTGCAGCATTAATTGCGCTTCTACTAACAGTATAAATATCACAGTTCTGACCTCTATATTGCATTACTTCTGAGAACCAAGTCTTCTCTGGCAAATGTATTGCTAAATTTGAGTTCATTATGTCTCATGGAATAACACCATGGCCTGTGTTTGCTGATTAGAAGAAAGAGATATTGATAATAATACATGTTTTATACCTATGTAGTTGACAAACACTGCATCTGATGAAATTAATGCATTTTAAGAACAGAAAAAAAAAAAAAAGGATATCCTTACTGCATTTTACAGTAACACCATATATAAAACACCATATACTTTACATAGCATAATTTGAATAAACACAGCAATAGTCAGAGCTGTGGATCATAAAAGATACAGGGTTTTTATATATTTGGAAAATTAAGGTGAAAATCTAATTATGGTAAACATTTTTACAATGACAAATGATTTTATCTTAAAGATGATAATACAGAACTATAGGATTGCTAAAAAAATGCCTCTGAAAAGGGCAATGACCTGTACTGTATATAAAACATAGGAGCCCTTTATTATTACTAACATGAACATTTAAAAGTTACATGAAATTTAATCCCTATCAAGAAAATTATGAGCACTAAAATGCTGATACACAAGAAACTATATTTATACATCAACTGCTATGAATGCAAAATAAAAACAAACAAACAAAATATAAACAGGATTTTTTTTTTCCCATGCAGCCTGATCTTTGTTTAGATCCCAATCAGTGAAACTTTTGAGGTTTTAAAGAAAACTCTATAGCGAGACAACTGAAGAGAAGAAGGATAGATATCAGGAATAATATCTCCAAAAAGTCAGTTGTAAAATACTGTTTTTCTCTGGCATTTATTGCAATGTCAGGAACAAGGATTCAAACCACACTGTAACCAGGAGAAACAGACTACATCCTTAATTTGTTTTCATTGATAACATTTCACAGAAAAACTGGCATGAAAAATTTCCAGGTGCTGACAAACTAAGGCACATGTCCATGTGGGGAGAGGAGAGGGTTATGTTTAGCTTCATCCATTTTCAGTTCACAACATTAACACAGCTCCATCTGCCAGAACTGTAAATGAATATGGTAGAGCTGCTTTTACGCAAATAAGCCCACTAGTTTTCAGTTTGTCTTTCCTAGCAAAACAGCAATCCTTAGCCTTTACTACTTTCATAGCAATCATTAGTAATGATAGTCCTTACTGGATTCACAGGAAACACCACTTTATAGGAATGCAAGAGATCTGATTATTTTCTCCCTCTGAAGGTTGATTAATTTTCTGGTAACAGCATGTAGAATTATTCCCAATTATATCTGATCATGGAGATGATCAGATCATGGAGAAAAAAATGCACCCTTGAAATATACCCCAAAGGTAAATCACCAGTTCTTCCTTCTTTCAGCTGTACTTCATGAACCAGATATTTTCTTTTCCTCTCACCAGCAGAACAAAAATCTCTGCAATGCCAAATGCAGTCTTATTCTGTGGTACAGAGCTTATCATAGTCTGCATTGATTAACTCTTCTTTATCCAAGCTAGAAAGTAAAATTGTATTTCAATTCATGACAAACCCTAATTTCGGAGGTAGGAATCAGGGACAGTCTGTGAATAGACTAGGTGAAAGCAATATAACCATATAGCTGAATAAGGCTTAATCGTGACACTTTTTCTTCATTATGATGAAGATTTTCCTTTCATTTTCTAAAATTATTGTTTTGCATCTTATTTCCTGCTACTTCACATTGTTTAGGGATGATATTCTATCATGGTTTCTGTATAGAAATTATTACCAGTTCTGTAAATACAGTTGGTTCAAATCCTGGTTCACCTGGTTCAACGGCAGGAAGTAGAAGGGTGAAAGACTCAATTCTTTTTATGGTTAATTGAGAGCAAGGGTTTTCACCCTTTCTCAGCCAGTTACCTCACTATTGATTCTGGATACAAAGTGGATGCTCTAAAGTGTAACAAGGGACAGTTAGCAATTTTCTCTCTTCATTACTTAGCACTTGGATAAAAATAGCAAGATTCTATCAGGCTTCCCTTGCTGCTGCAACACCTTCATCTCAACAGCACCAGGATTTTGAAAAGATTTTAAAATGTAAAATGCAATCCAAGAAGCGACTTAATATAATAATAAGTATAAAAAATTAGCCCAAACTGAGTACCAAGCTAAAGCAAGATACATTATTTTTAATAGTTCTGCTAGCTTACTCAGCATTAGCTTGGGCATTACCCAAAACACTGGAAGATCAGCAGTTAAAGTTCTTGTTTTTCCCTAACTCTCATATTGGATGACTTCCCACTTTAAAGGGCATATGATATCTTCAGCCATGATTTAAGCTGGCCAAGTATCTATCTAGCTCAGATTTTTCACTGAACCACAGAACAGTTTACATTGAAAGGCACCGCTGGAGATCACCTAGTCCAACCTCCCAGCTTAAAGTAGGATTACGAAGAGCACTTTGCCCAAGGACATGTCTGGTCAGGTTTTGAGTATCTCTGAGAAAGAAGACTCCACAGCCTCTCTGGGCACCTTGTTCCAACATTATGTCACTCTCATAGCAAAGATTTTTCTTGTATTTGAATGGATTTTTTTTTTTTTGTATTAGAGTTTGTGCCAAAGCACAAAAAGCACTGGTGATGAGTCAAACCTAAATAATGTTATAATTCCTTTTAGCTTCACAGAGTCAATCAATGTCAAGACTAACACAGCAACTGTGAGATACGTATAGGATAGATCTGAAAAAAAAAAAATGCAGAAGAGTTACATCAACTCATCACATAAATTCAAAGTGTTTCTTTAAGCCCTTGAATTTTGATAAAACATGTCATTATCCTTTTTTTTTTCTATTCATTCTTAATTGCTGGAAACTTGTTGAAAGACAAACAAAATATTAATGAACAATTACTATTCAGCATGAATAGATTCAACCCACACAACTCTTTTCCCTGTTCAAATCACATATTTGTACTGTTCTAAATTTCTACCATTGTGGTTAATATAAAATTGGCAGGAAATTAAATTAAACAGGCATTATTTTTCAATGAGAAGCCTGAAAAACCCAAGACAAGTACTACAACATGAGGGGAGAGTAGAAGAAACACACTGATAAGAATAACCAACTTTTTCTTTTAAATTCAGAAAAAGGCAGTAACAATTGCAATTTCAAACAGGAGTTGAAAAAATTAGAAATATTTTGATACTACAAACTCTCTAGCAAGCATCACCTGCAACAAAGGGAGATTAGCTCAGCCATCAGGGAAGAATTCTACAGACAGCAGAGGCACCATCTCCATCATCACCGCCCTCACTCTTGGTAGCATCTTTGTTAATTTGAATTGCAGTCGCATGTGGGCTCCTGGTCATGAGCCACAAGCATATTTTGTTTGTTCTGTATAAACAGGAAATACAAATTCAATAATATCTATTTGCCTAAGCCCAAGGGTACATGTTAAGATTTGATATTCAGGGAAAATATTTCAGAATGTATTTTACATTACGGGCATCTTTTCTGTAGCATTCAAACATATGTTTTTCCTTTTAAGTTCAATGCTTTTCCCAAATATCTTATCTCACTGATCATCCAGATTTGCCTTTCTGAATCATGACAATGATTTCTGAGCAGCCTGAAATCCTTTTCATTCACCTGGCTATGATCATTAAGTAGATTCCTAGTTACATTCACTTCTGTTACAAGTAAACAAACAAAAGCCATGCTTATTATTTTGATAAACATCAAAAGAGAAGACACTAAAAATATGAAAAGCATCCCTGTCTCAAAGACATAATACTGTTTTATGATAGAATCCTCCTATAAAAGTATAGCACACAAGTTCACTTACAAAAATTAAACAAGATTTAAAAGGCTTTTAACAAAGCCAATATTCTTATCATTTCACAAGAGCTCTTTTTGGTACCTATTTAAAGATAAGCATAAAGAAACCAACAAATGAGAATCTAAGGCAGAGATGGTCAAAATAATTCAATTATATTCTTTCGCCTGCTCATGAAAATATATTTAATGTCAAGTTATCTGTCAGTATCCCACTGTTTGAGAATTGTTAAGAACCAGCCATCTGTGACCCTGAAGCACTGATTTTTCTGAAAGAAAGTGGTGGAAGCAATACTGTGTCTTCCCAAGAACAAATAGGACATGAAGTATGTTTTCTATCCCATTTCCTTCTATTTTCTTAAAAAAGGGGTTATCCTAAATCTTTCACGGAGATTAAGCACAACTTCAGTGGATCTAGATTGTTTTTCTGAACTCATTCATTAAATTTCAGTATTCCACTCCAACTTTCTAAAAAGTTCCATTAATTTTTTCTGAGTACATTTGTTTGACCAAGATGTATTGGTAACATGGTGGAATAATATCTATTTAGCTAATTGTCATTCAGGTACCTTCTACTTGCTTCTTCATAATGGCTAACACTTTTTTTGCTTCTCCACTTTTCTGTGACAGGATCATTGTCTTTTCTTGACATCTTTGGAAAAGGTGGTTTTACGGAGTTCTTTTGTGTTTGTTATTGTTTTACTTTTTTCTTTTCTTCTGCCCATCAGCAGAGAATTCACTAGTCCAGGGATATCAGTTCACAGAGACTGTTAATTCTGTTACCTCCTAACTCACAGCTTACATACAAAAAATTTTTATCTCATCTGTTTTCTACACTGTTAGAGCATATTCTAAATTTTCTCATTGTCTCAAATATTATTCTCTGAAAAAATACCCCCCCCAAAAAAAATAAAATAAAATAAAATAAAATAACCATTCAACTTCCATCCTTTATTCATTATTAATTGTACACACATAAATACTGGTCCTACTGCTAATCAGTGCAATACTGCTCAATTCTTTCCATGCCCACAACTAACCACACACACCTGTTGTGCCCCACACTTGCCCTCTTTTTAATTTATAATGTTACTATTACCTGGACCCTCATTCTAAGAAATATTCCCATCTGCCTGCTCTTTCTTTACCCTTAAAAATTACACAGATTTGTTGTTTTCTCCCCCATCCCCCACCCACTGTATGAACAAAAATACAAACCCTAAAACAGAGTAATTCTCCTGAAAGAGGTCTGCAATGAGAAACATGTGGTCATTTTTGATGTACACACAGTAGTAAATAATTTTTGAGGCTTGCAGTAATTGTTGTGTTTTTAGAAAACATCCTATAATCTCAACCATGATGATATTTGGATTGAAATCATCAGTAGCTTCTCTTGAAACTGGAATATTATGAAAATAATGTGCTCAAAGGAAAAACCTAGCCTATTTATCAGGCGCTACAAAGCCCTAAAATGGAATGTGCAAGTTCGGAGGCCGAATTCCAAAGTTATATACACCAAGCTTCCCTTAGAGAAAGGATATGACCAGAAAGACTGTCCACACACATTTTTGCAGGATGATTATCCTTTTGTTGTCTGTGGTCCAAGTGGGTCTAAATGAGATGTGATAGATAAAATTAATCCAATTAAGCAACACTAATATATATGTATATATCATTTGAGGTCCTGCACATATTCTATTTCATGTAAGCATGCATACCTATATGTATGTACACACGTGTACGCATATAAATACGTATATGTAACTACAGAACAGTCTGCAATAGATGTAGATTGTCATACAGTATTGTGGGTAACTCTTCAATAAAATTTTAGGTCAGATTAGGTATGAGCTATAGAAATGAATTTTCTCATCATCCACTAATAATGCACCTCGCTATCCTTGGAAGAACTACTTGAAGCAAGTAAGTTGGACTCTTTTGGGATCCAATTAAAATTACAGATGTGAGCTAAAAGCATACCTAGATAGCTTGAACTAACAGGAGCTCAGTTTACAGGATCAGACTACAGCTAGTCCAAAGAAAATACAAAAAGCATACAGTATAAAAATAAGCCTCAGTACCCACAGTTTTACCATACAGGTCCATTTCTGTTGTGCCATTATTTCCTACTGTAGGCATAGACTTTTAGAATTTCTTGTATGTTTTGTTTTTCTGCACAAAGAGAGGCTTATGTCCACATTTGTCAAAATGCCATTAAAATCACGGGTCCAGATAGCTAAAGCATAAACAAACCTTTCAAAACACAAAGGTTTAGTAATAAGAAAGCACTGATGCATAAAAAGTGAAGTATTTCAGAATGTAACTTCTTCTAAGTAATGAAAAATATCATGCTGTTAAGATGAGATGAAACATTTTTAATACATTGCTATTAGACCACAGTATTCTGTATAGAACTCATTAGATAAATTGGGAAAAAATAGCTATCAATAAAGATTTGAATTATTAATGCATACATCAAATCCAAGTGGAACTTTCTAGTCCTTAAACCTCACCTTTTGATTGACTTTACCTGCTATCATTATTAAAAAGATTAATTATTAATACTATTGAGAATATTCTCTTTTTAATGCCTGTTCACAGGATATGCTGGACAGTGTGAATGAGAAGAATCATGGTATCTAATCTGAGGAAAATTCAGCAATAACTCCTAGAAGTATAGGATCAAATTTTAAATTTAAAGTAACATATAAGCCAGGCATTTCAAGTCTAAAAGAGCAGGTATGTAAACACAGATTTTCATGCACTTTCTAGGAGATTAGGAACAAGGATTTTTTTTTTTAACTGACACTGTATCAATGATGACATATTTTCCAACATATGCAATCAAACTGTTTTCCAAAATTAGGTAATGGGCTCAAATTTTTTTACTATTCTTATGCAACATGTAGACCCCAATATCTGTTTACTGTTTATTCAGCTAGACTGCCCAAATTGTTCTCTACATGTATTAAATTTAGAAGTACATTGATTTTTGAAGGGTCGACGTTAGGACTTACACATTTTTTATCATGACCAATTAAAAAGGTATAAAAATTTAAGATAATCAACTATGCTTCTCTAGAGAAAGTGGAAGGACAGAACTATAGAAATATATCCCATCTAGGAAGATATTTAAGAGAATGTAAATATTCTCTTAAGTAATTTACATTACTTAACTTTTAGATCACTAAAGTTAGATCTAACAAATGATGTTCTTGGTGAATGCTGTAGCTAGGCAACTTTTGTAATAAACATGCCAAAGGTTCAAAATATAGGCTTTGAGATGGAAAATGGTTAGTTTTATTCATAAAATGAATGGTATTTGAAAATGCAGTACGGATTTAATAGGGGAAAAAGAGCCATGAATGAACATAACAATACAATTTAATTTTCATCAGGATTGCATACACTTTCATTATGAAAAATAGACTGTTGGAAGAAATACATTTAGAAGAGGTAACTGAAGAGGAAAATGATAAAAAGGTAGTTACAGACAAAATAATGGATGAAGTCTGTGTCCAGAACTATACTCCAAGGTTAATTACATAGACAGCCAAAGGTGCAAATGTTTGTTGTTATTGTTGTTGCTACTTTGTGTGTTTTGTTTGTGTATTTTACATTTCTACTGAAAAACCTTTAAACTGCTTTTACTGCAAAATCAGAATATACTTTCTGTAGGAAAATATTCAGTGTAGTGGTTTGCAGAACAACATAGAATTCAATGGGTACTTTAAAATACAAACTAAATGGAGAGGTTTCCTGACAATAAGTTAACTCCTATAGATATATCCCAAATACACAAGTAAAAATACATTTTTCAAAAAGTAAGTACATCTATTATGACCATCTGAAAAATTACACCTATTTCTTTAGGTTATTTTTTAATTGTCAGTGATGTCATTTGAAGCATATTACTATATATTAAGTATATAGTATATATAATATATAGTATATATATAATAATAATATATTATTATATATATTATATATATATTATATATAAGTATATAGTGTATATATAATATATATATATTATTTTAAGTAAACTGTAAGACATATAGTACTATATGTCGTAGAGTTTACTTAAAATGTAAATAATTATTTGGAAATATAGCTAAAACAGTAAAGGTTCTTTAAACACACAGATTCACTAGAAGTACTGGAATATTCATCTGCAGAATTGCTTAAAACCAATTTGTTAAATAATTATTACTGAATGAGTACTGAATGAGGTGAAGTTCTATGAAAACAAATTTTAAATTGTGTTTTCTTAGAAAAATAAATCTGGTATATGCTAATCAATACATATTCCAGCCAGTTAATAGGAAAAATATGACTTTGAAGAAAGGCAATGACTGCCTGGAAAAGAACAGTGGAGACACTGCTAATTTCTTGGATGTGCATTCTTCCATTATCCTAAGACTAGATTTCTACATTTCATTTTCACATTCCAAATCAAAATCACTTTTATCTTTCACTTCAAACTTGTGTCCAAGAATGGTTTCTGACACCTTTAAGAAAGTCTCTTCTTAAGATTCTCATCTAAATAAAGTAACTAAAGTGATCTATATGAAGAAAAATCCATTAATTATGCATAAAATATTTTATAAAGCATAATGTAAAGCATAAACAGAAAAGCATGGCTCAATAAAAATAGCTAAAACACTGTAGTCTTATTTTCCTAAGTAGCACCTATAGATAGGCTGTAATAATTAAGCTAGTTGAAGTATTCTGGAACTGCTTAGCATAAAGAATGGTTAGCATAAAAATATGGTTACACTTGTAACATTTCATCACCAATTTAACAAAGTGCAAGTCCAAAACATTAGGTGTTTTGGATAACAAAAACATTAGCCATCAATATGCTATAACATGTTAAATATGGAGATGTAGTTTTGTCTGTTCATGGATGGAGTGTACCTTTCAATGATGGCAAGTACAGAACGGTGCAATGATTCCCTGTCAAAAGATTCACAGAAGAGTTGAGGCTGGAAGGGGCCTCCGGAAGTCAACTAGCCCTGTTCTTTCTAAGACATTCTCAGCAGAGAAAAACAGTCTAATATTCATTAATATTTTATTTTATTTTATTTTATTTTATTTTATTTTATTTTATTTTATTTTTGTCATGGGAAAAAGATGCATGAATTCTGATTATCAGAAACATATATTTACTAAAGCTAATGTTAGTTGCTTTAAGCATTCTGAAAATAAAGTAGTAGAAAGGAATATAGTCTAGGTTTCATACATGGCTGGTTTTCATTGCATGTGTCAAATACAACAGACAACAAAGTATTTATCATACTTTTTTTTACATGTCTGATAAACGATGAGTTCAAATTGCCAGTTCATTATCTACATTTTCATGTAGTCAGCAATCATTCCGGTCAATCACATGTATACAGGCATTTTTTTGATCATTTTGATCAACATTGCCATGAGTGCGCTGTTTGAGACTCAAGAAAGTTCTAAAACAAGTTCATGAACTGGAATTTGTGGTACTTTATTCCAGAGCTATCGACCAGATGGGTAACTTTCAAGGTCATGAGGAAAAAGCAGCCTGATGGATTTTCTGAAATAAAACACAGGCCCACAGAAGTGTACTGTGAGTGAAGGATGGTTCAAAGTAGGCAGCACTGACTTCTCAGACAGCCAAATTCATCCTTATTATGCACTCACTCAAATACCCAGCTAAGAATGTGTTTAATGCTGTGACTGTGATTCAAGAGACTCTAATGCTTTCTATCCATTCCAAAGAAGTTTTAAATATTAACATGTTATAAAAAAGGTTCCAAGTGGAAATAAATCATCTGTTAGGTGGTGTCACATATAGACAAATACCAATTTTGCCTAACCACCTCTCTTTCTGTCTATTGCCAAAGACTTTTAAGTACCAAAAGCAAGAAGTGCTTCGGATACTTCATGTAATTTTATCCTTTCATTGTACAGTGTCATGCAGAAAATCAAATGTAGGCTTTTGGATAATTAGGTGGGATAATTACAGAAAAACAAAACAAAACAAAACAAAAACGATATTGTTCAGTCAAAACACAATTAAAATCAGATTTTTTTTTAATTCTAAAGCCTAGCTTTGACAGTAACACCATTTAGAAAGAAATTACAATCACATAATGAAAATATCGCATCATTTCTAAAAGAATCACATAATGAAAATATAAAAATTCACTACCAAAAATGCTCTCTTTATTTAAAGTGGTCATTTCCCACAGGGTCAGGATGTCTGCAGGTTCTGATGAACCATACTGTTAGGTTCAGTACTGGAATTCTCCTAGGAGATGATCGTGTTTATGATTCACCAGGGAAATAACGGAAATAACTCCTCAAATTTTATCTCTGAACACAGCAAAAGTAGCCTCTCTGGCAAATGTATCTAGGCTTAAATCTCCACCAGTCTTCATATTTACATCATAAATTTTGTTGCAGGGTGAAGTCACCTGAGCCAGTTCAAAAGGACTCATAGCAGAAGGCTGCTTGAGCTTCTTAAGCACTCTTTATTCATGCTATACCTTATAGATGAATGGGTGCAATTTCCACTTTGAACTTTGCAACTCTCAGGATTAATTTCACTATTTATTTTTCATTTTCTTCACGTGAACGGATAAGCTTACAGAGGTCAAATCCTCAGATGATATAAATCGATGTACTCTGGTCTGAACTTTAAGCATTTGCTCTTTCCCTACTTATACCAAGCTGTTTTGCTTTTTCCAAACAAAGCTACATAATGGGCAACAATATTGTCATGGCTGCAGACAGTGTGAGATCTTTATTGGATGAGGCAGCATGCACTTTATAAAGCCAGCTGGCATTAACAGGAAAACTTTCTGGTCATTGCCCTCAAAAGAAAAAAAAAAAAAAAGAAAAAAAAGCACAAAAACAACGTATCAATCTCATCAACAACAGCCCTGTATTTCGAAGTCCAGAATTCAGTGTAGCTCTCCCATTTGGCTGATTTCATTGCTGCCACTTGGCCATCTGGCCAAGAAAATTATTTAGCACTATATCGGCTTTATGTCTGTTAGTTTCAAAGCACAAATATTTACATTTGAAGTTTGTCCAAATTCTCCTAGATAAGCGGTAGAAAAAGATGTTTCTCTTTTCAGTTCAGGACAAACAAAGCAGAAAGTCTGGAAGATGTAGGAGAAAGAAATTTTGGGATGAACTTCCTTCCAAAAAAAATAAATCAATACTTCAAGAACTTTAAGGAATTCAGGACTTGCACTACTTTAAAGTAGATCTGAATAAATTGATTATAATCTGTGTGTGACACTGCTTTCTTGGGTTGTTAAATATGATTATAGGTTATTGGATCAAAGGATAAGTAAAATTGTGGTCTGTGTATAATTCAATCTATAACTCTTACTCAGAACTAAAAATGGAACTGTTTAGAGGCAGTTAGATCAATTCACTGATTTTTTTATTTCATGCCCTCAAAGATGAAGCTGTACTTTCTTTAAGCATTATGTAAAAGGAACGGGGAAAGTACAAAATCTTTTAATTGCAAAACAATTAAATGGTGTTCATATGACTACTTTTATTGCAGAACTATTCATACACAAGGAAGAAATTTGAAAGAAAAGAAAAAGGATGTCGGGAAGTCTATATGTAATTGCTGTCTCATCACAAATTTAGTATTTTTGCTTTGGCAATGTCTTTCTCAGGTTTGCATATTCAAGACCAGGATTAACCTTGTATCTTTCTATAGTGGTTACCGTAAGCTTATAAGTAGCCTTTGAAAGTTTAAGGAAGAAACTGCTGAGAGGATGTCGTGGTTCCGCTCGAGTGGGCAGCCGAGCTCCACCACAGCTGCTCTCTCACTCCCCCTCCTCAAAGAGGAATGGGGAGAAAATATGTGAAAAGGGTTCAAGGGTTGAGATAAGGATGAGAAAAATCACGCAATAATTATTGTAACGGGCAAAACAGAATCAGCATAAGAAGATAGTAAGATTTATTGCTCATTACTAACAAGCTAGAGAAGTGAGAAACAAAGGAAAGAAACCAAAAGCACCTTCCCCCCACATCCACCCTCTTCCACCTCCTCCCCCCGAGTGGTGCAGGGGAACGGGGGAATGGGGGTTATGGTCAGTCTACAGCACTTCTTCTCTGCCGCTCCTTCTCGGTCACTCTCGTCCCCTGTGCTGTGGGGTCCCACCCACGGGATGCAGTCCTTGATGAACTGATCCGGCGTGGGCTTCCCACAGGCAGCAGCTCTGCCAGAGCTGCTCCAGATATGGGTCCATACCACGGGGTCCATCCCTCAGGAGAAAACTGCTCCAACCTGGCTCCCCCACGGGCAGCAGCTCCTGCCAGGTCACCTGCTCCTGCGTGGGCTCCTCTCCACGGGCTACAGATCCAGCCCGGAATCTGCTCCGGCAGGGGTCTTCCACAGGTGTCAGCCTCCATCGGTGCAGGGCCACCTGCTCCACCGTGGTCTCCTCCACAGGCTGCAGCGCGGAACCCTGCTCCACCGTGGTACTCCATGGGCTGCAGGGGGACATCCTGCTTCACCATGGTCCTCACCACAGGCCGCAGGGGACTTCTGCTCCGGTGCCTGGAGCACCTCTCCCCCTCCTTCTGCACTGACCTTGGTGCCACTCCTCACTCCCTTCACTCTCCCAGCTGCTGTGTGGCGCAGTGTTTTTTTCCCTGTCTTAAATATGCTCTCACAGAGGTGCAAAACAACATCGCTTATTGGCTCAGCTCTGGAAAACAATGGGGCCCTTCCCAAACATGGGGCAGCTTCTAGATCTTTCTCACAGAAACCACCCCTATGGCCCCCTGCTACCAAAACCTTGCCACATAAACCCACTACAGAGGAGAAATGGGAAAAACACACAAGTTAATGTTAGTAGTATTTTGAATAAATGTAGTTATTGTTAGAGGATGCAACAACCCTAAGAATCTAGAACACAGAGGATATTGCTGATTTCCATATTTATCATTATGTATTTTATTGGAAATTGGAACAGAAACATATGTAAATATCTAGCCAGTGACCCTAATAGAAATACTCCAATGTATCACTGACACAATCTTTCCAATACCACATATCATTATGCAAATGACCACTCAATTGTTTCAAAGTGGAAGTGTCTACAGATAAATACAGTAAAAATAACAGGGTGAGGAGTACATCACTAAGACATCACAAAAACTTACTGTGTCCAACCTTTGAGAATATATTGTACATTTGCTCTTATCTCAGTAAAATTTGTAATGGATATATGTGCTCTCAAAGAAGCTCAATTGTACTGATCTATGAAATAAGTAAAAGCAGTTTCTGTAGCTGCACAATTATGCCAATCATTTAGGTTCAAAAAGACCCCTAATAGATCATCGAGTCCAACTACCCCTAATTACCAAGTCCACCACTAAGTCATGTCCCTAAGCACTACAACCACACATCTCTTAAATACCTCCAGGGATAGCAACTCTACCACTTACCTGGGCAAACTGTTCCAATGTCTAAATACCCTTTCCATTAAGAAATTCTTTCTCATGTCTAATCTAAACCTCCCCTCGTGCAACTTGAGGTCGTTTCCTTGTGTTCTAAAAGGCATGAGAGAACACATATTGTTTAGCCCTATAGTTGCATCAACTAAATTTGGCCCAAGGACCATCTAAGAATATGGCACAAACAGACATTTTAAGATGCACACAAAAACGCCTGATAAGCCACATGAAAAACAAAACAAGGCTTAGAGTGTTGAAAGACTATGCTATTTGTTTATATTTGTTAAAGCCCAAGAAAAGTATGTAAGAGATTTTACGTTCCCTTGCTTTTCTATTCCATTTTAATTTATATGAAGAAAAACTCTCCTTTTAGGCATAATAAATATCTGAAATCTTTCCAATATAGGTAAAAATGGAGTTCTAGTAAATGTGTATTTCCAAGAAAAAAAGTGCGTCTGTTTTTAATAATGTATTTTTCAGTAACACTGATATTTCTAAATTCATTATAATTGAGTTGAATTCTTTTATCTGCAAGTAGTGTGATACCAAATATGTCATTTCAGGGCAAAGAAAATCAAGACAAGTTTAACTCAGGTTTTTTGAAACAGTAATGAAGGGATTTTGAAAGACTTCAAAACAAAATATTTTGCCTTTTTCATTCAGAATTTAGCTGGATTTCAAGATGAATTGAGCAAATCATTTTATAAGAAGTAAATACTTTTCCAAAAATATTTTGTTAAATCCACATTTTCCTGCTACAAATTGAGTCTTCATTTTGGTAAGAGGAATGTGTCTTCAGATTTTTTTTCTTTTGTATTTTGTCTCCTGATTCTTCATAAGTAGAAAAACACTATGGGTCCATAAGGTTCTAGAACTATTGTATTTCTATGATCCCTGCACACAACCCACACGCAACAGACCTAAGGCACTGAGATTTCCTGGATATAGAATCCCTCCCTACTGAATCCTACGGAAGACAATCTTCTACAAAAACTCATTTTAAATGTACACATACAGCCTTTTAGGAAATTTCTTTTATTTGAACGCACTCCCATGGCATAAGTGTACTTACACAAAGCATCATTTGTGTAATCCTTTCCTCATATTCACCATTATTGTGCTTCCCATCTTCTTCCTAACTGAAACCTCTGTATGTCTGATATGCAGGTCATCTGATAGGACACTGCTAGAGGTTACAATGGCCATAATCCAGCTGGTGACCTTTTCCCTTTTGACAAGGAACATACCTGTCAGAGAATCTAAGATTAGTTTGTAGCTTAATACCAAGTGCAGAGATATGAGAGGGATGAATTGCTATTGTATGCCTCTGCTACCTCAGGTCTGTGTTATAAAGAATCACAGAATGACTGATGTCCTCGGGCCTCTGAAGGTCATCTTGTCCAACCCACCCAGAGCAGGTTGCCCAGGACCATGCACAGGCAGCTTTTGAACATCTCCAAGGATGCAGACTCCACACATTGGGCCACCTGTACCAGCGTTCAGTCATCCTCACAGTGAAAAACTGTCTCCTTGCATTCAGACACAACCTCCTATGTTTTGGTTTGTGTTCACTGCCTCTTGTTTTTTCCAGGATCCTGCTATCCTGGGCTACATTAAGAAGAATGTATCCATCAGGGAGGGGATCCTGTCCCTCTAACCCAGCACTGGTGAGACCACACCTGGACTGTTGTGTCTAGTTCTGGGCTCACCAGTACAGTAACAAAGACAAAAACATAAAAATGAAAGGATATTAGGAAATAAGTACATCAAATCAATCAATCAATCTGACTACCCATCTGACTACCCTATTTCTTGCCAAGTATTATTTTGTTAATAAAACAACTTATGGACTCTGTGGTTTTGGATTGAAGTAAAGCCCTCATGAGATCTAACAGAAAATACTATGCAGTTGTAAATATGCAAATATGCCGACATAAAAAGCACTTAATATGAACTAGCTCAGATTATTTCTATGAGCTCAGAGGACTTCACAGATAAACTATTTTAAACATACAGCAATATTTATAGACAAATCATTACAGATTACTTCATCAAGGAATAAATCCAAGCTGAGAAAAGCTAAGTGATTTCTCCTTGTATAGGGCTCACATTTTTCTGTCTAGAAAAATCTGAGTACATTCAGTCTCCTGCACGTAGGCTGTGAGCGTAGGCTGTTGAGACATACTGAGTCTCATATAACTGAACATACAGAACTCTCCCACATGTGAGGAATGACCTACCACACATTAATTCAGACCAGTCTGGAATAATCCAAGTCACTGGGCATGTTCTATGCAATGCTTAGTGCTGATCTACCCAGCAAGTCCAGATGCCAGGTAGAGGCTAAAGCCATTGCTGATCAATTGGATTTCTCTCTCTCAGACTTAAGATCAAATAAAGTCAGTAACAGCAGAGAGAACTTTTGAGAAAGTTAAAGTCCTTGCTCTGATTACTGTTATTATGACATACATATGTGAGGACACAGAACATCTGAATGCAGTTTATGTAATGAAAATGATGCTGTACTCTTTTCAAACAACACTCCTCCAACTTCATCTTCTTTACCTTGCACACAACTGAAAGACAGATTTAGAGGGATAACCAGTCATGATACCTATTGACAAAAGAATTACAACACTACAACAAGCACCATCAAAATGTCAATGACAAGGATCAGGTTCAGATAAAACTCCAAAACATACTCCAGATTTACAGGTTGATTTCTGAGAACACAATTTATCTATGAGAAATAACAAATGAACTGGCATTGCTGATTCCAAAATTCATTAAAATACCACAGGAAATGATTTCTGATGTAATACATAGGGTTCACAGCGCATAATGAAAAGTATGGAAATTAAAATGTATTCCCTGCAAACTACAGAAAATATGTTTGATGCAAAATATAAAGATGAGAAACCACATTCTGCAACTGAACATAAGAAGCCACATTCTATTCCAGCTAATGCCCAATGGAGGGCTCTCATGGCTAGGCCAGTACCATTCATTTCAGTAGTTTAGATTGGATGTAATAGAAGAATGGAAACAAACTCTGAAGAGTTCTAATTTGAAAGCATAGTAATGAAAATTCAAATTTTAATGATAATTAAGGAGCTTTTTGCCACTATTGCTTTCTATGGATTTTAGACAGACAAAAATGTAGCAAGTTCCTATGATGGTCAAGTAGCTGAACAGAATTCTTGTAAGTCTGGATGAATACAAGATTTCTCTAATTGGAAAGTTAGGGTGAAAGATAGCTTGAAAAACTGAAAGTTGAAGGCTAGAATACTGTAGTAGTTTGTGCAGACCACTGAAGCACAGACCCATGTGTTAATGGTTCTTTTTGTATTTACCTAATGTTTGGCCTGCTAAATTTAATATGTATATCAATTTCAAGATACTTACGGAGTGTTGCCAATGACATGAAAAATTGAGATAATACAGTAAGCAAGTAGTTGACCCTGCCATACAGCAGTTATGCAATGCATTTTGCAATGCTTCATATTTCTCTTTCATGCACATATTTCCAACTCACCTTATCAGAACAAGAAAAACATGCAGCTCAAACTACATGTATTATTCTAAA
Source organism: Anas platyrhynchos (assembly GCF_047663525.1). Lineage (NCBI taxonomy): Eukaryota > Metazoa > Chordata > Aves > Anseriformes > Anatidae > Anas > Anas platyrhynchos. The sequence continues at coordinate 58,917,650 of NC_092590.1, forward strand.
CTTTAACTGTTAACAAAGATTAATGAACTCTATAACTATTTCGTTGGTTTATATTAATCTCTGGTATGGATACTCATGAATTTATATTTTACAATCAAAGGCAGATGCTAGGCATCTTCATACTTAAGAATAACTAGACTGAAAAATGAAGTAGCAGACTCCACCAGTTTCAGGCTATAAAAAACTTAAGAAAGAAACATGATGATGGAAAAATTATAGACACTTCTGTTAATACCACAGTCATGTTCCTAGCATATTGAAAAATGCAAAAATGACACCCAATCAGAGCAGAAAAGTTTGTAGGAACTAAGTTCAAAAAGCATGTTACCATTTCATTGCTTTTCATGATTCTAGAATATAGACTCCTAAGCCACTTGAGTACTTTTGCTTTGTCAACTATTTGAAGTTTTCTTACCTGTTCAGTCAGCAATAGCAAAATCATGGATAATTTCATCTTAAAGTTTGTCCCAATATGTTTACTGTTAAGTGTTTTAGTGAAAAGACAATTCTATTCCACAACACTTTTGCAATTACAATTCCAAGATATCAAGGTATTTGTCAATACTTCTCTCTTCTGAAAGATGAAATTTTAGACTATGACATTGTAACTTACAAACAAGCCAGAACATGAGTAAGTACTAGTGATCTGTTATTTATAACTATCAATATCAAGCAATCAAAAACACAAGGTGTTAATGTAAATCTTCAGAGCAGCAGGTGATGTTTTAATTCAATTCACTTCACGGGCCATACAAAAGCATCACACTGGCTCTCTCCAGGCCACCTGATAAATAGTCACGCTTTAACTCTGTGGGCTTTCACAGATGGTCAATAACATTTCTTTTCCTACTCAGTCTGTAGCGTCCCAATTTAAGATAAACATCAAAAAAATACCTTTGTTATCCTAGATTAAGAACATTGATAGAAATGGACACAGTCATGGTTTCAGAAAGGGACTCTGGTATTCAGTGCAACCTGAACCAGACGGTGACTTCACAGAAGGTATGATGGTGTAGAAAGGCATTAGTGAAGTTAGAAGCAGTCTTCTAAATTGCAAAAAATCTCTGCTTTATTTGACCTCCCATATATAACAAGAACAGTCTTCCTAGTATGTTCTGCTGTGCAAATGTGCCAATGCAGGATTGGAAGTGCAGTTACAATAATACTATTTCTTTTTTCTAAAGCACCTCTCATGAGTGCCACTTGCAAACACAGGTCCACACTTTGGGAGTTGTAAAAACTGTTCTTCCCAAGTGATTCAGAGAACTATCTAGAGTGCAGAACAAATGGATCATATTCTTAGGGAAGGAGCAGTGGCTGAAGATGGCTGATTTCTTCTCTAGGCTGTAATTCTCTAGCACATTGTAACCATCACTGAATTAGACTCACACCTCACAAGAGACTAAATATGAGCATAAATAGGAGCTACAAATACTTTGAACAACCACAGAGTGCTGAGATTGAGGGACTAAGAATTGAGATTGCTTAGTACTGGACATACTCTGCTTAAAAATTAATAATTAAATAATAAAATTATTAGTGAATAATAAATATCTGTATATGTTTATACAGAAATAGGATAGCATCAAAAAGAAACTTGTTCTGCGTGCCAGCCTACATGTACTCAAGCCTCTCTAGCTGTTCTTTTCAAGAGTGGGAATCACTTGGGTCTGATATATATGCCTTTAGATCTGTATTTTAATATAACTGTAAATGATATTAAAAAAACAGCCCTGACAAAAAAAAAAAAAAAAAAAAAACACAAAAAAAACAACAAAAAAAAAACACCACACCTGATGAACTTAAGTTCTTGAAATACATTTACAGTAGCAAGCCAGTACAGTATTTGTTCTTTCCAGATAGCTCTTAAAGCAATTGCAAATTGGAAGCAAACCCTTGGCAGCAATAAGCCTCAAGTCTGCACTAACATATTCTCCAACATTTGAGACAGACAGAAATAGGAACACTTAAATTGTCGTGAGCAAGCACAGTAGCACATGTCTCTTGGGGATAATGGTTTTCTAGTAAGTGAGCAAGTGAGTGTCTCTCTGGGGCTTAAGGGACATGGTTAACTACTAACCTCAGCTAACTATTAACCTCAGCTAGTGCAATTCTCTGCTCTTTAGAATGCATGTTTTAAAATTCACAAGAGCAGAAAACATCTGTATGTAGGTGGGTGTCTGAGTTGGCTCCCAAAGGAAGGAAAAACTTTGTCTCAGACAAACAGTACTGAGAAATACATGCATTTACTGAGGTACTCAGTTCTAGTCCTTAATAAAACTACTTTACCTTCAGGATAACTAGTACTGGAGAAGATGCAATTAAAATTACTTAATGGAAAGAATATTCAGTCACTTTTCTCCGGATATAATCTTTTTATTTTTAAGAAGGGTAAGAACAGCACTAAGTTATTTGTTTCCATCTGCTGCAGTTCTACTGTGTTGTTTTTTTTTGTTGTTTGTTTTTTGTATTTTGTTTTTCCATAAACAATACAATTTCTTTCTTAATGCACATTTTATAGTAACACTGATTTCTTGAATTATTCTGTGGAAGAACTAGCATGCACATTCTTTGCAAAGAGAAAGGCGTGTCCTGACATCCTAAAAGCTATTGGTCTAAAACCAGCCCGTAAGGCCTACAAGACAAGAAGCTCTTTTATGAAGTTGAATTATGGAACTAATTTTTTTCTTTCCAGGTCTGCATTAGAAACATTAAAAGGACAAATCATGAATCTAGAATATTAGTAAGAAATACTTTGCAAATTGGTGCAAGTGTGACAGTAGTATAACTTCTAGTCTCATTGTTTTATTTCAATGTAATGATGCATTATCTCTGTAAAAGGCAGTTTGACCCAATCCTAGTGATATCAAGAGATTCGCATTTGCATATCATTTTTTCACATCAGAATAAATTTTCCATAAAAAACTCTGCCATGTTTTGTTTCAGATCAGTTAAAACATATTCTTTGAAAAAATCAGCTGGTTTCAGTGCTAATTTTATTTATAACATTGAAATTAGAAAAAAAAATCAGTAGCAGGAATTTTCTTCTTCACTAAACAAAAAAGTAAAAATTAGAGTACTTCCACAAATTATCTTAAACATGATGAATAATATTTCTAACAGGAAAGTGTTACAACTGGAAAATTCTGGAACCTCTCCACTTTACATCATTTCTTTTTCATGCTACAGGTATGCTACTTGTCCACTGAAACCAAATTTATTTATTACAAAGGAATCCGTCACAGACACCCATATACTTTATGTTTCTATACAGTCTTACAGAAAAATGGATATAGAGGGCGGGTGAGAACAGGATCACTGTTGATAGTCTTCACTATCTGAAGACCTCTGTTATCAGCTCAAAGACCGCAGAACCTGAGGATGATTAATATGGTTCATATTAATGGGATGCAATTGTAGAAATAGTTTACTCTTAATCATAAAGCAAATTATTCTGCTTTAAACCTATGCCAGGTAAAGCATTTGTGTTGAGTACTTTGTAGGTGGAAAGAAATACTGATCCATTATGGGTGGTAGTGATGAATTCATGATTCTTCAGATGATCAGAAGCTCTAATACTTTTTTCTGTACTTGGTATCAAGTATTCATTGAAGGGTATGCATTATTGGTCAATTTCTGACATAGGAAGTTGTGGTCATCTGAACTCTGGTGAAACAACAACTATTTTAGAGGCATGTACAAGCTAGCTGATAACCCAGGAATGTGAATTACATCATTACATGGTTACATGAAGTATTTAGACCATTTTGTATCAAGCTTTAGAAAGAAAAAAGATTGTACAAAATCCTAATGGCTAATCTGCATAAAAAACACTGACTCGGGCTTTTGTGATTTTTTCTAATGCCATGTGGAGTTTATCAAATGTTTAGGTACCAAGACCTAAACATTTAGGTATCAGGACTCTAGATTTCAGAAGAAATTAAAAACCTCTTCCATTTGAAAAATGTTCATTCTAGTGAAGTTCTTTCTGGAACTACATTCCCTGTTCAGTGTGTTTCAGTAGCCATCCCATCAGGTGCTATTACGGGTCTTAAAATGTCTGTCTACAAGCAGAATCAGCTCGTGAACAAAATACCTGAAGTTGGTCTTTGAGACAGATTTAATTGGTCACTATGGCCATAAAGACTGGAATAATTATCTCAAAATCAGAAAAAAAAAAAAAAAAAAAAAAAAAAAGTACACGATTATATTCCACTGTGGGGATGAGACATCCAGACTGATGTCATACCTCCCTATAATAAAAGATTTGAAATCCAGAATTACTCCTGGGAAAAAAAAAAAAAAAAAAAAACAACACCCCAATTTCTATCACTGAAATGAGTTTGTGGTTAGATACACTGCTTGCTACAGAATTTTCTACAGTGCTATTTATTCTTCAGGAAGGAGGACTCCAGTAACATAAAAATTATCCAACTCCAGTGACATTGAATTTATAATCTGGTGGTTGCACTTCACAAGGGAAAGCAGTTTTTCACTGTGCTGCACTAGGGCACAATAACAGTAGTTACTTTGGTCAAGATTACAGTTGTTACCATACAGCAGTTATCAGTTATGGGCCTCAGGTCAATGATCTAAATACTAATGAAGTAGCTTGGTCTTCTCCTGCTTAACACAGAGAAAAAACTACAGGGAGGATAAATAGGGTATATATTCTCTGTCAGATCGATAGGGATGAGGTGATGTGTTGAACGCATACTACTGTAATTGTGGCTACTCAGTTATTGTGATTTATTCCTATGCTGACTCAATGATTCATAGTGAAATACTGCAATCCCTCCCACTCCTGTAGTGCTTGCCAAATCCCATTAGGACATGTATAGTAATTAATGTTAAGTAACTCCACACAACCCAGCTCTACCCAGAAGCTACTCTGGAACATCTCTGAATTCACTAGAAAGGAAACCTCTCAATCCGGTGCCAGAAAAGATGAGCCAGCAGCTCAGTGTGGCTATGACACAGACCAGGCAATGACTACACCAAAAGCTGGGCACGCAGAGCAGTGCAGTGACACCAGCAGGCTCCGTCAGAAGCCTAGCAAGCCTCAAGCAAAAGCAAGGTTGAAGCATCAAAGCAGAAGCAAGGCAGAAGCAGAGCCCAACAAGTCCAAACAACAATTTAGGAACATCCAGGTCTGAACCGAAATGGGGCTAAAGGTTCCATGGGAAGAAGAGGTGGGTGAAGGCCCCAGGTTTGGGCCTTTATGGCTAACTACTACCTTCAGGGTCCTGATACTTGGAAAAGGCAGCAACAGTAGTAAAAGTTAAGGTCTATAGCATATTTCCAATGCTTGGTATCATTCCAGCATTAACAATTTGCATGATGAGAAGTCCTACGTGGTTTGGGTATAAACAACACGGCCTCCAACGGTACTGTGCCAGTACATATGTTGCTGTAACAAGCATTTGTTCTCAATGACCAAACTATAAGTATTTTTACTTTTCTGTATACGAAGGCCTCGTAAGTCTCACAAACCCTTTGTTTATTGGAGTATAGACTCTCAAGAAGCTTTTGCAGGGACAAAGTAATAACATAAATGCAGATGTTTTCATCCTGATTAACTAGCCGTAATGGCAAGAACACTGTTCACACAACGAGCCCCAGTGCTGCTTAGACATGTCATCAATGTAATTAGTGTTTAGAATTAAGTGTCACTGATGACTTTGCCCCTCTCAAAGCTTAAAATCCGGGATCTGTTTTTCACAGATCTGAAGTAGAACAACAATCCCTTGTGCAAACTTTGAAACAGATGTTGCTTAAATTTCCAGTCCTTCCAAAAAAAAAAAAAAAAAGGCAACCCACCCAACCCCTCAAAAAAATCCTGCAAGCTGCATATTAGGAGACAAAAACATAAGGGTTCTGGCTACCAAGGTGCATTCTATGAATGGGGAAAAACAAACAAAACACCACCTTTTCATGTCTGCCACAGTATTTGATCTAAAACAGCAATAAAAGAATGGCAGCACAAGAGGTACAGAGCACAAGGGTTATTCCACTGTCTTGAATTACAAGGGAAGACAGCAGATTGGACGCTCTTTAGCTTTACCCTTACCAGCATGGGCAGCAAGGGATAACAGAGAAAGCACAAAGCCACAAATGCCCTCAAAAAGTAGCCTGAAGACTTGATATTATGCAGATCCCCAGTAACCAGCACTGCTTAAAAAAATTAGTGTCTAACATATGAGTTGAATGTTCATTTATAATATACTCTGACCAGACACACTTACAGGAGCACACGGTTTATCAGTGTTTTGCTTTTTCTTAACTACTTATGGAGCAATTTCAGTTACAGTCTCCTCAGTATCTTGGCATCTGTATATGCAACTGCCTAGCAAGGGTGTCTGAAAACATTTGGCTTCACCCTGTGACTCATCATGCACTTTAGGTGCTTGTTTATTAATCAAAAATCACACACCCTGCTGTGTGTTATCATTTTCAGGGAAGCAACAGAACCATTAGTGTTCGGTGTTTCTTGTTTTGTATCTCACATCTACAGCAGAATTAGCCAACACACCTGTGATTTAATTACAGTAAGCACCAGCCTATTTTGCTCTTTCATGCAGTTTGGCCTTTCCCTACAGCTCTACATGCTCGGAGACAGATCTGAAGGAATTTCTGCAAGTACTCTGGCAATACTATCCATATGCTCATATTCATATTTTCAAGTTCTAATAGCAAATGACCTATTTTCTTCTGGAAATACCTCTGTGATTAAAATATATATTGAAAAAATAAGTATTTTTGTAAGAGTAATGCTTACATCAAAAAGGCATTCATCCCAGATCTGTTTCTAAACTCCATATGCACACTCTCTTTCCACTATAATTCTGGAATGTAAATAACAAAACAAGATCAAAACTTCGTATCAGAATTTATATTTCCTTTTTTAAAAGGCATTTAAAAATTTAATAATTAAACTTTTTTTTTTTTTTAATACAACGTTGACTTCATCCAGTTAGCTGTCAGTTAGAACAGTTTCTCTACTTACTTTATGGAACCAAAACTATAAAAAGCCTCATCACATGCTTGTCATCAATTTGCCTGATTTGTAGACATAGAATATTGTCCAAACTATAGAAATACTCTTTCTAAACAGAAATATTCTTATTAAGCAGCATTTTATACTAAAATGAATGTTCAATGACAACCATTCTGAAATCAAGTTGTTCAGTTGTTCTCATTTTGCTCATTTTCTCCCACTCCAGTGTTACTCTGTTGATGAGCTCACACCATTTGATATTGCCCCTCTGTACTTTGAGACAGATTTAACTTCTAGTAACTCCTAATAAAACAGTCAATAAAAGCAGTCCAAAATTGTAATGGGAAAAAAAAAAAAAAAGTTAAGCATAGTTATGATGAGGGAGTATAGTGGTATTTCATAATCACCAGTATTTTATCTCTTGGGAATCTGTTTGTATCTTGATGGTTCAAGAAATAGTAGTAATTGTGTTCCACATATGCTTTTTACTGTATCTATCTGCATGCAACTGCTGTTCCAGCAGCATCAGTATGATGGCTATGATTGACAATAATCATTAGAAACATCAGATTGTAACTTGACTGTTTTGTAGTCATCTTATGAACAAATAATCAATTTTGCAAAACAGGAGCTAAAGGGAAAGAGTACATTAAAAATGTATTTTGTTTACACTGAAGTAAAATTACATCGGTGCTTTCAGATGCTGATTACACAATCCATGTCTCTACCATTTATAATGTTGACAGATAAGCTATTTTACTGAAGACAATGGTTGTCTAATAGATCAGCGTATATTTAATCTTGTAATATTTTCATACATTTAAACAGAAGACTCTGAAGTTTCTTGCTTCTGACCAAGAGCAAGTAAATACTTCCCTATTCCCCCCAAGTAGGAAAACAGTAGGATCAGTCTGTAAAGGATGCTTGTCTTTGAAGCTTACTTTGATGTATAACCTAGTTTACCAATATAATCCAAGGACTGTGGAGCTAAACCTCATCTTATTTAGAGGATTAAAAGCAATTAAAAGTGTATTACTATGTACTCCCATTTGGTTTCTTCATAAAGGTGTATTAGCTACAAGTCACAGATGAACCAGTCTCCTGGAAAGATTTATTCCTCTGGTAATTAAAGCTGTTGCAGAATTAGTTTCCATTCTTCAGGAGGAAGGTGCCTAGCTGTAAAGATCAGAAACTATACAAGTTAGGGTGCAAGAAGTTTTAGTCAAATTTCTCTTTGCACTCACAGAAGAAACAAAAGAGAAATTATAAAGAAGAATCAGTGCAAGCCATGGCTTATACAGGAAAATAAATCAATCTGAAGAACCAAGACATCTCAGAATCCTTTAGAAAGTATTATCAATCACAATATATTTTGATTTGTGTTGTATTCTAAATTAAAACTGCTTGACACAAAAGCTTGCATTATCCTCCAATACTGCTGCATAAGCACAAAGAGTAATCCAAATGCCTACTATCTTGTCAGCATTTACAAAAAGGACAAATGGTTGAATGAATTGTGGTTATGTGCCACTATCAAGTGTTTTACCATGTCACACAGAGGTGTAAATTGCATTTACTATATGAAAGGTCCTTCTCAATATCAGCAGGCTTTAAAAACAGTACACTACTTACAAGCAATTCCATAGGAGAACGTGCAATGTGAAAATCTGTATCAGTTTGTTACTTAAATTTATAATGCGTTTTGCCATAGAATACTAAGTCAAAAATTCATCAGTGATTTTCATTTATAGTTGCTTTTCTTTGATTTTCTAAGGTGATACACAAAAATATTGAATTTATGATATGTATTTAGAATATATAAGGTGGTCAAATTTCACCAGAGACATGTAGACCACAATCTAGAATTATGTTGATAATTAGTTCTTTCTTTCCAGTGTAGTATCATTTTCCCACTAAGTTGGAATGAAGAACTGAAAATTCATATATATATATATGAATTTTATATATATATATGAATTATATATATATATTTTACAAAATAACTAGAAAAAAATTGGAACACATCAATCAAGATTTTTTGCTTACATATTTGAAGTGCTTAACTGGGATGTATGCAGCACCACTAACAGAAATACATTTCCAGAATCAAAAGTCATTTTGAAATCAAGCATTCAGCTTTCATTTTGGAAGCTGCATGCCCAGATATTTCAGTATACTCATAGTGAATGTAGTGAACATATATGAACGTTTCCAGATAAATAAATCAGAATTTTACCATCAAAAATACAGTAATAGAAAACACCTAATTTATTTTGCCATGAAGATTTCCTTCTTCTTTGACTTTCCCTAGGGATCTCGTTTCAGGTTGATACATATCAAGCTTTGTAATTTGTATTGATGTACTAACAATTTACACTTACTTCAGCACTTTTTAGTGAAATATCTGTGTCTTTTGGCAGACAAATTATATGGACCTCCAAGCACCTTGAGAATTGCAAGTTACAAAGGGTATTTGGAGGCAATGAAATCTTGCCTTTACTGAATATAATGTGTAGTTCTACTTTTAGTGATTGCAACAGAATCTGTATGCCAGCACTGGTCACTGATTGCTTAGAATCAAATACTGTTGTTTTACTATGTAAATTGATAATAATCCATAGAAATTGAGGACACTTAAGACACCATTTTATACCTCTTCATCATTTTTTTCATTTTGTATCTTCAGAACAACTGGCAGAGAATGATAGAAATCATTCTTCCTCCAACCAAATGAAAAGGAAGTCAACTTTTGAATTGAAATATCCTTAAAAATATCCTCTCTCTAGGAAATACTTTCTCTTATACTTTTCTTAAAATAAAGTAATTACAATAATGAAAATATAAAGAACATGAGTGAGCTTAACAAAGAATGTGGTTAATCCTTTAACCCTGTCTGCTTTATACATGTTTTTGGTCACACCATTAATAATTTGCAGATTTTTAAATTATTATTAATAAATATGAATAGTAGCAGAAAAAAATAGCCAAATGTTAGCAACAAGAAAAATCTGCTACTTTGGGCAAACATTTTTTACATTCTTCCTCAGCATGTATCTGGCTGGTCACCTTATATTCTTTTGGTAGGACACTTTTTCTGTACATTCTGCATCTGTTGTACTCAAAGGAAGTTTAGTGCATTTCAAGTGTACTCAGAGATGTGTTAGAATTAGACCTGATTAGATAGAACAGCGACACTGGCAAACAGATTCTCCTCCAGCATAGTTCTGTGGCTGACTAATCCTTTGGAATGTCTCCCCACATCTGGAATAACTACTTTCTCACATGTTTTGTGTAAACCAGTTCCATCAAAGCATTTTCCTTCATTCCCACTTCTCAAGCATTGCTGAAAAACATTGCATACAGCTTTGCTGAAAGATACAGTGAACTAACACACAGGATAACGTATGACTTGTCGAAGTATGACTCAGGATAAAGTTTAGCAGTGGACTCGTAGTGTTAGGTGCATGGTTAGCCCTGAGGATCTTAATGGTCTTTTCCAACCTAAATTATTCTGTGATTATATGATTCTTTAAAAAGGCAAACTATTTCCTCTGTGAATATATTTATGATTACATTAATCATCGTTGTTGCAATAAATAAAACAGTTTTAAATATGAAGACAGGATAAATGTTAAATGAGCACTTGATTTGGAGGTTTTGTTTTCTAATTAGTTCTCTAAGCAGGTAATTTACCGTTACGTGTTCAGTTCGGGCTTACTCCATTAATGCACTATTGTATGAAGTGATTCATCATCAGTGCCTTGAAAAACAAAATTCTAAGGGATGTAATACACTTTCCAATGATAAATACTTCATTTGTATCCTTTTTGCCATATAATTTACTTTACATTATAAATTACAGATCTGCAGCTATGCCCCCTCTTATGATCAGGCACAAACGACTACACATTTACAGCCCTCAACAAAACCGACTAAAATCATCACATGGGCTTTATACATCAAATCAGTTCCACCCATGTTTCACTGGGGTACCAGGATGAGGCTTGCCACATTTCAGGTAGTCTGCAAGAAACTTGGATCTTTGGACAGACTTCAAATGACTGTATCTGTAGACCCATCCAGGCTGCTTCCTAGCATTAGCTACTTTCTGTCAGTGTCTAAAATCAATAGAAAGCATTGAATGCCTTCATTTGAAGCACTGTCCTGGATGCTTTATGAGTGTCCTGGATGCTTTACTCCACAAAGGAGTCTGCAGACACAGACATATCTAAGGAAATATGTTTTGTTGTGCTTCAGAGCTAAGCAGAAAGATGCATAAATCCTGTCTGGCTTCCTAGACATATTTGAAAAGTTAGTCATGTGAGACCTTACCATAATATAGTACAGTGTGGGACATAAACATCTCTGTTTCCCAGGGGCTTCACTCGACTACTTGAGGGAACAGTGAGTGATCCTTACATAAAATTTATCCTTCGGTTTACTGGAAGGACTGAGATATTTATGGTAAATACATGCATATATGAAATACCTAAATCAGCTTTAACCTCAGATAAACTTTTTGCTACTGGCCATAGTGAATTCTTAATGTGTAGCTTCTTAAGGAAAGCTCCTATTAATACTCTGTAAAGACAGACATCTTCCTATGAAGTTCAATAGCTTTGTTCACTTATCATATTCACTTACCATATTAAGATTTATTTATTTTTTATTTATTTATTTTATGTTGTACATAGCCAGTCATAAGCTCGCTGTTGCTAAAGCATCTAAAAGTCAATCCAAAAAAAGCTTTTAAAACACTGTGGAGAGACAAAGGTGGGTTATAAATGGAACTGTTGACAGACCTTATCTCTAGGGTCTTGAATGTTTCTTGGTCATGTTTTAACATTGGTCTGAAAAGAAAACTTTAATTCCTATCTCAGCTTCTGTAAAGAATAGCTGAAACAAACAACAACAACAAAAAATAAGATTTGTATTCTGAGCACACACACGAATACTGCTCTTTATTTTCAGTAATTTTCTGTAGTTTTTTTCTTCAGTGAAAAAATGAAAAAAATGTATGTTCATGACTGTAGCAGAGCGTTGCACTTGCAAAACTTTTGAAAGTCTGTATTTCACAATGTTTCATGAAAAATAATAGAGAAAAGGTGTAAGGTATGAACATACTAAAACTTTGAAAACTTTAGAAATTGAACAATGGTTCATGAGCTGCTTCTGTTTTGCTATTGCACAAAGCTACAAAATGAAGGGCTTTTATGCTTGATATTCAGTTTCTAACCTAATTCTCATCTGTCAGAGGAATCACAGAACTTTAGAGAAAAAGGTCTTAGACTGCTGTCAAGTTGTAATTAAAATTATAAATCTTCATCAAATGTTCCATAATATCTCCACTGAGTTTTCTGGGATGCCATTTTTCTTGCTTCTACATATTACTATACAGCTGAATTATGCAAAGACTCATGCGTAGTCTGCTATTTCAAAACTTCCCACAGAAACAAAATGAAGAGCAGAAGATAAGGAAAATGGTTAAATCAGTGATATAGAATCTAGTATGTCAGCATGTAGCCTGTAAACATGAACAAACAATTCTGATAAACCAGTCATGACTCACCAAGATCTTTAACGTGCTTGTATCATCTAATATTTGTAATATTTCTATTTCAAAAGGTAGGTTTAAAATAAAAACTTGTCATAGCATATGTACACAACAGAATTTGAAATGAAGCTTTTAACAAAATAATATTAAATATTAGCTCATTAATTATAGGTTTGCTCTGAATACAAGCAATTGTTTGTATTGCTTTGTATTGTTTTCCTTTTACTTTCTGTCAAGGTTCAGGCGAACCCTCAATCATATTCATTACAAGGTAGGAAGAATAAACTATATAAATGCGTAACCCAAATTATAACTGCTACTAATACATTAATTAAAAGGATAACTACATTAAAAACCATCAAGGTTCAACTGACATATTACACACTCTGTTCAGGTGATCCATTAATATTATTTCAATTACTTTCCTGGATGATATAGCAGTTATTAAACAGAGTAATGGATTGATAAAACTTATCAGTGCTTCTACATTATCATGATTTGAATGCTGCATTTACGCAACAGTTTATATTCCTTCTTTCAACTCTTTGTAGTATTTACGTTTTTGGTTAAGATGCAAAATATAAAACTGTAACTGAGAGAAAGATAAAGTTTTGTATAGGTGGCAAATTATTTCCTCAGGCTGATGACTAAATAGACACCAAGGTTGTTTTCCTGGTTGTTTTCTTCTTTCCCTGTGTCACACAGATGGATTTTGTTTTCCTGATTCCAAAAGTGGTTACCCAGCATTAACCAATTATTTAGCTTGTGCTGTATCTAAGTAGGAAAGGTCCAGTAATCTCTCTCAGCACAACTGAACAAGGAATTTGCTTGTAAAGAGAAAGCAAAGAGGCTTATGTTCCCTAAAGCAACGTCTGTGTTTGGCCTCATAGACTAAACGAAAGACAGAGGTTTTTAGATCCTTCACCATACATGTTATTATCCTTTTGTTATCCTTCCTAAACGCTGCAGGATAAGGAAAAATACATCATTTTCTTCTTCAATACAAATAAATATATTTTATATATATATATATATTTTTTTTTTAAAACTGTGAGACACTGAGATGTTGCAAATGATTGTTTTTTCCTGATGTTCTTAATTTTTTACTTTTGTACTATAATTACAGTTCTCCAATAGATTTGTGTAGTAAAGAATATCAATGTGTTATCATTACTATTTTTATTTCCTTAATTGCTGATTGAATAATAGCATTCAGAGCTATCCCTGTAGTGTCACAAAAGACAGGTGAGATACATGTAAGTAAATCTTTTTTTTTTTTTTTTTTCAGGATAAAGTTTCCATGAATCTGTCAACTCCAGATAGCTGATTGACAATTTCACCTGCAGCATTAAATTAACTGAATTAACTTCCTATTAAATACAGAAATATGCTTCTCTTTGTCAGAGCTGTGAAGGAAGAGTGGTAGAGGCCTCTTATTTCTGATTCTTACCTTTGTGAAGTCCACACTTTTTTCAATGGGATGTACCTTGCCAAACGAAGAAAATATTTTTTAGTTATACCTCAATCTTAAATTGACCATAATTGAAAGAATCTTGAGAATCTAATGCATTAAACCAGAAAACTGATAATGGTGAGAAACCTGATACTCTCCTTACTAAACTGATGAAGAAACTATCTAAAGATTATTGCAGAATTCAAGATATGCTCGTCCATTATTCAGAATAGTCTTTTAACTTTTATGAGGAGCTGGTACTACCACAGAAACAGCTGGGATTAATTTAACTTAATTGTTTTGTCTGAATTTTGCTTAACATGACCACTACATTGGAAACTTCATTCTTACATTTTTAAAACTGGGAAGTTGGAACTTGAAATTGTGCTTTGAAAGTAGATTCATGAAAGACATGATCAGAGTTGAAGATACTACTGAGTATCTTTAATTATAACTGATATTAGTGGTCTTCAGAAACACTAGACTTTAATAACCTAAGAACAAGGGATCCTATTTCAAGTCTACCGTCTGGGGAACTTTTTACCGAATCTTTTATTATTCAGATGAAAATATACAATGTGTATTTTTATTAAGCCTTCTTAAATTATCTTTTCAAATAATGATTGTTTTGATTTAATAGAAATGAACAAAAGAAAAACTAAGCAGGGCAAAAAAAAAGACTAATTTAGAGTAAGAAACAAGAAAACCAGCAATACTCTTAATATTAATATCATTATTATAATTTAATCTACAGTGTACATATATCATCATAATAATAGGAACCCTGAAAAAAATAACAGAGGAGGCATCCAAAAGAGTTGGTGTCAATAATTAGATGTTATCTCAACCAAAACTGTCTTTGGTTTCATCTTTAAGATCACATTAGTACACTGTGTTGAATAAACAATGATTGTTGATCATAAATCTCAGAAGCATGTGGAACACATTTATCAGGCTATAGTTTGGCTTCATAAGGGAAACAGAAGCCTCCTATCAACAGCATCACAAACCTAGTCTACTCCTGTGATCCACATCTCCTAAATGGGATGCAAAATTTTGCCCAGAAATTAATACAAACTTTGTTTTATAGACATTTACACATATGTAACCAAATAAACATACTTCACTATAGTATGCATTTGAAAAAAAAAAAAAATGGAGGAAAAGAAGCAGCAGAAGGAATTCTAGATACGAGGAAGCAGAAGACCTCACTTGTGAAATAAAAGTCATGTTATAATAAAACCCTTAGATCAGCTGTAACATCAAAGTTAAGAATTTACCAAATAGTTTTTAAAGCCTTTTGGAACAGTTTTCATACACTTTTCTCTTTATCTTTAATTTTGTTCTCCACTAATAAGTAGTCACAACACCACCGCTATATCAGAGAAAGATTTCTATAAAACTGATCCTTGTACAAAGTGTAATTTTTGTCTTAGTTATCAACTTCAAAACTGTCTCTATCCTCAAACTGGAAAAAACTCTGAATGGAAAATCTAGACACAGACTTTTGATTAAATTTCTCATTCTCAAGACATCTGAATGAGTTGTGCTGAATTTAAGTCTTCCATCTAAGCTACTACAACCTTAATAGTGTCAGGAAAGAAATTGCTGCTAATGATGTTATTATTGTCAGGTGTCCTGCTATACACACCAAGAGCACAGTTGCCATCAACCATCTATACAACTTGAAAACTGACAAAAAGTAGCTTTGGACCTTACTGTTCATAGGCTATCTTCCCCCCCCCCCCCTTTTTTTTTTCCTTAAATGCATGGCTAAATGCCCTATTTTTAGTTAATACTAAAAATAATTCAGAAGGAGTTCCTTTGATATTTCTGCAGGCCATAAGCAGAGCAACATCTTCTGAAAGAGAGCCAAGACAGGTGTCTCTCAAACTTTGCATCAACAGAATCCTGAGATTAGCCACAGTGTTCACCAAATTCCTTATTCTCCTGAGATTAGCCACAGTGTTCCCTGATTTCCTTATTCTCATCAATGCAGTATGACTTTTGTGTCACATTTACTTATTTACATTTTATGAAATCTAAGTCATGTTCCATTTCCACAGCAGACAAATCTCAGACTATTTCAAGATTAAGCAAAAAAAAACATATTGCAGGATTATTCAAAAAATATTTTCAATGTAAATCTGTGCAGTCAGACAACATGCTTCATATAAAGTCTGACAATAAATAAACTGACACAGTTCTTTAAATTCCAAGGAAAACAGAGAAAAAATGTTTTTTTGAAAAAAAAAAAAAAAAAGTGTTTGCTCAAAAGACTTGAACAGCTGCAAAGCAAGAAGAAAACTTCAAAATCAGAAATGAAGTTTATAAATCTTCAAATAATTAAGTTATTTCCACTAAGTAGAGTCAGCAAAACCAGTAATTTTAAGATAGTATTTGATGACTTTGGTAAATAGGATTTTATGTTTGCTGGCTTCAAAAAAGGGAACTGGACTTGATGACACAGAAATATTTTTTCCTGTAGCATTTCTCATGCATGTGAACTGAATTGCCTTTTACAACTAGGAATTGTCATAACAAATCCCCCTACTCTTAAGTAAACAGAAAAACTCTGTTTGAAAGCTTTGGTTTTCTTTTGTACTTTGTAGCCTCTCAAGGACATTCTCCTGTGTCGGAAAGGAAGCTGAAAGATACCATCACTCCAGAGATTCCTGTCATTCCAGATCAGGGAGTGGAGTGAAATGGTACCAGGATTTTTCTGGTATCATCAGTTTCTGCAGAGTTTATTATTAATTTTTAATTAGGTTTTGAGAACTGAGATATTTCTTATGCTGAAATTCTTATGGTATGACTTTTTATGTAGGCATACTGAAACTATTACTATAAAAATGACAGGAATTGTGCTTCTGCTGTTATGTTGGGTAAATCCTAACGCTTGACAATGTAATGATTAGCTTCTCATACTGTAAGATTCAAATTTCATGAGCACTTCTGCATGCTCAGCAGCAAACCATACATTTGTAAAAATGTCTGAGATTAATTAGTACAATGTGGTAATGGCCTGCACAAAAGTAGTCTCCCAAAATGTGCATGGATGTCTAATACCACAAAAATCATTTTAATTCAGTCATTCAGGTTTTTACTAATTGCTGTTTCAGTGCTTAAATTATTTCCAGAGTTTAGCATAAAGAGGTCTAACACAGAATAAAAATAAAACATTTTAACAATTTAAGTAGTCTTTTGCCCAGACAATTTGAGAGTACACATGTCTGACTCATTACTTGACAGTGGCAATGGTAAAAAATATTGAAGACACATTTTTTTCCCCTATAATTCTTTCTTCCTGGATTGGCAGATTTCTCCAAACAAAAGAATGGTAAAACTAAAGATAAACAATTCCTCTTAAAAAACGTGAAAGTCAATATTTGATTCAAAATTTTTCTAACTATGGTACTACTGTAAGGGCAATAAAAAAATTGGACTGAGATTGAAAAAAAAAATAGCAAGAAGAACAATTAATTTATTTAATCATCTCATGCTGAGAAACTCTGGGCCAAACTCTTTTCCAATTAAATCAATAGGTTAGAAGTCAGGAGAGAATTTGGCCTAGAAATGTCAAAACAGAGTTATCAGTGAGATCTGAGGACCTCATTCTTTTAAAAATTCCAGACTTTTTGGAGACAAGCCATTAAGAAGCATGCGTACCTCTTCATGAGTAAATCCCACCTTCTGTAGTTGAAAGGTGGAAGTGGAACAGCATGATAACATTACACCATGATGAGAATAGAGTATTTCTAAAGCCTTTAGATTAAAAACTTCGAAGCAAAAAAAGATCTAACCAAGTATGATCCACAAATTAAATTTTAAAGGATACAAGAGCAGATCCTTACTGACACTAAATTAGTCGAGCTTCAATGACTTCAAGTAAGCTATGCCAATTTCATATCAGATGAAAACCTTATCCATAAATTTCATAATTCCAGGGAGATTATGCCTGCTATGTAGTGAACACTAACTGGAATATGGAGTGTATTGCACTGTAAATCATAGCATGATTTAGCTAGGAGGGGCTTCTGTTCATTCTCCTGCCCCAAAATAGGACAACTTAAAAGTTTGAAAAGTAGTTCAAGCACGTCTCCAGTAGTTTTCAAGAACAGAGACTCCTTTCTGTGCTACCTGCTGTACTGACCATCATTGTGGTGAATTTTTTTTTGCAGTATCTAATCAAAATTGCTTTTTTTGAAGCTGATTTGCATTGTCCCTTTCCTTAAGGATCACTGTTTGTCTTTGAGAAAAGCCCTGCTAACCCATCCAATATAGCTGAGAATAACAGCCCAGGTCCTGAAAACTCAGTTGTTTCACCCTCTCCTAGTGGTGAATCTCCTTTGTAGTCCACTAATAATTTGGATGGCACTCATCTCAATTGAGAATGCTAAGTAGAGTACCTAACAAAAGCCCAGTTTTTTCTGCAAGGTATCAGATAGTCTGGTCCTTTCCATCTCCAGCAGTAGCATAATTTCAGGGATTTGCTTCTTGGAGTTTGTTTCTAACTAGGAGAATCTCAGAATGATAACAACAGTGTAGACAGAGCAATAAAGAATTTCAGATTCAAAGTATAGTTCCACCATAAAGGCATACTTAGAATTTGTATTTTGTACTTAATGTGAAACAATTGACAATTATTGTTTTTCAATAATTTGCAGTCCATTATATTGTCATCAATGATTTTTTTTTTTGTGCAGAACAGAAAATGCCATTTTGCACTATAGAAAACCAACATTTTAAAGCACACAACAGACAAATTATTACCATTTTACTCCTGTGAACTCTAAATTTGTAGTTCATAATTCAGGATGTGGGAGGCAGAAATACAGTAGATACAATTAAAAAGTTAAAGCGCTTAAGACTTTTCAGTCAGACCTTTGGAAGGTATGAGAAATAACTGAGCCACATATGAGTGGATGAATGGACTAAGGAGATCATTTTTAGTGATGAAACCTTCAGTTTTTGTGATGTTATTTTTCTGTACTTCTTTTTTCTTTTTGTAATTTGCTTCAATGATTATGGAAAAAAAAAAAAAAAACAAAAACAGGCCAGATCAGATAAACATATATATGCACGCATAGTGGTCTTGCACATCTTTATGTTAGAACCTCATACAAAAGATTCAGACCAACACAATGGCATCTTTGGTGTCTTTCACAGACTCCTCCTATGAGGATGGTAACCCTTTGCATGCATGAGGCTCACAAAATCCTACAGAGGCTTGTGGGCACGACGAACTTTCCCTACCCGCTATATTCATTCCTAAAGGATTTCTAGTAAAGCTAGTATAAACAGATCTGTGAAGGATCACAGCCTTGTTCTATCATACAATTTTTATTTATTAATACTTATTCATTTGTAATTAAATTGTGGAATGTGATTTAGGACAATTTTATGATAACTACAAGTTGTATTATGAGTCAGAAAACAACAGGAGTATGTAACTGTTTCCATTGATTAGTTTCAATCTAAGGAAAATGCAAGTAACTAAAACAGTTTATTATTTTAATCAATTAGTCATAATTTGTGCTTAACATTGTAACACATGGAAGTAATAGTAAATAACACTAAGCAAAAGTGAATGATCCATTGAAAAGCAGCTGGCAGTATCTGAACAATAGGTATAGGAAGGTCATTATAAAAAATTGATTATTCTTCTCAATATATAACACACTGTGATATATCATGTCTTGCATGATATATCATACAGAGTGGACAAATTTTGTGCAAAAATGCTGATCTGAGTTGTAGTCAGCATTTGTCTGGACAATTTACATTGCTGCTGTTGACACCTGCAAATGCCCTCAAACTTGATTCCCCTCTTTATAAAAGACTGCAGAGCTGCTGGCAAAGCATTCTTCACAAGGGACTTTTCCTCTGGAATGTTTTTCCTTGCCAAGGTCTAAAATAGCCATAAACTGTTGACATTCTGGGTATGCTACGAAGTCCATCTGTGTGAGCTGACTGAGGCAGTAACTTGTGGGATATCTCGTGGGAAGGTGTGAGGGAGGTGCATGGGTCTCATGACTAGAAATTAAATGGGGTGTTAGAGAGTGGGAGGACAGAAGAGTGATGCTTTTTTTGGAAGTTTTATTTATTGCAATCTCTACATTATGTTTTAAAATACATGCCATGGTTGCTCAAAGTCTTAGGTGTCCTCTGGTGTGCTTATTTTGGATGAAAATCTAGATGAATTATAATTCTGTTCCTAGTGTTAATGATTCATTTTGTTTTCTAAATTTCTCAGAGATTTTTCATAAATTAAAATCTGAGCAGCAGACTTATTTTTCAGAAACCTTTCAGAGTGAAACTGAAATGACTTCTTAAACATTAAGGTACTATGCAAAGTGAGTAAGAATGCAGGAATCAACCCAAGTGATTTTGACAGTAATAGCATCATGTTTTACAGCTTTTTTTTTTTTTTTTTGTTAAACCACATTAAGCAAAATATACTGCAGAAATAACACTGGTTGTTTGTCAAGGAAAAAAAGAGACATGCAAAGTAATGACTGGTTAAAATTGGAAATAGAGATATAAACAGAGCCATACTGATTAATTAGTGAAATATCCCTCAGCATATTTTGCTTAATAGTACCCCCTCTATGACAAGGAACTCTAACATTTTTCTGATATTAATTATTGATACCTATTTCAACAATATTCACATTTACATGTATTGGATATTAGGAACAACATCTGAAATACCATCTTAATTGTAAAAGAATATATATATTTAATCTAATCGATTATGGCAGTAACAATATGGCTACCACTCAGCTCAGCTCAACTCAGCAGAACTCAGGTGGTGAGAAAGACTTGCAGATAGCCAATAGTGGAAAAATATTGTTTGCTTACTATATCTTTGTAAAAATAACCTTACAAGAGGTTATTAGATCCTGTATTCCAAATTATAGCAAGAGATTCCAAGAGAAAACTCTTCTATTTCAACTGAAATACAAATTTTAGTACTGATCCATAACAGAGAAAAAGTTATTCATACAATGTATGTTCTGTTTTCTACATTTAACATGTGTTTAGGCATTGTTTTCACTGGTGACACTGGAGACAAAGATCAAAAAGGTGTTATTTCTAGAGTGTTACAATTTTTCTCAGTACTAAGTCACCCCCAAAAATCCTACAGCCGAGATAATTGTAATTCTTTTGCAAGTCCTGAGTTTTGGATCCATTGAACTGTTCTATTTCCAGATTAAAAGTCAGTATCATAAAATACTAAGTTTGATCATACACCTGATTATTTTTTTTTTTCTCAAGAGGAATTGGAAAACAAATCAAATAGCCTACAGAACACCATGGCTTTTTGTAGTGCATATGTTTTAATATCAATATCAATTTTTTACTATACAACATTCAAGAAGAGACAGAATTTTTGCCTGTCACAAAGACTGTGATTTCTTTTAAATGTATCTAAAAGTTCCACATTCGTATTATCAACTGATGTATGTTAATAAAGCTATTTGGATGTATAGATGCTGAGAAGACATTTTCCTTCAGAAGCAATAAAATACAAAATGTTGTCTTGTCAAGAGATTTTAAATTATCTGTTTCACTTTTTCTTTCTCTCACATCTTTTGATGTATTTATCTGTTCTACAGCTTTCTTTGATGAGAATTTGAATTTGATTATGTCAACCTTTAAGCATTTTTAAATTCTGTTAATTGAGTAGGATTCAATAAAGGTTTATTTAAAAATCTTAACTTAGTAGCTAGAAAATGGTTTGTGTATAAAGAAACATGTAGATCAAGCAAAGAGAAAGCTTAAGAAAGACAAACTTTAATTTGATGTCATTTATCTTAGTTATTCACTGCAATGAGGAATGGCTAATTCCAGGTAATACTGAACATCATATAGATCAGAACGTAACATTTTGATGTATGAGATCACACAACAGTCACAAACAGGATTTTAAAAGTAAATTCTAAAAAAGTAGAAAGTTATGGATTTCAGAGTTAAAAGTAATCTCAAAAGAAACTATGGCTTTGTAACAAAAAAAAGTTGTTTTTTTTTTCTTCTCAATTTTCTTCAAATTACCCATAATTGCTGCCTTATACTCTTCTCATAGTATTTAAGTGTTTTGACTTTTTAATCTTAAATGCATTACTCTTTCAAAACATTACAAAAGAAGCTCCTAAAGGTGAAACAAACAACTAAAAATATATTTTAGACGTTATCCAATTATTCATCTTTTTAATCCCAGAGAAGTCATTCTTCAAAAAAATTGCTCAGTGATAAAAAAGCTCCTTTTAATTACTCTCCCTGACTCTTCTTGATACTGTCTCATATCAAGCCAGACAGCTCCCACAATGACTAGCACCCTTGTAGAAAGCTGTAAGAACCTAAATTTTCATTGCAGGTAGCCACCTGCAAGAGCACTTCAATTATGTCTAAATCCACCTAATCAAGATGAATTCAAAGTCTCCCCTGGAACTTTTTTTTTTTTTTTCCCTTTTTATATATTTTTTTCTGCTCATTTCTTTCATCACAAATCAACTTAAAGAATGCCATAGACTCATTCTGAAAATTTCTAAAACATATAAAACCAGAAAGCTTTCCTCTCTGATTCCCAGCCCCTTCAAAATACATTGCATTGACTTCTATTTTCTACAACATGAAGATTTTACATTTATGTCTAACAGCCAAGAAGGTCCCCGTGTGCTTAGGCAGATGAACCCAGTGTGCCTAAAGTATGTCAGCTACGATCAGCTCCAAGAGGCATTGAAGTAAAATGCTGAGACCTTTTGAAGCTTATTCAAAAACAGAACTATAAAAATGGGCACATTAATCAGGATGGCCTTATTACCAGTGGTGTACATTGGCAGATAATATAATCCCCTGACAATCTGTGAGTGTCACAGCAAAACAATCTACACCCACTTTTGCCACCTGCAGAAAAAAAAAAAAAAGGTGCAATTCTCCCAGGACATTGGTAATTTGAAACTTTCCAGTCATAACTACTGAATTTCTGCTTGAGTTCATACGGTGGAAAAAGATAACTTCTTTTGTTCTGTCTGAAATAGGCAAGCCTTCACTACAAAACATCCACACTTTCACTGTGTTATGTTCAGTTCCATCTGTCTGCTATTCATGCTATAGGTACACAAACAAGAGCGAGACACATGTAATAGCAGTATATTTCAACTGAGCTAAAGAGATAAGGATATATTTCAACTGAGATAAGGAAAAGCTGCCTTGTGTCAAGTTCAAGGTCACTCTTCAAATCACTTTTTTTGGAATGCTATTTAAAAAATGTTTATAATTATCATAAGGATAAATTAAGCACATAGATCTGATGAAGATCTAAATGTCTATTCAAATATACTAAAACAACCCTGTCCCTCCAAGCAAATTAAACAAAGACAAGAATAATAGCACAGAAGAACAGCTGAAATAATAGCCAATTTTATAAATCAACAGAATTTACAGAGCAGGTCTTACTGAGGGAAGAGACATTTTAGCAAAATGGGAAATGCAAAGCTGATTGCAGAAATGACAAATCATCTTTCGCATGACAGCCTGTATTTTATATCGCTTGGTTTTAATGTTTTGCCTTTGATATGCTTTAAAAATGAAGAAATGAGAGCTATTAAAACTACTCCTTCACATGTTAGGAGTAACTTCAAAACACAGTGAAAATATATTAATAAACTGTCTGTTGTGCTTTGCTGACTCCCATGCTAGAACTCTTTGAACTAGGGCCAATCCTGGCAGTCAGAGACACACTGCAGCCACCAAACTGCTACCTTGCTGCTGAACGTGCTGCAAAAGGCAAGCTAATTATGCTCTGCTCTTTCTTCTGTGAATAACTCAGCATTGCTGGCATTTCTTTTCCTTTGCATTTCCTTTCATACAACACGATGCTGAGAAGTACTAGGAGATGCAGAATGTGGTTTATGAACAAAAATGTATTACAAAAACCTGGATTTCTAAATTGCCCTGTTTGTTCCTTTGTACTTGCAAATCAATTAGAACTGCAAACAGAAATGCATAAGGCTTTTTTTTTTTTTTTTTTTTTAAGTAACAGACTAAACGGCATACTTTAAATTCTAACACATGTAAACTTGCAGATTATACACACACACACATATTGGTGCAGTTATTTCACAGATGTGTTATCTGCAGGAATTCCACCTTTTAGCACTCATAACATTCATCATTTCAGAATGAAAGTATTTTCAACACTGAGTAATAAAGCAGCATCTTTTTAATAAGATTAGGACCTTATACCATACACAATAGCCACCCAAATATTTAAGATTCAAATTATTTTGAATTAACACTTCATTTTAAAAATATTTTATAGGTTAGATTTCAGTCATATAGAGTGGTTTGGGTTGGGGATTTTAAAGATCATCTAATTCCAACCCCACTGCCATGGGAAGGGACACCTCCCACTAGTCATTAAAACATAACTCGTCCCTCTTCCTATTTAATTCAATTAATTTATTGAGATATATAGCTCATCAGAAAAGAACCTGTAAAAGGTGAGAAATTTTGAACAGAGGAACTATCCATGTATACAAACTTAAGTTGATGTATGTCAAACAGGATTAGTAACTTTGTCAGGTTTATTGAGAGCAGTATCAAGTTTATCTTGTCATGAAATTAAAGGGAATTCTTCCAGGAGCAGGTCTCTCTTTTGAACTTGTAGACAATGTACACACTGCTTATACACCTGGAATGCAGTAGCCATGAGTTGATTTGCAGCCATGAGCTACTTTAAATTCTAAAGCTTTATGTGGAAAATTATGCAGAGAAATTAAAGGTGTGAAACAGATTGTTCATCTATTATGGAAATGATGCATTATTTAGAGTAATGTAAAGAAGTGCCTTCTGATTAGACCTTATTGTTCTAAGTTTTCTAAAAATAGGACAACAGTCACAATTTCTGCTCCCCACTTCTGCAGCAGAAAGACATGCTCTTTGTGCTGTAAGGTACATATAATTAAATACAGAAAGAATTATAAATATGATTTAATACTGATGGTATTGATATATGAGTTATATGAGTTGAAAACTCAAATTAAAATGGCTTTCAGTCATTCAAATATCACAGTCACTTGAGATAATATTTAGAGTTTTAATTTTAAAGCAATTATTTAAATAGTCATAAAGAAGTACATGAAATCAATTAGTTTTGGAGTTTTTCTTGTGTTTTGAAGAAAAAGCAGTGGAAATCATAAACAAGGGTATTGTAAATTTTAAAGAAACGTTTTTACCCAGAATAGTCTTTTTTTTTTAAAAAAAAAAAAGAAAAAAGACAAGAGAAATCTAGCAAATAAATGACCAAAGGTAGCAGAAAAGCTGTTGCCATTTAGTAATTATGTTTGAGAATATCCATTGCATCTTTCCTTCTCCAGGATGCCTTCACTTTAGGAATACGATATGATTATATGTAAACGATTAACGAATCTATGACTGACATATATTTAGTTCTAAGTTTATGTTAAGCTCTAGTAAAGATGAGATTTGTTAACCATTTCTGCTTTAGGTTTATCTGTTGTATCACATGAATGAGGAAATTTTCTGGTAGTTTGAGAGAAGTAACAAGGGGTCCTTGCATAGTTCTGTTGAGTTTGCTGACTTTGATAGTCTTCTACATTTGAATCACAAAATGCTGAACCCATATGCTTACTTGTTTCCTGTATGTAAACTGGCTACCAGCACTATTTATTGTTCCAGCCTCATCAGCCTTTTCTTTGGTGTGGATTTTATCTCTATCCTTGCTTAAACAGAAACTACAGCTCAACTGGTTGGACTCTCAGGACCAATGCTAGTTCCCAGGACATCTCAGTAATGCATTTCTCTCTAGCAATTCAATATGGTGAGTGTATTTCCCTCCTTTATCCGGCAACAGAAATAATCTGACATAATAAATAATATATGCCCACTTTTTGGACTTCCACCAAACTCCATTATGACATCCTTACACCAGCTCAGCTTTATAGGTAACCAGTAGTTCAGATAACCACAAATGCTCTATGAAATAAGCACAGTTAAAATTAAATAAATAAATGCACACTTACAAATATACATTCTCATCCACTTGGAAGACGTGTTGGTAGCTGCCAGAAAGCATAATGGAAAGGCAGCTCCCAACTTCTATCAGTGCCTGCCTGCAGGCAAAGTTAGCTCTTATTGCTATTCACATCAATTCATATACAAAGGACTGGCTCGTACCAGCCCCAGATCTACAGGATTATTTGGTGAAAATGCTAATGCAATCCTAGCTCATACCCGATGTCCTTCCAAGTATATTACAGACAGCATTTGCATATACTATCCATGAATTTAATGGCATTTTTGCATGGACTTCAATAATAAACCAATCTAATTCTAACGCTGTACCTCAGGAGCACGACCTTACAGACTGCATACCAATATGCGCCAACAGCCAAGAGGTGGATGATGCATACTGAGCTGTCAAGGAAGAGCTCTGGGTATACTTCACAGGAAGGAGGTAACAATGGTTCCTCAGGGGCTATTTCACAGGGGCTCCTGTGTGGAATGAAGCTAAGCAACAGGGTGGTCCCAGAGCAGTTGTTAATGTTGATTTAATGAGCAGTTGCTGATCAGCTTTCTCTGACTAATAAGGATTCAGATTACCCTGCTCCAGTACAAGTTCCCTACCATTGATGTAAGTCCTATGGGGAAGTCACATTTGAGCTAGTTTAAGCTGCATATGGCACAGCTGCAGTTCAAATAGTCTTGCTGTCAAGCTTAATTTCACAACCCAATCATTAGGCATGGCTAACTTGATTTCAGACTAATTTAGTATGATTTAAATGTGAATATAGGATGCATACAGGACTTTGAAAAATATTCTGTATCCAGAAGAAAGGATGGGAAAAGCTGAAGTTTAAGTCTAAGTTAAATTTTATGTATGTGTCTAAGTGGAATATGAAGAGATTACTACTTCTGTGGTTTCAAAAACAAATCAACTTCTAGGAAAAAAAAAAGGGAAGTAAGTCTCAGTAATGTCGTGGTATCAGAAATAAGTATAAAATACAGCAATTTATGAAACAGTCTTCATATTGTAAAGGGTTTGGCAGAAATCATATGTATTGAATTATCTTTTATAGTTTAGCAAATCTCTGAAATACTGCTGTTTATTTTTAGATATGAAAATGCTACAGTGGAAATATCTTTAAACATTTTCATATCCTATGAAAACCTATTCATACCTGTCCCTTTCTCCACTTGAGACACTTCATACATAGACTGCAATGCAATAGTAAGACAGGTGTTCTATAAAATGGATATTAATTTTGAAGTGATGTATTACACAATGTATTTTTTGTAGCTGATCATCCCATGTAAATGAGGCATATGACTTATGAAGCAGGCACACTGATTTTAATGTGACAGTGATCTGTCTTTTTGCTGTACACAGGTTCATGTGTAAAAAGGAAAAAACAGCTGGGTGCTACAGAAAGGCAGCCCTGAAGGCTAAAAAATGTAAAGCATTTCACAAAATTTAGGTTAGGAATGTACTGATATGTTTATATGGTAAATTGTTCATGGCAGGGAGTTTTTCCTTGTAGTATCTAGAGTATGTCATTCTTTAGAAATAGTAGGACTGAATCTAATAGAGTTACAATTGTTTATGCTAGTGCAAGATGGAGATAAAGCAAAGCAATGTGCTCATAAAAGCAGAAAGTGTCAGAATTACAAAATGGGACCTTAGGCTTTCGCAGACAAAGAGGACTTTATTGTGCCACGTGAACATAGCCCTGTCTACAAAGCACTGCAGTGATGCAGGAGGCTGTAAGTCCAAGCAGAGTTTTACTTATAAAATGAAGTGTTAGGAGCAAAATACCCCAACACAAAGCACCCACTTCATGTGATCTTAACCTTCTCTCAGGTTCACAGCCAGAATTCCTACCTGCTCCAAACAATCTGCAACATTAAACCCACTGCGAATATCTCACACACACACACAAGTATCTACAATGCTGGAGAGAGTATCTTTGTAAAAATAAAGGTAACTATGATGAGACTTTTGATGCTCTATAGGTATACAATTTGAAAGGAAGACAAATAAATGTGTCCCAAAGAAAAAGAAAGTCTGTATCCAAGTCAATGCAAACTACAGTGCTTCCCTTTTCTCCAGTAAGAAAAATAAGAGTAGTCTGCACTGATATATATATATTTTTTTTTTGACAAGATCTTGCATTGGCAAATGTTGAAGAATACTTTGTCGTTTGTGTCAAATGCAAAATTAAATATGAATAATTTCAAACCTTTTATTTTCCATTACAGCTTTTTTGCATCTCCTACAGGTCCATGCTACTCTACTTCTTATTAGCAATCTTAATGAAGGAAAAAGGTATTGGGATGCTTTACATTTTCCACTATCATTATCACAACTATTACAGCATAGCTGGTATAATCATTTTAATAAGTATCCACATTTTCTTCTCAAAAGTTCATCACCAGTTACTGAACTGAAAGGATTTTTTTTCAAACATTTCTTATTATCAATAGTCACTGCACCAGGTTAGTATCATATTTAAATGTGGAGCAATTTTATTGTAATCTCAGTGGTATCTGGCTGTCAGCAAGAGGGTGGCATAATGGATTGTAATCATTTTGCACAGAGTAAGGACAGGTCTAGCGGAAAATATTTAATTCTAGGTGATAGCTCCTGCAGAGTCAGTAAAGGGCACATGCTAATAAGGAAACTGCAGAAAGGCACTGGTGATGACATGTTCCCTGAAAACAGCAAGCTCAGCAGATACAGTGCAGCTAATAGAACCATTACTGCCTCATGTCAAGCTATGAAAAATACCAAAGGACAGAGTCATCACAGTGAAGGGAAAAACAAAGCTCTCACATATTACAGTTGGAAAAGCTTTACAGGCAGAACAATGTTAGGATAACAGTGTTATCAAATGCATGAATAAAAATATCCCAAAAAGCTTGCTCAGTAGAAAGAACAATTTCTCCTTTTTAATTCACTCTATATTCCACATGTTGTAGCCCTACCATTCATTGTATTAATTTTCAGTTCAAAACTAATTTTCCACCAAGGCATCTGTTGTCTTCTGCTGATGACAGCATGTTTGCTTTTGCTTTTCTTTTTTTAACTTCAGCTTATGACAGAGTCCACAAGTAAAGCATAAAGCACTACAAATGAAGATGACTACAAGGCAGGAAAAGCATCCAGATGCTTTTACGGAGAATTAATTTTCCAGACTCTGATTACGGGCTTCTGTTACCACTGGCAAAGTGTTGGTCAGCTTCTCTCCTTCTAAAACTGGGAGTCTGTCCAGAAACACAGTGACTATGAAATCTTCATAGCATGCTTGTGTTACGGCAAGAAGCACTCTAGCTGGTCGTATTATAGCACTAATAAAAGTTCTCTATCATCTCAAATAGCATTGCTATTTTTAAAGCCTACTCACCAAAATCTTACCACTACATTCCAGATAGAAGGAAATGACTGATTATATACACAGAGGTATGCACAGGTGTTTTAGACAAACAATAATCTAAAGTACCTACTGGAAAAGATTAAAAAATCTTAATGGGCCTTTTCCTAAATTGTTTTTCAATGCAAACTGCTACTCCCATTTTTCCACAAAGAACAATCTACTCCTAATGTATCAGACAGAATATTACACATTTCTTGGCTTCATAGGGGAAAATATTTAATGCTTTTGATCCCTCTCCCTCACTTAATATTCTTGAATGTACTTCAGCTGGACTCTGAGCCGAGTCACTACTTAAAAAGCAAACAAATGCCAGACACAAGAGTAAATGTAGCTTTACATTCTGAAATTGCAATGCTGCTAATGGGATCTTTGTTTTACTAACAAAGAGTTTAATTAGTCAGGAGTGGTAAAACAAGTGTCTAATGGAAAGCCTACTAAATCTATGGAGTCTTTCTGATGGCTTCCATTGATGCTGACTTTCAGATTAATAGTGTTAATCTGATGAGTTATATCTGTAACAATGACTCTTGGGAAACAAGACTTCCAGTGTGTTTTTGAAGTTTTACTTCTATATTCTTAGAACTTAATTCACTACTTAAGACAAGCTGAACTTCAGAGGACACCTCAGAAACCTCATATGCAGTTTATGATCCCATTCTTCCTACTATTTTTACACTCTTAAGGAGTTATTTCAGTGGAATAACCTCAAATACTGTAACTTTATGCACTTGCTGCCCCCCTTCAATGTGCAAGAAATTCAGCAACACTACAAGAAAGAAGTCAGTTATGAATTACTCCCTGTATGTTAATGTGTGTCATTTGTCATGAAGATTAACTGCATTAGGAAACAATAATTACACATGAATCTCATTTATAAGGAAGAGGAGGGCAAGCACATTTTCCAAGAGCTTAGTCATTTACATCCACGGGCATTCTTTACTACTTTACTACATTTTTGCCTTAAGTAAGCCTCAAATAATTAGTTCCAACCTGGCTCAGATTACCAACCATTGAAATCAAAGGCTTGCATAGTAAGAAACAATGTGTAATTCCATTCTTTACTGAGCTGTGCAGCTATGTCTCTTTTAGAACCTGGGAGCAACCCTGCAAACCATGGTCACATGAGAAATCTTTTTTGACATGAATAGACCCATTAAGTCAATGGGTCTGTTCATGGGAACAGAGACTGATGTCAAAAAAACATTGATGCTGAGAATGACCTGTTTTGTATGTTCTTTCATTTGTGTGGATAAGCAAGAAAATGAACATGAGGAATATTATGTCCCAATTTCAGTACAGTAAATGTATTTTGCATTATTTACTGTAGAAACCCTGTTATGCCATACTCTCACTCGCATTTTGTTTTTAAACCTGTTAAGCGATATTACAACAGCAGATGCTTTTCACTGCAGACATGAATGCTGTACCATGGGAATTAACAGTGTATCCCTTCTTCCTTTGAAATTTCTTATTGAAGATTTTTCATTGCAATAAAGGCTTATTAAACTCTTGTTAATCAATACTGTTGCTTCATTACTTCACACATCTGCAGCATGCGACCTACTCCTGTTTTGTTCAGTTAGGTTCTGACCCAGCAACGATTAGAGAAAATGAAGGTATGTAGGTTTCTCTTTTTTTTGGTTTGGTTCAGCTAGGGAGAAAATACAGTTGCCAGAGAACATTATAAGATACTGTGCTACATTATTACCCCACCAAATAGTATCCTAACTGAATATATTTCCTTTATGACTGTCAGCCTAAACATTGTTGCTGCCAAAATGTGTATCATTCAGGTAGCCTGCCTATGGTACCCCAGAACTTACGGCTGCAGGAATGAAGCTGAAGTTGCCAGCAGCTTCTTTCTGTCCTCCTCTGTGTGCAGATTACAGAATAAGATCATGGAGATCTTTCCTGCTCTGGAAAACATTGTCAGACTAAGAATGGCTCCAACAATTAAGTGCCACTTTTACAACACCAGTAGATGTGCACAGGGAATGAGCTTCAACACTCTGAAGAAGCCCTTCAGAAAGACATTGAGATTTAACTTGCACTTGAGTGTTATACTGAATTTCTGTGCACATATATACTTCGTCAGGCAAATATAAAAACATGCCCGTTCTACTAACACACTTGTGCTGCTATGCTGTGCAGGCCTGAGGCTTATTTAGAAGATGGCTAGAGCTATCATGGCTGTAAAGCAATCTAGATTGCTTAGGGACAGTGAGAAATTTTTTAAATAGAGTTTCTGAAATATAATAATCCGTGCATGTTCACAACAGAAATTGTCATTTTCTTAATAGATTTAATATATATATATAAAATAAGAACTATGACATTATTAATCTGTCAATTAACTGAATTAAGCTGAAGTAATTCCCAATCATTTCAAGCTAGTATCTGAGGAAAAAACAGAGCCCTGGAATGTATTATTTGGTCTTTAAATCTGGCTACTGATGGAGACTGTCTGAACCCAAGAAGGTGTCTAGTGTGCTGGAGCGGAACTGCTCTGTCTGAGGGGGCAGAATCTGCTCAGCCCTTTCTGATGCGCGTCTTCATGGAGCAAACGCTCCAGGCAGAGAAGTGCTGTGACGCTCTTATAGACAGATTCACTTTCCTAAAAGAATCTGGTTTTCCTTACACACAAAGCTTGATCCCTTTAATAACTGTATACTTGAAGCCATGTTTAGCTAAGTCTATATGTAGATATACTATTATTGGAAACCGGCTGCTACAACTGTAAGGAAAGGGACAATACCCTTCAATATGAGTCACTGAAGCTATTTCAAGCTGATATAACTGTATGCATATTAATGCTAGTTTCAATATAACTCCATTGGAAAAAATACCATATAGTAGCTTAACTAATATAAGGTGTGAGTAAAAAATTCTTCAATATCCAGCCTCCATGAAAACTTGAAGCATGGCAGAGGCCTCCACAACCTTATCTTCACTTTTCAACTTTGCAGCTATGGAAAGCCGAGAACAATAAAGCCTGTTGTTAAGATTTTAAGGTTGTCATACCATATTGTGTTGTTAAAACATTAAACGGTTACTACAGTCAGACAGATGAGACAGAACTGGAAATAGTCCCTCAAGACAGTTAAAATGTACAAACTTCACTTTGCATTTCATGGAAAGATAATCTCTCCTCGTTCCCTGTAAAATAATGTTTCAATCACAAGTGCTGAAGAGTGTCAAACAGCTGCTTACCTCAGTACGTACATGAAAGAACAACACTGCAGAGCAAAGGCCACAAGAACAAATGTCACGATGGAGCTATGCATGTTCTCTCACCATTATGAAGAGGTAGATAGTTCTTAACTGAATTAGTCAAAAAGAGCTGCCCACCCTGTCACAATATATAATAAAAGCAATGTATCAGAATACTTACATTCTAGTCCTTGGAACTGCTAGCAGAAAAGATACTAACTAGTTATGATAAACACAATTTGATCATATTCATGCTGTGCTCTTTTCACTGTATTCATGATGGTTCATTCAATCTTAAATCAAAATAGCTTAAAGCCCTGATTGCCTTCATTAATATAGTTACGATAGCCTTCAAAATAAGAAATATATGACTGCATTCACTCAAAACTCACCAGTTATGTTTTGTAGGGAGCTGCAGAAAAGAAGCATTGATAGGGCTAAATGAATAAACATCAAAGATGGAATTGGGGTATGAAAGAAAATGCTGGTCTCTGATTTATGAAAGCCAAATGAAGACGTGTCATTTAAGGCATAAGAACTCAATCTTCAGCCAAGTGACCTCAGGAATTAATAAAAGAACAGGGTGGATAGGCTCATGTAGCTTCCCACTTCTGTGTGCATACGTCTCTGTATATCCTTGTCTCAGTATTGCCTATGAATATGTTTCTTTAACTGTGATGACTGAAGGCGGAAGCAACCAAAATCACAGAATTGCTGACTAGGATGTAATCAACTTTAAAACTGAATAGTGGAACACTGTATCAGCATCAAGAACTCTTGCACATTTCTCTACAGCTCTGAGGAGAATGTATCTAGCTGCACAACTCTGTGCAGGTGCTAGTATCTTACAAGGAATGTACAAGTGAAGAATCCTCCAGTGACCAAAGCTAACCAGGAATACTCTGATATATTGGACAGTGAGGTGTGAGGCTGAAATGAAGACTGTTAGTAAAGAATATTTCCATAATTTTCAGTAAATACAATTATTTGGATTTTTTTTTTTTAATTTAGTGAAAGAATTATTTCACAAAATGCAAATCTGAGTTTTGTCATTATGCAACTTAACAGGGAAAATTTTCTTAAATTTTGGCAATTAGTCTTTTAAAAAATAACTTTGTAACCCACATTGAACCTTCCTATTCACAGAATGTAACTTCCTCATTCACTTACTTTGGGGACATGCAATTTGCAGATGAATCATTCAATTTGTCCTTATTATAAAAGGCACAGAATTCTATTTTTACTTCACCTATTTAAATTTCATAATAACTACATGGAACTCTCACATAACCATCAAACACCACATTTAATTCCTTACTCTCTCCGTCTGCACATCATCACCAGACCAAGACAATTCTAAATATATACCACTGAATTAATATCCTGACAATGTACTTGATGTATCACTCCATGGAAATCAGTAATCATTATGGCAAAATACAGATTATTACACTGACCCATTGGAAGTCCTTTACATGCAAGACTGAGGCCATGGTTTGTTCTGTCAAAACAAGATTGTAGGATTTGGCTATACAGAATTTGAATACATGGCTTTGTTTTATACACATATATACTTATGATAAACCAAACCACACCCCATAAGAACTTTCCATAACCACCAAAAACAATCTAGATTGAACTATATGGAAGTCTTCACCCCAAAATAATAAAATTACTAATTATCTGTTTAGCATTTTCCTCAGAAGATGCATTTATAGAAATTATAGACTGTTTATAATGTCTATTGTGAGGTTACCACAAGAAAGATGGAAAATAAAAGAAACTGCTAGTGAAGTCTTGAAAGATTTGTGCAACGTTGTGGTGTTTTACATCTTTTACTTTTTTAATCCATGTCATGTTTTAATGACAACTCTATGTTGGTCTATGACTGAATACTACTGAAACAGAAAAGTAATCCAAATGAGCTCAGTGAATTTTACACTGGGTGTAAGAATTAACCAGAGCAGGGAAATAACAGATTTAAACAGAGGTCTTTAAAATGTGTTCTAAATATGTGTTTTGAGTATGTAAAATAACAAGTTACCCTATTATAATTTATACTCCATGTGTGTGTAGCAGATAAACCCTTGGAAGAGCATCCTCTTTAAACCTCTCTCTGGCTGTGTGCAGGTGTTCCTCCTTCAGCAGTAAACATCTTAATTGTTTCAATTGTATTAGCTGTGTCTGCTATCATACATATGTGATTTATTAAAGTTGGAAAATGCCAAGAATTATTTTAATCTTACATTAAATTCTGTCATAATTCTACTTGCACACCTGAGTGGTGCAACATTATTCAAGATTCATCTTTGCATCTCTATTTTCTTAGAAGAATCCTGCCAGCTTGAAACTGTCCATTAACTAGTGAATGCCATCTCACCCACTTAAGGAGATGAAAAGGAAACCTATGTAGGCATTTACTTAAAATAACTCCCCCACCCCCTGTAACACCCTCTTTCTTCACTTGTGAATCACTTTTGCTGAAATTCATTAAGATGTTGAGAGTGCTTGCTGAAACTTCCTTGAATGGCAAATAAACATGACATGCAAAGATAAAAAGAAGTATTAAAAAATGTAGAATACAAGATAAAAAAGTGAAGGAAATAAAGTATCTATTGAGTATGTTCTTAATTTTTAGGTGTTCTTAGCAATCCTTGTCTGTAGTTATTATATGTGTATGTAGTTCTACAATTGTGTTCTGAATTAAGTTTCATTCAGTCTGTAGGTAAAAGAAAATTTCATTTTTTATACCTTTATGAACTATGTATCTTATTTTATTTTTATCATTCATGGAAAGAAGCCAAGAACAAAATCCTAAGGAAGTAGGATTAATAAAAGATTAATAAAATTTTGCAATTTCACTGAATTTTGATTTAGTATAAAGGTTCTTCATAAATGGGATATATTGAAATAAGGAAAAATGCTGTGTTTTTGGAGTATGCATACACTTAGATTTTGAAAACTTCTAAATACTATTTGAAGTATGTCCCTTGTTTTCACAGTCAAAAAAACACAAAAAGCAATTTTTATTGTGATAAACAAATCAACTGCAAAGTCCCTGGTTTCAAACGGAAGTCTAATTATGAAAGAGAAAATCTTAAGTGAGCAAAGCATAGCACACAAGAAAAGGAGTATCGTTAACAGAGAAGGGACGGGCTAGATGAAACTTCAACTGCATTCGAGAAATTAACAGTAAACAATAAAATGAATTAAAAGACATTTAATGAGCAGGAAGCAGGAACTGGTATGGTACAATGATTTTTTTCCTCATGTTACAGAGGAAGAAGAAAGCAGAAAAGTTAATGCAGACTCAATACAAGTTCTCATAAAGAATTAATTTGCACTTTGTTGAATCCTGTGAGACATTTCAGTGAATCATGATTTCTTTGAAAGCAAGATGTGCCTTACTACTTCATTAAGCATCATAGTTTATGGCTTTTTTTTTCCTTTTTAAGATTTGCATATCTATTACTACAAGACTAAACATCTCACACTAGGATTGAAATGTACATAGTTACTGTAACAGGTGAGTATGCAGGTTCTATTCTTCACCTCAGACAGACATGGTAAGATTTTCCATCTGTCATTTGCTTTAAAAAAAATCAATTTCTTTAGACTAAGCAGAATTTTAAATGAGCTCATGTTTTAATATGCCATCCTCAGAAAACAAACAAAAAATAATTCCTCATCTAGCATTTACTTAATGCTTACAATGCGAAGTTACTTACAATGCAGGAAGTGCTCATCATCAATATAAAGCAGTTCTCTGTTTTTACAGGATCAAAATTAATTCTCACCATCTCACTTGCTTTTATTAATCTCATGTTATTATTTATTAAACTTCATTAACCTTGTTCTTCATTTTCTAGAAGTATGTTTAAATTTACAGCACTTAGAGAATTTAAGATGAAAATGATTTATGAATTTAAAAAACAGGTACCTCATCTTTTTGCATATCCATGAGTTTATAATTATAAAAGCAAGTAATAGGGACCTACCACCTATGCATATACTAAACTCAACAAGTAAGCAGTCATATGGAAGACAGTGAAATTATACACAGATTTAAACATAATTAAATACCTAGAAAGAGTATCTAAGAAAACAGGAAAACAGTTTTACCACCTTTTTTCCTGAAGAAAGAGGCAATTGGCTCTCATACTATGAAAGTCAACTCAATTGAAAATTTGTGAAGGTTTTTATAACAGACCAAGCATGCCAAACAGACCAAATGGGAAATGTCCACCTATACAACTAAATTTTGTTGTTCTAATTGAAAGGAAAAAGCTTGTTTTCCTTTCGTAAGCAGTAATTAAGCTTTTTGCTTGGATTATTCCAGCTCTCAATTAGGTAGTGCAACTTTTTGAAAAAGATGAGAAAAAGCTTCCAAAAAGATGAGAAAATTTTTGAATTTTGCTTGCCATCACTTACTGATGGGAAGGGCAGTGATTGTCTCAGATCCAAGAGTAGTAGAGTGTAGTGGAAATAATGACATAGTAGAAGACAAATTGTAATTCTGTTTTCCTGGACACAATTCATCTTACCAGCATGTTCTTCTCTACGTAGATCTAAATGGCTGCTTAAACTAAGCAAAGATTGCTTTATCCAAAGACAGCTGCTCCATCTTTGTGGACTCTTAATGGAAAATTCTGCCTTTGATCTTCATGCTAGCAGAATGAGCATTGACATGCATATACTTACTCAACCATGTAATACTTAAAAACTTAAAGATATATAAAAGACTTATAATACTTCAAAGCATTATATGCAACTTTATTAAAATCTTATTGTTTAATAGCATAATAATGCTGCAGTAAATAATATGAAATTATTTTTACTTATGCCTTTGTATTAGTGCTTAAAAACAACATAAGAGTTTGTCATATGAACTAAATACTGCTTCAATCAATTTCTTCAAATTCTCAAAATCCTGTAACACACTGAAAAGCAATGACTTGGACACTGACAGTGTAGAGGACACAAAGCACGCCGGATAGTAAGATCTACATGCTTAACAATTGCTCAGACAGTAACAAGCTTTGGAATGCAATTGGAAAAATTGTTCAGAATGTTAAATTACTACAACCTTTTTGAACTTTCAAAGTAACAGTATGAATTCTTAAGCTTCTGGAAAAGCAGCCTAAGCCAATCATATTTATGTAACCTCTCACAGAAAGGATTACCTGAGTTGTAAGGGAGCCACACATCTGAAGTACCACATAGTGTCATTATTCTGTAGCAAAAACAAAAAAAAATCTTGAGTTGAAGCAACAACTGTCAACCTTCCTAATAACAGGGAATAATGTCACCAGCTGAAAGATGCACAACGGGGTTCTCTGCAATGCACAGTAATTACAGTTTTGTAATGCAGATTGCATGGAAAACTTCATGTGTCTTGAACAGGGATACCCTGC
This sequence comes from Anas platyrhynchos, assembly GCF_047663525.1. Lineage (NCBI taxonomy): Eukaryota > Metazoa > Chordata > Aves > Anseriformes > Anatidae > Anas > Anas platyrhynchos. Next base: position 58,955,739 of record NC_092590.1, read on the forward strand.
TCTCCATTCTATGTAAATGGAGATGTACATCAGTTGAACGTAAGTATGAGCAAAGAGAAGGACATCAGAACTGAGAAATCTTTCTAACAGTGATGAAAACACTCCAGCTGAAACAAGTCCTACAAGGAATCTGAAAAGTTCACTGCAAATGCCTATCAAGAAACTTCCTAAAGTTTTTGTGACTTGCATAATAGTCATATATGCATTGCTAAAATACTACTAGGCAAATACAACTGAAATTACAAATTGGATTCATCTTAAGTGCTCTTACCCTTGCTCTTCTTTCCACACAATCCTGCCATAGGTAAAGTAAGACTTTATTCTAAATCCCTATGTGTGCTCATGATTTGGTTTTGGCCCTTTAGAAATGTCAAGAATAAAGCCAAGTGAAGATCTTCCCCATACCTAGGGAAAAAAAAACACTCTATTCACGCTTCAGCTCAGCCACTTTAACTCTATCTAAAATAGTCCTCTCAAACTCTTCCCCACTGACTTGCTTTCATAGAAGTGCTGTGAGAACATACACTGTAATTTGGTAATCCCATATTCTTGGTAGGCTGTATCAGCACCCTTGGTTGAAGTGCTTCAGTGATTTATTTAGAGCCCTAAAGTGCTCTCAAGCTCCATGCCTTTAGCTCTTCTCCTGCTGCAGTATTGACTTTTGGAAGGTAAGTTTGAAAAGACATAAGCCAAGGTAAAAGCACATTGCAGTGCTGTCACAGTGGAGGCACTCCTGCCAGAAGATGGTATTTGCTATATCATGCAAACTTCCTCTATTCCATGCAGAACAGAACCACAGCAATCACTCTAAGTACCTGATACACACTTTAGTGAGACCAACAATCCCAGGATACAGAAATGGAGTCAAAATAATAGAAATCCCATTTGACATGTATTAGAAGAGCAACACAGACTTAAGTATGCAGTGTAACATACTTCTGTAACAGCTTTACAGAAAGCACATGTATATAAAGATTATTGAAAAAATGTTAAAAATTAGAAGAAAATAAAACTTTAGAATTAACTTTGGAAAGGCAATTAAGGCTTGATCAGAAGGAGAAATGCAAGTAGGCTTTTTCACACAAGTATGCAGAAGAACATATTTTCACACCAGCAGGCATGACACTGTAGGAAGGATGGGGCAGGTGTTAGAGGAACTGGATGAGAAGCAAAGCAAATGAAGATAGATGAATGTTTGAAAAGCCTTTTAAATGCCTGGAATTTGAATGGGAGTCAGTGGAAAAGTACTAGCATCGGGCTGCCACTCCCCACAGTGGTAATTACTGAACCTTAGTGGTAATTACTACTGTTTGTGAAAAGCAGGAAGCAACATTCAAAGGCTGGACTCAAATCAGTTTCTCAGTACTATGGGACTGCGAGGGAGATGGAGCAACAGCTCTGGATAAAACGTGGCTATGGTGACAGAAGAAATATGCGAAGAAAATTTAAGTTCAGGGTCAGTGTGAACACTGATATCCAGGTATCATACAAGCACAAATGTTGATAAAGGATGCAGGGCTCTTAAACCCTTTTGCTAAACAGGAACAATTTTTTTGGGGTATCTTTATTGGAAAGAGACTGACACAGCGTAAAAATCTAAAGCAGGTTACTAGAAAAGGATGTACATATTAAATTCCATCAGGCATTGATCTGTGAGAGATTTACTAAGAAGAAAAAAAATCACATTCGTTACTGTGAGAATACAGGTCTTAAAGCTCAGCACAAACAAATGCAAAGGCATCCAGTTCAGAAACATACAGAATGAACTTTTTATCATATATGAATATATGAAATATGTCTTAATTTTGAAAACAAAAGAATTAACTTCCACAGTTATGCATGTCATGATGAAGAGGAAAAGGATTATTTGTATCTTTCACATTCAGTTGCCTGATGAACTCACCCAGGTGTGAGATGAATACTTTTTTACTTCAATGAGTTGTTTTCAAGGGGCCAGAACCAGTCTAAATACCAATGATTACGTTCTTATTAGTTAAATGTTTTGTACAAGCAATTAGTTACTGATGAATACTACATTAAAGGCCTCCTTTCACTAGTCTAAATTTCATTTAGATGATATTCATAGAAGTTTCATACTTACAAGGCAAAAATATCACTTTGAACGTTAGTTTTAAGTATCTGAAATGAAAAATAAAAACTGAATATTCTAGTTCCATACTTTTACATTACTAAAAAAATAAGAAAAAGCAACAGGTGTGCAGCCCCCTTGTTAGCCTTATTTACCAATAATACCCTACTGTGGATCCAGTAGATCAATGTAGATATCCGTACAAAACCTTTCTAAACCTTCCTTCTTGGTATTACAGATTAATGGTCCTGCAGTTCTAGTTGGAACTGAAATCCCATTGACTTTATGTGGAAGGGGATCCAATATGTGGTAGTACTGAAGGGTAACAATATGAGAATTTCAAAGGAGGTCCAAAGACTGATAAAAAACTCCAAATGGGTAAAGAAAATGATGTTTAACAAGCATTTAACTATCGTTTTCAGATAGTTAATATGTAATTAAACAACTGAGAGTATACTGTGCTGTTTATTTATATTCTCTGCTTAATAGTGGCTTTGAACTACCCTTTTCCCCAGTGAAGCAACAGAAACAATATAACTTGGATTTCTCTATACGAAACAGAGATGGATCACACCAGACCAGTGCATCACAATGACTCTTCATCCTTCCTACTTTGTTTTTTGCTTTAAGCGAGTTTTCTGGAGACTTATTATATATTTATACTTCTTGCATGGGAAGAGTTAGACATCCCAGGAATGCCAGAAAGATGCAGAGAACTTCCCACAGGGAAGTCTACTTCCTTTCATCCCGTTTAGGTATTACTTGGAGAGAACACTATTTTTACTAGAGGTAGAAAGAAAAGACAAATGAAACCAGAGAGAAAGGAGTTAGAACTTCAAACCAGCATAATTTATGTACAAACCAACTGCAATTCTTCTCCATGAAAATAACAGAATATAGAGGCCAAATAGCTTTAGGAAGTTTCTCTTTGGAAATAATCCAGGGATTCTAACTGGAATAAACTGATCAAATGTTGAGGTTTTAAAAGCTAGTACAGGAAATACAACTTTCAGTTAGATGCTCTCAACTTCTATTCCTGATAAACCTACTGAAGGTAAGTAAAACTAGAGCTTTAAACTCTCTCCTGTATATGACTCTCAAAGCTCTGCATTTTTACCTTTGTGAAAAGTCTTTTTGCTACAGAAAAAAAATAAATCTCTAAAATCAAGATTTTTATAGATTTATGTTACTGAGACTGTGTACAAATCACATTTTGTTTTGTTTTTCTGCTGAGCAATGAGGATATCAGACAAGTGGGTAAAGTGTGATACAGCAATGCTTTCCTTTGGGGAAAGAAAACAACAGAAATTGCATGCCTGAGTTTTTCCTCTGGTGGTTCAAAATTAAATTATGCAGGCTGTAGGGATTATCTGCAGTTTGTGAGACACATAGAAAACAGTCTCCACAGTCTTATTCTTTCACACTTGACCATTAAACAATTTCCCACCCTCTGTGCACCCACATTTGGGTATTCTACTCTATGGCTTAAGAACACTGAATGAGATTAGCAGAGCCACAAGACATACACATACTATTCACTCGGTAATAGTGATGCTTCTCTAGCTCTGAATGGAGTAAAGTGCAAATGCACAAAGCCTGACCATTCTGGTTCCAGCCAACTGTTGCTGTTAGAGTCGTTTTTCAGTGAGACCTAGGAGCCCATCTCATTGTCCCATCTATTATTTTTTCAATTCTGTGCTCAGTTACCTTTTTTCATATTACAATTAGTCTTAGGCTCTGACTGGGACTGGCAGCACTCAGCTTTGGAGGTTTGTTTCTGCTTGCTGGCCATCCCCCCACTGCAGCATGGACAGCTCAGTTCCTTGTAAAGCTAGTCCTGGATATCTGAAGTTTATAATGTCATGTTTTAACAAAAGCTCCTCAGGCTTCTTCTGAAGCACTAGAATGGTAAATAGGAAATCTACTTTTCAAAAGGGTGATCTGGTGTAACTGAAACACACACCCTCAGTTCTCATACCACACTTAGGACAGAAATAAATGGCAAGCCTAGGACAGTCACTGACTGTGCAATCAAGCTATGAAGTCATCTACCTGATGTCACATCTCTCCATAGAGAGGTTTGGTGGATGAGAGAAGAAAAAGCCAGGTATACACACCAAATATGAACACAAACCACCCAAGTTCTTTTCCTATGGATTGCAGAAGACATATACCATACTTACTAGTCTATGACAGCTGTGCAGACTTCTCCAAAAATGGGTTAACTTTGCAAAGATCAGCATTAACTCCCACACACATTTCTGCTGGAAATCTATCAGGTTGCTAGGGTAGCATGCTGTGCATAAAGGCTGCTCCCTGGCTGCATACCCTTCCCGCAGGCACACGAATCCCTAATTATGAGGTACATATACAGAAGAGTTTCTGTGGGCTAAGGACAAGCATCAACAAATACACTACTTCCTTTGGTACATGACTTACAGACCCTTTGAACCATTTTTTGGCTCCTTTTCTGGTGCCTGTCTCACAGCAGGGGAGGCCGTTTCAAACTTCAGTTATCATTCTGACCACAAATAACACCTAATTTCTTTCTCTTACTCTTTAATTTTATTTCAAAACCCAAAGTAAATGCATCCTGAATAGCAAATAAACAGAAACCTGAAAGAGGAAGATACTGTGACATGACAGTGGGATTGCACTCACCCAGTTTCATTGCCTATTTAAATGTTAATGGCACTTTCAATAAGCAAATTTATTTGTATAAAGAATTAGAAAACACCTTCACATTTAGTTTCATGCTTGCCTTATAAAACTTTACTTATTTATTTCCTAGTGCATTTATTTATGTATTTGTCTCCTGATGAGGACTGGAGAAGTCCTTTCTTTCTTCATGTTTCACTTTATTCATGCTGTACGTATTCTAAGATTTCTTTGCCTCCTACCTCTCCAAAACCTCCAATTCCATAATGCCCTGCAATAAGCGTGAGCATAGGGGCAACTGAAGTGTCCTTTCAGGCTAACCAGCACCTCTGCTGTTAAATGAGAACTTCCTATTCCTGACTGCCAAGGGTTTACATGCTATTTCCATAACTGTGCTCTAGATGAAGATAGATGAGGCTGAGATTCTTCTGTAACACTACGCCAAAGCAAAAACCTAATTAACACTTTGGGACTCTATATGTGCCAACATGGAAAATATTCTACATTTCATGCAGCTTTCTAGAATGTAGGAGTCATGAAGCAATACAATACAGCTTGTACTGTAGCAAGTCATAGGTACATTACTTAGTGCATTTGGTGTTCAAGAAATAACTGATATAAAGCACAAATCCTTCCCCAATTCACACAGGTTAAAAATGCTAGTTGTTGTATTTGTTTTATAGCCTAGCATCTCTGTTATCCTCATGCTTAAAATGCCCTAAACAAATATCCTCGCAACTACTGCCAAAGGGGGATATGAAGGTTAGAAAGATTTATAATGTTGCCAGAGCTGTCATGTAGGCTATGAGCAGGGAATGTCTCATTGTAAAAAATAAGAACATATCCTACTTATCATTTCAATTAAAATATTTTTTTCTTTTTTTAAGCTAAACTACAAATATCAATGCTTTTGAAACTGAGAAGGTAAATGATTCATAACGATTGTAACAACTGCTATGTCGCTGTCTTGTAGGTGGAAACCACAGACAAATATGACAAACATTGACAGAGTTAAGTTTCAAACATTCGCAAATTTGTATCCATGAGTTTTCCTTTTCTTACACTCCTTAGCTCCTTTCTGCTGTTTTCCTCTAAGCATCCCTAGGTTCATGCTGAAAAAGCTTCATCTCTTCATGCTTTATACATCACATTGTATATTATTTCTAATAACATACTTTTTTCTCCCTAAGCATCTCCCCCAAACAATTAATTTGCCTAAAATGTCTGTTTCTTTGTCAGAATAAATGCATTATATCAAACCATAACAATCTCCTAGCCATTCTACTCAAGGATTGTTACCTTACCAGCACATTAAGAGTACAATCAAACTGCTCTCCTGCAATGTACAGCATCAACAGCAGTCAAGTGAATTGTATTTTTGTGCTTACTTCAAGGCACCTATTACCTTATATTTTTAATTTAACACATTAAAATGATGCTATGTAAAAATGAAACAGTACCAAGTTTCTAGGGTGAAATGTAAAACTCACTTTCTAAACTTTAAGTAAGCACAAGAAATCTTTTCAAGTCTTCATTTCATTGTGAGTGTTTTTTGCCAGAGGATAGAGTCTTTCCAAATTCCTTTCTTCAGCATGAACATACACAGAATATGTGAAGGATGTCATTTTTTTTATTTTGAAGCAGCTAATTTCCTTCAACACTTTTTGAGAAGTTTTATTTTGTTTTGGATTCATGTCTGAGTATTAGAATCTATTTACATAGATACCAAAGTGTTCCTTTTAGATAACCACACACTGGATTTTGTTCATTATTTGTAGTTTCTCCTTTTTTTTTTTTTTTAATTAAAGTAAGCAGCCCTGTTTCAAGGTATCAGCTGTCTCACCCACTTTCTTTGTATTACTCCCTTGGAGCATTTTCTACACACACAAAAAGAAAAATCTGAAACAGGAAAATCCAAAACTGTCTCCAATAAGGGCGCCCAGTGAATGAAAAAGAAACTTGGGGATGGGGAGAGTGAACGTATCTTTGGGAGAAACTATTGCTTTTGACAATTTTACATAAAACCAAGTGGGAGATAGTTTGCCCAGAGCACTTTTTAATGCATTGTGTAGAATTACATTCTTTTGATTTATATTCATCAGACCTAAATCTGGAACCTGCTATCATGCTGGCAATGAACCTGTGACACAATCTAACTTTTGTTTAGCTCCTGTGTATGTTAATGTGATCTCCGTGACTAAGTTTTCTTGATGTCCTTGTATGGGGTGAAATGAAGATGTTATCGTTCTTACTGAGTGAGATTTAACAACATTCATTTAGTTTCCCACCCAGATATGAAAAAGAATTCTCTGGAAAGTATCATCATCCTCAGAAAACAGATAATTCCTTTAATATAAATCCTGGTTATTTTCTATCACTCTTCAAATTTAGGTGTAAAATTGTTATAAACATTTATCCATTACTCATCATGGAAAACAATATGATACATTCTGCAAGTTAATCGCCGTCTCTTTTAGGTACATTTATTAAGAACTGTTATTATTGAATCAAAACCTAATCAAAAGAACAAAACCCCTGGACCATGGCCTCTAGTGCTTACCAATGAAATAAATGATCTCACAAGTGCCCCACCTGTACGTCCCTATTAAATTTGAATAAAAGAGGTGTTTCTGTGTGTACCACTACGTGTGCACACAGAAAGCTTCTTTTGAAGAGTTAACACGTAATACTGATGTAAAACTAAGTAATCTACTACTACCTGAAATATGTCCTGAATTTAATACAAAGCCATCAGCTTGACATACATAGTCAGAAGACTTCAAGTTTTACTTGTTCTTAACATGTTATAATTTATTATTTTTAAAAAGATTGTGTAGCAAGTGTTCATATTGGAAGTTCACTTGCATATACATAACTCCGCAGAAGGACCATGCTCCTTTAAACAATATTTCTTCTCCAGCATTACACGTTTTGTGCTGTTTTGTGACTTCAGTAACAAACTCAGCCACTGCTCACAGATGCTCTGCTCACATGTGGAACCATGCACTCACATCTCATCTCATGGATTACCCTATAAAGTTTAGGATGTAGTTCAAACCTTAACTTTCTTTGTTAAACTTCAATATGATAAAATGCAACTTCACTATGATTAAAAAGCAACTGATCTCAAAGCTACTGAGCTGTTCTGAGCATCATAAAAGAGTACATGAACAGGAGATGGGGTCAAATCTTTAATCTCCAGTTTACTAAGCAATGAGAAGGGATATACCAATCATCTCTTCAGATTAATGCGTAGCATAAATATTAATTAATCAATGTAGAAAACTTGAGACACACTACAGGAAACTGAGTTGATCATAAGTTATTGCAATAAAGATTTAATAATCTAATTTAACAATCTATTTAAATAAATAAAAGTCTGATTTGCAGTTCCCTTAGTGTTTGGGGAGGGAAGGAGCAACCTTATTAAAACCCCTTCTGGTGCACGCCCTTCCATAAACTCGTTGTACACGAGGTAACACCCAGTGGGCTGCCAGGGAGGCGAGCCTTCACAACCGCCCTACAAAAGGGCTATCCATGTGATTCCTGGACACTCTCAACAATTTATCGGGTCCTAATACCACCAGACCTGCGGATGGAAGCGTTAGGCACTGGGCCTTCACTCCTCACCGGCTGCTTTACGGCAGAACTGGGCGGCGCCTAACGACTATCAATAGCTGGCGCAGATAATGGGTAATGGCGTTTTAACGCAGGCATTAAAATCCCAGGAAAGGATTAAAAGGAGAGAAAAAAAAAAAAAGGGAAGACCTGGGTGAGAAATTATCACCGCCCTCGGATCCAGCGCTGCTGTCTCGACCCAGAGCCTCAGTCCGCATGGGGAAGGTCGACCCCAGCGACCATCCGAGCCCACCTTTATGCAGTGTGCTCGGTCTGGGACCACCTCCAGGGCGGTAACTGTGTGCTTTGTTGTTCTGGAAGCCTCGGGAAGGTTCACTGTGGTCCCCCACGCCCCTTCCCCCTGCAAATTGCTCCAGCTGATGTTCCCAAGCCGAAAGGAGGAGCCGAGAAAGGCGGCCCGCCGGCCCGGTTCCGCAGGGCAGTGTGCAACGTGCTCCTGCCCGAGTTTGGGACAAAAACAGGTAAAGTTCATTGCCGGTCTTAGACACATGCTTATCCATGTGATATGTTCGCATACACAAACTCACATATATGCAGGGCACAACATTAGAATGAGGTTCGTTGGCTGCATGCAGCAGGAGTTCTGCTCGGACAAATAGATACTCACCAGGGCTCCAGAAGAGGCCCTTTTCATAATCTGGGGGGCTTTATGTAAACTATATTGCAAGGTACTGCTGGCTTGCAGTTCTATTAAATTTTTCAAGTTGCAGCAAAACAAACTCTGTTTTGTTATGTAGTCTGCCTTTATGCTTACTGAGTGATCAGGAACTCCTTAAAATTTTGACCACAGATCACTATGAGACTTCAAAGTGGTTTTTGGACCACCCAATGTTCACATTATCAGTCTTAACTGAAAACATCCCAAATATAGCACAGCTCTGAAAAGCAATTTGGAATATTGTATCCTCATCAAGTGTGAAAACTACAGCTTGTCAACCGCTGATACAGCCCCAGGAAGACAGAATGGCAGCACAGAAGGAAGGATGTTTTCAAGAGCAAATCTCACATTAATGAAGTTCAGTGGATGTGGGAGATTAAAAAATCATTTTTCCACCAGATTCTTTCACTGACTCCTCTTAAATGTGGCAGAAATCTCAACTTTTCCATACGTATCAGATTTTACATTACTATCTGTGTTTCTTGGGCTTGTCATCATTCTCCTATGGGCATTTTCACTGAAGTTTATGAAGCTCCAAGGGGCTTTATATGTTTACTTACTGAAGCGGTATAGAGAACATCAAAGTGAATGATTGAATATTAAATAAATCAGAAGCACAGTTTCACAAACACTTGAAGTGGAAAAGTATCGCATTTAGGAAACTGTCAAATTCATTATTCAATGTATTTACTTTTCTAATACTGATCCCAGACTCTGCAAAGGCAAGAATATCACTAGCACAATACAGAAAGCAAACTGCTTTCTTTTTCCTGCGAGACATTGCAGTCAAGGATAGAGCAGCACACGGGACTGTTCCTTTCTTTTCCACAAAGGCAGGTGGTCTCAGATGACAAGCCTGTACAAACCTTCAGCTAGCACATTTCAGGAAAATGGAGGGAGATGAAATTTACACCACAAACATTCCCAGGGAAGAATACTTACCCATGCAGAAACAGCAAAACAAAAACCTGTTACGTGTATATATATATATATATAAATCCACAAGCTAAACCTATGCACTGAATGTTCCAGTGTGAATCAGCTATTTACCAAGCAAATTACTATATTTCACGGCAATAACTAAGATGATAACATGCAAGAAATTAATGATAAATATGGTGATAGAAGTAAAACAGACATCAGAAAGTTTATAGCTCCCCAGTCCAAAAAGTTCAGCCAAGCTTGAATGGAGATAAGAAACTGGATGAGAAATGTGGGATGAAGAATGCAATAGTCACAGAGAAAAGGAATGATTAAGAAGAAAACAAAAAAGAACAGAGGTTTTAATCAGGAAAAATTGGTAATAAAATTCTGAATTAAAATTCTGATTCCAGTGAGGATTTTCAGACATCATTTAATTCCCATGATTTACAATTTCCTCAGTAGAACTACAGCACTAAGAGATCGTGTCTTTTATATTAATAGAAAATGATGAATGCCACTGTAATCAGTAACACTGACTTTCATCAGCTAGTGGTCTGGTGCTGATCAGATGATGAAATCAAGGAGAGTGAATTGGTAAACCAGCTGGAGAAAGCATTTCTAATATGATTTAAAACAACAACAACAGCAACAGAGGAGCTTTCTCATTTTGTTTTGCTGCACTTCTGTTTATAAGAGCGGGATTTCATTTAAGCCTGGGAAGAGTGTGCATAAAATCCTTATCTAATACTTCTACTAACCATGATTTATCCCCACAGCGCAATTCAAATACAGTGAAGAGATAACATCTTTTTTTTTATGTCTTCCCTTGTATTTCTAAAGCAGGAAATATACATACACAAATCAAGAGAAATCAATATTTTTACTCCTTTCCACTCCATCAGTCATATAACAAAATAATCAGAAAAGGGCACCATAACCCCCTGTTTGTCATTTGAATTGACTGAATGAGAGTTTGACAAGTCTAAAAGGCCAGCAAAAGACACACAGAATTCCCTCATTAGATTTTGCACAACAGTGACTACAGAGGGCTATGAATGCACAGTACTATGAATAATAAAACATCTGTGAATTACATAATGTCACTAAGTACATTCCAAATGGTATGCATATATTAACCCACAAATACAGGCTGGTACTTATTTAATACAAAATCAGCAAAAAAAATGGTGTTTTTGAAAGGCCTTGGAAGTCCATTATGCTACCCAAGTCTCTCATATTACTCTAAGGAAAGTGATGTTACTGTTATACCATAATAGAAATGTTACTGTTATACCATAATAGAAAATAGCCACATCAACAGCTCTTAGTGACAGGTAGAGATATCTTTGGGAAATCCACCAACTTTAATGAAACAGCTTAAGTAAATATAATCTCTTCTTGTACGTTCAACTGCCTGTAGTCTACAAAGAACAAAATAAATGTCTAAGTTTTATATATACTGAGAATCAATGTTTTCACACCACTTTATATCACCATTGAAATGTGCAGTCAACCTAATAACACACAGCACCTTCTGACAATCAAAGAAGTCCTCTATATCACTGCAGACTACACATAGCTTGATTGGAACGCCCTGTTTTATAAGTCCCCCACTCCACCCCTCACAACCCTGGTGATAAAGTATTTTCAGATTTGAATGCTTGCTGTTAGCTTTAATGAAGGCTTTTTCATTGCTGAAGCCAGGTTTATTTTTAAGCAGTCACAGTAGTCTCTTGACAGTGTAATACAGAACTGGATCAGTAATTACAAAGGGGAATCAAAATTATGGTCACTCTAATGTGCATTCTTCTAAATGACTAGTTCAGAAGCAGGAACATGAAACTATTGTTTCAAACACCAGTCTGAGACCCCTAGAGATTTAAATGAGTAGTCTGCAAAAAAAATAAGATCATTTTTTATTTTTTTCTCTCTGTGAAGTTATCTACTCTCTTAATTAGTAGCAGCATATCAATTAATAAAAATATAGAATGCGGGCTATTATCCTATTACACATTAATACTATTATGTAAAAAAAAATAATAAGGAATTGTACTGTTTATCCACATCTAGTCATGCTTGGTATCTGACAATTTGTCAGTTTACCACACTGAAAGCTGATCCAAAATCCCTTAAATCACTGTTTTCTTTTACTCTCTACACTGTTTTCTTTTACTCTCAAGTCCAAAGTGGGTCTGACTCAAACCCTGAAATAAAGCCCTCCAAGCCCAACTTGTGATTGCCACTTCTGATGTTTTAACCTCCATGGTAGGCTAGTGTAGAAGCAATTTATCTAGCACATGAACTGATGCTATCTATAGGATTTATGAAATCAACAGATGGCCTTAGACAAAGAGTATTTAAAGGAGATTTTATTTTTTAATAAATTAATTTGAGATTGGATATGTAACCAAAATTCTGGTATGTACTTGACTTTATCCCAGAAATAATTCAAGACAGATCATCCAGGTTACCATATGGACTATATTTCACTCCTCCTATTAAAAGTAGATTACAGAGAGGCTAAAGCTACTTATGATATTTCAAGCTTACCAGCATTAATTTGAATAAGAAAATAGATGAGGGAAGCATGATTGGCAGCCATCCCAGCTATACAAATTACAAATCTCTTCAACAGAATTTCAATGGATTTTAAAATTGAGTAGTAAAAGATCTAATGATAAATTGATCTTTTTTTTTCATATAGCAATATTTTTATTTTTTTTCGGTATCAATAGTTTCGGTATCAATAGTTTCCTGTAGGAACAAATAAAAATAAAAATGTAGTACTTGTATTTTATCCTAAAATAAAATGTAGTATTGTGAAGAGTTATAATGAAAATTTGGAAGTATACACTGTGTTTGATATGGGTACAATGAAAAGGTCTGTTAATGTGTGGAAAACGTGCAATACATGTATACACAGTGAGTTAGGAATTCAGTATCAGGTGCTAGCCACTGATATCCATCCCTGGGGACTCGCATTCCAATTGCCTTTTCTTTCCTGGTTATGGCATGTAGGGAAGCAGCCACTGCAGCTGTACAAGCCCTGAGAGACAGATGCACAAGCTAGAGAGATGACACAGATGTCCAGAACCTTCCCACCTGCCACCTGGCTGAATTCACACTGGTTATTGCAAGATGTGGATAACCATCTGTACATCTGTCTAGTACTGACACTTAAGGGTCATAATTTAGAAAGAGTTAATCACTGGAGTAAGTTATAGCAAGTATTTCTGAAGATTCAACCCTATTCCTACATGCACTATAATGGCTGTTTGTAATTGTCTCTTGGTACACTTCAGCATGGCCAGAATATCAGAGACTCAGCAGAGTTTACCAAGAGCATTGTAAGAGGAAGGTTTTACTACATTTCTAATGCCTTAGACAAAAATTAAATGGTTACAATTTTAGGACAATTCTCTGCCCTTTTTTAATGATAGCAATGGAAAAAAAAACAGTATTCTGAAAGTGGCAAAACTGAAATCATTATACCAGTTTAAGATTATTTTTTGTTTGTTTGTTTGTTAATTCTAATGTATAAAGACACTGCACACGTGTAGATGGAAACTTCCCAGAACTTTTTAATATCAGTCACCAATCAGCAAATTCCCATTGTAAGTCACAAATGATGATTAGTACTCATTTAAGCAATCCTCACCATACCCTGTGATGAAAGATGTTGTATATCCATTTAATAAACAAAACAGTCAAGGCACAGAAAGCTAAGGTGAGTTCTTTCACCCCACAAAAGCAGGTCGGTGGCACCAAAAATGCAAGATCTCTAATTTCCACTTCCCAACTCTATGTAGTAAACTGTATTTCATAAGCTATTCATTTGAAATGAGGGTAGCTCATGCCATAAATGCAATCTTTGCTGAGATAGGCAATTCGATGGAAATAAGTATGCATATATTACATATATGTAGAAATCTTAAAAAGTAAATATCAAGGGAATTTTAGTTAATAGATTAAATGGCATTTCAAAAATATTCCATCTTCTTCTATGCCTTGTTAATATATCATCTTCTTGCATCACTTACAGTAATGAATTCTGTAAAGCAGAGGTCCTGACATTGCTGTCTGACCTCCCATAGTGTAAACCCTATTTTTGGAAGGCTGTTTTTTTTTCCCTGAATAGATGGCAATAAGCCAAAAAACTCAGGTACAATATAAAAATCATACTAACAACATGTATAAAAACAGTACACATTTGTCAAGAGCCATTCCACTAGAAGTAACTTTTTGAGTGAAATTAAAATCCGTGTGGTGCTGTTCACTGACAGTTCTAATTTCAGTGAGAATGATTCAAAGCAAAGTATAGAAGGCTGCATGGAAGTTCTCCACAGCACAATACAAAATGAAACTGTTTTATATTTAAAATAATGCTATATTTAGAAATTAAATCTACTTTATAAAAAGATATTAAAAATCTAAGTACATTTTATTAGACCTATGTTTTTACCATTTTTAGTTTTCATATTAAGTCCAGAAACTGACACCTTCAACATTAGAAAAATAAAGAAAAACTAGAGCCTGCTCCAAGAGAATGTATTGTTTTTAGCTCCCTGCACACACTCCAAGTTCTCTGGGAATGCTCTGATGTCTGCACATAATCCAAGCACAAGCTTTGCTTAAGAGCTATGCTCAGATTTATGAAAATATCCAAATGGATCACCTCTGAAAGACAACAAATTGAACTCCATGGGTAACCAGCAATTATCAACTCCTTATCATTGCAAGATGCTCAGACCAGCTTCACATACTTTTAAGCATCTGAAACACAAGGTAAGCACAGCACGATGTCACAACACGACATCCATTCTTACAGACACATGCAACTGTATTATTTGCATTCTCCTTTAACTGTCCACTCTACGGTACAAACTCTTAATTCTGCATAGGAAATACCTGACAAATTGCACCTGGAAATGTATGCTTTTTATTCCACAACACTATCTATACCTGCTTCTTTCAGATTCCCTTCAGCCTTAATTCACAACTTTCTAATGCCCTCCACAGGGAACATTTCAAAATGAGGCATGGAGGCAGGATGAAGGTGAACCAAGAAAAATATGGCATCTCTCACAGCTCATATAGTTTCCTTCTTCCAGGCGCCTCAGGACAAAGAGCATTGTCCTGTTTTCAACAGGGATGGAGTTAATTTTCTTCCTAGTAGCTGGTGTGGTGCCGTGTTTTGCATTTAGGAGGAAAATAATGCTGATAACACGCCAATGCTTTAGTTGTTGTTGAGCAGTGCTTACACTAAGTCAAGGACTTTGCAGTTTCTCATACCAGCCTGTCTTGGTGGAAGCTGGGGGTACACAAGACACTGGGAGGGGGCACAGCCAGGACAGCTGACCCAAACTGGCCAAAGGGATATTCCATACCATATGGTGTCATGCTGAACAAGAAAATTGTGAGGCGTTGGCTGTGGTGGGAGCTGACAGCTCAAGGACTGGCTAGGCATTGGTCATTGGGTTATGAGCAATTGTGTTGCACATCCTTTTTTTTTTTTTTTCTTTTTTTTTCTTCTTTTTTTCTTCTTGTTTTCTTCCTTTTCTTAATAAAGTGTCCTTATCATATGAGTTCTTGCACTTTTACCTTTTTGTACCATCCCACTGAGGGGGAGTGAGCAAACAGCTGTGCAGTGCTTAGCTGCCTGCTGGGTTAAACCACCACAGGCCTTCTGGTGTCCAACATGGGGCCCAAATGGTTGGTATATCTGTTTTACATATCTGTGTCATTGCCAGAACTGAGTATATGATCAACAGTTGCACAATACCATTGTATCAGTTACTTCCATACTATGCCTTTTTTTCCAATTTGTGGAAAGTCTTTACCCAATGTCAACAATGTCAACAGATTCACACTTCCCAGTCATGAAACACTCAAATAAAAACATAGATGCTATCTATATCTGAAACTAACAAAAAATAGCAAGTTTCACTTGCTTCCTTAATATGAGACTTTAGAAAAGGGGTGAGCTATAAAATAATTTTTTCATAAATGCAGCATGGGTAAATCTAAACCATTCTTTGACGAAAACACACTGAAATTTATATATACAGAACTGTCCCATATGCATAATGATGAAAATTAATATCTGTTTCAAACAGTTTGGCCATGAGGCATTCTATAGATATTGAGAAATTAAGGATTTGACCTGAAAAACAGTTCTTCCAACTGCAGTGAAACAGAGGGCATTAATACAGTATCATACCACTCTTTATAGACATATCTACACATCTCATCTCCATATCTTATAAACAAAACAAAAAAGGATCAAACTATTTTCTCTATTAAGATAATGAAAAAGGTTTTTTGTTTTCACAGGTATAACCCTAACAGTGGCAGACCTAGTAATGGAGACCAAATCTCCAGGTTTCTAGCCCTGCAACATCTAATACAAGGCTAGCTTCCTCATCTCCATAAAAATGGCATTGTGAGGTTAGTAAAATCAAATGTATGAACTATATTCTGTTCTGTGCTGTTTACATGTATGTTAAAGCAAAGTGAGATGAGACATTTCTACTTACACTCGTTCAGTGCTAACTGATGTTACGCTTAAGTGCAGAAATGTTTTGAATTGAAACACATGTAAAGATCCTCTGAGATCAAAGGCCTTTGCATAGTCTCTGAGAGAGACTCCAGAAAGGGTTTCATCTTAAATACTCCTAAATCAACCCAGGCTGACATGAACAGATTTCCACAGACACCTATTTCACACCATGAAATCTTTCAATTTTTAACCTACACAGATAGCTTAGATAAAACACTGACCTTTGTAACAATCATATCCGCCCATTAAAATTTATGCATGTGTAAGCCTGGTTATGTGCTAACTTACTTAGAGGTGGAAGCTGAGATCAGGGCAAGTCAGGTTAGAGTTAGCTCCCTATAGGGCATACCTCTACCATGCTCACAATACACTAGTGAATAACAGAAGCAAATTGTCATTCTTCTAGCAGGAAAAAGGAAAAGCAGATGGGCATTTATGACGTAGAACTACACCCACGTACTCTTCTGGGGTTACTTGGTCTCTGTAACACCCTTTTGCTTGTATTTGCTAAAACAAAATTGCTCTGAACAGTATTCAAGACATGATTATTTTTCCAGAAACAATTGTCTGCGTACAGTTTCACAGTTTAAAGGTTATTCTGTGTCAAAAGCTAATTTAAAGTCCTGTTACTTTCTGAATAAGAACTCTGCAAAATGCAACACAAACAGGTAATTAAGCCTGATAAAGCCTGATAGGCTACAGAGCATAATTAGGTTTACTGAAATCCTTCAGAACATTCTTCTCCATCACACTTCGAATACTAGCTTTCTCAAAGATAATATATAAATAAATACACTATTAATATGTATAAATAATAAATAGTACAAATCTTTTGTAAACCAGCTAGGTTGGCACTTGCTATTCAGAATGGTGTTACTGGGCTAAATTGAGGCTGTTGAAATGTGAAAAGTAATCTGATTTGGAAGAAAATTAATTTTGAACTAGATTTGAAAACATGAATGCCTTCCTTGAATTCCACCACTGAAGACTGCCAAAGGTTCTGTTGTAAACGCTCGAGGACATGTTGAACTTTTTCCCCCCATTAGCATCATAACTCCCTCAGAAAGGGTGACAAACTGCTTTCCAGTGATAGATAGCTCTGATGCCACTTCTAGGAACTACAGATCAAAGGAAAACTCACTACTGAAATAATTCATCTGGGTATGATGAAGAATAGTAATTTGATTGTGGTTTCTTGTTATTTTCAGACACATTCTAACTAAAACAAATAGCTTAATTTTAAACAATGAAATTCTGTAGGCATGTTCATAGTGTTAGAAAGGGTTATGGCATTCATCACATATTACAGCCTTAATGTGCATTCTTGTAAAATATTGAGAACAGTACAGAACAGCTGGAACAGTTTCTCACATAATTAAAGTGTGCCCTAAATATAACGTCAGAAGTCAAATAGAATGTCTGCGAGCACAAAAGATTATTTTTTGCCCCAACGTAGAGGGAGATAATCTTGAGTTTGAAAGTATGCATAATAAGTATGCATTGGAAATTTAAATGTTGCTACTGCATTTGAGAATAAAAAGCTGTATTTTAACTAGCTCAGCAAAATTCAGTCAACCTAATGACCCTCAAACAGTAAAATGAGTAATGGGCTAAATTATGGATTATCACACCAGATTTTTTTTAAATGGTGAGTGGTTAAATCCATGCCTCTGTGCCTAAATGAAGCTTGCAGGAAGACCAGGGACAGAGATTTTTAATAAGCCTGAGAAATCCCAGGAGAGGATTTTAAGCTGTTTAATAAACCTTCACAAAAACAATTTATTTAAATTAAACTATATTGCTCAATCTTAGACTAAAATATAGTCTGGGCAGCCAAAGTTTGCCTAGTTTATCCTTAACTTTAGGTTTAGATGGATAGGTTAGCTAGTTGAGTACTGATGACAGTACCTAATTCTCCAGATACATTTAGATTTGCCGTTGGCATCAGTGAGAGTGCCTTCACAACCTGTGACAGCACAGTCCTGAGAAGCACAGCCATTAGGAACGGAAAAGCTGTGCCACATAGCTCAGTTTCCCATTGGTTGATATTCCTATATCATTCCTACTAATAATTTAGCTCATTTGCATTTTAAATAGTTAAAACAATTTCATATCACATCTTTCGTAACAATTTGCTACTGACATTTCTTGTTCTTTGCCTTGTATAAAACAAACATGAAGGTCATCTGACACTAACAGAAAAGTTGCATGTACTCATATAGGCAGTCTCAATGAGTTTATCTGACCTGTTCATATGAGTAAGGCAAATGCGTAGATGGAAAGTAGGAAAATGAGACATTATGGATGTGGTTTTCTTCCTCATCCATGCGGGACAATGGCAAACGAAAAGCAGAATGCCACTTGTCACAAAAAAGCTTTTGCTCCCTCATTCTGACAGAAAAAAAGACATTGCCCAACAATGAAGCAGCCGTAGGAGGCGCAGAGGAAAGAAACAGATGAAAAAAGCTATATCACCACTTGTAATTTTGAAACTCCCAGTGTCTTGCAAGTTGATGTCACAGAAGAAAAAATCCTTCATTTGGTCTCCTACTGTTTTGCTGACCTTTCCCCATTGGTGTTGTAGCAGGAGGCAATATAAAAGTGCTTTTATTCCATACAAATCGCTTGGCTGCTAAACTCCGTGAAATCTGAAAATTACAGTAGTGGCACAATATTTTTCAAGGATCCTCTGCTGGTAATTGCTTTGACCAGAAAATTAAATATAGAAGAATGAAATTGCAATGAACACAGAACACACAATTTTGATTTCATTCCTGGTTGCAGAAAAAATTTATTGAAATATAAAGTTGCTGTGTCTGAGATATGAATCTGACCACAGGTCCTTAACGTTTTTCTTCACACTTCCCAGCTTAAATTCTTTTTTCCTGTACTAATATAATGTCTATATTGTGAAAAAAGGTTAGCATTTCACAAATATATTTGAATACTTAATGCATTTATTTCTGTGAAATGTTACGTGTTAAATACTTTTTGTCTTTTTTTCATATTTAGTTGACCTTTACAGCTGCTCTGAACTCACTACATATGATCTATTGAAATTAAGAAAAGGACTAGAGAATGCAAAGAAAACAATCTGTGTGCTGAACTTTTGGACAAAACTGTTGGTGCTAATTTTTATAGATTCTTCGATATTCCTGAACAATGCCTTCCAACTGAGAATTATGCTTTTCTTGATTTCATCTTATATCTTTTTCCTTCTCATGCCTGTATGTTTCGTTTTTCATTCCTTTTCTCTTGTATTTTATTAGTGTCCATGGGTCTCTTTTATGCAGAATTACTAAAAGTCACAATGTTTATTCCTATCACTGAGTTCCAAACTAGCAATCAAGGTTAAATAATTAAAGTACATAGAGAAAAACTGAGTGAATTAAAAAATAAAATAATTGATTTTTTTATTTTAATTTTGTTCGTTGATTTTGATCACAGAAAACAAAATCAATATAGTAGCAGTATGCAGACTTAGAAGTTTGATAATGTGTCTCGGTACAATAAAGAGTTCAAAGCCTCTTTCTTTTTACCATAAATTCTTCCACTTGGAACTAATTACCCCAAGTGGAAGGAAAAAGTAGCAGATTGCCTGTTTTGAAGGGTTAAACACAAAGATTGAGCTAATTCAGACATAAATACACAAGCAGGAGATAAAATGTTTTTCAGCATTGTCATTCATAGAGTTAAAAAGCCATAATAAGAAGGAAGGCAAGTGATAATACAGTATTTAGTTGCAAATATGATACAGTTTCCTCTCACAGGAAGGATATGTATTCTAGAAATTTGAATAGCTGAAGTTACGTTTTATTCATAAGAAAAAAAAACTTGCTGAAAAAATGTTATTACTTAAAATACTCTCTTTTGCTCTTTCTTATGATGAAGAAGAATGCAGCAGTTATTGAAAAGTAAATATTCAGCCTTTGCTTTCTCTAAATCATAAGTTGATGTAATATACAGGTGATCCAAATATATATATATATCCAAATATATATATAGTAAATATAAAAATAATATATGTATAAATTAAATTGGAGTTGGAACCACAGCCTTTTTCTTTACATGATCTAAAGAGCTTAACAGTGACTGCAGAGCTGAAGAGGTTTTCCCTACATGTGGTTTTGATATTGGCAATTGTACAATCCTTGGCACAATGCTAGTCTAGAGTTCTCTAGCCAAGAGCATTAACTTGTGTTTAACAACCAAACAGTATGCATATGTATATACATTCAGGTGACTGGTGATTTCCCTATTTACTGGTACAGTCATTTAATTTGGTTTCTTCTCTGCATTTACCTCAATTTCCTTGTAGAGATGTATTTTCAGCGAAATCTGAAGGATCCATGAACGTTTCCCCTAATTTCTCTCCCTCACTCTGTTCCCAAATAGTACAAAGATTTTAAATGATAAAACATTATCTGGTTTTCCAGAAATCCAGTTCTGAGGTATAAAATATTTTCTTTCTTTATCTTGCACATCAATATGGTTGTTGTTGTTTTTTTTTTCAACAACTCACAAATACTTCCTTTATTCAAATACTCAAAATTCAATCTTTTTCACACTCATCTCCCAGTTACTAATTGAAACAATCATCTAATCAAATTTCAGTCCTTTTCAAAGATGGAACAAAGCAGAAAATTGTGGTATTTTTTTGTCATCCTGTTCATACTCCTAAATTATGGTATTTGATCCTGTGCCTTCACTTACAATCATTTCTGCTTACCAAACCTTTGTCACGTACTGTTTATATCTCTGCTTTGGATTCTTGACTCTGCTCAATGCCTTTCCAAATGTGTCCAAAATGTAATATGAATCTCTTGTTTTCAGTTTTGGTGGTTTGTTCATTTATTTATTTATTTATTCATGATTTATTATGTGCTTATTTATTTATTTATTTGATAGCTTTGCTTTCAAAGTCCACTTAGTTTTGCAGTAACCCTGTCCCCTGGGAATCAATTTCTTAATATGAGAGTAAAGAGAGTTCATGTATTATGTGATCCAACATTCTTTAGTGTTGGAGTATCATTTCATAAATAATGCACTTAGGAGCACATACATTCATTTTACATGATTCCTCAATGTGGCCAGGGTGCTGCATAGTCTGCATTGTATCCACCTACAAAAAATACAAAAATATGTGTCTGCTTATCAGGATGTAAGGTAGGGTTTAGCTAACGTAATCCTGTATCATGGATCTTGTAAGTACGTAAAAAGATTCCTCATCTCCTTCTTATGTTCAATATATATACATATGTATTCCATAAATTAACTATTTGGCAGTGAAAACAATGAGAATATCATTATATATTGTTTAACAAAAGAAAGGGAATTAACTGAACTTTGTCCAGTAACAGGATGGTTTTTGATCACAGAATAAAGAAACTGAGTGAAGATTCATTTCTTCTTCCTTTCTTCCTTCTAGTTACTGTGAACAGAGTAAAACAATGTAAGTGTTTAGAATATCAGTGCCAAACATAACTCTTCTCCATGAAGTGACTGGATAAATAGTGCACTAAGTCACTAACAGTATTAGTTGAAAGAAAGAACAGCAATTTTATAAGAAAACAAATATGCACCTTATCTTCTACCCCATCCCTCACTCCCCTCCCCAGCACATGAAAAAGAAAGGAGTAAGACAGCAAGATTTAGAGGGCAGTATACAATATATAATAACTCTGTGAAAATGTAAGTTAGTCAAAATGCCAGATATAAACTATTATGCTACAAGGTGAACAAAGAAAACAGAGAACTAAGTGAAGGCACATTTTTTTTGAACTACTGTGATCAATAAGTTTATGAAGTAAATGACACATAAAATACACATCTAATGATAAAGAGTGAGGTTTCTGTCCAATATATTCTTCTAAAATAGCTCTTAAATTATCACTAAGAGACAAGTCATCTACACAAAACCCACTAACCTGATGTGTGTTAGTTGCATAACACAGTTCGTTGGCATTCACCAGATAGTCTTTTCAGCTTTTTCAGTATTTTTGTATTATTACTTTATTTCATATCACTCACTACTAGTTCCTTATTTTCAAACATTTTAATGAATCACTTCTAATCTATTACACACACAAAGTTAAAACCAATTTACACAAGTGTAGAAAAGCAATGTCAAGGATCTCTACAAAGCAGCTTTTACTCTATGAACATAATCCATAAAAGACTCCCAAATGTCCTCAAATAAGTAACGTCTGTTCCCCAATCTAAATATGATCTTCTTACAGGAAGCCATCTGGGACAAGCAAGCAAAACATTCTGCTTTGGTTGCAGAAGGAATATATTTACGCCTCAGTAAAATTCTTCATCATCATCAATCCAATTATATGCAAATCTCTTTATCTCTCTTTATCTTAGCTTGCCTAAACAGCAAAAATGATAGGAGAGCCATACAAGCTTTATAGAAATGTAGGTAATGCATCTGCCTATCAATCAATTGATCTATCTATCCATCCTTTATGAACACTGAGTACTTCAAAGTTGCTAACCTCAACAGTTATTCAAATTTATATGAAAAGTAAATTTAACTAACTTTAAGGAGAATAAATTCACTGGAATGGTAAACTTGTCAAGTATGTAATCAAAAGAGATCTACTAACATTTTAAATAGCCTTCTCCAAGCTGAAAACACAAATTGGGAGCATTTGTATATTTCTGAGGCTGAAAAGGTTCATAGATGTAATATTCCCTTCTATAAGCAGAGGTCTTTTCTAGGAGAGATATTCATGCTATTTGTCAAATCAAGTCATAAATCAATGGAAGAGGAAAGACAGAAAAGTAAAAACACAACATTCAGTAAACAGTAAATTATCTGACACATAGTAGAACAAGTGATTATTTTTATTTATTTATTTTTTTAATCAAAAAATGCAATACAGTATGTCCTCACAAATTCAAATGATCATGGGGGTCTCAGTGGGTATATTTATATTGCCTCCTGATTTGGTACAAAAAAGAAGGATGACAGTGGGATTTGCTGTTTTTCTTTGCATTGCATTTTTACCAGCAATTAAGTCTGTACCACTTGCCAATCGTAGGCATACATTATCCAGGCAAAGAGATCAAATTGACAGAGGATCTAGCTACTGCATGGCAAGTGCTACAAACCACCTGACACCCTGACAACAATTCTGGAAGGAACCTGCTTCAAAAGGATCAGTGGTGCACTAAAACTTATACAGCAGGACACCAAATATAGACTCAAGGAAAATTCACAGCTTTAAAAAAAAAAAAAAACCACCTTCCTGTGCTCTATATCAGTGATATAGTTGCATCCATAGACAAATTCATCCTGCTATTCTAATGACTGATAGAAAAATAAGAAAATACTCTTTTTTTTTTTTTTTTTTTAATTTTCCTTCTCCAAATTTCTGTTAAATGAGCTGCTGTTTTCCTCACTTTTCTATTGCAGCTGAAGAATCTTGCTATTTTCCTGAAAACTGTTACTACTGTTTCTTTCCTCTTCCCATTTTCCAGTGTGGAAATGCACATACACTAAAATGAGTTAAATGAAGACTTGAAAGTCCCTACCTCAGTTTTCCCTCAACTAATCCAGTGCATAATACAGAAATACATGTCTGGAAGCTTCTTCTTAAATTCACCATCCAGTTTCTGTTTATCATAGGCATAATCTCATGTATTTCCTTGATAGGTTACAATTTTCTTGCATGAATATTTCAGTGGGAAATCTGTTCCAGAAATTCATTGCTACAGTATTTGAAAATTACTCTAACAACCAACACAAATTTATTCAGTGGTATTTATATCTATTTATTTTTTTTCCTTGCATATTCATTTCTATTCCGAAGTGAACTTTTAGTATTAGTGATATGTATTTGCTATTACATGTAATTATTTTTTATCAAACAAGTGGGAGGCCACACTTTTACAGTAAGTGTATAGAGTATAACGTATGGTTTACAGCCATAACATACTGCTACAAACTTAGAATGATTAACTTCAGCAAGCAACTTTTGTTGTTAATTTTTTTTGTCACTCATGTTGTTCACTTAGCATTGAATGAGTCTGTAAATATGTTATGATTGCAGTACATATTATATATTGATCTGATCGATGTGCATTACTAAAACTGTGAGACATTACAAGTTTCTGCAATGTTCAATGTGACTTAAATGAAGCTGAAAGACACAACATGCTCGGTTTTGCCCACTACAGCAAATACCAGATAAAAATATATCTTGATAGATTTCCTGTTACATTTCACAAGATGTTTCTAACCTATTTTTAAACTTCTTTTACACACAGCTTCATTTTCAGTTTGTGACAGAAAGCAAAACAGGATATGGGGAACTACAGGAAATATATTTAGTATATTTCTTTAGCATATACATGTTGGATGAGGAATACAAATTTGGGCTGAAATTCTAATTCTCATACTCTTACACAAAATAAAATTGATCAGTAAATATTCATAAAAAAATCTTTATTTGCTGTAGCATTTGTACAGTATTTGCTGAATCATTAAAGGCCATATACAGAGTAAAAAGATACTTAACAAAAGATACAAACAAACAGATTAAAAACTTTTTTTGCTTGTTTGTTGTTCTGAATGCTACATAAGAGATGCATAGTTTTTAGCCATCAGAATTTCTTTAATAGATATATCCTTATTTCATGTAAGAAAATCTATTAATTCTCCTGGTTATGAAAGTTAAAAAAAATAAATAGTTAAATCAACTTAAAAGGATAAGACACCTACATATAGTACACAGTTTAACATGACTGTGTTCTCATTTACCTCTGCTTAAACACAATTGGCCATATCCTTAACTACTTCACATCAGTTGGGTGTGGTTTGCAACATTGTTGTAGCTAGCTACTACAGACTCCTTGCATGCTAGGCAAGAGGTAAATTAAGTCCCTCAAAAGTAAATATGCCACTTCGTATCAAAAACAGAAAAATAAACTAATTATCATTTAAACACATCACTACAAATATAACGTTGATAAAATAACATACATCATTCATAATCTTTACAAACCCCCTGTTTTATTGATGTCCTGCTAACAGTAGGCCTTCCCAGGCATTTTGAACACTTAGGCCTTCTCTGGAGAATTCCACCACTTACTAGCATTAGGATACTAGGATTATTGTTTCCTATGTTCTGTTCACAGTCACACTTTACTGTAATAAGGAGCGACGTATCAACCACTCTTCATGGTAAGCACTAGAGGCCTGCTGGCTCACAGAGACACATAGAGTGGTGTCTATGCCCTTTCCCTGAAAAGAATTCATTCATACCCACAAACCAATAGCTTAGAAATAAAATAAAAAATTACATATGCTTAACTGTTTAACGATCTATTCCTTCTAAAAAAAAATAATTGTAAATCAGTCATAAACATAAACGTACTACCAGTAGTATGAAAATTAAAATATAAAATCTCCCATTTATTAACTATATCAATCACTCTTGAACAAACATTGTAATAATAAAAATGTTGCATTTTAACACTGTTTACTACAATGATATGCAATTACTGAAGCAGAGAACTTTCTTCATTACAAGCCAGTATGATGACATTGTTGTTCTCTCTTCAGTATACGTGCATTGACTTACTTCTAGTAGGCAGTGCCCAGAAATATAATTTTATAATATTTTTGAAGGCTACAAGTAGGGTAACATAGGTTTAATCTACTTTAAAAGTCTCAATAATGCAAACCCCTATATGGTTTGCATATTACTTCCATAATACATTTATTAAAATTCTGACATCTTAGCCTATTGAACAATTAAATTAATACAACCTTATAAGAAGGACTATAATAATAAAAACATTACATACTTAAGTTATATTTTACTATCTTAACCCAGCAGTCTGGACTTTCTTGAAAACTAGATAATACTGCCATGTCAAGGAAAAAAAAATGTTTACAGAATAAGAGAACAGCAAATACTGATATCCTGAGATGTCTGTGATGCTGCAAACATCATGCTGAGAGATTTGGGCTGCTCTTTAAACAGCTTACAGAACATAGTTTGATCTTGGTGTAGATAATGCTACTAATAGTTTAATCCAGTAGTAAGAAACCAGACCATGAAAAGCCTAGCACACAGTTTTATTGTTGTTGTTTCATTTCATTTTCTCCTTTTCTTAGGAGCAGAGGAACATACTAAAAGGAAAAATCCATACAATTCTTTTTCTAAACCGATGAAACCCCACTTCAAAACTAGTAGGATATTTTTACATCACTTCGTACAACCATAGGGTTAAAATCTTTTTTTTTTTTCCTTTCATCTTTTTTAGCCTAAATATATATGTGGTATATTAATTGCTATTATATCAGCATAGCTCTCCAATACTTTTTGCTAGCATTTATTCCCAATATGTTTATGAAGAGCAATGAAATCTCTTCTCACCAGTTATTTTCTTAAGGCTCTGTCTGAGGCTCACGTAGCAGTGACTTAAAACCAGATGGCAGGAACAGTTACCACCTTCATCCATCTGCTCCTCCCCTCTGATGGGCTTTAGAGCCTTCAGGGCAGGGTTATTTGATATGTCCATGAATGAGCTCATGTACTATTGTAGGCTTCAGCTGGGCATATTAAACTAAAACAATTTCAGTTTTGGTTTACCCTGATATACCAGCCAGTGGTTCACACAGTGAGTCAAAGGAGGCTCAGGTATTTATGCCTTGAGGACAGTAACATATTCTGCCATCCAATTTTAGCCTGCCACAGCATGTCTCTTAGAGCCTTAAGTCTGAATGAGCAAAGCCCTTTCAGTCATCTCTTGCACAGCTAACTCTATATCCCATAGTTATTAAACAGTTCTTTCTGAATCTCTGAGTCTAAGCTTAATTCTGCCTGAGTATGTCTGACCAGAATAACATACCAATCTTTCAATTAAAGTCTCATGTACACAGCTTTGAATGATATGAATATTCTCTCACAGCAGCACACAACTTGCTGCAGCCTTATGTTGCGGTAGCGGATTTGCCTGTCACATTGGTGCTCATAACCACTGTAACTAATTCACCAATTTCCCATCTGATTATTTCTTAACTGAATTTACAAATTACATATTGTTCTTGCTTTTTTTTTTTTTTGGTTTGTTTGTTTTTTTATTGCTACAGTCTAAAACTTTTTCCAGTTGTTCAACTAGCATAGTCTAATCCTCCGTCAGACTCATGATGGTTGCATTTCTTTCATTATAATGTTTCATTATTATACTTGCATTCTCTGCACCAAAATGAAACTATAAGGCAAAATCATTCTTGTCTGATGCTTGACTTGAACTTTCCCTCTTTTTATAATGTTTATCTTCACAACAACACCCATTGTCACCTCATTTTAGTGAATCTCTCACGCTTTGTAATTCTTTTAGTAATCCCCATCTTCCTTAGATGAACAAATAATTTTCTAGGTGGCAAAGTATGAACTGCTTGCTGAAGTCCACAGAGATGAGATTACTAATTCTTCTTTTTCTAGGAAACTGGTTATTTTTTCAGGGGAAGGTATCAGATTGGCTTACATGAACTTCAGTAAAGCCATTTTCGATTTCCATCTTAGACCATCTTTTTTTTTTCCCCCCCTTTACCCCCTTTATGTCAGCAACTTGATTTTTCATATAAAATCTTCTCTACTGTTTCATAAAAAAAAGAGGTCATATTTTTATACCTTCATCCATTCTTGTCTTCCCAACTACTTAAATATAAATAGTATATTTTCTATTCTCCAACAAAACAGCATTTTTGCCCTATCAGGTTTATTTACAAGAAGACCTGGAATGCCTTTTTCTGTGTCACTCAAAATTCAATGATGCTTTTCTGTTCCTCCTTGAATTACATACATGAGACTCCAAGTTTTGTTTCTATCTCAGATTGAGTTTCAGCTTTTGCATCTAAAGTACATTATTGACTTTGTTTAAGATTAAAACAAAGTATTAATCTAATTTCTTTATCACATCTATATTATCTTTTACCGCTAAAGGTAATAACTGTCCAACTTCTTTTTTTCCTGCAATCTTTTGGTTAATATAACTAAATAAGAGTTATTGTATCTCAAAGACATATATATATATATATATAGGAAGTTTTTCCATCTCTAATTACCAACTTTTATCCTATCTGTCAGTAAGTAGAGTCATTCTCTATACCTACTACTAAAGAGTAGGTAGATGCTGAAAAGAATAAACCACATATATTGAACAGGGAATGCACTTTTCCAAGTCCCAGAGTTAATCTGCCTAAAGGCAAAAGGTCTGTGTTCTCTACTACTTTTTCTTTGTCACTTAAGACACTATTACACTTGCTTATAATTTCCTAGAGTTGTTACACTAAGAAAATAAAAATTGCTAAGACTTCTGTGTCTAATGTATACAAAAGTGGAGATGAAAGACAAATACACGTATTATAAAATGCAGCTTTAGTTTTAAAGGTATTAACTGCTCTTTATTTTAAAAAGGACTCTTAAAATCACCTGATTTCTAATCTGCATGGACTGGTATCTGTCAATCCAATTTTTTGCTTGCTAAGGTCTTCATTTGAACTGCAAGGTGAAAGAAGACTTCTAGAGTAATGATTTGAGAGAGAAGAACATTATTCATGTAATTAAATGCTGTATAGATATATTTAAAATAGACTGCTATGATGTGGCAGAAATAGCAAGCTGATACATTTATTGCTTACTCTGCAATGTGATGTATTATCTTTCATCTCATGGGTACAACAGACTTCACAGATGGCTTCACACTTCAGCCATTTCGAGACACTGGGCCAGTAATCCCTGTTCAACATGGACCCTCCTGGGGTACAAAGGGCTTCAGGGGTTTCTCTTGCCCTTACTTCAGTGGGGAAAGCAAGAGCTTGACTCAAGAGGAGAATAAAGGCAATAATGCTGTGTGGAGCAGGAATTCCGTTGGAACAGCAGGAGCCCTGCTTCCTGGGTGGATAAAATTCCAGCCATCAGGCAGCAAAGAGGATTATGCCAAAGGCACAGTATGGCTCCAGAGGTAGAGTCTCAAAGAGAAGCCAAAACTAAACAAAAATGTTATGGAAAGAAGCGTGAGGAAAAGATATAAGGCAAGGAAGAGAAAAAGGGGCGATGTTATAGTAAAAATAATAATAATTAAAAAAAAAAAAAAAAAGGAAACAAGACAAAGAAAATATGCCAGAATGCAAAGTTAAACATTGCTATCACTGATTTGAAAATTCCAGTGTTTAGAAGAGAAGGAACGGTCTGTACCTTTAATATGGGCATAGGCTAAATATACTGTTTGAACAGATCACAGAAAGCATGGATGTAAAACACAGACTCATAAAATGAAAGTGTGTAAGATGGGTGTTGTTCAGTAGACAAAAACTGACATTATGGTTTCCTGAATCCCTTTTCCATGTAACTTCAAGTTGAAGTCAAAAGGCTTGAAAGGTTTTGTAATTCTCAGGTTTTAATTCTTTAAAAATTTAAATATATATATATATATATATATTAATTCTCAGACATTTATCTGAATACTCTCCTATGTTAACATCATAATGCTAGCATCAGAAGTATCATAATGATGAGCTAAGCTAATAAAGAATAAAGCCATCCTATGTTATATACTTGTTCAATACTATTGTTATACTGACAGCACAAAACTGTTTGAATTGTCAGCTGTTCACTTTCTTAAAACTAAGTTCAAAACACTTTTTTCTTTTGTATATATAGCTTCTCTTTCAAAGAATTATAAATTCCATACTTCTAGATAAGTTACAACTGTTGAAGTCCTTTATCAGAGAGCAGTATGGTGTATTAACAAATAAGAGCTTATTTCATAGTGTCTTATGAACACAGTGTGGTAGACTGGTTTAATTAAAGTCTGCCAAACTATCATAAGGATTTTGCACTCTGCAAATAATTGCTTTTTCTTCTCTATTCACTTTTTGTTAATGGAAACAGAGCAAGTTGTTTTTATCTTTTATATATTATGATGTAAAGGAAAAAAAAAAAAAAAAAAAAAAAGTTAATGAAGTGACCTTTCATTACTTGGACATCCTTTTACATTAAACCTAAATTGATCACAAATCATCTAGACTTTCCAGCAGTTATATATGTGAAACTATGTCATGTGTCCAAACGAGGCTATGATACTACAACACTGAACACTACACAGACCTTAAAGGAACTGATCAGTGGAATGCAATGAAAATTGCATTCAAATATTTCTGAGATCAGCTAAATTACCTCATGTTGAACTGCAATCTGTTGATCCAAACATATGTTGCATACTTACAGATATTAGGTGAACACTAATCCTTTTGCTCATACATTCTTTACCACAAATGTATTTTTGCAGATTTGGTACATGGGAATAGGCAATGAACATGGGAATAGGCAATGCTGTTTTGAGCATTTTTGATCAAAAAGGCTTTTTTTCAGTTACATAGAAAAAGGATTATTTTAGGACCAAAAATCAGTTTATCGCCACTTCTTTCATACTAAATTATATCTAATATGCTGTGTGCGCTATTGCGGAAACACTTTATCAATTTAAGTTACAGAAACATCACATAGTCTACTTTCCTACAGCTGCTCATACCCAGCACATCATCAGTTGTAATATTGATTAGAAAGACAGCTTTGAACTGCTGCCACATATCTTGATGGACGCAGGAGGTGTGGGGGTGGGGATGGACAGACAGACAAATGACAACACAAAAAAATATTTTTTCTAATTTCAGAATAAGTTTCTAGAGACTCGTGTACACTGATGAAATTATGACTAGCCTGACTGTCAAGTGGAGTATAGCGACCCAGTTTGATAGGTGACAATTCTAGATTTGTATGGTATTCTATTTCAAATATATTCATTTTACAAATGAAAGTTTTCTCTTTTTCTTCAAATAGCAAGACTGCTAAGGTGATTTCATCTCAAAAAATAAATAACTTTTTTTTTTTTCTGATACTTTTTCAATAGTTTTTTTTTCTTCTAATTTGAGTCTTTCTTCTGTAGTCAGAATATCTACAAAGAGAAAACATTGTGGAAAATTTCCAATTTTTTTGAAATATACCTTTCTATATTTAGCTATCACACACTGATGCAGAAAAATGTTGAAACACAGCCAGCTAGTGTTATAAAAGGAATTAAAAGGAATGCCCAAATACCATTTTATCGCATTCTTCCATAAGCAAACAATACAGAAATATCAATTTTGTAAACTAGACAGAAACTTGCTAGAAATACACAGAAACTGCAAGCTATTGTGTCATTCCATGACTCTCAGTATTTCTACTTAGCAGGTGACAATTTCTTCTTCTTTCCATATAAGAAGTGCAACAGTAAAACCCTGCTTTAAGCTGTCTACTCACAAAATATTTGGGGAAAATAAGAATAACTCCTCAGCAGTTAAAATAAGCTACTTTTAGCGTTGAAGTTTTTCAGTTACAGGCTTCTTCATTATTTTCAAAGCTGTGAAATGGTTTAGTTTCTCCAAGAAAATGAGAGACATTTGGAGGACATTTCTTGTCCTTAAAGTTTCCATGCTGTGTGTCAGAAAAATAAAATATTGAGTGGTTGCTATCAAACTTTTGTCTGTTGCTATCTTTTGTCTCCCCTATAGCCAAACACATATGGTATATTTCACATATGTGAAAAAACCTCTGCTTTTTGAAAGGAAAATACTTAAGCCCTTCCTATGGTCCTGCCTATCAGGCAGGAACTTGAAAAGCAAAGTTGCAGATATTTTGCTTGGGACTGCTGAATTTAAAATAATGCAAATGCATTTCAGGATACTGCAGAAGAGACTAAAAGGAAGGGAAGTATCTATGACAGGTTTTAGTATTACACAGTAGTTAAGATCTCTTTGGAATAGATTACCAGATAAGACTGATTCATTGCAGAACATGAGGAAAAAGACAGTGAGAGGAACAGTGGCCTCTCTTTGCCTGTATCTGCACAAGCTGTGGGTTCCACAGTTTGATACCTTTTCCTTGGTGGATCATGTAATCACAGAATAGTCTGAGCTGGAAGGGACACACAAGGATCACGGAGTCCAGCTCCTGGCTCCACACAGGACCACCCCAAAATCAGACCATATGTCTGAAAGCGTTGTCCAAATGCTTCTTGAACTCCAGCAGGCTTGGCACTATGACCACCTCCCTGGGGATCCTGTACCAGTGCCCAACCACCCTTAGTGGGGTACACCCTAAACAGAACTTTAATTCTCAGTTATTTCTCAGTTATTAACCTTTCTGAGTATACTGCACTACTATTAAGAGGAACAGGTATTTTATCATCAGTGATTAGATCTGCTCAGGTAGGAAGAGTTATGTTCAATAAGCTCTTTCCCCCTCCTCCTTTTAAGGTTAGTCTTTAAAAAAAAAATGACTTTGACTATGCATGCTAAAATTTAAGATTGAAACAAGGAGGCCAGGTCACCTGGCTCTTGGGCCACAGCATCAGGAACCCATGAAACTGAGAGGGGGTAAATTAAATGTCACCAAACTATGCCTTATTTCAATTTTCCTGACTGCTTTTTATATCTGCTGATTTCAGGAAGAAGAGAACTGTCTTCTTTGAATGGTGAACAGATATTGGAATAAAGAAACATGGTTACAAAATATATTCTAAAAAAAATCTATGGTTGATCATGTTAATAATTGGTAAGGATCTATTAACACCCTTCTGAAGACATGGATGTCATGCCTAAAATCAGCACAGCTATCTTGTTATTTAATTAAAAACAAACAAGCAAATGAAATATTGCCAAATGTTTAGAAAACCTGATCTGACCAAAATATTCTCCCGATTATATTCCTAAAATATCACTGGTGTTACTGAAGTTAATTTGAATGCAAGACAAAATAGATTAATTTCTAAGCAACAACCTAACAGTGAAGAATATAAAAGTTAGTTTCGATCTCGTTGCACCAGACTTTACTTAGGTATGTATTTAGACTCTTATGATCCAAAACTGATTAGAGGTAACAATTAAACCATTAAATATGGTCCACACAGAGTGTTTTACATTTACTAATTTAGTGTTCTTCTTTGTGCTTCTAAAGAAAAGAAAAAGGGGAATAAATAAATAAATAAACTAAAAAGCAGTGCATCTTTGAGTGCATACATTTAGATACACTTGATTTACTCAATTTGTTTTAAGTTGAAGACTGAAAAGAAATCTTTGACAAAACTGTCATCTTTAAAATATGGTGATATTTCATTTTCCTCCTTCTGCACCACTTAGATTGCCTGGAACTGAAATACTTCCACCAGCCACTTTGTCCAATTTTTCAGAGCTGTCACTTTCTAGCAAATCTGCTTAAGCAAAATACTTCTGTTGTTAGAAAACAGAGAAAACATATAATATAGAATTCCTTCTATACATCTTTGCAAGATGACTTATATTCAAACACACAAAACAGAAAGTATATGTTAAAATCTGAAAGTTGAGTTCTGACTCATTTAAATCCATAATTCCGGGACTCCCTCAAAAAAAGTTTACAAAGATGGCTAGAATCAGCACACATATTTTTGACTTAGCTCTTTTGTTGTTGTTGTTGTTGTTGTTGTTGTGTTATTTTTTGTGTGTGTGTGTGTACAATAATTATAATCAATACAATCAAACAATAGTTAAAATTCTGTTTTAATAGGAACCACTTTAGGTCATTAAAACTAAAGAGAACACTTCACTTGAAGAACAGTAAAATGTAAGATGATAATTTCTAACCTTCTCTAGTCCACAAGTTTGGTTGATATACTCTTTATGTCATCACTTGATGCCCTGTAAAGCAAATTGCTACAGTTTTACACTTACGGGTCTTTTGCCTACAATATGAAGGAAAGAGAAAAGACATTAAGTGAAATGCAAACAAACCCTGTGTGCTGAAATGAACTACACTGAGAAAAGCTAAGGTCTTTACCTAGGATAGAAATTACCCTTTGTAGAAAGAAAGAAAGAAAGAAAAAAAAAAAAAGTAAAAAGCAAAATATTACTTTTTAGATCTAATTTTAAATTCTGGATGTCAAGACTTTTTACAGGCTGCAAACTGCAGGACAGTTTTGGTTCTAAGAGGTCAATAAGTATTTTTCATTTCATTTTTTTTTTTTTTTTTTTTTGCTAAGATTTTAATTTAATTTCTGCATGATTATACAAAATCTTTAAAGTTTACACGAGGAATTATGTAAGACTACAGTTACTTCCACTGCTTTAGAAAGCCTGTCATGTTCCAAGGAAGTCAGTGCTTCTTACTGTGTACAATTCAAATCCCAATTCTCTGATGGCCCGTTAACACCAAATATGTCACCCTTTAACACCGCAGAATCAATACACTGGAATGTCATGGTACCCTGATGGGCCACAAAGCCTCTGTATACATTTATTAGACAAAGATTTTATATTACTTCAGAGAAGAAATGTGTCAAGTTAAAATCAATTTCAGGTTTCTTACTAAGCAGGAAATAGTCTTAGATAAATAAAAGATTTTTTTTTTCAAGTTACATTCAGTCAACCATAGGAACTAAACAAAGAAGGTCAAAGTCATTTAGACATGTGCATGCTGTTATAAATTCCACCCATCGTTTTTTCAAGTTATATATATATTTAGTTTTTTTGACAGCTCTTTCTTACCAAGATCACCCCCCACCAGGGCCTTGTTGAGAAGAAAAGGACAGAAGAGGAAAGGGTAAGAAAAATACAAATATAAACTAACATAAATATGAGAGTATAATCAAACAATAATGTCCCAAAGCCTAGGTACAAAAAGCTCTTCTAACGGTTACTTCAACCGTTTTCTCACAGGACCATTTAAGTATTGGGACAACTAAAAGAAAGACCAGAGAAATTTCATACATTTTTAAAATGCATCTATAGCACACTCCAAAGAAGTCAACACAAAGTTTTTGACCTTTCTGGCAACACTGAGAAGTTGCAGACCAGATAAAATCATCGGTATTTTCTCATAATAATTAATTCTTCAAAAATATTTTTAGAATCCAAGACAAGAAGCAGTATTGCCTTGTGTGGGGATGAAACAACCAATACTGCCCAATCCAAGTTTCACTGTATGTTTAACAGATAAAACGATTAAAACAAGCAAACAAACAAAAACCCAACAACTCTGAGCTTCTGTTCAGCTAACATACAAAATGTTAAGTCTATTTGTCTTTTTTGTTTTGTTTGTTTAATCTTGCATATCTTTAAGACCTCATCAAAAAAACGCATCAATACATAAAATTTAGCATCTGATTTTGACTACTCCACTAATTCTTGCAGAACTGAGCAAGGTGATGTGAAACAAAACTGTTTGCTGCCTGCAAGAGACCTAGTCCACATACGACTTGTGTAAATATTGAACTGATAGTCAGACATAGCAGAGACAGAAACAGAACAAAAATAATTTTTCCTGTAAAAACTAAAAATGTTCTAAACCTATATAGGCTTGATTGTTTTCTAGAACAATAGGAAAGTTCCCTGTTACTATCTTCACAGTATTTGTAATCACAAAGAACAAAAACTAATATGAATTTCAGTGATAAACCTTCATGTTCTCTTAAAAGGGTTCAGATTTTAATTTGTAGCTAACCAATATACAATTATTCTGAATGTTTTTACTTTTTTTTTTGTTATTGTTACAGTTATCTTTTTTTTTTTTTTTTTGACATAAATCATTTTCTTGTATAACAGCAAATATGCTATTTTCCAAGCTGCTATCCTCACTACTGTGCCATATGTACTGGGTCTGACTGGGATGTTAACTTTCCCTGCAGCAGCCCATACAGTAAAACCACCACACCATAATGCACTGCACATATGTTATATCTCACCGTAAAAGCTTTAAAATATTTTGCTAAATTCTTCTCACCCTGCTCATACAAATAATCTTGCTGAATTAAATGGAAGTGCTGATGTTGTAATTTCTACCATATTGCCAAAAGCTAAACAATGCAGTTTAGCAGCTTATGGAATAGACTTCAAAAATCTTTTGCTAGCCTGTATTAGACATTCCCAAA
Organism: Anas platyrhynchos; assembly: GCF_047663525.1. Lineage (NCBI taxonomy): Eukaryota > Metazoa > Chordata > Aves > Anseriformes > Anatidae > Anas > Anas platyrhynchos. The sequence continues at coordinate 58,992,234 of NC_092590.1, forward strand.
GGAATAATGAACGAGATCACATAAAAGTTGTCATCAGTTCAAAATCTTGACACACCATTAATTGAAATTGTGTAAGAAACATGTAAGTTAAAGTTGCCATGTGAGTTATCAAACTAATAACCTAGTATATTAATGACATACCTAGTTTCCTAATTTGTTTTTTGTGTCTTTCAAGAGCTTTCTACATGTGGGATTACATATATAGGAAATTATAAAGAAGAGAAGCTAGTTTCTTCTCAGTAGAAGTGATACCTTGAACAATGAAAACAAAGAATCAATTTATTATATTCAAAAGAAGAAAAAGATATGTTTCCATTAAGGCACACTATTTAAATCCATAAAATAAATGTTTACAAATCTATACAAAAATTAGTATTCTGTCCATTCAAAGGCAAATTGACAACATATTCTAGCATTTATCTAAATAAGCGATAAGTCAAAATTCTAACTGACTTGCTCTGTATTAATTGACTACAGTCAAATTATTGCTGAAGAAATATTATTCAATACTTTTCCGATATGTAACTCTTAAATATATTAGGGAATAAAGATATCAGCCCTGAAGTTGCTTTAATGTCTTGCAGAGAAAACTTGCATGTAAAACCTTTAACATGACCTATGTTTTTAAGGTAGCAGCACAGCTCTGTTTCTCAGACACCAGTGAAATCCACAGTTTTTGCACTTTTTTATTTCAACTAAAATATGCAGCAAAACATATCTATCTTTATACTTAGATTAAACACTGAGATTGAATAATTTTGTAGAAACCTGTCAATGCAACTCCCTTGTAACAGAACCTAAATTGAGGGGATTATTAGCAGGACTCTCTTTTAATACATTAGTGAATTTATCAATGAAAAAAAGAAAAAAGAAACAACAGTCTCAAAAAAGGCAATGTTGCCACTTTACTCTGTGAAATAAATGCATTCTATCTCAGAAACTGTTTTTGTACATGCTGTGTTCTTTTTTTTTCTCTCAATCAATGGCACCCAGAACAAGTAAAGAAAAAGAGGGAAAGGAAGAGAGAGAAAGAAGAACTAAATACTGTTTTTATTGTGCTGCAATACAAACTGAAAATTTCAAACTATCTTGCCAATCTCCTTCCAAATGCTGTGTTGGCTGTAACTAGCCACACAAATTGCGTGCTAGGGGGTGGGTGGAGAGAAAAAACAAACAAACAAACAAACAAAAAAAAACAGAGGAAGACTCCTGAGAATATCAATATCTATGTTTTGCCCCTTGTGAAGCCTCAAGATTTTCATTATTGCTACTTCACCTGGATGCTCTAATATTTTCTATGACGTCTCTTACCAACTCACTAGTGTCTCTCAGCAGACGTTGCTGTGCAGTTCTGTCTCAGGAGAGCTAGGATACTTTTGTCAATTAGAAATAAGCAAGTTGTTTAATTAACACACCCTTTTCATTAATGGTTTAACCCAAAGCTGACAAAGAATCTTGGTTGCTAACCACAAACAAAGAAAGGAGTACTAATTAACATCCTGACATTTCTAAAGAGATAGTTTCTTTCAGAACCTAAGGGATTCTTTGAACTCCTCAGAGAACCTCCAATACCTTTCAAGAGCAATTGGAATTTTATTGTTGTCCCACTCAGAGGAAAAAAAAAAAAAAAAGTCTGAAGATTTTGGACACTTTTCCTGTTTTAAATTTAAGTTTGCATAAAAACAAGTTTGAAACATCTTCAGACTAAACCAGGTTTTTGTTGTTGTTGTTGTTTTTGTTTTTTGACTTCGACAACATACTCAAACACATTCTTAGAATCAAGGCTGGAAAACTTTTTCCAGTTCCAATTTGAATTCATCACATCTGGATGGTCATATAGCATCTAACTAAATGCTTGTAGTCCAATTCAAAGTGATAAGCAAGCCATTGTGATCTACATACTAGTCATTACGTAATTTCCAATGTGGTTGGAAAGATGAAAATCGATACCTTATGCTATGCTCTGGTTACCTATTAGAGAGGCACATAGAAAAAGGTCTGTACTACTGCCACAAACATCCTACCTTGATGTTCTTTCAGGTCTTCTGTGTGCATTGTATTGTGTGTACATTGTCTTAAAATCAATTGGCCAGCTGAAAAGTAACAGGCGAGGGAATTTAACTGATGTGAGACTGAACTGAGGGTTTCTGATGCAAGACAGAGACTAGTTTTCCCTGAAATATCTAGCAGCAATCTTTCCTTCATCTGTCCACCTTACTGCACTCTTACATTGCTTCCACAGAGCAATGAGCAAGACTTTTTAGGAGGCAGCTGAGAAGTGTTGCAATATATATTAAGACAAAAGAGCAGCAATTCTTCAATACTCATTCTGCAACTTGCACTGATCCAGTTAAGTTCTGCCTGAGTAATCACATAGCCGAGCAAGTGGCAAAGAGCTAGGAAGGGCCACGTGTAGGAAGCATCATAAAGTCTGACATTCCAACCCATGAATGAGACCTCTAAGGTGGGGCAGGTTTGGAGGAAGCAGAAAGTATTACACTATTTTAGTCTCCCTTATACCCAGCTGTATTTAGTTAGCCACTTCTAAATTGGATACAAAGTCCAACAGAATGACAACAGAAGAAAACATGACAAGGTTTTGGAAACTTGTTAGAGCTAGGATTCAAAATATCAGCCACCTGGGCTTCCTTCATCTTTCTTCCAGCTAATCTTGGTAGTGTAATATTTTCTTAACCTTTTCTATTTGCTTGCATACTTATTTATAAACTAACCAGAAAAACAAGAAACTCTCTTTTCCCCCTGTATTTTATGAAATCAAACCTATGTACTTCATTGTTCAGAACATGCATTCCGTTTCAGATGTTAAATTCAAGAGTTTTGTCATAATGGCAAGGAATTATTTTTTATGATTCAGTCAGATCCAAAGTTCCACAGGTACATCCATCTCCACAACTACCAACAGACAAAATCCTGTGGACTACTGTCACAGAGAAATGAGAAGCAAATAAGTCTGCATCACAAAAATTGATCTACTCTGTTTATTCAATAATGGACCAGAACTTATTTTATGGAAGAGATTTATAAATGTTTACAAAGATATAGTATTTATCTATAGCATTTTGTGAAGTTTACTTATAAATCTTCTGTGAAAAAAAAAATGTAATTATTCATTCATTCTCTTCTAGGGTTAGCATTTTGAAAAACTGTTGATAATTTCTATGATAGTGTTTCAATTTAACATTTCTAGACACAAAAATTTACCACACTGCTGCACACATTGGAAAAAATATTGTTTAAGAAAATGTGGTATTAACAATACTGTCAACTACATTCAATCATGGAGTATCTAGAGATCTAAAAAGTATACTGAAATACTGATCCAAGGATTTCACAGTTTCTTGTTCCATGATTCAGTGAAAAGCATATGAATGAGCAAGCTAGAGAAGAACAAACAGAAGTGAATCAGGACAAGCTCTGGAACTCTAACAGGCAGCTGGGCTCCAGCCAGGAGTCTGCACTTGCCTCTTTTTCCTCCCAAACAAATAGCTCCAGCATACTGAACTGCTTCTGCAGCTAACAAAAAGAAGCAGTTTTTATATCCCCAGACTGAAAATTTAAACTAACCCAAGGTTCAATATAGCAAATTCTTTAAAATCTAATCCATACTTCAGGCAATGTCCCAGAATCTTTTGTTTTTGTTTTTGTTTTTTTAAGTGCTGTACAATATTAGATATAAAATAGTCAGTGTGAGAATGTGAGGTTTCCTGTAATAACATCATCTGTCCATGGGATACACTGAGGCTGAATGGTACAGCCCTCTGGAGTAAATATTTCTTCTTCCAACCGAATATTCTTCTTTCTAATTCTTTCACTCAAAAAAACTAATATGGATGTGGTCTAGCTTGTAGGAGTTACCTTTAAAAGCACTAATCATCTACTGCTTCTCACTGATTCTAGTGAGAGTTGTCTTTATTATGTCCAAAAAGCAAGCTTTTAATAGTTTGTCAGAACACAACTTTATTTCAGAAGCTATGTTTTGTTACTTGTAATTTTAATTTATTTTCTGTTTCCTTAATGATCTGGCTTCTACTTTACGCTCATATATATATATATATATATATATATATATATATATGTATATATATATAAAATAATAAAAACATAAATCAGTAAATTATACCAATAAGGCAAATAACTCTTTTTCTTTGAAAGTAGCATTTCTTTTGGTCTTTGAATATCTTCTAGTGGCTGGCCATTTTAACTTAACTGCTCCCACTGATTTCCAAATATTCCATTATAATAAAAGCAGAGAGGCTGTGCAACCTAATGGAATAAAAACAAAAGTAATCCATCTAAGCACTCGTATAGGCATCAGTAAAAAAGTAAATAACATTGAAAATTATCATTATGAGGAAATATTTATATATTTTCTGCTGAAGAAAGAAAGTGGGTGTTTTTCATGTTTCTTTGAACAAATCACAGGTATATTATAAATAAATAATGAAAAACAAACATAAAAGCATAACTCTATTAACAAAAAGAAAATACAGAAACAAATTAATACAGTAGTTTTGTTTTCTGTATGTCAAATTAAAGCTGTTCTGCAAATCACGTTTTATAAATGGAACTTTAAAAAAAGAAACAGATAAAATCAATGCAAATTCTTCTATTGTTGAACTTAAAATCAAAGCCAGGTTTTTCCACAGGAGTTAGTTTGCTGCTCTTTTTCCAATTTCTTTTTATTTTGAAAACTAGTTTTCAAATGCATACACACATGAATTAAGACCTTATTTTGGCAAAGGGTTCAACTCAATAGCAAGCTCATAGCAAGTAAACTAAGATGCTGATTGCATATGTAAATACCTACAAGACTGAGCACTCAATACATCATTGTTCTCCTGCATCTTGAAACAGATCCTTTCCCTTTGTTTCTATGAACAGTTTTGTTAAAGCCACTTCAGTCACATTATTCTACTGCTGCCATTTTCTGCTTCAAAGACTTGTAAAAAATAACAAAGGTAGATAATAGAGTCAACAACAAAGCAAAAATGGTGGGGGAACAAAATAGCAGAACTTTTCCTTGTTCCCTTTTTCTGTATCAGTAAAAGTCTGAAGAGATTGTAAATTCATTAAGATACCTCCCAAAAAAACAATCAAAAGATTTTGAAAGGCAGGAAAGCAAAAATAATATGTAAAATATTCTTTCTCCTCCTGAAACAACAACAGAATGGGAAAGTTCATGGGCATAACCCATGAAAAAAAAAAAAAATCATTAATCGTTCCACTACATAATGTCAAACTAAAAGGAAAGACTTGCATTAACTGTGGTAATAGCAATGCTATGTCTACCTCCGCAGCAGAAGAAACTGAAATTGTTACAGCTGATTTACTCCACTCCTGCTTTTCTAATTTTAGGAAGAACAATAATACAGATGTATTTAATTAGCAAGTCCAGGCAGCTGGATTAACAACTGATAAACAAACAGCGCTATCAGCGATCATCTACAGATGTATTCCTACTGATTTTGTATTTTAAGAAACAGAAGCTCTTAAATTAATATATACAAAAAAAAAAAAAAAAAAAAAAAAGGAAAAAAAAAAAAACAAACCAGAGAGACAGAGACAGAGAAAGAGCTTGCATTGGCAAGAAAGGATATAACTGAACAAAAATAGATTGTATAACATTTGGCCCAATCCTACAGACCAAAATGCTTACAATCTCTATGACTGCCAAACTTGGCATTAGATCAGTGCTTCTCTGTTTCTGATTTACAGGTAGGCCTACGCTGCAGTGCCTAGTGTGACTGGATCGTGCAGATAATAGAACCAGCTAACTAACTGGTGACCTAAGCTTGGTTGTGTATAGCTGCAAAACTTAAATATTTTCAGGACTTATTTTTTTTTAATCCCATGCTGTTCATACTACCCAAAGCAACTTGGTATTTTGATATATTCCTATTTATGGTATGTCTACAAGATAACCCATGCCTTCAGTATCTGGTAATGATCTTTATGTCTGGTAAGTATTTCACAGAATCATAAAATATCCTGAGTTGGAAGGGACCCACAAGGATCATCAAGTTCAACTTCTGGCTGTATATAGGACCACACAAAAATCAGACTGCGTGCCTGAGAGTGTCGTCCAAATGCTTCTTGAACTCTGGCAGGCTTGACGCCATGAGCTCAATATTTTATCAGTCTTGAACAATGGAATACACTTATAGAAACTATAGATGATAAAACATTTGGAAAGGCTGTGAACATCTGATGAAACAAGACCAGAATTCAAATTACCTTGAAACATCAACAGAATAAACTCAGTAGCAGAAAGTGCAAAATGTAGGACTGAAAAGAAAAAAAAAAGGGGGGGGGGGGGGGGGAGAAGGGGAAGGGAAAATTTCAAACAAATATAAACCAAATAAATTATTTTGTGTGCAGAAGTTGTTACAATGGAAGAGAAAATTATTGTGGAATGACAATTAAACGTGTACTAAAATGTGTAGTAAAGGGGTCAAATACCAGGAATGCAGGAAGGAGAATGTTGGAAATGCCACAGCATCACACCCTGAGATAGTCATTTTGCGCTACTCAGAACTGGCTTCAGCTCAAGCAACAGAATTTGAGATACACTGATAAATCAGAGAATCCAGAGGATAGCCACTACAAGAAGTCCATGAAACATGAATTAGCTTTCCTGATGATAGCTTATTCAAAAATATCAAAGGACTAATAACATTTCCGAAAATGTTATAAAAGGGCAATAAAGACTTTTTTTCCATTTACACTAGGGACAAGTCAAAATGAAACTACCTTAGCCCTTGCTTCCACATTACCATTTCAACAGATCCAATTTAGGCAGTTACTGCCTTCCTCAAACCACACTCACTGACTTATTTGTCTCCAGCCTGCTGAATGCTCCCTAATTCTCTAATTCATTTATCTCAGCCACATGTTTCTGTGAAATATTTCTTCTATATTTAAGTCCTTAGAGCATAAAAACAAGTGGAGGTGGACTCCATATGCAGGGAAGGCTTGAGTAGATAGGGACAGAGGTGGACTCTTAAACAGCAAAAAGAATTACAGAAAACAAAATGAAATAAACAAGCAAACAACAACAAAAACAACACCACCACAAAACCACAGTTCCACAGAAGTTGTAAAATACTAGTATGTTCTACCTAGGTAGGCAGTGAATGCTCTTTTTGAAAGTTTTTAAGAATTTAGATGCCAGATATCTATGAATTCCCTTCTAACACTACATTTTTATCCCTGTGCAAGGTCTGAAACACTAGATTGAACAAAAATATCTAGCAAGTAATGTGCTAGGCAGCAACAAACTTCCCTGTGCCTGTCAGACTCATTCTGTGTTTCTAATGCTGTGGTCAAAATAAAGTTGTAAAAGTTTTGGGTAGGAAAAGTTTTGCAAGAAATATTCATTACGTTGTATTAAATTAATGAAAAAATAGAGCAAAAACAATTAAAGCAATGAAGAGGAGACATTTATTAGGGAAATCAAGTGTAAAAAGCCAACGATGTTCGTATTATCTGTTCCATTGGCTTCTCCTTCTTGCTCTTTTAAGGTAGTGTAAAAGTAAACAGAACGGATTTTTATGTCTCCTTGCTTGTGAATTCCTTTAAGTTACTCGTTTAATAGGCAAACCTCTCATAGGTAATAATTACAGCCTGAGGGAAAACTGCCCAGCTACACAATTTTTCTTTACTACCCTTACAATATAGATCTCCGTTTACTCTATCAATCCTATGACTTGCAGTGATCACAAATATAGTTTCCAGCCAGCTATTTTGTTTGGAAATCTATTGCACAAACATACCAACTATTCATAACATGCCATTTAAGAACTTGCAAAAAAAGCAGTTATTTTCACAATCCTCCTCTAAGCAGAACTAGACTATTACTTTCACAATTAAGTTATTATAATGACCTAAAAAAAATATAGATGAGCTTCCAAAAGCAGGCGTTGCAGTCATCAGAACAATGCTACATATGCAGTCATTAAGCAAATCTCAACACTTTCAAATTTCTCAGAACCATAAAAACAATGACCATCTAGCATAGTATTCAGCTAAAATCAAATCACTTATTTCATTTCCTTTTTCTTCAGAAGACCAATTTCTACATCTAAATGCACTTTGAAATTCCTACTACAGGATGACAATTAAGCATTCTGCTTTAGGCTAAAAGGTATTGCCCCCTGTTCTTACCAGCTGGTTTTCCCTACTCTTTCCTGTTGGAGGTAAGAAGCTCCTCACATCTGCCAGAAGAACCATATGTGAAATTACTTCTTAACCCAGTTGTGTCAAAATGGTTTCATTTAAAAATATATATCTATTTTTAAAGTGTTTCAGCTCAACTGCAATTGCTTGTCTGAATGTGTCTTAAACACAATTTATCTTTAAATTTGTGAATTAGAAGCTTCTGTTTACAAAGGCAAACAACAATAATCAATTTATGCTCTCCAAATGGTTCCCCAGGCTCTTTTAATGTTCAAGGACTGAAAGAGAGAACATCTGAAGGTAAACAAAATTTTTCTTCTCTACTAGATCAAATATTCATGTTACAAAATGCCATGCTGCCTTATAAAGTTAGCTTCATCAAAGATTGTGGAGAGCATCCTGACATATTAAGATATCATCATACTGGCTGTCCAGAACACTGCACAGCATGCTTTTGTTTTTATTTTATCATAATTCTTTATGATTGTAACATATTTCTCCAATTTTATGTTATTCAGAAGCCATCAGGATCTCAGTTATAAAAGATTCTACCACAAATGTTGATATAATTTGACATTTTATGCAACTTCAGTAATACAGATGTTTTTCGACATACCAGAGCAATTACTAGCACAGAGTACAGCACAAAAAAAAATACCACTAATTAATCCAAATGGAAAGGAAAAAAAAAAAAAAAAAAAAAAAAAAGTTTGCTAAGTTTTTTTTTATGCAGCTGTGAAGAATTTTCTCTGAGTTCACATGAATTTTCAAACAGGTGCTGATCCAGTTGGCTCTAAGGTCAACATTTAAGAGTTCCACTAGCTTTGGAATTCAATCTATGTTACGTTATCTGAGACAGATTCACCATTTTCTATTTTGTGCTTTGCACTGCCTCATGACACAAGGTAAACAGTGTTGACAACACTAATCTTCTGGCTGTTGCTGAGCAAGGCTTGTGCAGAGTTCAAGGGTTTTTCTTGTTGCGCTCTGCCAGGAAGTAGGTTGGGGGTGAGTAAGAAGTTGGAGGTGACAAAGACAGGACAGCTGACCCAAACTAATCAAAAGGATATTCCATACTATATGATGATGTGCTCAGTACTAAAAGCTCAAGGAAAACAAAACAAAACAAAACAAAACAAAACAAAAAAAAAGGAAGGGAAGACATTCATGGTGATGGCATTTTTCTTCCCAAGTAACCATTATGCATGATGAGACCCTATTTTTCAGGAAGTGGCTGGACATCTGCCTGCTGATGACAATTAATGAATTAATTTCTTATTAATCTTTGCTTGTATGCACAGCTTTTGCTTCACCTACAAAACTGTCTTCATCTCAATCCATTTCTCATCACCTTCCGTCTACTTTCTGCCTATTGCATGGAAGAGGGGAGGGAGGGAGCAGCTGTGTGGGTGTTTGGCTGTTGGCTGATGTCAATCCGTAACAATGGCCAAAGTAATTTACAATAATTAAAGACTAATTAATGTTAAAGCTGAAAACCTCTTAGGAACACCAGAATTGCTGAAAATATACCAGTGTGTAATTCTGGCAAAAATCACTTTTTTTTAATCTTATGTAATTCCCAGGACAGTATTATCACATAACTTTCATTTTTTACAGGCGAAAAATACCTAGAGTTTTCAAAGGTGTTTTTTTGTTTGTTTGTTTTGTTTTTTGTTTTGTTTTGTTTTGTTTTGTTTTTAAATTCAGGCCAGTCGTTCCTACATTGCATGAGAGTGTCATTCCTGTAGGGAGCTTGTATTTTAGTGTCTTTAATTCACAATTCTTGAAAGTAGAAAACCTCTCAGATTCCAAACAATTTGAAACAAATTAGTACATATTTTCGAATAGAAAAAAAGAATTAAGTGTTACAATTGTGCTCATATCACTACTGCAGTTGCTATATGACAGCCATCTTCCCAGGTGACTTATGAGTGTACAGCAGTTTGACCTGAATGAAGCAGAACTGATTTCAGGATATATTCTAACAAACCATATGGAAGGCTGGTAGCTCACACACACATGATGCATTTTCTTCAAGCACTTCCAGCCATTTTGATCAATCCCAACCACTTGAGTAGATAAATAGATATGTAAAGAGTGATTGATACCAGAAGTATTTGAACATAAGCAAACATGGGCCTTGAAATGGCACATAGTTTCACCAGCCTTTTTATGTAGTTAGAATAATTCAAATTCACTGTAGTGCTTTTCTGAGTTACATACGTGATATTTCAATGTGAGGTTGAAATACCACTTTTATTCTAAGCAGCTATTTCTCATGCAATTCTCAATTTATTTTGGGTGCTGAAACCTCTCAAACTTGGCCAGATATTTTTTTATTAGTAGTATTTTTTATTTTTTCTCCTAACTATTCTTCCAGCCATCTGGGAATTATCTGAGTGTGAAAGAATGATATTTTGATGCTTTTTTTCACTTAAAAAAAATGTTTCAGTAAATCTTTCCTTAGTGATTTAAGCATGTATCAAACTGTGATATTAACAGTTATACTATTTTGTTCACTGGTATTAGCCATTTCAGAGCTTTCATTAGCACATTTTAATGAGGATCCCCAGAATGAAGAGGTTAACAAAACCTTTCCAGAGCTCCTACTGCTATCTGTAATGCATTTTTATTAGTTTACTGCAATGAGAAATTCCAATCTCGCCTCAAGAAGTAAACAAGAACCTCAGAATGTTACAATGTCAAAATTTCCTGAGATTCACTCAATATCACCACTTTCTGCTGATACTACTTAGTTATATTCTATTCAGGGAAAGCTCTTAGCAATTTGTGGTACCCATGACCATCCTGAACTAACATATTTCTCAACAACAGGAATTTAAGTTCCTACCCAACAGCAGGGGGTTCAGTTTTAGTGTTAAGAGAGGGAATATTTCAATTACCATTTTTCAGGGATCTGTGGTAATAGTGTCATGGGACATATTCTATTTTCACTTATAGAAATGTAAATTTAGTATAATTTTTCCAGTGTACTTTTACATCTAAGCTGAGATGAGAATTTGAGTTCACAATTTCATTTGTAATATTCCTACAAAGAGCACTTCCAAGTGCTTAGTGGGAAATGCTGTGGGCATTATTCTTCCTATGAGATTTTTCTTAATAGTCTGGAAAGAGGGAAAGATCCCTAATTCTGTAAAGCACTGTAATCATAGTAGCAATGATGATGTCAGAGAGCATTTATCTATCTATCCTTTTTTTTTTTTTTTAACTTTTTAAACTGCCAGAAAAAAAAAAAATCCACTTAAAAATCCACTTAAAAATATACGTATATATTTTTATAATATTCAGGACTTCTGGGTATTACTTCACTTTGCTTTGCATTTGTAATAGCCTGAACATCATCATAATCCTATAGTTTATGAGTCATTTTTGTGTGAGTGCAAAAAATTTTATTTGTGAATGCCAAGTCACATAAAAGTATAGTTGATGTTTTAAGTATATCTATATACAGTTTTCACATACAACTTTATTTTCCACGTACAAATATGTACATACATGAACATACTATTGTAATTACATAAATGTAAATTTAGGATGTTTCTTCCAGTGTGCCTTTACACCTGGAAACAGCTGTGACATGTAAAAATGTAATAAAATTAAATTAAATGAAAGCCTTTTGAATGGACAGTAAAGCGCTATCTATAGTAGTAAAGTAAGTGGGACCAATGCACCCATAGTGCTAATTTTTTAGCACAACCTTCAGCTATGCACTATGCAGTAGTGCACAGTCAGTCAACAGCCATCACTGGAACAGTTCACAGTAGGCAGCTTGAACCCAGCCAACCTATTCTGAAGAGTAAGAGTGTTAATGTGCTAATTGATCTCACAAAGAACAGGTATGATCCTATAAATTAAAATATGCTAATTAAATCTTTTATTTATTTGTGTTTTTTGTTGTTGTTGTTGTTTTTCTGTTTGTTTGTTTGTTTTGCATAAAAATGTAATACAGCACAAAATAAAAAATAGTAATTCTGGAACATGTTTGTCAAAACTCTGCAACAACAGTAGCTGCCTTAACTACTTTCCTAGTACCTGTGGATAACATCAAGAAAAATAAACGCTTGCATTTTATGTATGTACATATGTGTATTTATGTAAAAATGTAGCCTTTCATTTTTTTTTTTAATAATAAACTAAAACGGCAGTTCATCAGCATAAATAGAAAAAGACCAAAGCCCCAGCACACAAGGTCAGCTTTTTAAAAAGAAATGGAAACTAGCTGGAGATATCCCTGGCTTGGAGATTATTTCAAAAGAAAGCAAAAGCCTCTAATTTTTTTCTACCGAGATAATATCAAAATAAAATTTTAATCTGATATTGCTGGACAGGATACTACACAGGACATGTAATGCAGATTACCCTCAAGTAGGCCTCATCAGAGGATAAATGCTGAAACTGCAGTGAGTAATATACTAACTTCTCTGGCATCTTCCTGGAACACGATGACTTAGAAGGAGGCTATGCTGACATTTGTAACTTCTTATCACAGATACTGAATTAGTTATTCTCCTCTACTTGATTTTGCCTGCTGAGATTATGGGAGAAGAATGGGATACACCCGGGTACATCACAGTGAATTTCAATTACTTCTGAAAGCCAGCAGACAGATGCTTGCATAAGGTATTTAGTCTCCAGTCACTTTCATAGTGGGTGTACTAATACCATTTGCCAGAATCATTCCTTCCATAGGCAGTAAGAATTTTGATGTCTAAAAATTTTAAATCATCAGAGAAACACCAAAGACACTTTTCCATAGCTGCTAGAAATATAACAAATTATTTTAATGTACTGCACTGAGACAGAGCCACCAGCAACCAACGAAATGGCAATGATCAATCAGTGTGTAAAATCCATGACAAAATTTGTAGCCCAGCATTCTGGCAGGCTCTGCTTCTTAAAAGCAAAAGAAAATTAAATTAAAAAAACAAACAAACAAAAGAGGAGTGATACAAACGTAATATGTCTGCTGATCATTGTGTATCTGAATATTTCTGATATAAATAATAAACTTATATACTGTATTTGAACATATAATCTTTTTTTTTTTTTCAAAAATATCTACTGCTTTAATTGAAAGATTATAGTATAGTAAATGCAACCAACTTAATATCTATGTGCAGGTGCTAAATTCCAAAAGATCCTTAAAGTATTAGTCAATTTAAAAAAAATCCAGAGGAGCACATTTTTTAATCTTGTATTCCTTTTTTTCTTTAGAGTAATTAAATATTTTTAATTATTTACTTAATGGTAAATCTAATTAAGCGTACTTGCTTATAATCATATTTAATATTATTATTAATTATCAATAATGTAAAAAGCATTAAAATAAAACATTGCAGAATCATAATTTTTAAAGTAAATAGTATGAATCAAACTATCAGAGATGGCAAATAAAAATAACTTTTCTATTAGTATTTGACAAAACATCAATTACTGAAAAAGCAGACTGAAAATAATAACTCTAATGATTTAATAATAAGCCTGAGGACAATCAGGATATTAAAAAAAATAAAGTTAGGTACTGTATACATAATTTTTAGCAGGGTATGCAGGATTGTGCCTTTTATTTGTTTCAATATCAAGTATTCTATATCAAGTATGTGATTTCTGTTTCTTTGTCTTTAAAAAGGTCAGATAGAAATACTAAAGGGCAGATACATGGGTCTTTTAATTCAAAATATGTTCTGTTCCAGATCAGAGAAAAAGATAGAAAATACCCTTTTCAAACCACTTGGACAGTTGTCTTTTTCTGCTCTTTAGAGCCTCCCCCTCCCCCCCAAAATGACAGAAATGACTGTATTTCAGCAACACACGGCTCCCCAAATGGTCTTTTGCTAGAACAGAAGTCACAGAAGTCAACCCTGCATTAAAGCAGTAGCTTGGAGACAGGCATAACTAAATCTTACGTATCTTCCTCAAATCCTTTAAATCACGAACTAATAATGCGATGAAATTGCTAACTGTGTGTTCATTCTGGCTCTTTGCCTGTTTTTTTGGTTTTATAGAAGAAAAATCTGTAAGAACTACCAAGGTGTAGCTTACAATTTTTTTTTGATGAAAATGACATTAAGTTTCTGTGATGACAGAGAAACCAATTGCAGGAACTAGCTGTACGTTTTAAAAAATGATTTGTATCAGTCTGAGATTTATAGACCCCTAGATATCCATAGACAATGTCTAAAAAGTTTGTGAAAGCTAAGAGGATGTTTATTTATGTAAAATAACCATACACGTATATGTGTGAGAAACATCTAGATGCTCCTGCACTGAAAGAAATAAAGGCTAATAAAGTTCAAACTGATTATTTAAAGTCCAGATAATCCATACATTATGTTGTCTTGCATGGAGAGCAAGGTCATGTAGGAACATCATATTATAATAACCACATGCTGATCTCCTACACAACCAATGTGTGAAATAAGAAAGTTATAGAATCTGTTGCAAAATCTCATGGTACTGAGTTATTTCTTCTTATTGTAGCCAATACATGACTCTGTAAAGACCTCTCTGTCACAGCATCTTATTCTTCACAAAGATATATTCAATTACCTCCTGTATAGTTCTCATCTGCAGCTAGGCAGACTTTTATCAAGGACATAAGAGTCTGTATTAGTTGGATGGACTCCCACTGAGCCATTTCTGTTAAGATTCCCAATACACCTCTATCTCTCTGTTCAGACAGCCACTATATTTCCAAGTGTGCAAATATTTCCAAGCATTTTTTTCCCCTTGGGGAAAAGAAATGCATGCTTGTCATTTTCTCAGTTGAATCTCCTTGATCTACCCCCATGATTTTTTCTACCTCAAAACTGTCAGTTGTTTCTCAGCAGAGAGGAAATAGGACATGACTTTGAATTTACAAGCACAGACTTTGGAAACATAATAATCTAACATTCAGAGCACTATAATTTTTCTGTTTTCAAAATGAAAACTTCATGCACTAGAGCAATTGTGTTCCTGCTTTCACATCATTTAATATTTCTACAAATAAATTATGCATTTTAAGGGTAAAGAAAAATCAATGACAGATGCAGTTTTTATAAAGTCATAATATAAGGAACACTGCAGAAATTCTAACAAAATGCTGTATTATGTTATCACAAAGCCAAGACGGTAGTTTTTATTAGACAGCTTTTCTTACAGATTACTTTGCAAACAAACAGTGTTGTTAATCTTACACATAAGAATTTGGTTGCTTTGAACTTCTGTAAGTTACCTTAACAATTTCACTTTTTGTTATTAATTTTTTAGTATAAACATTGTTAATATTTCCTTCCCATTCTTGTTTCTTTTTTTCTTCCTGAAGAGGTTCAACTAAGAGATAAATTTAGCAAACCTCGCTCATAATCTTCAGCATTGACATTATAATTAAAGAAGAAGCACTGCATTACTAAACCTGATGTTCCTACAATCACAACAAAACAAAACCTTGTCTTTGGCACATTTATACACAACTTCAAAGCATTTATCATAATATAAAATTAATATATCATTTATCATGATATAAAATTAATGATATAAACTCTTGACTATAAGAGTTCAAGACATATTGGTTAAACATGCCAAACAGAGGACAAAACATAAAACAGTTAGAATAGTTGTGACTGCTGCCTGTTATCTTAGTTACTAGGAAAGCTATAAATACCTTTCTTGTATCTCAGTTTGCACATTCCTCAGTTGAGGAATGAATACAGAATTTTGAGGCTTGAATACAGAAACAGCAAAAGCCATGAATATTATTTATGAAGGATAATAAATACATATGATTTTATTTTTTTTTCTGTAATTAACTCTGATGTTTATTCACTGCAAGGATTGCCTAGGGAAAGAAGGGCAAAGCAAAGTGTCAAAATCTTCTGCAAATGCTTTACAGGTGAAAGCAAAATCTGCTGAAATCCTGATGATGAACTCATGGCCTCTTGTATCAGGACAGCATCACATCACCGTCACTATTTACTCAAAATAACTACAGTAAAGAGTTAATTACCATATTACCATATATACCACTTTTCCGTGCTCCAGCAGTCAAAATGTACAGAAATATATATATATACATATATATATATATTTTTTTTTTGTCGGTCTGCACTATGATTTTTACCAATGAAATATAACACACTCAGAAAAATTGTAACTGACAGAGTACAGCTGGAATCTCATCTAAATTTAGTGACTTGGAAGCCACCTAACTTAGTCATCTTATACAATCAATAGGAAGAGTCCCAGGGGAGAGCACCTACTTAAAATAGATAGAATAGCTTGACTTCTGAAGGCACCTCTCTCTCTTTTATTTTTATTGAAGTGGCCCTACATAACTTGTGCCAGATGACAAACATGCTGAGGTGGAGTGAGTTGGACAAAGGGACAATTTTTAAAACAATTTTTAAACAACTTTAAAAAATGTGATTCTTCATGAAAATTGATATTTCTACCTCTTTTTTATTTTGAGAACTAGTGTAGATTTAGGGATCTAACAACAGTTATGGTGATTTAAGTACATTCATACAAATGAGATCAGCATAATTTTTTCCTAGTTAATTGGGTTTTTAAAGGGAACACACAGTTTAGACTCATGGGAAATTTTGAAAACCTTATCCCTGTGTCATCAATGTGCAGGAAGATAAGCTTATTTTAATAGTACTAAATCAGACCACTATGCCCTAATACTAGGTTGAAATATCTACTATATTTTAATAATGAAATATAGACTGACAAAGAACATTATCTAGATAAATTTAGACATTATTATCAACATAAATCAGGAAATAGAATTTTAATTCTGACATAGGAAATAGGAGGAAAGCATCTAAGAAGTGTAGTAACATGACTTGTTCACAAAAGAACCAAATTTAGTCTCTGTTAAGATGTTGAAATCCGTTACATATTGTACACCATTTCATTGTAAGCCAACTCTATAAACATATACAAGATATCAGCATCGTACCAGTGTTATTTCAAAGTGCCCTGTAGAAAGTACCCTAACAGTTCTAAAAGCTGAATATAGCAACCTTACAATTTGTGTTTTTTTACATTTCCTTCAGAGTGTATGACAGCACGACCGGGTGAGGGAACCTGATACCTGGGGTACTGGGACTCTCACTTGCCATTTAAAGTCCAGAGTTTGGACAAAATTCCACACTTAGTAAGAACACAGGTGCCGTTACTTACCTCTGTCTGAACTCATAACATGCCTGTACTCCAGAAAATGCTATTATCCATTTCTTATGGACCAGAAACCAAAATCTTAATACAAAGGGCATGTTTAGAATAAAACAAATCTGAACTTTTGATAGGGAAACTCCAGTCTTTTAACAAGGTCCTGTACTCACATGAATTCTTTTTCTCCTTCCCCCTCCACTGAATACAAGTAAGAATATTCGATTTAAACAAATCAAAACAAAAACACCTTTGATGTGGTTTCATTATTTTACAATTATATGAATGGATTCATTTGTGGGCCATCTTGAAGCATCTATTGTTAGGTACTAGTCCAAGAATTTGAACTAGTATAAGCCCAGGACACAGAGAGAGAATATAATAACACTGCATCATACAGAAATGTAATGAACTAAATTGTATTACTGGATGCTATGCACTGTGGATAGTAGCTTGAAATTATTTTTATTACCTCTGCTCTGTATTTTAGATGCTAATCATTTATTTTGCTTAAACTCTAACAATAGGTCATCAGTATGCTTCTATTACTTTGTCTGTACCTTTTTTTTTTTTTTTTTTTTTTTTTTTTTATGTGCCTGCAAAATGTCAACAGATAATTTAATTATGTACTGCCAAGAAGACAGGTAAATGTTTACTCAGAAATTTCCGGTCTGAGTATCTCTTTCTTTAAAATTCTCTTAGACCCCTTTAAGGTTGTGTGATAAATCCTTAAGTTCTCTTAGCCCCCTCTAAGGCTGTGCTATAAACCATAAATCTATTCATAGCGTGGGTCATTAATGAGTAAATATATTCCTTCTCTTACAAAGAGCTAGCAATGGCATAACATTGCCTCGTTTTCCCCCTTCACTGTCAATTACACACAAAGTCACAGAATAAGCTTCTCTCAAATAAAGCTTCCTAGCTCTTGAATTATGGAAAAGTAGACAAGATGGACACCACTTCATTTGTACTCTTTTGTAAAGAAAAGGTTTTGTGAAATACAGAGAGGATTAGCCATAAAACTGACATTCCCTCTCTTTACTCTTTGCAACATAGGTCAGCCATAGGTGCGTGCTGGACTGCTTCTAAGTTTACCTTGTAATTTTGCTTCATGACTGCAGAAATCAGCCTGAGTTGGGGATTTTGTTTTGACATTATTTTAACAAAAGGAAAGATCTCTTTGGGGAAAATAGAATCCAAAATGGCATATGGACATGTGCTGGTATTCTAAGGCACAGGGAAACCTTGTAAATGAAACTATTTCCTGTCTTCCCTGTTTTATCTGTCACCATACATGCATAGACTTTCAAATACATATGGTTCTACAGAAGAAGTTAATTAAAAAAAAATAACAACAACAAAACAACCAAGAGTAACATACTTCTGAATCTCCAATGCTTCCCAATATCCAGCAGAAATAATTAAGTTTAAATAATGTTGTCTTCACATCTTAGCATTTGACCTCTAGTATTCAGCAGTACCAGTACCAGACTTTTATATGAGGAAACTAGACTGGTTTGTTGGAAAGAAGAGAGACTGAAATTAAAACTTAGAAGTTTTCGCACTGTCACTTGGAAGGTTAGAATAAAAACTCAGGTCATGATAACTGGGATTAGAATACATATATTACAGGATCCTCTCTTCAACTTCCCGAGGAGGGAAAGTGGAGAGCAAGGTGCTGGTGTCTTCCTCCTGGCAACCAATGATAGGACACATGGGAGCAGCACAAAGCGAGATTCAGATATCACA
The DNA here is from genome assembly GCF_047663525.1 of Anas platyrhynchos. Lineage (NCBI taxonomy): Eukaryota > Metazoa > Chordata > Aves > Anseriformes > Anatidae > Anas > Anas platyrhynchos. Next base: position 59,011,356 of record NC_092590.1, read on the forward strand.
AACTTTTCTGTGAGGTTAGTCAAATACTGGAACAGTCTTCCTAGAGAGGCAGTTGATATACCATACCTGTCACTGTTCAAGAGACATTTGAATAATGCTCTCAATAATATGCTTTAACATTTGTTTAGCTCTGAAGTGGTCAGTTGGACTAGATGATCTTTGAAGATCCCTACTCAGTGACCTATTCTATTCTATATGTGAGTAAAATTCCCATGTATGTATTATCCTTTTGATCTCTGTTCTACTGCCTCCTCCAGAAAAATTCTCCCTCCTAAAACAAATAGTTTATCAGATCGACTTTATTTGGCTCTCAGAACAGCTATTCATGAGGCCAATATGCAAATGATTCTTTTAAAGCTCATGAGATGAACTTACTTAAACAGAATCTTTGTATTTAAAACTAAACTAAACTAAACTAAACTAAACTAAACTAAACTAAACTAAACTAAAATAAATGGGGAGAGAAGCTTTTGGAGGCAATTACTTCCATCTCAGGTTTTCTTTGATTTAATCCTTTATTTCTTAATACTAGTTATGTATGGTCCATGTAAGAGTCCTTTCAAAACCATTTCAAATATAAGCTTAAAGAGGGGAAGAAAAAAAAATGTAGACAATCATAACAGCATAGAAAGATGGAGCTTTCCTATCCACATCCCCCAGTGTCGAAAATGTGCATTGCTTTTGATGAAGAGGAAAAGGAACATACAGAGCATCATTTTTACTTGACAAAGTTCTCCTAAAACATTTTTTCAATTATAAAATAAAAGACAGCCAAAAACTGCAGTACCAGAATGATTTAAGAAACAGCTCTTCTTTCTGAGTTCCAAGTGCAATTCTAAGGGGAAAAAGACAGACAGACAAAAAGAAAAAAGAACTCTGTTCTCCTTTTCTACAAGAAAAGTCTAGCTTAAGTACTAGACCTTTCCTTTGGGAGACAAAATAAATATCTGCAGTTTTCCACTACAGAAAAAAGTAGTAGGCACAAAAATGTCCTTGCCACAAGCTGGATTTCCTTTTCTCATGAGATGGTTCTTTTTCATCCTCCAGATTACATGCTTTTGCCTTAAAAATGGGATACACCTTAAAACTAATCAGAAATGCATTGCTGTCAATAGTCAAAATGTCTGCTTACTGAGCCAGACACTTTACTGACAGCAGTGAAGTGGATCTGCAATTCTTTGTTGTTAATTTTGTGATGATCCAGAAAATGTTGATTAAAACCTTTAAACCCCTGCTTTGTAAATAAACTATATTTTATCTCTAAAAGTTGTAGCAAAGTTGAAGGTAAATCTCTATGATGATGTCAAAAATAGGAAAGACAACAAAATGTGTTCTTCAGAGATTTCAAGACTCTGAGGCATGCTCTTGATCCAGATTAGCATGGTTTTGATTATATTCTTAAAATGGGGGGGGAGGGGGAAATAAAATTACCAGCTCAGTGAGGATTTTAGAAAGGCCAGAGATGTCTCCCCTAGAACAGTAAGGTTTTTTAAAAAATAAATTAAGTAATTAAAATCTCTAGACATGTTTTTCTTTACTTCACACTTCCTTTAATCAGGATGTTTTTCTACTCTATATCATAGATTTTTTTTTCCTCTCGTATGGCTGTGAAATATGAACAGAAATACTACAAATTGAGCGTTCAGCCTCTATACATTTTGCTCTTACAATACACAGTTTCAGAATGATGCCTAATTATTAACTGAAATCCCATTTGTACCCATAAACCAAAAATGTGGTTGCTGATTTGAAACGTTCCTACCACACTGTGAATACTGCAATCTGAAAATGAATGATATTATCTACCACATTTACACAGAGGTAGCTGGGGAGTATGCTTTCAGGCAAATCTTGTAATTTGGAGTTTTAATGCTGAGGTGACTTTTAAAAAGTTTTTAAAATATTCTTTGAAGCCTGAAGAGTCCTTCTGATTTTCTTTCTTTCTTTCTTTTTTTTTTTTTTTATCTTCCCATGTGCTGTAGTATCAGCTGACCGTTTGTAAAAGACCTTTCTTTATGTGAATACATGTTGCATATACAGCAGCATTCTGCAAAAACTTCATGTTCCTTAATGTATGTGTTAAAGAATCTACTAACACTGGTAAGAGCTGTACAAAGAAACCTTATCAAGCATATGTTAGTATTAATTTTGCATTAAAGATTATTGGTAATGGAAAAAAAAAAAAAGTTATTTTTTCAGTAAAGGCAAGATGCATTTTATAATATCAGGTTTCAGGGAAATTTCTGACCATCTCTTACACTGAATTTATCAAGTTTGTTATGATAAATGGATGTTGTCATAATCTTTCATTGTCACAGTGCACTGCTGCCCTAACAGCATCTACTCTTGTAAAACAGAACTGCAATCAGAAAGTTCAAAATTAATAGCTGTGAAATCTCAAGCACTCATAAGCATGTGTTTTTATCACTTCCATGCTGTGCAGATCGGGTACTCTTGTTATTTATTATTTGTGACAGTGAACAATTCCCACTTGCTTTAGTGAAAACGTGAAGAGCTGTTTGCATAACTAGCAAGGTGAAAAATAGATTTCAAACTGTTGGAATCATTTCACAAGAACAATGTACATAGATGAGCAGACAGTTTGCTTTCAGAGCACTTATAACGTGCTGACTACACTATGTGTTATTCTATGGCTTCCTTTTTTAAAAGCACTTCCTACTGTGTGCTCTGCATTTGTGGAGAGCCCATAGGACAAGGACTTCTATGTACTTCACTAGTCACTCTCAGCTTCAGATTGGAAAAACATAAATGTTCGTAATGTTCTAATGCAGTATTTTGCATGTGGTACATGGTTAGTATGTGGTCTGCAGCTTACCTGTAGAGTACTCCTGGATGTGCACTCCAAACAACCCTCCTCACCACCAAGCAATAGCACTGCTTCCTGCTGCAAGACTCAAGCTGTCAGATATGCTCCTCTCCCCTCTGACACAAGGAGAATATGTGACTTCCAGGTAAACACTTAAATAAGTATCAACAGTACTTCATCTCTTAGAGAAGGGACTGTTTTAAGAGGAGCAACTAAAGAAAAAAACATGGCTACTATGTTTTCCTTGAGATATTTTCTCCATTAAATTTCAGAAATGAAACAGAGGTAGTATCTCCAAACACCATACACTTCAAATTAAAAAGGAAAAGTTAAAGATAGTAACTGTAACAGTATTATAAAAATGTCTCAATCTGATTTAATATTAATGCACAGGAAAATCTATCATGTATCAGGACAGCAAGATTTGCCTGTGGGCAGTGCTATTATCAGTACACAATTAGTTGCAGATTGGAGACACTAGCCTTAGATCTGTTCTTGTGCCAGTAATCTGTTTCCTAGCTGATTGAAATCCAACGGCTCTTGATGAAATGCTATTTATTTAGCTACAGACAATTTGATTAAATGTAAGGGTAATAATAACAAAACCAGTAATGCCCAACATGACATGAAATGGTGTAGGTCATATTTTAATTGAGACATCTCAGCAAATAATACAAAATTATGAAATGAAGTGGGATATGTTACAAGAGAAGCTTTTATGGCAAAGTCATTTTCTTTCGATTAAAAAAAAAAAAAAAAGAAAAAGAAAAACATTGTGAATGCTAAAAAGTCTTTTCTACTGTCAATTACTATAAACCCATCACAAAGTATGAATTCTTAGTCCTTAATGCTAAGTCTTTCAAATCCTTGGACTTCATTTATTTTTTTCTTTGATAACAGATGGATTTTCTTTTATCCTTAGTAATTTGCATCAATAGTAGATCATGAAGTCTTATAAATACATAAAGCCTTTTAGAAACATTTGATAGAGAGACAGTTTAGCCAGTCCTTTCATATTTCTGTAACATTAATTCTCCAGGAAGGTTACTGTATAATTTGAAGAGTTCGGTCACTCTATATATTTAATAAAGAATGAGTAAAGAAAAAATACATAAATTTAGCTTTCAAGGTTCTTAGAAAGGTGCACTAATATTCATTATTAGAAAGTCCAAGATGAACTTTCAATTTATTCAGCAGTGTCTGAAAGGCCAAATGAGTACAGTATCCTCCAATTGACTTCAATATATCGTGAATGATAATATATTTCACAGTAAAATATTTTAAAATAAAATTAAGATATCTTCTTAATTTATTCTCCATTGAGAAATTTCACACTGTTGTTTAGCTTTTCATCTGCACTCAAGAAAAATTAAAAGGATCCAGAATACTAGCAACAATTCATATATAAATATTTAAAGAACTGGTGTTGCACAAAAAGGATAGGACAAATTATATAAGCATCCAGTTGCCCCTGTGAAATGCAGACAGTGAAGGTTGTGCACTTTTGCAAAGAGCTATCCAAGTTTCCTTTACTTTTAAACTAAACCTCTCCTTTGTATTTTTCTACACCCATGTAAAAAAGCAAATGCACACAACACAAACACTATTATTTCAGTAACACAGTATCACAGACATGGCCTTATAGAATTTAAGCAGGATGAGCTACTGTGCTGCACCAACTTACATAACTCTACTGGTTTCATATCTGTTCAAGGGAGCTACTGGCACAAAGTCTGAAACCCCATATCCTGGTGAAAAACATCCTTCACTTCAATATTAGTTTTCTGTCATTCTTATGAAATACTACTGTTTATCAGCACTGTTGTTAGATAGTTCAGATATGATATTCTAATCTGTTTTATGTGTATACTAAAATACATGACCCAGACAACATGTTGTAATCTCTAGGAAAAATGTTCATAGTTGAAAGCCACCAGGAAAAATGGATATTGCTCTGTTTTACAAATATTAATTAATATTTGCTCTAGAAATGGGTGAGTTTTATTCATATACAGAAAAATGTCCATTAAAATAAAGTGATATTTTAAGGCCCTTAAGTTGCAGGACCCAGAATAAGCCCATCAGTATACAGTCAGAGAAGCCTTCTGAATGAGTTTTCTAAATCTACATGACAGTTCTTATCTAAGAAGTTCATTGGTTGATCATTTAGTGACCTGTGTTAAACGGAGATTTCTAGCTTCTAGAGCAATTATTCCTTCCATAAAACAATTCATAACATTACTTGAAAACTTTTCTTTAAAAGAAATCAATTACTGCACTTCTGTAAACTTGTACTACAACTCTAAAGTAATTACATGCTTATTGAAAATAGTATTTTTCTGATTCAATGGAGCAATGGATATCCTCTCCCACTATCACACAAGGCACATGTATGTCATTAAAACCAATTCAGAACTTGTGGATGGAGATAATGAAACTGATGCACCATTTCATTATTCAAATTTTATGACAATGTACCTTCATACAGAACAGGAGTGACATGATGGAGTAGGACACCAAATGTATTTTGAAACCAGTGAAAAAATGTGAACAAAAAAGATGGCAAAATAGGAGCTTCAAATGTCACTGTGAAAATTTCTGGGGCAGTTGAAGTAACTAATACTTTAATTTGCAGTTGTTCTAACATCTGTATTTCTGTTGTTTTGTGTGTGTGCTTGTTGTTGGTTTTTGTTGTTGTTGTTGTTTGTCTTTAGAAATCTTACAAACTAATGAAGTATTCACTTTTGTTGAAAAGTGTTTTGTTTTGTTTTGTTTTTTAAAAAAGGTCTCGCAAATATATTAAACAGATTTGCCTAGAAAATGGACAGATTTTATCTGACACACAAAGTTTTGCTCTATAAAGAGGATATGAATTTTCAGACTAAGGCTTTCTCACATCTGTGCCTAATAGAAATATCACACAACTTCAGGAATAACACCATGACCAGTCCAGTAGCCAAACACGGGTATCTTGCCATCTGAACTCCTGGCACACCCTTAGTTATAGTAAGAATGTGTTTAATACTACCATTAGACTTTTTGAAATTCCGTTAAGGTTAGAGCATTCCAAGACCCTGTTACAAAGATAATACTTAATTTGGATGTATTATACCATTAAAACCTGTTCTCCATTATTTCACAATTTTTATATATATACATGCTAATAAGTTAAATGAGTGAGATTTGATTCATAACATACAAACTGATAATAATGGTCTTCTGTATCTGTATTTTAATGTAAATTAGTCTCTGATATTATAGCATTTGATTTAGTTTGCAATGATTGATATTAATTACGTTGTATTGACTCTCATAGGATTATCCTTAGTTTAACCCAACATGAGATAAACACCTTGAATGCTCTGAAGGTGCATGAAAAATCAGCTAATTGCTGTCATTATTGTTCCCATTAAAATAGAAAGTTTGTGCCAATTCAAAATAATTCACTAACTTCAGTATATATTATGAACATATATATATATGCACATGCATGTTCTATTAATAGGCACACGTATGACACACATGAAAACTGTGCTTAAGTTCTTATTGTAGAATGCATTTTTAACCTTGCCCAAATGCATTACATTCACAAAGGTATCAAAAAAATGCTTAATTTTGTTTTATGTATTGTTTCTTTAAATAAAGCAAATGACTTGATGATTGCTTTTTATATTTGGCCTCAAGCTATAGTTACAGAAGAGTGCCCTAGACGACATCCAGGTCTTGAATCATATACCTGTCTGTGCAGCTCTGTGCAGATGTCTCAAACTTTAGACTATCTAAAGTGACACAAGGACACATACATTTTGATACCTGAATCAGACCCAGAACACCATGACAGCCTCCATTAATTCCTTAGGTTCATTTTTCAGCATAACGCTGAATTTAGATACATCAAGTTTTATCTCTGAAAAAGTATTGTCCTGGTATAGGACATTTTTTCCAAAGGATATACCTCTGAGAATGAGTATAAGCAATTCTGCCTTACATGAATATGGTACCCAGAGGAAGCAGGGGCTGCTTCTCATATTTTATACTGCTCAAAAGCTGAAAAGTCCTTGACAACTATACATGCGTAGACAGAATAAATTATGGCAGCCCCACCCCACTTCTTTGAGAAGTACTACCACAGAGAAAACACTTGGCACACTGCACAAAAGGCACATTCACCTAGGAACCTAGCCACAACCACAAGTCAAGAAACTACTTTTTAGGGAGTTTATGGAGGAATACCTATAGTCATCATATGACAGTAATGCAAGAATTTTTATCCTGTTATGTTACAAACATTTATTACTCACCCAGTACCATAAAGGAATTGGATCACACAAGGCTTCAAGATAAAATTCTTTCTGAATTTTTAAAGGATGAAAGCAGTACTTCTGCATTCTTTTTCCACCGTAATTCCATGACTGATTTTCAGCAGCTCATCTAGTACCTACTTTCTGTACCTGGTCTTTTACAAATGTGACTTTATATTATGGATAAAATAAAGTAAAATAGTAGATAATAACAGGTCCTAAGTCAAATAATTTGGTAAATATTATTTTTCCTGAAACTGCAGGAGTGCTACTTATAACAATATATTTCTTTCATTCATGGATTGCATATCATTATTTATTAGGTTGTTTGATCCAAAGCATTAAATCTGTAACAAAATCCCAGCTGACAGAATGGATGTTTGTCTTTAAAAAAATATATACTCACTATTATTGGTAGTTAATAACATAAATTACAATTTGAAAGACAAGCACCATGTTTTTCTTCAGCTCCTATTTTTTTTTTCTCTGCAATTTGTGTTCCACTTAGTAAAATTAAATTTGGGGAGGGGGTGGGGAGGGGGGGTATGCTACAGCATTTTGTAAGCTAATAATTGTGAATCAGCTGTTTTAGCAAAATGAGGGGATTGTTTGAAAGATGTAAAGAATAAAATTTAAAAGTACATCATGTTATACGCCTTTCAGTTGCAAATGTGACCAGAATACTGTTTAAAACTTCTAAACCCCAGAACTCTTACCCTTCTTCAATTTTCCAGAAAAAAAATATAAATAAAAAATCTCCAGGCTGCTCATATGTTTTATACTATTAACCCTTTTCACTATTTTTGGAAAACAATCAAAAGTTGCTCTTAACTGTAGTGTTAAAACTCCATCAGGCAAGATGTAAGAAAGAGCAAACAACTCATGTTAAGCAGAATTTATAGGATACTCACAGTATTTAGGAATGTTGGTGCTTTGGTATAACTGCAGTTTGAGATTTTGACATCCACTTATGACCTACAATTTCCCCTATAAATATTTAACTGAGAGCACTAAAATTAGAAATGAAGTTTTAAATCCTCCTTTGTCATTTCTATTGTTGTGACCACATTTTAGATGCCCCAGCTAACTTCAGTAACTCCAGTATTAGCATGAGATTTTGTCATCCACAACAGCAAAGTAAATGACCTTTGTAAGGCTCTGATGCCTGAAGTATATGGTACTGTGAAGTTTAGTATTGGCGTAGTGCATGCATGTTCTCTCCCTTCTCAAAGATTTGTTTAAATAGAAGACAAAATGATAGGGTCTGTCTGAGTTTTATTTCACCTGCTGTTCTATTCAGACCATATATTCACAAATTATTTTTACTTACATTTAATTAAGGTTTAAAAGCTTCAAACTGTATTGTGTGTAGGATTGCATTAGATAAATAAGAAAAAATGTGAAAGGATACATGATACTGTTTTTTTTGTTTGTTTGGTTTTTTACTATATAATTAGCAATGTGCATTTTGTAGGACAGGAAATTAACAAGGCAAGCTAGGACTAGGTACTGTGAGACCAATTGGAAGATAATAATTAAAATTATTTTAAAATAACAGTATTTTAAACATTCTTATACCGCTACTGGGATTTGCAGTATACAGTGTTTAAGCAACTTAAATTGCATAGTCCATGTCACCAACACACTTTTCGTTAAACTTTACAGTCAATAAACCTGACATACACTCATACCAATGTCAGCATTTTCTTTTACTACCTTGATCCAAAAGCTGAAATAATGCAAATTTTTATATAAGAGTCATAAGAAAAATATTTATTTTGATTGTGGAATTTAACTGTTGGTCTACATAATTTTTGTTTGTTTTAATTAATGATAAAAATGAATATGTAGTATAAGCTAGCAAAGTCCAAAATCTGATAACACACAGACAACAAATCTCCTCTTCTAGGAAAGGGAAATCAGGGAAAATAAATGAATAAATATATATATAATAAATAAATAAATATATATATATCAGAACAGCATACAGAGATAAATTCCTAAAATGCAATAAAAATTGAGAATAGAAGAAAATAAATTACATGGAACATATTATACACAGTCTAAGACCGAAAAAAAAGAAAACGTTATGCAGCTTTAACAATTTATAAATATCTCTTGGAAGCAGAATTGCTAAAATCAGTTAGAAGACCATCTTACTAAAAACTGTACTGAATTGCTCATATGTCTATATCACTCTTTCCTGTATATCTATAGTCAAAAAAATTATTTGCTGTCTTTAGAACAGGGGTTCTTAAGATTATGCATTCTGTTAAGATTTGTAATTAAACACTAAAAGTTCTGCAAATACAGCAGAGAATTCACAGTGCTTGTGATGTTAGTTAATTAATTCAAAAGCACAATGTCAACTGTTTTAGAAGTCTGTTGATTCTCTGTTATAATTTAAAGCAAAACACATTAGATAAGTTTAATACTTCAAAGTAGCCCCACAGATCATTAACTACATAAAAAAATCCAAAATTTTTGAAGAAAAATCCATAAAGGAAAATGTGTCTGAAGCTTTAGGACAGGTATTTCTCTGAAACACGGCTAGTTGGCCAAACAATCAAATATCCCAAATAATAGGAAACATGGCTATTCAATGTACAAATAAAAATTAAGATACATATTCAGAAATACACTGCTACAGTACAATGACTGACACAGCATGGATCCAACTACTAACCATGGGTATACCCCAGGCTTGTATTGGTATGTACAATGCCAGAGACCTGTCTGAGTTGATAAATCAGATTCTGTCCTTTTAAAGATGTTTCTTTCTCCCCCTTGCCTATAATAGTACAGTTCGTTACTTATTCAAAGCATGAATCCTCCTTTACTCAGATCCTGTCCCTTTTGGCTCTGTACATCTCCTGGGAGTGCAGAATGATTCAGTGGTAACTTAGTCATTTGCACATTGTACAAGATGATTTTACTGAAGAGGAAAAAAAAAAAGGCAAAAAAAGGCTGTACTTATCATTGAAACACTTTGTGTTAAATAGAGATAATTAAAGCATCAACAATCAATCTATTTCATGTTTAATTAGCCCCTCTTTCATCATAATTCGTTACTGAAGGTCAAATGTGGGTCACTTTTAAAAACTAACTGCAAAGTATTTAATGTAATGCAAATTGAGAACAGAAAACCAAAAGACATTTCTGGACACCTTGAACCAAACAATTTTAAAGGTACATATCTGAAAGAAGCCAACAATGTAAATCTTCAAATTTTATGAATATCCTCTCATTTTTTTTTCATCTACATTGGACTATAGCTAACATAACATCATTATTTTTATACTGTAGGATATTTGATAAGCTGAAAGTTATGGATACACTTTATTACTGAAAGTTGTTATGTGACTTAAAAAGCCGTGTTTGATCTAAGTCTATGCATGTATCTGTATGTCTAAACATAAAAAGGTGACGTTTTCTTGCATGGCTAAACCCCTTAACGCATGAACTTTGGGTGCCATTAAGATGCTGGTCCATGTACATATTTATGAGGAAATGGCCCTGTTTTGTTTATAGATACAATTCACATAGCTGATAACCAACTCATCAAAATGCTTCTGCAGTACAACACACTGGTTAATGTTAGAAAGGTTATTAACTGACTACCATACAAGAAAAAGTTTTTTTTAAATAATTTTAATGTATTCCACTTTCATGAAAATTAAACTTTGGTGAAATCTTTGTAAAACCAGGCTTGGGTCCTGTTTCCTCCTCAGTCATGGAATGTCCCAAGTCACTTTTGTGACAACAGGAAATGCATTCAATTTTGACTAGTGTGTCAGCACACTCCAGTATGCAAATGTTTTTCTACACTAAACAGTATATTTATATTTGTTTATCAAACAAATATATGAACAGGCTTTAAAAGGCCGATTCTTCAAAAATAGATCATTAACATCCTAATCTCAGTAACAATGAAAAGTTTCATTGAAATAAACCTGCTCACATGCCATTATTTTGCATGGTGAAAGAAGGTGTAGAAAACAGTATACATTATATATATATATATATATATATATATTTGTAAATAATATGAGAAAACATGTAGTAGGTTAGAATTAGAAACTATATTTTAGAATTACAATTAAAGATACAATCCTTCCCCCCCCCCCCCCCCCCTCCCCCCCCCCAGTTACAAAGTGATTGCTGTTATTCAATGACTTTTCCTTATCTTTGTCTGTCTTTTTTGGAAGTTAATAGTAACCAGGCCCCTGACTGGCAACATGCAGCACCTCGAGGGTTCATATTTAAAATCTACAATCCAGCAAAGCACTTCCTTAGACTCATCCTGATTCAGCAAAACCCTGCTGACAAAACACGGGTTTAACTTTTGGCAGGTGATTAAGACCTATGGAATACTCGGGGATTTAAACATCAGCTTCCATATATGTAGAAACTTTACTGAATGGGGAGAATAGCTAAATGGGAGGCTAAAATAATATTTCAGAGAGTAATACCATGGGAAAAAAAATGAATAAGTTTCAAATAAACTTGTAAAAGATCTTTTATAAAAGTAAGGGTGAAATGTTAGAAGTCTTGAATAGAATATAAACTTCATAATAAAATACTTAAAGGAGGAGAGTTACAAATTGCTTTTAGCTTTCTCTGGTGATTTTCTCCTACAAAGTAGTGTATCAAACATTTCATGTAACATATGCCATGCACTACATTAAATCAGAATGAAAACAGCTTGCATTCACTTGGGCGCACCAATCAGGCAACTAAGTAGAGGTTTTATTTCCTGACTAAGATACTGTGTGTATGTGGAAGTATCAATTAACAATTCTAATTACATTAATGGAAAATGGCTATTTCTCTCACTTCTAGTAACTTAGAACAGATACTTGCAGCTGTGTCCACTTATTTATTTTAAAACTTTATACACCTTCTAATGTCTCCTTAGAACATACAAAAGTGTCAAATACAGAAGTGCCAATAAAGGCAACCACAGAGATTTCACCTGATCTCCCCATAATGTTCATGTTACTATGCCATTGGCTCTATTTCATATGGACAACAGAACTATGAAACACTGTGATACACACCACATCATACCAATTTATCTACAAAGTGCTTCACATTTCTCTCTCAACGTGCTGAACAAGTGTTCCACGTGGTTTGGGTGTTATAAATGCTAATGTGTTTTGCCTGATAAACTGAGAAATGCTCCGCTGTCAACGTTTGAGAAGTGAAAGCCTACATACTGTTTATGCAAATACATCTTAATGTGTATACTAGTATGCAAAAGCATGAACAAAACTATATAAATGTCACTCAGCAATATGCTGGCAACTACCCTCAGGAAACTGGTAACAGAAATTTTATGCCCGGCAGCCTCTGCAGTTATTTGGAAACTTTCCTTAACTAAGTTAGGCACATCCTTAGCAAGCATACAAGTACGTTCAACATATTTAAAAATAAAAAGACATAACTAAGGCATTTAGAATATTGGCTATAAACTACTCAAGTAAACTTGCCTTCACTTACAAACTAGACATCTAGCACAGGAAAACTATCAACACTATGGAACGGTTTTTATACTAAAATGGATAAATAATGGAGCAATTCAGAATGCATTTCTTTCAGCTTGACTGCTGCAAGTAAAAGTGTAATATTTTTTTTTCTTTTTACAAATAAGTCTTCTAAAGTATCATATATTAAAAAATAAGTCCTTACAAAATGTTAAGTAACCCACAAATATTTTTAACATAACCTCAAGTAAGGTATTTAAACAAGCAAAATAATTATTTGTATGTAACAATCATTTACCATTAGCACATTCAGCAGACAAGCTATTTTCCATTGAAAATAAATTGCACTTTTAACAGTTTTTAATTCATATATTTAGATGATTTGCAGCAGCAAGAAAGAAGTAGCATCTGATTAGCATTTGTTCCACTTCTACTTTGTTGTTCCAGTGTTCCCTAAGAAGGCATAATCTACGGGCTTAATTTACTAGATGGAAGCTTAGGAACTTTCTAGATACTTTGTATTTTATATAGGCTGTATTTTTAAACTGAAATTATAATGTTCTCTCTAGGAGAGAACTGATGAAATATATCACCCAGAAACGACTGTGTCAAATGTTCTACAAAACATCTGTGTGACATATACATAAACATAAATACTAGCAGATAGCAAATCAGTCACACATTTTTGGTGATCTAGAAGACTGTGCGGCTGATACAATTCGTTTCCTTTTACAGTATCTTAAGTATTTCTGAGCAGAATGCAAATACTGGTTACACACCATAGAACTTCAATTGTAGTAGTCTAGCAGACGTTTCAAAGCATAAAAAATGTCATAGTGTACCATATTTGCATGTTAATAAGTTGAAAAGAAAGCATTTTTGTCAAACTAGTCAGAATTTTCCTGTTTCAGACTTGGCTCTGTATTTGCATGAATCAGCACTCATTTATCTGGAGATTCTTGTGTAACATACGCTGTAGCTGAGGAAACACTCAGAATATTATCTTATGTGGAAGGAGGTAATGGGAATCTCCAAGTGTTAAATATCTATCTCATTTATACAGCAGCCCAAAAAGCTCTCACAAGAAGAGAACTGACTTCTGTTCAGGCTACATATGTGTCTTACAATATAAACAAAGCTTTCATTTAGGAGCATGTTTCTCCGCTGTACTATCCCTGTATTATTTCAAAGCTTGTAGGGAAGTCCCTGCCGCTACCACTTCTATACTGCTGGGGCTTCACCGAGCAGACCTGCACCAGCACGGTGGAAATCAGAGCCAGCCGCTTAGGGCACCGGCGAAGGAAGGTTCACCTCGGTCCGAGAGCTCTCAGGGAAGTCAACCTCTCTGCAGACATAGCTGTGCACCAGCTGGGCTGGCAAATAAGGGCCCCTCAGTTTGAATTAAGTAATTTGATTTGACGTATATTAAAAAAAAAAAAAAAAGAAGGCCTTGAAGGCGTGCTGGGGTCCGATTCTAAGCTCATATTTATGTGTGTTCAGAGCAACCGCTGAACATCAGTGAAATCTCAGTGATGTAAATGAGAGAACAGATAGGCTTTTTAGATTATTTAAGCGTTGCGATCCTAATGAACGACCTGATAATTACAGCCATTAACGTTTCAGCGCGGCGGCTGCAAATCCACTCTCACCCACCGCCTCAGTAAACATCATCAAAGCCCCTGCCTCCCCCCCCTCCCCCGAAAAATAAATAAATAAATAAAAATAAAAAACTTTCCTCCCAGCTCGCCTCCCCTGTGGCTCAGCCTCCGGTGCGAGCCAGGCCGGGCCCGGGGGCGGCAGAGCAACCCGCCTGGGGTTCGTGCACCCCATCCCGCCCACAAAACGGGCCCTAAGGAGGTGTGAGAGCCCACAAGCAAGTTATTTTTGGTTTGCTCGCTGTCTGTGACGGCTGCCTGCAGCCCGCCCCCGTGGCCAGCTGCAGGCTGGGTGGGACATGGTGAGGGGGCTCAGCACCCGGGTGGGCGCCCCCCGCCGGTGCGGCCGCAGGGGCAGGCCGGTGGGAAGATTGCGGGGGGTACCCCACAAATGGTAATAACAAAGATCTCTGACTGTCCTTCCTGCGTGGTGTGCACCTGGCTGGGGGCATAGGTTGGGAAGGGCTATTGGGGGTTGAAGGGGTCGTTGTGCGTGGTGGTCGTGTGTGCTTGTGTTAGGGGGGCAAGGCGGGCACCGGCGCTCCCTCCCCCCGTGTGCGCGTGTGAGTGTGCGCGTGCCCGCGCGTGCCGGGGGCGTGCGCGCGGCGCGGCTCCCTTACCTGCTTGCCGTACTTGCTGCTGGCCTGGCAGCTGTACTCGGAGCAGTGATCCGACCCGATGGAGATGTTGTCGCCGGCGCCCACGAAGGTGTTAGCCGGGGGCAGGTCCTGCACGGCCTGGTGCTTTTTGCCGGCGGTGGGGGACTGGGGGTGCAGCTGGACGGTGGGCAGAGGCGAGCTGGACTTGTAGTGCCTGGCCAGGTCGGGGCTGCCCGGACCCCCGTTGACCGAGCGGTAGCGCCCCATGCCGGGGCTGTCCGAGAGCTTCTCGTTGACGCTGTCGTAGCGCTGCCCATTGGGCTTGGAGGCCTCAACGGTGACGATGCTGCTGTAGAGGGGCTGCTTGCCCTTCTTGCCTTTCTTGTCCTTCTTGGGCTTCTTGGCCTTGTCGTGCTGCTGTGGAGTAAAGAAGTCCTCGTGGTCCTTCTTGCCGGCCTCGTAGCCGTGTTTGCCCTTGGAGCGGCAGTAGCGGGCCATGACCACCACCAGGATGAGGAGGATGACGGTCATGATGCCAGCCACCACGCCGATGACGATGCTAAGCCTCTGCTTGCTCAGCTCGTAGCTCGGGTCGCCAGCGATGTCCTGGGCCAGAGGCGTGTGGAGGCTGCGGGCCACCTGGCTCTCCACCACGGTGGCGTTGGACAGGCTCTCATTGACGAAGACATGGAGCAGGGCGGTGGTGGACTGGGGCGGCTGCCCGCTGTCGTTCACCTGCACCACGAGGCGGTGCAGGCCGTAGTGCTTGGGGGCCAGCTTGCCCACCAGCGACACCACGCCGCTGGCCGGGTCGATCTCGAAGAGCTTGAAGGGGTTGCCCCCGACGATGCTGTAGTTGAGGTCGGCATTGAGGCCGGTGTCGGCGTCGGTGGCCACCACCGTGGCCACCACGGTGCGCATGTTGCTGGAGGGCGGCAGCACGGTGTAGGAGCTGTTGCTGGGGAAGGTGACGGTGGGCGCGTTGTCGTTCTCGTCCATTACAAAGAGGGACACGGTAGCGGTGGCCGAGCGCGGTGGCTCGCCCCCGTCCACCGCCTTCACTTTGAAGGTGTAGCTGGTCTGCTGCTCCCGGTCGAAGGAGACGGTGGAGTAGATGGTTCCCGTGTCGTTCTCGATGGAGAAGATGCCGGCCGCCTGGTCGTGCTCGCCGGGCTGGATGGAGAGGCTGAGTTCGGCGTTGCGCCCCTTGTCGAAGTCCATCACGGTCACCATGCCCACAGGGCTGTTGGGCTGCAGGTTCTCCTTCACGTAGAAAGTGAACACGTCCTGCATAAAGCGCGGCTCGTTGTCGTTGCGGTCGGCCACCCGCACCACCACTGTGGTGGAGCCCTGCAGCGACGGCACCCCCTTGTCCCGGGCTGTCACCTGGAACTCGTAGGTGTCGCGCTGCTCGCGGTCCAGCACCGCCTGCACCGACACGTCCCCGGAGTCGGGGTCGATGCTGAAGATGCCGCCCGGCGTCTCCGAGGAGAGGGGCGAGGGCTCCAGGGAGTAGGTGAGCTCGGCGTTCTTGCCGCTGTCCGCGTCCGTGGCCACCACCGTGGCCACCCTCTCGCCGGGAAGGTTGTTCTCCGGGAAGGAGACCTCCAGCACGGCCTGGCCGAAGACGGGAGGGTTGTCGTTGGTGTCGGCGACCCGCACCAGCAAAGAGTTGTTGCTGGACAAGCTGGGGCTGCCCGAGTCCACGGCCACGATCACCACGTTGTAGTCGCGGACCGCCTCGTAGTCCAGAGGGGCCGAAGTGTGCAGGAAATACTTGCGCTTGTTCTGCGGCTCCCCTTCGCCCTCGCTGGCCGGCTTGAGCTGGAAGGGTACGTCGCCCACCACGGTGCAGGTCACCACGCCGTTTTCACCCTGGTCCCGGTCCGACACCTGCACCAGCGCGATGGGGGTGTCTACCAGGACGTCCTCGGCCACGCTGGCCACCCCGTCCCGCAGCGGGATGCGCCCGATTTTCCGGATGTCGATGGTGGGCACGTTGTCGTTCTCGTCGCGGATGTTCAGCACCACCGTGGCCTTGTCCGTCTTGGGGGGCTGCCCGCGGTCGCGGGCCATCACGGTGAAGCGAAGCTGGTTCACCTCCTCGCGGTCGATGCGGTGCAAGACGCTGAGCCAGCCCGAGGTCTCGTCCAGCCGCAGCAGGCGCCTCACGGACTCGGTGGCCGCCCCGAAGACATACTCGATCTGCCCGTTCACCCCCACGTCCAGGTCGGCGGCTCGCAGCTGCAGGATGGGGGTCCCGGGGCTGCTGTTCTCAGCCAGGTCCGCCTCGTAGACGCTCTTCTCGAAGCGGGGGCTGTTGTCGTTCACGTCGGTGATCAGCACCCGCAGGATGGCCTGCGACGAGCGCGCCGGGTCGCCGCCGTCCCGCACACGGAGGCTCAGCTCGTAGGAGTCCCGCTGCTCGCGGTCCAGCGCCCCCTTGACGATCAGCTGCGGCTGCTTCTCCCCGTCCAGGGTGTCGGCCACCTGCAGCTCGAACACGCTGCTGCGGGCCGCCGCATCCGCCTCCTGCCTCCGCTTGCTGCCACCGGGGTAGAGGGCGCTCTCCGAGCCGGTGGGCACCGATCCCCCCCCGCCGCCTCCCCCTCCGCCGCCGCCGCCACCGCCGCCACCGCGCCGTCCCCCGTCCCCGCCGGGCTCCTGCAGCAGCTCGTAGCGCTCGATGCCGTTACGGCCGAAGTCCCTGTCGGTGGCGGTGGGGAGCAGGTAGAGGGTCCCCACGGGCCGGTTCTCCTCCACGGTAAGCGTGAGGACAGGGGAAGGGAAGGTGGGGGTGTTGTCGTTGATGTCCAGGATGATGACCCGGCCCTCGAAGAGGTCCACCCAGCTCTGCGAGGGGCCGATGACCGACACCTCGAAGTCCAGGAAGCACTCGTTCTCGTCGAAGATCATCTGGCACTGCGGCAGCTTCTCGCGGTCGATGCGCCGCTCCGTGGTGCTCAGCTCCCCGGTCATGTTATCGATCTTGAGGTAGTCGGAGCCCGATTCCAGGCTGAATGTCACCTCTCCGGAGCCCGTCACGATCCCCAGGTCGGCAGCCACGTTGCCGATGCGGATGTCGGCAGGTCCCTCCTCGGCCAGCCGGTACCTCAGGAGCTGCTTGGCCGCTGCCAGGCTGACCAAGAGCGGCGGAGGCAGGAGGAGCAAGAAGCAGCAGCAACAGCAATGCACAAAACCAAGGAGAGTCCGCATCTTCCTCATCTTCTTCACACCGACCCCCTCCTCCTCCTCTCACTCCCACCCGCCCCCCAGTAAACTCCCCTGGTAAGCCAACAGAACGCCTGAGAGTCCGAGGTGATCAATTATAAAATCCTTCTATTTCTGGAAACTTATTGTCTCATGGCTGGTGCAATCGGTGGGCAAAAGCTTGCTGTTGGCTCCTCTGCTGCTCTCCCTGCCTTCCAGTTGCGATATACTTACAGTTCACGGGACAGTGTATTTTGCTTTTTAAAGATTCATCTCGGCAGATAGGATGGGATTTTCCTCCTCCTCCCCCTTCTCCTCCTCCTCCTTTCTGATTTTACTGTAATCACTTTGCAAGGTTTGCAATAAAAGCAGGAGCAGCACTGCGCGATTTGAAGCCCCCCAGGTCGTCTTCTTCGACACTAGAGTTAACTACAATTCACACACACTCTCTCTCTCTCTCTCTCTCCCCTCTCTCTCTCAGCCGTTTACGACCAATGCATTAGCTTTATTCTTTCCCCTCTCTGCACACACAGGAAAAAAAATGTGATTTGCTTTATTCAAAGGGCTTGTGTCCGGGAAAACTCCAAATCCTTTTAGCAACGGGCAGTTCTTTTTAAAAAATATAATAATTTAAAAGGCAAAGAAAAAAAAATCCCAATAATGTCGATAGCTGCACAATTGGTAGGAGAAGAACCCCTTGTATTACAGAGCAGTCCATAAAATATCCCCTTTGGTTGGCAGAAAAGCACCCAAATCCATCTTCAGAGACCGCCTGAAATGTTCAGCTCTTTCTCCGGAGAGGATTTTTTTTAACAACTCTGCGCAAGGTCATTAGTCACAAAGCAACGATACAGAAACTGCAGAAGCCGTTTGCCCGGAATTTGCAAGGCTGTAGATATGAATATACACACACAACAGTCCCAAGTTTGTTTTTGCATCCGCAGTTTGTGTGTGTGCCTTACCTGCATTTGCACTGCATGTGTTATAGCAATCTGGATCTGCAGCACTGAGAGCGATTCACAAATGAGATTGCAGTCTCTCTCTCCCTCTCTCTCTCTCTCTCTCTCCTCTTCCTTCCCGTCCCAATGCAGGTAACCAGATCTGAACTTGATCCTTTCAGTTCAAAGGTTAGCAACAAAACTATGTGTCCAAAGGCGATTTTTGGTCTCTCGTTAATACACCCGGAGCGGAACAAGATGTAACTGGATCCCCCACGTGAATTAACACAGATTCTGAATTACATCCATATAAGCGGAATGGCAAAGGGGAGGGGAAAAGAGCCGCGGCGCGATTAAAAAAAAAAAAAAAAAAAAAAAAAGCAACAAAAAAAAAAAACCACGGAGTTCTATTTGCAAATAAAATTATATCAGTCAGTTGTTTCCTGTGATCTGCACCGCCACGGTGGGTGAAATCTGCAATTGTGTATTCCCTCCTGTGTCTTTCAGAGAAGTGTGGCTCAGGCGCTTTCACGGCAGAGCGGCTTGTGCTTTAAAATGTTGAATGGCAACTGAGAAGCTTCCCACTCGGAAGAAAAAAAAAAAAAAAAAAAAAAAGGCAGTAAACCGGCAAGTTTGCCCAAAGTGGTGGGAGCTGCTGAAGCCTCTCTCGGTAGCTCTTCCCTGACGCTGCAGCAGTACAGCCGCCTGCGCTACATACACACAGAAAGAGAGAGGGAGAGAGAGAGCGAAAGAGAGAGCGAGAGTGAGGGAGGGAGGGAGGGAGGAGGAGGAGGAAGGAGGTGGAGGAGGAGGACGAGTCAAGCGCTGCACTCCAGAAAGCCCAGCCTTACCCTCTGTCTCTGCTGCTGCTAGTGCTGCAAGTGGGATAGCTGCTCATCACAAAACACCAGTTCAGTCCTCAGAACCGATCCTCATTATACGCCCGAACGTTGCTGCTGTTGCTGTCTCTAACCCGTGATCTATAGTGATTCTCTCCTACCCGCTCCCTCCCCACCTCCGCTGTAGACTGTGAACCGAGCAACGATTTTTTAAGCAAATGTTTATTCGCCTTTCTCTTAGGCAGAGCTGGTGCACACTCGGGGCTCTGCATTTTGCGGAATCACGCTGGTAAGAAAACTCATTTCTCACAGATTCCCACCTTCCCCTGTCGTGTCAGTGCTTTTGTGAAATAGCTGCAGTCACCGGAACGGCATAAAACTCCAGGGAGGAAGGGGGGCTGCCTTAGATTTCAGACTTTGGTCCTGTTTCCCAGTGCTGTTTGAGCCTTTTGGGCTTTGTTTTCATGCACTTCCTATTTCCATGATTTGAATGTGCCTTTTCAGCGTGCTTGTGGGTTTCCTAGGAAAAAAAAAATCGGAGAAAAGAACAAGGAGGGGGGAGAGAGGGCTAGTAGAATAAGCACATGTAAGAAGTAACAGATTTATTTCCGAACAGACTTACAGCTTCGATGATTGCTAAAATGTAGCGTCACCTACCTGGGTAAGTGGGAAATTAACGTTAAGCTCTCTCCTTTCAACTTTGCCTATCCTAGCGTCCCTAGTTCGCTTCTCCTTTTGACTTTGTGCCATTTAATCGCCTCTAGCATTTGCGTGCCCCTGCCCCTGCGCTGTGGGTGGTGCCTGGGCTCCTGTGTCTGTCCTCTCCGGTTCTCGGAGGGAAAAAAAGGGGTACCCCGGTAGGCTGGAGGAAGACGGGGGACCTGGGGGCGAGCTCGGGGCAGCCCGTGGGAAGCGTGTGTGGCAGTGAGTTGGGGGGCACGAATCCAGCTGCTCTCTCCCCCTGTGAGAAAACAAGTTGCTGAGGGATCTGTGGGTGCGTGTATTCCTTGCATTAAGCGGTCATTCTGAATAAAGACGCATGCATGCAGGCGAGTATAATGAATTGTCTTTCTTTCATGACGGTGACATCTGAGCAAAAGCGGCCGGATACCGAGGTGGTTCAAAGCAATGGTCACAGCTTGTCTTTGTCATTCGGGGCGGCGAGTGAATGTGGGAGGGAGGGAAGGTTGCCACCTCTTTCTCTGGGGAGTCCAGAGGCACAGAGGGGCAGAGCCACGCTGCGTGGAGTCCTCTCGGAAGCGGGAGTGACTGCTCCCCTCTCCGGAGGGCTGCAGGGCTTCGGCTCCGGCCGCTCTCCCCGCCTCGCCAGGACGCGAAAACCCTCCCCCGCAAACGCTAAAGACACTCGGCTTTATATCTGCAGCATCAGCGAGAAAGCCCGGCTCGGCGCAGGCTCAGTGCTTACCGCCGCAGTCCCGGACGGAGGAGGGGGGCTCGGGAGCTCAGCATCTTCGCAGCGGGTTAAGTAGGATTAATACCAAATCCCTATTATATTTGCCAAGCAACTTGAATTTATCAAAATTCCCCCTCGCTGTTCTGGAGCTCCGAGAGGAGGAAATTTTGCCCACATTGTAAGATCCAGACACACCAGTACGTAGGGAATACCAGCATACTGCATTACACTGGCTCCCCGCACTAGCAATACAATTGCAACCCGAAGCTCCCGCTGTTCCCTTCCCTTTGTGCTTTTAAACGCAGCCAGGAAACTTAATGTATTCACCAGGGGAGGAGCGGGATGAAAGCGCTTTTAACCTCCCCGCCATAAACTTTAATCGGATTCCGAGCTGTTGCACGGCATGGACTCCTCGCCTCTTCTCTGCGTCTCCTTCCCCGTTGTCTCCCATTTCTACTACGATCTGCTTTGCGAGAGCCTTTTCCAAGCGAATGAGTGATTCCTTTCTCTTGCCATGTGCAATCTTTCCCCCCTCCCCTTTCTACCCTCTCTGGCCTCTCTTACACACACTATGTCTTTCACATGCGGTCTGTGCCCCCCAGCCCCCTCCCTTTCTTTCTCTTTTGCAGTGTCTTCGCATGCAATCTCTCCCTGAATGTGCAATGTCTTTCCTGCTCGGGAGTGCTGCGTCCTTCACAGTGGATTGGTTCCTCTTTCGGAGCAGAGGTAACGGCTCCCCCCCACCCCCCCTTTTTCTATCATCCCCCCTTCCTCCCCCTCCTCCTTTCCTCCCCCAGGGCAGGCAAACGGCGTGGGAAATGGGCCCGACGTGCGCTGCATGGTGGATGGCAGCGCCGCTCCTGGTCCACGTGCCTTGGCAGCCGGGAGGAGGACGGGGCCGTGCTGGCTATGCCCCCCCCTCCCCCCCCCTCCCCGGCACCCTGCTTCTTGGTGTGTGGGGGGGAGGAGGAGAGGAGAATCACCCCCGCCCCCTCTCCCCGCCACCCCGGCACGGCGGCCAGGGCGCTCACGGCTGTTTGGGGGGCGGTAGGACCGAGCCCAGCTGTTTCGGGCGGGGGAGGTTTCGCCCTCTCGGTGAAATCTGTTGCGCAGTACAGCCACCCCCTCCCCGCCGACCCCCCTCTCCCCGATGCACACAGGCGCCCGCTCAGCCACGATCCGGCATTTGCCCTGCTGATCTGGCGAGATCAAGTGGGATGCGGGATCACAAATGTAATCGGCTGTTATAAATAAAAGAGCCCGAGATGCTGGAGATACACAGAGGGGAAATAAGAGCTCGTGTCCTTAAAGGGAACATCTGATAAGGCCACCGAGGTGGCATCTTGCGTGTGGGAAGGAATCCGTCTTGCTGACATTCGCAGCCTGCTGTACGTGGGGAAATCCTAAAGCAGGCTGGGAGCTTCCTCAGCTCCTCTGCATCCCCCTCCCCTCCCCTCCCCTCGAAGCTCGCTTTCCGATGCTCTGCAACGGGGATTTGTTGCTGTTGTAGCTGGTGATTGGAAAGCCAGGGGTCATGGCTAAAATATGCAGATGCCATTAGTGGCTAGCGGATCTGCATGTCTTGGCGGAGCCGGCTCCTGCCTCCCCCGTCCCGACTCGCGCTCGGCGCTTTCAGCCCAGGTCGATTGGGTTCTGCAGTTTAGGGACGCCGCTGGCTCCAACCGGAGCATCACTTCTCGGGGCTGCAGTGAGAGCCCACCTCGGCTTAAAGACAGACGGGTTATTTAACTAGCTGTATCACTCTATACGTTAATGTATGGTATTATGTGCTCATTTGCGCGCATGCACGCGCGCACACAAAAGAACAAGCTCCCGAAGGGGGAAAAAATCAGGTGGGCTTGGAAGTAACATATCCGTAATAATATGAGGAAAAGGTTAAATACAGTAAACATGACAGCAAATTCGAAAGCAAGAGAAAAACAGCGACAAAACCCCTCCATAAAGCAGTTAAAGCTGTTTGACTGAGGGAAGAAACTAACTCAAGAACTCCACCAAGGGACAAACAGATGAAATGACACCACAACAGCACTAAGCCCGCCTTGACCTTTCATCTTTCTAAAGTGTCTTGCTGATCTGGTGCAATTCTGTTGTGATCTCTTCACCTCCCTCCCCTACCACAACCTCCCTCTGGCCGCTTCAGAACTCCCTTAGTTCGTTGCAGTGAATATAGTGGGAGGTCGGCTGAATTATAGGGAGTGCTGACACTTGCCCGGTGTCTTTCACAGCTTTGCAAAAATGCTTGCTGTGTAGCAGCAGGAAATAGGCTGGAGTGATTAAATTATTCATTGCAGCAACAGCCTTTCTGATGGACGTTCAAACTTAGGAGTTTAAATAAGGAAACCACAGATTTACTTTTAAGCAGATAATAGCTGCATCTGTGCTTGCTTAACTGAATGCTGGCTAAACACGGAACTAGTTATGTTGTTTAAATCCTCTAATTTTTACTCACTGTGAGAATTTTAAACTAGATAACACCATGAAAGTTACTGACAGAGTATAAACGATTTGTGTTGGACAACAGTGGTTAAATATTACATAATTATAAGTGCTCATTCTTAGAGTAATATTTGAGGTCTGTTCAAAATAGAAGGTTGCTTTCTTGCATAAGCATGATTCCATCATTATTTCACAGCTCTCACATCTGCAAAGAATTCTGGAAAGTAACATTTAGTAAAAGGGGTAGTCAGTCTATTTGCCGGGGTTTTTATTTTTATTTTTGCAGTGCATATAGACTTCTTTATGTATTGCAAAGATTAATCTTGTTTTCCTTCCTTTCTTTCTTCTTTCTTTCTCTCTTGCTTGCTTGCTTATCATTATTCCATAGGATCTGTTCTGAAAGGCCTTTTGCAGACAGGGTATTTTCTTTTTCCATATGAGAAAAATTCTAACCATTCAAAATCATGCATAAATGACAGATAGATTATGCTTGAAATCAGAAGGAAAAATTAATGAAAGGTCTTTAAAAAGCATATGAATTTTCATGAGGGAAGGCAGATATGGGGTATATTTATGCTTCATAGACAACTACTGGATGTCCTGGATTAAGGATATAAACAAGTGCTGCACCCAGCCTCGTTGTTTCATAGATTTTATTTATTTATTTATTTTAATTTAAACTACTGTTCAATTTATTTAAATGCAAAGAAAACTATAGAAAAAAAAAAGCATGAAGGTGTGTGTGCATGAATTGCAAGTGCAAAGACAAGAGGGAAAATTATGGATCATTAGCATATATTCTACACCAGAAGATACAATGACACACTGAGGGGAGATAATTAAAACTGGATTTAATTTAAATGAAAGGTATCAGAATCAGGTAGGATTGACAAAGAAAGAAAAATGTGTTCATTGTCACTGAAAACATTACATGGGTACACTTATGCGTATGGATTTGGTAGCACAGAACACCAGTTACTTTTGGAAATAATGTAAAATTTTTTGATATAATGCTTTTCATATAAGATTGATATTAATAGTGAGCATATTGAAGCACAAAGTACTTTGTAACTTATCCTTGTGAGACAGTGGGAACTGTAATGACCTGCTCAGTCACCCAGCAAGCCACTAACAAATGGGTCTTTCCAAGTTCATCAGACCACAGCTTTGCACTTCTATAGTTTTTTGATGCATTCTGAATTCAACTCAGTATTTGTCTTTGAATACATGGCAGTTATTTCCTCTTTATTTGATGGACTGCTGGAAAGTCAAAACAGTTCATTCTAAGGAGAGTTTAAAATTTGAATTCCAGAGATCTACATATACAAGGGAGTCTTATATCATGAAACCAAATGGATATCAGTAAAACATACTAAACTGTTATATTGTAATAAAGTTAATCTGAATTGCCTGTTGAAGAAGAAATATCAAAACAAGATGGCCGTGCTGCAGAATTCAGAGAAAGAACCTTTGATATTAAAATTTAAAATGCCATTATGGATAATTGAATTCTGTGGAATTCTCTTCTATAAGTTAACTCCAATGTATGTTATTGGTTATAACCAAAATGTATTTTTTAAGTCTACACATATTCATTTACTTATTTCTGAACTTTAATGTTTCTGTTTAGTTCATCAGAAATCATCATTGCTCTTCAGCTGAAATAAGGGCCATATAAATACACTGTTATTATAAGTTAAGGAATTAAATATGGTGACAAGGGAAGTAATTTAGAGTAGGACCAAGCTGTTGATTGTTTATTGGACCATCTATTTGGCCTCGATCTGCAAAGAATAAAACAGCTTTCCTAGATAATTTATGTTAGTCTTCTCATTTCTTTTCATATGAAAAGTGCAACATTAGAACACTTACAGGTTATATTGTTCTAACTCTTATTTATCTGTTCATTTCAGAAGAATACTTTTTTTTCCCCTAATCCTTTGTTGGACCCTAACAGAGTTGTGGCTATTCACGAAAAATCGTAAGGGCCATTTACCTGCTCCCATTCCCACCTTAGTGGTGTGACAGAGGAAGAAATAGTGTGAAGAGTCAGTCCCCTGAACTTTCCCTGCTCCTTTCCCTATATTGCATAGCTCCAGTGAAGAGCTTTGGCAGTTAGCCAAAATAAGAATTTGAGGTTGGGGAAGGATCCCATAAACACCGAAGAAAAAATATAAAGCCAAATCCATCCAGCAAGCAAATACGTTTTAGAGTGCTAAGCACCAATCAATATACTGCTTATGAAATGCTTTGTACAACTACCTTTAATCTCCAAAATAAGAGGGAGTGGGTTGAGCCACCCTTCCTGTAGGGAAGATTACATAGCCAGTCTTTGAAATTGCTTGTCCTCCTGCTGCCTCTTTTGCACTTTTTGCCATGCACAGTTAGCCATACTTTAATGTCAACTTTAACTGTTTTGAAAAGTTTTCTTGAGATCATCCATTGCATAATTACATTTTGAGCTTCCTTTATAAGAGTAAGCACAACTGTATGGACTGGGGTTTTATGACTTACAATATATCTAGAGGAAGAGAAGTACTGATAAGTTTCCACATTTTTCATCTTCTGATAGAAGCCTGACATATCTTCCAGTTCATTCATTCTGTGAGATGATTAAAAAGTTGCTCAACAAACTAAACCTCATCCAGGGCTCAGCAGGAAATAACTGCAATCTAAGCAAATTAAAGAACAGACAGTGCAACCAAAGTGTACCTCTTTCTTTGCCTTTTAAGATCACGGGAAAAGAGAAAAGCAGTCGAATATTGTGATAATCCTGGGAGCCTGCAGAAGCTGGTTGATAGGTAAGGATATAGAACCTAATCCAAAGCATACAGAAGTCAATGGAAGTACTTTGACTGAATAGTTGTGTTAGGCACCAAGTGAGCGAATGATGTTTAAAACATTCATGCAGATCTTAAGCAGATGAATGAAGAAAACAATGTGCATTTTAATCAAAACAAATGCTATTTAACCACAGTAATGTAAATGATATTTTGGCTGACCTCAGAGATCACCTTTATGACTCAGAATAAACTGTAAGTGGATCCTTGGATGCTGAATTCTATATCCTATAGTTTGCTAATGCAAGCACTCATGTTGCTTTATATATATATATATGTATGTATATTTATAAATGTAACTCTCTTTCTATATAAGTATCTCTTAAAATCAATTAGCAGTTTTACACACTACAGAAAAAGGCCTAGAATTTTGTCACTCACATGGCTAAAATACTTTTTTTTTTTCTTTTAATCTTAAATGTATTTGTTATGTACCTATTCATTATTATGTTGATATTGATCTCAAAGTTCAATACCTGACTATAAACATCTGCAAGATTTGTTTATTCATTCAGGTGTTTACAGAGAGCATTTCTCTCATGTTAGTCTTCACAAAATAATACAATATTTTTCATTTTTGTCTGATGAAATATGTTCTGTATTCCTGACATGATGCTGACTTCCCCTTCATAACAACTCCATTTTTAGTGGATCTTTTAGTGAATCTTTATTTAATATGGAGAACATGGATTGTGCATGATTTCTATCTATATTCTACCTGATGTAATAGTGTTAGCCATTCCTTTCCATTCCATCCCTTGTCTAATACTTCATATCAGCATTTTTGATAGCTACATAATGTTTTGGTAGCTGATAGTTGTTCTGTACTTGGTAGCTTTCTTTTTCTTCATAATTTTCATCTGATGAGCTAGTAATTCACAACAGAAAATCTTGCTGCACTGTTGTTTGTACTGGTAAGTTTAATGCAATTTCTATTATAGAAATCATCAAGGTCATATGATTATTCTTGTATGTTTTTTGTGTTTTCAATGATTCCCAAACTTGGGTTATCTGTACATTTTGGCAGCATTCTCCATTTTTTTTTTTTTAATCTAGTCTTTCATTTAAATATTGAAAAAGGTCTGTTGCAAGACTGTCCTTGAAGAATCTCTTTAATAACACCCATCCGAAGACACAAACACATAACACAATCTGTTGTCCTCTTCTGATTAGTCAATTATTTTATTTTCTCAGTGTTAACTAATAATTTTCTTATGAGATGGTGTGACAAGCTGTTTTGAAATCCAGATGGGTGAGATTTTCTCCATTTGCTTTGCTTAGAACATAGATGATTAAGGAAAGATATCAAGTAAATGGTATGATCTACTTGTTGAAAACTTTAGATAGATTTTAATGTTTTCTTGGTGCTTTTGTGTTGTTACTCATTTCTTGTCTCAACATTTATTCTGAAGCTTTGCATTCTAAAAACATCTGAAAATCATATTGAGAGATCTGATTACTTCCTCCCTTCAATGGCCATTTTCAAAGGCAACCTGCTCATTAGCCTTGAATGCTCATCCTGATATACTTACTAAGAATCCTTGTTTCAGATCGTTTGGTTTCAGGATTCTGCAGTAAGGCTCTTTGATTTGAGTATTTTGTAGCCTTTGAGTCAGTTTCATTTCAGATATGATAATTCTTCCACACCTTTACTTTCATTAACTGTTTTTCTCATTTCATCATCATGATCCTTGTTGAAAACTGAACAATGTATTAAATTGGGCATCTCTATGTAAGTAATTCTAATATTTCTTATTTTTTCTTATTTATTACCTGTTTTACAAAAGTGAAGCCATTGCCTTTCCTAGAGAATTTCTAAATAAGATCTGAAGGTTTATGTTTGATACTTTGGTAAGGTCTACAAGGTGATACATTATTTACATATTCTGCTGTTTTGCCAGTGTATGTCTCTTTACCACTGTGTTTGTCTTTTCTATGGATTGTCTACATATTGTCTACATCATTCACATGCAAGTTCATTATTTTGCACATCTGAGTACATCTTGGAAAAAGAAGGAAAAGAGTGAAAAGCTAGATAGAGGACCCTATCTCATTCCAGGACAAAAGAAGAAGGAAAGGAATTTAGTGTCTACATATAGTTGAATAATATATAGCTGTAAGAAGATCCAGGCAGAAAAACCAACCAACCAACCAACCAACCAACCAACCAAACAAACAAACCAAACAAAAGAAACAAACCAAAAAACAACAATAAAAACCAACCTGAAAACGTGTATGGATTTGTCATTTTACAAGAAGAGAGATGGTCAGAATATCAAATGTCAATCCAAATCCAAAGTTACTAGATGTTACCAGGCTGAATATAAAGAAAGTGGTGAGATTTTTAAAGTTTAAGACCTTGATGAACAAGCAAAATCCACAAAATTCAGACACTACAATAAATTGTTCCAAGACAATTCTTCCATCAAGCACCTTAGAGAAGTTTAGAGAGCGAGATTAGAAAGAGAAGATTAAAAATAGAATAAGAGGAAGAAAAAAAATATTTTTTAATTTTATGAACAAATGATATTAA
Source organism: Anas platyrhynchos (assembly GCF_047663525.1). NCBI lineage: Eukaryota > Metazoa > Chordata > Aves > Anseriformes > Anatidae > Anas > Anas platyrhynchos. The sequence goes on from NC_092590.1 coordinate 59,040,455, forward strand.
CATTTTATAAGGGAGAAATGAGACAATGCAGATTTCAGAAAGCTGAGGGAGTTCCAATTTTCAGTTTAAAATGAAATCATTTTAAAACATATCAACACAGTTGGGACAATCTACTTTTTAAACGAGTTATTTATCTTTTATTTACCAACTTCTGTTTTTCTTTTTTAAAAATATTTTTGCATTTTTGTAATAAACTTCTATTTTTTTTTTTTTTTCTCAAAGGAGACTCCATGGCTCTTATTGTGGATGTACCTAATTTACTACAGTTCCAAAAAGTTCATAAAGACAAAATAAGGAGAAGAAAAAATTCTGCTTTTTATCCAATGTACTATTCCTGGAAGAAGTTAATGACTAGACTTGGTATTAGTACTATTCTGAAAGTTGTAAGTAAGAAGGATAACTTCAGAGATTTTGATTTCACGACAGTTCCCACAATATATCCCCCTTTTTAAAAGTCAGTTATTATTTTACTGAGCTTTAGAATATAACTTCTTCCCTCCAGGTTTGAATTTGTAGTTAAATTTTTGAAAAAAAGTCATTGATTCAATGATATGTGATAATGAAGATAGATTGTTCAATTTTATAGAATTGATTATGAATTTTACAGAAAGTCTTGTTTAAACAATTTTCAGCACTTTTGTACATTTCACTAAGAACCTGATCTTTTTTCAAGATGCTACCTTTTGTCTGAATATTAAAATCCACCCAAGTTTGTTCAAGCAATAGTCCACTGACATAAAATTTGTGGGGTATTCCTAAGTTTTCAGAAAATAATTTCCCCAAGGATTTCATTCACATTGGATCTGGTCTAAAATGTAATTGACTAACACCTTCTTGACAGTTTTAGCTCATTGGCCAGAAAATATTCTCTTCAGACATGTGATCTCTCTTTGGGACATGACAATGTGAACTGAGGATCTGCCAGGTGTAAACACCTGGAGAAAAGGTCTGAATAGTAAGAAAAAGATGAAGAAAGAAAGATTCTTGTATTTTCTAAATATCAATGATGTCAAAAGGAATTGTGACATTTATTATAAAGTTATCCCACTCATGCATTGTTCAAATAGCAAAGGCTTATTCAGCAGAACAAAATGATGTTCTTATGACCAACCATGACATCACTAATATAGCATATGACTAATATATGTATATATTTTGGTTTGTTTTATTTTTTGACTGAGAAATGATATAGTCAAAATTAATGTCCAAACTAAAGACTATTATCAAGAACATCAAGCCATCTGGACTTGGTCCTGGGCAACTGGCCCTAGGTGGCCCTGTTTGAGCAGTGTGGTTAGACTAGATGACCTTCAGAGGTCCCTCTCATCCTCAATCATTCTGTGATTCCGATTCTCTAACACTATTAATATTGCCAGATATTAATATTTATATTTTATATTTATTTATAATTAATATTGCAAGTTAGAAAATATCAGAACAATGCTGTCAGCAAACCCTTGATTCAGACATCATTGCACCATCCATTACAATGTTTGATTGCAATCTTATTACATGTTCATATACTCTTTCCCCCAGTGAATTTCAATTTTAAAAAATGAATAAGTAAATAATAAATAAATAAAACACAAAGACATGAAATAATGAAACAAATACATTTTAACAAATTAAAATATTAACATTTATTTTTTATTTAATTACGAAGAACAAATGTGTAATGTTATACTTGATAAGTAACTATTTAATATATTGATCTTTCCACATTCAGAGTTTGTCTCAAGGCCTTATTTACTGCACATTGTTCAAGTAACATCCTGGACTCAGAATTATTAAATTTAATTTTTATGATGTACATCACTTCATTGCCTAAACTATTAAAAATAGTAATTAATTTGTGAAGAACTATATTATCTTAGGGGTTATTATGATTCCAGCATTACAAATGGGAAGATGATATGGAAATGATCAAAAATATCCACAGAATTAGGGTAGCTAATTATATTTAGATACATATTTTGGGGAATGCTTAGAATTACATAGTTTTTACATGCACAAAACAAAACTTTCACTGACATAAGATATATTTGGGGATGCTCACTTCTCTGTAAATTAGTCTCAGGATTTCAGGTAATAATTCAGATAAAACTGCAATCAAAATGTTCTGTCTGTAACTTAATACCATGGAGGAAATCTATGGTGGAAGTGAGTGCCAGACTCCAGCTTTAAAGTATGGTGTTCAACACTATGAAACACTGTTTTCCTCTTTGATTTCACTTCAGAGAAGGTCATTTCAGTACAACAAAGAAAGTAGGGCTCTTGGGGAAAGATACGACTAATGAAAATCTATGTCAGACTGTACAAGTGGGCAGAACTATGATTCCACCTATAGCTTCATTTCCATAATTTTCTAACTATGAAATGAGCATTTCATTTTATGACCCTAATAATGTCCTCTTAAAATTATTGTGTGACATATAGTAATCTATGTTGAAGACAGTGGACAGCAAAGATCCCTATCTCCACAAAAGGAAATGCATTTAGGTGTACAAGTCTTCGGAGTAAAAAGAACTGGGGTGGGGGGAAGACTCTTGAATAAGTATAAGTGGGAGATACACAGCTGGTAGAATTTCCCAAATGTTCCAGTCTTCTCTCTGGTCATTTTTTGCTTAATGTGTGATAATATTTATTAGAATGGATGATTAAGTCTTTATAGGTTTCATAGATAGAATGTAATAAGTTTCATAGACAGAATGTAACTCTGGATACCCAGTACCCTGAGCTGGTGGAAGGGGATGGGGAGCAGAACGTGGCCCCCATAATCCACAAGGAAATGGTTGGTGACCTGCTATAGCACTTAGATGTACACTGGTCAATGGGGCCAGATGGGATCCCCCTGAGGGTACTGAGAGAACTGGTGGGGGATCTGGCCAAGCTGCTTTCCATCATTTCTCAGCAGTCCTGGCTATTGGAGGAGTCCCCGTAGACTGGTGGCTAGCAAATGTGATGCCCATCTACAAGAAGGGCGGAGGGTAGACCTGGGACACTATAGGTCTGTTAGTTTGACTTCAGGGCCAGGGAAGTTCATAGAGCACATTATCTTGAGTGTCATCACGTGGCACTTGTAGGGCAAGCAGGGGATCAGGCCCAGTCAGCATGGGTTTATGAAAGGCAGCTCCTGCTTGACAAACCCGATCTCCTTCTATGACAAAGTGATGTGCTTAGTGGGTGAGGAAAAGGCTGTGGATGTGGTATACCTTGACTTCAGTAAGGCTTTTGACACCATTTCCCACAGCATTCTCCTGAAGAAACTGTCTGCTCTTGGCTTGGACTGGCACACGCTTCGTTGGGTTAGAAACTGGCTGGATAGCCGGGCCCAAAGAGTCGTGGTAAATGGAGTCAAGTCCAGTTGGAGGCCAGTCACTAGTGGCGTCCCCCAGGGCTCGGTGCTGGGGCCGGTCCTCTTTAATATCTTCATCGATGATCTGGACGAAGGCATTGAGTGCACCCTCAGTAAGTTTGCAGATGACACCAAACTATGCACATGTGTCGATCTGCTCGAGGGTAGGAAAGCTCTGCAGGAGGATCTGGATAGGCTGCACCGATGGGCTGAGTTCAACTGCATGAAGTTCAACAAGGCCAAGTGCCGGGTCCTGCACCTGGGGCGCAATAACCCCAAGCAGAGCTACAGGCTGGGAGATGAGTGGTTGGAGAGCTGCTAGGCAGAGAAGGACCTGGGAGTGCTGGTGGACAGTTGGCTGAATATGAGCCAGCAGTGTTCTCAGGTGGCCAGGAAAGCCAACAGCATCCTGGCTTGCATCAGAGACAGGGTGGCCAGCAGGACTATGGAACTGATTGTCCCCCTGTACTCGGCTCTGGTAAGGATGCACTCTGAGTACTATGTTCAGTTTTGGGCCCCTACAAGGACATTGAGGTGCTCAAGTGAGTCCAGAGAAGGGCAACAAAGCTGGTGAGGGGTCTGGAGAACAAGTCTTATGAGGAATGGCTGAGGGAGCAGGGATTGTTCAGCCTGGAGAAGAGGAAGCTCAGGGGTGACCTTATTGCTCTCTATAGGTACCTTAAAGGAGGCTGTAGTGGGGTGGGGATTGGTCTATTCTCCCACATGCCTGGTGACAGGACGAGGGGGAATGGGCTAAAGTTGCACCAGGGGACGTTTAGGTTGGATATTAGGAAGAACTTATTTACTGAGAGGGTTATTAGGCATTGGAATGGGCTGCCCAGGGAAGTGGTGGAGTCACCATCCCTGGAAGTATTTAAAAGACGTTTAGATGTAGAGCTTAGTGATATGGTTTAGTGGAGGACTGGTTAGTGTTAGGTCAGAGGTTGGACTAGGTGATCTGTAATTTAGTGGAAAGACATATAAGACAGAAGATTCAGAAACAAAATTAGTCCACGAAGGGAGCTAGAAAGGATCAGGTTGTCAGAGAGGTAACATAGATGTAATGACAACTAGGTGCCATTCTGTAAAAAAACATTTGCATAAGCAGTTAAATTTTACTGAGATTAGGTTAGTTTAGGATAGGTTAAATCAGTCTGGAATACCTATCTGTGGAAGTAAAAACTTCAGCCAGATCCTTTCATCCAGGATGATCTCTGTTTTTCTCAAAGGAATATGCAATGTAAAATATATAAGCAGTTCAAAACACGTAATTAAAGTCATTTGAGATATTATACAAAGGGGAATTGGAGAATGGGAGAAAAACACAGCTACCCTATATTCAATTAACTATATTATTTGGCTACAGAATTAGGTAACATTTATTTCCCCCCTTTTCCTCCAGAAAATTTCATGTACACTTCCATCCAATCTCCCACTTATGTGTCCACTGGTCTATATCTCAGGTAGGAAGAAAGCACCTTGAGACATGGTTTAGTGTAATCAAGAATGTTTCCCCTCTGAGGAAAATGGAAGAAAGTCTTGCCAGACAAATTGATTTATTTAGGTCCAATTTCAGGACTTCCTTTCCCTGAAATACATGCATATGTATACATGTATATATAAAAGTAGGTTTGGTTACCTCACAAGGGATGGAAAATATTTGGCAAGCAGCTGTTGACAGATGTAAAATTCAATAAAATCATAGATTCGTCAATAGGACAAGAAAATTGTTTATCAGTGATGTGCAAAATATGGTCACTTTTCTCTAGTTAGTTTCATCTGCAGAAAGACTTGGAACTAATCATTTAGGCTGCTTTTGTTTCTGTTGTATGTACTTTAAAAGAATAAATAGTAGCTTTCTAGAAAATACCCTTGTTTTTAATTAGCAAGAAGGATTAGATGTCAGTTAACTGCCTGTAGAAGAATGAAAGCATCATTACTGTTCCTCAGTCATGCTGGAAATTTAAGATCTAAGTCTGAGAACAGCCCATATAACAGTGCTTTCTCACCATGCAGACACTGTCGTCAAAACCAGCACTCAAGCCTCGTGTCATATCTGGCTTGTTGATTCAAAAAAACTGCCATTGGGTCAGACTGAGGACTAATCAGTCATGAAATACTGTTTTTAAAATAATACTTTGCTCTTTATAAAGGAGAAAGTAATCTTTTAAATATTCAGTTCTTGCTTTATGTTTTCAATAGCAAGATTTCTATTAGTAATTCTTCATTAAACCTCATTGCAAACTGGAGAGATGCAAAAATATTCCTATTCTCTGGATGTTCAGTAGGACTTGAAACATATTTAAGAAGAAAAAGGTGTACCTTCCTAAAAAAAAGGACACATTTCCATTTTAAAGAAGAGCGCCAAACTCTCATATTTGATGTACAAGTAAAATGCAGCCAGAAACCTATTTGTTTGCATCCTACTCTTGATAAGCTTTTTTGGTTGACTGGTTGGCTTTCTTCAGTGTTTTGTTTCCCAGAGCTGTCTACTTTTTATAAAAATATCTATGTGCTGATTTAAGGCATTCTGAAGTCAATCACTTGTAAATGTATGTGTGTATTATGGGACTTTCCTTCACTTTAATGCGGTTAATGAATATGTTCCCATGACTTTTAAATGGTCTGGTGCCTCAGCACATTTTCAAAAGTACTCTCTTTGAAGACATTTCCATTTATAATGGGGCTTAAATCTCATTTCCCTCAATATCTGCCCTCAGTTAGTCTTTTTTAAGGCTTCTCCAGAAAAAAAAAAAAAAAAATAATAAAAAATATATATATATATATCAGCTGCTGCTCCTGCTCTTAATGCTTTCCTAGTATCAGTAATAGCAAAAACTGACTGATGCTTCACTCTGCTGCTCTTATAGAGACAATATGCAGGCACTGCACTATCCTCCATTCATGACTGTAGAACTCTGAGCTACCATTTCATATTACCTACATGCACTGCTTCTGCTTTGTGTGTCTGCTAAAGCTTCATGACTCACTTTAGTCTTTGTGACTTTACATTTTCTCTGTAGGAACTTAGAGTAAGACTGGTAAAGATTCCCTTAATTTCAAGCTACTGCAGATCCTAACTGAAAAAAAAAAAGTCACCTGAAATAGTAGTTCAGACAGTTGTCAATGAGTGGAAAGAGGCAAAACAGAAAGTGAGAAAAGAGGTGAAAGTTATACTATTTGATTGTGTCCTTCACTTGCTGAGTCAGCAGGAGCCAAGAGCTCTGCAGGGGCACACTTAGCCTTCACATTTCTCCACAGAAACCCCATCTGGCCAAGTAAATTGCCAGCAATTGAGAAACCATGCAGGAAGCAGTATCCAGCTATTCTCAGTCAGTGTGAAGGTTACTGTGTTGTAGGATGTAGTGGGAGAGGAAATATAGAAAATGTTACAAGGCTATACCTCTCACATACAAACATACAATAAAAGGAAGCATCAAATATGTGATCAAATTTTAGCTGTTCTTAGACACATGAAGAATTAAACATTCTGGGAAAAATTAACTGCTGTTTTAGAAAGACCCAATAGTAGGCAATCTTCAGAAGAAAAATCTTAATGGAGAAAAAAAAATGTGGAAATTAAATAGTTAAATTTTACGATAGAATTTGCATTCGAGTTTCAAAATCAAATTTTTTTTGCTTGCAATTTTTCAGTTATCTGAAGCCAATATTTTGGAGCTTCACTTGGCCTTTGCAAGGACCTGTAACTTTAAACTTCTTTTAAAAGGCCTCAAAAAATAAATGCCTTCCCTGGGTCTCTTAATGTTCAAGATTCATTCACATGCAACTACTGAACTGAGATATAAAACAAAGAAAAATATATCATCATTGCATAAAAGAACCCAATAATTTATGTGGGGAAAACTCCTGAAGAATTTATCAACCACTGGCTTATATAAACAGTTAGTAAAATAACAACTGCACTTCAGTGCTTAAGTTCATTGTTTCTCAATAAGTGAGTCTGCTTTCACTAGTGAAATGTATCAACATTAAAGGTGAGACACAGAACAGACTATTATCCAATGAACATATTAAATTAGGCTCTGTGTCCAGGCTGGCACTGCCAGAAGTAGCAAATTGAAGGAAAGAAGTACAGCATTGTGAAAAAAATGGGAAACAGGAAAAAAGGACAACATGGTGGAAAAACTCTCTGATTACAGGAAAATATACTAGATAAGCAAATATCCCTTTGTTATATAGTTTCTTTAGTTCCCTGATGCTAGCTATAGTTTGGTGTCAGTATTATCTTGGAAATCTGAGATACCCTCAGGCTACTAGGTCTCATGGTGGCTTATTGATCAAGATCTTCACGTGATCTAAGCAGCGTACAAGGGGATCAGTTTTCTGGTTGCAGTAGGGAATGAATGATGGTTCAGATAGAAAATCCTTTGTGTTTGATCGGAAGTATTTGGATTTCAGCGGGAGAACTTCAATTTTAGTTTGAGAATTTTCATTTTCACTGAATGAATCTTGATTTCCATAAGCCTCCTTAAGCTTTGACTCAACTGAGGACAAAAAAAAAAAAAGTGTCTCAAGAACAAATTAGCAGGTTGTTGAACACTTACACCCCATGAATTTTCTGAATCTAGTCAGTAAGGGTGGAACTATGTGTCACAACAGCAGTGAGGCAGAGAGCAGAACAGAAACTAACAAACTTCCCTCAGAGATAACTAAATATATTTTATTCTATTCATAAGCAGTAGAATATAGATATTACCTACCTTGCAGCTATTAAACTTGTATTTGGATCAAATTTATACTAGTAATAGGTAATTTAAAAAATAAAAATATTTACTTCAGATATTCATAATTTTGGTACAAAAGATAAAGAAATGGACAATTAACTACATTATTTCCAGCAATTTAGAAGGGCTGATGTATAAAGTATAAAAGTATAGTAAAAAATATAGTATGTATAAAGTATTAAAGTATAGTGAATTCTGAAAAATTATTTCAGTAATTCCCTGTAAATATCATAAATTAAGACTATACATATATAAAAATAAATTTAAAGGAAAGTAATCACAGTTGTACTCTTTCAATACTTTGGTCCAAAATTGTTACTGAATATAGATTTAGGTCTATTCAAACAGTCTATGCATTTACAAAAATTACCTACCAAACAACAATGTTCTTACTCAAGTAGAATTGCTGTCCTTTCAGTATTGAGTCTGAGTTTATACGTTATTTGTTTGTCTTTTTGCAATACAGTAACCATGACACGCTATGCATATTTAAATACCATGTCTTGATCCATTGTACTGTTGGGTTAGCTTCTGAAAATTTCAGGAGACAAGCTAGCAACCATATTTAGATTTTCTGCTGCTGTTCTCCACCACTTTTAACAATGCACTCTTTTACTGCAAAGATGGCTTCCTGCAATCACGTCCATATTATTTCCGCACAAAAACCTTGGCAGCAGGATGGGATCAGTTGCTTTACCTTTGGGCAGAACCTTTGAGTGGTCATAAAGCAGAACCTTTTATTTGTTTCCATGGTGTTTCCACAGCTCTCATGCAGTTCTGGTGAGTCCCAAAGAACTACTTGGGAAAGCTGATGCAGACTTTTTTTTTTTTTTAATTATTATTATTATTTTTTTATTTCTCAAAGATATTTCCAAGAATTCCCCATGTTCACCAAGGAATGGTGGGATCAATCTCCTTCTCCTGTGGACTTCAGTTCTATCTTAATTCATCAACAGATGGCAGTAGACAACTCCCTATCTTCACACCAACGGCCTTATGAATGACCCTATTAATAACAAAGGAAGGGAAGAAAAAAATATATATATTGCTGCTTAAGTCTTCTGTATATAATGTGTTAATCTAAACCATGCAGTGCTAAAATCTCATAAAGATTAATTTTATGCTGAGTTTGAATGACTAGAAGCAGCTACTACCTTTGGAATGGCTATCTTCCTTGTCATCTCCTATGTTTAAATGATTCTTTTATTGAAATTGATTCTTTTTATTTTCCTTGTTGAGAAAGCATAGTAAAATAGATTATGGCAAATCCTTTGCTTTTCCCACTGATCATATGACTGTAATGAAGAATCAGTTCTCTGATTGCAGTAAATACATTTTTTTTTTCTCCCAAATGTCTTCATTAAAGTGACGGAACAAGTAATTTAATAAGTAGTTGTACTAGTTTTTGAGACATACCTCACTAGATTTTGGTGTTGCATTAATTCCTCCTTCAAATCAAGTAGATGGTATAATAAACTCAGTGAATTCTTTAGATAGATTGAAACACTGAGAAACATTGAGATTGAAACATTGAGAATATACTTTTTTTTTTTTTTTTTTTTTTTTAATGGATGTTGATATCTTGGCATTGCCAACCAAGGAAAAAGCATTATCATAAAAATTTCTAAGAGGCGTTTTCTTGTGTAATTTACAATAGTGCATGTCAGACATAGAAAACTTCACATTATGTAATTCTTTTTTAGCTTCAAGGCACATAAATTAGGCCTGGAGTTCCTGATAGAATTCTGTTCCCACCTCTTTCACTAACTTATCTTAATATTTCTTTGCACTTCACAATTTGCCAGCATATTTCCTATGATGAAAGAAAATGGTTTTAAAGAAAAGGAAGGAAGGAAGAAGAAATGGTTCTTTGGTTCTTTCAGGACTACTGGAGGGAGTGGCTTACTGCTCTAAACTTAATGGAAATGTTTGAATTCTCTAAGCCAATGATTTAAATTGAGGTAGGTTTAACTCAAATCTTCAAAATGGGAATGCTGATTCCCTTCAATTCAGTGTGCGGATTTTTTTTTTTTTTTTTTTTTTTTTTTTTTTTAGATTAAACTTTAAACATTGAAGATGTGTTGGCTGTGTGAGTGTTGTACTGAGCCCTGGCGTACTTGGCAAGGGAAAGTGTATGTCCTAGAAGTAGTGCAGAACATTTTGCCTCCACACACTGTTCTACAGAAATCTTGGGGGAAAGCCAGCAGAGTGTCAAAACCATAAAGACTGAAGCCTCATTTTTTAAGTTTTTGCTTTCTGCTTTCTTGTCTTTTTTTTTTTTTTTTTTTTTTTTTTTTTTTCCTGTAAGTAATAGTCAAATCTACCTTAGTAGAATAGGCTTTGTTCCCATGAAAAAATGTATTTCTTTTGATTCCTACTCTTCCTCTGATCTGTTTTTTATTTTATTTATTTATTTATTTATTTATTTATTTATTTATTTATTTTCTCCTAAGCATTTTAAACTTTCCTTATAAATAGGAAAAAAAGATAAATAATATGGTATATATTCAAGTCACTGCAGATGAATTTTGGCACCTTGTAGTTATCTAACTAGTTTCAGCTTGTGTCATTTTCATATGAACAGTTTTGGAAAAAATGAAAGTAACATCAAATCTTTGGCTATAGGCATAAATAATGGTGCTGCCCCTATATTACCTTATTCTTACAAAAAATACAACCAGGATTATAAAAATGAGTTTTTAGCTCAAGTATATCCACTTGATTGAGAAGACTGATAACAAGACTGCTACATGTTAGTAAATATAAACTAATAATAAAAGATAAGATTTAAAAGATAAGTGTTCATATACAGAGAAATGGTTGCAGAATCTTCATTCAACTCTATCATGGCATCTTTATTGTATTATCATATACATTTATTTCCAGGGGACCCTGGCTATTTAGCGTACTCCCTACATTTTGAAGAAAGGTATGTGTTCAAACTGTTCAATGTGTCTTCTTGCTCCCTGTGTTGAGTGGTAAGGAACTAAGAGAGTGAAAACTTTATCATTTGTTCATCAGGGTTTCTAATGGTAGTGCTACTATTTGGAAGGTAGTACCTTCCATTGTAAATTATTTGAAGATGTTTTAATAAAATTTCATGTGATATTAATTGCATGACACTTGACAGCACAAAGTGTTTGTATTCTGAACTGAACCTTGTTTCAATGATCCACCAGCAAATACCTCTGCAACCCTGGGACCATGTTCCTGTTAAATACTGGAAGTCTACACCTTCCTTTTTGCTTGTTTTGAGAAACTAGCAGTGTGAGTACACAGCATACAGCAGGCCAAAACCCAGCAAACCCTGTCTTCAGATATTGGCTTATATGAACTGGCTGGAAGTATTGGAAGTATGACATAAGAACACGTGGGCATCTGACATCTGGTTTTGCTGTGTACAAGTTTGTGTGTGTGTTTGTCTGTGGTGGTGCAGGTGCCAAGACAACCCTGTTGCAATTTTGTTTGTACTGCCTATAGGTTTACTTTGGAGTAAATTATCCCCAGGTTCACACTTGAAGTTTCCCTGAGAGAAAACTAGCTGTGACAGCTCAAAAGAGAGCCCAGGAGCAAACTGACATACAAGCAGTGTGAACAGTCAATGAACTGCAGAGTGAAATGAAATGGAGTGCTAAGTTGTTTGACAGCATGCATAGGTGACTTAGTTCACACGTACCTTGTCAACTGTTTCTGAATGGCACTGATGTCCTGAGGAGACATACCCTGAAACACCATTCTCATATCTTGAGTTACCTCTGCAAAGATTCTGGCACAAAGACATGTAAACCATTTTCTTTTGCTTTTGAAGACATTTTGATGTCAATATCTTTAACTTGTCATACATTTATTCACAGAATAAAACAGAATGGTTAGGGCTGTAAGGGACATCTCTTGACTGTTCTATTTTCAATGCATTTCTGATACAACACCGAAAAATTAAATTACTATTTTATTTTGTTATAAACAAATATTTCTACAACAAGGCCTTATCTTCAAGGACTGCTCTTCATATGTGTGTGATATAAAAAATTTCAAAGTTACTCTTGATAATTTCTATTATCTCTATTCTATTTTAAATATGTCTGCTAATAATTTTTCACTTTAACCAAAATATCCCACTGCGGTCTAATTTTACCCAGCTACTAGAAAACTGTATTTCTTTCTCTACATTTACCTTCTCTAAATTTCTGTGAGATATTTTACTTCAGTAAAAAAAATAATAAAATCCAGTAAAAGTAGTAGATAATATTCATCTAGTAGATAATTCATCTTGTATTGTCTAGTCTGTAACTGTCTTTTAAACAGATTCATTTTCTTGGTTCACTCTTGTCCTGGTTTCAGTTAGAACCATGACAACTCTGTAGACATCAGACAGAAAAAATAAAACTCAGGGAGCTTTTGAGAACTTGCTTTCTTTCCTTTTTTAATTTCTATAACCAGGAACAAACAAACAAACAAACAAAAAACACAACAAAACAAACAAACCCCACAACACCTGCATATCTATAACAAATTTGATTTGAAGCATTCTCTTGTTTTGGAAAGGCCTGACATTTCAAACTCTGCTGTTTAAAATACTACTGGATGAACATTGTCTAGCAGTAGAATATAGACTTTCAGCTGCTTGAATAAAGTATTATAGGTAGCGAGAATCACATTGAACGGTTAAAATGAGCTTTAAGCAGAAGTTAAACTCCTAAACTCAAAACAGCAGTTCAGAAAGCCACTATTAGCACTACTTCACAATCTTTCAGACTATGAAATTTGAGGTGATCCTCAGTCTCTGGGACACTGCTTGAGGAGTGGGAGGATTTTGTCCAGAACAGTCAGGAGAGAGTCTAACCCCTAAATTTCCAAAGTTTCCAAATTTCCAATTCCCTTTCTTCATACATGTTTTTTGTTTCAGTGTCTTTCTGATATGAAATGAACAAACTCCAAATTCAGACTGTACCCCATGTACTTTGTCTACTACACTACAGAAATTGCATGCTCTTCTTCAGGCCTGTGAACTTCTGCATATATGACTGAACTGTATCTGAACTTCAATAGGAAGGGTAGATCTGAGAAGCTGATTTTAATATCTCCAGGTAAATTGATCCCTTCTCACACTTTCTGGGTAAATTACTGTGCAAAACTGGACAATTAGCCACTGTTAAAAAAAGTTAAGTTTTGTTTGGCTTAATTGGTAGCCTCAAAAGATAAATCTGCTCTGAGTGAACAAGACACATAACATCTAGAAAAAGGAATAGGAGCTCAGATGAAAAACTGCACTTAATATTTCAGTTAGATAGCTTTAGAAAGCTTTTTGTGCAGCCTGTACTTATTTTTTTATTGTATAGAGATGTTAAACACTTTAAATAATTGTGATGCAGCCAGTCATTTAATTTTCTGCACTGGGACTCCTATAATTGATATTCAGAACTGAATGTGGTTTTCTGATACATTTTATTTCTGGTGTCTTTTATGTAAAAAAATGCAGTCAGGAGTGGTATTATGACACCCATTGGTACATGAAAACACAGCCATCTGGCATTTATGTTTCATAATTTTGCCCATTTCTTTGCCACAGACTATTTTAGTACTTCAGGGAACCTTCTTTTACTTGGTACTTTTTGTCAGAGTGAAAAATCAATGCTGAAAACCATATAGTCTGTATTAATCAAATCTCTTTTTCACAGCCTACTCCCTGCTGAATGATTTGGTAAGGATTTAATATTGCTTATGCTGAAGGATTATTCTATAAATGTGAAAATTTAAAGAATTGCTGAATTCATCTTGTCACCTGCATGATTTAATCAATTTTGAATGCCTTTTTTTCCAGATGATTTTTTTCAATGCTAAAATCTCTTTGCTATCTCTCAGTTCATTAAGGTAATGTCTATATAGCCATGCTTTTAAGGAAACACAAACAAGAAACAATTTAGCTGAGTTATGAAGAATCATACTGTATTGCAATTATACAGGTAGTTGAGAGTTATTCTTTCTCCTTCTCTAAGAGTTCTACTAATTGTCTTCTCTTTCCACTTTCTTATGTTTTTATAGAGTGAACTGTTATCATATAGTTATCATTCACTTTTGTGGACCAATACCATTCTGAAGCACTTATAAGTACTTCTGATTATTCTACAAACATTTAATAGATAAATTGCCATTTTTAGTTGCTAATTTGGGGCTACTTTAATCTCCAGGACACAGATCAGTAAATGGCAACAAGAATTGTTCTTATTTGAGCATCCCAAGAGGATGTCTGTGGTTCTAGAAACTCTTAATATACTCTGCCACTTTTGGCACTAGGATTGTGGTGATTGCTACTGCCAAGTACCAACAGCAAAGTCTTACATCCCACACTTAGTTGGTTCACCAGCTCTAGGTGAATGAACATGATCCCATGTGTGCTCTGCCTACTTCTTTGCTTTCTGGAAAGGGAAGGATTTAGAGAATTCACAACATCCACGTAATTTTGCATATTTTTGTATTCCTTTATCTTAAGTCTCCGTTACTCCAATGCATAGGTATCTCATTGAACTAAAAATCTAGCCTTATATAGTGTCTTTTCCAAAAATATCTAAGTGTTTCACAGTGGAAAGAAAAGCAAGGTAAGCTGAGGTTAGAAGCACTTCAGAACATCTATGAAAAAATATCAGTCTCTGAAGTTGCTCAGAAATTAACCCTAGTCCATCTTCTCCACACTTTCTTTTAGCATTTTCGAAGTACTTTCTACTTTGTGACTGTGGTCACATGAGCTATCAGTTTACTTCTATTCTGAAGCTGCATTTTTAGAAATGACCCTGCATTTCTAGAAATGACACTCATTTCTGGATGTGGCATGCAGAGAAGAATGACACAGAGGTACAATGCAGAGATTTTTGCATCTACTATTCCTCTAGACAATGAATTGAGATCTAATTCTTACAAAAAATAAAGCAATGACATTTTGAAAAGCAGAGTTATGGATGAAAATGCTTAGGAAGTGTGAAATACAGTGTCAAAAATACTGAAGTGTGGAAGCTCATCTGTATGATATCTGCATTCTTTAGGTACTTAAGTTCTTTTGCCCCTTAATAGGGTGAGGGGTTTAGAATGCTATTTAGCTACCTCTCTCTTGTCAGTTATGCCAATAAATAGGGAATTAAACTAAAGGATTAGCCATAAAATAGATTATGGTTCAAAGAGTCATTGCAGAAAACAGCAGTCAGACAAATAGAAAATTAGTCTATTCTCGGTACACTGTGTGTCAGGGATTGGAAGAGAAGTGATAACATTCCCCCATTAAAGCAAGTCAGTATATTTTGAAGCACATAAAGAAGTTTTAAAAAGTTGGGAAGCTAGAATAGATAAACCTTTTCTCTCTCTCTCTCTCTGTCTCTCTCTTTTTTTTTTTTTTTTTGAGCACAGAACCTATTTCTTTTAGTGGCTGACAATCACTCATGTTGCCTTTAGTATTGAGCAACACTGGTAATTTTAGCAACATCTGACAGTCACTGCACTTAGGAGTATGTAAATATTTTCATTGCAACCAACATTTGTCAGACATGAAGACTTCAGCTATTTCAAACTGTATAAGTAGAGTACTTTTAAAAGATGTAATAACCACCACCAATGCTTAACTTCTTGATCATTCCCCAAAATCCATAAAGTCATTAAGGTCTAAATTGGAAAAGTACCCTGTTGCCGAAGTTCCTCAGCAAGTTATTCTGTGAATAACTCTGTGAATGGTCACTGAAAGAGTTCAGCTATAAGAGAAAACATGAAGAAACTATTTTTTAATCCCAGAATTGAAAATGCTATTTTGTTTTTATTTATTATCTTTTCTGTTGAAGATTTTTTTGTTCTGTATATAGCTACCACTAAAATAATTTCAGTCCTCATTCTACAGCACCATAACAGATCACCAGTTGGTCAACCTTATTGCCCCTGAGGCAAACCACTTCAGCAAGTTATTTAAATTACATGCCACCAGAAGGTTTATAAGGTTTAGTGAAACTGCCATTTTCTGGTACCAGTGGCAGTGGGTAAAGCCTGTTGATACAGTGTTGAGGGATTTGGCAGAAATGTGGTTCTTCAAACACTTAAGAAAAATCATTCAAAGAAATTCCATGGGTGGGTGAAATAAGATTTTATTTATTATTATTATTATTATTTTTATTTTAGGATTTTACCTTAGTTTATGGTGTTATTTAGTATCAACTACTATATTGGTGTTTGTTAAAACAAAAACTCCCATACTGATCACTCACACATCTAATAGGCTTTATTTCCACTCCTGTGCCTTGTCCTTGTCCTTTTGCTTCTCCTTCTCTTCCTTCTCCTTCTCTTGATACCAATATAAACATTATAGTAGAAGTTAAAATGTTCTTCAGCAAAATATTGTGACTTTTATTTTCTCTCTTTTGTTAATATTTTATCATTGTTCTTACTCAATTAGTAACCTTAAATATAAAGATGACCTTATAATACCTGGAACAACTGTATTAAATAATCAGGGTGATGTTTGATTAACAAAAATACTTTGATTAGCTGTAAGGGTTACTGTATGAAAGTTCTGTTTTCAGTTTTCAAAATACCGTTTTTCATGTAGTTTTGTGTTTGCTTGCACGCATGTAAGACACATACTGTACTTTGCAATCAAGAGAATAAAGGAAAATGAAAGAAATGCCCACCTTAGTGTGCTTAAAAAAATGCTACACGTATCTCCCACTGCATTTCTGACTGACAGTTTTTGAAACTAAGATTGACAACATGTAGGATGTAATGAGTGGGAAGACGACTGGAGTGTTGAGCTTATAAAAGAGGTCTGCCTTTAGAACAGCACTAGAAGTTGTTACAGTCATCTGCTAGTGCATTTGAAAAAAAAATATGATAAGCAGTATCTGTATAAAAGACCCTCCAAATGATGTAAATGTCTCATTTTTTAAATTACGATTTGTATTTGTGGATTCCCACATTCACATATTTGCTTTCTCAGGGCAATGTTGTAGCTATTGATATTTTTCATACAAAATGAATATACAGATAGTGGGGTAAAGAGATATAGTAATGGCTAGTGAGAGGACAGCAACATGAGACTGTGCATATACTACTAAGTAAAAAACAATAAAAGAGTGAGAGTTTCTGAGAACTGCAAGTCTCAGTGTCTGAGATAAGTGAAAAGGACCAGCTCATTTCCACACTGCAGAGAGCTATCTAGCCTAGTACAGGTTTCTCAGATCCACACTGCATAGCACTTGACTGTTTCAGCTAAACCCTTAAAGACTTAAGAGAACACCTTTATTTTACAGGTGTGAGATTTTGTGGCAGGTGTGTTATTTTCCAGATTGCAATGCCTGAACTAATGTGAAAGCTAGGTTGCAGCTTCCTAGAGCTTCCTAATTTTTATTAGGAAACTCAAGAGATTGGCAGTTTAGACGTGTCACATGAGGATCTGTCATGTGCAATTGGGTGATTAGTCTGTGAGGAAGGTATTGGAGGACTGTGTAGAATATTTGGAGAGAAAACTGGCATCGTTTCATCTGTGTAGACTTCTGGCATCAGTTCATGAAGAAAACTGTTTCCAAAAGGCTGCTCAGACTTCGTTTTGAAGAGAGATATTTGGAGTAGTCCAAAGCATGATTAGAGAAAGAACTGCCATTTGAGCATGTGTAGATGAGCAGAGGCCTAGAGCTTGAGTAACCTCTCTCTTTCATTTATTAGGAAGGACAGGTGGAATGGTGGAACTCCAGATAGCAGGAGTCAGGAATGACTTCTTTTACCATTGTGCAAAAATTAAATATATTCATACATTAACAACAGTGAAAATGAAAAAGCCTAAAAAAGTCACATCATGTCTCAAAGCCACAGAAAGTCCTATGCTATCACGTTTCTCTCCTTTTTCAGTTGTGGAAATATGCCAGTATGTATGTCTTTTATTTAGAGCTTACAGTTTTATATGACTACTTAGCCTGTGCACTAGAGGGAAACATACAGATGTACACTTTCTTCTAGTTGACCATTCCCATCTACCTGTAAAAAAGGTGAATCAATGGTCCTATGTATGCTCCTTGCTTCTAACATTGGTAGTGGTTTTATAAGCAGCAAATGTAGGCAACATGAATGCTGAACTGCCTCTTAATTCCTGGTGTGGGCAAAAAGCCAAGATCACAATCTGCCTCTTCAAGACTTGACGCATTCACAAAACACAGTAATAGAGTATTGTTTATTTATAGAAATATGGACCTTTTTGAACTTTCCTGCTTTTATATCAGAGAATAAAAGCTGAAGGTATCTTCTATAACCTATGACATGGTGTGTCTCCCTCTGAATGCTGGTAATAATGACTGTGCCCAAATGAGTCTAAACCTTTAAGATTCCTATGTTAAAGCAATGCCATCTATCCAATGCATTTTTCTGGTTCTCAGCACTATAGGAAACTCATCTGAATATTATCTTACTTTTTATTCTATGTCTTTTCTATTATACAGAGCCAATTTTTGTCCCTTAATTAAGATATGATGCAGCATGTAAAAAACTAACAAAGTGTATAATAAAAAAGTCCTAAAATAGGATTTGCATGTATTTCAATGTGAAACTGGTTCTTGGGAATTCCAGGATAATTTCCCACATGCAATAGAAATTTGATTGGAACAACTGTCCTGACACTTGTTGGAATCTTGAAACATTGTGAGTCCCAAGCTATCAGAGTGACTGGACTGTGATGTCTCAATGCAGCATATGACTTTAAAAGTCATATTTTGACTTTTAAAGTCAAATATGACTTTAAAAGTCATATTTTGCATATTGGATTTTCAAATAGTTGTTAAATATCCACTTGAAAATGTTGTAAAAAAAAACTGGCATGCCTGTGCATCATAGTGAAGTTTGTAGGCCATATGTACTGTTTCTATACATGCTACCAAGAATCAAAGATATTTCTAAAAAAAAAAAAATAAGCCTGCTTTCTTTCATAACTGAAGTAAAAGTGCTGTGTTAGGAAACATGGCTCTAAACCCTGCTTCTCTCCTTTGACTTAGATTAAATTTGACAAGATATTCAGGCAATGGGGCAAGCAGACAACAGTGAAAAGGAGGACATGAGCTGTGACTGACTGTGCTTTTGTCACCATTCTCAAGAGGTGATATGGTAATATTTAGTGGAACGACAGCAGAAAGTACAATTATATCTGCAAGGCACCATCTAGCAATTAATATTTGCAATACCACAGTATAACTTTAATGGGGATAAGTGACTTTGAAACTTTCACATGCTGCTGCGTTGATTGTAGCAGCAGAATTAGGATGCAGGGAACAAGCCTTTCACATCTCTTACTCCCTAACCAGCAATTCAGGGAAAGGTGCTTCAGTGCTTATTTATCTCTGAAGAAAGGCTTTTGTGCACAGAAACTTCTTTTTCTTTGCCAACTTTATCAGTTGGTCTAATGAACAAAATTACCTTTCTCCATAACTTTTGCCCTCTTGTTCCTTAACTTCCAGATACTGCAGAGACCAGAGAAAGAAAGGGGAGAAAGGTTATCTCCCTTACTTTCTTTTCCTTATTCATACAGGGAAGCAGCATAAACCCTCAGTTTATTACAGGTATTCTCCACTATTTCCATATATATATATATATATATATATCCTGCAGTGTGAAAGACATATTTATACCTTTTCATACTAACAGATGAAAATGAATAGATAAAATGTGTAAATACTAATGTCACCACTCATAGAAAAGTCAAATTCTTAAATTAATACCAGTTAACTTTATTGTGTTCCAGTGCAGGAAACAAGGACACATACAAAACCATTTTCCTCTAAGCAGAGTGCTTATCTCACTCACTTAAGAGCAGGCAGACACAGAAAGATATCCTTATTAGCACAGAGTAAAATAAACTCTAAGAGTAAAAGCAGAAATGGGGAAGAAGCTCTTCATGATGGAGTCAGCCTAATCCTGTTCCTCCTTTAAATGATGCTGTACAGATTTTAAACCCGTACTCTAACTCTAGATCTATTACAAATGATGTATCTTATAGGCTCAATCCAAAACAATCTTCTAAAAAGCTGTTATTTTGACTTTTGGACATCTTTACATACTTGTGTGCTGGGGGAGGAAGCATTTGTCAGGTATGTGCTAACAAGTAATCAAGATTTATACCTTATTTGGGGATGGGCTGTATTCCATCATTTTTCATTTTCTGACATTCTAGCATTTGGGATTTTTTAAACAGGTGAGTAATTTTTGCAAAGGAGAATACTATTCATAGGCAGAGTTGGATGAGGTCCCTCAAAACATTTTCAACCCTATGTTTTTTAACAAAATTTTTAACAAAATATGTGATTTTAACAAAATTTATGCTTAAAAGTTACTAGGTTATCCAAGTGCTTGGTGAATTTGGAGAATGTATATATTAGTGTATGGATACCTCAGATACTATCAGAAATGGTGTAAAATTGTGGCAATTTTCAAAATTATTACTGAGAAAGGTATATATCTAATAAAATTGGTAGGTTTAATAGCATATTTTATACCTTTAATTTTTTGTCATTTTTTATCTAACTCTATGAAATATAAGTGATGGAGAACCATGTCCTTTTTTTTTTTTTTTTTTTTTTTTTTTTTTTTTTTCATTTTCTTATGCATTAGGGCTATTTTTAATCAAATGAAATATGAATTAGAAAAATGCAGTCATAGTAGAGTGTCACAGACTGATCAAAAAGTAGCTACACCAAATCAATTCAAATATTCATAAAATATTTCACCTTTTCCTAGGGCTGAATTATTTTTTCTTTCCTTTTGCCCTTGTTTGGCGAACTTTTCTCTACAAGGAATGATTGATTATATTCATCTCATCTCCTGCATCAAGCTACTCACTTGGTTCTTTGAAACAGATGAGTGAATTTCTGAATGGTGTTAGTTGTGCTAAAATCTTATCAAGGGCACCTGAAATCCTTTATAATTTTTAAACAGCTATTCCATATGTATGTATCCTTTTACAGCGGTGCCTAAGTTTATAGGCATCAAAGGGATTAATTGACATCTTGAATGCTTTCACACATTTTCAGAAGTATTTATTTCAGAGGTATTTATTATATAATTATCTATTTCATACTTATTTATCTACTTGGGTAAGGCACAATGGAAAAGACACCCAGATTTAAGATTTACAAGAGTGTTCTGAAAAGACAGTTATAAATCTGATCATTTAGCTTGTAGAGCTGTTCAGTAACTTCACAATTGCTTGCTGCTTATAGCACTTGTCAGGGAAATCTGAAAATTTCCCTTTTAGATTTGCATTATCCTGGGAGAGACAAAAAAATCATATCTCTTAGATTCTGGAAAGTCACCTTTCCATTTCTGCTGAAACTGTAAAAAAACATGTTACAAAAGAAGAGGATATTTGACTCTAAATAGTAAAATAACCTAATTTGAATAGGTCTAATCTAGCAAATAGTTTTTTTTTTTTTTTTTTTTTTTTTTTTTTTTTTTTAAAGTTTCTTCCAGTGGTACAATAGAAACATATTACAATGAATGGGCTCTAGTATTTCCCAGCTGAGACACCGGTTCCCTCTTATCTTTATATTCTGTTCTGTCCTCAGGTTTTTGCATTTTTTCGGGCTACCAAAAAAAATAAAAAATAAAAAAGAAAGAAAGAAGGAAAGAAAAAAGAAAAAAAGGGACAGCAGGTTTCTCTCTCTTTCAGCAAGATGATTAAAAGTATGTTCTTAAGATATAATTTTAATTCCTGTGCAGCTGAAGATTTGAATTAGGCATATCCCTCCCCATCTCCTTAGAAAAGTGCTCTAGCATAAAGTCTCAAGAAAAGATAAAAGACCACTCTCATACTTCCCGTAAAATAGTCAGCCTCAGGCATCCTTCTCAGAAGAAGCTGAGACACACTAGGTTCTGGGAAAGACCTACTTAAGAGAGCTGACTAAAGAAAAAGGTAGACATCTAACTAGACTTCTAACTTACATATAGTGGATCACAACGTGGAGATTTTTGGTGATTTAATCTAGGTTTAATGGAGGTTTTCAGAAATATCACCCTTCCTTCATTGATGAAGGAAGGAATTGAAGTTTTTTTTTTTTTTTTTTTTTTTTTTTTTTTTTTTTTTTTTTTTTTGAGATTTATCCTCACCACTCCAACAGAGATAGCCACCTGGAATTTAAATCACTCAGTGTCTAAAGTAGTTGTGCTGGAATCCAGCCTCCCCCCTCTCCTTTTTTTTTTAAATTATAGCATAACATTTCATTTCTTAATTTTCTTAAAAAAAAACAACAGAAAACAAACAACCTCCACCCCCCGAAATATTTCAGTATTTTGCAAGTGTTATACCAGACACTTCTCTGATGTTCATATATGACATTTCTGTTTTTCTTAAAACAAAGAGTAATAAGTACAGTTATATGACTTTCATTTGAAAATCAAAACCAGATATTACCTTAGAGAAGCATTTCCTAAAACCTACCTATATCAATGCTCAAATTACCTCCAAGATTAGAAGAAAACACTTAGCTTTTTAAAGAAATAACATATGCTATTTAAGTGCATTTTCACTGACAAATGTACCATTGACTGGGTCAAATATTGATAAAAGCTCCATGAAATGTGAATCATTTTCTCCTCAGCAGCATTTCACTCACTGTTAATCTGTAGTGTGCAAAAGAATATTGCTCCAGCATGATCACCCATTCTCTAAAAAACAGGAAATAGACCAGGATGTCATTTGTGTCATTATTTTCTTTTTAACATAAGGAAAAAATCATGCTTAAAGCTGAAGTCTGGGTTTTCCTTCTCTATTTTATATCCTCTAGTGACTTTTTGCTATTATGTTTCATTTATAAGTGTAAAGAAATATATTGAGGTACACCCCCATACATAGATAGTATTCCCACACTGATTTCACAGGGAATTTATTTTTTTTCCTTTGTTTTTCTTCTTTAAATATTAATAGGTTCATCTTTAATAAATAGAGTACATAACTGTTCTCTAAGTATTGAAAAGGATTACATTTACTGTGTAAAGATATAGAGTTTCAAAATCGGTATGCTATACTTGAACCAGTTATACAGATGACTATTTTCTTCAAAGTAGCTGGCTACTTTTTTTTTCTTTGTTATGAACAAATCTCTTTCAATAAATTTTATATTTGTCCTATTTTCTGCTGTTTCAGCACTGACAACCCAAGGCAATTTCTTTCTTCTTTCAGTCTTCTTAAAACTCAAAGAGACCTATATTAATGGCTTGAGTTTTGGATCCTGTATCACATGCTAAGATGCTTATGGAGTGAGAAAGCTTGCACTTAGACTTTTTAAAAAGACAAAAAAGAATTTGTTGCGTTTGATAGGTTTTCAGCAGTCTCAGAAGATAGCATCTTGTTTATCTGATTCTGTGCATGAAATGCTTGCCAAAAGAAGTGAATATTACCTGAGCAATGTTCTTCATAATCCTAAATCAAGAAATAATAACACATTGCTTTACAAATGGCAGAACAGACAATTGAATGACACTGTCTGATGCTACTGTGATGTTATCCCTTTTTAGGTAATTATCTTCAGCAAGAGCTTTGCTGTTTTATCAGCTGCAATTTAAAATACAGGTGCTTCTAATGTTCTTTCAAAGACTTAGTTGATAATATCAGGTAAAGTGAATTTGGGGTTTAGTGCAACTATTTCTCGTTACTTAAATTGTTATTTTTAAAGAGATGCAAATCACAACAAAAGTTCACAATGTACCATCTTTTTGGTTTAATAGTAATGTAACTCTGGAATACAACTATACAATTTTATTTATTTATTTATTTATTTTTGTTAATACCATTCTACAGTTTCACTGATGTTACCTCTAATAAGATAAGAAAACACGATGCTGACTCAAGTAGAAGATAAATTAAGGAGCTGCATTCTCTTTGAATATGAAAAGAAAGGCAACGTTGAGTTTTCAGTACTAAGCAGCTATGAGTAGCTAATATGTTTGGCAGCACTTCGCATCCTTCAAGTGAACATCTTGACCAGGCCAACCTTTCTGTACTCCTGCTATCATAATTCAACTGGGCATTCTTTTCAGATGCAATGGATATATCATATATATATATAGTATAGTATATAGTTTACTCAGAAAAGACAAACTATCACAGCATTTCTCATGCTTTGGGGTTGAATGATTGTCTTATGGGGCTTTTGGTAAGTTCAACAGTTTATTTAAACAGATGTCAGATACCATATCATTTGTTCTCCCCTGAAGAAATATAATGTAGATTAGCTTGGTTTTACCTCCATATGGTCCATGTGTCATTTTAAAACAAAACAGCATGGTTTCATTTCAAGATTGAACATATCAAAAGAAATTAAAAGAGGTTAAAAGAAGTTAAAAAGAAGATAACAAATTTGATTAAACAAATTTGTTTAATAAAACATAAAAAAAAATGGATTTCCTTTTATGATAAGATTACCCATCTAGTTGACCAAGGGAAACCAGCTGATGTGATCTTTTTGGACTTCAGCAAGTCTTTTGACTTGGTTTCCCATAGGATCCTACTGGACAAAATGTCCAGTGTACAACTTGACAAAAACATCATACGATGGGTGAGCAATTGGGTGATGGGCAGGGCTCAAAGGGTTGTGGTTAATGGGGCCACATCTGGCTGGCAGATGGTCACTAATGGGGTCCCTCAAGGCTCCATTTTAGGGCCAGTCCTCTTCAATGTCTTTATAAATGACTTGGATGTAGGACTAGAAGATGTTTTGAGCCAATTTGCCAACGACACCAAACTTGGAGGAGTTGTGGACTTAGATGAGGGTAGAAAGGCCTTGCAGAGAGATCTGGACAGATTGGAGAGCTGGGCGATCACCAACCGCATGAAGTTTAACAAAGGTGAGTGCTGGGTCCTGCACCTGGGACAGGGCAACCTTGGCTATACATACAGACTAGGTGACGAGATGCTGGAGAGCAGCCCTGCAGAGAGGGATCTGGGGGTTGTGGTTGACAGCAAGTTGAATATGAGCCAGCAGTGTCCCCTGGTAGCCAGGAAAGCCAACTGTATCCTGGGATGCATCAAGCACAGCATCGCTAGTCAGTTGAGGGAAGTGATTGTCCCACTCTACTCTGTGCTGGTGCAGCCTCACCTCGAGTACTATGTGCAGTTCAGGGCACCACAGTACCAAAAGGACATTAAACTGTTGGAGAGTGTCCAGAGGAGGGTGATGAAGATGGTGAAGGGCCTAGAGGGGAAGACGTATGAGGAGCGGCTGAGGGCACTGGGCCTGTTCAGCCTGGAGAAGAGGAGGCTGAGGGGGGACCTCATCGCAGTCTACAACTTCCTCGCGAGAGGGAGTGGAGAGGCAGGCGACCTATTCTCTGTAAACACCAGTGATAGGACCCATGGGAATGGTGTTAAGCTGAGGCAGGGGAAGTTTAGGCTTAACATCAGGAAGAGGTTCTTCACCGAGAGGGTGGTTACACACTGGAACAGGCTCCCCGGGGATGTAGTCACTGCACCAAGCCTGTCTGAATTTAAAAAGTGATTGGACTGTGCATTTAGTCACATGGTCTAAACTTTTGGGCAGACCTGTGCGGTGCCAGGAGTTGGACTTGATGATCCTTATGGGTCCCTTCCAACTCGGGATATTCTATGGTTCTATGATTCTATGATATTTCTTTATGCTACTGGAATTACACCTTTTGTCTCTGACATAGATTTTTTGTTTTCTTAGGAAAATCACTTAAGTTAATTTTTTTAGTAACTATATCTAGAGATCTTCAAATCCGAATTGCTGAGGACTCCCAGTTGCAATTGAAACGAGATGTTTTGAAGATATGAAGTACTAGATAATACAAAGCACACTGAATTTCATGTAATGAATATAAAATTTGAATAGCCTAAATTTATTGATTCTTTTTTTTTTTTTTTTCTTTTCCTTACCTAACAATTATCCTTTACCTTTCATTGCTTCACACAGCAGTTGTGAAATTACCTTACAGTGTACTGGTGAAACATTCAATTAATTCTGAAAAGCCAAAGAATAATTATCCCTTTAGAAAAAAAAAAAAAAAAGAATTTATTGGTGTTCAGTAAGTAAGTCTATAGGTCATTTGACTGAGATACAGAAGTGAGGTCTATTCATTCTGTAGAGTGAAGAGCCTCCCTGTTCAACGTCTATTCCAGTCTCTGTTCTCTGCTGTTTCTATCTTTTCTCTGCTGTGATTTCTAGTCATTCCAGCACAACTCTGTACTAGGTCTGGTTGGGATGGAGTTGATTTTCTTCATAGCAGCCCATATGGTCCTGTGTTTAAGATTTGTGACCAAAACAGTTCTGATAACACACCAGTGTTTTGGCAGTTGCTGAACAGTGCTTGCACAGTGTCAAGGTTTTCTCTGTTTGTTACTCTGACCTCCCAGGGCATTGGCTGTGGGTTGGGCTGGAAGCTGGGATGTGACACAGCTAGGACAGCTGACCAGAGTTAATCAAAGGGATATTGTCTACCATATGACACTGTACTCACCAATAAAACTAGCTTGGGCTAGTAGGTTTACCAAAATGGCAGTTGGTTGGAGACTGTCAGGGCATTGATCTGCTGAGGGGAGGTGGTGACTGTACCACTTGTTTGGTCCCCTCCCCTTCCCTCTCCTCCTTTTTTTTTTATTACTTTTCTGATTCACTCCCCAGTCCTGTTGTGTGGGAGGGAGTAAGTGACAGAATGTTGACTTAGCTGCTGTCCAGGAGTCAATCCACCAGGGATTCTCAGTCCACAGTTCCTGTCTTCCCTTCCATGAATAGTCATAGAAGATTGTTTAATTGTTTAATCCTGATCTCTTCTCCAGACCAAATTCCTTATGCATTTGAATCAAAGTGGTTAATCTTTCACAATTCCTTTTTGGAAGATAACCCAGGCACATGAAAAGCAGATTCCCATCTTTTAATTCAAGCACTGGGGCTTAAGCCAGCTGAGAGCAGGTGTTACCAGGAAAAAAATCCCCTGTTCTCTCCTACCTGACATGGATGTTAATTTTCTGATACTTTGGTGTATGCACAGTTTGATCACGCATGGAGTTGTGATAAGCGCATACTTATTTGAGTGAAAAATAATGAAAAACTTATTAGGTAAACACTATCAAGTACTTACAAGCATGATCAGTTATCTTTGCAGGCTTATGCCTTTTCTAGACTTGTCAGAGTTTATTTTGAGACCTACATCTTCACCACAATGGCCACTCTTCCTGTTAAATTTCAAAATCCTGTTCCAAAAGAGGAAGATGTCAGAACATTTCAAAGAAAAGGCATCAAGAATATATTAACATAAGCAAAACAATATACATAGTTATTGTTTTTCAGAAAAAATAAACTAAACTTGTATCACTTTATTTCCAAATAAAATTGTGTCTCAAATTGTCATCATTTAGCATGCCAGTAAATGTCTGTAGAAAACATCTTAGCCCAGGAAATGTTCAAAAACATTATTGCTAGACAATATTACCAACCTAGTCAGCTTTGAAGAAGGGCTTCTTATGAAATGCGCTATACTAATGCAGTAGAGTAAAGAAAGAAAAAGAGTGGAGGAAAAGCTGGGGTGATAGACACCCCAGGCACTGAGGTTCTGAGGCACTGAGACACTGAGCTTCACTAAATCAAGCATAATAGTGAAGTCATATGTCTGAAAGTTTGCATGTTTCATATTTAATTTAAAATTTTCTGCATCACTTGCTCTTACAGGCTTAGATTTATATCTAATTTTCTATAAAGTAAAAAGTTTAATCAGTTCAAAAAACAAGGATATCTTCCTTATCTGATATAGGTGTTGAGGTATCAAGGATCATGCATCTTCCTAAGGCTGGGGACAAACATTTAACCATCAATATTTTTCACTCTTTTTACTTTTTCTTGCATGTATGGATTCTTTCAAGTATGGATTTTAAAATGTTCAGCATTGATTTAAATCTGCTTCTCATGAGTAATGGATTTCAGAGCCAGATTCACAAAAAAAATGAGGTGTAGCATTGCTAAATTCTGCTAAGAATATCTGCTAATCCAGATATATGGCTTCAAGCACCAATTTACTGTCATTGCTACTGGTTTATTAGTGCTGATAACAACCACAGAATATTCATGACATAATGAAACATCATGTCATGGATAGAGAAAATAATTTCTACAAATACGTAATAATCTTATGTTTTAGTCTTTGCAAGGAGAGCCATTAGTGCAAATCCATATTCCCATAAAAAATCTAGTGAAACCGTGTGAAAAATTGTTGCTGAATCTATTTATTGTTTGAACACAGTACAAACATCTCCTTTGTAGTCTTGTTACATAGTAGTTAAAGGGTGAAAACAAAATTTCATTTTGCAAGGTATTAGACTACAATGAAATTTTTGTAGTTGTCAGGGTAAAACTAATTACATGGGAATGAATTTTTCTTTTCAGTATATTAAGTGACAATGTATACCTTTGGAATGAAGTAATAGGTGTAAGTTCTAAAGCCAACACCCAGAACAACAAGCAGCTACGAAGCAATATATGTAAAAAGTAATGAAACTAAGCCGGAAAGTGTAAACTTCAGTGGAAAAATCTCTTGAGATGCAATCTTTTTGCAAAGCTCTTAAATGATTAATGCAAATGGTATTTCACTAGTGGTTGTTTTATGAAATGGGTCAAGAACACATATGTTTATAACACACATAGAAATGATGTTAAATTTTAAAGCTCTAATACATTCACAAGAACCAGACAAATTTAGGATTAAAACTTTGACTATGTCCACAGTACACCTCCCCTGTGCCTTCATAATTGCAATTTTATTAACTCTTGAAATCAGTGCTTTTATGTTAGAAGTTAAAGATTTATTGCAAGTCTTATCCTTGAATTTTCATACTTTGGTGGGTTAAAGGCAAATCATTAAAACAACATTAATGTGTTTACTTTTTCTATATTAATTTCCTTTTGTTAACAGTAGTAGGAAAAGGAAAAGGAAAAGGAAAAGGAAAAGGAAAAGGAAAAGGAAAAGGAAAGGAAAGGAAAGGAAAGGAAAGGAAAGGAAAGGAAAGGAAAGGAAAGGAAAGGAAAGGAAAGGAAAGGAAAGGAAAGGAAAGGAAAGGAAAGGAAAGGAAAGGAAAGGAAAGGAGAGGAAAGGAAAGGAGAGGAAAGGAAAGGAGAGGAGAGGAAAGGAAAGGAAAAGGCTCAGAGGAAGAAATTCTAAACAACTGCATCTTTTATATCTTGTAAAATATATATTATATATACTTTTTATATATATACTTTATATAAAGTATATTATATATACTTTATCTATAGATTATAGCGTATATTATGAAGTATAGTATATATTGTAAAGTTCTTCATGCATGTATTTTTAATTTGTAGTGATGCAAACTAAATCTAAACCAAAAGCTGCAGAGTCATAGCCGTGGTCTTGCTGGGCTAATGAAACTATATTGTGAGTGAGTCTTTAAGGGTATTTATAGAGACTCTTAGCAGTGAACTAGCACTACATGCTGTGTGTAGTCAAGCAAATATCATTGAAGTTGTGCTTACAAATGTTCTTTTCTATGAAGACTGCATGATTCAGTCCGGGGTTTAGTCACGGTGATTTAAATGACATAAAAAAACAACCAACCAACCAACCAACCAACCAACCAACCAAAAAAATCCTGATTTGCCCACTTTTGAACTTATTTAGCTGTTGGAAGTTGAGCCTCTGACTTTACCACTGTATAACAGTTAAAAATACAGTTCAAAACAAAAGGCTCACTCGGATAACAGATCTGTCCTGCAGGATGGGATGTGGGGCAATTGTCAGTGGATGCAGTCTCAGTTAGATGGACAGCAAAGGCATCTGAGTAACACAGTAAAAAAATGGGTCTAGCAGCAGTCCAAAATGGAGACAGCATTAATTGTGTCTTCATGTGGAGGAAATGCCAAACTAGACAGAAGAGTGTGTGTATGCATTTTGTTTTGTTTTGTTTTTGTCAATTAATATGCTTTGTATGTGCAAATAAATCACATTGTTTTTTAAGAAAGATAAATTCTGATCTTTGGATACTCATATTGCCTGCAGACTTACATGAAGAAATTGTTACAGATGTCATGTTTTGAGGATGGCTGATCCTGTGCTTGGAAGCCAGGTAGGTTGGAGCCTCATTTAATGTTTGCACTATAGACTTCTGATACCAAAATAACAAGTGTAGTCTCAGTCCAATGAAAAGGATGCTTTCACAAAATTCTGTATGAAATATTTTGGTTATTTTAGCCAGAGATCATGAGGATTGCGACTCTTCTTGAGCTTATTACAATGACATTACGAGGAACAGAACAGCTTCAACCAGATCAAAATCAATTTATTCAGCTTTTTACTGCAAAGGAAGGGAAAGCCTCTGCGTGTTACAGCCTTGAGTTTCTTTATGCCTAATGATGCTGTGCTTACTTCACATTGAAATGGGCTTCCCAAAAGTCGAATTTTTAAAAGGTTTTCTGAAGTCTGGAGAAAGGTAAGAGAAAAGCAGAAACTACTTTTTATCAGAAAACAGATAAATAAATAAGCCTAGTGTCAAAGTAACGTGCTTGACACTAGGTGGCAGACAAGGCAACCAGGAAAATCCTTGAGCAAACTAACCCTAGCTGTGTGTTCTTTTGTGGTTGTGTAGCTCCTTGTAGTTTATCATCTCTTGACAAATATGCAGCAAAAGCAGGGAGTCAGTACAGCAAATACGCTACTTGCAGTAGAGATTTCTTTCACATGCTATTGATTGACCATATCTTTTAGTGTTCATGATTATTCGAGGAGTGAATAACATTTTGAGAAGCCATTGATTGTAAAACCACTTTTTTTTTTTTTTTTTTAAATGGTGTTATGCAGTGTAATAATTATAAATATATGCATAAATCTAAAAGAATATATATATTTCATAATATATGTCAAAAAAGCCTTTCTAAAACTCTTGATAAAACTTTGATAAAACTCTTGATAAATATCTTGATAGATATCAAGACTGGAAGAAGTAAACTGTATTCCTGGCTTCACTGTAGATTTGTTCGATGACTCATATATCAATAATTTTCTCAGCTTACGCCTTACAAACTGTGAAATAGAATATTACTTCTTCCTTTCTTCCACATCTGTAGACAAGTAAATTCATTAAAAATTACCCAAATGTTTTCATTTTCTAAGACATTTTCAATTTAAAGAAAATCATTGGATTTTGGAGTTGGAATGCATAAAGAAATAAAATTAAATACATATTATTTGCTCATTTAAGGGACCTTGGTCTTTCTAGATTCTTTTAGATTTTTTGCATGCCAGGAATGTTAAGATGAAAATCAAAAACTTTAAAGAGTAAGGCTATAATGTGATTTTCAGTTCCTTAGAAAATTTTGGGGTGATAAACTTTTAATGAGAAAAAAAATAAACTCTCTAAAAAGGCCTGATCTTTAACATAATTATTATTATTATTAATTGCTACTATTGTTATTATTGTTATTAATGAGAAAAATTCTGTAGGGTAAAATTTGAATTTTATTACTCTCCTAGTTGTTAAGATTATTTTTTAACGTAAACACACACATCACATCCTTCTTAGCTGTCAGCAAAACCAGCTGAAACAGCAGCAATGATAATTTAATTTATATAAAAATTATCTATCCAAGTGATCAAGAACCTTTACAAGAAGATACATAAACAAATAGAGAACAATATGAGTGTGGGCTTTTCTCAGCCAGTTAAAATTGAAGATAATGTGAAGTTATCTAAAAAATAATGTAATCAATTTTCACTTCTAATTAACTGTTAAATATCAGGAATTTTGTAAATGATGAACAGATAAAATCACTATGAAAGTTAGGTGAAATACAAGCCAAAGAGGAATAGGAGGTTTTCTCAATCTTCAGTGTTATACATATCTTGACTGACCTGATTACCAGAGACATGAGGCAAAGGTATTTATCCACTGAATCTGAAAGCATTTGTTGTATGCTGACATTTATTCATTTGAAAATATGCTGCATAAGTTAAAGAGTAGAAGCTCAGAATATACTGTCTTGAATACTAGGCTACTGATGTGCAGTGGATTTGATGTTTCTGTGTGTATGTAATTGTAAACTGAATCCAGACACAGTTGCTGTTCACTTTAATAACACTGAATTAGCTATCTTCAAAACCAGGACAGTTTTTCTCAATTTCCTTGTTTATGCTGCAGGTGCCAACAATGTCATTGTCTGCCATAGGCTTGCTTTATATACAGACTGTGCTCTTATGTTGCATTCATTCTGATTTCCAAGTGGAAGTGGTACTAATGGGTTTCTTAGGCACTTACTACAAAAACAATTTGTCTTGTTGGCAGTTTTAGATACTCAGGAATTCTATGTACTTGTCTTCACTTTGCAGATCATCTTTTTTTGGCACTTAAATATCACAGGAGGGACTTCCTGACTGGAGATAGCACTTAGTGTATTACACGAGCTGTGCATTCTTTTTGGCTCCAAGACTATACATAGAAACAAGTGTTTGGCTCTAGCAGGCAAAACAAAAAAGTATAACTTATGTCAGCAGAAAACTTGAGGTCAATATAGTTTCAACAGCAAGAATACTCACACTTTTTTACCATTCCAAAGATATCTGTGGATCACATATTTTGACTTGGTCAATTTATTTTTTTAACCTTTCTCTTCCTTCCTTCCTTCCTTCCTTCCTTCCTTCCTTCCTTCCTTCCTTCCTTCCTTCCTTCCTTCCTTCCTTCCTTCCTTCCTTCCTTCCTTCCTTCCTTCCTTCCTTCCTTCCTTCCTTCCTTCCATTTTAACATTTCATTTTATTACAAAACAAAAACTTTTATTTCCTCTTATGAATACACATTAGCTTCTAGATCTATCATAAATAGTTTTAACTATGAATTCTTATTTAAAAAGAACATTTAAAAATCAATGTGTTTTTACTCAGATATGATGTTTCTAGTGAAGGTAAATCTAAAATATTTTTAAACACTTTAAGATTTTTAAAATCAAAATCTTCAGTGCAGGTAATTCTTATTTGAAATTTTGAAAATTTTGAAATTATTTTTTGCTGTCAAAGACAATGGTTTATTACAACTGTTTCAGAAAAGAAATTAAGCACATGCCTTATACAGAACACATAGTTTAGCACTCTTTGAGACCACTTGATTTGAGAACACTACTCAATATTAATTTAAATTATCACAATGAATGTTTTTTTAATATAAATTACCATTACAAAATAATTTTATAATTACACTCTTTAACAAGTATTGCCTCCCTATGAAAAAAAATTGTTTAAATAGTTCAATCAGTACTGTTATATCTCTTTTAAAACTTGCCTTCAATATTTTCTAAGAACAATAGATATTACAAATATTTTAAAAGTTTTTACGTGTTACTCAAAGAAACTGTTTCTATAAGCTCTGCTTCTGCACATCTCCCATGTATTGATGAATGCATGAAATATTAAAAGCCTAGAAATATTTTGACTAAATATTTTATGTCTGTAAAGTGGAAATTTAAAGAAATTAGTTGTCTTGATCACAGACAAAGTCCTGACAGGCCATGGAACAAAGTATTCTGAATGCACTTTGGTAAGTCAAGGTGTCATTAATGTGTGTTTGCACAGCATGTTGCTTTACTGCGTTTGTCAATTATTGTTGCTGTTTTACCAGCAGACCTCATGTGGTTTAGTAAATAGTAAGGGATCTCATGTAAATTCTTTGTTCCAGATGCTGACAAAATTTAACCACATACTCCAGGACCCAGAGGCAGACAGGACTGTTCTTTATTGACATGAATTGTTAACACATTCCTAAAAAAAAGGATCAGACTCTAAGTCTAGAGTGTAGACTTAGTAGTGTAGCTATCTCTCAATTCAGTTTTGAACCCAAGCATGAGTATATTCTTATCCATTAGTATATTCTTATCCATTAGTATATTCTTATCCATTCCTTATTTATTAGTAGAAATTGCCTTTTTGTTGTTTTTGATTTTTTTTTTTTTGTCTTTATTGGAAGACATCCAGTTCTGCTTTTCTTTAACTTACTTCTCTGAAATCTCTCTATCTGTACACCATATTACTCTTGTGATACAGAAGATAATTTCTATCTAGCTCTCCCATTGTCTGTCAATTCTTTTTAAGGTTCTTATCTTTAATTCTAAGAATTTCTCCTATCCTATCCTATCCTATCCTATCCTATCCTATCCTATCCTATCCTATCCTATCCTATCCTATCCTATCCTATCCTATCCTATCCTATCCTATCCTATCCTATCTATTCACACTAATAATCAAACCATACCATGAAAATATGTAAAAAGGAAATTTAGCATCTCCTAGCTTTTATGCTTTTTTGCATATATTGCATTTTTAAAGTCAGTTGTACTCGTTGCCAAAAAACATTTCAGTGAAAATTATTGGAGCAAAATATTGAAATAAAACTAAAAGGTACAAAATGCAAGTCATGAACATAGCATATTCAGAGATCTACTGCTGCTTGCCCTATAGAAAACATATTTTATACTACAGTCTAAAATATCTAACAACAATGAAGCAACACATAGTTTCCAGATCAGTTCTGAATTTTCTTTTAATGCATTTAAGTTAGCTTGAAGATAGAACTTATGTGATTTAATATTTATAAAGGTAAGCTTATAAACTCACAAAGTAGTACATATTTACATCTCTAAGTAATTGCTCCCAGTAATCAGTTAATTGCATTACTTAGGATTGCAAAGTGTTCATTAAAAGTCTTTTCTGTACATCCAGGAGTTTACAAACTGATCTTGGACTTCATATAGATATTGTGTACATATTATAAAATAATTATACACAATTTATGCTTACTTTCTTTGTGTAGAAAACTTTCTGATAGCAAGTAGCTAAGACAAATTAATTACTAGCATATCTCTATTGAAGTTTTTTCTCTTTGCTAAGTTAGCAGTACAGTAACAATATTTTTGACACTGCTAGTTGTATTTTAAAATTATTAGAAATAATGTCACATGAAATTTTGACAGCAATCTGAATGCCAGAAACACAGAAAAAAAATATTCTAACCAGAAGATACAAAGAGCATGTTGTACCTCTTGCGTTTATTCTGGAGATCGCATAATAAGGCAAAAAGGCTAAAAATGAAAATACTTCCTAAATTTTCTAATTCTTAATTAGAAAACATTTCACATATTTCTCAGATAAGTTTGATACCATCTTTAAAATCACTGATTATGATTCATAATCGACAGCAATTTTAGATGCTACGAAATGTCAAATTATTTTAATATTATGGCATGCCCTCTTTTTTAAAGGTCTATGCCTCTACAACTTGTTAATGATTATGACCATTCATTGACAAAAGACAGGTGATCACAGGAAATACAAGTAAAAAAATGTTATGCTCTAATAAGAAAGTAAAAGGATTTAAATTATTCTAAAATATATATTTTATCCAAATAAGGCTATGATGATGCATATTCTGTCACAGTGCTAAAAATTAAACTTTTTACTGAGGGCAGTGGAGTCAGGTGGTTAAGTAAGCACACAGATACAGATTTGAATCACGTGTAGAGTTTGGTTACACATATCTTCCAAATCCACGCTGATAAGCTTCAACAAACTTCTTTCTGGGATCAAAGAAGCTTTCAAGATTACATGTATTGGAACAGGTTGAGAAAGAATAATGTAACTATGAGCAAGGTATGAAAAGAGTGACAAATGAAAACTGCATTAGAATATTGCTTAACATTCAGATACATGAATTTGAAAACAAATATCTGCCTAGGGGAAATCAAACAGAAATTAAAGTAAGGAATCATTGCAAAAAGAATATAATTCATCCAAACTATATAATACTTCGAACGAAATAAAAACTTCTAAAGATGCCTCAAAAATAAAATGGTAAAATGAAATAGAGGTATAAATATAATCTGTAACCTTGCATCTTAATAATAATAAAAAAGAACTATTTTCCTTTTATTGATGCTTAAAATAAGTTGTCAAAAGAAGTTAATAGGAAAAGAAATCATAGAGGTCATGTATATATTTCTTTTATGTCCCACTTTGCTTTAAAATATGTTCGTTGTCACAAACTATTGTATTTAGAAATAAATAACTGTTGCTGACATCATTTCACTCCCTCCATCACATCTAAAAGCAACATTTCATTGTTATTTGAGCCAATTATGAAAAGCTTCTCTGTTTGACCAGATAGGTATGTAAAGCTACCTGAACAGTACAGAATGCACATTTTATCTTCCTTAGAATTATGAAATAGAATAATGAAATAGTATATTTCCAGTTCTGAAAATAATGCTGCACAATATAGCATCAGGACTGCAGCACAAAAACAAATTCCTCATAATTACAGAGTTCAGATCAAGTATTAGCAGTGCCCAATATGACTGAAATACCAAAATGCTCACTTTGGTTGTTTTGAAAACATATGGGAATTTGCTTAAGCTTTTATAATTTTGGGATGTTTTAAATATCTACATTTTAAGCATAGGCTTGTGAACTGAATTATATCCTATGCTTTACATAATTATAAGGTTTGTAGGTAATATCTCCCCAACAAAGACAGGATGGTTCAAAATTGTGTTTTACAGAAAAAAAAAAAAAAAAAGGCAGCAGAAAATTATGATGGCTCTGACTCAGCACACTGATTAAGATCAGAAGATATCTTCCTAAAAGCATGTTGACTGTAGATCTAAAATGGAAATAGGCTGCCTCAGCAATGAATGCAATTTTAAGGTAGCTGGAACTTGAGGCTAATCCTTCAACTTTTAATAGTAAATATGAGTGTGATTTTGCCACCTAGTAATGAAAATAGAATGAGAGGTTTCTTGTTCTCTTTTCTCCCTCCTGCTTTTCTGTGTTCTTCATTAAACAGTTCTTAAAGTTTTGCACTGAGCTTCCTCCACATTACGCTTACGTGTGCTCAGCTGCTGTCAGTGGGGGCTGCAAGGATGGCTTCTGTGATGAGATGCCAGGGCTGCCCCATGCTGGACACAGCTGGTTCCAGCTGGTTCTAGCCAACTCCAACAGACACCTCACAGCACAGCTGGGCATGCCACCCATGCTTTGGGAAAAAGATGTTTAAGAGGGGAACGAAATGCTAAACAGAGAGAAGATGAGGGAGCAAGAGGTTTGAGAAACAGCAGAGGGAACAACAGTGTTGGAGGAGAGAGAGGGAGGAGTTCCATGGCAGAACAGCTATTTGCCTGCAGCCTGTGAAGGACCTCACTCTGGAACAGATGTAACAGAAGGGCTGCAGCTGATGGAGGACCCACACTGAAGCAGAGGAAGAGTGTGAGGAGGATAGATTGACAGGGAGAAACTGCCAAGTACCAGCTATTGCCTCTGTGCTTCTGAGATAGGGGAGTTGTGAGTGAAGGAGTGAAGTTGAGCCTAGAAGACTGGTGAGGAAGTACGTTGTTTTAATGTTGGTGTCTTTTGTTGCCCATATAAAAATCCATTTTATATAAATACTGTGAATATAATGAATGTAAATAAAAATACTATATTTATTTATAAGTATTTACTTGTTCACAGATGGAAAGTACTAACATTTGGGACAGTCTTACCTGATTTAAACCTCAGGTAAAAATAAATATATCCAGGCTGGATGAAGACAATTCCATCAATATTAATCAAATCAAGATAATGAATCTTTCCATGAGTTGGACTCAATGACCCTTGTGGGTCTCTTCCAACGTGGGATATTCTGTGATTTTATTGAGGTAAGTGAAGTCAATACTTGTTTTTGTCTTCTTAATACAGAAATAAAATATATTAAAAAAAATATAAAAATATATATATCAATAATAATTAATTTTATTTATATATAAATATATATATATTAATAAAATACATACATTTAAAGTACAGTCAACTATTGTCTTGCACCTATATGTACCAAATAAAGAAGAAAATGAAAAAAAAAAAGTTTTTTTTTTTTTTTTCCCCACCTGAGACATTCAGCATCCTTCAGCTCTGTTCCCAGTAACAGAAGGTGACAGGAGGTGAGAGTAAAAAATTACAATTAAATGTCAGGGACCTTGTACACTATCACATACTGCAAAGCATGAAATATACCTCAAAAATTTATAATAAATTTTGTACTTTCAATGTAAAATTTCAGAAGACTCAAAACTTTGGCCTTCTAGGCTATTCACGATACTAGGGGTATGAATACTTTTACTTCAGAGGAAAGATGCCTCAGTAGCAGGTTCTGGTTTTCCAATATCTTCAAATTCAGCAGTTTCTGCTAATCATGTATAGTCAAATTTATTTCTGACAACTTTTCTGCTGATTTGTCTTATTGAAAAATACCAGTGGTGCAAGAGAAACCTCCTGCTTCTAAAACACCTGTATCTTATGCTTTAGAATTAAGATGAACCTCTATCATTTAGGTTGGAAAAGGCCTCTAAGATCATCTGTTCCAGCCTTTAACCTAGCACTGCCAAGTCTGCCATTAAACCATGTCACTAAGCACTACATCACTACATTACTACGTCACTACATTACGTTTTCCATCACTACATTACGAATTTCAGGGATGGTGACTCAGCTACTTCCCTGGGCAGCCTGTTCCAATGCCTCGCAACCCTTTCAGTGAAGAAGTTTTTCCTAATACCCAACCTAAACCTCCCCTGGTGCTACTTGCAGCCATTTCTTCTTGTCTTATCAATTGTTGCTTGGGAGAAGAATCTGATCACCACCTTGCTACAACCTGCTCTGAGGTAGTTGTAGAGAGTGATGTCTCCCCTGAGCCTCCTTTTTCTTCAGGTGAAACAACCCCAGTTCCCTCAGCCGCTCCTCATAAGACAAGTCTCTTCTTTGGACATGCTCCAGCACCTTGATGTCCTTGTAGTGAAGGGCCCCAAACTGAACACAGTATTCAAGGTGGGGCCTCACCAGAGCTGAGTAAAGGAGGACAATCATTTCCCTAGTCCTGCTGGTCACACTATTTCTGATACAAGCCAGGATGCCCTTGGTCTTCTTGGCCATCTGAGCACACTACTGGCTCATATTCAGCCTGCTATTGACCAAAATTCCGAGATCCTTCTCCACTGGGCAGCTTTCCAGCCACTCTACCTGGAGTGCTGGAGTTGTTGTGGCCAAAGTGCAGGACCTGGCACTTAGTCTTGATGAACCTTCATACAGTTGGCCTCGGCCCATCAATCCAGCCTATCCAGATCCCTCTGCAGATCTACCTTTGAGTAGATCAACACTTGTGCCTAACTTGGTATTATCTGTAAACTTATTGAGGCTGCACTCGGCCCCCTTGTCCAGATCACAGAAAAGTTATTGAAGGGATCTGGCCCCAGTACTGGTGTCCCCCTAGGGCCTCATCTTTCAGAGTGCCAAATTGTGGATAAAGGGGAAAAAATACACATGCATTTGCCATCAGAAGCTTGAAGGGAGCTTGAAGAAAACTCTTTTCAAATCAGACTTGAAGCATTATTTCACAAACTTTAATTTCTAGACTTGCCTCCCTTTTGTTTCTCTGTTACTCCATACTCTGTTTCTCCGTATTACTCCTCTGTCATAACCTAATTATGCAT
Organism: Anas platyrhynchos; assembly: GCF_047663525.1. Lineage (NCBI taxonomy): Eukaryota > Metazoa > Chordata > Aves > Anseriformes > Anatidae > Anas > Anas platyrhynchos. The sequence goes on from NC_092590.1 coordinate 59,080,072, forward strand.
GTGATCTTGTAACAGAATTTAATATTATTCCCCAAGTTTATCATCTTAACCTTCATATTTCTCATGCCTACAACCAGCCATAATCAGACGTTTTCTCAGAAGGGCTCAATTTGTCACTCCAAGCATAATTAATTCACACTGATCTTTTCAGATACCTCAGAAAATTCCAGAAAATGCATCCCTAACACTTAATCATTTCTATGTTATAGTCTTCATTTGATTACATGTCTCTTTCTGGTTTAAACTACCATTTATAGCCTGGACTTTAAAAAATATATAGTTTCATTAAAAAAAAATAATAAGTGTGGACACATGCCTTCTTTCTGAAAAGAAATCAATCTGTCACTATTTTTCCCTTTTAAATTAGTCATCCCTAGTTCAAAATAAATAATTAAAAAATCCATTTATACTAAAATATTTTTCTTTATAATATTCTAATATTTTTCAAAAATCATTACTGTAGTTCATTCCTACACATTCTTAAATAATATTAATAAATTACTGTGAACTGTGTTTGAAAAGTAATTGGTAGAGATGTATAAAGCTATCAACATTGAAAAAACTGAGGATGCAAAGGCTGTTGATAATACAATATTTGCAAGCTGGCATATAACAATCCCAGTATTATGATGGCTGTAAAATTCATAAATCAATTATTTCATGTCTAGCACTTAGCCCTACGTAAGCACAGGTGAATAAATCTTTGCTTTTGTGAAAGGTCTGTTCACAAGCTTAACTGCACTGATTTTTTCTAGCAAATGGTTTATTTTTGGAACATTGAAGCCTAGATCTTCAAAGGCAGTTGGTTGGGACTAGATTTTAAAGGAGGGTAATACTATTGAGTAACTGGCCCTAACTGCAGCAAAAGTAAATCTAATAATGTCTAAAAAATAGATCCAGAGTTAAAAGTGTCAAAGAAAAATTATGCTTAAAAAAGCTATTAAATGAATAAAAGTATTAGTTTTGACATTTGTAAATATCTTGAAAATATCTTTAATATACAAGTGTTAATTACATCAATAGCTGTGTTGCCAATATGACTTTTTCTGGAAGGACACTCTTTTAAAAAGGAATATATTTAAATGTGTAGTACATTATTTTTACCTAGCTTTGTTTATAGTAACAATAAATCTAAAATATAATAAATATAAATCTATAAATAATATAAATCTTAAATATAATCTGCTTTTAAATAAGTATTCAACTGTAACTTGTTTTTTTTGTTTTCCCAGTTTCCACATCCTTATTGATGTTGCCTCACTCAATACTGTTTTCAATTACATGAATGCTGGCTATGTTTTCCAAAGGATTCCTGTCTTGTTCATTGCAGAGGATTGTTCAATATATGGCCCATGTCTTATTCAGTTCACACTAGCAAAATTCTGCTGTGAACAGGTTTGTTAACAAGCTTGCTAATTTTAACTTCGTTTACATCAGCCATATTTTTATGTCATTTGACTACCTTACAACATATTAGTGAATTTATTTGGAAAGGTGAAGAGAGAGAATTATCCTCATTTTATGACTGGAACACTGAGATGCATCATGTGATAAATCTGAGACTGCTTTGAGTAACAAGAAACTTATTTTTAGAGTACTTAGTCCTCCAGTTTGTAGTACCGTTCCCTGCATCTTCAACTGCAGCTGCAGGCATCCTGCAGTTTGGCATTTAGTTTTTCATGGAATTATCTGTACATCCAGAAAAGGAGGAACTCAACCTGCTGCATGAAAAACTCATTTACCTGTGCTGGGTCTGGCTGGGATGGAGTTAACTTTTCCTACAGCAGCCCATACAGTGCTGTGCTCTGTCCTTGTTTGTCCTTGCCCAAACATGGGGCAGCTTCTAGATCTTTCTCACAGAAACCACCCCTATGGCCCCCTGCTACCAAAACCTTGCCATGTAAACCCACTACAACCACACAACTACAGAAACCACAGACTTTTCAGTCTTACAGTGTGTGTTTCACCACCAAAATATGAATAAAAGTCTATTTGGCTTGCTATGATGGTTTACAGTCCTAGTTTCTCCCATTCTAATCTGGTCATTAACCAAGCTGCCTTTCTGTCTGCACCAGTCTTCTCCTCCAGCTCATCTTATTTCACTTGCTTCATTCACTCTTTCTAGTGGGGTCTCTGTGCATCTGTCAGGGTTCACCCAAATACCTTTTCTGCACACGAGTCATTGCCATTTTTTTTATTCTGCTTATACTTAGATCTTTCCTTGTAATTTCTGTTTTCCATCACCAGTTCAATGTTTTAGCTTTCTGCCCACCCAGTGACCTCTTCTCTTTCAATCTTTTAGTCCCATGCTCCCCACGAAAATGTGAGCTGTGAGCCCAAGATTGTTTGTCCATCATGTTCCTAGCTCCATTTCCTATGTCCTTCTTTCCAGCTTATTTCAAGTCTAGTTCTGTCTCCTCTGCATTGAAAAAGGCTGCTTTTTTTTTTTTTTTTTTTTTTTTTTTTAAGTGTAGCCTAAGAAAGTGAATTTCCTAAATTTAGTATGGCTGTCAAAAGATCCAGACAATAGTAGTTATCCAAGGAAAGATTCAGTCAGTTCCACACAGCTTTCAGTGTTAGCAGTTTTGTGGTGATGATCATATGAAAGCTTTTCAGAGGCTTACACCTAGGGTAAATTTGAAGATTTTAATGGGGTAAGCAATGACATATTCTTGACAGGCTTTGCTAAAATCTCAGTTCCAAAATATATAGCACTGCAGATTTTTCACTAACAGTATTTTGTTTGTTTTGTGTCATTAGACACTTTCTTGGGAATAGAAGATCTGTATGACTGAACATTTATTGGAGGAGTAAAAAAGAAAATACATCTATCCTTAGCTGTAGACTCAACATGGAGAATTTGAGTAGTGACTGTTGAACCTAAGTAGAGTCATAATCAACTGAAAATATGAACCACAGGCTAACCTTAACAATAGGTGGTGCCACCAGTCCTGCTCAAAATCTTTATGATGTTCCTGTTGTCATGGAAGCAACTGTTTCAACAGAAATTCCTCCAATACTTCATTCTTTGATAATAAGAATAATATATTGCATTTAAATGTATCTCTCTGTGACTTAGTTTCTCAGAGTGAGAACACAAATACTTCAATTCTCACAACATCTGTGGAAAATGTCATAGCTAGATGTATATTTTGGAGGTAGATATACATTCTGGGGGTAGGTGTACCACGGAGTAAGATGTAAAATATGGAGAAGTTTTGAAATCTCTTAACATAGGGTGACTGAAACCTGTAATGCATACATATAGATATGTTACATTTTTGTAACACATTGTGCTTTACAAAATTAAGAAGCACAACTTCACAAGTATAGCTGCATTTACTCCTACACTACTTTTCTAGTAAAATTATATTGATTACCATTAGCATTTGGGCAGAAACTGGTACAGGCTGCAGTTAGCTTATTTTTTTTCCTTGCTTGTGTATCTGTGGAAAGACACATTATGTCTTCTGGCACTTGGAAAAAAAGCCATCTGTTTGCCTTTTAGGTCTTAGGTATTCCTGACTCTCCTCCAAACTCTCCTTGAACTACAACTGTTGGAAAGGAGGGAAAGATAGACTGATAGGTAAATAAAGTTTGTTTGAGTACACACAAACTTTTGAATTGTAAGTGAAACTGAAATTAAACAGAAGAATATCTAAGATTTTTATTGTGCTGTTACTGCTTTTAAAATATTCTTATTGGAAGTAAAAGCACTGACTCTTTTTACCTTTATAAATTCATTATTATGTAACCCCTAAGTAATCATAAAAACAGTGAGTATAGCAGTGATGCAATTTACTTTTCTATTCAGCTCAAGTGTTTAACATTCCTTATACTATGCTGCTGACAGTAGAATTTACATTTGCTTGCCAGCGAAGAAGAAATAAAACCAATAAAGCCAATATACATTGAATCCCTTGGCTCCAAAAATTTTCATTCAGTTTCCAGAAGTGGTACACGCTGCTAGAACAGATTTGTTTTCCCATAAGGTACTTGTCGCAAATTTAGTGTTACTCTTCTTCAGGAAGAAAAATGAAAAAACAAAACAAAACAAAAAAAAAACAAACCAAATCAAACCAAAGCAACCAAACAAACAATCAAAAAAACAAAAAACAAAACCAAAAACGAACAACCCCAACTCATCATGTGTTCAGTGATGCCTGCTTTAAATGTCTGTTCCTAATTTGCTGGCATTTAAATGTTTGCTACTGAGAGTTACTGTGGCTGTGAGACATATCTTGTTCTTTCTATAGCAAAATTTGCTGATATAATTTTTAAATTGTACCTTCAGGAAGTGGTTTCTGAATCCATGTTCACTTGTCCTTTTCAGGCTGATAAGAATACAGACCAATTTTCCACCGGATTTCATAGTTTTCTATCTTTAATAAGCTAAACAAACAAATAAAAAAATGAACAAACAAACAAAATCCTAGTACATGGAAGAGGAGCTTCTCCCTGTAGTGTTTATGCATCTTTCCATACTATCTTTATGGAAACACAAAACTAATCAACATTCAGATATTTGTTGGAACAGTCACCAATTTAACAACTATTTAAACCCCTCTAAAAAAAATCTTGGAAGCTCCCAGGAAATCCAGTGTATGCTCAAAGCTGACTGTCCTAAAGGAGATACTCAAAGATCCATACAGTTAAATCTCAGTTCTCTTAGACTTATCAATATAGTGCTTGTTGAGAATGGCCACAAAAAGGACATTATTTTGAATCATCTAGTATGCTAGTGGGATAAGATGAAAAAGCTTGTTCTCTTTAAAGAATTCAACATTTCAACATGGGATGGGTCAATAAGGTAATAAATAAAGTTAGCTCATTTGATCTATTGCACAGCTTTAAACTCCTTCTGTAGCCAATGGATGGCAAGAATCCCACCACTGGGAATGACAGAGACCTATCTGCTTTCTCTGATTTGGATCAGCTATTGGAACAGACGATGTATCTTACTTTTATATAATATTCTGGTATGCTAAATGGCAGAAAGTTCTGGTTTTAATGTTACCACTTTTGAAGTTTCAACTTCAACTACAGTTGAAGTTTCTACTTCTACTTCAACTGTAGGCATTGTACAAGTAACTCAATGAAAGGTCCACATCTGTCTCATCTCTTTCCTATCTCATTCAGTATTTTACACTGAATTTCTGACAAATGCGGTCCCCAACATTCTCTGTCTCCTCCTAGCATTACAATTTTATATATATATATTTTTTTGAAATCATTGATTATTCCAAGCTGATTCAACTCTCACTGGAAGCAAACACAGAACAACAAAACAGATACCTTTTAATCAACCCAAAATTCTTGTTAAAATACCTTCTGGTTTTGCTCTTAAAAAATCAAAATAAAAATTTATGACAAATAAACTTGCAACTAGCTATCAATAAGTTGTTATGTAATGAATGTTTATGTAAATATGTCTTTCTATATCCTTTTTTTTTTTTTTTTGAATATCAAAATTTGTTAATGTATCATTATATAAAAAAAAAAGAGTAAATAAAAAAATATGAAAGGTACTTCCTTTTGAGAAGTACCACACTGAAACAAAAGGAAATTGCTAACCAGATATGCAAAGTGAGCTTTAGTAATATTATCAGTTAGGATTAGTCAAGTAATAGTCTGACTAAGTCTGTATTAGCTGATGTTTTCACTGAAGAAATGTCTGGAAGTCCATGTGAAGGTTGAGACCTCATAAAACAGGCAACAACAGAAAGGTATAAGAGCAAGAAAGGATTTCCTGCAGCTATGCAGTATATATAGTCTGGGTTCTCAACGTTTTTACATTCTTGTCATAGAATCACAGAATGGTTGAGGTTGGATGGGACCCTGCTCAAGCAGAACCAGTTGCCTAGGACCACAACCAGATGGCTTTTGAATATCTGTAAAGAGGGAGACTTCGCAACCTCTGTGGGCAATCTGTGACAGAGCTCTGTCACAGTATCAAATATCATACTGTATATACATCATATATTATATTACACGATTATATTATGTTGTGTATATTTACACATAATGCATTTAATTTCAACATTTTGTATAGATACAATCACTTTTCTTCCATTCATTTGGTGCTTTTGTTTCATACCTGATTGCTCTGTATGTGTTATGGTTTGCTGTCAGAACTTCCAGAGCCATTGACTTCCTACATCTCATTGTAAATGCCTTCACTTATCAGTTATGCATACACTGCACCTTCACTGACAGATTGTTTGCCTTCAGTTCCATATAAAAATGCTTGTGCATCATCTGTTTATGAGAAAATTAATGAAGGAATTGGGGGAGCAGACACAAGGATAGAGGCATACAATTAAATAAATACATAAGGTTTGAAGAAACACAATCAGAATTAAACATATATAAGCATAAAGCATGTGTATGTTTGTGGGTGAAAACAAAATATGGGTTAATTATAGTTATTGTAAGAGAGCCTCCCATGCTCTCTGCATAGTCTGACCTTACTCTGCTCCTCTTGCTGCCACTCTATGCTTTTTGTTTCCCTTTTCAGCTCATGCCAAACAGGTGAAACAGCAGAGCGAACACCAAGGACAGAGACGGAGGAGGAGGAAGTACTCCAGGCACTCCAGATGTGCACACTGGAGCCTGTGCAGGACCCCATGCTGGAGTATGTGAATATTTCCTGAAGAAAATGTGGCCTGTGGAGAGCAGGGGAAAAGCATGAGTGGGAAGGACAGGCAGAGAGAAACTGTTATACACTGACCATAACCCCTTGTCACTGTGCACCACTCAGAGGTGTGATACAGCGTGCCCCACCTGGTGCCTGGTGTGAATGAGATGTCTAGACTGTGAGAGTGGGGAGGAAAGATGTTTTTATGTTCTTGTTTCTCGCTACCCAAATCTATTTTAATTAGCGATAAATTAAATTAATTTTTCCCAAGTCAAATTTGTTTTTCCTGAGATGGTAATTGGTAAGCAAGCTCCCTGACTTTGTCTCAATCCATCAGGTTTTTCATCCTATATTCTCCCCCTGTCCTCTTGAGGATGGACAGTGAGCAAGCAGCCAGGTGGCTCGCCTCAGAACACTGTCTTCAGTATCTCAGTCTTTCTTTGTGGAAATATCCTTCCTCATTCTCTCTCATACCTTCTGCTTATTTGTTGAGAACTTCTGCATCAGTAATCAGAAAAGAAGAGCAAGGAGTACCCCATATGAAAATCACTCAGGAGACCAATTGTCTGAAGTCAGCAGGGGTTGAGCAAAGCATAAATAACAATTTGTTAATCCTTAATCCTTTCTTCCCCTCCCCTCCCTCAAACTCCTGCCATAGTGGGTGTGTTCTGCCTCTCAACTAACGCTGCACAACAAGGCAGCATCAGTTAACCTTTTCAGGCATGCTGCAGCATTTGCAAATTTTGTAAAATATTGTTCCCAGCGCAGTCCTGTGTATCCTCATGTCCTGGTTTCAGTTAGCACAGAATTAATTTTCTTCCTAGTAGCTGGTGGAATGCTGTGTTTTGGCTTAGGATGAGAAGAGTGCTGATAACACCCCGATGCTTTAATTGTTGCAGAGCAGTGCTTATACTAAGCCAAGGACATCTCAGCCTTTTGCTCTGTCCTGCCAACGGGCAGGCTGGGGGTGCAGTAAGAGCTGGGAGGGGACAGACCCAGGACAGGTGACCCAAACTAGCCAAAGGGGTATTCCATACCATCTGACGTCATGCTAAACAATATATAGGGGTGGCTAGCTGGGGGGAGGGGGCCGGACTGCTCGGGGTTAGGCTGGGCATCGGTCAGCGGGTGGTGAGCAATTGCATTGTGCATCACTTGTTTGTACATACTATTACTTTCGTATTATCACCATTGTATCATTATTATTATTATTGTTATTATTATTTTTGTTATTATTATTTTCCTGTCTTATTAAACTGTCTTTATCTCAACTCACGGGCTTCACTCTCCATTTCTCTCCCCCGTCCCAGAGAGGGAGGGGGGAGGGTGAGCGAACGGCTGCGTGGTGTTTAGCTGCCGGCCGGGTTAAACCACGACACCTCACTGTGCATTTCTGCCGTTCGCAAACTAATGTGCATATGCCAGAAAGTGAATATGCCACATAAAGAAATAAGGTCCTACAAAACTACAAAATGAAATCAAAAAAATCATTAGATTAAGTACCTTGGCATTTCACATAGCCAAATGGTTATAAATATTTATTTATTTAAATTTTTGTCCTCCATGGAGAACTGCAAACTCTGTAATTGCAAACTTCATGTAATCATCAACTGGTTCAGTCTCTAAGTTCACTTAGTCCTTGGCATCTTTGTTCAAGGTGCAAGAGCAAAAGTAATGCAGAGTCCATTAATGTCAACTGTGATGTTGTTCTTTTGGTATTGCAAATGTATATGCTAAGATCAGAACAACCCATAACTTTCTCAGAAGTCATTGAACTATACTGGCTTTGATCATGAACTAAAGGTCATGGTACTATGGAACTCAACACTAACTCACTACCACTTCACTCCACTTTCCTTTTCTATATTTTTGTTATGATAAAAGGTTTCATTTGAAAAAAGTGTTCTGTTGGTCAGTGGATTCTTCTTTCTAAGCAACCAGATCTACTGTTTTGCTTACATTTTCCTTCCCTCACAAGGGGCCTAGTAAATTACATCAGAAAAAAGACCAAGTAAGAAGTTATTAGTGTAACTACTGATCAAATAAAATTCATTATTAGTTTTGGTTCCAATTTGCTCAAAATTTCTTCCAGTGTCTGCAGAACTGAAACTAAGATAATAACTTAGTTTTCTGCAGCCTTCAGGTCTGCAGGCAGGAACTTCTGCTGAGTTGGAAGTTCTTTATGTCTGGAATCCATAGAAAGGGATTATAGTAGACATACAAGCTGAGTACTAGTTGATGCCTGTTATAAAAGAGGATTAAAAATGATGGTGGCTAAAAAAAAAGCTAGTGCCACCAGCAAAGGAAAAATGAAAGAGGAGTAAAGAAGCTGCTGTACCAATTGAAAAATCCATTGGATAATATTACTTCTGATACTAGAGCATAGGTATCACACTTCACAAATTGCTCATTATCACTGACTTCTTGTAACCAGAAGACTCTAATGCACAGTCTCTAGCCACTTTACTCACTCTTAACAAAGCTAGAAAAAAGACTCTCAAATAGCAGCTGAAAAACAATTTGTCATAATATCAGCTGGAAAAAAAAAGAAAGAAAAAAGAGGATTCAACTCATTGGTATACTGCAGTTACATGCTTGAACAACTTTTGGGACAGAGGAATGCTGTACACGAATTCAGAAACAAGTAGAAAATAGAGAGGGCAGATGTTACACTAACCTCTGCCCATTAGAATCTGATAGGTAGTTTGTTTTCCCTCTTTTTGACCAGATAATATTACCTCCAGGGAAATCATTATGAACAATGCATCTTTAAGCCAGACGTTGTCACACATTGGATATCTATACTTTGGAGAAAAAATGAGTTCAGTTGAAAAACAAAATTGATGTTGATTCTGCTGCTGATGTACAACAATAAGTAGAATATACATGCATAAATATACATTTGCACATAAATACAGATATGGTCCAGTGATAAGAAATACCTTAATCCATGTCTGAATTATTACTTTAAAGATAACATTTATTTCGTCTTTTCATAATACTTTTACTGACAGATCTTCCTCTACATCATGCTTCTAATACATATACTGAACAACAACAAAAATGGATTGCTGTTCTAATGGAAAATATTCTATAGATTCTTACCCCAGAACCTTCTTCAGCTTGTGAATTAACATCTGAATTGAATTCTTCTTGGTGGTTTCTCTGTTGCTGAAATAAACTTTTGATGAGAAGTTTTATGAGCTTTATTTGTCTGACATGTCAAAGCAATGTGCATTGCAATCAGAACAAAAACAAAACAGCTACTACCACATCCTTATACAACCCTTGAAAAAAAATCATCTCTGCTGTCTCTCCTTAAACAGTTTCATCTCACCTATTTGTGGTGTATGAGATGAGCGGAGGAGTTTTTCCTTATTGTTATAGAGCTTTGAAATCAGGATCATGAATCTAATGAAAGCAAAACTAGAGATAAAGATATAAATAAGGAATATTTCATGTTCTATGAATGAGAAGGGATTTGAGAACCCAAAAAACCTGAAAAGAGGCTTCAAGAAGAAGCCTAGGACTGTCTAGCTAGAAGGGTATCAATAAAATCTAAACAAACAAACAACAACAACAACAGAAAATTCAATTTGTTCCTGGATAAACAACAGTTCTTTTGGACTTTTGGACTTTCAAACTGCACAACATAGGCAGATCGGTTTTATACATCAGAAGGATGCATTGTGGTTGTCTATCCCTAGTCAGTACAATATTCTTTATTTTCTAACTCCATTTATCACTAGTGATGTATTTGAGGTGCAATTTTGTGTGATCCTTTAAGTATCAGTATGGATCTCTAAGTGGATAAATTAGGCTAATAGATTATAATAATCTGTAACAGAATCTGCAACATGAAGTTAAAACTATTAATATTTTAAGTTCTTCCTTGAAAAACAAGAATATCAAACAACAATATAACTTGCTCATTTCATTCACAGTTACATAATGACCTATTAAATGGAAAGATATATCTCTGATTTATGCCTAGCCCATAAGTATATGCAGGATTATTCAGTTATTTTAACTCATATAAAATATTTTCTGTGCATTCAAAAACTTTGTTCAAATAAAGCATCACTGGATGCTACTAAATCCATCTTTTCACTGTTGAGAGCAACATTCTCTATGAAGTGGTCTGAATTAATGTGAGACTGCAAATTATTTGTATATGTGAAATTATTTCTTTGTGTGTTTATTAACTTACAATTGTCAGAATTAAATTGTGATTATGGAAGTAAATTTCGTTTCCTTGGAAATCTTATAAAATGTTGTCAATCTAGACTAATCTAAATAATGTTGTACTCTTAGCAAATATCACCACCTTCCTCTTCTAATTTTTTCTGTATCAGTATTGAGTCTATCAAACTACCTATGCCTCAAAACCTCATATGGTCCTTTGGGGAACCCAGTTATTAACTTTTTTTTTTTTTTTTTTTTTTTTTTTTATGCTGCAAATTGATATTTATTCTTATCCTTTGTTTTCTGTATCTAAATCTGTTTATAAGCCATCACAGTATTTTACTTTTCATGATGTGACTAGGAAGCTTTAGAAAAAGCTTTTTGTTAAAGGCTTCCTAAAGGTCAAAAAAATTTTATGAACCTGTTCCCTTTTGTCTGCTGTTTTAGTAGATTAGAGGGCTTGAATTTCCTTTGCAGAAGCCATGCTAGTTTATCCTGATTGTAATGAGTTTACTGAGGTGGTTTACAGTTCAGGATTTAATAATGGCTTCAACTTGACATCTGGGATGTCAAGGCTAGCAAATATAAAGGGGCTGGGAGCTGCAGGGCATCTCCATGGGGTGGACAGCAGGGCAGAGGCCTCAAGAGCAAAGGCTCATCCCACCACTCCTAGCAGGGATCAAGACAGACCAAGCTGAGGCAGCTGGAGGAAGCCCAGAGACCAGATCATCAAAAATGTCCATAAAAACAAAGCAGGTCTGAGATCAAGCCAGGAACTGAGTCCATGGGTCAGGTTTGTGGTCTGTATCAGTGGGGGTACATGATCAGGCACAGAGACATTACTGCAATGCAGATATAAAGCAGCTACACGGGGCAAAGGGCCTCAGTTTAAAAGCTGCTTCCACAGAAGAGTGGCATAGGGAAACAGGCACTGAAGTCTTCTGCAAAGCTTCCTATCCTATAATGCTTCCTATGAAGCTTCACAACACTTCCTATCTGTTTGCCTTCAGTGCAGCCAGCTAAACTGCTAAAAGTGTGTGAGTGAACTAAGGATTCACACAGAAATGGAGTAAAGCTTACCCGCCTATATGAATGCAACCCTACCTAATATATTTTCATTAAACTTTATATTGGTATGAACACTTAGATTACTGAATGCTTATATGAATTTTAAGCAATAAAATAGTAAAGGCTTGCTCTTGAAGAGAAGTGTCAGAGGATTCCTGAGTGTATGGGAACTAATTTAACTCTATTCATTTAAAGGGAAGCAAAGACAATCTGAGGAATGCATCTGTGTAAAATGTAGAAATTTCATTTGACAGTACAGGCTGCTAAGCCATTGCTATCTTTATAAATTCTTTTAGATTCTTTGCAAGTTTTTTCTCTCCATCTCTTTCCCTAAATTCCAGGGTAACAAAATGTAGCTAATATTGGATTTCATTTTTAGTAGCAGTAATAGCAGCAACAGTGGCACCAGCACCAGTTGCCAAGTGTGAAGAAAAGTATGAGGTTTGTGAGGTCTCAGGGGATGTCTGAGGGGGTTTCTACTCTCTTGGGCTGTGTGTGCTGTGTGTGTGGAGGTACTGGCCAACAGGCCACTGGTCTCATGAGAGGCCTGGTGAAAGTTGGGCAGAGATGGCAGACTGCAGACAGTTCAAATGATGGGAAACCTCGTATACACACCCCTAGGGACCTCCAGTGACCAGAAGTGCTGTAACCAGGGCTGCAAACAGGGATGCAGTTAGGTCACTTTGTGTTGCAGTTTGCACAGATAGTTGCGCAATACCAGCAGTACACTCTGTCAATCCATCAGTAAGATGTGCTGCTCTGCTGGCCTTCTCTGCTCACCAGCAGGCATGGGCTGCAGTCTTGACAGCCTCCTCAAACAATTTCAGTGCATTAAACAATAGCCTGTCAGGTGTGTGGCAACAAGGAGGCACAGACATGGTGACCACTTGACAGAAAGACAAGCCCTTTGCTTCCATTCCTCTGACCCCCAGTGGAACCACCTGGATGGAGTTCCAGGCAGTTCATGTGGCCACCCAGCTTTCAGGCTGTGGGATATGCCTGGGGTGCCCTCTGAGGTGGAGGGCAAGTGCAAACACACATACATGCCCAGGTAGATAGATTAACTGGTGACTGGTGGCCAACCTTCAAGAAAAGTTGGGAAGACTGAGAAACATATGAGAGTCCAAAAAGGTGATAGATCAATGGAGCCATGCTCTGTCATCTTTGGTATGAACATGCTAACTTATCACAGTCACTACTGAGGCAGTCCTGGCATCTGATCTGCATCAGGATAAAGGTAACAACTACAACTTGATGGATACTGAGGAAAGGAAGCAAGTTACTACTGTGTGGAGCTGGAAGGCGAGTCCTTACTTCCCACTCAGCTTCCATTAGTGCATAAGTATGAGGTTATGGGTATTGGCAGAGAGGGGATATGACAAGAAGGAAGAAGAGGCATCCATGCAAGTTCTCTCTGCAAGGTTAGATCAGTGGGAGAGGGGGATACCAATAGAACACTGAGGTTAAGCACAGTATTGCACCATCTGAGGGTGGCAAGGCTAATGGGAGCATCTATGCCACTCCAGGAAGCACTGCAGCTTGGCTGAACAGAGAACTCCTGAAACTAGGGCAGAAAAAGAGAATATATGACCCCATCCACCCAGGAATTTTAGAAGTGATCACGGACTGGACAGAAGACAAAGATTTTGGAATATCACTGGAGGAGGAAGTGAGGTGCACTGAAGAGGCCCCACTCTATAATAAACTACCAGAAAATGAGAAATAGTATTCCCTGTTCACTGAGTCCCTGATGTATTGTGGGAAAGCATCAGAGGTCCAATGTGTACCTCAAGAGGATTTGATTTTGGGTGAGAATAGCTAATGTTTTGAATTTCATGATGTTAATTGCGACGTAATACTGTATGCCATCACTACTATCATTGCTATGTCATATAAGAATGAATCATGCAGATTACTGAATGAAGAATGAATTTTGATGGAATAGAGCAAAGTACAGCAGTGATGGAACCAGAACTGGTTTCAGCATGCAATAATTCAACAACACAGAACATCTCTCCAACCCTGAATGACTGTTTTGACAGATGGAGCCCAAAGTCATGGACTAAATAAATTCATAGGACATATTAGAGGGATAGTACATAGAAGAAGGGAATGATAACTGTGTGTATATATCTAAAGACAGGAAAAGTAGCAATTAATTGGGAAGTATTGGAAAGTGTGGAACTAGAGCATGATATAGATGGTATGGAATAAGAGGTGGATATTGTCCTGGTTGCAGATGGAATAGAGATAATTTTCTTCCTAGTAGCTGGTATGGTGTTGTATTTTGGATTTAGGATGAGAATAATGCTGATGGCACACTGTTTTTACTGTTGCTAAGCACTGCTTACACTAAGTCAAGGACTTTTCAGTGTCTTGTGCTGCCCTGCCGGCAAGGAGACTGGGGGTACACCAGAAACCAGAAGTTGTGAGTGGACACAGCCAGGACAGCTGACACAGACTGGTCAAAGGCCAGTAAAATTTGGGCTAGCTGTATGTTTCTCATAATATACCACTCTGGAAGGAAGAAGTGTCAAAAAGTAGTAGACAAAAATTAGAGGTGTGGGAAAACTTTGCATTTAAAGAACATTAATGTTTGGAGTAAGTTCTGGAGAAAAAGAACAGTTAGATCTGGAAGCACTATTACTGCAAAAGTGTAAGTTTTATCAGTTTTATCTTTTTTTTTTTTTTTTTTTCTCCTCAGCAGAGAAAACTCAGCTGGGTCTATAACAAAATTATAGCAACATATTTAGTTGTCCTTATGAATGAAAAAAGTTGGAAAGAATAGTAAATCTGTCTTTATATTACACACAAAAAAATTATTATCAGAATTCAGGATAACTTCCAAATCGGGGAATATTTTTCTCCTTTTATTAGAGATTTATTTTTCCATCTGGAATATCTGATATTAACCACAGCTGGAAAACATAGCTTAAATAATCTTCCAGTATGATGCAACATAGCTGTTCCTGTATTACTCTCTCACCTTCAAAAGTTTCTCTTCCTTCACTTGTAAAACAATTCTAAGGAAAGAAAAAGCATCTGAGATTTAAAGAAAACGTAAGGCACTCCATCATTTCTAATTTTGTCCTTATATTGGTCTTCTTTCTCCAGAAATAATCAGCAGTATTCATTCTTCTCCATTTGGATTGTTTTATAGATTTCCCAGTATCTATCTACATTGAGAAAGAGCTTATGTTTGGGTCTTGGAATCTAGTAGCTAGTGAATCGGCTAAAAACTGATTTGGTATTTCATCTAGTGACAGAAGACTCTATTTTAAATTAAGCAGAATATAAGAATCTTGTGTGTGTCTTAGCAATTTCAGGGTGCCAGCTAAGTTTCTCTGACTTTGATGTGTGTTAGAGGATTTTCCTTGCTAATGAAGCAAGGTCACTAGAAGACATTTTAGTAAATTAAACAAAGGCAAGGGACACTTCCAGTGTCTGAAACTCTGTAGTTTGTACTTTGAAGTTACAATGATCCCTGAAATGCTTTTGCTGTGCTACAGCAGTTGCTCAAACAGTTCACTGGCACAGTTGTGAAGCTAACATATGTCAGATAATATCCCCTAATGGCAGTCACCTGTTTTGGAGAGTAAGAAAGTTGAACAATGTTAACGTGAGATGTTTCCATATTAGGCCCCGGCATCAGAAGTTGATCCCAGCCATGTTTAGCTTTGTAGCACAGATGTAGCATCATGTCTATGTCTTTTGAATACCAGCAGACATCCTGTACTTCTGGCTACCAAAAATATTTCACATAGCTATATTTTTGGATTGCCTACTCAAAGACAAAGGAAAAGAATGCTTAAGACTTAGCCAAATAACATTTAGCCTCATAAGCAAATTGAATTACTATGAATATAAAAGATTTGTTTTCCCTAATGGTTCTTATGATAGGCTGGTATATGTTTCATTGGACTTGAATAAGAAGACTGTAACAGTCACACAGTCCTTTAGCCTTTGTAAAAGATTTCAGATGCATTTGTAATTTATATCTCACTCTGAAAGTAACTTGGCTTAATAATAATTTCTTCCTTTCTTTATTTGTTATTCTCTAATACAAGCAAGAGAGTGTTTAGCTTTATTTACAGCAAGCCACAGTTTTCTTTTTATCTGAAAATACTAATTACATTATAAATAGTCTGAGCAATTTTAGTATGAGGTTTATACCAGACAGTCAATGACTGTCTGTGCTTGGCTGAGATATTAATGATTTAGTAAATCATTTTGAGGCCCAGCTCTCTTCCTCACTAAGAAAAGTTCAAACCCCACAGTGAAATTTTATCACATGTAATTCATCATAGTAGTTTTATCACTTTGTAGTTCACATTCACAAGATCTGTTAATCATATTTCTAACAGTTGCGTAGGTAAGATAACATGAATATATATCAGATAAGGTCAGACATGATGGTAACCATGATCATAGAATCATAGAATATCCTGAGTTGGAAGGGACCCTTAAGGATCATCAAGTCCAACTCTTGACACCGCACAGGTCTACCCAAGTTCAGACCATGTGACTAAGTGCACAGTCCAATCTCTTCTTAAATTCAGTCAGGCTCGGTGCAGTGACCACTTCCCTGGGGAGCCTGTTCCAGTGTGCAACCACTCTCTCTGTGAAGAACCCCTTCCTGATGTCCAGCCTAAACTTCCCCTGCCTCAGCTTAACTCCGTTCCCGCGGGTCCTGTCGCTGGTGTTAATGGAGAAAAGGTCTCCTGCCTCTCGACACCCCCTTACGAGGAAGTTGTAGACTGTGATGAGGTCTCCCCTCAGCCTCCTCTTCAGGCTGAACAGGCCCAGTGCCCTCAGCCGTTCCTCGTACGTCTTCCCCTCCAGATGATATTAACACAATTATGATTTAAGGAATTTAACCACTGCTTCCAGATCTGTGTTTTGAGGGACACAATTAAAACCTCCTACTTTTTTAACTAATCATCTTTAGTAGGACACATTTCTGATTTTTTACATACTTTCCATATGCCTAGTTGCAATTTAATTAAGAAACAGTTCCTGTATTTATTTGTGCTTGTGTGCTTACATATCAACCTTGTGACACAAATCAAGCTTTGATATGTTAGACTGATTTTTTTTTTTTTTTTTCCCATCCTAGGAAGGTGGTCATAGCAATGAGCCTGACAGAGTTCAATAAGTTTTTGGATAATGCTCTCAGACACAAGGTCTGATTTTTTGCATGGCCTTTGGAGACCCAGGAGTTGGATTTGATAATCCTTGTGGGTCCCTCCCATCTTGGGATAGTCTATGATTCTACGATTTTTTTTTTTAAACTTTCTTCATAAAGTGAAACAAAAGATTCATTATAATACAAAGAAAGACATTTTAATTTATCACTTTTATTTCTGATGGGAAAATCTGTTAATGATTAACTAAAATGTGTTGTATAATCAGGAATAGAAAACAAATTGATGCTACTTATCTGACCAAGTAAGACTTGCAGTTGAATTTCATAAACCTGAATACTGTTCTGGAGTCAGACATCACAGATTCAGATGAGAGCTAAATATTATATAATTATTACTACCTTCTTTTATGCAATATAGAGCACTTCAAATGTAAGAGAGACAATGTAAGTTCTTTCCTCTGCATCTGAAGAATTTAATCAGTTACTAGCAAAATTCTCTTAGCAGTAGATGCCTAACTACCGGCTTTAAGGGGAGCTCACACATTTGCTCATCTTGCATGAAATAATTGAACACTGATTGCTTCACAGCAAAAGATGAAATGTGAATTCAAGTGTCTAGACTTCTTTTCGGACCATTTTTTATCCGACTTTCAATCACTTTACAAATCAAAAATTAACATAAAAAATCGAATAGCTGAAAGATTCCATTCTGGTGGGACATGACTCTTTCTGACATTTGTCCAATGACTGCTTAATGCTAAATACATAAAGAACAGGGACTGGGATCCTGTATCTCCACTTCTAACCTGAAACTAAACTGTAGAGTCACAGTCCTACTTGCATATGTATCTGCATATCTTCTATTCTTTTCAATATACTGGCAGAGTTTTGAGAAAATTATAATCTTGCTTCTTACCACAAGTACAGTAGTAGATGGAGTACTGGCGAGAAGTTTGGGTTTGAATTTTCTTAGTTCTAGGAAAATCTAAAGTACACCATATGCAGCTTTCTAACAATTGGTTTATCATATAAATAGGGATAGCAGCAGGGATAAACACTGGTTAGTTTCTGCAAGTAAGAGGAAACCGACCTTACTGAACAGATGAATATGTAAACACAGAACTTTTAAAAACATTATTTGGAGTTTGATATCTCAATTTTGTGTAAACCACGTTCTCTGTAACTAAATCCCTATTTTCTTTCATGTATGTAGGTCTTACTTTTCAAAAATGCAGTAATGATTCTAGCGTATATATATGCATTTATTTCCTAAGTCTTACTGCACACACTCATAAATTATCTAACTAGGGCATTTTATAAATTAAAGCAAAACAAAATAACACAACAGCAACAAAAAAACAAAAACCCAAAATATTTCAGTAAAGAATATGCAATTAAGTGATGCCTATGACTTTAGTGTATACATTATGTGCTTTTTTTTCATTGCTATGGATAATGTTTCTGACAGTACTTTCATAAATCAGTTATTTATTAAATTATATGCTCAATGTGCTCCAGTTACTCTGATAATTGTTTTGCATTTAAAATTCAGATAAATTATGTAAGCTACTGCAAATATCTTCAAATAATAGTTGATCAGCTGATACTATTTATTTATATATATGTATATAAACTGATAATCAATTACAGAGGATCTTCAGTCATGAGAGAGAGGGCTAGTTAATTTGTTGGACTAATCATTCTGTCTTTGGATGAGGAAGTTAATCTGTTTAGTGAACCACTAAATATTGTTACATTGTTATACAAAATAAAATTTAGGAATTAGTAAAGTGTGTGAGGTAAGAAGTCCATATCATTACATATTTCTGTATGAGAAGAAACAGACTTTCTCAGAATTAATCAAATGAGCTAAGAAATTATTACAGATAATTATAGGCATCTAGAGATGTGAGACTGCTAGCAATCAGACACTTGTAAGACTAAGAGAATAATTACATCTTGTGGTTTGCCTTAGAAAGGATTAAAAAATATTCTACCAAACTGTAACAGTCAAAATTATTTTACTACTCATTAATGATCATTTGGAGGGCAAGGGAAATTAAATGATTCACTAGTCTTTCTAAAAGACTATGCAGAATTTTCTAGCAAAGTATCACTGCATGATTTTAGAGCAAGGAAATAATAATAAAAAAATTGTAAAAGGAAAGTTCAGTATTTTTCATTAGCTTCAGTTTAAATCCTAAACTGCCTATAAAAAGAGTTTGTGATAAAAAGGTGACCTGAAACTTAAATAGATTAAGAAAGACTCATGTACTGCTAAATTATAGGTATAGTAAATTCCAGATATTGGTAGTACTGAAAAGCTGTGGGGGTATCTAACTATTCTAGATTGATCAGGAAGATTACTCAGTGAGGCAAGAGTGTCTTCCCAAGGCAATCAGCTCTGGTGCAGGCACATTCTGCATTGGAACAGGGAACGGTAGTGTGCAGGGGGGCTCTTGCATCAAGGAAGCGCCAGTGACTGGAGAGAGCTGCCAGAAGCCAGCAGCCCTCATGAGAATGGTTGAAGAGGCTTAGGCAGGGCCAGGAATACTGTGATGCTCTGGGACTGAAAAGAGGAGACATGACATGACATAAGACTTGTACTTTCATGTACTCTCATGTACTCTGTAAAAGACAGCTGTACAAAGTTGGACCAACCAACCACCTGTATGGGAAACAGTGCCAAAAAAAAAAAAAAAAAAAAAAAAAAAAAGCATGAAGAGTGTTAGGAATTAGAGATTCTTCACTGTGAGGCACTGAAACACCGATTTGCCATCCAGACAATTTCTCTTGAGAGGTTTGCTGCCTGCCAGTGTTCCACATTCCAAATATTATGAAGAGGCTACCAAGGCTGCTAAAGCCAGAGGACTAACTAATTCCTACTCTTTCATGTATGGTTGAATGAGGTGGCAGGTGGCAATGAGGAGACTCTGAAATATCAAAAGGGAGATTATGCCCCTCAGAAATATGTTGAAAGGATCAGGAGCACTGTCAGTGTGCTCCTCTATTCACCCATTTGGAGACTGGGACCCAAGAAGAAGGAGATGAATGAATCAGGCAAATGACTGGTTGTGTGCCTGGTGCCACACTCAGGGTTTTGAGTTCTGTGATCTTGGACACACCTTTGAGAGACTGTGTGTGTTGACACTGTATGGGGTGCACCTGACCAGGCAGGACAATAGCATTCTGGGCAGCAAGAACCTCCTGTGCAGCAAGGACTTCCTTTCTCTAAGGAGGTTCTCTGTGCTGGAGGAGGGACACACATGGCTGCATCTTTTGGGTGATCCATGTTGGGGAAGGGACACCCCTGAAGGGACCGTGGCCAATGGATAATACATACCAGAGCAGGGGATTGGTAAGAAGAAAGAAACCTCTGCACATTGCCCCAACCTCCTGCACCATCTGTTTCCCAGCCAAAGGGATTTGGAGAAACTGAGTGTAGTGTGAAGTGAAAATAAGAAGAATTGAGGCAAAGAAATAGAGAGAAGAAGTTTTGGTCTGAAGCTGAGCCTGGGAAAGAGGTAGGAAAGGTGCTTCCCTAAGTGTTTAATCTTCTCTTTTGTGTTTCTGAATACCCAAATGAGCAATTTAAACTTTCTAATAATTGGCAATAAATTTAATTAAGTGAAATTCCCTGAGTTGATATTGTTTTGCTTGTGACAACAGGCAGTGGTGGCCAAAGTCAGCACACAGTGCCACTCATTAGGCAAATCTATAGTGCTGAAGCAAACGCAAGGCTGAGCCAGGAATGAGTCAGGATCATGTCTGAAAGTGAGCAGGACTAGAAACAGGCTGATTTTAAGGGAGGTTCATGGTAGTGGGGAAAGGGTGAGGCTAGGAGGGGATATCAGCCTGTATGATCAGGCCCAGTGAGGGGAATTAGGATCAGATTCAGCTCTGGAATGGCTGGGCAGGGACGTGAGGGCACAGGAAAGACTGAGGACAAACTGGGACATCGGCCTACGAATCAAGTCCAGATCACAAGACAGAGCAAGGATGTGGTGGAGCTGTCAGTTTAGCCAATCCTTTGTCAGTCTTGGGGAGATGTTAAGAAGTTAAGATGTTAACTGGAGTGAGAAGAAAGATGACAGTGATTGGAAAACATAGAAAATAATACCCAAATGGCACTGAAGAAGGTTGTTGACAGTTCCCTGTGATCCCACCTCTTCCCTGCTTGAGGCAGACTGGCGAATCATAGAATACAAGAGAATCATAGAATCATCAAGGTTCGGAAGGACCTTCAAGATCATCAAATCCAGCCATCAACTTGACATACCAACCTCAACCTTAGAATATACAAGGGCATGGAAGGGATGAACATAACAACAGAAGAAATATATTTTTAAATTTTATTGTACAGCAATTAATAGTACTATTATTAATGAGACTTTCTGTATTCATTTAGACTGTGATTGATGGTATTATTATTGCTTGCTTTATTGTGATGACATTTTTCACTTTCAATGAACAATAAACTGTTTACCATATACATATATACCATATACATATATACAATATTTATCATACATTTATTCTTGCACATATTTTTGATTTTTAATCTAACAATAAGAACACTTTTCTATACCTTTGATCACTCTTGTTTCCATTATTTGAACCTAAATGAGTAGAGTGAAACAGAATTTTATCCAGCATTCAAAATGTAGGAGAATATTGGATCTGTATGGTGGAAAAAATATGACATTTTATTTTATTTTATTTTATTTTATTTTATTTTATTTTATTTTATTTTATTTTATTTTATTTTATTTTATTTTATTTTATTTTATTTTATTTTATTATTTTTTAACTAAATCATAATACCTGATTTGCTTTTATGACCACTAAATACTGAGTTAATGTTTTCATAATTCTTTCTTTCATAACCCTGAACAATCCTTCTGAGTGGTGATTGTCAGCTCAGAGTTGATAATTTGTTATGAAAAGTTAGAACTGTTTATTCCCATGTCTTTAATCTCATGTTTAGCCATATTGAACTTCATCTGCCATTTTATTACCTACTGTCTATGAGATCCTCCTGCAATTACTCACAATCAACCTTTATCTTTACTATCTAGAATAAATGCCTGTCATCAGCAAACTATCACTTTGCTACTTGTCCTTTTACTAAGTCATATATGAATATTTTCACAGGTCATGTGATGGTTAATGCACTGCCAACATCTTATGTAGGCTACCAGTAGACGACTTCTCTTTCCAGTGAGAACTGAATTCCTACCTTCATTTCTTATCTTTCTGTCAATAACCTAATCTTGAGAAAAGTTTTATGTCATTTCCACTCAGTTTCTTTAGAAGCATTTGGTAAGGGAGATTTCAGTTTTTGGAAACATAAGCAGGCTTTATGCATGAGCTTTTGCCAGTTTAATGTCCCCCATGTTTTGTCAGAAGTTTTACATTTCTAATAAAAAAAAAAAAAAAAACACAAAACAAACAAACAAAAAACTTCCTCCATTTTTTTTTCCACACTAACATTTTGCATGTCAAGTATGTGTTTCACCAGGGTAACCAAAAGATGTATAATGTAAAATCCTGTAAAATTATTGAAACTTTAAGAAATGCTACTGCTCTTCATAAAATGTTTTGTACAGAAGGATTGTTACTAAAGCACTAAACTTAGTAAGTAATTTAATAAAATTTAGAGGAGAACAAGGTGAAGGAGCACTATCTGTCACCCCTGCTTACTTAGCTGATATGTATATTGGTAAGATTCAGAATAGAACTACCTTTCTTTTATGTTCTATTTGTCCCTTGCGATGTGTATTTCAGCTAGTAGAGGCACAAATCCTTAAATTTAGCTGTGGAAGATTGTTCTCATATGCCATACAGTATTTTATGCAGCTAGTTCTTTCCTAGATGTAAAATGATCAAACACCATGATGTCCTTTACATATGTACAGATAAGCTGAACAACAGAAAAGAAGAAGCATGATGTTTACAAATATTTTAAGACATAGCAAATGCAGAAGAAAACAAGTAAAATTATTTTTCTTATGCCCTTCAGTTAGAATGCATACAAAACTGCCTTATGTATAAATGGAAATTACTCTGCATTGTAATGACCATCCTTTTTAGGTTAACCACATCCCTATTGCAGCATGTAAGGAGAAGAAACTAGAGTGACCACACAGCATACTCAAAAGTCTTTGCTATTCCACCTCTACTCTCATTTAATAGGCTGTGCAACTGCAAGTTTCATCAGCATCATTTTGAAGGGTATCATTATCAAGTCCACAATAAAAACATTGTGCTTGGAAACTTCAGATTTTATCCTTCACATCTCTATTTAAGCACTGGTTGCTTCTCATAATGTACATGTATGTGTGCTTTTTGGATGGCTCTCCTGGAAAAGGCTCCTTTGCATCTTTGGTAGTTCTATCATTTTACATGAGCTGAAAGGAACTAGATAACTTTTACAACTTGGTCAAGTATCTAGTTGGTATGAGCCTTGTCCTTTGCTTTCTCAGCCATAGAAAAGTCTTCTTCAGTAAAAACAGAGTTTTAATAAATAGATTCTTAATCTACTCTAATATTTAAAAATAGGCTTCCCTTTAACAGAAAGGAGGAAAACAGTGGTGTTGCTCTCTCTTTCTTTTATGTTATTATTTTATATATTAGTAACTGAGTTGTTTGTAGGACATTTTTATGTACTTTCTAGGGGAAGCATAGTCTCTTTGTAATTTGGGCACTAGTGCCTAAATAAGAACAGAACTTATTTTATAGAATAATGCTAATAATAAAAAAGTAAATTAGGAAATATCAAGAACACATCATCAATTTAATTTAAAGCTCAAAAGCAAGCTATTGCCAAACCCACAAATCTCTAGCTTAGCAAAGATTTAAATACTTTCACCGATTCTAATGTAGCTCATGTCTCAGGGAGACAACATTTGAATACTGAACATATATTCCATGCAATTCAGACAACTCTTGCTTTCTTGCAACATAATTGACAGAGGGCTGTGAGGAAAATTTTGTATGCAGATTGTTTTAACTTAATGAACCTTGTGAGTTGAATATGATGAAGGTGAAAAAGTTGGATATGATGAATGTGAATGTGAAGAGATTAGAAATAAAATATGAGGTTTTGAAATTTTCTAAGCCTTCTCAGTGAAAGGCAAAGATGTGCCATCAAGTAAGTGTTTCATCATGCAAATGGTGAAGGGGGTTATCTCAAGCTTAAACAGAAAAAAAATCTTTTTCTTTTCTTTTCTTTTCTTTTCTTTTCTTTTCTTTTCTTTTCTTTTCTTTTCTTTTCTTTTCTTTTCTTTTCTTTTCTTTTCTTTTCTTTTCTTTTCTTTTCTTTTCTTTTCTTTTCTTTTCTTTTCTTTTCTTTTCTTTTCTTTTCTTTTCTTTTCTTTTCCTTTTCCTTTCTTTTCCTTTCTTTTCTTTCTCTTCTCTTCTCTTCTCTTCTCTTCTCTTCTCTTCTCTTCTCTTCTCTTCTCTTCTCTTCTCTTCTCTTCTCTTCTCTTCTCTTCTCTTCTCTTCTCTTCTCTTCTCTTCTCTTCTCTTCTCTTCTCTTCTCTTCTCTTCTCTTCTCTTCTCTTCTCTTCTCTTCTCTTCTCTTCTCTTCTCTTCTCTTCTCTTCTCTTCTCTTCTCTTCTCTTCTCTTCTCTTCTCTTCTCTTCTCTTCTTTCTTTTTTTATTTCTGCTTTGTGAGATAAAGATTGTGGTGGCCTCTTTTTTCATTCTGAATTTTCAAATTAGTATCATTCATAGAAGCATAGGATCATTCAGGTTGGAAAAGACCTCCAAGATAATCAAGTCCAAACTTTAACCTAGTACTGACAAATTCACCTCTAAACCATGATACTAAGTTCTAAATCTATATGTTTCTTGAAGACCTCCAGGGATGATGACTCAACCACTTGTCTG